>NC_133668.1:5547661-7007661 GCF_048934315.1 Petromyzon marinus
GTGTAGGTGGCGGTGGTGGTGGCGGTGGTGGTGGAGGTGGTGGCGGTGGTGGCGGTGGTGGTGGTGGGGGCGTCTGCAAACCTGCGGCTTTTTTCAACGCCCGCATCTTCGCGCAGTTATTCGTTAAGGGGAAGCCCAGCACCGTCTCGTGGTCACACCACGTTGCATTGCGCGGATTTTGAAATAATTGAGCGTGGTTCTTTTTTTTAACCTAAGTCAAAAGCAAAAAAATGGCTCCGCTTGTTATTTGGGTTGCCCGACCCACACACAGCCAATGAGACTCGCGATATTGAAACCCGTCCGATGATATGTTTAATTTAATGATGCATAATAACGCTACATGTTAGACAACGCATAATGTTAGTCTTCGTGCGGAGGTGCACAACAATGTCTAGTGCACTCTACTATAAACCACGGAATTTGATTCCTCACCACGGCTAACGTCAGTGGCGAATGATATCTGAACCTTTGACTTATTTCGGTAAAGTCACGTAGGTAGAAAAATAATAGATCCCGACGTTTCGATCGCAACACACGCAATCGTCATCAGGTGGGACAACCACAGCAAGAAAAAAAAACTGCTGAAAAAAACACTTCAACAGTTTTTGTTCTTGCTGTGGTCGTCCCACCTGATGACGATTGGCTTGTGTTGCGATCGAAACGTCGTGATCTATTATTTTTCTACCTACGTCACGAAAGCTTCAAATCAACGACTGACATCTGAACCGCCCATTGGCTCCCGTCCCTTCACGAACGGGCACCGACCAACGTGATGACGTGTGGTCAAGCAACGACCACAATGGACATGGCATGTGGAGGCCTTCGCGAGCGTCTTGGCAAAGAGCCGCACAATTGTATCATCCATACTTATGGTAATGTCAGACTTAACTTAAAATTCCCACCTCTGTGTACAAATCATAGGCTGGAGATAAGCCCGGTCACGTAAGCATCGTTACTGGTATAAAGGCATGCGTAATATAACATACATTTAAAAAAAATGAAACTTGCCTCTGTCATTAAATCTGCATGATAACAGAACATTTTACTTTTGGGCAATGACTTTTGTCAATCGTGATTTGGTTCAGCAGTTCCACTGGTGGATTATATTGTTTTCCGCCTGAGGATGACCTTTTGTGTTGCGATCGAAACGTCGTGATATCTTATTTTTATTTTATTAATATTTCAGCTTACGTGACTTTACCGAAATAATCAAAGAGCATGGACTTTTGTCAAGTTTATTTATGGGGCGCCACGGTGGCGAGATGTTAACTACCTCGCCTGGTATGGAGGAAGTCGTGGGTTCAAGCCAGACCCCCGATGCCTGTATATTTGGAGTTTGCATGCTTTCCCCGTGGTCCGGTTTTTCCCCTCGGAATTTAGAATCAGCATCACGCGTTTAGAGTATTTGACTACTATACATTTCCACGCGATAAGCCACTTCGTTGAGCTATCAATTGGAGCCAGGTCGCTTCTGACAAAAGAGCTACATAGCTCAGTGGGCCTTATCTGATAAAATAAAACAATATATAGTTAGTAGTTAACTAGATATTGTAGACGTGCGCGTTTGTTGCGTTGCTGATGTTGGAAACCACCGTTTTAAAAGTCATACGCTTAGCTTGATCATCCCTCGTAGAGGCATTGCCTACGCGTGGGGCAGGACACGTGGCTAGGAGGGTTGATGGCCCACGGTCGAGACTTAACGACGAAGTGAAATGCGACAGAGGACGAAACACGCGCGATTAGGATGGAGAGACGAAGTCGCCTCGATTGAATTGTCGCGTCGCGAGACTGTGAGAGAGAACGGACGTTCGGCGGATGCCTTGAATCGAACGGTCGATAGATCACATGCTGATGGTGTAATTACACCAACATTGTCTCAAACAAAGTTGAGCCATTCTGTAACGGATGTTTCTCATGAGCGTCTTTGTCCATTGCGGAAAGCTTCTCCTCCGCGAAGTTTCATTGGGGCGACGGGGGAGACTGTGCGTACTTCCATAGACTGGGTGCAGAGGATGCGAGCCAGGAGGATTTGACGAATGGCAGGGGGAAGGTGCCAAAGGAAGAGACGTGAGTCACAGGCGTGTCACACACACACGTGTGCAACACACACACACGCGTATGACACATACAAACACACGCGTGTGACACACGCACACACACACACGTGTGACACACGCACACACACACACACAGTCGTGTCGTGTGTTCCAATGGGGGGGGGAGGGGGGCACCTTACGTCGTGCCGGTCGTGGGGAATGTTTTGACCATACTTCACCACGCTGATCAAGTACGGGTTCTTGAAAATGAGGCCTGCTGATCAGGCCGTTGTTGCTGCTGATACCGTTGCTGATGCCGGTATAACCACTGCTCGTGTCACTGCTGCTGTTACTGTTGCTACTAATGTCGGTGTTGTTGTACGTATGTTGAACTTCTTTCGCACCGTACGTAGGACAACCGTGCGGTGAGGGGGGGGGGGGAAAGCACAATTAATCACAAAAGGCAGTTCTATGAAAAAAATAGTTTTTTAAATGTAAATTATGTATTCTACTGCTGCTGCTGTTGTTATGACTGTTGTTGCCAATGCTGTTGCTGTGAGTTGCTCATGTTGCCGCTGTCGGAATTGCTATTGCTCATGTTTACTGCCTCCACTGCTGCTGCTGTTGCTACTGCTGCTACTGATGTCAGTATTGTTGAGTTCACGTCCTGCTGCTGTTACGGCTGTTGCTGGCAATGCTGTTGCTGTGGGTTGTTGACGTTGCTGCTGTCGGCATTTCTACTGTTGCTACGATAATACAGGGGTTTTTTGTTTTTGTTTGGGGTTAGATACCGTGAATATATAAATGTGTCGTTAGACCAGCCACCAGCCGACACAGCCAATGAGTAAAGGTTTTCCGCGTAAACAGAACGTGGCCAATTCGTCGCTAGTACAGCACACCCGGTGTGTTGGGAGAGCAAATCCACAACATGTACAATCCTGAGTACGACGTTTCGCCGGTAATTACAACCGACATCATCAGGCGGGACAGCCAGAATTGTGGTTATGGATGATATATCATATGGTCGCGAAAGCGGGCCTACGTCGTTCAACTACCGCTGCTACCCTCGCTGGCGATGTTACTGCCTCCTTATTGCCCGTCGCGACGCGCGCTCTGGGTGGCGCTGCTGCACAAAGAGAGGAGGCGGTCGCGGTCGAGGTTGGGGGGGGGGTGTGCTCGGGGTTGCTTTGGCAAGAGCCGCCACCCCCCTTTGCGCTTGGCGTGAGAGCCACCACCACCACCATCACCACCACCACCACCACCCCCACGATAGCAAGGTGAGCGGCCAGGCTAGAGGTCGGTATAACGCGGCGGCGGTGAGCCATGGGGAGATCGAGAGTCGTCGGCGCCGTCGTCGTTCTGAATCAGAATTTGCATTCCACGCTGGAGGAATCCGATGAGCTACAATGCTCTTTTTATATTTCGCAGTTGTCTTAGTCGTTGTTTGTTGCAAAGCGCGCATAGGTGTTTGATGGGGGGGTTGGCGAGCGGGGTTGACGAGAAGGTAATGAGAGAAGCCTTCGTCAGTGGGGTCGCTATCGAGGAGTGTGCAGGCGGTGCAACTGCGACGAGGCTACAGCCAAAGTAGGAGAGGGAGGGGGTGAGGAGTTGTCGGATGGATACGGTGTGTGTGGTGGGGGGTTCATTATTCGCACCAGAGCCCAATTACAACGACGCTTCGATACTAACCGTCGCTTAGAATTGTACGCATCTAGGTAATTAATTTGTGTATTATGAGGAGACTGCAAGAGCCGATCTACAGATGCCCCCACAGTTTCGGACGAATCGCCCCCCCCACCCCAAACCCCGCTGCCGCAACGCAGCTGCACCGCCTGCACACCCTAGAGCTCCCCTCCCGCTCATGGAGGCCTCTCCCGTTCGCCTGCGGGGCAATCATCGGGGTCGCGGTCACAACGGGCACGGAGATCACACTTGGCGAGGGGTTTAAGATTCTTCTGTGGCGATTGGTACGCGCATCCCACATCTCGCATCCTTGCGGCTGCATTCGTCCGAATCCCTTCCTTGCCAACATCCATCCATATCCGAGCCCGTGTGTTGAATTGAACACTCCGCAGGATGTAGGGAAATGGTAAGGTTAGACGCAATGCCGTGTACCGCACTGTTCCCCGGCTATTTGATGAGCTATTTCATTGGCTTGATTATCTCTGGGACCTTTTTTCGTGGCCAAGTATCAAAATGATGACACTGTAAGAGCAGGGTTCACCCTTTCTGGCAACGAACCAGGAGGCGTTAAGATATCATTATTATTATTAGAGCATGTGTGTTTCGATGTTTTGCCACAAGTAATGCAGACGTGAAACCTTGCAAAAGGCGTCTTGATTGGTGTTTGAAAATCTTAACATGAGTCCCGTTTTATTTGCAGAAAGGATAATTCTTTCTGCTTCATTCATTGGCTTGAGTTGGTAAGATGGTCTGCGACTGGTGTCCACACGCATCATCAAACAATAACAACAATGCCCTTCATTTAACCGGGAAATCCTCATTGAGACTCAAGGCCGTTTGCAGGAGCGTCCTGCTGCAATTGGACGTGTGACCCAATTCCATTTGGCGAGCGTTGAGAATGTGCCCGGATAAAATTCAGCACGCGTGCGAGTTCCTCACAGATGAGATTAATAGTCCATTGCTGTGCTGCCATCACGTGGACACCTCGCAGCTGTGGACACGAGCACGCGTGGAGTGGACACGCGTGTGTGGAGTGGACACACGTGTGTGGAGTGGACACACCTGTGGAGTGGACACGCGTGTGTGGAATGGACACACGTGTGGAGTGGACACGCGTGTGTGGAGTGGAACACGCATGTGGAGTGGACACGCGTGTGTGGAGTGGACACACGTGTGGAGTGGACATGCGTGTGTGGAGTGGACACACGTGTGGAGTGGACACGCGTGTGTGGAGGGAACACGCGTGTGTGGGGTGGACACGCGGGTGTGGGGTGGACACGCGTGTGTGGCGTGGACACACGTGTGGAGTGGACACACGTGTGTGGAGTGGACACACGTATGGAGTGGACACGCGTGTGTGGAGTGGACACACGTGTGGAGTGGACACGCGTGTGTGGAGTGGACACGCGTGTGTGGAGTGGACACGCGGGTGTGGGGTGGACACACGTGTGGAGTGGACACACGTGTGGAGTGGACACACGTGTGTGGAGTGGACACACGTGTGTGGAGTGGACAAACGTATGTGGAGTGGACACGCGTATGGAGTGGACACACGTGTGTGGAGTGGACACGCGTGTGTGGAGTGGACACACGTGTACTCGTCCATCGCGCGTGTACGTGCGAGAACGGTGACGGTGACGATGATGATGACGACGACGACGAATCATGATAGCGACTAATAATAAAGCAACACAAAATGTTGCCAATCCACTGCCGAACGAAGGCTTCCTCACACCGTGTTGATCACGAGCGTTTGCTCGGACATACTTCACCACGCTGGTCAGTGCCGATCGCCGCTGAATCGGCAGCGAGGAGGGCCAGGAAGCCGTTCGCTGGGGGGTCCTGGGAATCGAACTCGAGTTCCCCCGGTGTTCATATCGCAAGTGCGCCGACCACACGCGCCACGGCTCCTCCCGACGACGACGACGGACAACGTTATTCCCAAAATATCTCGAAGTCCCCACGCCCACGGAGCGAATCGCAATCACAAAGCGATTGCGATTGTGCCGAGCGGGTTTGGCGGGGTGGGATGGGTGTGGGAGAGGGAGGGGTGGGTGAGGTGGGTGGGGTGGGGGGCTGGAAGGGGATGAGATTTAGGGGCACGGGGCGGCACAATTTAAGGAAAGCGGCGGCTTAGTGGCGCTCGGTTTAGCTAGTTTATGGTCTTAGCGACGTGCTGGTTAAGCAGCTTAGAGAGACAGCGATCCCGGGGAGGTGGCTGGGCAGGTCGGGATACAGGGGGAGGGAGCGGGGAGGATCTGCGTCCGTGTGTGTGTGTGTGCGTGTGTGTTGTTCATGTGTGTGCGTGTATATCGTGGGGAGCGGTGGTGTAGCGGTCAGCGCTACGCTGCGCTATTAACCCGGCGACCCGGGTTCGATTCCCGCTCACGGCCAACACCAGTGATGTATATCTGAACCGGTCCTGGGCCTTCCCTAGGTCGACTCAGCCTCAAATAAGTACTTGTGTAAACATCGCCACTGGGGAGACAAAGGCGGTGGTGCAGCCTCCCCCCTCACCGCCCCCTCGTGTACCGCGTCAGCCCTAATAGGAGCTCGTCAATTGCACTTGACCCATATGTCTTGAGGACTATACGGGGGTGTGTTTGTCTAAATGTGTCTGCATGTGTGGTTTCAGCAGTCACTTGAAGAGCCACCGGAATCAGCACCCGTCTCGTATTCTCCACGCGGTTGCATTGCGGCTCGTGTGAATATTGAGGAGTCCTTTTCTTCTTTTCTTTTGACGGAATTCGGAACGAACAAAAAATAATCTTCCTTGTAATATTGCTTGCGGACGCCTGCCACCCCCCGAGCAGGTGATTTGACTTTAGGGGGGGGGAGTCTTTGTCTTTGTGTGTGAGCGCGAGTGAGCGGTGGCGCAGCGGTCGGCGCTACGCTGCGCCACGAACCCGGCGACCCGAGTTCGATTCCCGCTCACGGCCAACAGCAGTGACAATGAACTAAACCGGTCCTGGGTCGGCTCAGCCTCAAATGAGTACTTGGTGCGGTGTGTGAAATATCAGTACTGGGGAGACAAGGGCGGCCGGGCGTGGTGCTCGCCACCCACCCTCTCGTTTGCCGTGCCGGTGCGGTGGGAGTGTGGTGCGGTGGGAGTGTGGTGTGGTGGGAAGTTGGTGTGGTGTGGTGGGAGTGTGGTGTGGTGGGAGTGTGGTGCGGTGGGAGTGTGGTGTGGTGGAGAGGTGGTGTGGTGGAAAGGTGGCGCGGTGGGAGTGTGGTGCGGTGGAGAGGTGGTGCGGTGGGAGTGTGGTGCGGTGGAGTGCAAGTGTGGTGTGGAGGGAGTGTGGTGCGGTGGGAGTATGGTGCGGTGGGAGTGTGGTGCGGTGGGAGTGTGGTGCGGTGGGAGTGTGGTGTGGTGGGAGTGTGGTCAGGTGGGAGTGTGGTGCGGTGGGAGTGTGGTGCGGCGGAAAGGTGGTGCGGTGGGAGTGTGGTGTGGTGGGAGTGTGGTGCGGTGGGGGTGTGGTGCGGTGGGAGTGTGGTGCGGTGGGAGTGTGGTGCGGTGGGAGTGTGGAGCGGTGGGAGTATGGTGCGGTGCGGTGGAGTGTGGTGTGGTGGAAGTGTGGTGCGGTGGTAGTGTGGTGTGGTGGGAGTGTGGTGCGGTGGGAGTGTGGTGCGGTGGGAGTGTGGTGCGGTGGGAGTGTGGTGCGGAGGGAGTGTGGTGTGGTGGAGGTGTGGTGTTGTGGGAGTGTGGTGCGGTGCGGTGGGAGTGTGGTGTGGTGGGAGTGTGGTGCGGTGGTAGTGTGTTGCGGTGGGAGTGTTGTGGGAGTGTGATGCGGTGGGAGTGTGGTGGGAGTGTGGTGCGGTGGGAGTGTGGAGGGAGTGTGGTGCGGTGGGGAGGATATTATAAACGCATCTGCACCGCTCAAACTCTATGCTTTGAATTATTACGTTATTATTATTATTACCCAACTGCGCCTTATTTGTTTTACGGTTGACAGTAATATTTCTTGACATATAATGAAGGTTGCTTTCTTGAGTTTCACGACCGTTGTAGGGTGATATTTTTTCTTACTTAAAACAATATATATTCTTCTCGTGCGTCTTAAACAAAAATGAAATTTGAACGTCACGGTACAAAATTAAAAAAAAAAATTGCTGACGCATTTTTTTCATTCGCCTTTTATATTCATACCCATCCACTTGGCGGGAGAAATGTCGCGATATTCCGGCTCCTGTGCCAGAAGAGGCCCCCGCGTTCGCGTCTCTCCCACTAATGAATCTCGCCGCCGCCGCCGATGTTGTTTCAAGTCGCTTTGTGTTTCCAGCGCGCGTCGGGTGACCAGGTACAGCGATGTATTACTCGGGTCCGAGGCGACTTCAAGAAACCGGGGAACCGAGGTCACAGGTCCCAGCACAGACCCTCCCCCCCCTCCACCACCCCCGCCACCTCGAGAGTTAGGAATGATGATGATGATCCCGAAAACGAGAGCTGTTGGAGAGGGTTGTGGTAGGGTGTGTAAAGAATCATCCTGAGCTGGCGAGACATTTTTTTGTTCGTTTCAGCAGAGGCAGCTCAGAGTGGCTCTGACATGAACTCTCATTTTTGGGTGTTCATGCCTTGCATTTTTTAAATCGGGGGGGGGGGGGGGAGAAGGAGTTCCGACGCCGGAGGCGAGGCACGGCTGAAGGAGCGAGAGGAGAGAGGGAGTGAGATAGACGCAGGGTGTTGGTGGTTTGGTGGTGGCGGTGGGGGTGGATGGGTGGTTGTGGCGAGCAATGTGATGATGGGCTAAATCGTGGGGAGGGCGCGCGCTGAGAAGGAGGTGGTGGTGGTAGGGGCGGGTGGAGGAGGAGGAGGGGGGGGGGATAGTGAAGCAGGGGAGGGGGTGTGTGAGTCGGTAGGTGGAGTGCGCGTTGAGTAAAGCCGCGGAGGGGAGGGACGAGAGCCCCCGTGCGTCCATCGCTTCCCGGTGCCGACAGAGTCCCGTGTAGGGGCGCGCACCGCTACCGGGGACGCGCGCGAGTCTCCGAACTGCGTTACACACTGACATACACACGCGTACACACTGACACACACACACACGCGCGTACACACTGACACACGCACACGCTTCTCACGTGGGCGCTTGGCAAGCGGCGTCGGGACATAGGGACGGCAGCGTTGCGCTATTTAAATGGAGGCCTCCGCCCCTCGGCTCGACCCCAGGGCGCGCTCCCCTCTCTCCGCAGCGGGCGCCTGCACAGATGAGAGGCGCGGCGTGCGGGCCCTGTAGTACGTGAGCGCGCGTGTGTGTGTGTGTGCGTGTGTTCGCTAACAGCACTTGCCCGAGCAGTCTGTTAAGGGCTATACGGGGGATCTTTGTGTGTGTGTGGTTCGTACGAAACCCGTGTCCGTGTGTGTCTGTGTATTCGTCTGTCCTTGTCCGTGATAGGTACGTGGGGGTGTTTGTGTGTATATGTACAATCGTATGTGATAGGAACGAGCGTGAGTGTTTGTAAGATGTGTACGCGAGTGTGTTAAGTGCGAACGCGTGTCCACGTGTCGGTGTGTGAGTGTGTGGTGTGGTGCTGGCCACCCACCTCTTCGTCTGCAGTGCCGGCCTAAATAGGTCTTCGCTAACAGCACTTTCCCCCAAAAGTCTGTTAAGGTTATACGGGCAAACCTTTGTCTTTGTGTATCCCACACACGTACGTGCATGCGCGCGCGATGATTGTCTGTCTGCGAGTGCGATTGTTTCTTTCCGACTTCCTCTCCACAGCTGTTGTGTAGTTTTGCGGTTTTGCTCGCTGCGTAAAGATCGCGGAGTTTTTACGCCTGAGCAGTGCACGGGGCGTGCGGTGGTGGTGGTGGTGGGTGTGTGTGGGTGTCGGTCGTGCGGCAGTGCGTGACGTGTCGGCGGGGTGGCCCGGTCAGTCGGGAGACGAGCGGTGCTGACAGAGAGACACGGAGAGAGCGAGCGGAGCTGAGCGAACGAGCGGAGCGAACGAGCGAACGCACACGAGGGGTTGGTAGGCTAAGACGACAACTTTTTTTTTGCAGGCGCCAGTCTCACGCACCACGAAGACACACGAATACACACGGACATACATACACACGCGTGCACGACAGACGCACAGGCACACTCTCGGAAGACACGGGGGGGGGGAGAGTCCGGTGGATCACGAAATCAAATCATGAGAACTCTCGAGTCGCAACCACGTTCGCCTGCAAAGGGCCGGCGGTCACCGACGCGAACGCGCGCAGACACGCGGCGCGAGTGACCGGATTTTTTTTAAAGCAAACGACAAACAAAAACAAACAAAAAAAGTTAAAAGAAAGCAGCAACACTCACAATAACAACAACAACAACGACACAGCGACTGGGGGGGGGGGGGAGTTGTGGGTGGGTGCCGGTAAAGGCACAGCTAGAGAGACGAGACGCAAGAGAAGGCGAGAGAGAGACAGAGAGAGAGACACGGGGAGAGAAGAGAGAGCACGGGGCGGAGGAGGGAGCCCTCGTCGCTGGAGCAGCATGGCTCGGCTGCCCGGAGCGCCGCTTGCCCTCTTCTTCCTGCTCCTCTACCCGACCAACATCATCGGCCTGTGGTGGTGAGAGAGCCCTGCACGACACCGCCACTTCGGGGGTCACTCCCACCCTTGACACACACACACACAAACGCATCGATACACACACAGACACACTCGCTTACACGCAGACACATGTCAACGCGCGCAGACACACGCGCGCAGACGCGCATGCACATGCACGCACACGTATGCATGTATGCGCAGATACACATGCATGAAGGTACAAAGACGTCACGCAAACGAAGACACGCAGATATACACACACACGCGCGCGCACGCACGCAGATACAAAGAGACATGCAGACACGCACACACATGCGAAGATACGCACGGATACACGCACGCATACAGGCGCGCATACACACGTCCGCATAGTCACAGACACGCACGCACACCGAAGACGCGTACACGACAAACATTCGTAGACACGTACCGAGGCGCACGCATACACACAGACAACAAAGACATTGGCACGCATGGCCGAGACACACACACGCGCACACACGCACATAACCATGCATCATCATTATTTATTTCTTTGTGTATTTATTAGATACACAAACAAAAAGGTCACCCGTGTAGGCCTATCGGACTGTTGGGGGCGAGTGCTGTTAGCGAGCAGCACCTACACGAAGGTCGGCACTGCAACAAAGACATGCACAGACATCATCATCATCAACATCACCGTCGTCGTCATCATCATCATTGGTGAATTATTCATAATCGCGTTTCAATCGGTCAAAGACGCGTCCCTTCGGCGCTCGGGGTCCGGGTTTCGCGTTGCCGGCAGGTCCCTACCACAGAGAAAGGTGGATTAGCGCCGTTGGCCACGTGCGGTGCGAAAGAAGTTCAGCATAGATTGTGCAACTCGCTCCTCTGAAATGCGCGCGCGTGTCCCCCCCCCCCCCCCCCCCCCAATACGCTCGTTTGTATTCTTTGGTTCTTTTGGTAAAGTCACGTAGATAGGAAAAAAAAGAATACACATTTTTTTATTCACTTTCTTTTTTATTTTTCTATCGACGTGATTTTGCCGAAAGAACCAAAGAATATGAATTCCTGCAGTCACGAAAGTTTGAAGTCAAAATTTGACGCTCGTTTGTGTCACTGACGACGAGTTCAATTGTAGACCGCTTTACAATGTGCATGGCCGCGATTATTAACTCGGATGGTGACGATTTCCTCTGGCAGTTGCTTGAATACAATGCGGCAAAGCAGTGCATTGCTTGCAAAACCGCAATTAACGAAACAACATGCGTGCGTGTGTGTGTGTGCATATAGAGTATTGGGTTTATATGAAATATAGAATAAAACAATATATTAAAGATGATTCGACGGTACCATACATATGAAACTGAGACTGCTTGTAAATATTGACTCAGGGTGGGTTTTTTGGGATGTCCCCGGGTCGGTGAGCAGTGTCCGAGGTGATGTTAGAGCGAGAGTAGCTAGCTGGCTTGACGGAGGTTTGAGTGGATGGGTGGTGGTGGTGGTGGTGGTTTAGTTTTGGAGGGGTGGCAGCCAGCTGGGGAAAGGAGGGAGGGAGACGCAGCAGGGCTGAGTACTCACCGAGGGGATCCGTCTCTTACTCCGGGGCCAAGACTCGCGAAGAGATCCCATGAATCGTGACGCAATGGAGAGACGCGTCCTGCCTCTGAAAACAAACAGTTGGTACCGCGAGGGCATGCATGTTCTCTATATTATACACAGGCAAAGATCCCCCGTATAGCCTTGACAGACTGTTAGGGCAAGTGCTGGTAGCGAGTAGCACTTATGCATGCCGGCACGGCACACGAGGGGGTAGGTGGGCAACACCACTCCCGGCGACCTTTGTCTCCCTGGTGGCGATGTTTACGCACCGCACCAGGTACTTATTTGATGCTGAGTCGACCTAGGGGAGGCCTACGACGGGTTCAGATAATCGTCACTGGTGTTGAATGTGAGCGGGAATCAATCTCGGATCGCCGGGTTCGTGGCACAGTGGTTAACTCTCCGCGCTACGGACCCGGCAATCCAAGTTCGATTCCCGCCCACAAGGAACATCAGTGGCGAGTGGTGTCTGAACCGCTCCAACCCCACCTCCTCCCCTTGTCACTAACCCACACTGAGCAGCGTGGTTAAGGTTTGGTCAATTGACTGAGGGCTGACAATTATTATGATATATACACACGCCGACAATAGAGTAGATATATATGTAATCTCACTATCATTGATAATGTGGACTGTTATTAATATTATATTCGTCATTTAATCAATCCACTGTTGGATGAAGGCCTCCACACGCCGTGACAGTCACGGCCTCCCCACGCTGGTCAATTTTTTTTATTCTTGTTATCACCGTATAATGTGTATATATATGTGTGTATAGCCTGCAGAAAAAAAAACACTTGTCAAATGCGCTCTTCTGCAACGAAGCTCCTGAATTGTGCCGCGATGCACACTTCAGCACGCGAGTTATTTGGAAATCTGATGATAATATTCGCCCACAGCCGCCAAGGCTAGTGAGGTGCGTAACGTGGGTCAGTGGACTCCCTCCGTGCCAAAGACACTTTCTTCCTATAATTGAATTACGATCGCGGCTCTGTTTGTTTAAGTAAAGTGCCGGATCGGTCGTTTGCCAATTTATAACTTTCGGTTTTGAAGGAAGCGGCAATCAATCCCCGCGTCACCGCTGCGCGACTGCGCTGGTCGATGATTAACGGGGGTCGAGGCTCGTGGTCAATATTGAGCGCCACTTAACGGAACGAAAAAAAAATCGATGTGTGTGTTTTCTCAGGATATGTCTGCGGTTATTAATGATGATTCATTCGCTCGTTGTTATTCCTATTATTGCGTAATGCTCGTATTTATTAAGTGCATTATTAACTGTAAAGTCATCGTATTGTCATGACTTTATTGTATTTTTATGGCAATTACCCTCAAATTATTAGTATCCTCAGAGGCTGCGGCTGAGTTTTGTGTGTGTGTTTGTAAATAGTTTTAGGGGGTGGAGCGGTGGCCCGGTGGTTAGCACACTGCACTATGAACCCTGTGACCTGAGTTCGATTCCCGGCCACGGGGTATTATCAGTGGCGAGGTGACATTTGAACCGGCGCTGACCGCAACATTCGCCGACGAACGCCGACAAACGCGGTTTATGATCAAACAACACCCCCCCCCCCCCCATTACCGGACACGCCGTGCAGATGACGAACCCTTCATCCACGGGAGTGGATTGACAAATGCACGCATCGGTGTATGGCGCACGCGTGCGCAAACGGCGCCCAATTTTAGACTTCGCAATCCCCTTCTGAGATTCGTGAAGTGCCCTTAGATTATTTAGAGTATTTTGGCTGCTATAAATTTCCACGCGATAAGCCTCGTCGCCGAGCTATCATTTGTGGCCAGGTCGCTTCTGGAAAATAAGCGAATAGGTCAGTGGGCTTAGCCTAGTGGAATAAAACATTGTATATGTTTTATGTGATTTGCTTATCTTTCCTATACTTTGCACTCCGATCGTGCGTTTCTTTCGTTTGTTGTTGTAACGTTTATGAGCCGCCCCTACTGGACGTCTGTGAAGAAGAGCTTTTTGGCTCACTGGATTCCTCCAGTGTTGATCAATATTTCTGTTTATGCATCGTCATCTGCAACTGTGTACAAGTGTAACGATGAATGCGACAGATAGCATGCATGTACGTTGAACTTCTTTCGCACCGTACGCAGCCGACCGTGCCAATCGGAGATGAACGTCGATTCGTTAAGCTCGCCGTACCTGGCACTGAGTCGCTCGCCCAAGGTGACTGTTTGTAGATTCACGTCGCGCGCAATGCGCGTTCGCGTTGACAAACGCGTGTCACCGGCGTTGGAAAATTCGATTCTCGAATCGTCGTTCAAGAAATCGTGACGATTCATCGAATTGACGGTGGAGGAGAGAGAGAGAGAGGGAGGTGGGGGGAGGAGCTTGGCGGCGAATCGTTACGCACATAGAAAGTACGCGTGGGTGTTGTTCTTTTCAGACTGGAAAATAACTCCTCTGAGTTGGTGGGCCAAGCAATAGGCGGTGTATGGCAGTGCCACGTGACACGCCAGGCACGGTAGAGTTACGTGGCACGCAAGGCGTGATGGCAGCACCGATCCTCTCTTGCCCTCTAAATGTACCGTACGTTGAAATTTTTTGCGCACCGTACGTGGCCAACCCGTGCCCACCGGTTGGATGCGTAACTCTGGAGCCGTTTGCGTCTCTCGGAGCCCCCCCCCCTCCCCCCCCGCCTTTGCTCTCCTGTTCATGTTTCACAAATCATCAGAATCTTTATTTAGAGCGCAGGAGGAATCCGATGAGCTAAGAAGCTCTTTTTCATAGATGTCCAGTAGGGGCACGAGGTCAGCAAGTTCGCAGCCGGCATTCACTCCCCTCTCTGACAGGGAGGGTCCTATCAGCGCTGCACAGAACGTGGTAACTGATGACAATTGATTTCACGTGGTAACTGGTGACAATTGATTTCACGTGGTAACTGGTGACAATTGATTTCACGTGGTAACTGGTGACAATTGATTTCACGTGGTAACTGATGACAATTGATTTCACCTGGTAACTGGTGACAATTGATTTCACTTGGTAACCGGTGACAATTGATTTCACGTGGTAACTGGTGACAATTGATTTCACGTGGTACCTGGTGGCAATTTATTTCACGTGGTAACTGGTGACAATTGATTTCACGTGGTAACTGGTGACAATTGATTTCATGTGGTAGTTGGTGGCAATTGATTTCACGTGGTAACTGATGACAATTGATTTCACGTGGTAACTGATGACAATTGATTTCACCTGGTAACTGATGACAATTGATTTCACGTGGTAACTGGTGACAATTGATTTCACGTGGTAACTGGTGACAATTGATTTCACGTGGTAACTGGTGACAATTGATTTCACGTGGTAACTGGTGACAATTGATTTCACGTGGTAACTGGTGACAATTGATTTCACGTGGTAACTGGTGACAATTGATTTCACGTGGTAACTGGTGACAATTGATTTCACGTGGTAACTGATGACAATTGATTTCACGTGGTAACCGGTGACAATTGATTTCACGTGGTAACTGATGACAATTGATTTCACGTGGTAACTGATGACAATTGATTTCACGTGGTAACTGGTGCCAATTGATTTCACGTGGTAACTGATGACAATTGATTTCACGTGGTTACTGGTGACAATTGATTTCACGTGGTAACTGGTGACAATTGATTTAACTCGAGGCTACTGGCACAGAGGGCATTCTGAAGCCATGTGAGCAAAAGCCACCAAAGACAAATCCACCCCCACCTCCCGTGTAGCGAGTAGCACTTATAAAGGCCGGCACGGCACACGAGGTGGTGTGTAAACATCCCCAGTGGCGCTGTTTACACACCGCACCAGGTATTCATTTGAGGCTGAGTCGACATAGGGGAGGCCCAGGACCGGTTCAGATAATCGTCTCTGGTGTTTGGCCGTGAGCGGGAATCGAACTCGTGTCGCAGGGTTGGTAGTGCAGTGCACTAACCACTCCACTGCCGCTCTCAATGCAAACACACACACATGCCATACGTACCCTCTCAGTAGTTGCCTCCCTGTCAATGAAAAATATCAGTTCAGGGGCACATTAACCTTGTGTAAGGTCAAGAGTAGTTGTCCTATAGAGGAACTGGCCCCTGCCATAGGATTATGGAATGTGGGTGGGTTCGTAGCGCAGTGCTCCACCACCACCACCACCACCTCCTGCTGAATCAGCACTCCTCCTCCCTCCCCCTTCATCCCCCCCGTCCGATACTCACGCGTACCCTGCATTCCACTCTCGTTGCTCATTCGCAGTAGCATCGGCAGTCATCTGCAGTCACATGTCCATATCATCATCATCTACAGTCGTCTGCAACATCATCATCAGAATCATCCCACGTTTGCGATGGCGAGATTGTCATATTCCTCGTCTAGTAGGCATGAGGTTCGTGGTGGGTTCGATCCCGGACCCTGACGTTGCCAGTTATGTACTTGGAGTCCGCGTGTTCTCTCTCCCCGTGGTGATCGCGTGGACTGTTCTTCCGGGTTCTTCTGGTTCTAACACCCCCCCCCCCCCCCCGCACACACATTTAGAATGAACATACCTTTAGATTATTTGGCTTCTCTTATAAATCCCACGTGTGATGATGTCAGCCTCTGCAACGAGCTATCATCACGTGTGGCCAGGCAGCCTCTGACAATGAGCTAATAGCTCGGGGAGCTTTGCTCGGTAAAAAAAAAAATTCAAATGTTTCAGCTTATATCGCCCGTGCATCCTCTCGCAGCGTTCCGGCGGTGCTGTCCGTCCGCGTCGCTAGATCCGCGATACGCGTCACTAGATCCGCGATACGCGTCACTAGATCCGCGATACGCGTCACTAGATCCGCGATACGCGTCACTAGATCCGCGATACGCGTCACTAGATCCGCGATACGCGTCACTAGATCCGCGAAACGCGTCACTAGATCCGCGATACGCGTCACTAGATCCGCGATACGCGTCACTAGATCCGCGATACGCGTCACTAGATCCGCGATACGCGTCACTAGATCCGCGATACGCGTCACCGTGCAGGACTGTCGCAGCCAGGAGTGCACTACCCTGTTACAGAAACAAGCCACCCCCACCCCCCCCCCCACCCCCACCGGGGGAAAAGACGTCACGCAACGAGCGACTTCTCACCTTGCATATATTCCGCGGAGAGTGTCCTTCGTAAAGCGATCACCCAGGCATGTATAACCCTCTCAGCTGGAACAGGCCTGATTATAAGCGTCATCGACGACGCGAACACAGTGTCTGCGCTCAGGGGTCAACTGGTGACCCGACTGAGATCGTGAACTCGCTACACTTTCAGGCCTCGGTTTGACCGCGGGCGGCAGCGCCCCCTCATTCGAACCCAGGGGGCTCACAGCGATTGCCCTGCTCAGTATCTCGGACACGGCCGTTCGGACGAGACCTCCACCGCGGGCGATCACTGCGGGTGAAGGCGAGGAGCATGGCATTGGGAACATAGAAAGTAGAGTACAACTGACGTGCTTACGTCCGTGGATGGAATTCCTTTCCAGCTCAGACCCCGCTTGCTTGCCCATCGCCACGTGAATAACCTCTTATTGTAACAGCTCTCTCGCTGGTTCAGCAGTTCCACTGCTGGATTATATTTTTTTCCGCCCGAGGACGGCCGCTTGTGTTGCGATCGAAACGTTGTGATTTCTTTTATTTTACTTTGCACCTACGTGGCTTTACCGAAAGAACCAAAGATTATGGATTCCTGCAGTCACGAAAGCTTCAAATCAAGAAAGAGTACAACAATTGTTCCACTGCCCTCTGCTGCTCGCCATATAGACTGTAGAAACTTGATTACTCCAGTAGTAGTGTTATTATTATTATTACACTTGGTTACCCTGGAAAGCCTCACGGAGTCTCGTGAATATTTTCAAGAGGGTCCTGCCAACTTTTTTTTTTGCGTTAGCGGTTGGGGATTGCTATGGAGGTTTCAACTGAGTAATTACGATGTAATCTTCCATATTTGGCAACTTTGAATCAGAATCTTTCTTTAGACTGGAGGAATACGATGAGCTATGAAGCTTTTCTTCACAAATGTTGTACCATTACGCCGGCACAACAATGGCCTACTCGCGCGAATGATGCCACGGGATCTTTAACGTCCACTGTGGGAAGCAGACAGCGTGGAATTTGAATGGCAAAGGCACCCGCGGTATTCATCAGGGCGGCATCTGGATTCGGACCTGTGAATCTCTGCAACAAGCGGCGACCTCGCTGGCGCCGGGCCGCGTCACCATCCCTCGAGGCGGTTACGAGTTTATTGCCCATCCAAAACACCGCTCAAGCTCAACACCTGCTTAGCTTTTGAGCTTTTGACGAGATCGGGCGCGTTATCATTATCATTGGATGTGAATTCACATGCATTGGGGATTCGCGATGGCAAGATGTTATTTCCCTCGCCTGGTTTACCTGAGTTCTATTCCGGGTCACGGCTCACATCAGTGGCGAATGACAGATACCTAGAGCAATCCGGAACACTCCTCCTGCTCGCCGTGGCGAGATGTTATCACCCTCGCCTGGTATGCAGGAGGTTGTGGGTTCCATCAGGACCCTGACGCCTGCTGTATATTTTAAGTTTGCATGTTCTCCCCGTGGTCGCGTGGATTTTTCTACGGGTCTTCAGGTTTTTCCCACCCCATTAAGAATCAACACGCATTTAGAGTATTTGGCTGCTATACATTCTTACGTGATAAGCCACTTCGTTGGGCTATCGATTGTGGCCAGGTTGCTTCTGAAAAAAGACCTACATAGCTCAGTGGGCCTTACCTGGTAAAATAAAAAAAAAATTGTTTAGTTTGGTTTTTCAATCTACTTCATCGTGAAGTCTGCTCAGCCCCCACGATCACCGACGCCGGGTGGAAATGCCTTCATCCGTGAGTGAAACTACAAAGCTGCCGTAAATTTCCGTCTAAAATCGAGAGTTCATCTCTCGCTCTGAGGCCAACTTGGAACCCAACTCAACCGCCAATCCCCCCAAAACTACCGTACAAAGCAACACATTGGTCCGAAGTTAGAATCCTGCTGCTATCGCATCCGGCCTGGGATATCACCCAGTTCCAACCTCACTGCACTTGATAGAACGCAGCGTAAGGCAACGGCCGGGTTGATTGATGGCCCAGCACTCACCGATTCACTGCGGTCACTCGCTCACTCGCCGGCGGCGGCCAGCGCCTCCTCGTCACTCTTGTATCGCTGCTACCACGGTTACCTTTCCTATGGACTTCGCTCCTCATCCTAGCGTGTTGAATCCCTACTCACCACCTTCACCGCATCTCCGCCCTCCCCCCCCCACCATTCCCCCCCTCCCCCGCACCCCCCCCCCCCCCCCTCAGAACCGTCTCGACACGCGTGCATGTGCGTTGGGGAGCAGTGCCAGCGCGCATCACACACGCACACGCACGCAAGCGCGCACACAGAGACGGTGGGGGGGGGGGGGGGGTGAAGTATAATTGGACCATTAAACATGAAAGGCGCTCTTACAATGCGTGTCATTGCATTGCTATTTACAGAATATTTTCCTTGGCCGCTCCAGAATTTCGTTACCGTGAATGCGGGCGAAGAAGATTGTTTTTAATTTCGCTCTCGCTCTTCCCCAAGACCACCACCGCCTTCCTCCAACCCGCTACCTCCAGCCACTGTCGTGGCAGCAGAGGTTTGCCCGATAACGAAGCGTGCGGGATTGTAGCAGCAGCAGCGGCGGCAGCGGCAGCGGTAGCTGATGTACAGCCCTTTGTGAATCCACCGCTGGATGAAGGGCTACCCAAGCCGTGTCTGCTCACAGAGGGAGTGTTTGGCCATACTTCACCATACTGGTCGGTGACAAAGGGGATTGCACGGGACCAGTTCAGATGACACTCGTCACCGATGTTAGCTACGGTTGGGAATGGAACTCGGGGTGGCCTGGTGCGCTAACCACGGCGCCACAACTGCATTGTAATAGGTTAATAAATACACAATTGTGTCGAAGTTAATAATGACTGGCTTTCTTTATGACGAGGAACCTGTGATACCAGCTCCCATAACACAAACGGAGAGTTATTGCTGAAAAAGGGCAGTCGGCCGAAACGCTTGAATTGTATCTTTCCGCCAGTGTGTATATGCCAGGTGAGCCCCTTGTGCGTGATGTATCCACGTGTTACGTGCGAGTCTGACACGCGTTTTGGGGGGATTACGATCGAGCGATAAGCACACGCAAATACACTCTCTCGTTTATTGACTGCTCCGCGTAATTGCCGACAGACATCAATAGCCCCGTCGCTTTTTCTCTCTCTTAGCGGCTATGCGGGACATGGAGCAACCAATGCACCCGATGTTATTTCTTCAACATCCAGCTCCCGAAGAGATGTGACCGCCTTTCGTGTGATACATTCTCAAACAGAGACCTCCCCTCCTCCACACCTCCTCCGCTAAATTTAGCCCTACACACGCACACGGAGCAGATTGCTGTTAGCGAGCACCTATTACGGACACCACAGAGCGGGTCGTCTTGCCATATCACAGAATGTGTACATTTTGGGCTGAGTCAACCTAGGGAAAGCCCAGACACGTTCGCCTATGATCTTAAACTTGGGCTGGTTGGTGGCGCAGTGCGCTAACCACTACGCCACCGCTCCTCCACCGACAAAGACAGATATACTACGCACGCACATATACAAAGATCCCCCGTAAAGCATTAACAGACTGTTGGGGCAAGTGCTGTTAGCGAGTAGCATCTATGAAAGCCAGCAAGGCACACGAGGAGGTGGGTGGCCAGCACCACGCCCAACCGCCTTTGTCTCCCCAATGGCGATGTTTACACAACGCAGCAGGTACTCGTTTGAGACTGAGTTGACCAAGGGGAGGCCCAGGACCGGTTCAGATAATCGTCACTGGTGTTGGGCGTGAGCGGGAATCGAACTCGGATCGTCGGGTTCGTAGCGCAGCGCGCTAACTGCTAAACCACCGCTCCCCACATATGCACACACAGACAGACATGCACACGCAAACACAGACAAGAATACATAAGCATGTTTTTACAAATTCACCGTGGCATACACACAGGGACAAGCACACTGACACACATTCTCTCTCTCACGCACTCATACATATACGCATACATATACCGTACTACAAATGATAATGCTGCCATCTGTTGACGATTCGCTCTGCGATGTAGGGGGCTGTAACCGTGGCCTCGTGCTAGCGAGTTCTCCCCTTGTTGCAGGAGTTCACGGTTCAATGCCAGCGGCCGCCCTGGTCATGACTGTGGGTGTATGAACAAAAACTAAAATACGCGCCATCTGCTTCACACTGGACGCTAACAATCCGGGGGCGTCGTTCGCACGAGTTATGCCATCGTGTTGCGGAGTCGCGGTCCAAATGTGCCACGTTTTACCAAAATGTACGCTGAAAAACTATTGATTTGCAATATACCTACAAATAGTCATCGTCGTTCCCTCCGTGAAGACTTAGCAGGAGCCTCCTGGAAAAGAGTCACAGGACTACTGAGTGAGTGTTTTTTTTTGTTCCAGGGTAACGAGCATGATACTGAGAGTACAACCTGCATAGGCAGGCGCTGCGGTGGTGAGATGTTTACTACCTCGCCTGGTATACAGAAGACTGTGGGTTCGATCTCGACTCTGACGCCTGCTGTATATTTTGTGTTTGCATGTCTCTCTCCCCGTGGTCGTGTGGATTTTTCTCCGGGTCCTCCGATTTTTCCATCCACATTTAGAATCAACACCATGCGTTGAGAGTATTTGGCTGCTATTCTTTACCACATGATGATAAGCCACTGCATTGGGCTATCATTTGTGTTTGCCTGGTCGCTTCTGAAAAAAAGAGCTACATCGCTTAGTGGGTCCTTACCTGGTAAGACATAAATAGTCATAGTTGAAGTAGTTTAGTGTTGCCCTACGAATGGGGAACACAGCTCTCTGAGACTCCCTCGGGAACTGTCCAAGAGCCGCTGCCTCTCCTGAAGAGTCGAGTCCAGAGGTGGTTTGGGTGGGAGGGTGGGGTTACGGGGATCAGAAGGAAAGGGATATGCTGGGATGTGGGGGTGGCGTGTGGTTAGGGTGGGGAGGGTGGTGGTGGTGGTGGTTCTGAGTAGTCGGATTCAGAGATGGTCGGGGTAGCGGTGGCGGTGTGTAGACGGGGGGGGGGGGGGCGGGGTAGGGGGGATGAGAGGAGCTGCAGGGCGATTGGTGCTCCTCGCGTTTGACTGATGCTGCTGCACGCGATGTTTGAGTGCAATTTGACCTCAAAGTCATCCGTAACCATTTACGCGACCCGCGAAGCCTCCTTCGCCCGTGCAGAGACGTTTCTAATATCAGGGGGAGGGGAAGGGGGGGGCGGTGGGGGGGGGGAGGTGGCACGTGGCGAGCAGACGAAAAACGTGGCCGTGTAATCGGTCTGGTTCACGTGAGAGTGCTGGCCGGGTGATGGTGGATGATGATGATGGTGGTGGTGGATGATGATGGTGATTATGACTTTGGACAAACGGCCAGTGGGCAATGTATGGCCATTTCAACTCCCTATGAAGACCCGCACAGCGCCTTTCATGCAGCAGTGCATTGCGAAAGGGCTGGAATTTTTTAGTTTTTATTAAAGAATGATTTGGCTGGCGTTCACATGTTTGACCTATTTGCAAATGCACGAACACGTGTTTGCGAGTGTTCGGCACGTGCGGTGGTGACGCAGTGGTTAGTGCACTGAGCTATGAACCCGGCGATCCGAGTTCGATTCATGCTCACGGCCAGCATCGGTGACACATATTTTCACCGGTCCTGGGCCTCCCCTAGGTCAACTCAGCCTTTAATGAGTACCTGGTGCGGTGTGTAACCATCAGCACTGGGGAGACAAAGGCGGCCGGGCGTGGTTCTGGCCATCCACCCCCTCGTGTGCCGTGTTGGCCTTTATTGAGTGCTTGTCAACAGCACTTGTCCCCAAACAGTCTGTTGGAGTCTATACGGGGGATCTTTGTATTTTGTTTGGCACGTCACGATTCGAGGTGATGGGTGCGCTTCAATAACGTCTCGTGCTACGGTGCGTTCTGTCTTGTCAGGTTCGCTTCGTCAGTCTAAACGCGACGTTGTCATTTCCCTTCATAGCGCATACAGCTGCGCGGTAAATCGATTCTTACACAGATTAGCGTTAGATTTGCGTTAGACCGTGCTTGTGAAGCGTTCCATGTCAACCTGCCATTACAATCAACTGCGTGAGAGCGACTCGCGTGCGTTCTGTCGCTGTCAGAAGGGCTAGAAACAGAACAAAATGTGCAAAATAAATAAGTCGATTACTGCTGAAACATTTACAACAACCCCAGGTAATCAAATTTAAGCTCCCAAAAATTACAGCGCGGGGATTGACTGTTACCCGTTGATGAGCGAGGGCACTGAACCTTAATCTGTCCCGGGATAAACGTGAACGAGTGAGCGGATGAACCAAGTCATACTCCTCCAGCGGAGTGTGGTGGTACGAAAGCTAATGGAATATGAGCCGTGATTTAGCTGTCGAACAATACAAGGGAATATCAAACTCTTTAAGACAGAACAACTTTGCTGTCACTGACAGCAAAAAACTAATCTCAACATTCCGGATAACTGGAATTTTATCAGGATACTTCTTGAAGAACGCCAGTCATCCTGAGAAAGGCCGTTTGGCCGAAACGTCGAGATGTCTATCTTCTCGCGATGACAACCCTATTTTATTTATTTTCTCTACGCGCTTTCCTTTCCATACTTTCAATGACGTTTGAACTTTCACCTGGCATATACGTATCGGGGAAACTGTCCGTAATTTCACGCGTGAAGTCCTTCAAAAGACTAAATTCCCCCTTCCACGGACGCAATCGCACGAACGCAACTGTCCTCGTGAACGCACAAGAAAACACGCACTCGTGTACACAAGAAAAATAAAATAAAAATATTCCCCGTACAGAATGAACAGACTTTTGGGGGCAAGGCAAGTGCTGTGAGCGAGCAGCACCGATGAAGGGCGGCACCGCACACGAGGAGTTGGGTGGCCAGGAACTACGCACGGTCGCCTTTGTCTCAATAGCGGCGATGTTTTACACACCGCATCGGGTACTCATTTGAGACCGAGTCGACCTAGGGGAGGGCCCAGGACCGGTTCAGATAATCGTTACTGGTGTTGGTGGTGGCCGTGAGCGGGAATGGAACGCGGGCTCGCCGGGTTCGCAACGCAGCTGCGCTAACCGCCACACTACCGCTCCCCACATATACTGTAAATGCACACATACGCACATACACACACACATAGAGAGATGCACACAAATCATTTTGATAAACATAATCAAGGACGGACACGGTACAATTATGATGCGTTGCGTGTGAGCGCTGCGCATAAATGTGTGTGGTTACAGACGCACGCGTGTGCGTATCGTAAGGTGACACACGTTACACATCACACGTCACCCCCCCCCGCTCTCCCTCCCTACGTCTCTCTCTCTCTGACACCCAGCAAATCATAAACACGCGCGCGCCATCACACACACACTCATGCTGGTTTTGCAAAAGGTTGCGCACTCTCACTCAGACGCACGAAAGACAAAGATCCACCGTATAGCCTTTAACAGACTGTTGTGGCAAGTGCTGTTCAGAGCGGCTCGGCACGAAAAAGGGGTGGGAAGGTGGGTGGCCAGCACCAAGCCCGGTACCGAGTGCTGCTGTTTACGCACCGCACCAGGTGCTCATTCATTTGAGGCTGAGTTGACCTAGGGGAGATCGAGCACCGGTTAACATATTCGCCACTGTGTCTAGTCGTGAGCGAGAATCGAACTCGTGTCGCGGGGATCGTAGGGCAGTGCACTAACCAGGACACGATCGCTCACCACAAGACAAAGTGAAAAATCCCCCGTACATATAGCCTCAACAGAGTTTTGGGGCAAGTGCTGCTAACGAGCACCTAAAAAGGCCGGCACGGCACACGAGGGGTGGGTGGCCAGAGCCACACCCGGTCTCCTTTGTCTACCAAATGGTGATGTTTGCACACCGCACCAGGTACACATTCGTGGCTGAGTCGACTTAGTGGGAAGCCAGGAACCGTTTTCAGATAATCATCACTGCTGTTGTCCGTGAGCTGGAATCGAACTCGGGTCGCCGGGTTCGTACCGCAGCGCGTTAACCACTACACTACCAATACCCGGCGTTCGCAACTAAGTGACGGTGATGTCACGACGGTGCCTGTGCCAGGCCAGGTGCACTTTTAGGCCACGTGAAGAATCGAAGGCTCACTGACAGAAGGTTACGGGACAGACCCAGGTGCCATGGCTTGATTGACATGAGACCACTGGCAGATGCACCATCTGTGCCCCCCTCCCCCTTTTACTGTGCCAACTCGCTGCATTTTAGCCGCCCGTTGCGTTGTGAGCGTCGCTCCTCTACCCTCCGTCGTTATTGCTGGAGGGCGACTGCCTCCAACCGCCCAGGAGCAGCGTCCTCCACAGAGGCCGAGCTTGCCCACCACTACAAAGATCCCCCATATAGCCTTTACAGACTTCTGGGGCAAGTGCTGTTAGCGAGCACCTATGCAGGATGGCGCGGCACACGAGGGGGTGGGGTGGCCAGCACCATGCCCGGCCGCCTTTGTATCTCCAGTGGCGATGTTTACACACAGTGCCAGGTACTAATTTGAGGCTGAGTCGACCTAGGGGAGGCCCAGGACCGGTTCAGATAATCGTCACTGGGTGTTGGCCGTGTCGCCGGGTTCCTAGCATTGCGCGCTAACCGCTACACCACCGCTCCCCACTACCCCCCCCCCCTACCCACCCACAGGGCCGTGGGCAGCCCTCTCGTTATGGACCCCAACAGCATCTGCCGCAAGACGAAGCGACTCGCAGGCAAGCAGGCGGAGCTGTGCGTCACGGCGCCCAACGTCGTCGCCGAGGTGGCGAAGGGGGCCAAGCTGGCGCTCAAGGAATGCCAGCACCAGTTCCGATTCCGCCGGTGGAACTGCACCGTCACCAATAAGTACTTCGGCAAGATCCTGCAGCAGGGTGTGTGTGTGTGCTTCCGTGGCGTGCGTGTGATGCAGCGTGGCACTCTCCCTGCCTCTCCCCTCTCATCTCACCCTACCCCCTCCACGCACTCTCCTACCTCTCCCCTCTCCTCTCCCTCTACTCCCCTCCACGCACTCTCCTACCTCTCCCCTCTCATCTCACTCTACTCCTCTCCACGCACTCTCCTACCTCTCATCTCCCTCTACTCCCCTCCACGCACTCTCCTCCCTCTCCCCTCTCATCTCACTCTACTCCCCTCCACGCACTCTCCCTGCCTCTCCCCTCTCATCTCACCCTACTCCCCTCCACGCACTCTCCTACCTCACCCGAGCCAGTCGAGGTTGCTGGCCACACGATCCACTGGTGCGCCGTGACGACCTTAATAGGTGCTCACTAACAACACCTGCCACAGCAAGTCTGTGAAAGGCTACATGGGGGATATTTGTCTTTGTGTGTGTCAGCAGTGTGGGGGCGCGGTAGGGTAGCAATTTTATCTCGCTCCGCTACGACCCGCTCACGGCCAACACCGGTGACGATTATCTGACGCTGCGCCTCCCCTAGGTCGATTCGGCCTCAAATGAATACCTGGTGCGATGTGTAAACATCGCCACTCGGGTTACAAACATCGCCACGAGAGAGACAACAGCGTCCGCGCTTGGTGCTGGCCACCCACCCCCTCGCGTGTCGTTCCGACACTTCGTAGGTGCTCGCTATCAGCACTTGCCCCAACAGTTTGTTGAGATTGTACGGGGGATCTTTGTCTTAATCGTGGCAGCATGGCGCACGGAGAGATAGCGCGCACAACGCCTCATACGGTGCAAGCTTCGGCGTATACACAGCTTAAGTCTATAGAGTATACAAGGTACGTGTGAGTATATATATATTTACGTATGACGTAACCTTTGCCGTTTTGGCGAGCACATTTAGCTCGCGTAAATAAATACAAAATGTAAATGCAGGTCACACCATTATCATCGTCCTCAGCCATGATCAATGCACTGCTGGATCCACTGCTTTCGCGATCCAGAGATATAGAACAATTATGTAACGACTGTTTCTCGCTGTGGTCGACAGATTTCGAGGTCACGGCAACAACACGTCATTAGGCTAACGTTTCGGGCAATGGCCCATTTTCAGAGCAGAGTTATTCCTGGGATCGGACGTCCGACCGAAGCATTCGTGTCGTTCTTGTCGAGACACGTGCCCCACGTCGTAGTTTACATCACTGTACAGCCAGCCTTGGGCACTCCACTGCTGGATGAAATCATGCGCGCGCCACGTTGCCCATGGCGTTTGCATGTTTGTATGTTGAACTTCTTTCGCAACGCACATAGCGAACCGCGCTCATCGGACGTGCGTGGGAAAGACGACAAACTAACACACACACACAAAAACAGTTATAAAGAAATGAGTTTTCAATTTGGACCACACCTCACCGCGCTAGTCAGTGAGGACTTAGTTGAGGGAGGGGAGGGGGTGCATGAAAACGCTTAGCATTTTGTGACCGCTTCCCCAATATATTTTTTTTGGGGGGGGCGAGTTTGGCGAGATGTTAACTGCTTCGCCTACTATGGTATAATCGGAGTCTGCGTGTCTCTCTCCCCGTGGTCGCGTGGGTGTTTCTCCGGGTGCGTCGGGTTTTTCCCTCCACATTTTTGCAAGCACGCGTTTAGAGTATTTGGCTGCGACACATTGTCAGGCGACGATAAGCCACTTCGTTGAGCTCTCATTTGTGTCCAGGTCGCATTTGAACAAAAAAATAGCGACATTGCTCAGCGCGAATTTACCTGGTTTAAAAAAAAAAAAAATTAACGTCCAGTTGAGTTTAGATATGACACCGATACAACATTGCAATGGGCACGTTGTATACAGCTTTAAGACGCCGTATGAAAGTGGTCCAAAAAGCGTTCAGTTGACGTCGGCACAGGGGCATTTAGCACTTGCCAGCGCAAAGAAGCCAGCAGCATTGTGGAAATTGATAAATCGTGGATAACTCCGTAAACAGTCCGAGCAGCACTTTCAAACAGTGCCAGGCGATACGTGATCCCGACGAGAAGTCCCAGAGTAGGCGCTCACACACGCGCACAAAAAGACAAAGGACACGCGTGTAGCCTTGTAACAAGACTGTTGGGGGCAAGTGCTGTTAGCGAGTAGCACTCATGAAAGTTGGCGCGGCACACGAGGGGGTGGGTGGCCAGCACCACGCCCGGCCGCCTTTGTCTCCCCCCGTGGCGATATTTTTACACATCGCACCAGGCACTAATTTGAGGCCGAGTCGACCTAGGGGAGGCCCAGGACCGGTTAAGATAATCGTTACTGGTGTTGGTGGTGGCCGTGAGCGGGAATCGAACTGAGGTCGCCGGGTTCATAGCGCAGCACGCTAACCATTGCGCCACCGCTCGCCTATGCACACACGCATACACACAAATACAAAGATCCCCCGTATAGCTTAAACAGACTTTTGAGGCAAGTGCGGTTAGCGAGCACCTATGAAGGCCGGCACGGCACACGAGGGGGTGGGTGGCCACCACCACGCCCGGCCCCCTTTGTCTCCCCAGGACAGCGCGATAACCGCTACACTACCACACATACACGTTCACACACACACACACGACCACACGCACACACTAACACACACATACACGCTCACGCACACACTACCACACACACACACGCTCACACACACACTACCACACACGCACACACTACCACACACACACACGCTCACACAACAACAACAACAACCGCCATTCGCCACTAAGTGGCGGTGACGTCACCACGACGCTTGTGCCAGGCTATGTGCACCCTGAGGCCACGTGAAGTGTCGAACGCCCGCTGGCAGGAGGTCACGGGGCAGACCCAGGTGCCACGGGTCGACTGACTGAGATGACTGGCTGATGCACCACCTGTGCCCCCTACTGTGCCAACCTGCTGTGCTTTAGCCACCCGGCGCTCCGCTCGCTGTTGTGAGCGTCGCTCCTCCGCCCTCCGTTGTTGTTGGAGGGCGACTGCCTCCAACTGCCCAGTAGCATCCTTCACGAGCCTCCTCCACAGAGGCCGATCTTGACACCGCTGGTACCAGTCATCGGCAAGTCCACTCAGCTCCACGTCCTCCTGTACCACATCACTCCATCTCTTCTCTAGCCCGTGCCGCGCCCGCTTAGCCCCCTCAATCCGGCCAAACAAAAGCTGTTTCGGCATGCGGTGGCTGGGCATGCGGGCTACATGACCCAGCCATCGCAGCCTTGCCTGCCGGAGGAGCTCACCGATGGGACCCTGCCCAGATCTTTCAAGGATTTGTGAGCTCCTCACACAATCCAGTCTGGTTAAACCCAGGATGGATCGTAGGCAGGCCAGCCTAAATGTTTCTAACCGGCGAAGATGTTCCATTAGGGGGGTCCACGTTTCGCAAGCGTAGAGAAGGGAGGGAATGACCGTGGCCGAGAAGACCTGAAGCTTAGTGCGGAGCGACAGACCAGGTAGCTTCCACACAGCGTTACGCAACCGATGAAAAGATATTGCCGCTCGACTGATTCGGAGTGAGACCTCTGCTGTTAAACTGGAGCCAGTCATAAGCACACTGCCCAGGTATGAGAAACTCTCCACTCTCTCCACAACTGCCCCATCACCGATTGGGAGTTGTGGGGGTGGAGTGTCCGATGGTACAAAATACCCAGGCAGGTGCTTAGTTTTGGTGGGGCTGATGGTAAGGCCCCACCTCTTAGTGGCACGCTCCAGTCTCAGCAGCAGCGTCTCCAACTCCTCCTCTGACTGAGCAGCTATTACCAAGTCATCAGCATACATAACGTGGTTGAGCAATAGGGAGCCATCCCTTGACCGCACCCGGGCATCGATTAGCCTCCCATTATATCTGTACCATATGGAGATTCCCCCGGTACAGCTATTGAAGGCTTCACGAACTACGTGGTCAAAATAGATGTTAAATAATGTGGGAGCCAGAGGACATCCCTGTCGCACCCCAAGGTGTACAGGGAATGGCTCTGACTCCCGGCCACGTAGTTTTACCCGGGCCCGCTCACCATCATGAAGGTCCTTAATGATCGTGAGCAGAGGGTCAGGTACTCCAAAAGCACGAAGAACGACCCAGAGCCCAGGCCTACTGATGGTATCATAGGCCTTGACCAGGTCAATAAAGCAGAGATGTAGGTCTTGTTGGAATTCCCTACACCTGTGCTGTAGCAGACGGACAGAAAATATGGCATCTGTGCAGGACCGCCCTTTCCTGAAACCGCATTGGGGCTCCGCAAGCCTCTCCTCAGCGTGCCTGGCAAGGCGATGCTGAATAATCCTTGCCAGGACCTTTCCCGGCACACTGAGGAGTGAGATGCCCCTGTAGTTGTTACAGTCTGTGCGGTCCCCCTTCTTAAAAAGGGGGACCACCAGGGCATCCTTCCAATCCTGCGGAACCCGTCCAGTGGTCCAGACTGTTGTTATGATGTCATATAGGGCAGTCTGTGCACAAACGCCACCCTCCCTCAGCATTTCGCTTGGGAGATCATCTCTGCCCGCTGCCTTTCCTGGTCTCAGACTCCGGATCGCCTTCAATACTTCCTCAGCAGATGGCACCTCAGCCAGCCACTCACAGGGGGTGACTTCATCCAATATTTGAGGCACCGCAGCCTCAGCAGGGTCATCCTCACTTTGTGCCACGATGTTTTCCTGGCTGAGGGATTTTCCCTCCCCCAGGACCTCACAGAAATGCTCAGCAAATCTGCGAACCTGTTCCTGGGGGTCGGAAATTGGATCACCGTTTTTTCCCCTAATGATGGTAATAGGTGTGGCGCTGCAGGTTACTTTTTTGATGGAGTTAAATAGAGATTTGTGATCACGGGCCACTGAGGCAGACTCCATCTCCTCAGCAACCCGCGACCACCACCCATCCTTGCAGCGCCTCACGGCTCTCCGAACCTCCGAGCGAAGGCTGCGGTAAGCCTCCTCATTCTCTGACGTGGGATTCTGTAGCCGATGACAGTGGGCCTGTCGCTTTTTCTCAACCATCGTGAACAACTCCTCTGTCATCCAGGGTGTCTGGGGAGGTCTGGACCGCGTACCCAAAGCAGCCATTGCAGCTGCATGAGTCACAGTCCTAAACCTCGCCCATTTACCCTCGACATCAGGAGGAGTCGGGGACGATGCCAATCCCAGCCGCAAGCGATGATGAAATTCTCGCTTGCAACTTTCATCAGATAACTGAGACCAGGCCACTTTAGGTTGGAATGGGGTCCTGGGTGTACACCCACCACGCTCACACACACACTACCACACATACACACACGCTCACACACACACTACCACACACACACACACGCTCACACACACACTACCACACACGCACACACTACCACACACACACACGCTCACACACACACTACCACACACACACACACGCTCACACACACTACCAAACACACACACGCTCACACACACACTACCACACACGCACACACTGCCACACACACACACGCTCACACACACACACTACCACACACACACACGCTCACACACACACGACCACAAACACACACGCTCACACACACACTACCACACACACACACGCTCACACACACTACCACACACACACACTCACACACACACTACCACACACACACACACACGCTCACACACACACTACCACACACACACGCTCATACACATACTACCACAAACACACACGTTCACACACTACCACACACACACACGCTCACACACACTACCACACACACACGCTCAAACACACACTACCACACACACTCACACACACACGACCACACACACACATGCTCAAACACACACTACCACACACACACACGCTCACACACACACACACGCTCACACACACGCTCACACACACACACACGCTCACACACACACACGCTCACACACACACACACGCTCACACACACACACGCTCCACGTCTGCTTCAAGTGAGGGTAAAGACGTCATCAGGGCCAATGCTGTTGATGCCACCACACGTCGTGACCGCTCTTTCCTGCTGGGCAGATCGCATGGCATTGCGCAATGCTTCATCTACTTAAGGCTGGCCTTACACTCGCATAATAATCGTCTGCCTCTGGTTGCAGTTGGCAAGTTCTAAAAGAGGCACGAATCACAGTCTCATCATCACCAGCTGGCGGCTTTAGGTTTCCTCACTTGTGTCAACACAGTTGACATGTCCGTCAATAATCACTCTCACTGTCTATCATCATCATCAGCAGCAGCAGCAAAAACATCATCATCTGCAGCAGCAACAATATTAGCAGCAGCAGCAGCAACATCAGCGGTAACTGCAGTTAGGTCTTTCCCCTCGATCGACGACTGCACAGGTGTCCCACCCATCTCAACCTCCTTCTTCATGACACTTTTCTGCCACGTTGCAATCCCAAACTTCCACGCCACTTCCTCCACATGCGCACTTTTGTACCCAAAGGCCCCAGAAGCTTAATTTCCAGTCGCTCTATTAAAGTATCCGCCCCAGAAGCGAACGCGGTGAACTTACTCCTTGCCTCGAACATCTGTCTCCGAAATATTGCAGTTGACCTTTCTAATGTTTCAAAGCGGTTCGTGCAGTTCATAAAGGACGCGCCTTTCAATATATTTTATTTTAAGCCATGCCTCAGAATATAGCTGGAGGAATGTTCAATCAGAGTGCGTTTTAAGTGAAGGAGAAAAAAAGTGTCTGTGGTGAACAGCTGAAGTTCAACAGGGTCCCGAATTTGGATGTTTGGCTAATTCTATGAATGGGAGGTGGGTTTCATGTGGGAGGGCATCGGATGGCACGGGGAATATTCACCACACTTACGAGGGCGGTCCCCCAAAGATGCGTTTAAGAATGCATTGTTCGTAAAACGAAACTATTTTTTTTTATTTTTCCAGGTAAGGCCCACTAAGCTATATAGCACTTTTTTTTAGAAACGACCTCGCCACAAATGATAACTGAAACGAAGTGGCTTATCATGTAGAAATGTATAGCGGCCAAATGCTCTAAACGCTTCATGTTGATTCTGAATGTGGAGGGCAAAAACCCGGAGGACACGAAGAAAAATCCACGTGGCCACGGTGAGAAAATAGAAACTTCAAATACAGTGAGGGAAAAAAAGTATTTGATCCCCTGCTGATTTTGTACGTTTGCCAATGACAAAGAAATGATCAGTCTATAATTTTAATGATAGGTTTATTTGAACAGTGAGAGACAGAATAACAACAAAAAAATCCAGAAAAAACGCATGTCAAAAATGTTATTAATCGATTTGCATTTTAATGAGGGAAATAAGTATTTGACACCCTCTCAATCAGAAAGATTTCTGGCTCCCAGGTGTCTTTTATACAGCTAACGAGCTGAGATTAGGAGCACACTCTTAAAGGAAGTGCTCCTAATCTCAGCTTGTTACCTGTATAAAAGACACCTGTCCACAGAAGCAAGCAATCAATCAGATTCCAAGCCGACAACACCTGCTGTTCCTTTGCAGTCTGCCTACCCAAGTGTTTACCAGGTTAAAAACATTAGCTTAGCTTCCGAGTTATGGTTGTAAACTAAGACAGCATCTGGGTGCATTTGAGTGTTTGAACAATGAAACTAATCTTTTTAACACGCAACACATATATACATGAAATATAACAAAATGTTTTACCATTTTTGGCAATAAAACAGGTGCCAGAAAGGGTAAAACCTATTGTTTTATATATACACACACATGAGTTCGCGTCCATGGAACGTGTTGTCGTGAGGCGGTTTACAGACCCGTTAAGAATAACTGAAGCTAAACATTTGCAATAGTGGCAGCGGTCGCGCGGTGGTTAGCGCACCGTCCCGTTCACCTGGCCACCTGAGTTCGATTTCCCAGTCACGGCTAACATCAGTGGCGAGTGATATCCGGGCCGATCCTACGTTCCGCTTCACCAACACGCACTGACCAGCGTGGTGAAGTATGGTCAAATAGCTCCCGTGGCCGTCACGGCGTGAAAAGGTTCTTGATCCAGCAGTAAATTGACCCATGTCTGTGAAATGTGCAAAGTAATAGTTTTTTTCTTACGGATACGCGTATGCACGTGTGCGAGTTATTATATCTCACGCAGAAGGCGACGGTGATTTAAGAACAACGTGGAGTTTACCTCGGTATTATATTAAACGATTAAAAGTGAGGCTGTCCGTTTCCTCCCCATGTCTCCCACACAACAACCTGCTCCTCTCACCAATCGCACTTTCACAAACACGCGCACGTGCTTGTGCACACGCACGCACGTGAACACACTCACCTTACCACTCCCACACCCCACGCACTCTCACGCACGTATCCACACTCACACTTGCTCACAGTCACGTGCACACACACACACACAACCACACGTGTATGCACAGCCACACACACACCCTCACACACACGCACACATTCATTCGCACACTCACACACCCACACACACCCACGTCCACCCTCACTCGCCTTCACACACACCATCACACACTCTCACAAACCACCCTCGTACACACACTCACACACTCACACACAAACCCCCTTGCACGCACACACACACACCCTCATTCACACACACACCCACACACACACCCTCACACACCCTTGCACACGCGCGCGCACACCACCACCACACCCCCCCCCCCCCCCCCACAACTTCCTCGCGTGTGTCAGCAGACATTCGCGAGACCGCCTTCGTGTACGCCATCACGTCCGCGGGGGTCACGCACGCGGTGACGCAGGCGTGCAGCATGGGCGAGCTTCCGCAGTGCGGCTGCGCAAACACAAGGAGCCGCGCGCCCCCGGGCCCCCCACCGGCCCAGCACGGCCCCCCCCAACCCAACCATCACGGGGCGCCCCCCACCAACCACCACGGCTCGGAGGGCGAGCGTGACTCCGAGGGCCACCACACGGCGTGGGAGTGGGGGGGCTGCGGGGACGACGTGGAGTTTGGCTACGACAAGTCGCGGCAGTTCATGGACGCGCGGCGCAAGAAGGACGGCAGCGACATCAAGACGCTCATCGACCTCCACAACAACGAGGCCGGCCGCCTGGTGAGTTGATCCCCTTTGTCTGCGCGCGCGCGCGCGGGCCGGGGAGCGGTGGCGCCGCGATTAGCGCACCGCGCGATGAACACGACGGCCCTAGACGAGTTTTGATTTCCCCGCCGCGGCTATAGCCAGCGGTGAGTGATATCGGAATCGATTCTCGGGTGTTTGCCGACCACCCTTCACCAACACGGACCAAACAGGCGACGTTTCAGGCAATGGTACTTCTTCATAGAATATTAGAATTGTTACTATTTATTTTAGTAGGTAACGCCCACTGAGCTATACAGCTCGTTTTCAGATGCGACCTGGTCTCAAATGATAGCTCAACAAAGTGGTCTGTCACGTGGACACGTTGATTCTAAACGTAGAGGGGAAAAACGGAGGACCCGAAGAAAAATACACGCGACCACGGGGAAAACATGCAAACTCCAAATATACAGCAGTCGTCAGGGTCGGGATCGAACCCATGACCTCCTGTATACCAGGCGAGGTAAGTTAACATCTCCAAGCCACCGTGGCGCCCAGAGATGTAGAGTGGATAACGCTCAGGGCTGGGGACGACACTTTACACCGTGGGGGCCTCGTGAGAATTGCATTGCAATCATGGACAACGGCAACAAGCGGCAATGAGTTTCGACCAAATCCACGTTGGTTTGCATGGCGCGAGTCGCCTACAGGTAGCTGTGTGGGCTCTGAGAGAGTTTCCTCCTCGTGGCTGAGGCATGGGGACCCTGAGCCGGCACCGCTGAAATCCTCCATGGCTTTTGGGTAACCGGGGTTCAGCCGCGCGTGATTAAATCGGGTTTCTCTCGTGCAAAAGGGTTGGTGGTCTCAGACAAGGTCACACAAAAGGGTTGGTGGTCTCAGACAAGGTCACACAAAAGGGTTGGTGGTCTCAGACAAGGTCACACAAAAGGGTTGGTGGTCTAAGACAAGGTCACACAAAAGGGTTGGTGGTCTCAGACAAGGTCACACAAAAGGGTTGGTGGTCTCAGACAAGGTCACACAAAAGGGTTGGTGGTCTCAGACAAGGTCACACAAAAGGGTTGGTGGTCTCAGACAAGGTCACACAAAAGGGTTGGTGGTCTCAGACAAGGTCACACAAAAGGGTTGGTGGTCTCAGACAAGGTCACACAAAAGGGTTGGTGGTCTCAGACAAGGTCACACAAAAAGCTCGCCCATGTTGCATGCGGTTTCTTGCTTAATTCGGGTAAATTTCGATTTAAAGCTTTCGTGACTGCAATGCTTCATCTTCTTTGGTTCTTTCGGTAAAGTCACGTAGAATGAGAATAAAATAATAAATTGATAAAATAAAATGACACAATAATATTCTCACGACGTTTCGGCCACAACACCAAGCGGCCTTCATCAGGTGAAGGGACGAGACTGTCTGGTAGGACAACCTGATGAAGGCCGCTTGTGTTGTGGCCGAAACGTCGTGAGAATATTATTGTGTTATTTTATTTTATCAATGTATTATTTTATTCTCATTCTACGTGACTTTACCGAAAGAACCAAAGAAGATAATTCGGGTAAATTCCCAGCTCAGAAGAATTCGTGTTTAGTTTGATGTGAACCCCTCCCCACGCACCTCCGATTAGCACGGTTGGCTTCGTAGGGTGCGAAACAATTTCAACGTACGTACAGACGTACAATAATTATAATAATAATAATTAATAAAACGGTTTGATTGACAAAAAATATGAAGGCTCTTAGCAGAGAATGTAACTGCATGTCCGAAGTGTGGACGAATATGCCCCTTGATGAAGGGATTCAGAGAGTAGTGCTGTGACGCGACTCTCAGTCACAAGGTGATGCACTCCTTGGCTGAGGGAGCAAAAAAAAAATGAACGGCAGGTGAACAACTCGCCAGGGGCGCATGGGCTGAAGCCACGAGCGGACGACGCTGGCACGAGGCTGCTGATGAGACTCGGAAAGTGGAAACCAGAAAGGCCGACGGATCGATTGACGAACACGTTCCTCGCACAGGATGTATTTGTCGCACGCGGTGAAACAGACTCCCGTGTATGCCGCGATGTGCCGTATTAAATCTTTAATTCCATAACCAAACACGAAGTAATTACAGCAAAGCGTTCCGATACTGAATATCCTACGAGCATTGAATCGATCGACGGACGGGCGGACGGACGATCCGATATGAATGCAGCACCTCGCACGAGGGATCACGGCTGTCTTGTGGGGTTGCAGTGGAGCTTGAGGGAGGGGGGGGGGCGGTATCAGAGGCGAGGGGTGGGGCACGAGAGCGCTGCATTGCTGGGGGCGGGGGTGAGGGGTGAGGGGGGGTGCATGGGTGGGTGGGGGACTTGGGGAGAAGTTCAAATTGTGGACAATGTCTCCCTTCAAAAGGAGCGTCGCCCTAATGAAACGCGCCCGGCGCCCGGCACAATCGCCTCGAGTGTGCGCCACACAAGTGCGGGGTATTGATGTTGTCGGCGCTGTCGTTATTGTTGTTGGTCTATCCTGCCGTTCTGCTCGTAATGGGTCTCGCGATATCGACTCGCAGGATGAAGGCCTCCCGGTCAATCCACTGCTGGATGAAGGCCTCCCGCCATGTTGGTGATAGGCATCGTTTGAGCAGACGCAGCCAAACCAGCCAAGGAGCGGGGGGGGGGGGGTGGGGGCGGGCACGAGTGGGGAGCGGTGGTGCAACGGTTAGCGCGCTGCGTTACGAACCAGGCGTCCCTAGTTCGATTCCCGCTCACGGCCAACACCCAGTGACGATTGTTTTAATCGGTCCTGGGCCCACCGTAGGTCGGCTCAACATTAAATAAGTACCCGGTACGATGTGCAAATATCGCCACTGAGGAGACAAAGGCGGCCGGGCGTGGTGCTGTGCCGTGCTGGCCTTCGAAGGTGCTTGCTAACAGCACTTTCCCCAACAGTTTATTACAGCTACACAGGGTACCTTCGCCTTTAGGGGGAGTAGGACTGGTCCAGATATGACACCTCACTTTTGTGAGTGCGGTACTGGCCAGGAATTCAACTCAGGTTGCCGGGTTTATAGTCACCATTCCGTACGGATAGGTTCGTGAATCATCTCGGTCATCTCACAGCTCTTGGTACACCACCAACCCATGTCTCCATATCTCTGTATTCCAGGTGTGTCACCACACCCTGGCTATATATATGATAGGTGATCTTTATTTAGTTTCTAAGTAGGAAAATTACGCACCACGTACTTCGATGGCTTCGCATCCCTCCCGTTTGGACTGCTTATTACGATGTGATTTTGCGCTTCAGCGTTTTTGGTTTGTTAACTGGTAGCAAGCTCACTCCACGGAGCATTGAGTCGGTGTTTATCCCCCTTGTACCTTCCCAGACAATGCAAATCGCTCATTGCAGTTGCACTGGCCCAATAACCCAATCCAGGACCCTACTGACAAGGAATGTGGAAAGTCTGGGAGAGGGGAGGCTTTCTCTGTCAACGTACAGGTCATTCCATTCATCTTCTCAGCACACCACCCGGATCGTACCCGGATTGCACTCGGATTGTACCCGGATTGCATCCGGATTGTACCCGGATTGTATCCGGATTGTACCTTGAATTGTATCAGGATTGCATCCGGATTGTACCTGTCAATCGGGTAAGAATCAGACGAACTGGAGACTCGGGGTTGGTGTTGTCTCGTGAAAGCTGAACTGTCTTGGCTTGTGCTTACAAGATCAGTGGTGGTGAATTCATGGAGTTGTCCGAGTTAATGGCGATGTTTAGTTTCATGGATATGTATCTAGCATCGTTCACGCAAACTGAATCTCACAATCGCTAAAGGAACCACAGACGAGCTAGAAAGCAGCAGCAGCGAGGCCGTGATGCGTCGCTAATCAATAATTTGTCACTATCTGCGGTCCCCTATGTATTAAGATGTTTTCAGACAACTCATGTTCCCTCAATGGCATCTGTTGAAGTGGCGTATTCGGCAGCATGATCCTGTTTTAGTTTAATTGGTGAGATGCGTTGTCTTGGGTTAAGTGAGAACACAAGGTGTGTGGGGTTCATTGTTGAAGCTATCGCGGTGTAATTTTGCCGAGTTGAGTCATGTTTGGACTTGGGTTGTATTGACTTTACTGGCAAGTTGAGTCCTGTTGGTTTCTACGATGGGCTGAGCTGTCTCGGTGGAATTGGATATAGTATTTGTATTGGTGTGTATGCATGCTTTGTGTGTACGCTGAACGTAAGTAGTCAACCGTGCCATCGTAAAAATGAGTTGTGTTTAATTATTTGAGCTGTTTATTTTATTGAGTTGTGTCAATGTGATTGGCAATGTCAGATGCGTTGCTTAATTGAGCATTGCTGATGTCATTGATTTATGTTGCATCGATTGGGCGGTGCCAGTTTTAATGGAGTTTACTCAGATTTAGTGATGCTATGCTAATTTTACGCGAGTTCCTTACCACCACCACCATCATCATCGTCAGCCATGATCTATCCACTGCTGAACGAAGCCCTCCCTCCAGCCGTGGTGATCTCTCACGGTCCAGCGATGCAGAGTTGTGACTTTTGAATTGACGTCTCTGTTGAATTTGCGTTTGTGTCGCATGGCGTTACGTCGTTCTCAATCGAACTTGCGGTCCTGAGGTCTTTAGATTACACACAAAGACAAATATCCCCCCCGTTAAAACCTTAACAGTGGCTGTGGAAAGTGCTGTTAGCGAGCACCTATGAAGACCGGCACAGCACACGAGAGGGTGGGTGGCCAGCACCACACCCGACCGCCTTTGACTACCTAGTGGCAATGTTTACACATTGCACCAGGTTCTCATTTAAGGCTGAGTCGACCTCGATGTTGGTGACCGTGAGCAGGGAGTCGAACTCGGGCCGCAGGGTTCGTAGCGCAGCGCGCTAACCGCTGCACCACCGCTCCCCACACACTCGCACACAAACGGTATTTCGTTTACATAAACAAACGCCTTACCACCGCAGGCAATCCCACTTTACTGACGCTCCCCACGTGGTATGGGGCTATATGATAAGATTGCCGTGCTCACGTGTGCCTAGATCCACGTACTGTAATCCTTTTAGTACCGTTGCCACGTGTATGAAGGGTCGTAGCCCGAAACATCAGCCAATGATGTATGTAATGTAATAACATAAACCACTGCATGACGCAATGTCATATTCTCAGTCGGCGTGTAACGATCAATATTGATTTCTTCGATGAGGATCGATCCTTACGGTGCATATGCCGAACTGCGCGTGTGAACCTATCGATTATTTTAACGCGTTATGCAAATCCGCATGCAAATTCCGGTGATGCGCGTTGGTGGGCGTGGTGGTGAGAGCGCGCTGTCTTTACAAAACCTTTTGCCATGTCGACCATGGGCGTCGCGTGATATCTGAACCGTTCCCTGGGAACCCCAAGCTCCGCGACGTGGTGAAGTATGGTCAAGCAGCCCGCAGAGGCGTCACAGCGTGGAGCGGCAGTGGATTGACAAAGCGGCCGTAACCGTTACGTGTGTTCACGTCAACAACACGAAGGGGCCGCCCATAAATGACGTCACGCACCTAGTGGGGGGGGGGGGGGGGGGCAAGGGGTGTCAGACATTTGTGACGATTTTGTGACGAGGGGAGGGGGGGGGGGTGTTTGAGAAATGTGACGTCACATCAAAATGCGCAACTTTAAATAAATATCAACACGTTCTACTTTATTAAATAGACTTTTTTTCAATAAAAAAAATTCTCCTACAACATCAGAGTGCAGCGCCACATTAAATACGCACTACAACGACTATAGTTTAAAGCGATTTGAAGCATGCCCTATCTTCAAAATGGAAATATGTTTTTTTTTGGGGGGGGGAGGGGGAGCAGAGCTTTATGACGTCATATTTGAGGGAGGCTCTGACTTTTTGTGACGCCGTGTGACGAGAGGGGGGGGGGGGGAGTCAAAAATCGTCTAAAAAAGCGTGACGTCATTTATGGACGGCCCCTTATTTACGCACATGTACTAGGCGTTCATACAAAGGCGCGTGCTTGCACGTGCTGCGTGTCTAACCCTATATTCCCGGTTGGTATTTATAACGACTCCAGTGTAAATGTATCTCTCGTGTTCCAAAGCTGGTGTTTTACGTTCAATACGCAGCGTGCTGCCTCGGTGGGGAGGCGGGAGCAGCGGTGGCACAATGGGTTTGCGCACTGCCAGCTAATTGAAATCGATGCCCGACCACGGCTAACGTCAGTGGCGAGTAATATCTCTCCACCGGGCCAAGGTGAGCGCCCAACCGACAAACGGTGGTGAAGTATGGTCACGCGACCTCCATAACCGACATGGTTATCGGTAGGCCGTCATCCGGCAGTGGATTGCTCCAGTCTAAATAAAATAAAGATTCTGACTCTGGACTGACAGAGTCTTGAGCATGATTATTGTGACTCTAGGCTTAGTGAGAAATACGCAATACTGGGTAGTTAACCGGTCACGAGAGGTTCACAGCCTCCCCATGACCTCGTTCTTGTGTACACACCGACTACATTTAAACGTGAACTGGAGACACGGACGATTTGTCATTGTGTCGACGATAGTCACACTCACTGCGCTCTGGAGAGTGGCATAACTTGCCGTTATAAAACTAAAAACTAGTTTTGTTATTTTACTAGGTTAAGGCCCAATGAGCTATGCAGCTCTCTTTCAGAAGCGACCTGGCTATCGCAGATGATAGCTCAACGAAGTGGCTTATGGTGTGGAGATTTATAACAGGAGCCAAATACTCTTTGGTTCTATTCGGTAAAGTCACGTAGGTAAAAATAAAATAACAAAAAAATCACGACGTTTCGGCCACAACACAAGTGGCCTTCATCAGGTGAAGGGACCGGACTGTCCAGAGGACAGCGTTGGAGTGAAGACAGCCAAGCCCAGGTCGCGTCCTTTAAGCTGTGTGGGAAGAAAAAAAGCTTAAAGGACGCGACCTGGGCTTGGCAGTCTTCACTCCAACGCTGTCCTCTGGACAGTCCGGTCCCTTCACCTGATGAAGGCCTCTTGTGTTGTGGCCGAAACGTCGTGATTTTTTTGTTATTTTATTTTTACCTACATGACTTTACCGAATAGAACCAAAGAGTATGGATCCTTGCAGTCACGAAAGCTTCAAATCTAGAAAGGAGCCAAATGCTCGCAACGCGTGACGTTGATTCTAAACGTGGAGGGGGAAAATCCGGAGGACCCAGAGAAAAATCCACACGGCCACGGGGAGAGAGAGAGACACGCAAACTCCAAATATACAGCAGGCGTCAGGGTCAGGATCACACCACCCACGACCTCCTCCATACCAGACGAGGGAGATAACATCTCGCCACCGTGGCGCCCTGCAGAGGTCCTGATATTATATCCGTTTCCTTTACCGCCCGCCGAGTCTCGGGACTCTCGCTTAAGAGGGTCCTGCCACATTGTGGTGTTGTCTAGTTCCGCGAATGAGCGTTTGACGTCGTGTGGGGGAAGGTTCTATTCGGTAAAGTCACGTAGGTAAAAATAAACTAACAAAAAAATCACGACGTTTCGGAAACCCTCCGCGCATACGAGGCAGGGGGTGGGGGGTAACGCCCAAAGCGTCGCACAGATAGATTCAAGAATTCACGGCTGTCATATCGTATCTGTTGGCCATCTCGCAGCGCAAGTCTACGCAGCGCACGTTATTCCAAGGCGGTCCTGGCTGCCCGAGTGTTGGCAGACTTAAGTGCTGCCAAGCTTTCGAGATCGACTGCATTCAGAGCGATACAGACGTAAAACAGTACAAGTCCTTATTTAACTTGACATGGGGTTACATGTTAAGTCAATTCAATGTTAGTTCTAAGCCAAATTCTATTGCTTATAATAACAGTAACGCAGAACGATTATTCTTCAAATTACTTGAGCCAGCTCTGAAAAAAATAAACCCCCACGACCTCGTCGCCTTCAGGCGCTCCTCGCCAACCACCACGGCTCCCCGAGTTGACCAACCTAGCTCCGATTCCATTACAAACCGTTCAGTGGTCACACGCCGCACGCGCCTGATAGTTGATATACACGTACCACGTCCATAATAAAGGTTTTTGGGTTAGATCGCGTTTATTTATAAATGTGTCGTAACCCTCCACCACCCGACACGGCCAATCAGCAAAAAAAGTGTCACGTTGACAAAAGACAAATAATTCACTACTTTGTTGAAGAGTGAATCCACATTGACAGTTTGAGTACGACGTTTCGCTGGTAAATACATCCAGCATCATCGGGCAATTCGCCAGAATGGTAAAGCCCTCTCTTGCTCCCGGTTTTATATAGAGCAGCAGCAGGGTGACGTCATCATTTAACTCATATCAGGTGCTGTGATTAGAGGCGGAGGGGGGGGGGAGACCAACGGCGATTTAGAATGGGCGCACTTTATTACGTCACGAGCGACAGAGACAAAGTGAGTAGCCTCAACGATCTGTTTGGGGCAAGTGCCCTTAGCGAGCACCCATTCAGGTGCAGAACATCACGCACACGACGGCACGGCCCGCACCACTCTCGACCGCAATTGTTCTCTCTAGTGACGGTGTTTAAGGCTGAGTCGACCTAGGGAAGGCACAGGACCAGTTCAGGTGATCGCCACCGTTATTGGTCGTGAGCGGGAATCGCACTCGGATGGGCGGGTTCGTAGCGCAGCGCGCTGACCGCTACCCCACCGCTCCCCCTCCCCCCCCAACGAGTGACGCACACGTGCGCACAGACTCAATACTTGCGTCTTTATTTGAATTGTTATCTACATCACGTGCGACGCATACACACGCGATTGTATCAACAAGCACAATACCTCACCCTAATGTAAATGAGCTCTCTCGATGCTGCGTTAGGTTAATCACGTGCGCACAATAACGCTCCCTTGTGGCAAGACAGCTATAGGTTGTCACGCATCGTCTATGTGTGTGTGTGATGAGTTGGATTGCCACCTCTGCAGTACAAATAAATTGGTACATATGAGAAAATGTCACCGCATCGCGCGCTTTCAGATGCGCTTCTGCGGCCGTGTGGAATGCCCTTCCTTCCGAAATTGGAAAGCCACTTGAGCTATGCACTTTTAAATCTAGATTGAAAACTCATTTTTTTAGAATGGCTTTTTGTGTTCAGTTTGTTGTCCTCCAATTAGCACTGGTGACTACGTATGGTGCGAAAGAAGTTCAACGTACATACAGTGCATACAGAGACAGTCGACTTGATACAGGTCGTGAACTTTACTCGAGATGCCCCCTGCCAGGCGCCGCTGTTAACCCGTGATGAGAGAAGGTGATGAGAGAAGGTACTTCGATGTCTCAAAAGCGTTATGGAGATCGCGTGACGTGAGGGTTCTGCCTTTGTAGTGAGGGTTGTAAGGTGACGCTGAGGAGGGGGGAGGAGGCTCCTCGGCCCGCTCGTGGAGTGACATCAGCTGCTAATTATTATTATGATGGGGGGGGGGGGTGTCCATTTGGAGAACGTCTCCTTATGATTATTAATGGCGGACTGATCACCTGCTCATGATTATTAATGAGGGGGGAGGGTGCTCCATGTGGAGTGACGTCACCTGCTCATGATTATTATTGAGGGGGGGGTCCACGTGGAGGACGTAACCTGTTCTTGATTATTAATGAGGGGGCTGGCCGACGTGGAGTGACGTCACATGCGTTGCACACAGACATTCTTGGCTCATTATAGTAAATATAGTAGGTAATATTAATAATGGCGGGGGGTGTCCATTTGGAGGACGTCACCTGCTCATCAATATTAATGAGGGGGTCTGGTCGATGTGGAGTGACATCACGAGCGTTAAGGACAGACATTCCTTGGTGATTATAGTAGGTATGATAACACCTGCTTATCATATACAATCATATATGTTCTGAAAGATTTAACATTTAACAAAAACTTATTAAATATTTAACATCACTATCTTCTAGAAACATCTAGAGTATTTTCTAAACATTGTATTCTAGTCAGCCACTGTGATACTACTGCTCAAATTAAATAATATAATAATGCTATATTATAGACTGATAATTTATTTGTCAGTGGGCAAACGTACAAAATCAGCAGGGAATCAACTACTTTTTTCCCTCACTGTACATACAAATAAAACTAAACCATCCCCATTCAACCAGGCTAAGCCCACTGAGGTATTAACTTATTTTTCAGAAGCAACCTGGCCACAAATGATAGCTCAACAAAGTGGCTTATCATTTGGACATTCATAGCAGTAAAAAACACGATCTAAATAATCTCCATTCGTGTTTCTAAATAACGGTACGTGGGATACGAATAGCAATGGCGAAGAGATGATAACGCGGTTATACAGCGTGGATATACAGCGCGGATATACAGCGCGGTTATACAGCGCGGATATACAGCGCGGTTATACAGCGCGGGTATATAGCGCGGATATACAGCGAGCATATACAGCGTAAATATACAGCGCGGATATACAGCGCGGTTATACAGCGTAAATATACAGCGAGGATATACAGCGCGGTTATACAGCGCAGATATACAGCGCGGGTATAGAGCGCGAATATACAGCGAGCATATACAGCGCGGATATACTGCGAGGATATACAGCGTGGATATATAGCGCGGTTATACAGCGCGGGTTTACAGCGAGGATATACAGCGCGGATATACAGCGAGGATATACAGCGCGGGGGGTAACAACGGCAGCGAGAGTTGGTACACACGGAGCGACGCGAGACAGAGGAGCCGCCTTTATTTTGACCCCCAAACCACGAGGCGACGGTGACCGCGTGGAGGTGGCGGCCGACTCGCCCAACCGCATTGTGATGCAGATGGTGGCGGGGGAGAAGGAGGAGCTGGCCTCGGGTTGGTTACAAAGGGGGTGAGAAGGGCGCGACCCCGGTGAACAGCGGGGGGGGGGGAGCTATAATGCTGGGGGGGGGGGGGTAGGGGGTTAGGGGGAGCGTAGAGGAAGGGAGAGGGCATCCAAGGAGGACAAGAGGGGGTAGGGGGTTAAGGCGGATTACAGCGAGCCCCCCAGCCCACGCGAGAGAGAACCCCTTATTCGTACCCTTTCAGGCCATTAGCCCATTAGCGTGCAGCACAAAGCGAGCCCCGCGGCGCTCCCCTCTGTCCGTGTCCGTGTGGTGTGTCTGTGCGTTAACTGCTTCGGATATCCATCGGCCCTATCCACCCCCACCCGTGCACCCCACTCACACACAAAGCGGCGGGCAGCAAAGTTAAGCAGGAAGGGAGAGATCTGCTGCGTAAAACCTGGTCCCCTCGGGACAAACACCGCTTAGTGGAAATAAATCTTCACTCGCCCACCGGACCTGAGTGGTTTCCCCAAAACGTCGGTTTCCCCCTCGAGGCACAGCGGCCACCAACAACCACCACCAAAACATTACCACCGCCGCTGCTGATGCAGCTTTCGGCCGTTTAACCAATCTTCTCCGTTTTATCGGGAACAAATCAAGTCGTTACACGCTGCACGCGCCCGGTGATGATTGCTTAAACACGTCGCGCGTGATGACACGGAGGGCGCCGATTCACATTGGGTTGTTCTTGTTTGCGTGTGTGTTTGTTTGTGTGTGTGTGTATGGGTAAGCGGTAGTGTAGCGGTTAGAGCGCGACGTTACGAACCCGGCGACGAGAGTTCGATTCCCGCTCACGGCCAACACCAGTGAGGATTATCCTGGGCCTCACCTAGGTCGACTCAGCCTCAAATTAATACCTGGCGCGGTGTGTAAATATCGCCACTGGGGAGATAAAGGCGGCCGGGCGTGGTGTTGGCCACCGACGCCCTCGTGTGCCGTTTCCGGCCTTCATAGGTGCTCGCTCACAGCACTTGCCCCAACAGTTTGTTACAAGCTATACGGGGGAACTTTGTTTTTGTTGTGTGTTTGGGTGCGCCAACGTGGCTATGCACGTGCAGTCCACATGGCGTGCAATGTCGTGTACAGACAGACCCTTTATTAATGCACTGCTGGATGAAGGAGTCCTTATGCCATGTGAGTCATGCGTTTGGTTGACTATACTTCGCCAAACTGGTCAGTGCGGTTTAATGAATGGGGTGCAGGAGGAAGAGGGTATTCAGGTTGAGATGCTGACTTTGGCTGAGGATCGAACCCAGGTGCCAGGTTTACATAAGGGAGTGCGCTAACCACTCCGACACCGCACGTTGATTCTAAATGTGGAGGAGCCTGATAACAAAAAAATCCACACGACCACGGGGAGAGAGACACGCAAACTCCAAATATTCAGCAGGTGTCAGGGTCAGGATCGAACCCACAACCTCCTATATACCAGGCGAGGGAGTTGACATCTCTCCACTGCAGTTGGGAACCTATCAAGTGTTGAGAACCGCTCCTCGTCTGCGCCACTTGTTCCAAGAACCAGGACGGGGTCGTACAAAACATCAGACGCGATAGCGGGTTCAGGAAGGGAGTGGTGGCTACAAAGCGTGGCGAACATCAGAGGCGAGCCGTGGCTGAACCGGGTCCGGGAACAGCCCTACCACACGGTCTCCACTTCGCACTCACCACCAGCGTGGTGAAGTATGGTCAAACAACCCTCAGGAAGACACAGTTGTGAGGAGGCCTCCATCCAAGAGTGGATTGACAAAGCGCTGTATGTAATTATTTGCAGCTCGATGAAGTAGAACATGAAGAAGAAAGCCATTAATTACTTGTAATGCAAACGGAAATTGGTGTCAGAATCAGAATATGTATTTATACTGCAGTTGGAATCCGATGAGCTATATATCTCTTTGTCACAGATGTCCAGTAGGGGCGGGTAAACGCATTACAACAACAAACAGTACAAAAACACGATAGTAGTGCAAAGTACAAGAAAGGTAAACAAGTAACTCAAGCACACACAAATACAACACTAAACCATCCACATCCTACCAGCCAAAGCTCACTGAGGTGTTCACTGATTTTTCAGAAGCGACCTGTCCAAAATGATAGCGCAACAAAGCGGCATAACATTTTATGACGTAACAAGTGCAGTGGATGCGTGCAACTATGTAACAGTTGTAAGCGCCGTTACATGCGAGCGGTGATGCAACCAGGCCGATCGGAACCCTTCGAACGCGTCCTCAACGCCGTGTGGCATCACCACCACCCCAGCGTAGCCCTCGTGCCAAACCGCCCGCTCGACGCCTCTCCCACCACGCGTCTCGTTCCTGTGCTAGCCAGTAGCGTAACTAGCGTGGGGGCAGGGGGGGGGGTGCCTTGCTCCCCCCCCCCCCCCTGCTCCCTGTGTGCATGAACTTAGGATCAGGGGTCGGCAAAAGCCCATCGCTTTAATTGGGACTACAGTAATTGTTTTAGCAGAATCTTGTTTGACTGGATACGAATTTGGAATGGGTGGAGATGTGGGGTGGGTGAACCTTCATCATCCCCCCTATCTCTACAACCCCCTCCCCACGCCCCCCCCCCCCCACGTGGTGCTCCCTACCAGCCCTGTCATGAGAGTGACCCGAGGGTGATGGAGTTGTGACGCGAGTCGACCAACATCTGACCGGGCACGTGACGACTCATCAATTCTCCCTTAAACCCCCGACCCATCAGCATAATGAGCACAAACCATCGCGCCGAACTCCGGTCATCGTCACGGCGGCGGCTTGTGGCTGCCTGGCCATTGAACGAAGACAGAGGCCACCACATCGCGCGGCACTTTCAGATGCGCTTCTGCGGCCCGTCTGGAACGCTCTTCTCTCTAGTATTAGGACGCCACTGGAGCCATAAACACTTTTACATCTCCATCGAAAAGTCACTTCTTTAGAGATGCTTGTTGTGGTTACTTTGTTGTCCTCCACCCGCGCACCCCCGATTTGTACTGATGGTTGCGTAGCATGCGAAAGGAGTTCATTATATAGAACATACATAAAGCGAATAGGGTCTCCCCTTTTTTCTGGCAACAAAACAGGTGTTAATATGTTAAAACACCAAACTGAAACCTGTTACAAGGAATCATGTCTGCATTAACCACAATACTTGCGATCAGAATGCAAACAAAAAACATACCCTTATAATATATGCATTGTCCTTGAAACTGATTGGTCCACACCAGAGACAGCTTCTTTTGAGGCTCGTCTCAAATGGTCTAACATGATTCCTTGTAAAAGGTTTCATCCATTATTTTCGTCTCCCCCTCCTCTTTTCCGAACATAGATGGACTCGTCCATCTGAATAACTGACAAATCGCTCTCCGTGGTGCTAACGTTAAAAAAACCGCCACTTTTTTCAAATTTTCTTGCTGTAGTTTTCACACCTGATGATGATTGCTTGTGTTGCAGTCGAAACGTCGTGAGAATTTTATTGTTTTAGATTTTTATTATTTTATTGTTTCCCTTCTACGTGACTTTACCGAAAGAACCAGGAATATATCTCAACACCTGTTTTATTGCCCGAAAAAAGAGGAAAACCTATTCTCATATTTTGGTACTAGCAAAGGAGGTCCCATGATACATAAAGCGATTAAATCAGCTCGTGTGCAGGACCACGAGAGAGACATGCAAACTCCAAATATACAGCAGGCGTCGGGGTCGGGATCGAAGCGACGACCTCCTGTATACCAGGCGAAGTAGTTAACATCTCCTAGCCACCGCGTCACCCATCACGCCCGGTGATTGTCGAGCGCATCATGTTGGTAAACATGGATAGATGATTAACATGGTGAATTTAAAGATTCTGGACTACGGCTTTGGGTCGAGAGCAGGGGTAGGCGACCTGCTGCCCCGCAGCCGCACGCGGCTCTTCAAGGACCGCTACTTGACGTTGTCTATTAAGGACTCGCAGTCTCGTATTCATTACATGGCGCTGCGGCTCTTGAAATATAGAGGGTTTTTTTACCGAATTCTAACAAAAAAATGGCTCTTCTTGTTGTTTTGGTCACGGACCTCTGATGGAGAGACTAGCGCCTGCAGTCCACACAGTCTACACAGTCTACAGGCCATGGTCCACACATTCACCAGCCAGTCGACATCCTACACTCATTGGAGATGCACCGAGTCAACAGTGGCCATGCGCGTGTTTAATTTCAATCACACACGGATACGTGCACACGCAAAGAAAAATACCCCCGTATGGCCTCAATAGACCGTTCGGGCAAGTGCTGTCAGCGAGCACCTGTAACAGTCTGCACGGCACACGAGGTGGGTGGGTAGCCAACAACCACGCCCGGCCACCTTTGTCTCCCCAATGCTGATGTTTACACACACACCGGATACTCGTGTAAATAATCGTCGCTGGTGTTGGCCGTGAGCGGGAGTCGAACTCGGTTGCGCCGGCTACGTAGCTCAGCTGTGCACTAACCGCTCCGTTGCCGCTCTCACCGTGCGGAGCGCGACCGTGCTCATCGGAGGTGCGGGGGTTGGGGAAAGAACAACAAACTAAACACGACAATCGTCTTCCTGAAAAACAGCGACATAACCTCGTAGATCTTACCCCGTAACACAAAATATACAGGCATGGATCTTGATTTGAAGCGTTCGTGACAGCAGGAATCCATACTCTTTGGTTCTTTCGGTAAAGTCACGTAGGTAGAAAAATAAAATGAAATACCAAAATAATAAATCACGACGTTTCGATCGCAACACAAGCGGTCGTCCTCAGGCGGACAAAATACTGCTGAACCAGCTTCGCTGCTTCAGCAGTTCCACTGCTGAATTATTTTTTGCGCCTGCCGCTTGTGTTGCAATCGAAACGTCGTGGTATATTATTTTGTGTTTTATGTTATTTTTCCACCCACGTGACTTGACCGAAAGAACCAAAGAGTATAAGCATGGATGTTGAACTTCTTTCGTGCCGCACCTAGCCCAACCGTGCTAATGGGAGTTGCGGACGACGCTGCCACGATGCGAAAGGGGCCCCCTTCCCTCCAGCCCCGACCCCAACACGCACACGATACACACCCCCAGAGACCCCCCCCCCCCCCCCCCATGGCCTCGCCAAATGAAACTCGCCGCTGGCGCAGGATGAGGAGGTAGGAGGAGGAGCAGGGAAGATGATCGAGAGGCCACGCCGGCCAACAGCGTGGGCTGGCGTTCTCGTGAAAGCCATCGTCACGCACGCGTGCACAGAGGCGTTACGGGGTAGGGGGGCCGCCTCTGGGAGGACCTCCCACCCAGCCCATCCCACCCAGCCCATCCCACCCCCGTACTCCGACCGCACCTCCGATTAGCCCCCCCCCTCTGCCCCCCCCCTCTCTCTATATAAGGCCTCAACACAGAGGCGTTGTCTTTCTGTGTGCCTATGTGTATGTCTCTCTCTCTGTCTCTGTGTGAGTCTCTCTCTCTCTGCTTGTGTGTCTGTCTGTGTGTGAGGAGCTGTAGTGTAGCGGTTCGCGCGCTGCGCTACGAACCTGGCGTCCCGGGTTCGATTCCCGATCACGGCCAACGTTAGTGACGATTATCTGAACCGGCCCTGGGCCTCCCCTAGGTCGACGCAGCCTCAAATGAGTACCTGGTGCGATGTGTAAACATTGCCACTAGGGAGACAAAGGCGGCCGGGCGTGGTGTTGGCCACCCACCCCCTCGTGTGCCGTGCCGGCCTTTATAGGTGCTCGCTAACAGCACTTGCCCCTACAGTCTGTTAACGCTATACGGGGGATCTTTATCTCCGTGTCTATTTTTGTCTCTCTCTCAAATTTAGCAATCTTTGGAAGAACGTGATCAACCAGATGGGGTGTTGTCTGTTTTGTTGGCCGACTCTCTGTGTTGTGTTGCATTATATTTCCAAGTTGCATACGTTTGTTTTCCCATTCATTTGTACCTGATGATGGTTGCTTGTGTTGCAATCGAAACTTTGTATTCTATTATTATTTTATTTGATTTATTTCTACGTGACTTTACCGAAAGAATGAAAGAGTAATTATATGCTGTGTGTGTATATATATATACGGTGTGGATATATGCACCCATAGGATAAGCGTGATTGTAACGCAGGAAAGGCGATTTATATTCAGAATCAGAATCTTTATTCATACTGGGGGGGAATCCGATGAACTGTAAAGCTCCTTTTCACAGATGTCCTGTAGGGGCACGGGGTCAGAAAGTTACAACAACAAAGAATAAACAAAAGCAGGACAGGGGTGCAAACTATAGGAAATATAAAGAAAGACATCAGACAATGAATACGAGGTGAAGCCCATTGAGCTATCAGCTCCCTTTTCAGAAGTAACCTGGCCACAAATGATAGTTCAACGAAGTGGCTTGTCACGTGGCAATGTATAGAAGCCGAATAATCGACACGAAGTTGCAAACAAACACAACTCATATTTAAACGATACACATACAGGCACTCGCGAACCAATGATTTCCCCCCGTTTAGGGTTGCTGAATGGATTGTCGGAGTCTCTTACTAAGGCGGGTATGATGCACGAGGCGGCGATGTTGTCAGAACCGCGCCCGACCGCCTTTGTCTTCCCGTATTGGTATTGACACACTGCCCTAGGTTCTCGGTGAACGCGTATTGCGTAGACCCAGGCAGGATTACCGCCTGCCAAGCGATGTGCATCACAGTCTGGAATCGAACCACGGTTTGTCGAGGTTATGGCGCAATAGCACACGCGTATACAGGCATACACACACTTTCAACACAACAAAGACAAAGATCCCCCGTATAGCCTTAACAGACTGTAGGGGCAAGTGCTGTTAGCGGTACACGAGGCGGTGGGTGGCCAGCACCACGCCCGACCGCCTTTGTCTCCTCAGTGGCGATGTTTACGCGTCGCACCAGGTACTCATTCGAGGGTGAGTCGACCTAGGGGAGGCCCGGGACAGTTTCAGATAATCGTCTTTGGTGTTGGCCGTGAGCGGGAATCGAACCCAGGTCGCCGGGTTCGTAGCGCAGCGCGCTAACCGCTACACTACCTACTGAACATCACACACACACAGTCAGGCACACAAAGAAATCAACACACGAAACACATACTCGGCACACAGAGGCAAATATGTCCCCGTATAGCCTTAGCGGACTTGAGGCAAGTGCTGTTAGCGAGGACCAATGAAGATCGATAATGATGCTGCTGATGATGATGGTGATCACTTTAAGATAGGTTTTTTTGGTTAGATCGCGTAAATACGAATGTGTCTTTAAACCCACCACCACCCGACATAGCCAATGAGTAAGGTTTGTTAAACAAATAAAACATTCCAATTGGTTACTAGCACAGCACACCGGCGTGTTGGAGAGTAAACCCGCAACGTTTGCAAGTCGAGGACCGTGACGTTTCGCCGGTAATTTCAACCAGCGTCATCAGGCGAAGGCCAGGATAATGGAGAAATCCTCCTGCTTCGGTATTAAATCGAGGGGGTAAATGTAGTGTCGTCACTTGCGAGAGAATCAGGTGCGACGACCATGGAGGGGGGGGTGTTAATGTATAATATTGGTCGCCAAAGCCTGCGTAATGACGACCCCCCCTCCACCTTTCCCCGCACCGCTTTGCACAGGCGGTGAGCGACTACATGCGTGTGGAGTGCAAGTGCCACGGCCTTTCGGGCTCGTGCGCCCTCCGCACGTGCTGGAAGAAGATGCCCCCGTTCCGGGAGGTGGGCGACCGCCTCAAGGATCGCTTCGACGGCGCCTTCAAGGTGATGGGCAGCAACGACGGCAAGACCCTGCTGCCGGTGGGCCACAACATCAAGCCGCCGGGCAGCCACGACCTCATCTACTCGGCCGAGTCGCCCGACTTCTGCTCGGCGAACCGCAAGACCGGCTCGCTGGGCACTCGCGGACGGACGTGCAACAGCACGGCGCTCGACATGAGCGGCTGCGACCTCCTGTGCTGCGGCAGAGGAGCGCGTCAGGAGACCCTCACCTTCCAGGAGAACTGCCAGTGCCGCTTCCAGTGGTGCTGCGTGGTGCACTGCAAGAAGTGCACGGTGCAGAGGGAGCTCAGCATCTGCCAGTGACGAACGCTGTTGATGATTGATGACCTAGGGGTTGATGACGGACGGTCGGTCGGCGATGATGATGGTTCTCATGGTGCAGAGCGCTAAGTATTTGGCAGTGACGGTGATTCATGATGGCTAGCGGTGGTGTTGGTGATGACGAGGATCGAGATGATTGTTGCTGATAGTGGCAATGTGGATGATGGTTCGCACGGTGAAATAAGAGCTGAGCATCTGCCACTGATGATGATGATGGTGATGACGGCCGTGATGGTGACCATAATGAGCGTGGTGATCATCGTCATGATGATGACGGTGGTGGTGATTTGCACGATAGAGGAAGCTCAGCATCTCCCAGCGACTCCTCTGCTGCTGCTGCTGCTGCTGATGATGGTGATCGAGGCAGTGGTGGTGGTGGTAATGATGGCGATATATTTTTTTACGCATGCACGGTCGACGTGTCCACACACGCACACAAAGACAAAGATCCCCCGTATAGCTTTAACAGACTGTAGGGGCAAGTGCTGTTAGCGAGCACCTACGAAGGCCAGAACGGCACACGAGGTGGTGGGTGGCCAGCACCACGCCCGACCGCCTTTGTCTCCCCAGTGGCGATGTTTACACACCGCACCGGGTACTCATTTGAGGCTGAGTCGACCTAGCGGAGGCCCCGGACCGGTTCAGATAATCGTCACTGGTGTTGGCCGAGGGCGGGAATCGAACCCGGGTCGCCAGGTTTATAGTGCAGCGCGCTAACCGCTTGCACACACACGAACACAAACGCGCACGCACACGCGCACGCACACACACGATGAACGACGATGGTCCTTCGAATGGATCGTTTTCCGCTATTCCTTTCGTCGTGGTCCCGTGTTCTTCCGTTCGTCTTGCGAATGATCGGGCCAACCCCGCTGGGCCTCGGAACGCCTCCCTCGCAGAAGAAGGGGAACGTATTCAAGAACCGCGAAGAGCACCTCCGCCACCACCACCGCTACCGACACGATCGTCGTGGAGCAGTTATTCTTACTGAGATGTTTTCTTTCGACTAAAGTATATATACATGGTATATATATAGAAGCACACACAAGTGTGGTGCCTTCTTCACAGACGCTGTGACACCAACAAAGCCCGACGGACTTTGAGAAAGAAGAAAAAAAGAACGCTGACCGGCACGCGCGCGTGTGTGTGTGTCTGTCTGTGTGTGTGTCTGTGTGTGTGTCTGTGTGTGTGTTTGTCTTTTTGTGTCTGTGTGTGTGTCTGTGTGTGTGTTTGTCTTTTTGTGTCTGTGTGTGTGTCTGTGTGTGTGTCTGTGTGTGTGTCTGTGTGTGTGTCTGTGTGTATGTATGTGTCTGTGTGTGTCTGTGTGTGTCTGTGTGTGTGTCTGTGTGTGTCTGTGTGTATCTGTGTGTGTGTGTCTGTGTGTGTCTCTGTGTGTGTGTCTGTGTGTGTGTCTGTGTGTGTGTCTGTGTGTGTGTCTGTATGTGTGTCTGTGTGTGTCTGTGCCTTCAACGTCCATCGAGTGCCTTTAGCAGCCTGCCTCAGTGCCTACCGGCGTGCCTGTGCGTCAGCGAACGAGCGTGAAACCCGCTTTATCGTTAAGTGTTATTTGTATCATTATTGATTATTGTTATTTTCGAACTGTCGTCGTGTGCTGCGTGCAAAGCGTTAGGCGCAAGCGCACGTATTACGCGCGCGCGCGCACACGCACATGCCTTTGCACACTTGCCTACGTGGCACGCTTTATGTGATGGTGATGATGATGATGACACAGAGCACGCTCTGTAGATGAGTGCGGGTGATGGAGCAGCGAACGTTCACGTTCTCCACTCCAGACCTCGTGGCGTGCGTCCTTCTCCGGACAGATTAGCAGAGCCCCCCCTCTCTCTCCCCTCCCCCCCCCCCCCCCATATTTCCATTCATTGGTTGAATGTGAAATTTGCAGTCGCGAGGAATGGCAGCGGCTGCCGCGAGCGCGTGTTTCTGGATTCGCGTTCACCGTTGTGTGTTCCCGAGCACACTGAACGCGAGAGACAGCCCTGTGCCTTACACAACCTGCTCTTTCTTTCCCACCCTCGAATCCTCCTCTCCCTTCATGAACGCACTCATTCAGTTCAGTTATGGACAAGTCTATCGCCACCATCCATCCGTCATCAACTACACTCCCTCTCATTCTGTCAATCTTACCTACATTTCTACCCATCCCTCCATCTCTGCTTAGCATCATCATCATCATCGGCATCGTTCGATCCCTCTCTGCGTCCCCGCCGCCACCATACCCAAACCGTCTTGAATCATCCTCGCTCTCTCCTTCTCTCCCTCCACCCCTTTCAGTCTTCATCGGAAAATCATTCCTAGCCTAAATCATATCCCCGCATTTACTCCCGCGCACCTGGCTCTAAACTCTCTCCTCCTCGCTCCACACCCCCCGCCCCTAACCACCCTGCCCCCCCCCCCCCCCCGTAAGTCTCCGTGCGTAGCTCGCGTTTCAATAGACAGGACGAATGTATACTACTGACTTAAAGATCACGAACGCACGTTTTGTAGCAACGAGGACACACAGCGACAAATGACACAGTATGTATATGCATCTTGCTTCCGTGCTGCCCGCTGTTGTTCTTCCTCCGTGACATTTGCAGCGGCCCGGATTTCTCCCGGAATGGGAGTCCTCTCCTTGCGTGGGGTTGACGCCCTTGTGCCGCACAGCTCTCGAATGCGTTTTCGGAATGTGACCGCGATGTCCGACGTTTCGCTCCAGCACGCTGGGTGGGGTGCTTCTTCTGGAACCGAATATGAGGTTGTGCTAGAGAGAGAAAGAGCTGAGCCGCCCAGTAAACAGAATCAGAATCTTTATATTCTTGGTTCTTTCGGTAAAGTCACGTAAATAGAAAATTAAAGTAATAACGTAGTTAATAAAATAAAAGCAAAAAACCCACGACGTTTCGATCGCAATACAAGCGGTCTTCAAAACAGAATCAGAATCTGTATGACGACTGGAGGAATCCGATGAGCGATGAAGCTCTTTTTCACAGATGTCCAGTAAATACCAGCGGCAACAGCAGCAGTAGCGGCGGCGGCCGGGCAACGTTGTCGAATTGAGGCAGAGAGTGAGCTGCTCAGTTCAGCTCCTGAAGGAAACTCCCAACGCGAGCGCAGCGAAACGTCGGGCGTTACGCCGAACAACGCCACGGTACAACCGTAAAGAAAGAAAGAGAGAAAAACAACATGTCGCATATTGTCTTCTTGTATATTTTAACTTAAGGAACAAAAAAAAAACAGATGATCTCGCCTGAGTTTGTCCACGCGGTTCGTGCGGTTTTTTGTTGTTGTTGTTGTTGTCGCGTGAATTTGTTTTAGAGCCAAGTGCCAGCGTCCCGTGTAAGCGTCACCGTGTCTGCCGTCGAAACAAAATCCGCGAGAATAGAAGGAGAGGAAGCAGCGACAACAACAAAAGCCGAAAGAAGATGCCTCGAGATGAGTGTGGTTGATGGAAGAGAGAAGAGGGGAGACAGCTCGAGAGACGTATTTATTGTTAACACGTGTGCCTGTCCGATATTCTGCTGCTGCTGCTGTTTGTTGTTGTTGTTGTTTAAAAATGCGCATTAACTGACACGTACATTGTGACACGTCCATTCGGCTACGGTGGAAGACTGGCGGGGGTGAGGGCCTTGGTGAAGCGAATGACCTCACACCCAGCGGACAACCCTGTCGTGAAAAAAAACACCTTCATTCCTTTGTTGGTCATTTAAAAGTAATGTCTGAAATGGTCTCCGATTCACCAATGCGCACCGACCAGCGTGACGAAGTACGGCCAAAGAATAAACAACCCCCATGATCGACGCGGCATGGGGGATCGCTTCACTTAGCAGTGAATTCGTGTCGTTATACTCCAGTCAACCACCCATTCCAGACACCCACCCCCGCAATGGAACATTCCAAAATAACGAGTGCCCACGTCCACAACACCCAACCTCGTGGATTTTAGAATGTTCCATTTGGTGCAGGGGGCCGGGTGTCAGGCTGGGAGCTTTCCAATATTTGGGTTTTTAGAGCCAGATGTATCAGACGTACTTGCCTCCGTGCTATTCAGAACAAATGAGCGCGCCCTGCATTTTCTAAGGAGCTCGATGTAGCCACCACTGAGTGATGGTGACGATGATACTGATTATTATGATGATGATGATGACACCTAAACCTGTCACCTTCGATTTAAACTTCTGGAAGATGCCTCATATTTATATGTGCAGTACAGTATTATAGTTGCATGGGTAACGTATCGCCCGCTATTACTAACCGTACGTTGCTACTATACAGAGTGTATATATAGGAGATTAACTTAAGTCCACCGACATGCAGTCTTGGAATAAACTCATTTTGTTCGAGGAGGCGACAATGTTCGAGGATTTATTTGTCAGAGGCGTGAGCACTGGACCGCGAGATTGTCGCTTCGCACCAAAGAGGCCAAGAACTCCACTCACACATCCCCGCAACAACGATATGGACCAACATCAGAGCCTCATACGCACCACATGAACGCCCACAGGCGCGTCACAGACCACAGCCAGCTTGACACGCAGTCGGCTTTAGCGACCAATATTATTCCACAACTGAGGTTTTTTTTTTTTTGGGGGGGGGGGGTTAGATCGCGTAAGGGGCCGTCCATAAATGACGTCACGCACCTAGGGGGGGAGGTGTCACACATTTGTGACGATGTGTGATGAGGGGGGGTGGGTGTTTGAGAAATGTGACGTCACATCAAAACTTAAAAAAAAATACGGACAACACGTTCTACTTAATTAAATAGACTTTTTAATAAATGTTTTCTCCTACAACATTAGAGTACAGCGGCACGTAAAATACGCACTACAATGATTTGAAGCATGTTTTATATATTTTTTTGGGGGGGGGCAGAGCTTTGTGACATCATACTTGAGGGTGGGGGGTCTGACTTTTTGTGACGTCGTGTGACGAAGGGGGGGGGGGTCAAAAATCGTCCAAAATCGCGTGACGTCATTTATGGACGGCCCCATAACATGAATTCGTCGTTAAACCCGCCGGCGCCCAACAGAGCCAATTAGTACGGTGTGTCAAGGAAAGAAGACGAGCCGGTTTGGTTACTGGTTCAGCACACCGGCGTGTTGGAGAGTAACAGCACCGCATGTACAATTCAAGCACGACGGTGATTGGCTGGCGATTACAACCAGCTTCATCAGGCGATAACCATAATTGTAACACAAAAGTCACCCTGTTTCGGTCTTAAACCACATCCATGCCACAAGCACAAAGATCAACCCCCCCACCCCCATAGCCTTAACAGAATCTTGGCGAAACTACTGTTAGCGAGCGCCTATGAAGGGAAAGACAGCATAAGAGGGGGTGGGTGGCTACTACCACGCCCGTCCGTTTTTGTCTCCCCGCTGCTAATGTTTACACACCGCACCGGGTAATCATTTGAGGCTGAGTCGACCTAAGGGAGGCCCAGGACCGGTTCAGATATTCGTCACCGATGTTGGGCGCGATCGAGAATCGAACTCGGGTGGCCGGGTTCGTAGCGCAGGCTGCTAAAAACTGCGCCACCACTCCCTACGACACATCCACTCCGTACACACACACCACAAACGGGCCACAGCCACATCACAGACGTGCCGCATACAAAAGGGTTTTACCACAGCCACACCACAATCACATATCACATGTAACACGAGAGTCAAACAAACACACCCCCCCCCTCCCCATGCACACCACAAAGACATTACAGCCACACCACATACACAGTCACGCCACGTGCACATCACAGCCAACATAAATATACACCACAAACACTCCACCTCCATCTATAAATATACATCACAAACACTCCACCTTCATCCATAAATATACACCACAAACACTCCACCTTCATCCATAAATATACACCACGAACACTCCACCTCCATCCATAAATATACACCACAAACACTCCACCTCCATCTATAAATATACACCACAAACACTCCACCTCCATCTATAAACATACATCACAAACACTCCACCTTCATCCATAAATATACACCACAAACACTTCACCTTCATCAATAATAGAGATTTGTTTTGGGTTAGATCGCGTAAATATATAAATGTGTCGTTAAAACCCGCCACCACCCGACACAGCCAACTAGTAAGGGTTGTCACGTAAACAGAACGTGGCCAATTCGTCACTAGTACAGCACACCGGTGTGTTGGGAGAGCAAATCCACAACATGTACAATCTGAGTACGACGTTTCGCCGGTAATTACAACCGACACCATCAGGCGGACAGCCAGAAACCCCTGTATTATTATAGTATGGATGATATTTGTCGCGAAAGCCTACGTGTTAAACTCCACCTTCACTCACGATCTTATGTCTGACACAGTTGGTCTAGGTAGGTCTGGTTGTCAAACCAAATTGTTATTTTCAGGGTGAGACTTACGTTTGCGTGGACAGCGGTGGCATCGTGGTTAGTGCACTGCGTTATGAAACCCGCCAGCCTGGGTTCGATCACTGGCCATGGCTAACATCAGTGGCGGGTGCTATCTGAACACGGGCCTCTATGTCGACTCAGCCTCAGGTAAAGTGCAGCGTTGCGGTGTGTAAAACTCAGCGTTCGGGAGACAAAGGCGGCCCTGTGTGGTCTTGTCGACACCAGCCCGCCGTGACGCTCTACCGGCCTTAATAGGTGCCCCGCTAGCATCACCTGCCCCGACATTTTACGTCGGCTTTCTTTTGTGGGGGGAGGGAGGGGTGTCTTTGTGCGTCGACAGAGAGAAAGTGTTGCATGGGGGCAGAACGTGCGTGTGATTTATCGGTACTTTACTGAGCGCAGCATGGCCCATCGAGAGGGCTTTAGGGTCGTCCTTCGCACTTTCGGTCCTGTGTCGGGGTCCCTGAACCCTCGGTTCACTATCGCTGAGTCCGTGAGTGGCGATAAAGCTGCGTGGCCAGGAGTTACAGCCATCCCACCGTCACCTTAAACAAACTATTTTTATTTTACCAGGTACAGTGAGGGAAAAAAGTATTTGATCCCCTGCTGATTTTGTACGTTTGCCCACTGACAAAGAAATGATCAGTCTATAATTTTAATGGTAGGTTTATTTGAACAGTGAGAGACAGAATAACAACAACAAAATCCAGAAAAACGCATGTCAAATATGTTTTAAATTGATTTGCATTTTAATGAGGAAAATAAGTATTTGACCCCTCTGCAAAACATGACTTAGTACTTGGTGGCAAAACCTTGTTGGCAATCACAGAGGTCAGACGTTTCTTGTAGTTGGCCACCAGGTTTGCACACATCTCAGGAGGGATTTTGTCCCACTCCTCTTTGCAGATCTTCTCCAAGTCATTAAGGTTTCGCGGCTGACGTTTGGCAACTCGAACCTTCAGCTCTCTCCACAGATTTTCTATGGGATTAAGGTCTGGAGACTGGCTAGGCCACTCCAGGACCTTAATGTGCTTCTTCTTGAGCCACTCCTTTGTTGCCTTGGCCGTGTGTTTTGGGTCATTGTCATGCTGGAATACCCATCCATGACCCATTTTTAATGCCCTGGCTGAGGGAAGGAGGTTCTCACCCAAGATTTGACGGTACATGGCCCCGTCCATCGTCCCATTGATGCGGTGAAGTTGTCCTGTCCCCTTAGCAGAAAAATAACCCCAAAACATAATGTTTCCACCTCCATGTTTGACGGTGGGGATGGTGTTCTTGGGGTCATAGGCAGGATTCCTCCTACTCCAAACACGGCGAGTTGAGTTGATGCCAAAGAGCTCCATTTTAGTCTCATCTGACCACAACACTTTCACCCAGTTGTCCTCTGAATCATTCAGATGTTCATTGGGAAACTTCAGACGGGCATGTATATGTGCTTTCTTGAGCAGGGGGACCTTGCGGGCGCTGCAGGATTTCAGTCATTCACGGCGTTGTGTGTTATCAATTGTTTTCATGATGACTATGGTCCCAGCTGCCTTGAGATCATTGACAAGATCCTCCCGTGTAGTTCTGGGCTGATTCCTCACCGTTCTCATGATCATTGCAACTCCACGAGGTGACATCTTGCATGGAGCCCCAGGCCGAGGGAGATTGACAGTTATTTTGTGTTTCTTCCATTTGCGAATAATCGCACCAACTGTTGTCACCTCACCAAGCTGCTTGGCAATGGTCTTCTAGCCCATTCCAGCATTGTGTAGGTCTACAATCTTGTCCCTGACATCCTTGGAGAGCTCTTTGGTCTTGGCCATGGTGGAGAATTTGGAATCTGATTGATTGATTGCTTCTGTGGACAGGTGCCTTTATACAGGTAACAAGCTGAGATTAGGAGCACTCCCTTTAAGAGTGTACTCCTAATCACAGCTCGTTACCTGTATAAAAGACACCTGGGAGCCATAAATCTTTCTGATTGAGAGGGGGTCAAATACTTATTTCCCTCATTAAAATGCAAATCAATTATAACATTTTTGACACGCGTTTTTCTGGATTGTTTTGTTGTTATTCTGTCTTTCACTGTTCAAATAACCCTACCATTATAATTATAGACTGATCATTTATTTGTCAGTGGGCAAACGTACAAAATCAGCAGGGGATCAAATACTTTTTTCCCTACTCTTTGGTTCTATTCGGTAAAGTCACGTAGGTAACCAAAAAGTATGGATCCTTGCAGTCACGAAAGCTTTAAACCTAGAACTTTTTTCCCTCACTGTAAAGCCCATTGAGCTACACATCTTCTTTTTAAGAAGCGACCTGGCCATAAATACTATCTCGACGAAGTGGCTTATCACGTGGAAATTTATAGCAGCCATATATACTCTAAGTACATGTTTTGAAATGTGGAGGGAAAACCCGAGGGACCCGGGAGTAAAATCCACGCGACCACGGGGAGAACACGCAAATTCCAAATATACAGCTGGCGTCTGGAATCGATCACACGACCTCCTGTATACCAGGCAAGGTCGGTAAGATCTGACCACAGTCACAAGCCATATGTACATGCTCGTTCTATTTAACTTGTTTTTTTAGCACGTAGTTAGATGAACGTTTCGTATCTGTAGACATTGAATTTCGTGACTGTAGCCATTGAGGTCAAAGGTCAAGGGATGGCTCCATACTCATAAACCACGTCGTGTACGCAGATTACTTGGTAAATTGCTGCTCACTCTGAGCAGGAGTTGCTCTTGCTGAACCTGGAGCGTACCCTGAAGAGGCGAGGCCTTACCATCTGCCCCACCAAAACAAAGCACCTACCTGGGTACCGCATCATGAACTCAAAATCCTGGGTTCGACTCCCGATTCCTGGCAGCATGTCACTCCATAAACAACAAGAGACCGCGAATATGCAAAGCATGCATCACACGCTTCTGTCCCAAACACTCTATACTTGCCCTTGTCATTATCAGCAGCAGACTTTGGTCTATCTACTGCCGGATGCGGACCTCCCAAAGTCGTCGCCATCTCTCATGGTTCTGCGAAGCAATAATCCACCGATGACCTGCAACACGCCTCCATCCAAGTTGACACCCCGAATTACGTTTCCCTCGTCTTTCTCTCTCGCTATGTCTCCGCGCTGCTTAATGTCACATTCCGATGCGCGATTTGTTTCCTCTGCAGCGCTTGACGAGTGTGTTCACATCGCATGGTATTTTCCCCCGAATGGCGGAGATACACTGTGGATGTAACGGATGTAATGATCGACAACATCAACTCAATCCATTCGTCAACATTGTTGCCTTATTTTCTATGTTTTAAGTGTACAAGAGGCAACGTTTCAGGCAATGGCCCTTCCTCACAGCACAACGAGAAGCCAGAGAGGCGCGGCGAGAGACCCGACTCGAGGTTCTCCACGAACGCGTTCACGAACCCCACTTGCTGCGCTGCCCGTTGAGTGGTTTTGGGCTTTCACAAATCTCTGCGTGATCCACCAACCCTTTGCGTCACGAGGTTAAAAATAGGCCGTGGCAGACGTGATAAGTCGATAGGGAGATGATGACTGAATGCAACGAGAACAGCAGGGAGTAATTCATCCACGTGTGACTTTAGCCTCATTGTAATTTATTGGATGATGTTTTTTGAAGGGGTCGAGAGAGATACACTGTGGATACAATGACCTTAAGACCGAAACAGGATGATTTCTCCACAATTGTGTCTGTCGCCTGATGAGCCTGGTGGTAATTACCGGCGAAAGGTCGTACTCGTAATGTAAATGTTGTGGGTTTACTCTCCAACACACCGGTGGTGCTGAACTAGTAACGAATTGGCAAGATTTGTTTTCCTGACAAACCTTACTAATTGGCTGTTGGATGCTGGCGGATTTACCGACACATTGTAATTGATGCGATCTAATCAGAACCCCCCCCCCCCCCTCCTCTATTGTAGATAATATTGGTTGCGAAAGCCATGCTACTACGTGTTACACTCATTGTAATTTAGTTGAACGTGGGGAGTTAATGGGTGGTGGTGGTGATTTATACCCAGTGGGCATGCTCTTCCAATGTGAGTCGACGGGTGGGAACGGGAGAAGTTGTGTTAAGTTGGGTGTGCATGTATTTCAAAGAGAATGCAATATTGCACCTATATTTAATCAAGGCCACTCCCAGATCGGTATTTAAGGGCTGAAAAGAAAATGATGCGAGGCTCAGTCGAGAGGAAGCCCGGCAGAGGATGCACCTCCAATTAGCACGATTGGCTACGTACGGTGCGAAAGAAGTTAAACGTGAATGCATACACGTCAGCAAGCTGTTGTTGTGAGAAACTTCGTGCGCTACACGTATAATATTAAGACTGCCGCGGAAAAAAATATGGCGCTCGTGGCGAGGTTTCGGTGGGAAGGTGGAGGCCTTTAATACGACAGAGCGCTCATCCACACAGCCTTGCGGGTGCTGGGGTGAGGGATAGACAATGGACTTTCACGACGAGTTGTGCGCGACATTGGAGGTTGAAGATCCAGGTTCGACACAAGGCTCCCAGTCGCCCAGGCGCGAGCAACACGGCTATCGGAAAGGTGGTGGTGGTGGTGATCTTGGTGCAGGGGCGATCGGGCAGCATCAGCCGCTTTTAACCGCTTGACGCAGCGACATCCAGGAGAGTGGGCTGCGAAAAGAGGCTGATGAGCGTGACTTGCCATTCGAGAAATGAGTGGAGACGGGCCTGACTCCAGTAGAGCGGTGAAGACCGGGGACACTTTGGGAGGAGGAGGAGGTGGGGGAGGCAAGACCTCACCCAAGGGGGTGTACCTGCTGATGTCTTTGTGTGGGGAACGGTCGTGTAGTCAGCGTGCTGCACTACAAACCCGGCGTACCGAGTTCTATTCCTGCTGACAGTCAACACCAGTGATTATGGTTAAGCCATGTTTGTTTGTTGATGTATTGAGTTAGCCTGATAACTTTAATCTAAAATGGTTTTTTTACTTAAATCCCATTTACATTTTTGCACACAGCCTTGTTATATGGTGTTTTTTTTTTTCTGGAAGATTTTGTTGATTTTTCCTGGATGTTTCTGTTGCCTGTCGTCATTTTAAGATGTTCTTTGTTCATATTTTTGTTTGTTGCGGTTGTACCCGAGTCACGAGCCACATGGCTCACAGGGCTATACCTAATAAATAAACTTGAAACTATATTTGAATCGGTCCTGGGCCTCCCCGAGGTCGACTGGGCATCAACCGCAGCTAGGGAGACAAAGGCGGCCGGACGTGGTGCTGGCCACCCACCCCCTCGTGTGCCGTGCCGGCCTTCATAGGTGCTCGCTGACAGCACTTGCTCCAACATTCTAAGGCTACACCGGGGATATGAGTGGAGCATCATCCACGGTACGTCTTGTGTGCATTGTGGTTACACATGGCGTGCACGTACGTATCATGTATGTGTCCTACATGAAGCACGCGAACAGGCGCTCTTCCCAGCCAGCCTGGTCTGCTACCAATTAACATCACATTCAGGAAACCCGACGGCAAATGTTGGCATAATTTAGTGCATAACTTCGCGACTTAATGGTGCTATCATTTTCTTTCTTTTTTTTTTAATCGCCGGGAAGCCCTGAGTGATGGTGGACGCTCGCTGCCGAGTTTGTGTACATAATTGTGCACACACACACACGCGCACGCACACACGCACGTGCGCACACGCGCGCACGCACACACGCGCACGTGCGCGTGACACGTGATCGCTCGCGCCGGTGCTAAACGCATCCCGACGACGAACGAGTTCCGCGTCTCACGCTCCGTTATCCGCGCCTCGCGCACGGTCCATCGTCCGTGTCCGATGGACACGTTTCCACGCGTGACCACGGACTCTGTCCCGCGGTGCGATCGACCGCGTCCCGTCGACTGTGGTTGCATCCCTGTGCGGTGTGCATCTTTGTTATCCGTCAATGTTCTCGTGCATGAATGTCCGTACCGTATGGACTTACGGTCCGTCATCCTTCTTCGATGAACTGCGGTCAATCATCCTTCCACCCTCTTGGCTGCAACGTCCTTCGCCATCCAAACCCCGAGACTTCTCCCTGAACGCAGAGACCCGCCATCTCGTGCCGACGCCGCGGTGCGCCATCTGAATGGGCCCTGCAGGTCACCCACGTGCGTGCGTGTGGATGTAGTGGGGTGGGTGAGACGTAACGCCGTTCCTTGCGACCCACCACCAGGATCCATGGACATCGCGATCTTGTGAGCGTCGATTCATATAATCACTGCTCCCCACGTCACGTGGGGAGTTTGTTTTATCAATCATCAGGGACGTGCAACTGAATTTTTTTTTAACGAATGCACATTCATGAAAAACGCGGAAAGACATTCCGTGATGAGGAGCAAGGGCAGGAGTTTGGGAATTCTCTCTCTCTCTCTGGAGTTCACGAGTCGGTGCCACATCACCTGCACCTGCCTCTCTTCCAGAAAGACAAAGATCCCCCGTGTAGCCTTAACAGACTGTTGGGGCAAGTGCTGTTAGCAAGTTCCTACGAAGGCCGGCACGGCACACGAGGGGGTGGGTGGCCAGCACCACGCCCGGCTGCCGTTGTCTCTCTCGTGGTGATGTTTACACATCGCACTAGGTACTCATTTCAGGCTGAGTCGACCTAGGGGAGGCCCAGGACCGGTTAAAATCATCCTCACCGGCGTTAGCCGTGAGCGGGAATCAAACTCGGTTCGACGGGTTCATAGCGCAGTGCGCTAACCGCTTACACTACTGCTCCGTACACACAGACACACAGGCACATACACATACACGTGCAGAGGCAAGCACGCAACACACTCACGCACCTCCACGCGCACATATACACATCAAGTATCCGATGCGCGTGCTAGCACGAGGCAACATTCGTGGTTCAAGGTGCACGGCGGACAGGAGGCAAGAGAGGAGCCACTGACGGAAGATTCGGGCGAGCGCCCAACGCGGGCATGAGCGTGAGCGAGCAAACCTCGGAGATTGGACGGGCGTCAACTCCGCGAAGTGCTGCGCGATTTGATCAGAAGGAAGCGAGGGATGGTCGTGGTGCGTTGGCAATCGAAAGGCATTGTTCCGCGATTGGCTACTTCACTTGGGGGAAGGCGAAGGTGGGGCGCATGGGATCTCCTTCGCTGTTATAGATGAGTGGTGGGTATCCTGTGTAGTGTCCAATGCCTCGTGCTGTGTGTGTGCACGCTACGTGGCGCGATAGGGCCCTGCGTTTGAAAGTGTGTGGAGAAGGAGTGGTTTTGGTGGGGAGTATATTCAGTGCAACGGACGGGTGCGAGCGTCTGCGGTACGAACCTGGCGGCCCGAGTTCAATTTCCGCTCACGGCCACCACCGGTGACGATTATCTGAATGGGTCCTGGGACTTCCCTAGGTCGACTCGGCCTCAAATGAGTACCTGATGCGGCGTGTAAAGACATCGGCACTGGGGGGACAAAGGCGGCCGGGCGTAGTACTGGCTGCCCACCCCCTCTTTGATGGTGTTGCTGAGGCTAATGACAACGCTGGTCTGCATGACGGTCACTTGATTGCGCGCTTGCAGATGCGCTTCTGCGGACGTCTGGAACGATGTATTTTTTTGTTTATTGAAAACGAATTTCTTTAGAACTGCTTTTTGTGTTTAGATGTTCCTGGCCCCGCGCCTCCGATTAGCACGGTTGGCTACGTACGGCGCGAAAAAAAGTTAAACATGCTGATGCTGCTGCTGCTGCTGCTGATGACAACGGAGCTGTTAGTCTACATCAGAGGTGGGGAACGTTTACCTCGATTCCGAGAAGAGTCTTTAAAAGTACCCTTAGGCGCCCCACACATCAACAGCAAGCACGCCCCCATCGCTTCTGTCACTGCAAGAGCAACAGAAGTGACCGCGCGGTGCGATACAAATCTAAACACGTAGTTTCCCAGGTCTGTGTGGGGGGGGGGGGCAAATGGGGGAGGGGGGGGCTCTCACCTCCCACCCCACTCTCCCCCACCACCCCCCCACACGACGCTCTAGGGTCGAAGGGGACACGCAGAGCGATCGGCCTCCACCTCCCCCCCCCCCCCCGAACCTCGCCACGAGCGCCATCCGTGTCCCCGGTAGAGGGCGCCCCCCCTAGTTCCCGGCACCCCGGGGCGTAGCGAAGAGGTGGGAGACACGGGATAGGGGGGCGTTGGTGGGAGGAGGAGGGGAGGGCTGTGTGCGTGAAAGTAGGATTGGTGGTGCAGCGGTTAGCGCACTGGCGCTACTACATTAATCCGGGGGACTTGCGAGTTTGAATCCCTTGCCACGGCTTGCATCAGTGGCGAGTGATATCTGAATCGGTTCTAATCTCCACCCCCCCTCCCTCTTCAACCCGCACTGACCAGCGTGGTGAAGTATGGCCATGCACCCCCCCCCCCCCAGCCGACACGGTGTGGGGAGGCCCTCATCCAGCAGTGGACTCACAAGGAACCGTCTATTATGAAGTGAAGAAATTGATGACCATATCTTCGGAGGAATAAGACACACCACGTCGTACATTTAAAGCAAACGCTGTAGGAACGTGTTATCATCCGGTGGGGTTGCTTGCGTGAGCAGATTTGTACGAACACCGGGGACACGTCTTGGGAGTGCGGCTTATTTTACGCACCGTCTTATTATCCGAAGAATACGGTCATTATAGGACCCCATAAGGAGATTGGATGGGTGACGGCTTAGGTGGTGGTGGTGGTGGTAGTGGTGGGAAGGGCTGCTTCATCCAGCGGTAGATTGACAAGCGGCTGTGCAAGAGAGAGAGAGAGGGCGATAGCGAGGTAGGGGAGACGCGGGGTGGGTGTGAGTGGGGCGAACTGGCGGAGGGCAAGCGCCACTGTCGCCGTTCTCCGTGAGCTTTGCGAGCAGCAGCCGCCGTCAGCCAAGCAACCGGGCAAAGTGTTTGGTGGTCGGAGCCTTCGGCTTTCACGAGAGCACTCGGGGGACTACGCTCGCGTTTGACTCACTTAGCTCCAGATGGGTTTAATGTAAGCGCAGTGGCGTCGCGTGGTTGGCATGGGTCCTCGTGCAAGGAATGAGATGCGGGCCGTCCCCACCTGCCCCAATAGCCCCCGTCCACCTCCCTCCTCGTGGTGTCGGTGCCCCCCACCGCCCTCACCGTGCAGTTACACAGCCTGCGCACTTGATATCTGCAGCACTGTGCGAGACTGATATGTATGTTGAACTTCTTTCGTACCGTACGTAGCCATCCGTGCTCATCGGAGGTGCGGGGGGAGGGGGGACAACTGCAGACAAAACGCGCCCGAGCCCGTGCGCGTCCCGAGGACTGTCCGAGAAGAATTTGAAGTTATATTGATGATAAAAAACAAATATTAAATAAATAACTTTGAAGTTACTTTGACGCTCGCGTACTGGTGACGTCAATGGAGTCATGTATTACATATTTGCGGTGGTCACAAGCGAGCTTCAAGGCAGCACACATTTCGTTTCAATCATAAGCTAAGGTTTTCTTTTGTTAACGCAGTGGCGTTGTATCGAGTGTGCAGGCGGTACAACTGCACCCGGTGCCCACTGGCAGAAGGGAGAGATCCAGGCGCCGGCCTACGAATTGCATGGGGCCTTCGACACGCGAAGGTGCCCATTTAATATCCTTGCAACCAGGGCCCATGAAGGACATTCTCTGCCACCGGTCCGGATTTGCGCGGTCCGGCTGTGCAAGCTACAAGGTGAGAGGCCGTCAGGTTGAGAGCGTTTATGAATTGCCTCTGTCCATCTACTGAGATAACGTCGTGCTCCGCGTTATAGAACAATGACCTCATCTTCACAGCCGCCAAGAAGACATCGACCCAACTGTGCCCCCCCCCCACCCAGCCATCTCGTCACATCTTGGAAGCTTAGCAGAGTTGAGCATTGGTTAGTACTTTTATATGGGAAACAGCGGTGGCTGCGAGATGTTATCTACCTCGCCTGTTACGCAGGAATCGTGGGTTCGATCCCGATCCAGGTCCAGACCCCGACACCTGTATATATGTATAGTTTGCATGTTCTCCCTGTCGTTGCGTAGATTGTTTTTTCCCTCCACATTTAGAATCAACATCATGGTGTTAGACCAGAGGACGCCAAAGGCGTACAGGCCAAAGGCAATGCACTATCAGAGTAATGAGAGCTGGGGGTGAGATGCTGACCCTGAGCTCTCATTACTCTGATAGTGCATTGTCTTTGAGCTGTATGCTTTTTGGCGTCCTCTGGTCTAACACCGTTTGAGACGAGGCTCAAAAGAAAACTGTCTCTGGTGTGGACCAATCAGTTTCAAGGACAATGCATATATTATCAGAGTATGTTTTTTTGGTTTGCATTCTGACCACAAGTATTGTGGTTAATGCAGACATGATTCCTTGTAAAAGGTTTGAGTTTGGTGTTTTAACATCTTAACACCTGTTTTGTTGCCAGAAGAAAGGGGGAAAACCTATTATTATATTAACGTGTTTAAGCAAACATATAGTCCACCGCCGGACTATCTAACTCATATGAAAGCCAATGGAGACAAATTATTATCGAGGCTTCACCCCCCCCCCCCACCCGTTTCCTATGCATACGCACATTTTCAGTAGACCCGCCATACGCAAGCGTACGCGGTTGGGTCAACCCCACCTCCCCCCTCCATGCGCAAGTACTAAATGGATGTCCCCTTAGGCGTTTGTGCCGTATGGAGAAGGGAAAGTTACCAAGACTGTAATTGTAGAGGCACCCAGAGGTCGGTGACTAAGGGCAAGACCTCAAGCTGGATCTCGGTGGTAGTGGTGACTACAGGAGTGGACGGTGTCTGTCTCATGCCAATGTTGCTGCAGCTGTGAAATCAAAACGGAGAACAGGAAGATGAGGCGGAATCGGCGACATTGGCCATGGTCAGGGGTCGGCAACCTGCGGCTCCTTACGGACTGCTTCGTGACGTAATGTATATGTGTATTCGCATTACATTGTGGCTCTTGGAATATTGAGTTTTGTACCGAATTCGAAAAAAAATGTCTCTTCTTGTTATTTTTGTTGCCAACCCCTGGCCATGATGAACTTGATTCATACCCCCAAGAAAGTATTTAATGTGCAAAGCCACCAGTTAAGAGGATTACATAGAATGTCATCATCATCACCGTTATGGTGATAAAGACCTGCTAAACGATTATGATGATCCATAATAGAGGTTTTTTTGGGTTAGATCGCGAATATATATAAATGTGTCGTTAAAACCCGCCACCAGCTGACACAGCCAACTAGTAAGGGTTGTCACGTATCGCCAGTAATTACAAATAGCTTCATCAGGCGACAGCCAATCTGAGTCCGTCGTACTCAGATTGTAAATGTTGTGGCTTGGCTCTCCAACACACCGGTTAGTGCTGTACTCGTGACGAATTGGCCACGTTGTGTTTACGTGACCACCCTTACTAGTTGGCTGTGTCGGGTGGTGGCGGGTTTTAACGACACATTTATATATTTACGCGATATAATCCAAAAAAATCTCTTTCATGGATGATATTGGTCGCGAACGCGTACGTGTTAAACTGATGATGATGATGAAGTTGGGATTCATAATCACAAGTATAATTTGTATGGCGCAAAAAAAACACAGCCGGTGAAATGCCGCACATAACGCTACACGGAGTCACACTGTAAACCCAGCAACTCGCATCCCGCTCGCTCTGTCTCGCAAAAACTTCACAAACGAACGTCCACATGCTGGCGATAATTAGAGCGAAAAAAATTTAGAATCCACACAAGCATGGCAACCTAACCACAATCCCACCCACAGATTATCCTGTAGGCTTTAGTAATTATCCATTACAGCAGCCCCATGCCCAAACCCAACCCTTCCTCGCACACTCGCTGAGTCTACTCTCCCACAAAAAGCCCTCGACGGATGCAAATTAGCCCGCAACCCCTGCCCGCACCCAGCCACGCACGAACCAGCGATGAGAAATGCGTGGTGTCGGGAGCGCGATGCAGTTAGCGGTATTTATGAGCCCATTGTTGCCACCGGGGCAGCCGTTAAGTGCTGAATAATCACGCGACACGGAACCCTGAGCGGCTCGCGTTTAACGGGGGGCCAGGACCTAAACTTACATCCACCCCCCCCCCCCGACAAATTACACGGGCGCAAATTAATCCGTGTACAAAACATCCCACGTAAGTGTTACGTATTCGAGTGCGTGAATGCGAGCTTTGTGCGGTGTATAAAGGTCGTCGGAGAGAACTTCGATGGCTCCATTCATCCATCCATCCATTCAGGACGTTTCTTATTCCATTGATGGATGAGGGACCTCCCCAAGCCGTTGTCGTTCATTGTGGTTGTTTGAATATACTTCACCACGCCGGTCAAGTTCAAGTGTATTTTATTTCATCAGGTTAAATGTCAAGAGACCAGGATAGGGGCGTCAATCGCACGAGTGACCCGGGGCCTGCCAGTGGGGCCTGGTCGGTGAAGTGTGGGAGGCCCAGGATTGGTTCAGGTATTAGCCGTGCCTGGGAATCATAAACACGTCGCCCGATTCATAGTGCAGTGCAATGCTAATCACCTGTGCCTGCCACTGCTATACCAAAGGATGGATACAGGCAAGCATACATTGATGTGTACAAGAGACTGTTAATGTAAATGGTGTCATACCAATTACACTGTAGCATTTTTCATTCAATTAAAGGTGACACTTATTCTGGAGCAGTGTGATCATGTATCATCGCATACAGAAAGTAAGAGGGGGAGCTGTGACACAGTGTTTAGCGCGTTGTACTTTGCATCCGTTACGTAAGTTCGATTCTGGCCAAAACTAATAGCATGGGCAAGTGATATCTGAACTGTTCGCTGCATGTTTCGTGAGATTAAACTAAACTATTTTTTTTATTTTACCAGGTAAGGACCACTAAGCTATATAGCTATTTTTTCAGAAGCGACCTGGTCACAAATGATAGCTTATCGAAGTGGCTTATCATCACGTGCAAATGTCTAGCATCCACATACTCTAAGCACATGTTGATTCTAAATGTGGAGGGGCCAGGAGAAAAATCCACGCCACCACGGTGAGAACATGCAAACTCCAAATATACAGCAGCAGGCGCCATGGTCGGGTGCGAACCCACGACCTCCTGCATACCGGGCGAAGGAGTTAACATCTCGCCACCGCGGCGCCTGTAAAGACGGCGAGTGCACATCGAGTCGCAGGGACTCGCGTCTGCCACCCATAAACGCTTCTAAATACGGCAAGCGGGAGATACATTCGACACGGAGACCTCCCGAGATTGACACTTTCACCCCATTTCACCCAGACGATCTATGATATCCATCTATCGGCTGCGCGCTCCCCACCTCAATCCCTCCTCTCCACACCACACTTCCCCACCAGCACCGCTGAGCTCCCATCTGCCCCGAATCTCGGTGCGTTCGCGAGACGGTCCTGGCTACTGCTCCTCCCCCCCCAACCCCGGTTGGAGGTGACGATGGCGATGATTCCGGTTGCTTCCAGGACCGGGACCTCGTCGCGTGAGTGGGCAAGCGAGCGGGCGGGCGGGCGATCGGGCGGGGGGGTGGGTGCGCAATGCGTCCGTAGTGGCAGCGAGCACCAAAGTCGTGGTTGGTGTTTGTGCAGAAAAATCTCGTTTGCTGTATGGACTCCCCTGGGGGGGATGTGTGCTGTGTGTGTGGTTTTCTTTTTCCCCCGCGATTCGTTTTCCTTTTTTACTTTTTGTGTGTGTTTTTTTTTCTTTCTCCCTCCCCTCTTCTCTACTCTCTACTCTCTCTCTCTCTCACTCCTCTCTCTCTCTTTTTCGAGTTAAACTGGACTGGTAATAGTTCACACATGGGGCTTTGGATGGGGGGTTGGTGGTGGTGGTGGTGGTGGGTAGCAGCGGTCGCGGTGGCGGCACGCAACAAGAGGCCGTGTGCTGTGATTTTAAGCGCGGGCGAAGGGTCTCCCATCCTCGCGGCAGCGCGTACGGCGTTCGTGCAAACGTCCGAGGGAGCACACGTCCCTGTGCGCGTGTGTATGTGTGTGTGGGCGCGCGGTGTGTGGAGCGATGGTGTGGCGGTCAGCGCGCTACGCTACGAAACTCGGCGACCCGAGTTCGAGTCCCAGCTCACGGCCAACGACCGGTGACGATTATCTGAACCGGTCCTGGCGACTCTCCAAGGTCGACTCAGCCTCAAATGAGTGCCCGGTGCGATGTGTAGACATCGTCACTGGGGGAGACAAAGGCGGCTGGGCGTGGTGCTGGCCACCCACCCCCTCGTGTGCCGTTCTGGCCTTCATAGGTGCCGGCTAACAGCACTTGCCCCAACAGTCTATTGGAGGTCATACAGTGTATATGGTGGATCTTTGCCTTTTTATGTTTGTGTGCGAGTGAAGCGGGTTAGTGCGCTGCGCTACGAGCCCGGCAATCCGAGTTCGAATCCCGCTCACGGCCACCGCCAGTGACGTTCATTAGAACCGGTCCTGGCGCCTCCACTAGCTCCGCTCGGCCTCAAATGAGTAGATGGTGCGGTGCGTGACGTTTCCACTGGAGAGGCAAAGGCGGTGTGGGCGTAGCGCTGGCCAACCACCCCCTCGTGTACCGCCCCGGCCTTCATAGGTGCTCGCTAACAGCACTTGCCCCAACGGTCTGTAAAAATGCGATAAGGGGGGAATCGTTGCCTTTGTGTCCGCGAAGAGCGCGCCGACGCACCGCTGTCAAGAAACCGCGGTGCGAAACGAGGAAGAAAAAAAGCGCGCGTACGCCATGGATTGGGCAACGCTTTCCCAACGCGCGTTTTACCCTCGGAAGCGTTCAATTAGCAAAACAATAACAAGAGGGAGTGCTCACGCCAGGCGCGCGCAGCAAGCGATTCGGCCCGTAGGCCGTGGTGAGACGAAGCGGCTGGGATAGCGGCCTCCGACGTGGGGGACGAGGGAGGGGTGGGGGCGGTGAACCCTTTGATCAACGTGGCCGGTTTTCTCCAGGGGTGAGTGCCCAAAAGCAGCAACACACAATTCTAGACGAAAGTTTCCTTCGTATTGGATAATCGTTGCACAAATTAGAGTGCAGCCCCCCCCCCCCCCCGCCATTCCCTCCACACATACACACATTACAGAGATGGACAGACGGACAACAGCGAAAGCACAATTGCTTTCAATCTTAGTTTGAAAGCGTTAATACCGAGTGGGGCCGACGAGCCGTTACGTTCCGAGCGATGATGATGAGGATGATGGTGATGGTGGTTGGGGGGGGGGCCTGCTCGGCACCTCGCATTGTTGTTCGCGCTGCCCGGGCGAGGGGACAGAGCGGATGATGAGCAGCGTAGAATTTGTCCGCACGTGTTTTGGGTTAAACGTATAATAGAAAATAAATCACGCTTTCACTTTGTCATTCCTCAAAAAATGGGATTACATCAGTCCTGTTGGATGAGAACGGGACTTGAAAATAATTCACCTATAAGTTTAAAATTAGATCCACATTGGGGTGGTTGGAGAGAATTTTATTTTTTTTGTCTCGTTTCAAAGACATCGCGGGCGTTCGCTCATCTGGCGTCCGCACGGCGCCGTGGAGCGCTCGCCGGGGACCGTCTAATCGCGCCCTCTCATCTGTGATGCGAGGCGTCAGGTATTTGTGTGTGTGTGCGCGCCATCAAACGGCGGACGAGAGAGGCGAGGAGGAGGGGTGGTTGGTTGGGGGGGGGAGTGAGGTCAGCCCCGTGCGCTTCAGCTTGTCGGCACATCGCGCTGCGAACGCTAAACCAGACCAGGTCCTTCCTGCTCAACTTAGCGCGCGTGCCACGAGGGTCCGCTTCCACGCGGTCGTTTGTCTCACCTTTTGTCCCTCCTTAACCCCGTGAACCACGGAGACAAAGATTCCCCCCGTGAGGCCTACGCAAAAGTGTAGTGGCTTGTGACGTTGGCGAGCACCTACGAAGGCCGGCCGGAACGGCGCACGAGGTGAATCCAGCACCAGGCCAGGCCGCCACTGTCTACCCGGCGCTGTTTACGCACCGCACCGGGCACCAATTTAAGGCTGAGCGGACCAAAGAGAAGCGCAGACTCGGTTCAGATATCACCACTCGCCACTGATGTCATCCGTGGTCGGGAATAAAACTCGGGTCATTGGGATGTTGGCACCGCGCGTGAGCCACTACACCAGCACACCCCATTTCTCACACACGCAAGCACGTACCTCTATACACGTAACAACGATGTCCCGTATAGCCTTAGCGGACTTTTGGGGCAAAGTGTTGTTAGCAGGCATCTTTGTAGGTCGGAACGACGCTCGAGGGGGTGGTGTGGCCAGCACCATCACCGGCCGCCTTTGTCTCCCCAGCGCTAATGTTTACACACCGCACCATGCACTCATTTAAAACTGAATCGACGAAACACAGACAAAAACACGTACACGCGCACGCACAGTATTATCTGATCCTTCTTCTGCTCCCTTTCCCTCTCTATTCCGCACTCCCCCAAGCCTCATCTCGAGCTCCAGACGAATCCGAAGAGGGTTTCCAGATGTAAATAACCTAAACAGAAGTGAAATGGCCTCAATATAATTCCGCACATGTGTGGCGAAGACGCGAGGGCTCTCAAGTTGGCGTACAGGTGCCGCCCGTGGAAAGCCTCGTGGTTCATGGCCGTTATAGTGCGATTGAAAACACCTCCCCTATATGGCACACACACACATATATATGCGTGCCATATATATGGCCATATATAGGGCACACACACACATATATATGCCATTTATTTTGTTTTAAGTTTCTGTACGGGGCTGAAAAATTGGCAAAGAAAACTATATTGACTAAATCTTGACGTACCGCTTTTGTGACTGCAGGAATTCATATTCTTTGGGTCTGACTTTACCGAAAGACCCAAAAAATATATATTGACTGCTTTTTGTTAACGATATTCTTCCGTATGGCTGATGTAGATGAAAGAGCAACAACTACCCTTTAACATTGAGGTGGTAAAGCCAGATAACCGCGTCAGGAGTAGTGTATCATCGCTCTGATGTCTCCTTCGTATTTGTGGATCGAGCATTGGGTCGTTATATGTTGCATAGTCTGTTCTGGATGACCACAGTTACACAGTGGAGAGTTTTCAATTTTCCATTTGTCTATTCGGTATCCACATCTGCCATGGTGTATGTAGATGAGGTTTAGGGTGGACCATGAGCTTCGTGGATGATCAAACCCTAGGATCTTTTGCGTTGGGTCTTTTACAAGATGTTTGTTTGTGAGTTCTTTTGAACTCCATTCAACTCTCCAAGCTGCATCGGGTCTGAACTCGCATTTATGATATATTCCAGTGACTTGTGCCAGATTAAGCTAGTGCGGGGCCTGTAGCATATGTTATAAAGGGGCCCTAAATAAAAAAAAACACTTAAATATTAAAACATATTTTTTTTACTTGCAAAGTAAAGTAATTGTGTTTTATTTGCTATACAGCCAGATAATACGACAAATCGCTAACCTTAAACACCCAGTTGTTCATAAAAGTTGAAGGCAGTATAGTACTATAGTAATAGAGCAAGCGCAGAATCACTGAACGGTAATTGATAGCTTGAAAGCATTTAACGCGGGGCCCTTGAAAGTGCGTGCCGGGCCCTTAGAATGATGTAGCTACTTTTGCCACGAGGATAATCCGGCACTGCGTGACTCCTGAGGAGACACAATGCGGCTACCGGGCAGTTCAAGTGTGTCGCGGCTTGTGATTTGCTCTCCAACTGAATATTTTGTTTGAAATGTGGAAAACAAATCTGCAGAAGTAGCCTTTTGGCGTCCTCTGGTCTAACACCGTTTTGAGACTAGGCTCAAAATAAAGCTGTCTCTGGTGTGTACCAATCAGTTTCAAAGACAATGCATATATTATCAGAGTACGTTTTTTGTTTGCATTCTGACCACAAGTATTGTAGTTAATGCAGACATGATTCCTTGTAAAAGGTTTCAGTTTGGTGTTTTAACATCTTAACAGCTGTTTTGGTGCCAGAAAAAAAAGGGGAAAACCTCTTCTTGTAGCCCAAAGATGTCCTCGTTAAAAACTCCACAGCCAACCAGCTCGACCGCCCCACGTGACCGCACCGCGCTGCCGTGTACGTTGTGATGCCAGTTGTTATTGCGGTATGATTTATATTTGCTTCATTGCTGTATATGATTCTTTTTCCTTTTTTGTTTGGGTGACCAAGGTCACTTTTACAAATAAGGACTCATCCCGGTCTCTTAGAAGTTCTCACCCACTCGGTTAAACGAGTACACTTGAACTCGTTTGTCTTGTGGCTCTCGGCTATAACGAAAACTTCGGTATGCGGCTCGTCAGGTTAGGAATTGTGACCACCCGTCCTGCATGCGCTGTGTTTGGGGGTTTGAGCGGTGGCGCAGTGGTTCGCGCACTGTCCCGCACTATGGGCCCGAGACCGGAGTTCGATTCCCAGCCAGGGCTGATGTCAGTGGAGAGTGTTATCTGAATTGTTCCTCGGCCTCCCCATGCACCTAAACCACGATGACCAGCGTGGTGAAGCATGGCCAAACAACCTCAATGACTGACGATGCATTCAACTTATTAGTGCCATTTTCAGCTTTCGAGCGCTTCCAGAACATAATGAAACTTTATATCAGAATCAGATTATTTATTTATACTGTTGGAATCCGATGAACTATGAAGTACATTTTCACAGATGTCCAGTAGGTTTCACAGATGCCCAGTAGTATGAGTCACTAATGACCGGCTCTGTATTTAACGGACCGACAAACGATAAACAGATTGCACACTGGATCAAAACAAGCCCGAAGTGTATCATTGCTTGAATGTGCAGGAGGCTGTGGTGATCTTGACTGCAGCCTTGAGCCAGTCATGGACATTCCATAATCCTATGGCAGGTGCCAGTTCCTCCATAGGACAACTACTCTTGACCTTACACAAGGTTAATGTGCCCCTGAACTGATATTTTTCAGTGACAGGGAGGCAACTACTGGGAGGGTACGTATGGCATGTGTGTGTGTTTGCATTGAGAGCGGTAGTGCAGTGGTTAGTGCACTGCACTACCAACCCTGCGACACGAGTTCGATTCCCGCTCACGGCCAAACACCATTGACGATTATCTGAGCCGGTCCTGGTGCGATGTGTAAAATCATCGCCACTGGGGATACAAAGGCGGTCGGGCGTGGTGTTGGCCACCCACCCCCTAGTGTGCTTTATTTGCCTTCATAGATGCTCGCAAATATAATTTGGGAATCTTTGCGCTTTGAACATCTCCCTATTGTGAAATCAATAGGGGATTACTCTTGTGTTGAGTTACAATGCTTTTAACACTTAAAACATATTATGTTGCTTATTATTATTTTAGATGTAGGTATGTTTACATGGTAGCCTTTTTCCCAATGTTTTGAGATCAACCCATTGTCAATAAACTGTTCGAAGAAACCATTTCCACATTTTGTTGGTCGTGGGGGTTGTTTGGACCCCGCGGTAGTGAGATGTTAACTACATTGCCTGGTATACAGGAGGCCGTGGGTTCGATCCCGACCCTGACGCCTGCATGTTTGCGTGTCTCTCTCCCCGTGGTCGCGTGGATTTTTTTTCTGGGCCCTCCGGTTTTTTTCCTCCAGACTTAGAAACACGCGTTTAGAGTATTTGGTTGCTATAAATGTCCACGTGATAAGCCACTTAGTTGAGCTATCATTTGTGGCCAAGTTGCTTTTGAAAAGGAGCTACATAGCTCAGTGGGTCTTACCTGGTAAAATAAAAAGTTTAGTTAATAGTTTAGTTTGACAATTCTTCACCATGCTGTCAGTGTGGGTTCGTGAAAGACGTGCCACGGACTGGTTTCTGATATCATGTGCCACTGATGTTATACTTGGGCGGGAATCAGTCTTAGCTCGCAGGGTTCAGAACGTAATGGGATAACCATTGTGCATCCACTCCACCCCGCGCTTGCATTTAGACACTTGACAAATCAATATTAGTATCGTGGTCGCTGACAAAATCACCTGCAATGCGTCTCATCTCGTCACAACTCAGAGGCTCAGCAGGATGGCACCTGGATAGTGTTTGGATGGGCGACCACCATGTACCAACAGGATGGGATCGGGCTGTGAGGCTTCGTGATGGGCAGATGAGGGCAGCACATCAAAGTACATTATTGCACTGCACTTCTAGGCTCCCTGCCTGCAACCAAACCACACTGACCAGCTTGATGAACTATGGCCAGACAGCCACCCAAAGAGATTGATAAAAAAAAAAATTCTCTACGCGGACATTATTTTTGTGACGCTTGTCATGACCCTGCATCTTGTCACCGACTAACCTCATCCTTTACTCTCCGTCGGTCTTCGCACGGTCCACGGTGGCTATGAGATGTTAACTACCTCGCCTGGTGTACAGGAGGTCGTGGGTTCGATTCCGTACCCTGACGCCTGCTGTGTATTTGGAGTGTAATGCATGTCTCTTTCTCTCCCCGTGGTCGTGTGGATTTTTCTCATAGGGTCCTCCGGTTTTTGTCCCCCCCCCCCTCCAGATTTAGAATCCACATCACGCGTTCGGAGAATTTGGCTGCTGTAAATTTCCACATGACGATAAGCCACTTTGTTGAGCTCATCATTCGCGGTGGCCAGGTCGCTTCTGAAAAAAAAAAATAGGAGCTTTACAGTACAGCTCAGTGGGGGTCTTACCCGCTAAAATAAAATACATATGTAGTTTTAGTTTTCTTTCGTCAAAGCGCGAGCCGCTGGGCCGGTCCGCGCCAGCGCAGATCCGCCGCTAGCCCCCGGGTGCGCTCAGCACTGGCGATGGAGCGAGATAAGCGGCCCGGGCACGGCTCTAACGCGTCGCAGGTGACAGCCGCGGACGGTCACCCGGCACGCGGCGCCGTGGGAAATGCCGAAAGATAAAAGAGTCGAGCGCGGCAGAAAAATAAACAGAGGTCGGGAGGAGGAGGAGGGGGGACGTCGTCGCATTGAGACGTGGGGAATAATACGCAGCGAGTAGAGCGTTACAGATGCGATGTTTTAGAGAGGCTCTGTGGCGCTCGGGAAACACAACATTGCCTAAACTGGTATTCTCTTTTTCTTTGTTTTAGATCTGCGAGCGTGGCGAGGAGCGATGCTTTGAACGTTTGCTCGCCACGAGCAAACGTTCAGCCTTTCGCCTATTTGTCGCACGCGTTGTCGACCGACCGCAGCGAATGAACGACGGTCGGCCATCACTGCGGGGATGGAGGCTGCTGAGTGTTTGAGATGTTTTGGTGATGTGCGCTGCGTGGTCGTCTTGAATTGCAAGGCACTTGGGTTCATCATCACTGTCATCGATGTCCCAAGGCTTTAATTCCTTTTAAAAATAATAATTTAAAACAACTATTCTCGTGCATTTTTACGTGTGTGTGCGTGTGTGTGTGCTTTATCAGCTTTTCTCAGGATACACCTCAATTATTTGTGTTGTATGTATGTTGAACTTCTTTCGCACCGTACATAGCCAACCGTGCTCATCGGATGTGTTACGAGTGAAATGCGTGTACAGTCGGTGTCTCTCAGAGTGGAGTTCCACGCGATGGTAGTGAAAAGTTAAGGCGAGTAATTGGTCAAAAGAGCCCAAATCATCGACGCTACTTTTATTTAAAAAAATATATATATACAAGACAACGTTACCAAAGAAAATTAACAGAAAATCCGTTTGCACCGTCGCGTAATTGTTGCGTATTAGATATTGCCACACCGTGGCAGAGGAAAGGACAAGGCCCGGCCGAGAGGACCGCCACTGAGCGAGACGCAGCGACGACATCTGCTCCCGTGCGGGGCTGTTCGACGGATCGTTGCGTCGCGTGGAACCGCGTACGGATGGATTGAGCGTGCAGAGGCTTGTATCCAGCAGTAGATAGATGCCGACTTATGAAATAATGATGGCTGTGTGTCCCCCCCCCCCCTCACTTCCACATTCCTACTCAGAATGCAGCCCTCGCCTTACATAATCGTACGATAGAGGAGACATAATTTGATGAGGAATCCAGACTAAGTTGGCGTGAGCGTGTTTTTATAAAGGATTTTCAAAAGAACAGCAAACATACTGATGACTAGATAGCAAATAGAGATGCGGAGAGGCAGACAGACGCGGGTTTTAGAGACTTAACTCTTCGGCAATGGCCCGGGGTGTTGTGAATTATCTTCACGGCACCACTGACAGGTGGCCAGGTAGCTCAGAGGTCAGAGCGCCAAGCCAGGACAGCTTAGGACCCTGAGTTCGAATCCAGGCGTCAGCCGCTGCCTGTGATTTAAAGCGGGCTCTCAATGGTAGCGACGAGTTGATAGTTTCAAATCGTTCACCAACGACGGCACGAAACAAAACCGCAGCATATTGAACTTAAAGATGTTCTCTTAAATATGCGGAAAATTTCGGCTCTGACAATTTTAAAAGTCGATTGTTTGTCATGCGTCAATCTCACGGCGATAAAACTCATACTTTACAAAGTTCCATTGAAAGGTTTTGCGGAAGAAGTTCAGTTCTCGGACACATGGAGCTACACTGCTCAATGAGATTTCCAAACGGTTTGTACTCTGTCTGCTGTGTGTGTACCGTGTGTGTACGTACTGTCTCTGCTGTGTGCGTACTGTGTGTGTACTGTCTGCTGTCTGTGTGTACTCTGCCGTCTCACGTGGTTTCATTTATTGGAAGTCGTCCACTGCTAGCGCATAGAGCGAGGGTAACCTGCATCGCCTTTTCCTCAATCCACTGCTGGAAAAGTCCCCCCCTCCCCACCCCTGCCCGAATGCCCTGCAGGCAATGGGAGTTTTTGGACCATAAGTGACCACTCCGCTCAGTGCGGGTTGGTGACTTCAAGGAGCATAGATTTGGAAGCGTAAAGTATCGGGGGGGGGGGGGGGAGAGGGATGTCGGGTCGGCATCGTCCCCACAACCCTGCGACAAACCTGCGAGCGTGGACGTCACCCATCCAAGCACTATCCAGGCCCAAACCTGCATAGCCTGCCAGACTTGACGAAGGCAGTTGTGTTCCAGGTGAGATATAGGTGGTAATTTTTGTTGAATCTCGTTCAAGGTTTCAGTTGTGGCATTGCCATGCTCGCGTTTGCTGTACGTTGCTCTGGTTTCTTCTGCACCCGTTTTTGCATCTGTTGGCGTTTGTAGCCCCAAGTCTCCCTTTGAGACTACAGAGGCGTTTCGTCTCGGCGTGCCTGGATTCACCCATTTCGGTAGAACGATTGCAGGGAAGCGAACGCGGCGCAGTGGTTATCGCCCAGCGGTTATGTACCCCGTGACCTCGGTTCGATTCTCAGCCATGACTGAGACCAGTGGCGAGTGACATCTGCACCAATTCCTGCATTCCTCCAATCCCAGCTCCTTCATCGCTCGCTCGCCTGCATTGCACCATCGTGTAGAACGCGCGGACGAACAACCCCACATCATCACCCACGTGGCGTGGGGAGGCCTTCATCCAGCAGTGGATTAATGCTGTGGTTTGACAGGTTTTTGCGGAACAAGCCATACTATATTGCACGTAAGCTGATGTTCCATGCACATACATACAGTGAGGGAAATAAGTATTTGATCCCCTGCTGATTTTGTACGTTTGCCCACTGACAAAGAAATGATCAGTCAATAATTGTAATGGTATGTTTATTTGAACAGTGAGAGACAGAATAACAACAACAAAATCCAGAAAAACGCATGTCAAAAAATTTATAAATTCATTTGCATTTTAATGAGGGAAATAAATATTTGACCCCCTCTCAATCAGAAATATTTCTGGCTCCCAGGTGTCTTTTATACAGGTAACGAGCTGAGATTAGGAGCACACTCTTAAAGGGAGTGCTCCTAATCTCAGCTTGTTAAATGTATAAAAGACACCTGTCCACAGAAGCAATCAATCAATCAGATTCCAAACTCTCCACCATGGCCAAGACCAAAAAGCTCTCCAAGGATGTCAGGGACAAGATTGTAGACCTACACAAGGCTGGAATGGGCTACAAGACCATTGCCAAGCAGCTTGGTGAGAAGGTGACAACAGTTGGTGCGATTATTCGCAAATGGAAGAAACACAAAAGAACTGTCAATCTCCCTCGGCCTGGGGCTCCATGCAAGATCTCACCACGTGGAGTTGCAATGATCATGAGAACGGTGAGGAATCAGCCCAGAACTACACGGGAGGATCTTGTCAATGATCTCAAGGCAGCTGGGACCACAGTCACCAAGAAAACAATTGGTAACACACTACGCCGTGAAGGACTGAAATCCTGCAGCACCCACAAGTTCCCCCTGCTCAAGAAAGCACATATACATGCCCGTCTGAAGTTTGCCAATGAACATCTGAATGAGTCAGAGGACAACTGGGTGAAAGTGTTGTGGTCAGATGAGACCAAAATGGAGCTCTTTGGCATCAACTCAACTCGCCGTGTTTGGAGGAGGAGGAATGCTGCCTATGACCCTAAAAACACCATCCCCACCGTCAAACATGGAGGTGGAAACATTATGCTTTGGAGGTGTTTTTCTGCTAAGGGGACAGGACAACTTCACCTCATCAAAGGGACGATGGACGGGGCCATGTACCGTCTAATATTGGGTGAGAACCTCCTTCCCTCAGCCAGGGCATTGAAAATGGGTCGTGGAAGGGTATTCCAGCATGACAATGACCCAAAACACACGGCCAAGGCAACAAAGGAGTGGCTCAAGAAGAAGCACATTAAGGTCCTGGAGTAGCCTAGCCAGTCTCCAGACCTTAATCCCATAGAAAATGTGGAGGGAGCTGAAGGTTCGAGTTGCCAAACGTCAGCCTCGAAACCTTAATGATTTGGAGAAGATCTGCAAAGAGGAGTGGGACAAAATCCCTCCTGAGATGTGTGCAAACCTGGTGGCCAACTACAAGAAACGTCTGACCTCTGTGATTGCCAACAAGGGTTTTGCCACCAAGTACTAAGTCATGTTTTGCAGAGGGGTCAAATACTTATTTCCCTCATTAAAATGCAAATCAATTTGTAACATTTTTGACATGCGTTTTTCTGGATTTTGTTGTTGTTATTCTGTCTCTTACTGTTCAAATAAACCTACCATTAAAATTATAGACTGATCATTTCTTTGTCAGTGGGCAAACGTACAAAATCAGCAGGGGATCAAATACTTTTTTCCCTCACTTTATTTATAATTTCAGAACGCGTGTAGCAGTGACAGCCAAAGAAGACAATGCGGCCGAGGATACGTCGCCCGCGGAGATGGAGCAATAAAATCATCGCCGTGTGCGGGCGCTAGACGGATCTTTGCATCGCAGGACCGAGAGAGTAGTACTGCGTGGGGGAGGCCTTCCTATAGCAGTGGATACATCATGGCAGTCAATCGATGGTACGTGGATATTATCGAGCCACGATATCAGTTGCATAGGGAACGGCGAACAGAGGCGTTTAATACACAAACGATATTTATATTTGCAAAACTCTATTCACTTTGCCCCCCCCCCCCTATACATTACAGTAGAATCTGGATATAGGCACACCCCATGGGAGCAAAGGGCACGTGTGCTCTTATATCCGAAGTCGTGTGCTTGTACCGGAGAACGGTGCTTGTGCGAGGCGCGTTCATACCCGCCTTCTGGCGTCAGCATGTTGGGCCTTACTTGGTAAAAATTAACAAAAAGAATGTGAACGGCCATGGCAATGGTGCAGCATGCGCGGGTACGCACACGCCGACGGATGCCGAGCGCTTGGCGGGGCAGTGACGGCTGCATCTGGAGAGCGGCTTTAATAAAGCTGTTGTCGCGCTCGCCGCGACCGCAAACAGAGCAGCGGCCAGTACGAAACAGGTGCCCCTTTGTGCTCGCTGGAACTCGCTCCAGCCCTCGCCAAAGTTGATTTATCAATAAATCATCTCCGACAGATTAAAGACAGTCGTGATGTGAAGGACGGGTGGGGAGGGGGGGGGGAGAGAGGGGGCCTTTGATTCGCTGAGCAGGTGAGCTGAGCGGTGCTGGGCGAGAGCAAACCACCAAACGAGAGCCACGTGCGGTGACGGCCGGACGCGCGAGCAATGGGGGGCATGGCTCCAGACGCGGAGCGAGTGGGCGAGCAAGCGGGTGGGCAGGGCGAGCAGGCGGACAAGCTAGCAGTGGAGAACAGCCTACCTACCCACCTTCTCTTCCTCAATTAATTTCTGAGAATAAAACTGAACCGACAGAACGCTTGCTCGCTCGCTCGCTCACTCGAAGTGTCACTTTGATTTTCGCCCAGCGAGGATTTCTGCAAAGCTACGGAGCGGCGCGATGGGACGGGCGTCTGACGCACGGCGTTGGCGGAGCAGCGTTCCCCAAAATACGTGTTGAAATAATAATGAAAAGCTTATACAAATGTATACCTTGGTTTCCCACTAAAAATTGGCACAGATTTCCGTCATGCTCACATATCAATTCGGACACCATTATGCTTACCAGTTTGGAAAGCATGTTTTGTATCTGTATAAAATGCAATCTTGGATGAAAATGTATCTATCCACCTCGCTTAATATGTTTACCGTGTCTTAAAAATCATGGCTATTGCTCGCTGGCTCAAAAACACGGAAAGTCTAATCGTAATTTATGTAATGTTTTGGAAACACATTGTACTATGAAAGTGCGATAAGCCGGAAGACCTTTGAAGTGAAATCATTTTTTTTAAAGTCAGTTGCTCTGTGGAATGTAAATGTATATATTTTTTCTTTTTAAAACAATGCATCAACTTTCAATGGAAGTTTGTGAAAATCTATAACTTTGCAAACTTAAAATAGATTTACTTATTTATAATTTAGAAAATGGAAACGGATTTTCTGGTGCGGATAGGCGAAGCTCATAATAGCCATGGGTGGTAAGGCGAGGTTTACTACAATTTGGTTTGATAAGGTTTAAATTAATAACCTAAATATCCTGCAGGGACAGTTATGGTGAGGTTTTGTGGTTTATTATGAAAAGACGCCATTTTAGTTTTTGCAGGAAGTTTGACTGAAGTAACGAACTGCGGAAGGCCGGAGCCTAGAAATCAGAAATCTTGGCATTACCTGAGCTACTAGTGTCATCAAACGAACCCAATTTCCACCGCGAACAGGATTATGGATCATGACCTGGATGAGGATTTACTCGATTCCAAAGAATGTGATAGTGATGTCGTAATTGTGATGGAGAAGAATGGAGTGGCCAACGAGGCATCGGCGAACGCAGGGAAGGCCAGAGGATGCTTGATGGGCCAGTTTTGGCACTACTTCACTGATGATCCGGAACCGCGCAAGTTAAAGAGTACCGTCTGCAAACATTGTCGCACCAGATTCAACCATCGCAAGAAGAGTGAGCAGGCGATGAGGCACCTGAATGCATGCGCCACTTTTCGGAGGGCAATGAATGGCACCGAGATAGACGATCGTCCCAAGTGGCACGCATCGAACAAGAAGCGGGCGAAGCTATCGAAGGCGCGCGGCAGCTCAACTCCGTCTACATCGAATGCTTCGTCGATGAAGCGAGGATCGATCAAAGATCACCTAATAATAACCAAACTCGATGAGCGAACGAAGGAGAAGTCCGAGCAGGCCCAAGCAATGCATTTCTTTGTCTCGGGCACGTCGTTCCAGCGGCGTCGAGGAGGAGAACCTGGTAATCGCTGTGAAGGCCCTTCGCCCAGATGCAGTGCTGCCGAACAGGAAGAGGCGTACATCGACATGAAGAAGAAGGTTGACATCGTTCTGGACAATAAGACTGCTTGCCTGACATCTGATGCGTGATCAAACATCAAGAATGATCTGATTGTGAACTACATGTTCACATCGCCGTCCACAACGTTGTTCCTCGAGGCGGTGTCCACTGGAGAGCAGGGCCACGACGCTGACTGGATCGCCTCGGATCTTCAACTTGTGATGGCGTCCCACCCGAAGACTACATTCGCTGGCGCGGTCACTGACAACACATCCACCAACAAGAATGTGTGGGAACAGCTCTCGAAGGCTCACCCATCCTCCTATTTCCAAGGCTGTACGTCGCATGGTCTGCATTTGCATGTCAAGGACATATTCTCTGCCACGAAGACGAAGAAAGCCGGCCAATCAGAACACACATACCCGATCGACTATCCGTTCGAGTGCCAGCTTGAGTTCATCGTGGGGCGCAAGGACACGGTCAAATTGTTTCACAACAGTCACGTTCTCAAGGCACAGTTGCAGGCTGAACAGAAGATCGCTGGCGTTCGAGCGTTGGTCCGGCCGGCTCCTACACGTTGGGGAACGATCAAAGGCTGTTGCGAGACGCTGTTGTAGTCGGAGAGGATGCTGGATTCCATTGTCACAGCTCGCGACTTCATGAAGGGGACGGCAGCTCAGAAATCCGAGCGCATGCGAATTAAGACCGTCATTACGAGCGACGACTTCATCTCTCCGTTGCAGAAGTCCCTTGCCATTATCACGCCCATCGACGCATTGCTTTTCAAATATCAATCCGATTCCGTATCAGTCTCTGAAGTCTTGCCGGATTTTCACGCCCTCCTTGCTGAATTTGCCAAGCTGCACGAAGACGGTCATACGAGCACTGAAGAGATCAACTACCTGATCAAGTTGGCAGCAAGTCGCTTTCAGTTCATGTGCGGAAAGGCCCATGGACTGGAGTATCTGTTAGATCCTCGCTTCATTGGAGAGGACTTTAGCCTGGCTAATCGAAAAGAGCTGGAGAACATCTTCCTGAAGACACCGGCCGACGATGAGACGGCGGTTGATGACGAGAGGCGAGGGGCGCTCTTTATGCAGCTCACCGACTACGTCATTTCGGCGCAGCAGGAGAAGGATGCCGGCGGGTTTAGATTCATTATGCTGCTCAAGGGACGTAATACTGCAGACACCTCTGCAGTATTGGCAGTCTGACGGCGTGGCCTGGCCCGATCTTCAGAAGATCGGCGTCAAGCTGTTCACGATGGCGACGTCCTCTGCAGCCTCGGAGCGCAACTTCTCAACTCTGGGCTTCATACACAGCGAGCTCAGGAACAGCATGGCATCCAGTTCGGTGGAGAAGTTGGTCTACCTCAAGAGCAACTTGCGGCGTTCGCCGAAAGTAGTTATATGTCCGAGGGCGACGACATGGACTCGTGGGAGGAGGACTAGTACTGATCTGGGAGTATTGCAAATACAACCATGAGGTTTATTAAGGTTTATTAAGGTTTGAACCTTAAACTTCAAATTCGGATCTGAAAAAAAAAATTCTACCCCTGATAATCGCTCAAGCCACTGACCTAACCACTAATTGCAAAGAGCATAATTACTTTCAGACCAATCATGCACCATATGTTATTAAAGTAGAGACCTGGCCAAATAATATGCATTATCTTTAAAGAATTTAGTTTTTTCATCAACGCGTTTTTTTTCCGATTAAAGAGCAGCTTAATTTCACGCCAAGTTTTTTTTCTGAGTCGCTGCTAGACTGGCCTAGGCATGTGACTAGTAGCCACGTCCGCGTTGCGAGAGGTATACTGGAAGTGGTGTGCTGGGTTTAAATTATGACTGAATATTGTCCAGATCGCTTGTAGACGTGGCGATAGGCACGTGACTCGTAGCCACAGCCACATTGCGGGTCTCCGACTCAGACGGACCCGGCTAAAATTAACCCCTGTAAAAGTGTTTTGCGCAAGGCACTCGCACGGAATTGTTATCTACGTGGCTCGGTGCTGTGGTTCATGGTCCCCATTGTGGCTAAATCGAGACACCTGATACAAGGGGGCATCAATAAACATTTAGTTTTTTTGTTGCGGTTAGATATTCTTTCTTCGTTTATCTGCAGTGACAGTCAAACAAAACGCTCTCCCACAATCACGCGCACGCGCACGCATGCGTCCAAAAGCAAAGCTCTCCGTATAGCCTTCAACAAGTTGTTGGGGGCAAGTGCTAGTAGGGCTGGCATAGCACACTCATGCACTCGCACAGATATACACACGCATGCACCAACATACCAATATGAACACAATAGTACAAAGACAAAGATCCCCCATATAGCCTTAACAGACTGTAGGGGCAAGTGCTGTTAGCGAGCACCTATGAAGGCCGGAACGGTACACGAGGGGGTGGGTGGCCAGCACCACGCCCGACCTTGTCTCCCTAGTGGCAATGTTTTGAGGCTGAATCGACCTAGGGGAGGCCCGGGACCGGTTCAGATAATCGTCACTGGTGTTGGCCGTGAGCGGGAATCGAACCCGGGTCGCCAGGTTCATGGCGCAGCGCGCTAACCGATACACTATCGCTCCCCACACGCACACAGACACACAGACACACCATTGCATTTTCACACGCTCAGGTACACTGACACGCACAACAGTGCAGTCTCTCACAGACGCCAGTGCTATTTCGCACATTCGTACATAGGGACACAACACCAGTAGGCAAACCAGTGTAGGCACACTAAATCAGAAAATACAAAGATCCCCCGTATAGCATTCACATGCTGTTGGGGCAAGTGCTGGTAAGGAGCACCCATGAAGGCCGGGCCCGGCACTGCACACGAGGGGGTGGATGGACAGGGCCAGGCCAGGCCGCCCTTGTCTATCCAGTGGCGATGTTTACACACTGCACCCGGTACTCATTTGAGGTTGAGTCGACCTAGGGGGAGGCCCAGGATCGGTTCAGATAATTTTCATCGATGTTGGCCGTGAGCGGGAATCGAACTCTTGTCGCCGGGTTCGTGGCGCAGCGTAGCGCTAACCGCCACACTACCGCTCCCTACACAAAATCACACACACACACTCACTCTCACACGTAAACCAGAATACTCACACGCACTCACACACGCACCCACCAGGATACTCACACACAAACAAAGACAAATATCCCCCCCGTATAGCATGAAGAACAGACCGTTAAGGCACACACACACGCGCACACACTCTCTCTCTCTCTCTGTCGCACACACACACGCGCACACACGCGCGCGTTCTCAGGATTGACTCTGTTACCAAGGAGGGAGATCTATTGCCGATTGGGGGCGGGGGGTGGTGAGGGGGATCTGAAGGTGTTTAAGTGCACAAAAGCGGCTCGACTGGCTCCAATAATGAAACCACCGACTCTGGAAAAGCCTGGGGGGCTGCATTTAGAGGAGAGGTTGACAGCGGCGAGGAGGGAGGAAGCCCTTCGCTGGCGTCGCACTTTGACGCTAATGTACGGCAACAGTCCCTCCTCTCCTCGCTCTCCTCCCTCCTCATCGCGCCTTTGTGACTCCAGAGCGAGCTGGCGGGCCTCTGAGCCGTAACGGGATTACGGCTCGCGCGACAATACCTGGCTCTTTCGCGCCCCCCCCCGCCCCCCACGCCCCCCACTGATAAATCCAGCGAGCAAACCCTCCCCATCCCATCCCATCATCACCCCACCCCACCCGACCACCGCACCCCCCCCCCCCCATTTCTCTCAAACGCTTTGCCCCCCACAGTTGCGCCACGCCCAACTCTTCTCGAGCTAAAATGCCCTCGTTAATTCGCCCCCCCCCTCCCATAATGTCCCAAACACATCCAGCACTCCAAGACCATCCCCTGCCCCTATCACCTCCATCACACCATCATCCAGTGCCGGATCAAGCTAGTGCGGGGCGTGTAGCATATGTTTTAAAGGGGCCCTAGATAAAATATATATTAAAACCCACATTTTTTTTACTTGCATTGCAAAGTAATTGTATTTTTGAATTTGCTATACAGCCAGATAATACGACAAATCGCTGACCTTAAACACCCAGTCGTTCATAAAAGTTTAAGGCAGTATAGTACTATAGTAATAGAGCAAGTGCAGAATCACTGAACCGGAATTGATAGCTTGAAAGCATTTAGCGCGGGGCCCTTGAAACATGCGGGGCCCGTATCCACATATGTAGCTACTTTTGCTTCGAGGATAATCCAGCAAAGAGACGATCACCACCACCACCTCTATCGCCCCAATAGCATCCTCCAAATCTTAACTACTTCCATCACCACCACCACCCCAATACCACCCTTCCACCCTCACCCCTACCACCACCTCCATCCTCCCCCACCACCAACCGCTCAGGAAAGATTTTGGGTCGTAATGCCGGATATCCTGATGCCGTCAATGCAATAGAAATGAGGGGATTTTATCTCCCCTAATCCCTATAATCCCATAATACATCTGATGGGCTGACGGGAGGCAGGGATCCCGCATTGTTTGGCTCTGCCAGTAGCTGCTGCTGCTCACTTTAGGAAACTTTTTTTTGGGCCACGGACTCTTTTGTGCGTGTCCGTGTGTGTCTGTATGTGTGTGTGTGTGAAAGTGTCTGTATCTGTGCGTGTGTGAGCGTCTGTGTGTGTGCGATGGTCTGTGTCCGTGTGTCTTTGTTTTGTGTGTGGATCTGTTTGTGAGTGTGTGTGTTAGTGGGGAGCGGTGGTGTAGCGGTTAGCGCGTTGCGCTGAGAACCCCGGTGACACGAGTTCGATTCCCGATCATGATCCTCTCCCTAGGTCGACTCAGCCTCAACTGACTACCCAGTGCAGTGTGTAAACATAGCCTATACTGGGGAGATAAAGACGGCCGGACGTGGTTTTGGACACCCACTTCTTCATGGTGCTTGCTAACAGCACTTGCCCCAACAGTCTGCTTTGTGTGTGTGAATGTCTGTGTGTGTGTGAAAGTGCCCGTGTGTGAAAGTACACGCGTTCGTGTGTGGAAGTGTACACGCGGTGTGAGCGCGTACGCATGTGTTGTCGGCGAGTACACGGGGCAATGCCACCGAAAGCGGTTTCCGGTTCACGACTTTCACATCGGTTACCGGTTTAGCGGGCGTCGTTCAACACCCCGAGCAGTGACCACGCCGGCTAAAACACCAAACCATTCCACCACTGCACTCCCCGATTCAACCACCAGCAGCCTCCCTCTCTCCCCACCCCGTGCCCACCCAGAGCCCGCCCCTTTCAATTCTAATGCGCCGAGGATCACGCCGCCTCCTGTGTTGACGTCTATAATATCTCAAGTCACGTTCGGATTTAGAAGCCTTGAGCCTTGGCAATCGCCGAATTGCAGCAGTTTCATAGGCACGGTGCTGTTTAGATTTCCACCGGACAGCTCGCAGTGGCTCATCACGTGGACATTCATAGCAGCCAAATCCTCTAAACGCGTGACGTTGATTCTAAATGCGGAGGGAAAGAACCGGAGGACCCGGAGAAAAAAATCCAAGCGACCACGGGGAGAGAGACGCGCAAACTCCAAATGTACAGCAGGCATCAGGGTCGGAAACGACCCCACGACCGCCTGTATATTTGGAGTTTGAATGCTCTCCCCGTGGTTGGGAAGATTTTTCTCCGGGTCCTCTGGATTTTTTACCTTGGCTGCTATACATTTACACATGATAAGCCACTTTGTTGGGCTTCTGAAATAAAGCCGTATAGCTCAGTGGGCCCTACCTGGTAAAATCAAAATAGTTAGGTTAATAGTTTTAGTAGTTTACGAGATGTACGTGAATACACAGGCAATCGAATAACCTCACATCAACAGTGGTAGCTATGCTGCACTTGGCCGCTAACCCAGCACTGTGAAGGCAGCAGCGAGTGTTCGTGGATCACCGCACACTGGGCGTCGAGGAGGAGCCATACCCTGGCTCTCCATGAGAAGGCGGTACAGCAAGTGGGCTAATCGCCATCTGTTTCCATCTGTACGGGGATAGAACGTTGCCCCCTCGCGCAAGGTTGTGGGTTTTCTCCGGGTGCTCCGATTTGCTCCCACACGTGTATACCAAACACTCATAATCGTTATTTGGCTGTAAAGATCTGAACATTAAAACCCGAAACGACTCAGCGTCGCTCCCCTAGATGAATACATAAAGAAGCTAAATTAGAGCCCTGTAGCGTCGGGGGTTCTGGAGAGGGGTGAGATCCCCCCCTCCTCCTGATATAAGCTCAGCCCCCCCCCCCATCCTGCTATATTTGTGCGGTCAAGTCCAACAATTCTGGTACAGCCGGAGCGAAACGCACGAGAGACAAAAGCAGAGCGTACCGTGGCAGTCGAACGCTTGTTTAAAGTTTGTTTAACATTGATTCTGCCCCCCGGTACAAAGGCTGAGTTATCATCATCATTAACGTTGTCGGCCGTGATCAATCCACTGCTGGATGAACGCCTCCCCATACCGCCGTCATCGATCACGGTCACGCGATGTAACGACCCGTCGCTCCATCTCCGTGTTATTCTGCGTCGCGAACACAATGACGGGGCAAACACTGCTGAGCCGAATGCTTTCCTCGCTTGCTGATCGACGGCGCGATCGTATCCGGGGGCTCAGGGCGACAATGAGGGTCTCTCGCGTTCGGCTTTGGCCCATCACCAACCCTGGTCACTGCACGTGGCAAACTGAAGGGATTACATTTTGACTTGAAACTTTCGTGACTGCAAGAAATTCACATTCTATGGTTCCTTCGGTAAAGTCACCTAGATAGAAGAAGAAAAAAATAAAGTCAATAAAAATATCACGACGTTTCGATCGCAACACAAGAGGTCGTCATCAGGGAAAGGAGTCAGGCAAGCTGTTTATAAAGGTTTGGGGATGAGTGTAGTACAAATGAAGGGAGCCGATCAGGTCAACGATTTCGTAGCGCAGTGAACTGGCCATGGTACCAACATCCCCCCTCCCCCATTAACCATTTCGTCCCATTCATTTCAAAGTTAATTTAAAACCAATTTCGTGCGCGCCTCCAAACTTCCTGTGGAGCTATTGCGGTGGGTAAGCGAGTGTTGCTAAATTAGCAGAGCGGGTGAGTCGGTGGTGTGCGAGTAAGAAAGTGAGCGGGCGAGTTGGGGGCCGTCCATAAATGACGTCACGCGATTTTGGACGATTTTTGACCCCCCCCCCCTCGTCACACAGCGTCACAAAAAGTCATACCCCCCCCCTCAAATATATTTCCATTCCATAAACTATTGTCATTGTAGTGCGTATTTAATGTGGCGCTTCACTCTGATGTTGTAGTAGAAAACATGTATTAAAAAGTCAATTAAATTAAGTAGAACGTGTTGTCTATATTCAAAGTTGCGCATTTTGATGTGACGTCACATTTCTCAAACCCCCCCCCCCCTCGTTACACATCGTCAAAATATGTCTGACCCCCCCCCCACCCCCCAGTTCCGTGACGTCAATGATGGACGGCCCCTTGGGTGAATAGGTTGTGTAGGTTTGGGGCCCGGTTGCAGTTGCACCGCCTGCACAGTAGCCCACGGCGCAGGTGGCGATTGGCTGCGCCGCTTGGCCCAAATCCGCCTTGAACGAGTCGGTAGGGAGAGAGGGAGGGAAGGGAAGGGCGGAGACGCACGCGGGTACGAGGCCCGGAGTGCCGTGGTCCCCCCCATTCGTGCAGTGTCTCACGTGTCTTGCCAGGCCGGCCGTCAAGGACGCAAGGATCTCCCTTTTTAGCCCACAGACGGAACCGCACTGCATCACGCCGGCCCGCACCGCACCGCGCTGCTCCCATGTAGGTGGGGGAGGAGGTGAGGGGGGCTGAGGCCGGGGAGGGGGGGGGGGTCGATACTCGAGACTGACCATACCAGTGCCACGACGAGCCACAGGGGTTACCGATCGGTACATTTCAACTCGCGACTTTACTCCTTTTCGCGCTCTTTGGTTGCCAAACGTGGACACGAACGACATGGACAGGAAAAAAAAACAGAATGCTAGCATTGGAGACGAGTTGCCTTGGCAGGCCACTACACGTACCACGCACAGCTCACCGCACGCACACGCACGCATGCGTATCCATTCTACCTGAAACCCCAGACCCGTGACACCGGCACATAATTGCCTACTCGTTCTGAATGATGTCAGTGGATGTTTAATGCCCACTGCAGAACAGATGGCGCGCAGTGTGTTGTGGTTAATCTACCCGCGGTAATAACCAGGGCGGCCTGCCAGATTCGAACCGCGATCCTCTGCAACGCGCAGGTGAATGCTCTACCGCTGGGCCGTGTTCACCACCCCATATCGAATATGAATCGATGAATCGCCACGTCGGTGCAGCCTGGAACATAGTAGAGGCATTGACATTTTTTTCTGCATTATTAAGGTCGCGCTCATTACACACAAAGTGTTGGCCACAAATTAACCACAATACCTTGATTTCAAGGAGCATGAACCATCACGCGACACCGCATCGCGCGGCGCCTTCAGACGCGCTTCTGCTGCCGTCTGGAACTCCCTTCCTACCGATATTAGGAAGCCGCTGGAACTATGCACTTTTAAATCTAGATTGAAAACACGGTTGGCTGCATGCGGTGCGAACGAAGTTCAACATACATACAGTACACACAGCTACAGTGGACTTGACACAGGTAAGTGAACTCCACTCGAGATGCGCCCTGCCAGGCCCCGCCGTAAAACCCGCGGTGAGAGAAGGTCCCGGATGGAGAGGGAAATCAATGATTTGACTTCAAATGATTTTGACTTCAAGTGATTTTGCCAATACATACGTGCATTGACGACACGCAATGATCGCACGCATCGTCAACATTCTCCGCACTCGATGTCGTCAAGGAGGAGCCCGAAGATGGCAATAAATGGATTAAAATAAATGGATTAAAATTGCTGATTCAAGCTCACGGTACGGACTGTAAAGCTCAGCTCGAGTTAAAAACTCCAACGATGAAATGGGCAGAGCCACAGTCGGTGGAAAATGATGCGGTCGTCCAAGCTCTCACAAACCGTTGCCACAAATAATAACAATAATAAAAAATGTTTGGAAGTAATAAAGATCTACTTTTACAGCAGCCACGAGAAACTGGAATACACGCGAAGACGGGAGTCATTAAAGGTGACGCGCTTTCGCTAAAGTTACTCACAGCGACGTTCGAAGAAGAAAACATGTTTTCCAACAACGCGATTGGGATAAACAAAGGCGTAAATATAAACGGAGACAATATATTCACCGACGTTGTGATCTTTTTTATTATTACATTATAACAAGCGATGTAAGCTACGGCAAACTATTGCTCGAACCTAATAAATAATAACAAGACTGAGCAAAATCAAAAGTCACATTATAACGATTTTACACCAAACCGAAGATATATGTTCGAGCAACCACCTGGAAAACACAGCACAGGATGCACACCTACAGGGCAGTCGTAAATATATTAATGTTGAACTTCTTTCGCACTATACGTAGCCAACCGTGCTAATCGTAGGTGCGGGTTCGAATAGATATCCATAGTAATGCACAGCTCTTTGCCAGTTCACTGTTGGATGAATGACTCCCTACGCCAATCGTGGGAATTGTTTGAGCATGCTTCGTCGAGCCTGCCAGGTGGAGCCGGCTCAGACATCACTTGCCACTGATGTGAGCCATGACCGGGAATTGAACTCGCGACCAACGCTCCACCCCTTGGCTGGGAACTGAACTCAGAACTCGGCTCGCTGGGTTAACCACCGCGCCACCGGTCCACCCCAGGTCACTATCCACACCTCCACCTCCTCCTCACCGTGGATTGAGTTCGCACCTGCAACCTGGCCACACGGCACCAAACAACCAGAGCCCACGCATCCCGTCACAGCAGACCCCTCGTATCGGGGGCCGAGGGCGGCGTGGGTGAGCTCAGCCCCCGTTAAAGCAGCTGGCGCAGCAGTAGAGCGAGAAGGATTACAAGTTCAAATTCTGGTTGGTGGTTGACTCAGCCTATCATCCTTTTGGGGTCGATAAAACGAGCACCACGGTGGTGAGATGTTAACTACCTCGCCTGGTGTGCAGGAGGTCGTGGGTTCGATCCCGACCCTGTGTGTTCTCTCTCCCCGTGGTCGCGTGCTTTTACGGTATTTGGGCTGTTTCACATTTCCACGTGATGGGCCACTTCGTTGAGCTAAGATTTGTGATCGCCAGGACGCTTCTGAAAAAAAATCTGCATAGCTCGGTGGCTTCACCTGGTCAGATAAAAAAAGTTTAGTTTATGGCGGTTCGATGAATAGACTCAGCAGCCCGCCCCCCCCCTCCCCGGCCATAGGAGTGAGGAATTTCCACCGCTGCCTCAGGGCTGTGAACAGGAGAAGAGCACCAACACCAATGAGCACCAACACCACCAACACCAACACCACCAACACCACCAACACCAACACCACCAACACCACCAACACCACCAACACCAATGAGCACCAACACCAACACCACCAACACCAACACCACCAACACCAACACCAATGAACACCAACACCACCAACACCAATGAGCACCAACACCAACGAGCACCAATGCCTCGATGCCGAGCAGCGGCGAATCAACCGCAACGTCTTTTGACAAATGAAGCGACGAAGGGCGCAGGGTGGCACGGATGGTCGCACGCAGGACGGGTCGCATCGCTCCCCGCTCCGTTCGGCGTTCAATCGCTTGGGGTAAAGTCTGGCATCGACCGTGTCGTGTCGCCCACGCCACACCCTATAGCGGGCCTCCACTCACGCAAGGGGCCCCCAAACGCAGGGCCGAGCCGTCACGGCTACCCCGCAACCTCCGATCCGCGCGGTCGGCTCCCTGCGTACGGTGCGAAAAAAGTTTCGACGCACATACGTGCGCCGCACCCGGGGGGGGGGGGCGGGCGGGGGGGGGGGCGTGTGTCAAAACACGATCTTGACGTCGGCCTGGCAGAGCCGTGCACTTGGTGTGGGAACACCGAGTGCTATTATCGAGCGAAACGAAAAACGTGAACTCGCATTCGGCCAAACTCACAAGCGCGGCTTGGCTACGTCTGCCAGGAGTCGACAGCGGGAAGGGGAGGGAGAGGAGAGGTAATAGCTGCTGCGAGAGAGTTCAGCGCCAGGGATTAGCAGGAACGGGCACAGATGCGTTGTCCTCTCCCGAAGACGGCCTGTTGCTCTTGTGTAGGTTGATCTTCTTTCGCACCGTACGTCGCCAACCGCGCTAATCGGAGGTGCAGGGGGAAGGACAACAAACTAAACACAATAATCCGTTTACAATCAAGTCCAGGTGTGCCAACGGCACCACCGGCTAAGTTTTGAACAGTAGCAATAGCGTGCGGGGGGGGGGTGATTTGAATCGAGCGAAAGGTTTGTCCACGTAAGACTAAACAGAAGCTCAGTTCCATCGGAGTCATTAACAATACCTGCATTGAGAAGTGTCTCTCGCTCACGGGTTCATCTCGCACAGAATATGTAAGGCGAGCGACTTGGTAGCCACAGCCATCGTCATCACCTACGGTCAATCCAACCACTGGATGAAGGCCTCCCAAAAGTTGCCCTTCTCTCTCTCCCACTCTCCCTCGTGAACCCTCTGATGGGACAATCCACCAAGCACCTGCGCACGAGCTCGTTTTCATCGCTCCGTCTCCTCTGGCAGGACGCCGAATTTCAGACGCGTTCCATTTCTTTGGCTGGCCGGCTCCGTCGCGATTGTTCACCGTAGTCCTCTCGAGCGACGCGTCCTGTCCACGCTCGCCCCCCTTCGTTGGCAGTGCCGACGAGGTCCGTAGATCTGCGCGAGGTTTTCCAATGCACGTGCGCCTCTCTCTATCTCGATTTCTCTCTCTCTCTCTGTCACTCAATGTATTTTCCCAGCATGCATCTCTCCATGTTGAGAATTGTTCTACGTTTTTGGTTAAGGGCCACCACCTTACCGTTCTACATATGCCGAAAAAGAACAGCCTTGCCCGAAACGTGGCCAGATATATATTTGTTTAAGGCCACACAGTTATTATTGAGAATCATGTTGAGATGTTTTGTTGTTGTTGTTTGTTAATTGTGCTTGTGCGTCACCGTCAGCAGCAGCAGCAGCATCATCACCAGGTTGTTACGCTTCGATCATGCAACGCTCTTCCCTCAGCACACCGCTACTCTTACTTTCCAAAAAAAGGCACTCGGACCTGCTCTCGCCCGATGACTGGACGTGGTGTGCGTACCGGGGTGGTGGAAACGTTTTCTGTTTTTTTTTGTTTGGTGCCGAGACCCTGGACAGGCCCGGCTGAAATTAAAACGGACGGGCTAACTCGCTCGCAACCGGTGTCGTGAGCAACAGCGCCAGCAACAGTGGGTTTTGAACGCGAGCAAGTGGTGGGCGATGGGCCCAACTCGCGAGTTTGAGGGTGGGCGAGATCGTGACAGCGCCCCTGGGCGCCGATGTCTCTTTACAGGAGTCGGTCCAGTCAGGTTCTGGAGGGGGTGGCGTTGTGGCGGTCAGCGCCAGCGGGAGAAATCGACGCCCGATTTTTTTTTGTCCGGGGATCGCTCGGGGCCACGGCGAGTGGATCTTGGAGGCTTTAGGACACTGCCAGGCATTGTGCGAGCGAGCATCCAAACAAAATAAAAACGTGAGAGCGAATTGTGTTTTATTTGAAGCGGCGCTCATCGGTGTCACCCCCACCCCTTGATGCGCTCACGGGGACAAGAGAGGCAATGAGCGGTGTAGGCCACGTGGCCTCTTGCGGTGCGCGAGAGGGACGGGGAGAATATCGGGACTCCAGGGACGTGCGGTCAGGGGAGGCAGGGGAGGCAGAGCCTCACCTGTCATACTCCAATGAAAATAGCTGTTACGAAAAGTAAAAAAAAAAGAATAATCAAATAAAATTAATGTTAAGATTTTTCCACTGATCTGTGTTATAAATGTCATTTCTGTACGATTCCAATTATTTTTATAGTCGCCAAATTTGTGGAGCTCCGCTGCAAATACAGGGAGAGACGAGAGGTGAGGCAGCGACGAGCTCAGCCTCCCCTCTGATTGCGCAACCCCTCAGTAACTGGATGGAGTGCGGGCAATAAGCGCGTGCCTGTTACTATCTCAGTATGTCACCAATGTAATGTTTATAGACCCCTTCATTTCATGTCCTCGCCTTCTATACGCCAGGTAACTTATTTCACGTATGTGTATAAAGATATTTGGGCTCGCTGGTCTCGTCATGAAACTGCAATGAAAAAGCACCAGGGGAGGCAGCTATCACATCTGCCTCAATGTGAGGACACGCCCCCTCAGTGAGGCCCCGTCCCCCTCCGTGAAGCCACGCCCCCCTCAGTGTGTGAATCTGGCTCTGACACTAGCCAGTGCCTCCCCAGCCATTGACCTCGCCGCACGTCACTGCGAGACTCCCCGCAAGCTCCGCCGCTTGCCGTCACTCACACTGCGTTCTACTCCGTCTCGCTTTACGTTCCATTGCCGTGCCTCGGTTGTTTTTACGTTGGCGTACTCTTTCTTTCTCTCTCTCTCCTTCTCCCTCCTCTCTCTTGTCGACAAAAAGAAACCTGCGGTTTTATTCACGAGAACAATGGGTTTCTTTTTTGCGGCTCTTTATCAACACCAGCGCTGGAAAAATCGCCGCTATGATAGATGTTTTGACTTGCCTGGTATTAATAATGAGTCTATATTGAGACAAATTTATGAAGGTATTACGTGTATTTGTGCTTTATTCGGTGAACTGATCAGTATTCTTGTGGGTAGCGGTAGTGTCGTTGTTAGCGCGCTGCGCTACGAACCCGGCGACAAGTGTTCGATTCCCACTTATGGCTAACATCGGTGATTATCTGAATCGTTCCTGGCCCCCCCAGGTTGACTCAACCTCAAATTAATACCTGGTGCGGTGTGTAAACATCGCTACTGGGGAGACAAAGGCGGTCGGGCGTGGTATTGGCCACCCAACTCCTCGCGTACAGTGGCGGCCTTCATAGGTGCTCGCTAACAGCACTTGCCCCGACAGTCTGTTCAGACTGTACGGGTGATCATTTGTGTCTGTCTTTGTTTATTAGGTGAACTGATCCGGATTCTTTGAGAACAAACCGCAGTGGCAGTTTGGATGAGACTCTACCTTCCTTTAATACACTTCTGGATGAAGGTCTTCCCACTCTGTGGCGAGTAAGATGCGAGTTGGTGAAATGGGAAACCTGCAATAGATTCAGCTATAGCTCCACAGGATTCGAATGGTTCGTAGTGCATTGTGCAAACCTCACAATGCACGCCGAATTCACCTCTTGATATTACATTTTTTTTTTAAGTCAATACTTTATTGATCTCGAAACTGGCTACTTTAAATAGAGCGTATTTACCTTAATCCCTGCTACTCTGCCACCTTTAACTTCCACACGCAGTACGTCTTCATAAGCCAACTATGAGGGCGATGGGCAGGAATCCACCCACACCTCTCCCTCACACCCACCCACAAACCCACCCACCGATGCACCCACCCACAGATCCACCGATGGCCGAGCCAGACACCGACAATCAGTTGATTGATCTTCTTCACCCAAAGCAGCTGATTCGAGCCGTGGCAAATCAGCACAGGTGTCAAACTGTGGCAAAGAGGAGCAACTGTGCAGATTTGAAATAAACAAAAAAACACACACACACACATGTGAATGCAACACCAAATAACAAGGCAGTACAAACAACAGTCGGGGTGGGCAGAAGAGGTTTCTACGGTGGGAGCAGGGGGTGGGTGGGGGGGTGGGTGACGAAGGTGCGGCAGAAGGTGCATATTAGCGACAAACAATCGCATCTGGAGTCAGATAAAAACAACAACAATTTCCACCCTGGCACTGCCTCAAACAGAAGTGTGTGGGTGGGGAGCGGTGCACGGCCGACTGCGTTGTCAATCAACGCAGTCGGCGCCAGCTTCTCCAGCGAGGGTTGGTGAACAGCTGGGAGGCGGAGGAGTGGTGGCGATGGTGGTGGTCGTTGGCGGTAGGTGATGGTGGTGGCTTGCGCCGTTGGGTAGTGAGTGGTGGTGGCGGGTGATGGTGGTGGTGGTGGTGATGGTCAACGGTGTGGGGAGCGGCAGTGTAGCGGTAAGCGCGCTGCACTACGACCAAAAGCAGTGAGGATTGTATGAAACGGTCCCCCCGTGGCCTCCCCGAGGTCGACTCAGCCTCAAATTAGTATCTTGTGCAGTGTGTAAACATCGCCACGAGGGAGACAAAGGCGACCGGGCGTGATGCTGGCCACCCCATTCCCGCATGCGCTGTGGCGGCCTTCACAGGAGCTGGCTAACAGCACTTGCCACAAGAGTCTGTTAAGGCCATACGGGGGAGCTTTGGGTTTGTATTTTTTTTCATGGTGGCGGTGGTGGTCGTGATGGTAGCTGGTGGGGACGGTGGTGGTGGTGTTGGCGATGGTGGCGGTGTTGGCGGTGGTGGTGGTGTTGGCGGTGGTGGTGGTGGTGTTGGCGGTAGTGGTGTTGGCGGTGGTGTTGGCGGTGGTGGTGTTGGCGGTGGTGGTGGTGGTGTTGGCAGTGGTGGTGGTGGTGGTGGTGTTGGCGGTGGTGGTGGTGTTGGCGGTGGTGGTGTTGGCGGTGGTGGTGGTGGTGTTGGCGGCGGTGGTGGTGTTGGCGGTGGTAGTGGTGTTGGTGGTGGTGGTGTTGGCGGTGGTGGTGGTGTTGGCGGTGGTGGAGTGAAGACGCTGCAGGGAGGATTTGTTAAAGCGGGGAGATGGGAACGAAAATTCGTTCCCAAATCGCCGTGTGCCACCCACATCTGGGATGGAGAGCAATGAAACCCCAATCTGCTATCAATTTGGTGTCTGAATCACGCCGCCAGGTTTTTTTCACGCTGGGTACATATCCAGCCGAGTGGGTGGGTTCGAGCCATCTGGGCACACAGCGTAACTTGGGCATCTCCGTCAGGGATAATTGGGGCCAGCAGAAAAGCTGCCTGGTTTTAAATGCACAGGGGGCTTTTCACGTAGCCCGATGGTTTATCGGAGTTCAGTGTTCAGCTATGTGTCACTCCGATGCTGGGTGAAGGCTTCTCCCGTGCAGTACTGGTACTAGGGGTTTGTCTAACTATACTTTATCAATCCATAGGGACTTCGCTTTTTTATTGGTTGTTATTTGAAAAGAGAATGAAAAAACACAAGCATAACCGGTCCAGAAAATGTAGTATTCAGAAATGAAAAACTTGGCGTTTTGAAACTTGCATGAAATCAGAAATTACATGGCACACCAGCCACAGCGCTTTGGCATCGGCCTGAACTTCTAAATTTAAGCGAAGCCAATAAATCAGAAGCCAGTGGGTTAGAATTTAACTTGGCGCGGCAAGAAGATATGCCTCCACGGATAACCCTCCCGCTGATGTCCCCAGGGCACCTTCTCATCTTGGCAATACATGCAGACAGATAGTTGTAGACAGACAGAGAATAAACAAATACAGACACAGACAGAGATTGGAAGACCCAGAGACATTCATGGACAATGAATTAACGAGTCATGTGACAGGCCAGGCAGACCGGCAGACAGACAGGCAGTGATATAATCTAGCTGCGTTATCGTATATCCGCAGACACAGAGACACGTCGCGCATAGATTGACAACAGATACATTTGATTACCACAAAATAAGCGGTGGATAAGCAGACAGGGCAGGTGGAAGGTAAATGCGGGACTCAGACGGCAGAGTCACACGTTTACAGATGGACTTCATAACACAGCGGAACGGACCACACGCAGTGCACGATTTTCGTCCACGGAGTTTTTACTTTGCCAATCACGGGTCCAGGTGCTGGTGGTGAGCAGAAAGTTCACACCAGTTCATAAAACCCCCAACATAGAATACACCTTTCCATTCATCTTCATTACCAGAGCCCAATAAATGTCAGCCACCAGGGAATTTGTGTTTTAAGTCCGATTCCCGAGGGCACTTGAGATTATGCATGCTACGACTGATTCACTCTCCTAGAAATTCGATCAATCGTCACAATTCAGAGTGGATAATCAATCATTTTTATCTCGATTATCCCATTCCATTGGATTTGTTTTCAACCAACGCCACATCGATACGATGTATTCGACAGGAATCGTCTTATGGAGGGACTGGCTCAGGTCCCGGAAACATTGAATTTCCACTATGGCTCCCCGTGCCAATTCAATTCTATTCTGGAAGACGGACTTTGTTGGGTCGTGGGGGAGCGTGGGGCTGTTTGACTGCGGGTGTTGGTGAAGGGTAAGAGGAAGGGGGGGGCTACAGGACCCCCCTTTCAGATATCACTCACTGCTCCTATCAAACCCGCTCTTATCAAACCACAGTCAGGAATCGAACGTAGGTCGTCCGGTTTGTTACGTGGTGTGATTAAACCGCTGCTCCACCCCACCGCTCGCTCAGTGCGGCCACGGTGGCTAGGATATGTTAACTATTTCGCCTGGTATGCAGGAGGTCGTGGGTTCGATCTCCACCCTGACCCCAGTATATTTTGAGTCTGTATGTTCTCCCCGTGGTAGCGTGGATTTTTCTCCGGGTCCTCCGGTTTTCCCTCAATATATTTAGAATCAACATCACGCGTTGAGAGTATTTGGCTGCTATACATTTCCACGTGATAAACCACTTCGTCGAGCTATCATTTGTGATAACCAGATCGCTTCTGAAAAAATAGCTATATAGCTCAGTGGGTCTTAACTGGCAAAAAAAAGTGTTTTGTTAAATCGAGATCGTAATAACAATGGTCGAGATTTTAATTATTTGTCTACTAAATTGATGTCTCAGCGAGCTGCTCCAAGATTATTTCCCGAGAGGGCACGGGGGGCAGAGGAGGAGGTGGGGGGGGGGGGGGACGTTTGGGCCGATTTCTGTTGCGAGAGCCCCGGCCCAATGTCAGTGATGCACGGAGACCGCGAGCGATTTAATTTCGAATGCTTTTTAAAAATAAAGCGGACGAAGAAGGAGGTATCATGAACACGTATTCTCAAAATGTTCGAACTTGCCATGAAGCTGACGAGAGACGGGCAAACAGAACGAGACGGAGAGTGAAGGAGAGAGAGGGTGGTGGTAGTGGGGGGGGATAGAGAGAGAGAGAGACGCGGGAATTAATACAGAATTGTCTTCACAAATAAATGATCTAAAAACTGCACAAAACAAGCCAGGAGAGAGTTGCAAGACGCGAGGCTGGGGACGGCCGCTGGCCCGAGCCATCGCCCACCGAGACGAACTTGCCGGCATTCCGTGCGAACGTGGCATTGTGTTGCTTGTGAAGCATTTTTTTTTGTTGGCCATCGTTTTTCCCTCGCTCAGAATTAAGTGGAAAACGCGTCAGTGGGGCGGCACGCATGGCCCCCCTCCCATCACCATCACCATCACCACCCCCCCCCCCCCCCAGACACCCCCCTTAAGGGGGGAGGGGAGTTAGCGGCGGACTCGACACAGTCCGGCGTTGTGCTGACGCACCACTTTGCACTTAAAAACGCGGCAGCCGCGAGTTTCTGGGAAAGCCCGCGCCGCCCTCTCTCTCTCCAGCAGCGGAGAAAGCATAACATTTGTTTTAGGTATCGCTTGTCAGACATCCTGGAGGTTTTTTCTTTTTTTTGTAAGCGCTGTCATCATCATCATGCCCCCCACTTCCCTCCACCACCAGACGTAATTAATAGTCCTATTCGCGAGCCTACATGGTAACCTTTAGATTGTTTTTTTTTCTTTTCCACCTTCATTATTGATTTCAGTTCAGTTCAGTGTCAAAACACCGAGGGCACCCTTCAGGCAACTTTTGGCTAAACCGTGCCGTGGATAAAAAAAAAAACACACGGACATCGACGAAGAATCTAGAACAGGAGCTGAAGAGTTTGCGGAGAAGCGTGGAGAGGTGCACGCTGGTCCTTACCGAATCAGAATATGTATATACACTGGAAGAATCTGATGAGCTATAAAGCTCTTTTTCACAGATGTATGTCCAGTATTACACCGACATGGAGGAAGAGGAACACGTGGGTCATTGTTGTTTTCATATTGAAAGGGTGTTTTTTTTCCCCCTCCATTCAATATGGATTAACTTCTCTTCTCTCCATTCTCCCTTGCGAGAGAGATGTGGATCTGAAGGGGGCTCTTGGCGTGGCGAGAGATTCTGCGTCTTCCGGTCCACGCGAATAATGAAGCGTGAAGGGTACTCAAAACTCATGCAAACTGCAGTGGGATGCAAGTCAACCAATGGGATGCAAGTCAACCAGTGGGATGCAAGTCAACCAGTGAGATGCAAGTCAACCAGTGGGATGCAAGTCAACTGCATGATTTAAGCGTAACAGGTTCAAGATAATTACCTCATAATCTCACCTATTTATAGATTGCCACATGTTGCGTAATTACATGAACGTGGAGTTTGAAAAGACCCCCCAATAATAGAAAACCGGTGATAAATTTAACGATGAAAACAAAATTAAAGTGCTTTGTGGTTCGTTGCATCGCCTGACCATGAGGGATGGTGTTGACTGGGAGAGGCCTTCATCCAGCAGCGGAAATAAACAGGGCTATACAAAATTGTATTTGAATAATGCCTTGTATTTACACTGGAAAGCGTCACAGAGACTTAAGACTCTCTATCAAAAGGTTCTTGCATAAGGGATGGTTGGCCAATCCCCTTGACAAGTGTTTTACATTTAAAATGCTTCTTGGCATGAGGTTCCTGCAGGGAGGACACCACGACAGAAAAACCACAGAAGTGAACACCCACACACGTCCCATCAATCCCTCCGCTGGGTGACAATCCATTCCCACGTAGATTTCAAAATCGCACTCACCGTCTTCAAGATTCTGTATGGACGTGACCCTGCCTCCCTTTCACACCTCATATCACCCTCCTCCCCCCCTCCACGCACTCTCCTACCTCTCATCTCAATCGACTCCCCTCCACGCACTCTCCTGTCTCTCCCTCTTATCTCACTCTACTCCCCTCCACGCACTGTCCTATCTCTCCCGTCTCATCTCACTCTACTCCCCTCCACGCACTCTCCTACCTCTCCCCTCTCATCTCACTCTACTCCCCTCCACGCACTCTCCTACCTCTCCCCTCTCATCTCAATCGACTCCCCTCCAAGCACTCTCCCACCTCTCCCATCTCAGCTCCCTCGACTCCCCTCCAAGCACTCTCCGCTCCGGCAACCGAGGGGTCTCTGCTAAAAAAATCCCCCAGGGCAACGTTCGCTCAGTGGGCTCAGTGGGAGACCGCCCGTTCTCTTCAGCTGCCACAAGCCGTCCATGCTATCGGCTCCCCCCCCCCTCTCCCCTCTGTTCAAGTCCAGGCTCAACACCTTCCTCTCTTCTTCTTTGGTTCTTTCGGTAAAGTCACGTAGAATGAGAATAAAATAATAAAATAAGACAATACAATTCTCACGACGTTTCGGCCACAACACAAGTAGCCTTCTTCAGGTGAAAGAACAGAACTGTCGGGACGACAGAGCTTCAATTGAAGCTCAATTGAAGCTCTGTCGTCCCGACAGTTCTGTTCTCAATTGAAGCTCTATCGTCCGGACAGTTCTGTTCTTTCACCTGAAGAAGGCTACTTGTGTTGTGGCCGAAACGTCGTGAGAATTTTATTGTCTTATTTATTTTATTATTTTATTCTCATTCTACGTGACTTCACCGAAAGAACCAAAGAAGATGAATCCTTGCAGTCACGAAAGCTTTAAATCGAAACCTTCCTCTCTGTACAAACTAAATATAGCCAATGTTTCTGGGTAGCGTGTTGAGATGCAGCCGCATCCAGACGCCATGGAGACCCATTTTAAATGGTATTGTTTCGTACTCAATATCCAACACGGACCTAGGCGCACTCTCTCATCTTGCCGTCTCATCCAGCACCACCTTCAAAGGGCTCCGCTTTCAGCCTCGCCTACTGGCTGGCTGGCTACCCACTCCGCCGCTCCAATCAAAGAATACCCACTCTCAACCCACACACATACACACGCGCGCACGAGTAGAGAGGCAGACAGAGGGAGGGAGAGACAGACAGCGCGCGCGCACACACACGCACACGTGAGCGCGCGCGTATTAGCCTCCACGTACCTACCAGCTGTTTCACATCACAGCACAATAATACGAGTCGGGACACTTAGCTTACATTCGGCTAGCGGGGGAGGAGGTGGGGGCATCGCATGTGAAAACAAAGGAACCCGCCGCTCGCTCGCTTTCTCTCTCTCTCTGGTCCGCGCGTAACACGTGCTGCAGGTTTGAGGGCTGCCGGATTGGAAACCACACGAGGCCCCGGGGTTACTCGCTCAGCGCCGGGTATGGTCTCCTTAGAGGAACTTGTTTCTACTCCCTATCTCTTCTTTAATTCCAAGTGTGGGTTTTTTACAGGATTTGTGTTGTTGTTCGTTTCGCACGGCGGGAGTGGAAAGGATGGCGATGCGCACAAAGGAGCTGATCTCAAGCCCGTGTTTATGCCATTAGGGGAGCCGAGCCGAGCCTTGCGCTGGGAGCTGTCGTCAATCTGCCGCCGCTGTTGATGATGGATCGCGAGCATAATAAAAATAAATAAATATTGGTAAACTTGCAAGTGCAGCACATATAGAGCGATCGTTTTGAGGGGTCAGACCTGACCGCCACATCTGCAAGAATTTAGCGCGTTCTGCGTAACGGTGTTATCGTGCTCGCATCGGCCGCCTCGTGCCCCGAAATATATATTTAAAAAAATGTTACAAAAAAAAGACATTGAAAAGAGAGTGAGAAGCAAAGTGGGGGGGGGGGGGGGGGAGGAAAACGATGAAGCTGCCCTGGCCTGGCCCCCAAAAACGCTGTGGCTCCCCACGTAGACGAGATGGGAGAGAAACAAATCAATGACTTTTGTTGCCAGTGATTGATCAATCACAACCCACCCATACTCTTTGGTTCTATTCGGTAAAGTCACGTAGGTAAAAAATAAAACAACAAAAATCACGACGTTTCGGCCACAACACAAGCGGCCTTCATCAGGTGAAGGGACCAAACTGTCCAGCGGACAGCGTTGGAGTGAAGAAAGCCAAGCGCTGGTCGCCTCCTTTTAAGCTGTGAGGGGGTAAACAGTAAACGCCTTGACAAAGGAAATTAGCATAAAACGTACTACTGACAGAGCTTGGAATTAGCATAAGATGATAATACACCGCCTTGGAAGTTTGGAGTGCCACTACTAGAATAAATATACTGTACCATTGAAAATTAGTTTAATGTTTGGTTCGACTTAGAACATCTTTCCAATGGTTGCTTAATTTGAAACCATCTTCTCGGTTGAAATTGCGTCTGTGTTTGTAAATCTGAATTGCCTCGTGGACAAATCTCTGATGATAACCTGTCGGTTTGCAAAGGACCTTGGTTTTATTTTTTTTTACCTACGTGACTTTACCCAATAGAACCAGAGAGGAAATGGATCCACAACCCACCCACTTCCAATGCCTTTATTGGAGACACTATACAATTGCAAACGGTGCACAAATGTGGCATAGGGCCCCATCTCGACGGAAGCGGCCTCCTGGCTGCCGGTGCTTACAGATTTTTCGCCGCATCTGACAGCTCGAATCCGCTGTAAACAAAACAAATCCAGAAACGTTTTCGATTCGAAATATTTTTTTTTAAACCGCTCAGATTTGTTTTTACTATTCCCGTCGTCTCGAGGCCTTTTTCCCACAAAGAACCCCCCCCCCCACCCATCCCCCACCACCGCCCCCAATTTACGTTGTGGAGAATTGTAGCGCCAAACACGGTCTCCCGTGCAAGATACACAAACGTAAATTCCGTGTTGGCGTACACGAGATCACAAGGATACGGCATGACGGGTGTATTGCCGTCGGGGTATTTTTTAACAGCTGAATGTATCTTATACCCCCCCCCCTCTCTCTCTCACCCCCATTATTGCAGAGGAGGAGGAAGGGGGGGGGGGAGAGAGATGGGAAGCGGGGGTCGAGGAGCGTTTTGTAAATCATAACGGATGCTGCACAAGTTGCCCGTGAAGCTTGCGCGAGTCGGGAAAAGCAAACAGCAGCAGCAGAAAAAGGAGAAAAACGCTCTCGCACAAATTGCCAGGAAGAATGAATCACGCCTGATTTACTGCCGGGCGTGCGTTTAATAATGCGCGAACGAACGAGAGAAGAGGCCGGGGCTTGGGTCGTGCCAAGATCGGTAAGACATTAACCGGGGCACGGTGATTGGTGATGTCGCTGGGAAAGCGGCCACCGCTGTGGGGCCCAGCGACTTTTTGTGCAGGCAGAGAGACCTTCGTGATGAACACGTGGGCCGTGAGGTCACGGGGTGGTGCGCGGCACAGTCCTACGAAGTCGGCGTGGGGGGGCACTCGAATGGTCCCCGACGCTGCTGATGAGACTCTGGATGTCGAAACCGGTTAAAGACTTTCCTCAATCCCCTCTGCTGATCGCTGTCTTGCGTTCATGCGAACGAATGTTATGCTCTGTGCAGGAGGCCTACTCCTCCCTAACTCTACTCCGTCACAAATAAACCTTCCCCCTCCCACAGATTTTCTCAAAATGCAGATTCTTTTTTTTTTTCGGCATCTTCAGACGTGGTTTCATTTTTGCACTTTAATTAAAATAGCGTAGTGTTTCTCAACAGCGGGTTGACATTTATTGCACCACCACCACCACCGCCAGGGACCACCATGCATCACCACAAGCAGGCAGCACACACCACCACAGCGAAGTAAAACACACCTTGACTCGACTCCCATGCTAAAAATGAGGATTGCTCTTTCAGCAACAAAAAAACACGGGAAGGGAACAAAAAATGTTGAGTGAAAGAAGCCCACGCGTTTCAATGAAGCACAAAACATTTATTTATTTCCACGAAAACGCCGGTGCACGGACAAGACTGTTTGGCGGATTCGTGTGCCAGACGGGCGTCAGGAGCGAGCGAAGGAGGGTCACAGCCCGGCGTCAAACCTGAAGCTAATAGGGACAGGCATCACTTCTCCCTCTCTCTCTGCAGACAGCAAAATGCAAAAGTTAACAATCCTACCGTTTCCAAACTCTCCTTAAATATGCATCACTCCGAGACGTATCCGCTGGACATTGAGATTGCCGATCGTTTGCCGGGTGGATCACAGGTTAGTTTTCCGAGCCGGCACCGCTGCGATCCTAGATTCGAATGCAGGAGGCTGCCTGTGATTAAGCAAGGGGGGGGGGGGGCGGGGGGGGTTCTCAAGTCGAGTGAGTTGATGGTCTCAGCCCGGTTAGCAACGACTGCAGAAGAATACCGAGAGGTGAAAATTTGGTTTTGCGCTTATTTTGGCGAAATTCCATCTCTTGACAATTAAAATGCTCACACATGCAGAGCGGGCGCGCAATTGCTGTGGTTTTGGAGGTCACGTGAAGGAATCTGAGAGGTGGCTTCGCGATGTCCGCTTCCGTGGGCCACTTCTCTTAATGTGCACGGCTGTGCTGCTCCACGGACGATTCGAGTGGATGCGGGCTCACGGCAAGCCACTGATAGCACAACCAGGGTTGCGATTGGTGACAAATACCGAGAACAATTTCAAGGCACGCTCAACCATAGCGGGCATCTAAAATAACATAAACATCGCGAGAGATAATCGCCCTGTCTGCGACTCTCACGGCACCAGCTGATCGCTGCCCACCCCCCCCCCCCCCCATCGGTGGACGAAGGTTAACTGGCGTTTGAATGTGCATTGTCTGGCCCGTCAATCCAACTGCAGTTTAAGTTCATTTGTCCATTTTCCGAACAATGTTCGGAGGGCTCACCTTTTCTGCCCGCCCGCCCGCCCGCCTGAGACCTCCCCCCCTCCACTCGCTTCCCTCCTTGTCGAGCAAGTCTTGTTTACAGCGGCACATTCTCGGCGAGCATCTCACGGAGTCGACAATGTCAATAAGCAGACGGGAGCAAGCCGGCTTAATGTCCCGTCGCAAGATAATGGGCAGTGCAACACCGCCGTGCCGGAGCCAACACGGGGGGGGGGGGGGGGGGTGGGAGGGGGCAGCTGCGGAGGGGGGTTCACTGGGCCAGCCACCAGCTTCCAGGCATTGACAACCACCGAGCGCACCAGCGTGACTCCGCTGGCTGGTGGTTTTAATTTATTTTTGAATAAAAACACGCACAGCTGTTGTGTACCGAGTGCCCATCGCAACGACCCAGTGGCCAAGGTTTGCGAGTCAAAAGCGCTCAAAATCGCTCCGAACGCGACTACGCCACTACTGTGCTGTTGGCGCGGGTGACGGATAGCACCGCCTGTTTGTTCATCCGCAGAGGCGTCTCTCTCCTCTCGCGCTCGCTCGGCGTTGTTCACCGTCCGCCGCTTCTCACGGCATATAATCACAATAACACACATTACAACTAATTACTAATCTACAACTCGAAACTAATCATAACCATTGACTGATTACCAATCGATTATATAATTACAATACCCCCTCCGCCTCAAATCACTGCACCTGAATGAGTTAAATGATGACGTCACCCTGCTGCTGCTCTATTTAAGACCGGGAGCAAGTGAGGGCTTTACCATTCTGGCGAATTGCCCGATGATGCTGGATGTAATTACCAGCGAAACGTCGTACTCAAATTTTAAATGATGTTGATTCACTCTTCAACACACCGGTGGGCTAAAGTAGTGAACTATTTGTCCTTTGTAAACGTGACACATTTTTTACTGTTTGGCCGTGTCGGGTGGTGGAGGGTTACGACACATTTAGAAATAACGCGATCTAACCCAAAAACCTTTATTATGAATACTATTGGTCGCGAAAGCCTACGTGTTAAACTCCTCCCGTGTCCGATTCACGACTAATCGCGCTGCCTGTGGGCGGTTTTCCAATAACGCACCCGAGCGCTCTGTTTTTATTTTATTTTTTTATTTTGGCCAACCACGCAGGTGGACAAAACTATCTCTCGCCGCGCTTGTACAACAACAGCTTAATTACATCTTGACTCGAAGCTTTCGTGACTGCAGGAATTCATATTCTTTGGGTCTTTCGGTAAAGTCACGTAGGTAGGTTCAAAGAAAATAATTTAAAAAAATAAAAAATAAACTACGACGTTTCGATCGCAACACAAGCGGTCGTCACCAGAAAAACCCTTTTCCTGATGACGACCGCTTGTGTTGCGGTCGAAACGTCGTAGTTTTTTTTGTTTGTTTTGAACCTATCTACGTGACTTTACCGAAAGACCCAAAGAACAAGCTTTAATTACACTTCCATTACTTGGTGGACGTTGCGGGCGAGCGAGCGAGGACGCCGCCTTAAAAGTTGTCGATGAACCCGGCGATCTCGATCCCGTTGCCAGCCAGGGCCAACGCTGGTGGCGAGCGATACCTGAACTCGTCCCTCCTCACATCGGTATCGCACGCAGCGATGGGGAGACAAAGGCGGTCGACCACCCACCCCCTCGTGTACCGTGCCGGCTTTCATAGGCGCTCGCGACCAGCACTTGCCCCAACAGCCTGTTGAGGCTATATGGGGGGCGGGGGATCTTTGTGTGTCGAAGGATATCCGAACCGGTCCCGGGGTCTCCCACTCCTTTTCGCCAACGTGCACTGACCAGCGTGGTGAAGTATGGAAAAGAAAGAAACAACCCTGCGACTAACACAGGATGGGGGAGTCCTTCATCCGGCAGTGGACTGACAAGTGTCGTGACTTATTATTGTTATTATAATTGTTATTATAATTGTTATTATTGTTTTAATTTAAAGCTTTCGTGACTGCAGGGATTCATATTCTTGGTTCTTTCGGTAAAGTCACGTAGAATTTTATTTTTATATTTTTATTATTTATTGTTTCCCTTCTACGTGACTTTACCGAAAGAACCAAGAGTATGTTATTGTTATTATTGTTGTTGTTATTTTTGTTATTCTGATTGTTATTTACGATCAATAATAAACAAATTTAAAAAACCCACTTAAATCTTGACTTAAAGCTTTCGCGACTACCAAGCCACTTGATTTCCAAACATCGGTTGTTTTTTAATAAATGTATTCTTCTTCTGTTTCTCACGCGGGCGTGTTTTCGGTGTTTCCGAGCCGAGCAATTTTCATTTCTCCGTGTTGTCTTTGGCAACGGCTGGACGTCCAGACGCTGTCCGCATCGTCACGAGCCTTCAAAACACATCGCGCGTGAGTGTAATTAATTAATTAATAACAAACTTCGGGCGCAGGGGGGCCGGGGGGGGCCCGGGGCAACCGCTCCGTGCACCCGACATTAGAACGAGGCGGCGTCAGGAACCAACAACTCAACGAACGGTGTTCTGTACGCTTTACGTGTGTGTTGTTAGCGGGGAGCGGTGGTGTAACGGTTAGCGCTAAGCTATGAACCCGGCGACCCGGGTTCGATTCCCGCTCACGGCCAACACCAAGTGACGATTATCTGAACCGGTCATGGGCCTCCCCTAAGTCGACTCAGCCTCAAATGAGTACTTGGTGCGGTGTGTAAACATCGCCACTGGGGAGACAATGGCGGTCGGGCGTGGTGCTGGCCAGCCACCCCCTCGTGTGCCGTTGCAGGCCTTCATAGATGCTCGCTAACAGCACTTGCCCCTACAGTCTGTTAAGGCTATACGGGGGATCTTTGTCTTTGTTGTTAACAGACAGGAATTTGCATTAGAAAACACACAATCCTTACATTGTAACACATTTTTCGAACCGGAGTTCTATTCATGGCGACGGCGATAACATTGGTGAGCGAGTAATGTCCGAACCGGTCTCATGACTGACCAACGTGCTCAAACAATCTCCATTAAGCCCTTCATCCAGCAGTGGATTTAGAAAGCGCCGCTAGAAGAAGAAAAAAATGCGGAGCCTCCAGAATCCTGGGAGATTGGACTAAACGGACGCTTATATTGCGTTCTTGTGTCTTTCGGTAAACTCACGTAGATAGGAGACTTTACCGTAAGACCCAAGAATATGAATTGCTGCAGTCCCGAAAGCTTTAAGTCAAAAGATTTAACTGTATATTGTGCCCTTGCTGCGTTCTCTGTACATCTATTTCTCGCAAAGTCTTCTCCACTCCTCAGCCCCCCCACTTTCTCCATCACCCCCCCCGCCCCTTCTCCTCACCCCGTTGCAAACCCATACAATTCACCACCCTGCCAACCATCCTGTTTTGCTGTGACTAATTACAGCACTGCATGTCCTGGCAGCAAGGCCCGGTACTTCATAATCACATCATCCCCAATCGAGGCTATTATCCTTCCACACCCACACACGCGCGCGCGCGTGCGTGCACACACTCGAAGCATCACCATCATACCGATTCTCACACACATCTGCAACAAACAAAACTTTCCATAAGCTGACAGCCTACCCTCGCACGCGTAAACACATACACGCGCCCACACGCACGAGCAAGCGCTACCCACGCACACACGCGCACGCGGTTAGCGTGCTCAGAACCACTCGCAAACACGAACACGCAACTTGGGCGCGCGCGCACACTCTGCAGGCACGCCCGTTTCCAACACCCACGTGGATGTGAACCCAGGGCACGCTTTGCGGCACTTGTGCTCGTGTCCGAGCCAGATTCGGAGCAATCGTGTCACACAACAGGGCACAGGACACGCGCGAGCACGCACGAGACGGGTTTCCCTCGGCACAAGTTTACATCTGATGTCGGTGCAGATACATCACATTCTTTATGTCACGTCACATTCTTTAACATTTCCGAATTCGCGTTATAATTAAACTTGTTTTTTTTTTTAAACATTACACATCCACAAGATATTAAAGAAAATGGAATGCAAATCACTGGACAACTCAAGACTCTTAGCAACGATGATGGATTTCACAATTTTACTGCAATTTTTTTTTCTTTTGCAAAGCTCAACAGACGCCGGTGATTTACGACTGCAACCTCTGAACCTCAAGCAGTCACTCGTCGTGGCTAAGATATGGAAATGTCAGCCGCGAGGATGGATCGCGCTCTCGAGCGCAAGCAAATCGTGATGAATCGCGCAGTAACAGGCACTGAAAACTCCCACCTTAATAACGGACGCCGAAATAATAGAACCTGACGGGGCATTTGATAACGTTGATAAATGACACGTGCGAGCTTTTGGCAATGCGTCGGAAAGTGCGCCCGTTTGCTCGATACCATCGCGGCTGAAGATTCTACCGCGCTGTGCGAAACACGGGGGGGGGGGGGGGGGGGAGGCGTAACGACGCATGACCTCGTCGGGTGACGTCGGTCTCCTGCGCTTGCGCACAAAGGGGGGGTCGACGTTCGTCAACTCGCACGTGTGTCGCTCGTCACGGGTTCACGTCCACCCCTGCGAGCATGTGGCGGCCTCCACATTCAATTGGCCAACACGTTCAAGACAAGGGAGTCGATTCCTCAATCAATCGGCCAACTGCCGCTCTGTGGCAATTCAGGAGTGTCCAGGAATCAAAACATGATATCCCACAAATCTCACTTGCCAGAAAAAAAGTCGTAGGCTCTTGTCGAGTGGGTAAATTAAAGTGAATTATGAAGTTCATTGTGCGACCGTCTCTGGGGAGATGATGGAATGGCAACTATCAGAAGTGGATTATAAAGTGTGCCAATGAAGCGAGCATGGGTAGTCTTAAAACATGTGCGTGGGTTATCAGGATTCCTTTCGAGGATAACTCTTAATTCGTTGAATTTCTGGGCAGGGAGAGCGGTGTTTAAGGCCCCCTAAGAAAAAATGAAAACCGAGCTCTGGTGATTACAGACACTGTGCAGAGAAGCCAACTACATGGCTGACTTGCCATGATTAAATATAGGCGCCCGGGACGCATAACGGCCAATGCACCTGCCATGGAGCGAGTGTGCACAGAGGCAATGGTTCGATCCCTGTGGTTGGTGCATACGTGCACAAGCAAGCCTTTAAATATGAAGTAATAACGCATGTTAAACAGACCTCCGTTCTGTGCCTCTGCATACGAATAAAATATTTCTTGGTCATTGGACTATTGACTTTGAAGACCAATATTTTCAAGCAGAATTTGTTTTCGAAAAGTAAAGTCTGGGCCGGTTTCAACCTTCTGGGTCTCATCAGAAGAGTTTGGCTCGTTTACTCCATGCTACTGGGTTGTCTGCTGTTACTGCTAGGAGCACTCCATCTAAACGTTGGGGCCATGTTCAACACGAAAAGAAATATTGTATACAAACTCATTTGGCGTTGTGGAGCATTGTGGATAATTAAATATACATGCGTGGAACCACAAACGGAGGTCTGATTACACCGTAATCTCTGGATTACGTAACCTTAAATTCCTCCTGCATTTTAAATTGAAAAGGTGGGAGTGGGTCTGAAAGTCTGGAATTCATGTGTCTTCTGGAAGATGCGTTTTAAAATTTGACTTAAAACTTTCGTGATTGCAGGAATTCATATTATTGGTTCTTTCGGTAAAGTCACGTAGCTAGAAAAAATCAAACAAAAATCAATGCAAAAAACCCACGACGTTTAGATCGCAACACAAGCGGTCTTCATCAGGTGGAGAAAAAAAAAGACCGCTTCAGTTGTGATCGAAACGTCGTGGGGTTTTGCTTATATCTTTATTTTATTATTTTTATTTTCTATCTACGTGACTTCACCGAAAGAACCAAGAAGATGTGTTTTAAGTTTGGTTGTTGAGAATCACCTTCCGGAAGATGGTTCTCCATAGCAATACGGAACCACCCAGAGGGCAGATGAACCCACTAGCCATAGTAGCATTATCTCCAAATTATAGGAGATACGTTTTTTCAAAATTACCCAAAGTTCAGGGTGCATATACGGTCCGCAGCCTCGAAGCCTCTAGAGAATGCGGTGTGTTATTACTCACGGCGGGATGTTAACTATCTCGCCTAGTATGCAGGTCGTGGGCTCGATCCTGACCCTGACGCCTGTATATTTGGAGTTTGCTTGTCTCTCACACGTGGTCACATGGATTATTCTCCGAATAGATTTTAGAGTATTTGGCTGCTATAAATGTCCACGTGATAAGCCACTTCGTAGGGCTATCATATGTGATCGACAGGTCACTTCTGAAAAAAAGCTATGTACCTCAGTGGGCCTTACCTGATATAAAAAGAAGAGACATTGCTCCACAACATAGCATCGTGAATGTGTTTAATTAACGAGAGTGGGCCACAACGTGCTTCCTACAATAGCCAAATCGACATTTGGGCACGTAACAATTACAACAACAAAAACCCAAACAAAAAAATAACTCAATGCTCAACAACAGATGCCGAAGTCTCTCGTACTGAAGAGGTTAGCGCATCTCAATGGAATTTCTGCAGGGGCGCTGGAAGGGCGAGTGCGATTAAAAAAACAATTTATTGAGGGGGCATATTTCGCCTCATTGTCGTAGGGCCTTGTGGGAAGTGGTGGTGGCATCGCTTTAAGCAAACGAAAAAAAACGCGAGCAAAACACGCAGCTCCTTCATGTCACGTCGTCACAGCAGATTACGTGCGCACCCAAAGAATTTGGCGAATGCGCTCCTCAGCGCGGTCTGTTGTAAAACGATTCATCAAAACAATAACCGCTTTGATTACGCCAAGCAGACAATGGCGATTAGGCAATGCGAGAGTGCGCGCGCGTGCTTCGTACAAAAGCGAACGGAGCTGGGGGGGGGGGCGAGAAAATCTCGAGCATTCGAAGCCAACGCCGTGATTATTAATATTGCAATTTATTTTTAAAGCCACTGTTGTCCCGTGGGTTTACGAGCTTGTAATCGAGCCTAACCGCAGGGTCCCGGCTCGTAGCATTTCGAACGGTTGGGGAGTTGATCGGCGATGTTTCTTAGCTGCTGTTGAAGCTTGGCGAGTAAGCCAGCGGGCAGCTTCAGGAGTGGCCTGGTGAATGTCTGAAATGCTCACGGCAAATGCTCGCACGGTCGCACAACCGCGTGGTCCGCGGTTTTGAGATTGGTGACAGCACTCGCACTGTCGCTTGCTGTCAATTGTCCGTTGTGTGGGGGCTCGATAGCTGTGATGTTTTTTTTATGCGGTTCAACACGGACCATTGTCTGCGGGGGCAAGACATTCAACCAGGAGACGGTTCTTCTGTGGGAACCGCGAGTGAGTGGCTCGTTAGGGGACACTGGCATCCGTCCCAGGTCGCTCTCCACCGAGCCCATGGGATTGCACGTGGGCGCGTTTGAGGAGGGGGGGCGGGGTCTCAAGTGAGGTAACGGGATGTGTTTTGCCACTTGGCGAGACAGAGGCGTGCCATAATGGCAAGATGTTAACTGCTTCGCCCGGTACGCAGGAGGCTGTGGGTTCGATTCCGACCCTGACGCCCGTATATTTGCATGTTCTCTCCGTGGTCACGTGGATATTCATCCGGGTCCTCACGGTTTGTCCCTCTACATTTAGAATCAACGCGCGTTTAAGAGTATTTGGCTTCTAGAAATGTCTACGTAATAAGCCACTTCATTGAGCTTTAATTTGTGGTCAGGTCGCTTATATAAATGAGCTGCATAGCACGCCTTGCCTGGTAAAATAGAAAATAATCGCTCATACCTGAATACAACTGGAATGAGCCAGTGAGGGGTTTCCATCTTTACAAGATGCCTCTGGCACAGGACAACTGTTCCATAGGACAAACCACCATTGGCTCGACTAATCACAGATAAATGGTCGGCCCAGCCGACCGCCACCTTCCATGAGAAATATACAAATAATAAACTCCTATCTCATCATTCACAGGGGAGGGGGGAAGCAGAACATATGTCCAGGGCCCAAAGCTTCCGAGGATCCCCATGAAGAAAGGACACATTTAAAACAGATACCGCACAACGTGAACGTTGAGACGTCTGATCCTGTTAGCCGTTATAGTATGAATCACCTAACCAACAGGAGCTTTAGTGGAGAGCATCCTGGCAGCGTGAGGGTTGTGAATTGTGTGTGTGTTTAAGAGGGGGGGAAAGGAGGGGGGGGGGGAAGGAGGGGAGGGTTTCTTCTGCTCTGGTGTCCTGGGGACAAAGAGACCCCAAGACCGGCCCTGTGCCCTACGAATCGGAGAACCTTCAATAGGCGAATGCTGCAGGCGTTGTTGGCCCCGCTTCAGAGAAGAGGGTGAGGGGGGGGGGGGGGACCGACAGCAGACAATTGCCACGAACAGGCTGCTGCCGATATGCCCCCTTCACAATTCGCTTCCTCGAAAAACCACCGGGTCGATCGGGGGGGGGGGGGAGCAGAGAAGGGAAAAAGAAACAAATGGAGTGGGACGCAAACGGTTTTCGTGAGAGGCGCCGACACGGTTCCGTGCGACCTGCCGCGACCTCGCGGCGGCTCGTGAACACGGCCAACGATCGAACAAACAAAAGTGGAATGGACAAATAAAATAAAAAAAGCAAAGCGCGTGCAGAAAAGAAGCGTGGAGAAATGGACGCTCGGAAGTACGTTGAGAGAGAGAGAGGAAGAAGAAGAAGGAACGGCATTTGGTCGGAGAACGTACGCGGGTTATTGACGTCACTCAAAACTGTTAAGAGAGGAGAGCTGGCTTGGGAGAGACAGCTCGCTGGAACCAAAGGAGGCCCCGTGGGTCGAGACTCACAATGGATTGGCAGCCAAAGTGAGGTTAGCAAAGCCAGGGCGACGTCGGACCACAGAGGAGGAGCGATGAAATAATCTCACGCGCAGGGGTTCGCTGGGCGTTTCCGCGAGAAACGGCAACGTTCGGGGAGGCCTTCACCCAGCAGTGGACGGATCACGGCTGCAGGCAAACATACAAAGGAATCATTCGGTGGCGAACTTTACGCTTGATCAGGTAGGGGATGCGCTCGGGCGAGAGGCCACCTTTTTTTAGCAGTGATCTTTGAAAGCAAAGAGCATGTGGAGCGAAATAATAAAAATAAAACAATTTACGCAAATAAAACTCAATTCACTGAACGCAAGCATGCAGCGGCTGGCTTGCTCGGTGGCGGTAATTACAATAGCGAGAAGAATAACCGAAAATACCACAAGTGTTTGCACGTAACAACTACTCGCACCGAAAAAACATGTCATCTTTTTGGGGTTTTAATTCGTGCGTGTTGTTGTTGTTGTTCCAACAATAGTCCTGGCAGTCCGGATGAAAGAAATACATGGGGTCCCCCGCAGATTCATTCTCACCGAGCACAAATCAGACCCTGGAGGCATCATCCGCAGAGCGCACGTGCCGGCCTGTCTTATTTGTGCAGTTTTTCTGCAGCTGAAATTACACTGTTAAAATTAAAACATGCCGAGAATGCACGCACACGTACGCGTACATGCACGCGCGTGCGCGAATTTGTGGGTGTTTTTGCGTGCGCGCGTTTGTATGCCTGTATGTTGTATGTCCAGGGTCATTGCTGCTCTGCATGTGGCTCCCCTTGCCACTGCTTTCCATCCCCCAGCCCCACCACCTCCACTTTGAAGTCTCCCACCAATATGAAATCTCCTTCCAAAATCAAGTCTCTCACCAAATTCAAGTCTGGCATTAATCTCAAGTCTCCCATCAACCTCAAGCCTCCCAGCAATCTCAAGTTCCCCACCAATCTCAAGTCTCCCACCAAACTCAAGTCTCCCACCAATCTCAACTCTCCCACCAAACTCCATTCTCTCATCAAACTAAAGTCAACCTCCCACCGAACCATCCTTTTCTGAATTGTGCGCAGCCCGGCGGTGTGTGTGTGTGTTGTGTTCGCGGTTGGCTTGTGCTCGCCGCTCATTCCAAACAGGCGGAGGCAGCGGCGCTGCAGCAAATTTTCCAGTGTTGTTTTAATTACACGGCCCGTGGTTGGGTTACGGGCCTGGCCGCCGCCCACGTTTTAATAGATCGCAGCAAGGGGAAGGCACGCGAAGACTACCGTGCTGGAGGTGATGGGGCGACGAGTGGCCCGGTGGGCGGGGGCTCGGGTGAGGGAGAGAGGGGGGGGGGCCCAGTGCCATCGCCGTCAGGCCGCTCGCAAGTCGCCGACCGTGCCGCACGACGATCGTGCCACCGCGCTCCCGTCTTCGCCGCCGCTGTGCAACCACGACCAGACAGCCTCAGGCAGCAGACAACAGTTTGCGCAACGATCGCCGCCGCGTGCAACTGATTTCGCAACCGCATCCAACGCCATGCAGCGGCAGCAGCAGCAGCCACCAACAACAGCACCAACAACAGATTGCACAACCACCACATTGTATTCCACTTGCATCTTCCCCACACCAAACAGCAACACCACCACCACCTCCCTCCTCCATCATCACCAGCACTCCATGCAGACGCAGCGCATCTCACACATGCCTGTAGCGAAAGACGGAGAAACCAAGGGCCCTCATATGGCCCAATTAAGGCTGGCACGATGCATGAGTTGTTTTGTTAGCACCACGCCCGGCGACCTTTCTTTCCCCATTACTGCACCAGGTACTGATTTATAGCTGATACCAATTTGGCTGCTATGACGTGATAAGCCCCTTTGTTGAGCTATTGTGATAGCCAGGTCGCTTCTGAAAATTATATAGCTCAGTGGGCCTTACGTGATCAAATAAAAAATATATATAGTAAAAAATTATACTGGTAGGAACGAAGTTGTAAACTGAGTGTACCAGCCTGCAATAGATTTATGTGTCCGTCCGTCCGTTCCCTTTCAATACTTTAACGAAGTGAAATCTCGTGCTGTTGGGTGTAAAATCAGCAATAGACAGCGCAGAGACTTGTCCTACCAGCCCACCCTGCAGGGACCTGTTTTCCACCACAATCCCAGGTGATGCGAGTTAAATTATTGGCCGTGCAATTATTTGCAATATAGTTATCTAAACTCACTCTGGGTCTCTTGTAGGTTGACCCAGCCTAAAATTAGGATCAGGTACCATGCGTGAACATCAAAGAAGACAAAGGTGGTTGGATGTATGAGTACCAATATGTTCTTTCAACCCATTATAATTTGAGATTTATAGTTGTGTATAAATTATTACGTAACTTTTTTAGTCAGCAGCTATCTCCATGCACGGACAATCTGAATATAACAAGGTAGGTATTACCTTTGATAACACATACAATTGGAATCAGTGGATTGACTACTCATATTGAAATAATACTGGTAGGAACGAAGTTGTAAACTGAGTGTACCAACCTGCAATAGATTAATGTGTCCGTCCGTCCGTCCACTTTCAATACTTTAACAAAGTGAAATCCCGTGCTGTTGGGTGTATAATTTGTCCGAAGAACCCTCAACGATTTTGAGCGCAAAAAGGTGGGAAGACGCTCTCAATTTGCACAATTTTACGTAACAATGTCATAAAATTGCGCAAAATTCCAATGTTCCTACCAGCCCACCCTGCAGGGACCTGTTTAAATTACTTGCCACGGCCAGGAATCGAAACTGGCTTGCTAGGTTCGTAGTGCAGGGCACGAAGCAATGACCCCTTGTGACGCAGTCTCTGTGCGGGTCACCACCTGGCTGGGACCCCACGGCCAGCATGGGTCCCACGCACACACACACACACGGGGGGGGGGGGAGGAGGAGGAGCAGCGGTTATTGCCCCTTATCAGGGTTTAATCTCGCCACTCGGGCACGACACCGCGTTTCCCACTCTAACCGTATTTCCACCGCACGTTAAGCGCAGGCTGGGAAGTTCGTGTGCGCGTCGATGACCTTTGCTGGCTACGCGTGTGCGTGCACACGTGTGTGTGTGTGTGACCCACCGCTCGGGAGGCACTTAGAGGTTGCCCGCCTGCACGATTGCCGGGATTCTTCTCGTTGGTGCTCTGCCGAAGATGTAACTAACCACCTACCGTGCATGGTGATCCATGGCCCTTATAATCAGGGTCCAACTTTGCCAAATATCTCAAAACAAAACAATATATATTGGGAATTTGGCAGAATCTTTCCCAAAATTAAGATGTATAATGGTTCAAAAATATTGTTATCATCATTATTAATGCAATTGCACCACAATTTTTTTAATATATATAATTTTCCAATTTGTATTAATATAGCACCCATATCAAGATGTAGTACAGCAACAGTGGACATATTTATTTTGTAAACTAGAGTCAGTCATAGGCAGAGGAGGAATCTTACATATTGAGCCTGGACTTGAACTGGGGCAGGAGTCGACAGCACAAATGGCTGGGGGAGGGGAGCTCCAGACTGTGGGGGGCAGCAGGGGAGAGGCGCCACGGTGGCTGCGAGATGTTATCTCCCTCACCTGGTATGCAGGAGGTCGTGGGTTCGATCCCGACCCTGACGCCTGCTGTATATTTGGAGTTTGCGGTGTCTCTCTCCTCGTGGATTTTTCTCCGGGTCCTCCGGTTTTTCCCTCCACATTTAGAAAGAATGACATTTCCGCGATAAGCCACTTCATTGAGCTATCATTTGTGGCCAGGTCACTTCTGAAAAAAATAGTTATATAGTTCAGTGGGGGCCTTACCTGGTAAAAGTTTAGTTTTTTTTAACAAGCAGCCTCCAACAGGAGAAACCGTGGATTTCGTTTCAACATTTCTCATCAGCACTCGGCAGCACTGAAACAACAAACAAATCGTTTCTGTTTGTTTTTCAATGGAAAATAATTCTGAGATCTCACCACAACGTTCAAAATCGCGGACAGCCAGGCTCGTCCGGCTCCGGGGATAACGCTAAACAGAAGCGATCCCGGGTACTGAGGTCCATCAAACATTATTTACGTTCATAAAAAAAAACTTCAGTAAATTCATCTGTTTAAGCATTCCAACCCAATGGAGTCAAATAGAAAAATTAACCCACATCGTGACATTTAATTAGCGGTACTCATTACACACACAAAGTGCTTGCCACAAATGAACCACAATACCTCGCTGATCTAGTCAAGGAGCATGAACCATCACGCAAACTCCGGTCATCCTCGCAGCAGCGGCTTTTAGCTGACCGTCGAACAGTGACGGTCACCGCATCGCGTGGCGCTTTCAGGTGCCACTGGGGCTACGCACTTTCAAATCTAGATTGCAAACTAATTTCTTTACAACTAATTTCTTAAAACTAATTTCTTTACAACTGCTTGTTGCGTTTAGTTTGTTGTCCTTCCCCCGCACCTCCAATTAGCACAGTTGGTTACGTACGGCGAGAAATAAGTTCAACGTACACACAGCGTTCACGGCACACAGTGGTCGGGATGATCGTGGCCTACAAGTCACCGAGTGCACGCGGTCTAGGCATGATGTATGGAACAATTTATTTGGCGATGCCGTTGCCGCATTGTCAGTGGTCATCGTCACGATCCACGCGCAGGTGGCCCGTTGGGTGTCCGCCGCACATTTCGTCATTTGTCAACACTTTCCTCTGTCTTGTGCCAGTGCGCTCGAGTCGTGGCCACGTGTTTGTGGCCACGTGTTTGTGGCCACGTGTTTGTGGCCTCGTGTTTGTGGCCTCGTGTTTGTGGCCTCGTGTTTTTGTGGCCTCGTGTTTGTGGCCTCGTGTTTGTGGCCTCGTGTTTTTGTGGCCTCGTGTTTGTGGCCTCGTGTTTGTGGCCTCGTGTTTGTGGCCACGTGTTTGTGGCCTCGTGTTTGTGGCCTCGTGTTTGTGGCCTCGTGTTTGTGGCCTCGTGTTTGTGGCCTCGTGTTTGTGGCCTCGTGTTTTTGTGGCCTCGTGTTTTTGTGGCCTCGTGTTTGTGGCCTCGTGTTTGTGGCCTCGTGTTTTTGTGGCCTCGTGGTTTTGTGGCCTCGTGTTTGTGGCCACGTGTTTGTGGCCTCGTGTTTGTGGCCTCGTGTTTGTGGCCACGTATTTTTGGCCACGTGTTTGTGGCCACGTGTTTGTGGCCACGTGTTTGTGGCACCGGTCTCTTGCGGTGTCGTCGTCATTCTCTGCGAGGTCTTCCCGTCTCCTTCCGGTTCTTTCCATTTTTCCAGAACAACGCACTTTTCATATTCCTGTCGTTGTCCATCCTACACGTGTCCAAATAGTGCCAGTCTCCTTCTCTGGCATTAAAGTACATTCGTCAATCCCAGTTATTTGGGCACAATCATTCATGATATGTATAACCCAGTATATTAGTTAATAACACCGCCTTGAAGGAAATAGATAGTGACGTTTCGGGGAATGGCCCTTCTTCATAGCAGAGGCAGATGATTTGTACATGACTTTAATATATGGTTCATATATATACATGTTTCATATATTATTTGTATATATGATTCATATATAATGATATCAAATATATCTATATATATAAAAGGGAAATTTGTGAATGTGTGTCTGTTCAAAATGTATAGCATACTTCCCAACATGCAGCAAACTTGACATTTGGCATGTGGGTAGTTTCCAGACTGTCCACAATGCAAAAAGTATTTGGGGGGGGGGGGCACAATAATGGATATATTTTGCACGGCAAGTGAGCGGTGACGTCACATCAGTGATGTCACCCGCATGCGGCAGCGTCACGCAGTGTGCCTGGTGACGTCACGCAGTGTGCCTGGTGACGTCACGCAGTGTGCCTGGTGACGTCACGCATCCCCCCCCCAACCCTCCGCGTAGGCCGTGTATTAATCCAAGACAAGAATCCAAGTCCCGGGCGAAGCCGGGTAATAAAGCTAGTTTAATATATATGTTGTGTATATATGATTGATGTGTATGATTCATATATTGTTTGAACATATGAGTCTCCCTCCGGCAATAACATCAAATGCCAATTGATAGATTTACTAATCATTACCATCAGCCTTGTCAATCCACTGCTGGATATCATCATCTCTCACGATTGTGGGATGTAATGATCCACCGAGCACCTCCATACGAGCCGATTCCACCGCTCCATCTCGGACACTTTTCCCTGACTTGACTGCTTCTCTGCCATTGTTCCCGAACCAATGGCAATCAACCCTTCCAGACTTGGCCACCTGACATTTAGAAGCAGTCCATACGACGTTAGAAAACCCGCGTACGTTCTCTAATCCACGTGGCCCCTCTTTCCGTGCCCCATTGCAATTAGCAGCTGCGCATCTCTCCGCGCACTTTTCAGATGTCATTTATTTTTTGAAACTTTTTTTTTCAATTTAGTTTGTGCGTTGATTGCACCCAGTAAATGCAGCTGTGTCCGACGCCATGCTTTTCCCTGCGTGGTCTCGTATACGACTAGATTAAAGCCAAATGGGTGTGTGTGTGTAAAAGGTGGGATCACAGGAGAATCTGCGGTGACGGTGTCAAAAACACTGAGAATGACCGCGAAAACGTGCACGCACAAATAGGCACAGGCAAACACGTAAATTTATAAACACACAATCACGCGCACACACACAATCACACAAAGACACAAACACGCAAACAATCACACAAACACAATCACATAAATAGAAAACACACCATCACACGGACACACAGAAGGCACACAAAACACACGCGGACGAATGTGCGCACAGCGCACGCGAGCGCACGCACGCAGACACCCACGAGGTTTAAACAGTGGTCAAAGGTCAGAGGTTAAAACAAGTATTTATCACGGTATTTGTTTTATATTTACTGCTGGAGTGGGGGGGGGTGAGTCCAAGGGCAGTGAAGCGTCGAGGCTTGCTGAGCGGCAGGCTGAGAGTGGCAACTGGAAGTGTGAGGTTGGGAGCAGCTCGTTAGGGTAATTAATCAGCCATCGCTCTCGCAAATTATCGAGCCTCGAACCTTCTGCGCTGCTCATGCACGCGCGCGGTGTGGTTTAGCCGGGTAAACGAACCACCACTACCGCCACCACCCTATACTAGACAATTTTTTTTTGTAATTTTAGCCGGTAAGGCTCACTGAGCTACAAAGCTCTTTTTCAAAAGCTAACCTGGCCACAAATGATAGTTTAACAAAGTGACTCATCATATATAGCAGCCAAATACTCTAAACGCACGTTTCTAAATGTGAAGGGAAAAACCGAAGGACCAGGAGAAAAATCCACGTTACCACGGGGAGAAAGAGACACGCAAACTCCAAATATACAGGCGTCAGGTTCGGTATCGAACCCACGACCTCCTGCGATCCCGACCCTGCATGCAGTCATACAGATCAGCACGTGGCAGAGTTTGAGACACTGGGAGAAGGATATCAATTCCAGCGCTACAAGGCCTCGGTGAGGGCATCTGGTAACGGAGTAAACCCCGAGCCAACTCGCCCAATGCATTGCCAAGCTATATATGCCTCAACACAGTATGCCATGAAAGCAAAGAAAATACGTTAATTAACAACGGAGGGTGCAAAGGCTTGTAACAATGTTTGTATTAATGCTGGCGGTGTAATCATGCATGCGAATCGCGCATGCAAGGATTTTTCCTTTTCGATTTGTGTATACCATTTGTAATTGGTTCGCATGATCCCCGCAGCCACTAGAGGTCACTGCATTGACCACACTGTACAAAAAGAAAATGTAATACCCTGAGAATTCGGACATTTCATTAAATTATAAGGGAGGGACTGCAATTCATCACACTTCAGATAATCATCAGAATTATGGGAAATTCAGATACGGGACTTCAAACACGCTTAATAACATATTGAATATCTATCAAACACAAAACTAATAAAAATGTACAGCTTTGTCATATTACTCCTGAATGAAGGGCTCACCCACGCCATGTTGGTCACGGAGGTCGTTTGACCATATTTCACCACACTGGTCAGTACGAGTTGGAAAAGCTGGGGGTGGGGCCTGGAATCGGTTCAGATATCACTCGTCACCGATGTTACACGCGGCCTGAAATCCAATTCGGGTGGCCAAGTTCGTACAGCTGCTCCAAAGTTTTGGAGCCACCAACTGGTGTCTCTCCTCCGGGGGTCTCTGCTATGCCATCTCTGTACAGACATTGAGGTCGAAACAATGCAAACGCGAATGTGCATAATTGTTTCGCGAGATTATTTGGTTTAAATCACTTCATTTATATGTTTTTTAATATTTTATATCGTGTTCATTTATTCATTTGTAACTCTTGCTGCCTGCTGGCCGAGTCACCCTTGAAAAAGAGCCGCCTAGCTCAATGGGTGATTCACTCTGATATCAAACTTCATCCGATTCTGGTTTGTAACTCAGCAGTACGCCATCGCATCGCCCCGGAGCCTAATCGTCAGCATACGGTCGTATAGTCTCAAAACTACAAATAAATCCGTGACTGTGGTATACCTCTGGTCATGAGGCTCACAAAACAGGGTCATCACGGTTAAAATCGCCAATTGCCCTTCGATGCATTTCGTAGAAGTGTGTTAAGATGGGCACAACATTAAAGAGAAGGGAAAAAAAGGTTCCACGCTGCTCAGAACCCATTAGCGTGCAACACACATGACAACTTTAAGTCGGCGCTCACTCCCGACAGGTGAATCTCTGCCCACCCCCACCACCCCCCGCCCACCCACCTATCAAAACGATTCCCTAACGGAGCCTTCAAGGCCGCAGTGAGAGCGCCGCATTCCCTATCGCGGAGGCTCGCGTCCAAACCCAAATTCTTTGTGCGTCCAGTTGCAAACGAGACCTGCCATCTGGCAAGGAGACTATGGAGCCCACGGAGAGATATGCGAGCCATGTGGCCCTAGTGGTGGGTGTAACAAATGTGATAATGCCGTGTGGCATTATTATTTATCACTTTTAAAAATATATATACGTGTGTACGGCGAATTGTTCCAAAGTTATAATCGCGGTTGTGAAACGTTATATTTGGATAAAAAAGCAGCGTAGGCTCATATGGGTAAACCTATAAAATTTGATAGTAGTAATAAAATTGCTCTTTATCTACCTCGGAAGGAAGCATTGCTTGGGAGTGTTTCTCGCTCGGAAGCGCGAGGCCCTCCTACATTGAGGATGTTTGGCCAATCACGGTAACGAGCGTCTGGCTTCATGGGGGAGGAAACCGGAGTGCCCCGGGCAAACACAACCACATGAAGGGAATAATACGAATATACTGAAAAGCACTGCACAGTTAGATTCAGGAATCCATTATTTTGCTGCCATCTCTGTTTCACCTTCGCATCCCTCATGAACATGTTATAATGTTTCTTCTGTGTTCATCCCAGGAACGATTTGTAAAAAATAATAATTAGATGCGAACATTGCGGAAAAGGAAATGAGTCGATGGTCTCGGTGCAATCAACAAATGATTGCACGAAAATAACCGTCGTGTTGCTCTTTTATTTCACCTATTTGGGAAAATTCCATCCCTGAGAATTAATTGAAATATATTGCCTTGACCGCCTTGCAATGAACATTTTTTTTTCTCTCGTGGAGCGTGTGGGAAAGTGCGGATAAAATAGGTCACTTGAATTGATGTCAGAAATAGATCTGCCGTGTCTATTTCTGCGGGCCGTTTACTAACGTAATGAACTGCGCTGCGAAGGTTACAAATGTTATATATATTTGCAATGTTATGACATGATGATGACAGCACAATTGATATAAGATTGGGAAAAACACTGTGCTGGCACATAGCATATACTTTGCTCGCAAGATGTAATCGTGAAATAAATGAATGCCCCACCAGATACGGTATCTCACAGCAGACAATGGACCACATCTTGGCTGTGTTTTGAGTGACAACTCAGCACGAATCATGATCATCTTTAACTGGCATTTGACATACATCCTTGGTTGTTTCCGTAGGAATGCTACACCTTATATCTGTTTCAAGTTGAAGTTTCATGTAGCTTTGGTTTTGTTATTTGTGCTGTGTTCAATCTGGAGGTAATTTGGCCCGAGCCGATTTGTGCAGCAGGGAATTACGTTTGCAATATTTTCAATTCGTCATCACGTGATAGATGCAGTTTATTTTTGTCGTTTGTTATGATTTGAGTTTTTTGCTTTCATTATTTTGGTGACCCAAGGAAATTTCTACAAACGAGACTATCCTGGTCTCTTGAGTTTTCACCTAGTTAAACAGAACACACTTGAACTTATGATTCACTGCCTATACATTGAACAATAATTGACATTGTCTTTTTTCATATAATTGTCATCTTTTTACCTTTTCTGCATCATTTAACATTTGTTTTACACTTTTCGCCTAAATATAACATTAGAATATTGATATGAATTGAAAATACTGCACTGTGTCGATACAATGCAGGATGAAGGCCTCCCCCTTCCTTCAACACACCGGCCAGGGCCAGACTGTCAAGGGGAAGCGGGCCCAGGCCTAGACGGGCACCACGGTGGAGAGATGTTAACTCCCTCGCCTGGTATGCAAGAGATGATATGTTCGCTCTCGACCCTGACGCCTTGTATATTCTCCCCGTTGTTGTGTGGATTTTTCTCCGGGACCTCCGTTTTTTTTCCTCTACACACAGAATCATCGTGTGTTTAGAGTGTTCGGCTGCAAAACATTTACACGTGATAAGCCATTTCGTTGAGCTCTTATTTGCGGCCAACTCGCTTCTGAAAAAGAGCTGTACGGGCTCAGTGGGCCTTACCTCGTCAAATACATAGTCAAATAGTTCAGATTTCACTTACCACTGACGTGAACCATGGGTAGAAATCAAACTCAGGTTTCCAGGTTCGCAGCACCGCTGGCTCCACTCTCAGATAGCGCACAACTTGCACGCGACTTTACCAATCGACTCTCACACGAGCAATTTCGACGCGCATGTCGCGAGCGTGAGAAATCGGAACCGACGCGTCGCTGCGCGTCGTCGCTGCGCGTCGTCGTTACGCGCGCCGATCATTCGTCTCCGCTTACTCGCCACTACGTTGTCGGCCGGCCACTTTGCCGTCCCGGCAAGACGCGACGGCGCGGCACGGCGCTCCGGTGGCGCTCTCCGGCGTGCCGTGAAAAAGAAAAAAAAAAACCTGCGGCCGCCCATAAAATGTGCAACGCGTAACGTCACTCGGTTTCGCTCGGCGTTCGCTCGTGCTTTGCTTGGTGAGCGTGCGAGAGCGTGCGAGAGCGCGCGCGCGCGTGCGTGCGTGCGTGTGTGTGCGTGCGCGCAAGCGAGACGCGATGGCTGGCCTGCCGCCCACCCACAGCTACGCATGGAAACAATTCACGCATTCAAACACGACCGCTCGAAAGCTTGGAGTGGATATCGCAGAACCCCCTCCGCTGCCCGAATTCTGAAAAACTTCACTTCCAATTTGCAAGATCGTCCTTTTGACCCGCGCATGACAAAAAAAAATTATCGGGGTGTCTGGTGAGTGGAAGAAGAGAATGGCTCCGTCTTTTCAAAACGTTTTGTTTCCCTCATACCTATAAACGAATTTTGTTAAATGTCACGCCCAGGCATAAATGTCAGCAATTTTGGCACTTCATTGCCCTAATTGTTTCTGTCCATCATTCGCAGTGCATCAAAAACAACATGCTCATCTCAATCCGAGCATCCGAGTGTTTCAGTACTGCAAGGGATCGGCTGATCACAAGCAGGAACCTTCGTGAGTAAGGGATGGCCAGGAGTGAGTCCGAGTTCGTTCCTGGCCAGTGCCGACATCAGTGACGAGTGATACGTGAACGGGTCCTGGGATCCGTTCCTCTTCATCGACCCGCACTGTTCAGCGTAGTGAAGTATGGTCAATCAACCACCCCCTCCCCTCCCCCACCATCGCATGACTGACAGAGTGGGGAAGTTATTAGCGTAGTTGTGGATTGACAAAGGGTTGTTGCATCTCATCCAGGACGTGTTCAGCCACCCCTTCTCTCTCCAGATTCTTTCCTCGCACTGCCATGGAGTCCTAAGTTCCAACAGCCTCGCTCAGTTCAGCAAGCGTATTAACTATTTATCTATCACACCTTCAATAGTGCCGTCTGTTGCTGGCCGCTTTGCGTTTTGGGTCGGTCCTCAGGACCTATCCTACACATCCCTCTGTGGCCTGCTCTAATACGTGTCTGCTTCTCAACGAACCGACGCAGGTTTGCAGGAGAAGACGGCCTCCCCTCCAATTTCACATCCCGTCAGCCCGTTCACTTGGAAGTGTCGCGTTAGTCACAATAATTTGTGTCGGCTTTCTTTGGATAAAGCGGTCGCAAACACGAGCGCTTACAAGCGGACGCATAAACACACACGTGTGTGTGTGTGTGTGAGCATCGTCACACATCCTCCTCCCCCCCGGGGGTTACGCCAGAAAGACACACGCACACACACAAAATTAGGAGCGGCAACTGCAACAATAAAGGTCAACCTGCCCCCAAAACGTCGTCAAGCCCAAGTCTGTGAATTTGGGAAATGAACGTCGTGTGACTCTCGTGCCCAGAGCACTCCAACGTCAGGGCAGCACCACCACCATTGCCACATGGGTGGAGTAGCTTGCAAAGTGGTTAAGCCGGCGACACATAAGTTCGATTCCCGGCCAAAGCTAAATGTCGATGGCGAGTGTTATTAGTACCGGGCCCTCCTTCCCCGGGCACTCCCCTTCCACTGTGGGGCACCGTGGTGACGAGATGTTATCGCCTTCGCCTGGTATGCAGGAAATCCCGAGTTCGATCGCGACCCTGTCGCTTGTAAACTCGGGAGCTTGAATGTTCTCCAAGTGGTCACGTGTATTTTTCTCTGGATCCTCCGGTTTTTCCCTCCACATAAAGAAACATGCGTTGAGAGTATTTGCCTGCTATAAATTTTCACGTGATGGGCCACGAGCATTTGTGTCGAGGTCGCTTCTGAAAATGAAATACATGGCTCAGTGGGCCTTACCTGGTAAAAATAAAAATAGTTCCGTTTATAATTTAACAACCAGCAGTGTCCAGCGATGAGTATGGACAAACAAACCACATTGGAGGATTGAAAATGGCTGGAAGTATTAACTCTTTGGTTCTTTCGGTAAAGTCACGTAGAAAATCAAATCAAATAATAATAGAATAGACGTTTCGGTTGCGACACAAGCAACCATCATCAGGTAAGAATGAATTATTTAAACACAGACACGGAATCAACACAGGCAGACACACGTGCAGAAAGAGACACACACACAAAGACACACCGAGCGTGACACACACCAAGATGTGTCTCTCTCTGCATGTGGGTCTGCCTGTGTTGTTTCCGTGTCTGTGTTTTTATCATTCATTCTTACCTGATGATGGTTGCTTGTGTTGCAACCGAGACGTCTATTCTACTATTTGATTTTCTACGTGACTTTACCGAAAGAACCACAGAGTAATTCCTGCAGTCACGAAAGCTTCGAATCCAGTTGGAAGTATTTATTTAAAATTTTTTATTTTATCAACACCACCGCCAGCACGAAGCTCGACACCCCCCCAGCACGCCGGCCAACACGCTGTCTTCAGCGTGCTTTGTCTAACAGCGGCGAAGATAAGGGACCGTCTTCTTTCTCTCTTAATCAGAACTTTCCCACACAGTGTTGTCAACGATGAATGAGGGTAAGAGTCCGTGCAGAGGCATAATACAGAGATAACGGGTGTGAACAACATCCCTCATCAAGGCCTCATCAGGGTTCAACCTTCTTGCTTGTTTTTATTTACAGGGGCTTGTATGCATGGCTCATTGTGCACGCAAGCGTGTGTGTGCGTGCGCGCAAGCGTGTGTGTGCACCCAGGACCCCATTCAAACCCTTAGTGGCATGGTCTCAGCTATCTGATGAAAGTTGCAAGCGAGAATTTCATCATCGCTTGTGGCTGGGGTTGGCATCGTCCCCCACTCCTCCTGATGTCGAGGGGAAATGGGCGAGATTTAGGACTGTGGCTCATGCAGCTGCATTGTCTGCTTTGGGTACACGGTCCAGACCTCCTCAGAGACCCTGGCTGACAGAGGAGGTGTTCAAGCTGGCTGAAAAAAAGAGACAGGCCCACCCTCATCGGCTACAACATCCCATGTCAGAGAATGAGGAGGCTTACCGCAACCTTCGCTCGGAGGTTCGGAGAGTCGTGAGGCGCTGCAAGGATGGGTGGTGGTCGCGGGTTGCTGAGGAGATTGAATCTGCCTCAATGGCCCGCGATCACAAATCGCTCTTTAATTCCATAAAAAAGTAACCTGCAGCGCCACACCTATTACCATCATTAGGGGAAAGAACGGTGATCCAATCTCCGATCCCCAGGAACAGGTTTGCAGATTTGCTGAGCATTTCTGTGAGGTCCTGGGGGAGGGGAAATCCCTCAACTTGGGACAAAGTGGGGATGATGCTGCCGAGGCTGCGGTGCCTCAAATATTGGAAGAAGAAGAAGTCACCCCCTGTGAGTGGCTGGCTGAGGTGCAACCTGTTGAGGAAGTATTGAAGGCGATCCAGAGTCTGAGACCAGGAAAGGCATCGGGCAGAGATGATCTCCCAGGCGAAATGCTGAAGGAAGGGTGGCGTTTGTGCACAGATTGCCCTACATGACATCATAACAACAGTCTGGATCACTGGACAGGTTCCGCAGGATTGGAAGGATGCCCTGGTGGCCCCCCTCTTTAAGAAGGGGGACCGCACAGACTAACAACTACAGGGGCATCTCACTTCTCAGTGCCGGGAAAGGTCATGGCAAGGATTATTCAACATTGCCTTGCTAGACACGCTGAAGTGAAGCTTGCGGAGCCCCAATGCAGTTTCAGGAAAGGGCTGTCCTGCACGGATGCCATATTTTGTTGTTGTGGAGAGAGTGGAGAGTTTCCCATACCCGGGTAGTGTGCTCATGACCGACTCTGGTTTAACAGCAGAGGTCTCACTCGGAATCAGTCGAGCGACATTATCTTTTCATCGGTTGCATAACGCTGTGTGGAAGCTACCTGGTCTGTTGCTCCGCACGAAGCTTCAGGTCTTCTCAGCCACAATCATTCCCTCCCTTCTCTACACTTGCGAAACGTGGACCCCCCCTAATGGAACATCTTCACCGGTTAGAAACATTTAGGCTGGCCTGCCTACGATCCATCCTGCATTTAACCAGACTGGATTGTGTGAGGAGCTCACAGATCCTTGAAAGATCTGGACAAAGTCCCATCGGTGAGCTCCTCCAGCAGGAAAGGCTGCATTGGCTGGGCCATATAGCCCGCGTGCCCAGCCACCGCATGCCTAAACAGCTTTTGCTCGGCCGGATCGCGGGGGCTAAATGGGCGCGGCACGGGCTAGAGAAGAGATGGAGTGACGTGGTACAGGAGGATGTGGAGCTGAGTGGACTTGCCGATGACTGGTACCAGCGGTGTCAACATCGGCCTCTGTGGAGGAGGCTCGTGAAGGATGCTACTGGGAAGTTGGAGGCAGTCGCCCTTCAACAACAATGGAGGGCGGAGGAACGACGCTCACAACAAGGAGCAGAGCGTAGGGTGGCTAAAGCAGAGCAAGTTGGCACAGTAGGGGGCACAGGTGGTACATCAGCCAGTCGTCTCAGTCAGTCGACCTGTGGCATCTGGTTCTGCCCCTTGGCCTCCTGCCAGCGGGCGTTCGATACTTCACGTGGCCTCAAGGGGCACATAGCCTGGCCCAAGCGTTGTGGTGACGTCACCGCCACTTCGTGGCTAATGGCGGTTGTTGTTGTGTGCGTACGTGCATGCAAGAGTGCGTGTGTGCGCGTACCTGTGTGCATGATCGCATATTTAGTTTTGAATTTCATGACATTCGATACCTTTAACACATACCTACCTTATTTCCACTACTCGGCCCTAACTTTGATATCACAAAAGGCCACCTTCAACGACTGCAATGATCAGCGGCAAACCAACTCGATAACAGAAATAATAATAACCAAAATGATGCCATTATGGGCCCAGAAGACATCACCGATTCTCAGGTCCTGCCTGTTCCTCAAGCGGGTCCCGCGTTGTGATATTTGAGGCGGGCGATGCGATCAGCGTTTGGCTCCACGAGGGAGGAAACCGGAGGAGACCCAGCGAAAACCCACCACGCGGTAACAACGGTGGACCCATCCTCAGCACCGCCACCACCTCCTTGTCACCCCGCAGCTCCACGCCTACGACACCCGGGTGGGCCCGGCAGCCGCAGATCGACGTACGGACCAGGCTCTGCTCAGCCCCCGCTTGGCTGCCGGCAGGCGATGGGGATGGGGTGCTGTCTCAAAAACGTTTTTGAGGGCCACAGGGGGCGAGCAAATCGAATATTTTTTATTGGCCGCGTGGGAGGTTGTAAGGATTCCAGGTTTTTCGACTCTGCTGTCTTAATAATACAGGTGAAGTCTCCAGACCTCAACCAGCGAGAGTGATTGAACGCGAGAGATTAAAGAGACACCGCGGTAGGGATGGCTCTCATGCCAAGGGCACGGGCAACGCGTGCGAGCGCACCCACGGTTCAAACAAAGCCTCTGCGCTGCCTTTAAAATCCACCGCTAGTTCAAATCCGACGCTGCAGGGGGTTACGTTTTACCCATTAAGTCAGCCGGGTACTATATATGCGCAAGCCTTGGTGAGCCTATGACTAATGTATTTTATAACATCTCGCCAAGGTAACGCTAAACATTTAAATGTCCTAACAATACTTCACATGTGCGCGATAAAATCTGCCGATGCTGGACTCGATAAAAAAAACACTCATTTTGATGGCGGGTTGGGATTTAGAAACGTCTAGGTGAAATCGCCATGGGTGGAGAATATCTTCTTGGCGAGATCTGTCCCTACCCATGCTGGATTCGAGTAAGCCAGAAGATTGTCAGAAAAACCTAAAGCAGTAGCAGTCGTGGTAGTTAGCAACCACGCGCCACCGGCTGCTTTCACGCAAAATAGTAAAACACCGGTGTGCTGAAGTGGTAACTAATTGGCACGTTTTGTTTACGTGACAAACCTTACTGTTTGGCTTTGTCGGGTGGTGGTGGGTAAACGAAACATTGATATTTATGCAATATAACAAACAAACAAAAACCTTGATTATCAGCCACGCACACCTTTGTCTCCCCATTGCTGATGTTTACACGTCACGAATTTGCTCAGTTTAAGGCCTAGTAGATCTAGGAGAGGCATAGGATTTTTTCAGATATCACTCGCAACTGGCTGCAAGCCGTGGGCAGAAATATGGCTCAGGTCATTGGATTCATAGTGTGCCAATAACTGTGCCAATAACTGTGCCACCACTCTCCATAAACACAGACGCACACAAAAAAAACACAAGCACGACTATCTTCACGGGATATCAAATGAAGTTCAGCACAATACACAAAGTGTGCTTATGTATGCGGAAAGGGTTATAAAGGGAGTTTTACTATCTCACAACCGAGACCACAACGAGCGTATCTGTCCCATCCTTGAATGCCACCATGGTGATGCACTCAGCATTTGCGAGCGGCTAAATCATGTGGAAACAAGACTCTTCCGTTCCTCCTGGGAGTCTCTCTATGTGTGTATGTTGAACTTCCTTCGCATTGTATGTAGCCAATCGTGCTAGTCGTTTGGCTACGTACGGTGTGAGAACATGAGCCCTACCACTTTGAAACGGCCCACATTATATTTATCCATCGGTGCAAGCATCTCAGCAGCACTAATCGGATACTGGAGGGGTACATTTTGTGCCCGGAAACAACTACTGTGTTTCTAACTTGAGTGCGTTCGAGTCAATTCTGTACCTACAAGGGGACTATTGCAGTGGCAGTACTAAATGTGGTGTGTGTGTTAATGTGTGGGGAGCAGTGGTGCAGCAGTTAGCGCGCTGCACGATGAACCTAGCATCCCGAGTTCCATTCCGGCTCACGGCCAACACCAGTGACGATTATTTAAACCGGTCCTGGGCCCCCTCTAGGTACACTCAGCCTCAAATAAGTATCTGATGCAGTGTGTAAACATCGCTGTGAAGGCCTTCATAGGTGCTCGCTAACAACAATAGCTCCTTCCATCTGTTAAGACTCCACGAGGGGATCTTTGTCTTTGAATGTGTGGCCTACCACACGCATCTACACGTCCTATTTGTCCCTCAGTTTGGGCAAGGTTCCCCACTCCTGATTTATAACAACAACAATGCCATTATAATATCCCATGAAAACTTCGCTGAGCCTCAAGACCTCTAAGCAGGAGGGGGGGGGGGGGGTCCTGCTGCGCATTCCCGCCGAACTCACGCCACTTAACGTGGAGGATTCAAACAAGTTAATTGGATGACCATAGGTGGTGCGACGAATGATTGGGGTCCACGCGGGCGCCTTCCCGACCTCTCATCATGACACGAGCGGCGGCGGCAGCGGCACGCATAGCGCAGCGCAAGCAACGGAGAGGTAGGCCAGCGGGCTGGGAGTGAGTTGGCTCAGACAGGTTGGAGTGGTTTTTGGCAGGGGAGGGGGGGGGTTGGAAATGATGGTTTCGAGTAGGCCACCGCGAGTTGATAAACAACTCCGCCGGCTCGGGATCGCGCTTAATGAGCGTCGCTGTAGTTGGTCTGGATGTCACTCTCCGAGAACCCCCCACGTTAACAAAGCTGCACAGAGAACGGGGGGCTTTCACCGTCGGAACGGGACGCTGTCGTGAGGGGCAGCCCTACTGACTATCGAGACAACCGCCCGCAGACGCAACCTTGAGATGGGGGGGGGGGGGATGGAGACGGTGGGGGGGGTTAGCGAGGGGTTGGCGGGAGGTGCCCGAGCGGCGAGCCAGGCGGCGGAGATGACGGTGAGAAGGCTGCGCAATTGCCGTCGATCCCACGCGCGAACTTTTTGGCGGGGCGCGACGGGGCGACGTCGTGGGAGTGGCACGAACACCGTGAAAGGCGGCGCGCGCGCTCTCGACGGAACTCCGCGGAGCGCTCGCGGCGAACAAAACCCACCGGCAGCGGCTCGCAGCGCCTGGCGATGGCGCTTGCGGGGGCTGACGGTGGGGGGTGGGAGGGAGGGGCGGGCGGGCGGGCGGGCGGGCGACGTGACATCGCGTGCCGAAGCGGCGCGCGCCCGTTCCACTGCTACCCCCCGCGTGTGGTCCCGACGCGCCGAGCTGTCCAAATTACTTGGCGAGCCGTAACGCTGGGAAATTCGTGCCGTCGGGTTTCCGTGGCTCGGCACGGCAGGCCGCTCGGCGCGATCCGTTCTGGAGGAGCGACCCGTCGAACGCGTCGGCCGAGCAGGAACGTAACCGTCGGTGACCGCGGTGACGACGACGATGAGCTGCCCGACAGCTGGTCCAGAGACCTCCAGAGAAGGCTGAGGAGGATGGATTGGGACAGGGAGATGGGAGAGGAGACACACAGGAACTAAACTGAAACTAAACAATTTATTTTTATTTTATTTTACCACGTGAGGCCCGCTGAGCTACATGGTAGCTCTGTTTCACAAGTGACCTGGCTACCACAAATGAAAACTCGACGAAGCGGCTGATCATCGTGTGGAAATTTATAGCAGCCAAATACTCTAAACGCACGTTGATTCTCAATGTGGAGGAACAAAACCGGAGGACCGGGAAGAAAAATCCACGCGACCACGGGGAGAGAAACAGAATCTGGATCGAACTCACGACCTCCTGTATACCAAGCAAGGTAGTTAACATCTCGCCACCGTGGCGGGCACGAGGCGGAGATCCCACAACCCAGCACCTGCCCAGACTCCTACGAATCAATTTCTCTACGGTTGTCCCCTCGTCCCCCACCTACGATTGGCAGAACCCCAAGAACTCTTGAACCGGCTCCAGAGAGGCGATGCCAAACGAAGGGAAAAGTGTCTCCCTGCGAGCCCACCTGTTCCACAATCCGTCTGCAGAAGAAAAAGTAAAAACCCTCCCCCGCTCCACCCCATGCCCTCCCCCCCCCTGACAAAAATTTAATCTGATCATACATGCCGGTAATATAAACTGTGTCAAAAAACTGAAAGGTCACGGTGATGGTGATAAGTTTGTTTCGACTTATCAGATGCATTAAAGCAAAAAAGTTATGGGTTCTCTGTTCATAATTTCTGTTTAATATTGACGTTATTAGCAACAAGAAAAAAATGCACTAAATTTATAATGTGTGTACAAGGATTAGGAATACGAGGAAGTATGCAAACTCTCTCTGTCGGTAACAAAATGACAAAACATTAAACAATAAAATGACTGCCTATGCCCAGATCACCTTGAATCTGCCCAATTGAATATCTTGGAAGCTAAACAGGCTTTAGTTTGCTTAGTACTTGGATGGGTGACCACTGGAGCTTGCCAGGTGTTGTAGGCATGGGGCTGCGAGGTGATAGCAGTGCGGAGTATTACCCCGTCGTATGCCATGTGGGGTTTACCTCCGGGTGCTTCCGGTTTCCTTCAACATGAAGCTGAAAGCTCATTCATGGAATTGGCAAAATATCTCAATCAAATGAGAGTCTCTTCGGAAGCAGTCTTGAAGACTCAGGGTGACACAACACCCATGATGACATCAATGACCAAATCACCTGGATCAGCGCCTGACCTCCTCACCCAAACTCACGAGCTCAGCAGATTTCAGCCTGGATAGTGCCTGGATAATATAATAATAATTCAAATTTATCATGCGCATTCCATCCTCGGATCCCAATGCGAAATGCGTGGAAAACAGGGAAACAAAAACAGAACCAGAGCCACCGACCAAACTAAGGAGGAAAGGAAAGTTTACAGAAACGGGTTTTCAAAGCAGACGCAAATATATATACCGACTCTGATTTCCTGATTTCGAATGGCAAGGCGTTCCATAGCTTGGGTGCCACGCTTACAACAGGTCGATCATCAAAAGAGCGCAAACTTGACCTGGGAGTGCCGAGCAGTTGGAGATCGGAAGATCTTAAGGACCTTGGTAGATTATCTAAATGTATTAGTTCCTGCAAGTAATGTTGGGGTGAGCCCTTTTAAAGCCTCTCTCCCTGTGGTTGCATGGATTTTTCTTCCGTGTCCTCTGGTTTTTTCCCTCCACATTGAGAACCAACATGCGTTTAGAGTATTTGGCTGCTATACATTTCCACACGATGATAAGCCGCTTCATTGCGCTGTCATTTGTGGTAGCCAGGTCACTTCTGAAAAATAGCTACCATATAGCTCAGTGGGCCTCATGTGGTGCAATAAAAAAATAGCTTAGTTTCAGTTTTGTTTCTGTCTAGTTCCCGCATCTCCTCATAGGCTGCCGCGGGACTGCGGAATTATCTATTGAGCAGCAAAGGCCAGTCCGTTCTGCTACTTCTACGCTAACCACATTTCCCCACCTTCGCCGACACGCACTTACCGGCGCGGTGCAAGCACAGCCCACGTGACCCCCGTGGCGCAGGTAGGCCCTCACCCAGCAGTGGGTTGACACGAGGGCTGAGGACGTACAAGTGAATCATTGTGATTGTTATTACAGCAGTTGTATTCTCCTAGCGGCAGTACAGCCTGCCTGGAGGGCCGAATGGAGTTCAAAATAACTGACAAACACCTTGTGCAAAGAGCCGACGCAGGAGAATCCTGGGTTTGATCTTCCACAAACCTCATGGTCCACCCTAAACCGCATCCACACAAACCTTGGCAGGTGCGGATACCTGATGCACAAATGGAAGATTAAAAACTCTCCAGTGTGCGACTGTGTGCCGTCCAGAACAGACTACACAACATATAATGACGCAACGCCCGATCTACAAATACGAAAGAGACATCAGAGCGACGATACACTACTCCACCACTCCTGACGTGGTCGGCGGGGTTTGACCACCTGAATGTGAAATTGTAGCCGTTGCTCCTTCATCCACATCAGCAGCCGTACATAAGGAGTACAGCCCGCCACGCAAACAGGGTCACGGGGCTTCAACGCAAAAAAAAAAACTTTACAACGCTCAGCCCCGACAGGTTTGCATGGGGTAACGTGCGAGCGCATGTGTGCGCGCGTTTCACCCAAGGGTGCGCGCAACTGCATTCAATTACACAGCGATCGTCCACTTCCCAGGCTGATTGATAGTGATGCATATAACTATAGGCACGTATGGCATCTCATTAATGCCATGATGAATGAAATGATAATGTTCTCTGGGCCGCGGGTGACGGTTTTACATGTGCACATGCTTACAATCGCGCGCGGAGAAGCGAGCGCTACGCACGCGAAGACGTGTCATCGTCATTAGCATTTTATGAACAACACGCATATACGCTTGACAGCTCATCTGTAAACATGCGACCGTGAGCTCGTGTGTGCGTGCAAGGGCCAGGGCTCGCTTAACAAAGGTTGTGCATTACGAATCATTAAAACACATGTCTTTTGCCGAATAGATTTATGTATGCATGTGCTGCGTGTAATAACGAGCGGTGTAATTAATCACCACGATTTAATGATTCGATTCAAGAATCGTGTCTGTTTTTTTTCTTACAGCGTTGTGGTGAACGTAGTAGCCACTAGCAGCTATGACATGGAGCCATGGTGGCGAGATGTTAACTACCTCGCCTGGTGTCGTGGGTTCCATTCCGACCATGGCGCCTGCTGTATATTTGGAGCTTTCATGTTTTCCCCGTGGTCGCGTGGATTTTTCTCCGGGTCCTCCGATTTTACCTTCACATTTAGAAACACGCGAGAAATTGGCCGCTATAAATTTCCACATAAGGCCACTTCATTGGGCTATCATTTGTGGCCAGGTCGCTTTTTAAAAAGGGCTAAAATAGTTACGTGGATATACGAATCAAGATGTATTCTTACACAGGTGATTCGAAGTATATACTGTGTGCAGAAAACTCTCTCCGACATTCATTTTAATTCCATAACCATTGAACAAACTAAAGGAACTAAGTTCAAAGAAAAAAGTATATTTTACTCACGCGATCTCTGTTGGACTATGGGTGGAAATCACAAGTTGGCCGAGAGTAATTTAAAGCCTGGCGGATTTTTCTGTCTTGGCGCGGAGATCTGCCAAGCCTTAATGGCCCCAAGCCTAAATGTGAATTGCAATTTATACATTTAGCATTGCACCACTTTCGCTTAGACATAGTTATAGTATGAAGCGTGTTCTAAAATAGGAAAAGGCAGCTATAGTGGAGACTAATGCACGACGTACAGATATTATTTTTTATAATCGACTTAAAATTTGACGCGAAAGAGCACAATTCTGCTTGGTATAAACGACCAGGTTGGTCATCTGCTTGCATCCCAATATAGTAATCATGAAAAAAAATATCTTAAGAAACCCAATTGTCCTATAATAATTGGATTTTTTCTAATTCATACGAGGCAATATTTGTCAATATTCGCTCATTTGTGAAAGCTTCCAGTTCAGTGTACTAAAACGTTGTTTAAGCCCACGGACCAGTCAGCCGATGTTAACATTTCCGCAGACCACGCAGCCCCTCCACCCCTGGTGATAAAAACGCATTCACTTCTCTCTCTAAATACCACTCGTACAACATTCATATTACCGGAACCCAAAAACATTTTTTTCAACGCAGCTATAAGGTTTTCTTTTAGGGTGGGCATTTAGATTTTCAGTTTAGGGTCGTTTAATTAGGGGGGGGGTTTGTCTAACTTCATTATTAATTTTAATATCGTAAGCAAAATATTAATGTCCGAAACAAAATGTATTATTATTATTATTTCAGGATCGATCTGCATTTGCATCGCAGTGCCGTGGATCACCTGGAGGAATCTCACGCCCCATTGGTCGGACTAGGGACCGCACTTTGAGAACCACTGCTCCAGCCAATGAACTCACCCCTATAGCACTGAGAGCAGGGGTGGGAAGCCTGTGATCCAACGGGGTCGCGCGAGTTCCCCGTGACTTCGTTTCACATGACGAGACCTAACAACTTCGGAACGACATTTATCCATCGCTGCAATCATCTTAGCTGCACTAATCGGGTGCTAGAGGGGAAGTAAATATCATAATCTTCTTTGGTTCTTTCGGTAAAGTCACGTAGAATGAGAATAAGATAATAAATTGATAAAATAAAATAACACAATATTCTCACGACGTTTCGGCCACAACACACGCGGCCTTCATCAGGTGAAGGGACGAGACTGTCTCGTCCCTTCACCTGATGAAGGCCGCTTGTGTTGTGGCCGAAACGTCGTGAGAATATTATTGTGCTATTTTACTTTATCAATTTATTATCTTATTCTCATTCTACGTGACTTTACCGAAAGAACCAAAGAAGATGAATCCTTGCAGTCACGAAAGCTTTAAATCGAAATGTAAATATTATAACATGGTGCACTTATGCCATTTGTACTCATGAACTTTATCTGTTTTATTTATTTTTAGTCATTTGCTTACTTTTCTTATACTTTGCACTTCTTATATTTTGCACTCGAACAGTTTTTTGTAATGTTTGTTGCTGTAACTTTCTGACCCACCCCTACTGGACATCTGTATAAAAAGAGCTTCATAGCTCATCGGATTTCTGCAGGATAAATAAAGATTCTGACGATTCTGATAAAAATTCGGAATATTTTTTTACCTGGCAACACCCTCCGTGTTTGCACTTGATGTGTGCGCGCCCCGTCACTTCTACCAGTACAAAGGGCCTCTTGTGATGACAGAGCGGCTCGCAGAGCTCATTTTTAAAGTCCTGATCGGCCCTCGGTGAGGTTTTTCCAGCCATGATCTCGAGCAGGGGGTCGGCAACCTGCGGGCTGCGGAGCCGGACGCGGCTCTTTGGGTGCCTGCTTCGTCACGTTCCACCACCGTCTCTCGTGTTTGCCACCACAGTGCATTGGAGCTCTTGAAAATATATTTTTAAAAATTACCAAATTCGAAAAAAATGGCTCTTGTTGTTTTGGTTGCCGACCCCTGATCCAGAGCCACAACAACAACAACAAAAACAACGTGGCTTTGATTAAACCGTTCGATGAAGCCTGCGGTCCAAACAACTTCGTAATTTAGCGCCAGAGTGCGAATAATTGTTCGTCTTACATGAGTACATCCGGCTCGTTTTCGGAAACCCACTGTAGGTGTGAACTCGCACTAACCTGGCGCATGGCGTCAGAGAGTAGAGACCGGATGCACCTCTTGACAAAGCGGCATATTCCCCTTGGGCTAATGCCACCTGCGTGCGAGAACACACGCCAGGTAACCAGTGCGAACATTTATTTCGGCCGTTGCATTTAACGACCGAAACATTTCCATACTCTTTGGTTCTATTCGGTAAAGTCACGTAGGTAAAAAAATTAAACAACAAAAATCACGACGTTTCGGCCACAACACAAGCGGCCTTCATCAGGTGAAGGGACCAGACTGTCTCGAAGACTGCGCTTCACCTGATGAAGGCCGCTTGTGTTGTGGCCGAAACGTCGTGATTTTTGTTGTTTTATTTTTTACCTACGTGACTTTACCGAATAGAACCAAAGAGTATGGATCCTTGCAGTCACGAAAGCTTCAAATCTGGGATACATTTCCAATGAAGTGGAGTGGTGGTGCAATGGTTAGTGCACTACAAGACAAACCCAGCTATTGGAGTTCAATTCCCCACCCTGGCTATAATCATTGGCGAATGATATCTGGACCGGTCCTGGGCCTCCCCGAGGTTGATTCAGCCCAAAATGAGTTCCTGGTGTGGTGTGTAAACACTCAGCGCTGGGGAGAAGAAGTTGGTCAGGGGCGTGGTGTTGGTCACGACTCACGCTGTTGAGTGCTCTGCCGACCTTAATTGGTGCTCGCGAACTTCACTTGCCTCAGCAGTCTAAAGCTTCACGAGGGATGTTTGTGCATTAACATATTTTAAATTTCAATTATAAATAGCCTCCCTACAACTGAATGCAGTACTTGGTATTATGTGTAGTTTAGAATGAATGAGCCTGATCATCACCAACATGCATTGTCCAACAAGGCGAAGTATGGTCAACAAACTCCCATTGCCAACACAGCGTGGCAAGGCCTTCATCAAGCAGGGCATTGGCAGAGCACCGGCACATCATTATCATCATATTAATTATACATTTTCAACTGAGACCCCCTTACGTGCCTTTGCACAGCCAACAGACCTGGGCGGGGTGGGGATGGGATGAGTGTCGTCACTCATTGCGAATCGCAAACCCACAACGCAACCGTAGTGTCAGCTCACGGTGCTCGCTATGTTTGCAATCAGAACTGACCCCCCCCCCCAAGGTCCACACGCCACGTGTCTGCGTCAGAGCCAGGAGCTGGAACAGAAGGGGGGGGCCCCCCCCAAACTACGTAAATGCTCGTAAACCCGAGTCACCGGCGCAAGCCCCCATCGCCGCCGTCAGCTTCTGGCCAGGGGCGAGACAGACGATTGCGTGCCGATGAACCCTCACCTGGTGCTGCTTTCCACAGTGGCGGCAACTTCCGCGGTCACCGTCGTGCAGGCGAGGGAGCAAACGCCACGGAGCGCAAGTGGCTGGGACGCGGAGGGGGGGGTGAAGCAGAGCTCGTCGTAAAAAAACACCGAAAATATAAATCCGCGTGGTCGCTCTACCGCGCTGGTGGGCTGCGTTGTCAAGGGTCGGCTGCCACAGAAGGCCTCCTCCAGCCTCACGATGGCTGCCCGTCGAACAAAGACGGTCGCCGCGTCGCGTGCTTTCAGATGCTCTTCTGCGGCGGTCTGGGACATATGCACGCATGCATTTTGAACTTCTTTCGCACCGTACGTAGCCAACCGTGTTAATCGGAGGTGCGAGGAAAGGACAACAAAAAAAGAACGCTCTACATTATGAGACCTCCTTTGCCAGTAACAAGATATAGGAATAGGTTTTACCCTTTTAACTGGCACAAAAACTGACAACTTTATTCAAGGCATCATGTTTGCAATAACCATAACACAAGCAGTCAAAATGCCAACGAAAAAGACAACTCTGATAATAATATGCACTGTCCTTGAATTTGATTGGTCCACACCCGATGCGGATTTTCTTAGAGCCTAGTCTCCATTGGTGTTGGACCAGAAGACGCCAAAAGGCGTACAACTCAAAAAACAGCGCACTATCAGAGTATTGAGGGCTCGGGGTGAGCATTTACATTATGAGACCTCCTTTGCCAGTAACTAGGCTCTAAGAAAAGCTGTCTCGGGTGTGGACCAATCAAATTCAAGGACAGTGCATATTATTATCAAAGTTGTCTTTTTTGTTTGCATTTTGACTGCTTGTGTTGTGGTTATTGCAAACATGATGCCTTGAATAAAGGTGTCAGTTTTTGTGCCAGTTAAAAGGGTAAAACCTAGTCCTATAAGAACGCTCTTCCTCCCGATATCAGGAAGCCACTGGGAGCTGTGTACTTTTCAATCATCTAGATAGGGAACTCATTTTCTTTAGAGCTGCTTGTTGCCCTTACACCGCACTGTTCGATTAGCACGGTTGGCTACGTACGGTGCCAAAGAAGTTAAACGTACGTCCACACGCACAGGTCTGTAGCAGCGGTACGACTATTGGGTGCGCGAGAGCCCTCGAAGCGCTTCACTAGACCCGCCCTCGCCGGGTCACCCTCCCCTTATTCTTATTCTATCGCGTGGCAAGGTGATTGGCAACGTTCCATGTTGATGTCGAGGCTCGTGAGCCGGCGGAGGCCTAGCGGAGCGGTGTTGGGAATGTCTTTGGACACCGCCAGTGACTGCGAGCAAAGCGCCGTCGGGCATCGCTGGACGGTGCGTTCCACGCTTTGGCTGTGATAACCACAGTCGCAATGTCGGTGGGGGGGGGGTGGGGGGCTGATGTTTGGTATGCATCGGTGTAAAGGGTGTTCAGATGCGGTTCAGAGCTGACCACGTCTTCCTTGGTAGGTGTTTCCCTTCGTGAGTTTCCACCCGTCTTGAATAGTACACACCGTACCCATTAACACCTGTCAATAGTACACACCGTACCCGTTAACACCTGTAAATAGTACACACCGTACCCGTTAACACCTATCAATAGTACACACCGTATCCGTTAACACCTGTCAATAGTACACACCGTACCCGTTAACACCTATCAATAGTACACACCGTACCCGTTAACACCTGTCAATAGTACACACCGTACCCGTTAACACCTGTCAATAGTACACACCGTACCAGTTAATACCTGTTATTCCTGGTACATACCTGCATGCGTCTGGATTTGCGAGTAAAATTTTCCTTCACTCGGCTCTTAGTGCCCTGATATAGAGACATGTTCATTATAGAGACATGTTCATTGCTTGGGCAATAAAAGCAATATTTATTTTTAATTCTCAGTCTGTGAAATGTATCTAAATTAAAGTTACACACCATATTTAATCTGCTGGGTGATTTTCTGTCCATTGAATGGTGACCAGGCCCAGACTGTCGACTTGATGGATGTGAGAAGGTGGTTTCACCAAGGAATTTGGCGGAAATTCGGATTCAAACCCAGAATATGTCAGTGATTCCAGTCGAGCAATCTGACCCCCCCCTTAGCCACACAGCAATACCCCCTGACCATCCCCAAGTCTCCTCCCGGCTTCAAGCGGTCGATGTGGAGCTTCACTTCCGAGACTCCACTGCTGACCCTTACCGGTGGTGAGTGGGATCAGGTGCACGTTACTACGACGCTTGGTCGCGAGAGAATGAAAGTGGCATGGGGAGGGACAAGGGGGAGGGGAGCGGCGGCGGTGGCGGCGGTGGCGGCAACGACGCCAAGGTGTGCTCAGCGAGGCACGCCAGCTGCCTGTCACGCACCGGTGTTTAATAATCCACCCCACCCCACCGCGCGACACTGCGTCACCGTACAAATCACCCGTAAATCGGCAGTCATAAAATGCTACAAAGGGTGGCCTTATCCCGAGGCCTGATAGCATCGTGGCTGTTAGCGATGGCAAGCAGTGCCGCCATCGGCCCTGCTGTCTTGTTTTCTGCCACCGGTGGTTGCCTGGGTCCCAGCCTGCGGAACAGACACAGGGAGCCTTTCATCCCCATTTGCCACCAAGGGCTACATTTATGGGTGCAGGTTATACAGGGTGTTTTAAAAATAAGGACACAATTTCAAAGCAGTTAATTTCACGATGGCAACAGGTTACAATTACACAAAAAATTACAAAGGGTTTAATGAGTTATCAAGTCTTTGCTAACCATTTTATAAATGCTCTATGTGCCCTCCACCTGCTGTACGGAGAACATCGAGATGATATTTAAAAGATTTCCAAAATTCTAAACAAACACAAGATCCAGGTCCGGTTCAATACAGTACACAAAATTCGTGATCTGATCCCATCCGTGAAGGATGTCATTCCTGATTTACAGTACCCCGGGGTTTACAAATTGAGTTGTACCTGCGGTGATTGCTACATCGGTGAGACAAAGCGACATGTCTCTGACCGAATTCGCGAGCACAAATCAGATTTGAAACACGGCAAAACGAATTCTTCTGCCGTGGCTGATCACTGTTACAACGCTGTGGGGGATCATGATATAATTTTCTCCGATACCAAGGTTCTTTGCAAACCCACGGGCTTTTATCAGAGATTTGTTCATGAAGCAATTCAGATCTACAAACACAGACACAATTTCAACCGAGAGGATGGTTTCAAATTAAGCAACCATTGGAAAGATGTTCTAAATCGAACAAAACATTAAACTAATTTCAATGGTACAGTAGATTTTTCAAGTAGTGGTACCCCAAACTTTCGCAGCTCTTATAAATTCCCCCTTTTCATACCATCAATAGGTAAACTCCCCCCTCCCCCTTCCCCCCCCCCCCCGCGCCAAACTGCGAGTCCACCGGTACGTACACCACCTCTTTCCTAAAATCCGCCAATCAAATGCTAGTTTTTATGCTAATTTCTTTGTCAGAACACCTTGTTTGCTCGCACACAGGTCCGATGTCTGAGCGTGGTTGTGTTTCGCTAAATTATCCTGTTTGATGAGTACTAGGTGCCTCGGTGAATGTATATGCTCTAACTTTAACATAGCTATTTCTGTGACCAGTTACACGCTAATCACTCAGCTATTTCAATGCTAAATTCGATGCTAATTCCTTTGTCAAGGGGTACCTCTGCGGATGTGTATACTTTAACTTAGCTATTTCAATGAGCCATTTCAATGCTAAATTATATGCTAATTCCTTTGTCAAGGCACTTGGCCTTTTTCTTCTCACACAGCTTAAAGGTCGTGATCTAAGCGTGGCTTCTTCCACTCCAGCGCAAATTCCTTTGTCAAGGGGTACCTCTGCGGATGTGTATACTTTAACTTAGCTATTTCAATGAGCCATTTCAATGCTAAATTATATGCTAATTCCTTTGTCAAGCAGCGCTAATTCCTTTGTCAAGGGGTACCTCTGCGGATGTGTATACTTTAACTTAGCTATTTCAATGAGCCATTTCAATGCTAAATTATATGCTAATTCCTTTGTCAAGGCGCGTGGTCTTTTTCTTCTCACACAGCTTAAAGGTCGTGATCTAAGCGTGGCTTCTTCCACTCCAGCGCTGTCCTCCAGACAGTCTCGTCCCTTCACCTGATGAAGGCCGCTTGTGTTGTGGCCGAAACGTCGTGATTTTTTGTTATTTTATTTTCACCTACGTGACTTTACCCAATAGAACCAAAGAGTATCGAGACGATAGTTGAATTCATCCCAAACGCCTCTCAAAGTGAAGTCTTCTTCCACTGAAGTCACCGCTGCCGTGATTCTGTTTTTGAGGTCATCCAGATTAGTCGCTAATGGTGGCACAAAAACACCACGGGTCTTTGACATATCCCCTCAAGAAAAAGTCGCAGGGTGTGGTGATGTCTGGGGATCTTGGGGGCCAAGAGTTTAGCTCCAGGTCTTGGGGTCCTGTGTGACCTATCCAACGTTGAGGCGGTGTTGTCTTGCGAATGACTGAGGCTAGGGGCTGTTTGTGCGCTGGGAGAAGCATCGAGCGGTAATCATTTGAAACTCTATGCGCCGCCCTCTCTATGCCCCGCCCTCTCTATGCCCCGCCCTCTCTATACCCCGCCCCTTTCAAGTGGTAAGAGTTTTATTCATGGGCGGTTCGTGGTTGCAGAGATATAGCGATTTAAATTCGGGTCCATCTCTTTTTAAACACCCTGTAATTCTAGGAGCATAAGGACATTTTTTTTTTTTTAAACATGTGTCCTATTTGAGTTGGATTTGTTCTCGCCGTATTTCAATAGACGCTGCAAGAGACGCGCGCGAACGCACATACGCACATGCTCGTGGCTTTCATTTCTCACGGAATAAAATACGGTCTGTTGGTAGACCTGGGAGTAGTAATGGACTCGACTGTCATGAGTCGAGTCCATTACGAATGCGCACCGATCACACATGGCAAGCACTTTGTAACAACACTGTTTTAGGCCCGTTGCAAAGACTGGCTGAGGACTTAAGGATTGATCTCCTGAACATCCGCCAGTAACTGCTTCCAGGTCTGCAGGCCGGAGACTGCCACACCGCGCTGCCCGTATCACTGCACGCGGCTTGTGTGTGGCTACAGCCGTAACAAAGAAGTACACTCGACGTGGTATGCCAGGTGTGGAAATATTTTGTGAGTCACCGATCTGGAGAGACCCATCTGAAATGAATCTCTGCGCGAGCTGCGTTAACACAATACTGCCCTAGGGCGTGGCTCGTTTTCGCGAAGTTGGATTTAATGTGACTATATATGTTTCAGTTTATTAACGGATTATTTGGAATCAGATAAATATTTTGTGGTACTCTATCACATAGCTTAATTTACTCAGCCTCTGAGAGCAGTAAACTAGGTAGGAGAATTTAGCATCATCGATAACAAAAGACCAAGAGCCTTGAGAGACCAGTAATATAGGTATGTTGGACTTCTTTCTAATCATACTTATCCAACCATGCTAATCGGAGGTGCGGGGGAAGAGAATAAACTAAACACAAAAAGCAGTTAAAAAGAAATGAGTTTTAATCGAGAGTAAAAAGTGCATAGCTCCAGTGGTTTCCTAACATCAGAAAGAAGAGCGTTCCAGATGGCCGCAGGAGTGCATCTAAAAGCACGTGATGCGGTGACCGTCTTTGTTCGACGGTCAGCCAGAAGCCGGTGCTACGAGGATGACCGGCGTGTGCATGAGGTTTATGCTTCTTGACGAGATCAGCAAGGCATTGATTATGGGGGCTCTTAGTAAGCACCCACTGAGAAGAGAAATGGCACACACGAGGGTGGGGGTGCTGTGGCCAGCAGTACTGTATAGTCAAACAAATCCTCATCATCATTAGACCTCCTTTGCCAGTACCAAAATATAAGAATAGGGTTTTTCCCCTTTTTTTCTGGCAACAAAACTGAAACCTTTTTACAAGGATTCATGTCTGCATTAACCACAATACCTGCAGTCAAACGCCTTTTGGCGTCATCTGGTCGAGCACCAATTGGGTCGAGGCTCAAAAGAAAGCCGTCCCTTGATGTGGACCAATCAGTTTCAAGGACAATGCATATATTATCATAGTATGTTTATGTTTGCATTTTGACTGCAGGTATTGTGGTTAATACAGACATGAATCCTCGTAAAAAGGTTTCAGTTTTGTTGCCAGAAAAAAGGGAAAAAACCCTATTCTTCTCTTAAATCCTCATCACTTGACGTAACAAGGGAGTCCATCCAGCAGTGGCATGACAAAGGGCTGTAAGTGAATATTAATTAATGTGTATTCAGCATCCTTCACAGCATCCAGATGCAAACTCTCATGAGGCTGCGTTCAAAAATGAAAGCGTTCCGTATGTTTGACCCCAAATAAGGCTTCTTGGTTTTTGGATCGTACAGCTTTCTATTTCTTCTAAACCTTATTTAGAATTTAGATCGGTTACTCACTCACTGACCCACTCAAGATCGCCTATATGCCTGATGTGTGCATTACATTCCTATACGATTGCTTGTCTTGCGATCGAAACGTCGTGATGACGATTGCGTGTGTTGCGATGGAAACGTCCTGATATTATTATTTGTATTATTATATTTTTATTATTTTTTCGATCTACGCGGCTTTACCAAAAGACCCAAAGAATACGAATTCCTGCAGTCACGAAAGCTTTAGGTCAAGGTGAGTTTAGAGTTCATACGTACATTAATATCATTTTTTTTTTTCGCGCGTACAGCCGAGTGGAAAAAGGGATGGAGATGTGTAGGTCCAAGTTCACTAGAGAAAATTGACGGCAAAAGGTGGCAGCCGTTTGTGTGTGTGTGGCTCCTCCATGCCTCCGTTGAGCGACCGTTTGGGACAGCGGATTAGGGTACGGTCCCCGTACTGGCGCCATCCTATGAAGTTCCTGCAATGCCTCAAAACCAGCTCACTCCCGCGCATTAGCTGATCTCGTGGCTCCATCTCCGCAGTTGTCATATCTTTTTGGGCGCGATAACGTGCACGTACGTTTTAATGCACGGACATTCGGGTGGAGTGTTTGTGCAGTGTAGCGTGCATTGCACGATTAACCCGGTGATCTGAGTTCGATACCGCCGTACTCGTATTTTTTTTATTTTACCAGGTAAGGCCCACTGAGCTACACAGCTCTTTTTCAGTTGCGACCTGGCCACAAATGATAGCTCAACGAAGTGGCTTGTCATCGTGTGGGAATGTATAGCAGCCAAATACTCTAAACGCACGTCTCTAAATGTGGGGGGGGGGGGGAAACCGGAGGACCCGGATAAAAAAAAAACCCACGCAATCACGTGGAGAGAGAACACGCAAACTCCAAATATACAGGGGTCAGGGTGAGGATCGAACCCACAACCTCCTGTATATCAGGCGAGGGAGATAACATCTTTTCACCGCAGTGTCCCAGTTCGATGGTCAGTGACATCTGACCTGGTCCTGAACCCCACCCCCTCGTCTGCACACTTTGCCAACCACACTAGACACAGCGTGGTGAAGTATGGCCAAACGCCTCGTGGCCAGCATGGCATGGGGAGACCTTTGTCCAGCAATGGGATTGACCAAAGGGCCAAAATTCTCCCCCTCCTCCGTGTGTGAACGTGTGTGTGTGTGTGTGTATATACACGCACGGCCATGACGTGTTGCGGCAGCGGAATAAAAATGCTTGCGTGCCTCGTCGGGAGATGGGGGTGCGGTTGCTGTTTAATCGGAACATAAACAGCAGGTGCTGTGCGCAAAATCTAAATATTTGCGATTGGAAATGGAACAATCTTAATTCACTCCGTTCTGGGATGACAACGTGGTGATGCACATCAGCTGGTGACATGGGCAGCATCACGGTAAGGGGGGGGGGAGGGGAGGTGGGATGGGGGGGTACAAAGGGGTGAGTGCCCCCACCCTCCACTTGGCAGACTGAGTAGACTCGGGGAAGTAGGAGCCAATTAATACATTGTAACAGTAAATGCTACGTGCATCATTATGAGATCCACCGCTGGATGAAGGCCTCCCCCAAGCCTGTGGCATCTCTCAGGTTCCTGGCGATGTGAGCGATCCATCTGGCATCTGCAGACGAGCTGATTTTGTTTCTCCATTCCCGCGAGGAACAACCCTACAGGTGCGTTTTTCCTTCCTTTTAGCTGTCACGTTAAAAAATAAAGGTGTGCAGTGGACTGCAATAATAGGTTACTCACGGAACCACGGTACAAATGCTCCTGCCGAGGAAATTCTAATCGCGGCGCTAAGCTGTGCGGCCTCATTCCCTAACCCAGCTCCTCAGCGCAACATCCCTCAAAGCTCTGCGTTGTGTTTTTCAGATTATTATTTGTATTTGTGATTACTATTATATACTCTAAACGTAAATATTCGTCAGCGTCCCAGGTTGTACCACGTGTTGTTTGGACACCGCGGGGAAACGTTGGGATATCGTGCCGAACCGAAAACAATACATCGAGAAAACCATCTGGATGAGCAATACTGCAGCCCGACCACAAACACCTAAACTATTAAACTACTAAACATTTTTTTTTATTTTACCAGGTAATGCCCACTAATCTATATAGCTCTCTTTCACAAGCGACCTGGCCACAAATGATAGCTCAACGAAGTGGCTTACCACATGTAAATTTGTAGCAGCCAAATACTCCAAACACGTGACGTCGATTCTAAACGTGGAGGGAATCGACCGGAGGACCCGGAGAAAAATTCAACGCGACCAACTGGGAGAGAGACACCGCAAACTCCAAACATACAGCAGGCATCGTCAGGGTCAGGATCGAACCCACGACCCTCCTGCATACCAGGCGAGGTAGTTAACTTCTCGCCACCACCACCACCACCCTCAAGAGCCCCGCGCCACGCTTCGACGCCGTCCTTGAGCCACCCTCGACTTGTAATCGGTGGCGCCGCTCAGAGACAGCGACCTGTCGATGGGACGGCTTTCGGGACACCGCCCCGGTTTGCCCTTTGAGCTGTCGACAGTGGATATTTCTCTGCCGCACGCTATCACGTTATTGGCTAAAGGACGCGCAACCTCATCTTGATTAGTTAAGGCAGGGGTCACCAAACATTTTTCACAGTGGGCCGGATAACTGAAAGAATGACGAGCGCGGGCCGCGTAATCATTCTGTTCAATACTTGCAAGCCAGAACGAAAGCTCGGGGAAAAAAAGACGAAAAACTAAGTTCAGCATTCCATGTTAATCACGGGTGAGTGGCGTGCAATGCACAAAAAACAAAGACAACCAACATATTTATTTTTCTAAAACGTTACCAAAGAAGGCGACGTTAGCAAAAAGATAGTTACATCAGACCTAGTGTACACATATCCGAATCTCACAAACTAAGCAGCAAAAAAGGTTAGTGAGATTTGTGAAACTGACGTTTGGCTTTCAAGATATTTAAATTGTATCACAACGTCTCGTGTTCCATACGTTTTATCAACCAAATTCAAGTACCGTCGGCGGGCCTGATGGACTGACGTCGCGGGCCGTATCCAGCCCACGGGCCGTAGTTTGGTGACCCCTGAGTTAAGGAAAAACACAATAAGGGTAGCTGGTGTACCGTGAGAGTAAGGGGACAGATTAGACAATTTCTCAAAGTAACATCTAAACATCACACACAACACACACGAGGCAAAGGGGTGAGATGGTCAAGGGTCAGGGTTGCTCAATCCTGTGAATGCAACGTTTTGCACGCAGCGTTGGATAGTCACGTGGTCATGCAAATCAGGTGTGTAACAATGCACCCGGCCACCAGCGACCTGATAGAATTGACGCGATTAGGAATTGAATTTCCATTGGATATTCGAAGCTCCATTTTGTCTCCCGTTAACCAACTTGCTCGTCTGTCTCATTATATCTGTTCTGTTTGATCCATGAGTCTAAATGCAGGATTAGCTTATCATCTGCATATCAATTTACCTGACTGTAAAAATCCATTCTCACGTGCATTATTCGATGCATTCACCGTAAGCATAGATTTTAACCGAGCATTTAATGCAATGTTACAGGCCTAATTGAAAACTTTTTAACTGCTTTTTGTCTTTAGTTTGTTCTTCCCCCGCACTTCCGATTAGCACGGTTGACTAAGTACGGTGCGAAAGAAGTTCAACATAGATCAATACAAATATACACATTACTGTGCGCGGTGTGTGAGAATCCAGCTGGCAGGGCTGAATGGTCACCTGTAGCCTCGTGAAAGAGAGATACAGGCTCTAAAAATTGGCTCTCCATTTATCATGATCACCATCGTCAGCAATGGCCATGACCTATCAACTGCTGGATGAAAGGATCCCGATGTCATCACCATTCCTCAGTGTCTCGCGATGCAACTGTCCATCGAGCACCGGTACACGAGCCGGTCTCAACACCTCCATCTCCATGGGGCTCCACAGGTGGCGAGATGTTAACTACCTCGCCAGGCACACAGGAGGCCGTGGGTTCGATTCCGATACTGACGCCTGCTGTATATTTTGAGTCTGCATGTCTCTCTCCCCGTGGTCACGTGGATTTCTCTCCAGGTTCTCCGGTTTTTCCCTCCACATTTAGAATCAACGTGCGTTGAGAGTGTATCGTTGCTATAAATCTCCACATAAGCCACTTCGTTGAGCTATCAAATAGCTATATAGCTCAGTGGGCCTTACCTGGTAAAATAAAAAAAAAATATTTAGTTTAGTTTTATGGTGGTGGCCGCCTTCTTGAGCGTCTATCTCCATTAGGCGTCAACCCATCTGGAGACGAGCCCGACCCCAGCCCGCATACTTTCACCAACAGTCAATATTACGTATTTAACTTTCTTATACATTCTCCGATCCATGCTGTCTCGGAGGGCGCGCGTATGCAGGTCGGACTTCGTTCACACCGTAAGTAGCCAACCATGCTCACCAGAGGTGCGGGATAGGCTCTTCACCTGCTCGTAACTGAAGATTGGCTTTCTCACGGTCTACCAATTACGTATTTATCATTGCCATGCCATCGCACATGTGGGGTTTTCTATGGGTGCAACGGTTTGCAAAAATATCCGAAAGAAACACGTGTGTGTGTTACCAAATATCCCAGAAATAAGATCCTGGATAAGTGTCCCAAGGCTCGATTATGAGACTCTAGCAGATCAACAAAAGAGATTACTATTAGTGGTGGGGAACATCCAGACATCGTCGGTGTAGAAGAGACACGTTAAGTGAGAGGCGAGGCAAAGTTCACACCCGCGGGGTTGTAAACGCGCAAGAATGTGTCAATCCCGGCACGTTAATGTGATCGCCTTAATCTGAAAATTGCCCCTTTTTCCTCCTCCTCCACCACCATCACTTCCACCGCCTCCTCCACTACCTCCACCACCTCTGCACTCCGTTCCTCCCACGTTTTCCGCTCGATATCCACACCGGGCCACCATCACCACCACCACCACCGTCACCACCGCCGTCACCACCACCACGAGTGCCACGCAGGCTTCTCTGTGCTTCCCGCGCTGTTACCTCGAGTGGCCTCGGTTCCCACACTCTGCAGGCTTTCCCGTCCTCGTTGGCTTCAAAGTGTGCAGGAATTCAACGGTGGAATGCCGCTGGTGCAGTTTCGCTTGTTTTTGTTTTTAAATGTCCAGGTTTCTTTTTTTTTACCCAAATTTGATCCAATGGTGCTACCGGGCTGGTGTCGTGCGAAAACGCGTCTATTCGGAAACCTCACAGAACTATTCCAGAGATCCGATCAAGTGAGCCCTCTCTTACCCACACGCTATATGCCGCAAGCTGCCCTTTCACACGTGCCCTCCCACGGAGAAATGCTCTTCGCGTGGCAGTCAAAACCGACATTTAGTGACGAGGCCGCGATCGATCACCAACTCACTGCGCTTGAGAATCCGGTTTAATCGCGGGCGGCTCGCAACCGGATGAGAACTCAGGGGTGGTGGTTCAGCGCTCTGCACTCCGAGACACCGGGCCACCTCAGTGCAGTTGTCACCTCATCACACGGGGCTGGTGTGGCCAGGGCCATGCACAGGATTCCTTCGTCTCCAAAGTATTGACACCCACACAATGCAATTGGTACACTTCGTTTGGGCCGAGTCCACCTAGGAGAAAGCCAGACTAGATTAACTCCAATTTCCACTTGAATTGTGTAGAGACAGGAAGAAAAGCCATGTCATTAAACACAACTGCACCTAAAAAAGACAAAGATTCACCCCCCCCCCCCCGTATAACCTGAACAGACTGTTGGGGCAAGTGCTGTTAGTGAGCACCTATGAAGGCCGGCACGGCACACGAAGGGGTAGGTAGCAAGCACTACGCCCGGCCGCCTTTGTCTCCCCAGTGGCGATGTTTACACACCGCACCAGGTATTCATTTGAAGCTGAGTCGACCTAAGGGAGGCCCTGGACCGGTTCAAATAATCGTCTTCTGGTGTTGACCGTGACCGTGAGCTGGAATCGAACCCATGTCGCCGGGTTCGTAGCACAGCACGCTAACCAGTAGACTACCGCACGACACGCAATTGGGTGGTGTGGACAGCACAACGCCCGGCTGCATTTGTTTACCCTGTGCCGTAGAAGGCACTCGCCACTGATAATGTCTGTGGCTGGGATTCGAACTGTGATTGCTGAGGTTTGTAGCGCAGCGTGATAAACTCTGCACCAACAACAACCGCTATTCGCCACTAAGTGCTGGGGACGTCACCACGGCGCTTGTGCCGGGCTACGTGCACTTTAAGGCCACGTGAAGTGTCGAACGCCCGCTGGCAGGAGGTCAGACCCAGGTGCCATGGGTTGACAAAGATGACTAGCAGAGACACCACCTGTGCCCCCAACTGTGCCAACTGTCTGTGTTTTCACCACCCGGCGCTCTGCTAGTTGTTTGAACGTCGGCTCCTCTGCCCTCCGTTGTTGCTCGAGGGCAACCGTCTCCAACAGCGCCGCACCACTGTTCCACACACATGGGATTTCACGACTGCGCGCGAAGACGCACGCAAATATGCACGCATGTATATGCATGCCTATAGAACTTCCCTGCATGAACACAGAGTGGGCTTGCACACCTAATCACTATGTAAATGACCTCTTCATATTTAATGCTGGGTGAACTCCAGAACTTATGCCCCAGGACAAACGCGAGCACATGAATCGATTGGCGGTAGCCCGGGTCACCGCAACATATTGGTGGGCCGGGCATAGTTTAAGGTTTTTTTTTTTTATGGGAGCATCGCTGGTACTACCATCCTGTCCTGCCGGAGGGCGACGCTGGGAGCGATGATGACGACGACGATGTCGATCCCGCCAGCACGACCATGACCGCCGGCCGTACCAAGAGAGCGCCCGGTGCGCCATTGCCTCCAAGTGGTCTCGCTCCCAAAGACAAGGAGGGTGGCCGCCCCCGTAAGAAGCAGAACGTGCTGGGGAATGACCAGACCAGCATCCTGATGCACTTTCAAAACAAGCGATAAACAGCCGTTGCCATGCACAAATCCCCAGCAGCCCCCCTTTTTTATGGGTGTTTTGCGTGCATTTTTATTTCCATATTTGGCGTGCGTATCGGGCTCAGTGACATCTCCCGTCTTCATAGGCCTTCTGGTTTCGGAGTTATGGAGGTTTTGGCACCCCCGGGTCACGATGGTGACCCGGGTCACCGCCAATCGATTCACGTGTATACATGCACGGGAGACTGGCCATGAGGATGCCGCGAATGTTGACGTTGATTTTGTCTGCAGCCTCCACCGTTGATGGTGACGATAATGTGGCGCAATTCCAAATGTTTTAAAAGATGAAATAAGTAAATCAAAAGCAAGTGGGGTTCATCGATACCTCCACCGAGTCACTGAATGATAACTTTTAAAATAATGTACATAAAATATACACATTGTGGGGGCAGGGGGGGGGGGGGGTGGGGGAGGGCGGGCGGGCGGAACGCAGTGGTTTGTGCATCGTCCTATGATGCCGGTGGCCCGAGTTTGATTCCCGGCCAAGGTTAACATCAGAAGCGAGCGATGACCGGCGTGGTGAAGTTACAGTAAGGCAATCCCCACGACCGACACGGGATGTCTTCATCGAACAAGGGGAATGACTTTGTGAAGCCACGACTAAGTTTGTTTTTCATCATTAACATGCACGTGAATAACGTTGCTTTATGCATGCTAATGTTCAGCCGCGACTATGCAAAGCAACACATCTCACAGCGCTGCCCGTAAACGTCCGCGGTCCCACTTGTCAACAAGCGTGGTCTGGCATTCAATGCACAGCGCCAACTGCGGTTATATGGCAAGAAGGACGCGAGGACTGTCCCATGACTTTGTTCCGACCAAACCTCCACCCCGCTTTATCTAGATCTGCACGCACTCACACACGCGCGCACACACGCACGTGCGCGCGTGTGCGCATACCAGCCGAAAAGAGACGGGGCGTCGTTTGGATTTTTTTTTTACAAGTTCCGATCCCTTTCAGGTACTGGAGAAGTACACGTCCGTGTTCTGTCTGCGGTACAACGCAGGCTGGGGTACCGCCGCTCCGACAGCGTGCCTTCCAGCGATTACCGATTCGCTCCACGTGCTGCGAAAATGGCCCTCTCGTTTCAAGTGACATTGGGGGAATCTTGAACGTCCACTGTGAAGCAGACGGTATTTTACAGTGAACATGCCCACAGTAACAAGTAGGGCGGCGGACGGATTCGAACCGCGAACGTCTGCGACCAAGCAGTGAATGCGTTCCTGCTCATTTGAGGCTGATGTATGCACGTATGTTGAACTTCTTTCGCGCCGTACATAGCCAACCGTGCCAACCAGAGCTGTGTGATATGACCAAAGGGAGTCCCGAGACCGACTCAGACACCACTCGCCACCGATGTGAGCTCTGGCCCCCTCAGCGGGTACGCCGCAGCGCTCCAACCACTAGCGTCACCACTCCGGACAGGCGAGTACATATACCCGCCCAGCCACGCTCATGCACAGACGATCATGAGGGATTGAGAGCCAACAAAAAAAACAGACACTTCCGCCACAGTCGGGGCTGTACCCCACGATCTCCCGCCCGTGCCCACCGCCCCTCAACGTGCCCACCGAACCGCACCGACGGGTCACGTGCAGTGCACGTCTTTTGTCTCCAAATCTAAACCGCCAAACGCAATCATCTCCTCCTCTTCCCCCACACACCCCCCGCCGCCTACCTAGGAGGCGATCGCCCACACAGGTGAGGCTCTCTCGACGACTCGTAAACACGCGCGCCCCCCCCCACCCCACCCCACCCCACCCCGAAACCGGCAGCGCAAATCGCTCGCCGCAGCCGGGGCGGCCGCCGTCGCTTCCCGTCGCCGTCGCGGGAGCCAGCCGGGTCGCTGATGAGTCCCGGCGATAAAAGCGTCTAAGTGCGCTTTTCATTTCGCCCGGGGACAGGTGTGTCTGCCTAGGGCTCGGCGTGACCCCTCTCTGACCAGACTCGCCCCCCCCCGCTCCCACCCTGCCCCCATCCCCCCCCCCCCCTGCCAACAAGTCCCTCTACGCGCTCGCTCGTCCGTTCGCTCACTCGGGCTACACGGGTGGTTGATGGCGGGTGGTGGCGCAACGCTCGCTCGCTCGCTCGCCTCTTGTGCCACGCTGTAGGACACTTGCTCGCTCGCACACGCGCCCACTCACATGCGCATATATACCGCTGCTTCAAAATGAGGCGCAAATGTCTGCTTGCCCAAACATTCAACAAAACTGTCGCTCTCCCACCACACCGCCCACCAAATCCACTCCTTCCCAAAAAGAAAAACCTTTAGAAAACAAATGCTACCAAATTTCCAATTGCAAGGCAATGTGCTTCATGTTTGGCAGTGAAATTGTGGGTCTTATATTGTATTCCGTATTATGTGTTCAGTAAAAAATATATTGTAAAAAAAACAAGTTCATGGGAAACAAACCAGAGTCGAGAGCCCCTGTTTATTTGTTGTGCCTGCGCACACATACGGTGCACATTATTGTGAGCTATGTGTTATTTGTGTACACAATCATGGGCTTATCCTTCGTTTATATACAAATGCGGCTAAATACAGTAATGCACGCTCTCCGCATATTTGCGTACGCGGCACTGCGTGTCTGCGGGATTACTTTTTTTCTCTTTCTCCTCCGTTTTTTTCGTCGAGCCCTTATCGCCAAAGTCATCGGACGGGATCAAGAAAAAGCACAATTATGTTCGAGGGCTCAGCAACCCCTGTAATTACAGAGCCTTGACTGTGAACTGAGCACGGCGACTGGTTACCAAAAAAAAACACCGGACGACAGCAGCAGCCCCCCCCCTCCCACCCCCCCAGCCGATAAGACATCTCCCTTACCACCATCGACCACCACAATCTCCTGAGCACCACCGTCGCCAACCCAACACCGTTTACAAAACCCATTCGCTATAAATCGACATAATCCCCGACCTGTGGAATACCCAACTCGCTTTAATGCCGTTGGAACCTCCGGCAAATACAGCCACCGGCCGCCTACCACAACCGACCACGATTTCCAGGGGCCATGAATTCTATCCTGGGATTTTCCGACAGTCGCACCAACTCTGACCGACTGACAAACAAGACCCACGCTGACACGGCCTGCTGCGCACCAGCAAATGAGCCTGCGTAAAACTACACCAGAGAGAACATCTCCATTGACAAGACGGTTCATTTGTTCGTCCGTCAGCCGCGGCACTTTACCGGACTGATTTCCCTCGCACAAACACAATGGGGGTCATGTACGGTACTATTTTCGCCGCCTCTTGCGCTCACACACTATTTTTCGTTCACGACCGTTAAAGACCCAATTTGTTCGTATTCCTCAATGACGCCGGGCACTCATTGCTCTGCAAATGTCGATGGTTTTTTTTTGGTCTTCGTTTTGATGTCACTGCTGTGCCACATGCACCACGGATCTCCCCTTGTGAAAATAGCTGGGCAACTGGCTAAATGGGCTCCGACCGTGTAACAAACCCAAGTGGAGTTAAACTTTACCAGAAAGAACCGCACGCCTAAGGCACCGACAACAAGCTGCGCACAACGTATGACATTTGGCCTATTAACAAAAAAAAGTTGCAAAGTTTATGGTGTTTCAACAAATGTTTTAACTCCATTTGCATTCCACCATTGTTTTGCATTTAAGAGTTGAGAATGATTTTGTTAAATCATGAAAATTACAGGTAATACGTGGGAAACAAAAGTACAGATTTATTGGGGGATTTAAACTGTGATATGTCATGGGCAGTACTCTCAATAGCATTGTACTCTAAATAACATACTACAATGACCACGATCACCGTGACCATCTTTCTCTCTATCTCTGCTACTGAATGGGCATGGACACCGCAACCAAAGTATCTGCATCATAACAAGACCAACACCAATTTGCATCCTAGGAGTCTACAATGCAGTGCGCTTAATCATCCTCACCTCCACCTTATGCCCAACTCCCACATCCTGCCAGACAGCTTCCACTACCGCCACCACCCGTGTCCCGGTCCACCCCCGTCCCAGTCCACCCCTGTCCCGGTCCACCCCAGTCCCGGTCCACCCCTGTCCCGGTCGACTGAAAACATGCCCCCCCCCCCCACCTTCTCTCACTCCGGCTCGAACCGCAGCACACCATTAACGAGTAACGGAGGAGAGCACGACGATTGTGTGTGCGTGCATGAATGTGGACGTGCGAAGGCATCGACCGCGTACAGTACGCATGTACACACCTGTTTAATATTAGTCAGGACATGCATTCCTGTATGCATGCAGTATCTCTAATGTTATCCACACCATTAAACTCCTAATTGCATTCCTGACCCCGTGTGACCCTTTCACCCTTACTTCCCCCGCTCAGGTGACTCGCCAGAGTCTGTTTCTCCCAGACTGAGCTCCTTAGTTGAAATACCAACAGTTCCACTGCATATGGCTCGAGGGTGAGATGGCGGTGGGTGGCAGTGGGAAGGCGGTGGGGTGGGTGTTGGTGGGATGGCGGTGGGTGGCGCTGGGTGGCGGTGAGTGGTGGTGAGTGGCGGTGGGATGGTGGTGGGATGTCGGTGAGATGGTGGTGGGTGGTGGTGGGATAGTGGTGGGATGGTGGTGGGTGGTGGTGGTGGTGGTGGTGAGATGGTGGTGGGTGGTGGTGGGATGGTGGTGGTGGGATGGTGGTGGGTGGCTTAGGGTAGCGGTGAGTGGTAGTGGGATGGTGTTGGGATGGCGGTGGGATGGTGGTGGGTGGCGCTGGGTAGCGGTGAGTGGCGGTGGGATGGTGGTGGGTGGTGGTGAGATGGTGGTGGGTCGCGCTGGGTGGCGGTGAGTGGCGGTGGGATGGTGGTGGGATGGTGGTGAGGTGGTGGTGGGATGGTGGTGGGATAGCGGTGAGATGGTATTGGGTGGTGGTGGGGAGAGGGGGTAGGAAGATGCTTAAGCAGGGGGTGGTGGTGAATATAGCAGTTGGAGACAAGCGTAAGGGGTGAACTAGGCATGGGAAGAGAGGGGGGTTTGTGGGAGAACATTAATTCCAGCAACCCGAAGCATCCAGTCTATAGAGATACGGCAGGAGACACGGATTTTTTAAGTAATGAAAACTTTGCTTAGGCAGCAGAACACGCAGCAGACTTAAGCTTTTTTTCTTACAAGGAAATAAAACTGCAATATAAGTATTCCGCTGGCAGGGCCGGCGCCCGATGAGAGGGCCGACGTCCGTAGATTTCCCCCCCGTGTCCCCGCGGGACGATCAGCATGCCCCGACGTCTCCACCTCTCGTCTACCGCGAGCTGCCACCCCCCTCGATCCAGCGGATCGCCCCAGCATGAGCCCGGTCTCGTGTGAACTCGGAAGCCAAGAAAGCGTGATGGCAGTGCAGAAATGGATTCCTATCTTCTGATATGCGTAGTGGTGGTGTTAGATTTTCTCCTGGTAGTCCAGTTTCCCCCTAACATGAAGCCAAGTATTCTCTTTGGGTCTTTCGGAGCAACATGCTGAAAAGTGGTTTTGAGACTTTGCTTGGCAAATAAATGTATTATTACGTTTACATGGTTTATCATTATGTACCTACGTAGAACTTATTTTGCACAATACGTAGCCAACCATGCTAATCGGAGGTGCAGGGGGGAACGACAACAAACTCCACGCAAAAAGCGGTTCCAAAGAACTGAACTGCAGACATCGTGGCCACGGAAAAAAACCGCGAGAGACACGGGAACGACGCAGCCTTGCGCCACCAACACGGCGAAAACCCACTGCCATTCGGCTTTATTTTTAACGATGGCGATAGCGCAAGTCCCTTTTCGGACGGCCGTTACTGCACCTGCAACCTTTCACTCGCGCCCGTCTCAAGTAGCCGGCGTCAACTCGATCCATGATCGCCGCACTCCACTCGGGCGGCGCCACTGTAGATTCGCGGCGTGCATCGTGCGGCACCGCTTTTAACTTCGGTGACCGCATTGTGTAAACCACTCGCTCTAATGCAGTATCTCATCATGATCGTCGTCATCGTAAGCCACCGCTATCACATCCTGTTTTGAGGGTGGATCTCAGCAGTGCTGTGATGATGGAACCGCCTTGTTTAATTCAGGTGTCGAGGTGACGAGATGTTAACTACCTCGTCTGGAATACAAAAGGTCGTGGGTTCGATGCCGACCCCAACGCCCACTGTATATTGGGAATGTGCATGTCTCTCTCGCTGTGGTCGCGTGGATTTTTCTCCGGGTCCTCCTGATTTTTCCCTCCACGTTGAGAATCAACGTCGCGCGTTTAAGAGTATTTGGCCGCTATAAATTTCCCACGCGATGATCAGCCATTTCGTCGAGTTATCATTTGTGGTGGCCTCACCTGGCAAAATGAAATAAAAAAATTGTAAATTAATTTAAATTATTTATTACGTGGCTAACAAACACAGGTCTCAATGGGAAACCTCTGAAACATGTGTAGCAATGTGTACGCCTGTTAAAACTAGGCCCCCCCGCATGGCCATGCGCGGCAGGCAATGAGTATGTTATGTGAATTCCTGCATCATTGATCACAGCCCGTGGTCAACACTATATTATCTGAAGTGCTTTACAGAGTGAGACGTGCACTGAAAACGTCATTTAGTACGTTAATATTGCCATTGTAATAATGAACAGCAGATTTAAGGGCTTCCTATGCCAAGATGTCATGGAAAGATTTTCACTCTGCCACTCGTTGAAGACTCAACATTTATTTTCCAGCAACCCAAGTGATTAATAAATAAATAAGCGGGGGAAGAGAGAGGGGAAAAAAAACCCAACACCGAAACCTCGTTTTTCACCGCTGCGATTGAGACCAACGTCGTGCCAGCAACGTCACGGACGGACTCGCAATCGCCCGCGCTTCTCTTCGCGCAAATAATCCCAGTGACTGACGGCTCCCCAGCTCTGCGGACGCTCCTCAACCGGCTCGGCCAATTACGGTTGGCTCGCTCCGACGGCCTGGCGAGCGGGCGGTTCGCCGCACGGACAACGCTACCTCGCATCCCACCGCTCTGCGAGCTCAGCCGGCGGGCGAGACTTCTGGTGCCTTTCCAAGACACTGGAACAAATTCACTCCCCTGCTGGGCCTGAAATCTGTAACAAATTACTACTCTGGGGCCGCTGCTCGGGCTGGCTTGGCCGGTGCCGCAGATCGACGTCTGCCTCGTCCAAAGCGGGCGGGAGACGGTCGTGGTTTTATTTTTTTCGAAGGTGGCCACTTTTCCGGCTCGCAACCTCGTCGCGTCGACCCAGGCGACAGGTTCGCGAGGTCGTGAGGGCGAGAAGCGCCGGGAGAGCATCAATCTCTTGGACCTCGCACCGTGGATGGTTGGCAGCCACGCCGCCGCCGCCGCCGCTCACCTGTCCCACACTCGCATTCGTTCAGCTCCACCTAGAGATGAAAAGCGAGCACGGTCGCTCCGCCGCTCCGCCGCGCAGCGACGCACGGGTCGATGTAACCGCGCGCCGGTCCTCCTCGCCCCCTGTCGCAGGTTAAGCACGCGGGGTGGCGACGCAGAGACTCCGGTCGTCGCAATGCGCCCCACGAACGTAATGCGTATACGCATATCGTCTTCGCCATTACCAAATGGTTCATTATTTACAACAGTGCAATCGCAATCAAGCGCATCGATGAAATGTGGTTTTTCATTTCCAGGAACGGGTTGGGGAAAAAAAATGTCTTGAGTGTGGGTAAAAATAAATTGAATTGTTGGCAGCCGATGACCACAATTTAATTGGTGACGCTTTTGCCAAACGAAATCACGTTCTCGTGTTCTGCGTCGATTAACACTGCCGTGTTAAAAGAGGCTGAGATTTAGGGGTTGCAAAGAGGTGATGCGAAAGGGTGGGGGGGGGGGGTGGTGTGAATTGGTGGAAGTGACAGGGTTTTGAGGTGCGCATCTTGCCCAGCACTTTCCCAACATTTCCCCCTCCCTCCACCGCCCGCCCACCCACCAGTACCACCCAGGACTCCCCCCCCCCCCCCCACCGATGCCACACTCCGTTCCCCGTAGCGCAACTCCTCCGCAGCCTCGTTGTAGATGATTTACAAAATTCTCCCTTTAATTACGACATGACAACCTCAAGCCAGCCTTAAAAAAAAAAACTCGCAAATTCCCTTGGGAAAATACCTGCGAAACCTGGGCGAGCGGTGCGGGCGTTCCTAATTACGAATCACGCGCTGGCACATCTGCGCCGCTCACACGGCGCGCAGGAGCGCCGTCTGGAAACGCTTACCGAGCGCGCCCGTTACGCTGAAGCGCGGCCGGTTCCGCTCCTTCTGAGGTTCTTCCCTCTACCCTGCCCCTGCCGCTCCCACCTCCCACCCCTCCCTGCCCGTTGCCCCCCCCCCCCCCCCCCACCGCCACCCCCGCCGCCAACACTCCACCCACCCATTCACAAGCGTAAAGGTATCTCTCGCCCATATTTCACCCGGGTTTACACCACCGCGCGCCGATGCAGCCAGCGAAGGCGGTCGCACCTCGCCGAGGGCAATACGCCGCGGCCGCGCCTCGTCCGCCCCTCGCGTTTTTGCCGCAGGTGAAATACGACCCCAAGGGTCGCCGTAATTTGATGTTAATGGAAATGCAACTTTAAGCTTGGGGGTGTGTACCGCCCATGGCAGATGGGCCCGGACACGGTGCGTGCCGAATACATTTTGCGCGCGATTCGCCGCACCCCCTGCGGCCGTGTAACGTGGCTGGGAGCTGTGTGTGTGTGTGGCATCGCAGCGGAGATGCATTGCGATCGGCTTAACATAGGTGGCTCATTGGTCCGCCCGCATCATTGTTTACAGCACAATTTGGATTTATAGAGTGTATTAGATTTATATAGCATCCAAATGTACTGCACCATCAAACATTAAAACTAAACTAAAACTTAACTATTTTTTTATTTTACCAAGTAAGCACCAATGAGCTACAAAGGTGTGCGAAATATTCTAAACACATATTTCTAAATACGGAGGGAAAAACCAGAGGACCCGGAGAAATATCCACACAACCACGGGAAGAGAGAGAGACACCGTAACCTCCAAATATAAAGGCGTCAGGGTCGGGATCGAATCCCCAATCTCCTGTATACCAAACAAGGTAGTGAAGATCATGGAAATGTGCATCTTGATAAACCTGTGGCACGTAAGTAATTATATGTAGTGGAGCAGTGGCCGAGATTACCCGAGTTCGATTCCCGGCCACAGCTAACATCAGCAGCGAGCGACATCTGAACCAGTCCTGGTGCACCCCGCCTCATCAACACGCTCACTGGCTGGCGTGGTGAAGTACGGTTCAACAACGTCCGTAACCACAGCGGTGTGGGGAGACCTTCCCCCTTCAGTGGTAGATTGACAAAGGGCCGTGAATCATCATTCACCTCTGGGATGACATACACAGCGCGCATCTACAAATGGGATTTAGATGGGATCGAAATGGACCCGTATTTCAAGACGCTTCACCAAACGACGGGACATGCACCATATGCATGGGCGGACATGGGGGGGGGGGGGTAATACCCCACCAAAACTGGACACCTGATTATTTTCAGTAACTTACAATTAAGATTAAAAGCAAATTAATTAATTAATTGCATGTGCCCACGATTTCTAACGTGAGGGCTCAAAGCGAGCCACTGCCCCCCGCGAATATCGAAGTCAAACTCCGCCTGTGACCATATGCATGCTGAACTTCTCCCGCACAAAACAACACACTAAAAAGCACTTCTAAAGAAATTCGTTTTCAATGTATTTATTCAGAGGACGAGGAGAAGAAGAAGAAGAAACGTGGGTAGAGGTGAAGTGGAGGGTCTTGGCCTTGGACTTGCAGCAGGGCCAGGCAGGTCAACGGTAAGGATGGCTGCCTGCAGGTTGGGGAGCTCCAGGTGATGGGGGTCAGCAAAGGAGAGCGAGCAACCTCCCACGGAGCGACAGGTTCACTTGGGGCTTCGACTTACGCGCTCGTGGTAGCAGGATGACAAAGGGGAATTCCCTTCTCGTAAACCCGTGCACACAACCCAATATGTGACTGTTTGTGGAGCTGTATATATTTTTCGCAGGACCCTTTGTTGGTAGCCCGAAAGCTCATCTGCAGCGACGTGTAGGCAGGGCCCTACGTTGATGACAGGAAACTGGGTTGCTCCCTCGTGGAGGCACAAATATAATACGGCACTAATCTCGGGGAAGACGATTATCTCACAATGCCAAACGGGCCGAGAACCACACGTAAATGCATCGACTCGACTGGGGATTTTTTTGTTAACGCAAATTGTAAAAAACCTAGAACCTTTCACGTCCCACGAAGCACTTACACATTTCCCCCCGGAGATAGCCACGAAACGTAAGAGGACGATTCGAGGACAATCAGGGACAGTCGCCAACCCAAGTGATGAGCACCACGTGGCGTTACGGGCCCCTTTGACTTTGCGAGTTCACGAGCCCCGGCTCGGAGAGAGTGCGGCAACGGGCGCTCCCCAACTCGCATTCGCCCCGCGCTGCCGAACGGCGCGGGGGCCCACGTCTTGCAGCAGGCTATCCCAAAAAAGAAATATTGCAGCATTTCCAAGAAACTATTTAGCATCTGGCTGAACTAAGGTACAGCAGTCACTTAAAAGTGATCTGACAGCGCTGGAACCCTCCAGCGGCAAAGCCCTCTGACACGGGGCCAGATTTTGATAACGCGTGCCCGCCGCTCTCTCTCCGCCCAGCGTCGCTCTCCCATCACCCTCGTGGCACGCGGCCCCCTCCCCCCCCCCCCCGCCCCGCTATCGGCACTATCGGGTCGGGCACTCGTCGCGCTCAAGCGCGGGCAAGCGCGCACGCGCACGCACGCAGCGTCCGGCGGCCCTCGAATTCCGAGACGCTGGGGCTACAACAAAGTTTGGCAATTGCCTCAAAGAAGTTTTTCTGCGCTTTGGGCTATCTTTAATTAAAGGTAGTAATGAAAAACAGCTCAGTGTTATTCGCCCCCCCCCCCACTTCATAGAGATGCAATCGGTCCAACTCTGGGTAAATTACGGGTACAAATTGAGGGCCTGCGATTTAATTTAGGAGAAAGGAACGGCCTGTACAGCGCTCTCCTTTTACACCGCTGCGATTTGTGATGTTTCAAGAAGGTTTGGTTATCGTGTTTGCGGGGGGCGGGGGGGGGGCGGGGGCAGGGGCGTTTCTCCCAAGCTCGACGCTAAATTCAAAGCAAGAGCGACCGCGTCACTCCTCGCGAGTTAAACACGGGGAGTCTACTCTGTGTTTAGCCACCGCTGCGCTCCGATGTTCACCGATAAGCTATAATCCCACGTGTGCAATTTGTATTGAACTGTTATTACATGGAAAAAAAATCGTGCACGCTTGTGCGATATGTACTTTTCGCTAGAATCGGACATCTATTGGATACGTACATGCCATCAAGTAGAAAGAAATACATGGTCATCAGAATGCTGATACAATGCTATGAAAGCTGCCATGGTGGTGCATGTCAGGGTGGTGTGGCCAGCACCATGCCGACTTTGCTTTCCAGTGCCGATGTTCGCACATGTCACCCGGCGCTCACTTAAATGGTGAGTTGACCAAAGTAAGACACGGAACGCTGAGAAAAGGTTGTGGAAGGAATTGGTAGTGAAGTGATCCATGTTTGGGAACTGAACCGAGGTCAGGAGGTTCATAGCGGAATGTGCGCAGCACGTAGCGCGCACACACGCACGTGCAAGCCAAGCACATTCAAGTCCACACTTTAAAAAGTTTGAAAGAGAGAGAATTAAAAACAGAGATCCTCCCAACTTGATCAATTTGACATTTTTCCATCCTAATTTTCCCGCGTTCCCACAACCAATATCCCTTGGGAGGGCTGCTGGTGTCTGTTAACCCTCTGTTTTCTCGTGCAGTCACAAGTGATTAAAGGACATTTAGCATCTTGATCCTCCAACTTACATCACCTTGCCGCGTTACGTAATCTTTACATAACCGCCGCGCCGTGTCCCAAGCACGCGGCGCCTTGCGATGGGGCGTTGCGTATTCTTAATAACGGGTAACGCATAACGGGGGTCACGGTCAGCTCTGTTCACATGTAAGTCAAAGAGATCGGTAAAAGGATGAAGACGCAAGGAAAAAACGAAAACAGAGGGGCAGCGACGCTGTCGTCAAATACATGTTTTTTTAAAATGTAATCAGAGAGCAAACGTATGTTGAACTTCTTTCGCACTCTACATAGCCAATCGTGCTAATCGGAGGTGCGGGGAAAGGGCAACCAACTAAACACAAAAAAGGGAAAGCCACGTCATGAGAGCGGCCGACAAGAAACGGAGCACATTAACTGTGGGGTGGAGACCGAGAGAGAAGGTAAAGAAATTGAGGATGACTGCGGAATAAGAGACGGACGGAAGAAAATCCAATAATTCGGAGGCCATTACAGGACGTATGTACGCATTTCCGTTGAACTTCTTTAGCGCCATGCACGTGGCCAACTGTGCCAATCGGAGGTGCGACAGAGAAAAGAAGAAGAAAATGGCAGAGGCTTTTTGCTCGCCAGTGGGGAAGTTCACTGGCCGACGACAAAACCACCGCGCACGTGCACTCGGCACGCTGCTGGCGGAGCGAACAAGCCTGGCCTGAGTAGTCATTACGGTCACATGGCCTATACGCAGTGGGGACGCCGCCACTTCACACCAGGGGTGGGGGATCCTGTGGCCAAGAGGTCGGATAGGGCCAATAACTCCATTTCACAAGGCCCATGACCAAATGAGGCCTACCACTTTGATGCGGTTTTAATTTACCCCCCTGAACTAACTCAATGAATTATCGTGATTCAGTGGTGCGGATCACAATGTAGCGGCCTCTGGTCGCCAGAGGATGGTCACTCGGACCCATTATGTACAAGGAATCCGCATGAAAAACAATCGATTCTTTACACAGGTGGACCAACGCACTTCCAATTAGAACGGTTGGCTTCGAGGTAAGGCCCACTGAGCTATGTAGTTCTTTTTTCAGAAGCCACCTGGCCAGAAATTACCTGACCACAACGAAATGGCTTATCAGCACGTGGAAATCTACAGCAGCCAAACACTGTAAAAAAAATGCACGTTTCTAAATGTGAAGGGGAAGATCGGAGGACCTGGAGAAAAATCCAAGCAACCACGGGGAGAACATGTAAACTCCAATTATACAGGAGTCAGGGCCGGGATCAAACCCACGACCTCCTGTGTACCGGGCGAGGTACTTAAAATCTCGCCACCGTGGGCGCCCCGATTAATGGGCAAATTGATGCAGAGTTGCACCCCTTTATCCAACACCAGGCGCAGGGGCAATCTGCTGTCAGAGACGACTGGCCTAACGATTTCAAGCTGTCAAGACTCTCCACGCACACGAGGACAAGCGTTGCAAAACCCACGGCACGCACGCCCAATTGGTGTGGAGTTGTTACAGCAGGTGAGGCGAGGGCGGCGACGTGCTCCTATCTGCCTTCATGCTGAACCCTGAGCCACTGGGCAATCACAGCCACCCCCCCGTGCGAGTCGAATGACGATCCGCCACGATGTTCCACGATCGGACCACATGCAACGGCAGGCGACGTGGCAACGGTGGTCAAGCGGTGTTCGTGGTTCATCGCCCCAGAGCGCGCAGGTTTCGCAGTTGAGCTGCGTGGCACATTTTAAGACCCAGCGGGAACTAACGTTTAATCCATTTGCCCAGATGTGGAAAACACGGGCTGAATATTGCACACCAAGGGACGATTTTTGTAAAAAGGTTCTGGTGGGTTCACGTTGATTAAATAAAGAGGCTAACGAGAGCAATATGGAGCATTTTTGGAAAACTGAATTTGATGATATATTGTGCCTAACAAAGGAAGGTTTTCAATGAGTGCACATTACATACAGGCAGTGATGTGTGGATCAGAAACATGAACGCTGGAAATTAAACTAAAATGAAAGCATAAATGAGAGCGTAAAGGCATGGAGAGATGCATGCTTGAAATTACACCGAGAGACAGAACGTGTAAGTCGTGTATCAGGAAAAATAAAACACAAATCGGGGACAGCACATCGGCTGTTCAGTGAAATTACTGATGGCCAATGGACAACACTGGTGATGGAATGGCAGCCAAAGGAAAGAATGTATCCGAGAGGACGACCACCATGAACTTGGCACAATGGGAGTGAGATGGACGGTGGTATCACAGGACCGTGAAGGATGGCAAACTGCATGTGGAGGTCTTCATTAAGCAGTGGACAATGACCAATGATGATTATGATGACGTTCAAACAATTTGACGCAATGTTGATTTTGAGTCCAGTCTCATGTTAATGTCCAACTTCTTTCACACCATACGTATCAAACTATGCTAATCGGAGGTCCGTGAGGACGACAAACTATAATTTATTGCATGTTTTTTGTTTGCCATGTTAGCATATAAACAGCATGGTTTACCAGCGGTGTGAAGAAGTGCACATCCACACGCTGATGGGACGAGCTTACAAAGGGGGGTGAATTAAATCGTGCCAACTTGCCATCACTCGCTCTCTAAAACGTGGATGACTGGCACGGTTGGCTACGTACGGTGCGAAAGAAATTGAACATACGTACGCGCGTATGTAACGGGCTCGTATTTTTACTCTTCATTAAATCGGCCCTGTTCGAAGCTGATGTAATGGGTGGCTTAAGCAGAAGGTCTGCGCCAAACCAGAGTCATCTTCAAGACACAAAAGAGGCCTGTTTCGGGAGACTTCAAGAGGCGTGCATTCTACACACAATTTATGTTGCGCTTTAATGAATGGGGGGGGGGGGGGCGGGGGGGAAACTAAAATTGTACGGTAGCAGATGTGCACCAGATTTCAATTAAGTCTTTGCAAAAAGCAATAAAAAAAAATGTTGACAAAATTAAGTTTTAAACATTGTTACGTCTAACATGATGACGAATTAGGTCCCGGAATACTTCTGCGCGCGATATAACGTTACAGTATCTCGTGTCGGGTCAATTTCAAGATAGCATTATCGTAAGATCGATTGATAAATGTTTCTCGTGATAGAAGAATGTATAGTACAAAAATGTAGTCGCATTTTCCTCCCATGTGGTCGCATTTTCACTGCAAATTTACAGTTGTAGCAAAATAAAATGTATTTCACATAACTCAGAGATTACATTTAAATGATGAAATGTTTGTATTTTTTACGCGTATCAATGAAAACATTTAACTTTTTTTATTACACTTTTCCACGTCAAATTTTCTGCCACATTCATTTCTGAATCAACGTGCTACCATGCGTGCATATTTTGGAGTTTTCAGATAATGTTTTTTCCTCCCGTGTATCATAAAAAATATATATACTTATTACTTCCCCCACCCCCCAACTCAGAAGCAAAACGACTTGGCTTCAATCTTAAGAAAACCACAGTGTCTCACTTGTTTCATGGTGGGAATACCTCCCAGCTCTTCTGCTGTCCTGCCCACCCCATGGTCTGTCATCCCCTGCTCATTTCAGATAATCTGAGATGAGAGGGGGATGGGATGCAGACAATGTCAACCGAGCACAGAGAGAGTGGCAGGGTAGCTGTCGGTGAGGGGTGGGGGGGGGACACGGTGGTGGTGGGGGGGTCTGGCGGAGTGGGGACAGGCAGGGGGGTGGAGGAGTGCAGGAGGAGGAGGGAGAGACGTGCAGGTGCGTAGGGCCGCATGATTAGCCGTGGCCAGCGGCACGATAATGCCACCAAACATCCCGCGCCTATTAAAGGCTCCCCGATGACAGGGCCGTGACAGGAGCCAGACGGGCCGCCCACCGCACGCACGCACGCCCGCACACGTGGACGACTGCTCGTGCGGAGCACACCGCCACGCGCACACCGATACCCACGTACACACTGCCGCACATACTGCCACACGCACGCGCCGTCACGCACGCACGCGCCGCCACACGCGCGCGCCGCCACACACATCCTGCCACGAACGCACATGCCACCACGCACGCACACACCTCCACAGACGCGCACCCCGCCATGTACACATGTCCGAAAGCCAGCCGCTTGTCATGCCGTCCGTACGACCGACGAGTTCCCCGAGGAGCGTTTCTTTGCTCGTTGGTCTCCCCATTCCTGCCTGCGTCACTGCCAAGTCGTTTTGTCATTTTGCGCTTTTCCGTCGGGCGCTTTGGGACCCATTCACGTTTGGCCGACGTAACAAATGCAAGCGCCGTTGCCCGCTTTGCCAACGGCACGACACTGACCGTGGCAAGTGGAAGGTGGCAGCCTTCACGCGGCCCACTTTTTCAAGTGAGAAATTGCGACGAATGCCATCGACACGGCGACCAAACATCGATCATCGATCTGCCGGTCTCCAGAGCAACAACAACAACACACAGCCGCGCCAGGGCCAAACGACACGCCCGATGCACAAATGGAAAATTAAAAACTCTCCATTAGTATGCGACTGTCGTCATCCATGAACAGACTACGCAACATATAACGACGCAATGCCCGATCCACAAATACGAAGGAGACATCACAGCGATGACACACTTCCGCTGCTCCCGATGCGGTTCGCTGACTTAAACACCTGAATGTGAAATTGTAGTCGTTGCACTGCATCTACATCAGCAGCAGTGAGAAAGAAACAAACCAAGGGGGAACCGACGGCGTTCAACGGCATCACGAGCGCCACGGGACGGGTCCGCTTCCGCGACACGCCGAGACTCGCGCGCGGACTCATCCGCCATCACGAGCACGCTCTGCCTTCGCTGTGCGTCAACTAAAACCGGTGGAGGGCGAGCGGCGCGGCAAACGCGGCGGCGGCGGCGGCGCGAGACGTTAAGCAGCACTCGTGGCACGTCGGACGGCAAGGCACTTCATACATCAGCGTGTAAGCCGTGCTCCCTGGCGGCTTTGCAGTTATTCGTGTTGATTCCAGGGTATGCGACCCTATTTCCTGTTTTCTTCCCTTCTACGTCTCAATTCCTCCGCGCCGGGTTTTCTATTCCAAAGCGCGGCGCTGCACGAGCCGCATGTGGCTCGGGCCGTTTAATTTCCGCACGCCGATTTTTTTTTTGCGGGGCCGTAACTACGGAGTGGGGAGGGGGAAAGAAATTTTAAAATGTGTATTTTCTTTTTTTTTGTACTCGGGATGAGAGGTGGTGAATGAAATCCAATGCCGGCATTTGACGACTGCTGAAAAACGGAATTGTTTTACAACTTGTGTAGAAGGGATGTGTTATTGTATATGATTGCTGCAGATTTTTTTTAATGAAGAGACAATAAATCAACAGGATGCGCTATACTCCTGCGTGTGGTGTTTACATTAAGCATAAGGCATTAGCTTAGAGGATGTAATTAAAAATTATCCCATTGCGTGTGGATTAAACATACATTCAGCTTTTCAAAAAGACAAATGAATATCAAGTAACACTATTCTAGGCCTTTTTCAGTTCATTGAGTGGAAACTGATGCAGTCATCAAAGCTCTCACAAAGCAAGGCCTTTATAAAAAAATATACAGAAATTATTAAAACATGTTACATAGATGAACCAGCTACACTCTGCTTCCATAAAGAAACTCACAAAATATTAATCAGCAGTGGAGTCAGGCTCTCGTCAAAACTCTTCACAGTAAAGTTAGAATAGTTTCTTGTAAAAATAAGATTGCTATTATTGTGAGATGAAGCGTTCATTCGCAATTATCGCAGAGCGATGCCATCACCACGTGTAAGATAATGGCCCATAGGAGAAGATCTCATATAACTACTTATAAGATCACCTTAAGTAAAATGTTTACTAGCATGCTAATGTGTAGTTACATGGCAGTCAAAAGTAATATTTCATATTCTCGGATCTTAAATTGGCCAAATTAAATAAAAAATAAACTATACGTGATGGTTCTGCTGCACGGTCAGTAGTTAACGGGTTGAGGCCATCAGCTCAGTGCACTTCAGAACCCTGTTTAACGCGTAAGCTTTCGCGACCAATATAGATTTTATCATTATGGCTTGAGAACCCAGTTTAATCACGGGCAGCGGCTGAGACCCAAACTGAAACCCAGGTTTTCTCAGCGAGGCCAGCTGGGCCCCCTGACCACCGTGTCACTCGGCCATCTCCACCGTTTAGTACTTTTGAAAGTGCTGCTGAATTGTTCAAAAGTGGAGCACAAACTGTCGGCGTGCTTGCCGTCGTGAAGCTCGGCAATTCCACCTCGAAAATCCCAGGGGACTGTAATGCGATACAGACAGCACACACATGCCAGGAATCGGCTCACCGGTCAGCTGGCTTTGAACCGGTAAGTAGGCACTGTACATCAAAGTCCTCTGAATTTCTTGTTAAACGTAAATACACGCAGGGCTTAATTTCAGGTGGGTCGGTGACCCAGAAAATAATTCAGCACCCGGCACACCACATTCTGTATACCTTTTGCTGTGGCTAAGATTCACGTGCCTACTCCAGTCTACTAGTAACCTGAAAATTATTCAGTGAGAAAATCTTGAACACATACATTCTCGACGACAGCCATACAGTGAGGGAGTGGGGAAACTGGAACGAGCACACTCACTCATATAACGTCATATAACGTCATCTTTAAACGAAGCAACTGGTATTAATATTCTTGGTTCTTTCGGTAAAGTCACGTAGAAGGGAAACAATAAAATTATAAAAAATTAAAATATATTTTTTATATTTTTATTATTTTATTGTTTCCCACTTTACCGAAAGAACCAATAATATGAATCCCTGCAGTCACGAAAGCTGTAAATCAAAATTTAACTGGTATTAACTTTAAAATGCTCAGGAATAGAGGCATGATTCACCCCACGGTGATTCAATGAATTGCCGTGATTGAGAATAACGATTTGATATAAAATCAGTTTATCTTTTACATTGTGATTGGTAGCACCTCTGGTGGTTGTAGGGGTCATGTGAACTCATTAAAAATCCATGTGCATGAATAGATTTGCTTTTATTCTTGTATCATGAGATTAATAATAGATATTGAACGATACATCCATGCATCACTGCACCCTTGCTTGTTACGATACATCATGACACAACAGATTGGTCCTCGTGGCGAGCCCAACATTACATTGGTGTGACCTATATACTGACTCACACACGTATGAGTACATGAGCCCAATACGTGTGTGGGTGCGACGGCGATGCCTGGAAATATTTGGTCTTCAAACAGTCAAACCGTCACCGTTTTTCAACGAAAAGTGCTCATTCTCTTTGAACAATTGGCGAAAACAAAGGGTTTTTTTCCACCAAAGCTCGTTTTGGTGGTCGTGTGGGTTTAACGGGGCACGCGGCGAAACACTCCCGAAAATTCTGGCTCTGACCGGTACGCACCGTCGGTAGCAACTGCCTGCCTGTGACCTATATACCCACCCACACACGTACGGTAACAACTGCCTGTGACCTATATACTGACCCACACACGTACGGTAGCAACTGCCTGCGTGTGACCTATATACTGACCCACACACGTACGGTAGCAACTGCCTGCGTGTGACCTATATACTGACCCACACACGTACGGTAGCAACTGCCTGTGTGTGACCTATATACTGACCCACACACGTACGGAGCAACTGCCTGTGACCTATATACTGACCCACACACGTACGGAGCAACTGCCTGCTTTTGTCCTGCCGACTCTCCCCTCGCTCTTTGCGCTCCAGCCTTAAATCCCCGGCAACGACGCCACTGTGCTCCCACAACAAGAACCAGTGTGTGGTGGAGGAATATGAGACGACGAAGACGATGGTGATGATGCGATGACGACGACACGGGAGGCTCCTGCCTAAGGCGCAAGGCGTCGTCAACTCTGCAGCGATAATGACCGTCGACCAGTTCCTGTGAATTTGGTCGCGAGCGAGCTCCATTCCAGCCGCCGCTCGCACCCACGTGCGTGCTCGCAGATGATGATCTCAAAGCATTTTAGGCTTTTAGCGGCAATTACGTGTAATTCACCGCAGCGTTTGCTCTCTCGCATTCATTTTTATTCTTTTTTTTTCACTCAGTGCCTTTCAGATCCCCTGATCCTCTGCATGTGGGCAATATCTCTATGATGGAAAAAAACTCAATCTGATTTCTATCAAACCCTGTCCCACCTTTCACCTCCACTTCCCTTTGTGCTCGTTTGGCACGGCCGACATATGTATCGGACCCGACTCTGATTTATATCAACATTATTATATCAACACAAGCATCCACCTCTGCCCTCGCACTCTTCCCCTTTACTGGTGGTGACACGCACACGTACACGGGCACACATGCACGTACGCACACGATTGTACGAGTGCGCAAAAGAATGCAGACACACGTACGCGCGCACATCCGAGTGTAAAGAAAAAAGAAATGTTCCCCGTGTGGCCTACATTAGGCTGCTGAGGCATGTGCTGTTTGAGAGCACCTATAGGAGCCGACAAGGCACATGACGGGGTGATGTGGCCGGCACCACGCGGTCACCTCGTCTCGTACTTTTTTTCTTGCCGTTACACACCGCACCAGATGTTGATTTAGTCGCCGCGTAGACGTACGCGAGGCAAATAATGGGTTCAGATAATCGCCAACGATGTTAGCCGTGGCCCGGAATCAAACTCGGGTCCGGGGGTTCAAAGCGCACAGTGCGTTACTTTTCCACCTACATGCCAAGTGCACACACATACACGCCCGAAAGAATAAGATCCACAGGGGGCTTTTCCTCCAATCCATCCTTCATGGGCCTTTCTCACTGGTTTTAGCACTTACCAGTCCTGCCACAGGTCATCTGTACTGTCTCACTCATTTTCCCACTTGTGCACGCACTCAGTGTCTCTGTCGATTAAATCTCTGCTTCACTGGCAAACCTATCTTTTTTATTGTCTTCTGGGAGTGATTGTGTGTGGTGAGGAGGAGGAGCATGATGGGAGGAGGGAGGCCTGCACTTTTAAACGCACCATTATATCTGTCCATGTGTTCCAAATACCGATTGGGGTTCCTGGAAAAAACTGAAATTTTTGCGTTTCACCTTTCGCATGGAGTTTATTTTTTTTTCTTGTTGGTAATCTCGCGCCGCTGTCACCCTATCATCGGCTGTCAACCCTTCCACACGCATCCTCACGTTACCTCTCGGCACCAAATGTCGGGCCGAATACAACCAGGAAAGTGCACGTGCGAAGCACACTGTCCCCAGGGTCCGTCGACACGGCTTCGACCCCTGAACGTGCTTTTATAATACCTACAGAACGGGGTGGGTAAAACCTATGGCATGCGGGCTGCATACGGCCCAAGACTCCGTATGATATGGCCTACACGGCCATATGGGGCCTACCACCTTGAAAGGTCACTGCAAGCATCGCAGCCGCAGAAATCGGGTACTAAGAGGGAACTATGTTTTTATTAACCCTGGCAACATTGTGTTTTATTTTATTTTAGTTTGCTTTATGCTCGGTCGGCACGCACATAATGTCTCACGGTATTGTTGGGACGACGCTGAAGTGTGGAATAACGCATGGGCAAAGGTTTTTTTTTTTTAAGTCCTGCTCGGCCATCAGAAAGGAGATGGTTGGCCACCGTTGCCCACAGAAGATAAAATCGCCCTTCCCAGATCACCACGACGTATGCGCATTCCTGCTTGCCGTGCGTTGTCTGAGCTCGGCGTTCTTTGTAAATCGCTCCTCCGAATGAGTGGTTCTCAAAGTGACGAGCCATGGACAGCCACTCAGAAGGTTCCTGCAGACACAATTTTCAGAGCAGGCGGCATGGGGGAGGCCCCCGTCCAGAAATTGACAGATCATGGTTGATTATGAATGATGAGGATGACAACAAATATAGATTTCCACCAAAAAAAATCTTGAATTAATAAAACTGTTCAAACAGAACAGAGGCCAGGGGGGGTTGTCGTCGTGAGTATGCTTGGCTCAGACGAAGAGTGTTCTCGGATTTTGAATGCAACCTCAGCCTCTCGCTGTGCGATGGCAAAATCGAATAATAACACTGGCGAGGTCGTAGGTGGTCCGGTGAAATGAAGACGAACGAACGAATACATCGACGAGGGTGGTGCAGCAGCAGGCATTGTCTGAACAGCGTCACAACAGCTCGGCTTTGGGACATTACCTGCAACCACCAAGTGGTTTCTCGAAGCCAGACACGGAAATCCTCTTGCTTTCTGAGGCGCAAATAGGGCTTCAATACCTCTGACAGGCCACATACAAAGACAAAGATCCCCCGTATAGCCTCGAACAGACTGTAGGGGCAAGTGCTGTTAGTGAGCACCAATGAAGGCTGGAACAGTACACGAGGGGGTGGGTCGCCAGCACCACGCCCGACCGCCTTTGTCTCCCGAGTGGCGATGTTTACACACCGCACTAGCTACCAATTTGAGGCCGAGTCGACCTAGGGGAAGCCCAGGACCTGTTCAAATAATCGTCACTGGTGTTGGCCGTGAGTGAGAATCGAACTCGGGTCGCCGGGTTCATAGCGCGGCGCGCTAACCACGACACTACCGCTCATCACAATTTTAACACAAACACACACTTCAGTGACTTCTGTCACTGCAAGGGGACAGGTCTAAATATTCCGATTAGTGCAGCCAAGGTGTTTCGCAGTGATGGATAACTGTCCTCTGTGGGCTGCACCGAAATGTGGTCGGCCCCATGTGGCTGTGGGCCGTACGAGATCAAGTCGTGGGCCACGTCCGGCCTGCGGGCTGCAGCCGCCCCCACCCCTGCCCTACGCAAACTCGCAGCATTAAATAAACATCTCTGGCTGAAGCTGGGACTGATGCTTCCACACCACATTGGCCCCTAAGGTTAGGCAGGATGAGGATGTGTTTGCAATATATATTGGATCCACTTCAGGGAGTGTACAGGGGGCCCACAAGAAAACTGAGAGTGGTTTCTGAAGACGCCTGCCAGTCAGCCTGAAATCCCAATCAGTTTATTCATTTTAAAATATCGTTATGCCTTAGTTACCTTAACCTTTTATGATACGCTTACATAACAAGCTTACTTCTCTATTACCAACCCACACTTACCAGCGTGGAAGGAGGCCTAAAGCAAGTTCCATATCGATAACGTCACTGACGATGATATAATCGTTGGCGAGCAGTGGTACAAGAGGTTCGCGCATCGCACTACGAACTCCGACGACCCGAGCTAACTCCAGTGGCAAATAATTAACCGAGCCAGGTGAGAGCTCCCCATTACCATTCCACACTGACCAGCGTGGTGAAGTATGTTCAAGCAACCCCACAAGACTGGCACAGCGTGACGAGGCCTTGATTGGACAGTCGACTGACAACGGGCCCTGTAAAGTATCATTATTGTTGTTTTATTCATCGTCATCACCAACATGACCACCAATGCTCTAATTGACACCAATTGAAAACCCATTGAGATTAAAAGGCTGAATCTTGACTTAAAGCGTAAGTGACTGCAGGAATTCATATTCATTGGGTCTTTCGGTAAAGTCACGTAGATAGGTTCACAGAAAATAACAAAAAACTACGACGTTTCGATCGCAACACAAGCGTTCGTCATCAGGAAAATGAAAATGATGACGAACGCTTGTGTTGCGATCGAAACGTCGTAGCTTTTTGTTATTTTCTGTGAACCTATCTACGTGACTTTACCGAAAGACCCAAAGAATTTTAAAAGGCTGCTTTGCAAGCGAGACCCAGGTCACAAGAGTAATGGAGTACACATGTGATTTACAACAACAACAAAAAGGTCAAAACATCATCAGAAAGGGTCCGAATTACAAGGTCAACTATTTTTAAAACGGACAGCTTTAAATTAGTAAATAAAACACACCAATTTCGAAAATCTACGCAAATACCTATATTATACAATATATAAAAACACAAGACACCTTAAGGACTCGCGGTGCTCCCAGCACTTAGCCTTGGTGCCTCCCTTCCCAAAACATCTTCACACCCCTCAACTCCCTCCACCCCTCAACTCCCTCCACCCCTCAACTCCCTCCACCCCTCGACTCCCTCCACCCCTCGACTCCCTCCACCCCTCGACTCCCTCCACCCCTCGACTCCCTCCACCCCTCGACTCCCTCCACCCCTCGACTCCCTCCACCCCTCAACCCCCTTCACCCCTCAACTCCCTTGACCCCTCAACTCCCTTGACCCCTCAACTCCCTCCACCCCTCAACTCCCTCCACCCCTCGACTCCCTCCACCCCTCGACTCCCTCCACCCCTCGACTCCCTCCACCCCTCCACTCCCTCCACCCCTCAACCCCCTTCACCCCTCAACTCCCTTCAACTCCCTTCACCCCTCGACTCCCTCCACCCCTCAACTCCCTCCACCCCTCAACTCCCTTCAACTCCCTCCACCCCTCAACTCCCTTGACCCCTCAACTCCCTCCACCCCTCAACTCCCTCCACCCCTCAACTCCCTCCACCCCTCAACTCCCTCCACCCCTCAACTCCCTTCACCCCTCAACTCCCTCCACCCCTCAACTCCCTCCACCCCTCAACTCCCTTCAACTCCCTTCACCCCTCAACTCCCTTGACCCCTCCTTGACCCTTGACCCCTCAGCCCCACGAGAGTAAAGACTATCCTGCAGCGAGCAGAGGCCTGCGCATGCACGCAGGCACCACGTCCATGATGCTGCCATTGCAGTTGAATGATGATGATGATATTGCAGCTGATTGATGATGATGATATTGCAGTTGAATGATGATGATATTGCAGCTGAATGATGATGATATTGCAGCTGAATGATGATGATGATATTGCAGCTGATTGATGATGATATTGCAGCTGAATGATGATGATATTGCAGCTGAATGATGATGATGATATTGCAGCTGAATGATTGATGATGATGATATTGCAGCTGATTGATGATGATGATATTGCAGTTGAATGATGATGATATTGCAGCTGAATGATGATGATATTGCAGCTGAATGATGATGATATTGCAGCTGAATGATTGATGATGATGATGATATTGCAGCTGATTGATGATGATGATATTGCAGCTGAATGATGATGATGATATTGCAGCTGAATGATGATGATATTGCAGCTGAATGATGATGATATTGCAGCTGAATGATTGATGATGATGATATTGCAGCTGATTGATGATGATGATATTGCAGTTGAATGATGATGATATTGCAGCTGAATGATGATGATATTGCAGCTGATTGATGATGATGATATTGCAGCTGAATGATGATGATATTGCAGCTGATTGATGATGATATTGCAGCTGATTGATGATGATATTGCAGTTAAATGATGATATTGCAGTCGAATGATGATGATATTGCAGCTGAATGATGATGATGATGATGACATTGCAGCTGATTGATGATGATATTGCAGCTGAATGATGATATTGCAGCTGATTGATGATGATATTGCAGTTGAATGATGATGATGATGATGATATTGCAGCTGATTGATGATGATGATATTGCAGCTGAATGATGATGATATTGCAGCTGAATGATGATGATATTGCAGCTGATTGATGATGATGATGATGATATTGCAGCTGATTGATGATAATGATATTGCAGCTGATTGATGATAATGATATTGCAGCTGATTGATGATGATATTGCAGCTGATTGATGATGATATTGCAGTCGAATGATGATGATATTGCAGCTGATTGATGATGATGATATTGCAGTTGAATGATGATGATGATATTGCACATGATTTATGATGATGCAATTGCAGCTGAATGATGCTGTTGCTAATACCGTGTCAACCCATACGGTTTACCCGTATTCTTGTACAGGGAAATTGGGTTTTCAGGTCCCTACCGTGTACAGCCGCTTCAATGCAGGAAAAAAATGTTTTCGTTTATTTGTTTGTTTCTCCCGTGTGATGAGACTTTGTAAGATGAACGCTGGTAGTAGCATATGCAGCTATGCCGCGAGTGCCCGCTACATATGCGGAGTGTGCGTGCAGCTGAAAAACAGCTGCTCTGTGCAGCAGTTTTTGCGGGCACTCTGCGCGCACAACCACCGCCAATCCTGGAATGTGCGGCTGCTTTAGCCGACTGATGTTTGGATCCACTTGGCCGCTTGGTCGGGTGCTCCGCAAAGCCCATGGATCGAGTCGCCCGGAATCTGTGATGCCAATTTCTGGGAAATCACCAAACGGACCTCAAAGAGTCGCACGGTGTCACGAGGTGGGACAGTTTTCTTTCCGTGGGTCTGGCACAGGATCCTCAAAACGCACCGGGCATCGCTCCCAAAGCTGCATATATGTTGTGTCTCAGTGAAAGTGGCGACATGTTCGTCGCAAGGGAAACCCAAAGGGTCGCTGGAAAGTAGTGTGAAAATCATTGAGCAGGTCGGCAACACTGCACAGGGTGCGCCCGGCCTTGTCGGACCTTGAAAGCTAAGCCGGCGAGAGCATGCATCGCGTCTTGCGGCACGACCACCACATGCGTGGCAGGTTGTACATACTATGCTGCACTTCTTTCGCACCGTACGTAGCCAACCGTGCTAATCGGAGGTGCGGGTGAAGGACAACAAACTAAAAACGAAAAAGAAAGAAATTAGTTTTCAATATAGATTTAAAAGTGCATAGCTCCAGTGGCTTCCTAATATCAGAAAAAAAGAGCGTTCCAGACGGCCGCAGAAGCGAATCCGAAAGCGCGTGGCACGGCAACTGTATTCTAGGATGACCGAAGTTCGCGTGGTGGTGGTGGTGGTTCATGCTCCTTGTTGGAACCTAGCCGCTCTATTCAGTACCCGGACGAAACTTCCCAACGCGTGGATGAGACACGTCGGACATCGTGCCGAACGGCGCGTGGCGCGGTCCAATCCGTTAAAAAAAAACCTCCTGTGAGAGAGCCGAGCGGCAAATGCCCCCCGCCCCCCTGCCCCCCGGCCCTGCGTTCACGCGTCACGGCAAAAAAAAAGGCGGCTCAAGCAGGAGGGCTAGAGACATCTAGTGGGCGCCGGGCGCCACGCGACCTCGTCCGCTCGGGGCCTCGACTCGAGTTTCCTGTCAGAGTCGACGATCGCCGGCTCGTGGTTAGAGAGCGCACGCGCCACACTGCACTCCAACCGCCGGGGTTGAGAGTTCAAACCCCGGTTGGGGGCAACGCGGCCCCCTTTAGCTACGTTGAGTCAATAAACATAGCGCGCCGCTTTGTCAAAGGGAAGTCAACAGCGGGTGCGGTCCTCTGGGTAAATCGGCACCGTCGTTGGAATGTGGAATTGCCGACAGTAGCGCAGGACGAGCACTGTTCCCATGTCGTTGGTGAGGAGAAACGCACCGGATATTTGGATATTTCATGGAAAATGCATTTTGCTCTGATGGATATTGACTCAATTAAGAAATCTGTCCGTGGTATTTCCTTACCTGCGATCATACATGACACCTGATGGTTTCAATAATGACGATGTACAGCGCTCTGTCAATCCACAGCAGGATGAAGGTCTCCCCCCCCGTGGAGTGTTGATCTTGGGGATTGTTTAACCATACCTCACCACACTGGTCATCGCGGGTTGGTGAAGCAGGGGCTCCGGACCAGTTCAGATATCACACTGCACTGATGTAAACCACGGCTGGGAATTGAACCCAGACCGGACTGATAGCGCAGTGGTGCTATGCGCTCTGCCACTCCTACCCATGATGTGGTATTGTTGCGACATTTATTTCAATCAATCAGTCATTGCAGTATTCCATCATTATTCACGAACTTGCTATCCACGAATCCCATCTGGAACTCTACACGACTGCATCGAGAGAGAAAGTGACAAGGTAAAGTGGCGAGATAAAGTGATGGGATAAAGAGATCTGTTATAATGATAATTTTCTTTCATTTAGTAGCTTATTTACGTATTTATTTGAGGCAATTCATTATCCGTGAAATTTGCTATTCACGAGCATCTGCAGAATGTATCCCTCGCGATTTTTTTTTTAATTCTCAAGTGGATTTAGATTTTATCATCAAATAATATAATATCATAGCCGCTCAGTTAATGTTCAACGTTACTGGTAGTTTTACTGGCACTCAGGCCTCCACAAATCACGCTAAACTCAAGAATAATATTTTCAAATCGTGTATTGACTCGCCACTGGTTATTATTGGAATACTGTCATGGAGGAATTTTTTGAAACAATAATTTTTATTACGTGGGGGGGAGACTGTGGTGATCATTTCGCGATGCTCCAGCGGTAAAAGTGCATCGTCTCGATGCCTCTAAAGAAACCCACGACTGTGGTTCAAGACGCCTTTGGCTCTGCACTGAACGCCATGCTTGGCGGCGATGCTCACGACGAAACACTTGCTGCCATCGTATTTGTGCACAAGCACACCGAGCGATCTCCTTAGACACAGGAAGAGAACACTGTAACAAATACTGCGTGATATAACACAACAAGTGGACAAATGTGCCTTAAACCCTTTCCCATTTGGAGACGTCTGCAAGTAGCAGGGTGTGGGTGTCCCGTTCATCGCTGAATCTCGCAAGGCGCAAGCGGCCCAGCGTTAATTTAATGTCGAGAGGCGTAGCGCAGTCGTTTTTAAAGACACTGTACTCACCGCAGAGGCCCGTAGTGACACGACCGCGCTCTACGATAGCCGGTGCCAAACTGTGCCGCACGCCCTCCCGCATGGCCTTGTGGGAGCCTCGGTATCGATAAACTTATTTAATTCACGTAGGTGTACGGAATCGGTAAGAAAAACCGATGACGTACACGTACACGTTCCGATGACGTACACGTACGTCATCGGAACGGGAAACGGGAAAGGGTTAAGCGCGTATGGAACCAGTTTGCAGATTTATGCATTGGCCTCCGTCTCACGCATTTGCAATTCGACAGCGCGCTCCGTTATTGCCAACGGTAAATCTCCTCGGGGAGCAGCAGAACCGCCACGCGCGTCGTTCGGACGCCAACGCCGCCGCCTGCCAACGTCTCCACCGCGCGAAGGCCCAAACCCGCCGGCGGCTGGCCCTGCGGCCAGAGGCGGGGCCCGTTAATTAAAAACAAACCGTGCCGTGCGATAGTGCTCGCCCGCTCCCGCCGCCGCCGCCGCCCTCGTTGTTTCCCACCCACCGCTTGCCGCTCACTCCGTTGCCGCGCGTTCAGACCTCGGTGGGTTTCGAAACCGCCCGGTTTGGGGGGCGGGGGGGGGGGGTCGGCAAGCGAACGAGAGCGCGACCGTGCGAGCAAGTGCGGTTGCCGCGTCCTTCCAACGCCCCCCCCCCCCCAACTCCCCACCACTCTTCCCTGGGGGCAAATGCCACCTCGGCGGCCTCTATTAATTATCCGTTTTACAACCCTGCTGTGGCAGCGCGACTACCGCAATTGTGTGGGTCACAAAGAAGCAAGATGGCGGGCGAGGAGGGGGGCGATGCAAGTGGCCGGGTCATCCTGGCCCGTCTTTGGCCCTGCTCGGGCTGTGGGAACCCCAGAGCCAGATAAGAACTCAGGTGGGGAGGGGGTGGGGGGGGGCAGACAGAGAGACAGCAGGCACGTTTGGGTTAGCGGCTGTTTCCTATTTATTCGCAGTGGCCAGTGCTACACATACGCCCGCATCCCGACGGTGGCGAGATTTTAACCACCTCGCCTGGGATTCGGGAGATCGTGCATTAGATCCTGACCCTGACGCCTGCTGTATATTTGGAGTTTGCGTGTTCTCCTCGCGGTCGTGTAGATTTTTCCCCGGTCTCTCCAGTTGATTCCCTCTACATTTATAAACACGCATTTAGAGTATTTGGCTGCTATAAATGTACACGTGAGAAGTCACTTCCTCGAGCTGTCATTTGTGGCCAGGTTGCTTCTGAAAAAAAGCTACATAGCTCAGTGGGCCTTACCTGGTAAAATAAAAAATAGTTTAGTTTTTAGGTTAGACTGCTGCAGCGCTGCAACGCCAAGATGATGCCACCTTCACACCCCTACCCTCTCCACCAACTCTCCATGGTTGATGTGATGGGTGGTTTTGTGGGGACGATTGTTTACAATTCTCGCATTTTGCAATGCGAATAGATGCTGGGCCAGAGCGACGTGGTGAGGAAACGGCTGAAACGGTGTCACCGCTCACGACGAGATGGTCACAGCATCGCGCGCTACCAGGTGTGCTTCTGCGGCCGTCTGGAATGCTCTTCCTTCCGATATTAGGAAGCCACTGGAGCTACGCAATTTTAAATCATCCATGTTGAAAACTCTTTCATTTTAGAACTGAATCTAGATTTGAAGTTTTCGTGACTGCAGGGATCCATTCTCTTTGGTTCTTTTGGTAAAGTCGCGTAGGTATGTGATTTCATTTATCTTATTTTATACCTACGTGACTTTACCGAAAGAACCAAACAGTATTTTGGAACTGCTTTTTGTGTTTAGTTTCGTATCTTCCCCCCGCACCTCTGATTAGCACGGTTGACCACGCATAGTGCGAAAGAAGTTCAACATACATACGTACAAGGCATCGGCGTGTTTTTTTTTCACAAAACGAGACTACGCCGCATGAGATATAAACTTTCCTAACGATACAAGCAGACCACATTCACCATCGGTATTGGTCTATACCCCACACATCTGTAATGTAATAGGTATACGCTGATGTTTCTGGCAATGGCCCTTCTTTAGAGAAGCTAGGCCGAGCAGGGATAGGGTGCAGAGATTTACAGACTTTATAGATGGAGGTCGCACACTACAATGGGTTCATTTTAAGAAAGTTAAAAAGTGTACAGATTGAGTTGCCTATATATGTGTTCTGATATAGGGCAGTGTTCATGACACACGTGGTTAGGTATATATATTTGTGTTTGAGGACCACTACCAAAGGTCTCTTCGCTTAAAAACAACACTTTTCAGCTCACCAAATAAAGACATTCAGAAACATTTGAGGCACACTTTAGAGAAGAAAAATAGCGTCTAAAGATGTCTTAATCTTGAGTGGTAACTTTCATCCAATGCAATTAGCTTTTTGTTTCTTAATTATAGTAAAATGAAAATCTTGAGATAAAAAAATCTAATGCTTTCTTTGTTTAGACCCACACAGGAGAGGTCATCTTAACCGCAGTGATATGGGGGACCAATATCACGGATCCTATTATCCGCGGGGTTATTTGCTGATAAGCCGAGGATAATATGAAGAAATAGGGTGGCGGATAATGAGGTTTTGTGGGCCCTACAGATGCCGTGGATGATGGGAGTCATGGCTAATAGAGCTGCGGATAAGAGGAGTTCTGTATTTACATGCTTTCTAGAATATTACGTGACTATTAATATTCAATTATCTTATCTGAAACGAGCACTTGCTAAAAACAACCAAATACCACATAAATGACCGTCCTGCAAGTGCTCAAAAGCAAAGTTCGCACTAAAAGTACTCATCTGGAAACAAACATTGGGCAAAGGTACACATCTTCCGACATGACTACACTTAACATCGTACAGAACAGTGAACAAAACAGGACACACAACCAAGTTAAAATACTGCTGACTGGTTGGCATGGCTTAGCCAATACGTAACTATTGATTTACACACATCGAAATAAAAATAGGCTCAGATTTCAGAAGCCACTTCCAGAATTCGGTACACATATACAATCTGTTAGTCTATAACGCAGTAGTTCCATCCCTGAAGAACACCGCGTTATGGAAAAAAACGCTTTCATAAATAATATATCGGGTAAGCGCCGTCCGTGACAACACGCGAGATGCGTACGCAGGCTGAACAAAGACTTAAGGCACGTGGTTGGTGGCGTCCAGAAGCATCCAGCAGCATCCCGCCTTGTGTGACGCTACACCGAGGCAGCCGCACGACTACGTATTCCCTACTCGCGCGACGTAGTTCCGTTCACTCATTCGCGTTTTTGCCAATTCACATCCGCGTTATAAAAAAAATGCGTTCTAATACATTAATTGTGGTATATCCAATTCGTGTTATGAAAACCACACGCGTTATAGGAGAACGGACTGTAATGTGTACGTGTATAACTCCCTTAACAATCCACTGCTGGATAAGGGTTTCCCCCACACTGAGCAAATCTTCAACATTTACTTTGGCCATACTTCACCACGCTGGTCAGTGCTGGTCGGCGTAGGCTATAATTGTACGCAAAATGTAAACAGTTATCGGCCACAGGAATATGTTGTTTAAAAATGTCGACATTCCTTCTGCGCAAGCGCACATTTAATTTTAACGTAACAAACATTCTGAATGCATTGGCATCAACGCATCAACATTCACGATCAAGTTGCACAAGCAGAGGCCACGGGGCCCATCCCTCCCACCGTCCCATGAGGGCAGCGCTGCCCGGAGCGCCGCCTAAACGAGTCCCGAAGGGCCGGAGACTTCTTACGAACATAACAAAAACACCGAGCGAGAGAAATTCCTGTGCCTCGACTGTGTAAAATTCCTCTTTAAATAACACGGACGTTCAAAGCGCCAGGGCTCGCGCGCACCCAATTTACTTGCAATTGACACCTGGTCACGTATGCCCAAAGTGGCAGGTGGGGAGAACGACCCCCACCCCCGAAGGGTGGCCTGTGAAACCCAACACCTTCTTATCTAACGTGTTAATAGAGAAAGGCGCAATTTATTTTAAGCGAACCGCGCAGACCACAAATCACGCGCCAGACACGAGCGGCTCCACACGGCAGCTTCAGACATAGCAGGCAAGCAAAACGCGCACGTTGCCCCGCAAAATGGGCTTTTATCGTCTTCCGTGGCCAAGACAAAGATGCTGTGCACGACTCGAGATCTTGTCCGCAGGTTTAAAAACAATGGGATCCTGGGATATGGCAGTTTCATTACCGCACGCACGCACGCAACCAGACATTAAAGGCACTGCCGTGATTATTTGGAGAAACCTGTACCAATATTGCGCAATTTAGTTTTTGAGATGCCTCATTTACACTCTTCTGACGTCAATGCCCTCCCCGGGGAGGAGTGCCGGAGGGGAGCGCCGCTACGCTACCAACCCCTTAACCCTGCTGGAGCTGCCGCGTTTTGCCGGTGCCGTCTGCCGACTCTTAAAAAAAACTGGCCCGCTGTTTGTTTGGACGGCGGGATTTACGTAGGGACCCCTCGCGGTGGTGGAGGCAGCGGCGGGCAGCAGCAGGCGACCGAGAGCAGGCACGGAACGAAAAAATGGTCGGGGCCCTTTCGGAGTTGGCTTTCTCTCTCTCTCTCTCTGGGCCTCAAAAGAAAAAGGCGGCGGTGGCGAGCTGAGGTTAAAAAATAAGCGAAGCAAACGCGCCGCTGTGCCGCGCCCGCGCCGTCCAAATTTTCCAGTGGAAATTCGGTGCCTCTTGATGTCCCTGGTGCGGTGACCATATGTGTGAAGATTCATTGCGAGCAAAAAAAGCTGTCGGATGACAGCGCTGTTTAAAAGTTTAATGTTTTTCGGGAAAGGTTTCGCAACGGCAACAAGGGATTGTACTAAAATGCAAACTTCAAAGAGAGAACGCGGATTCGTGTAATTTTTTTTTTTAAGATGCGAAACGGCATTAACGACGACGAGATGCGTCATCGCGGCGGAGAAATACTTCGCGAAACATTTTCTCTGCGGGTCTTCCCGCGAGTGTGAGTTTGATAGTTCGCTTAACAAAATTCTTTCGCTGTAAATGCCTTTCTCGGCAAAATATTTTTTCAACGGTAATGGGTTTTTTTTCCTTCTCAACAGATAACTTTTCATAATATCAAGCCATCGCTATTATATGTATTTCCCGGGGTGAAAGAAAATGCCCCTCAACTGCAAAAACAGTAATTTTGCAAACCAACAGATAAAAAGAAAACCAGCGTGTCAGCATTGTGTGTTTAAACAAGAGTTCACCAAAGACTGCACAAAGCATCGAGACAGTCTAGACCCTGGAGGATTATAGGATACGGCTTTGATACATCCTGATGGATACGTTCACAGCACGAGTGCAAGGGGCAGCACTTGGGTGCAAGAAGCCCCCCCCCCCCCCCCCGCGTGGCACCGGCAACAGAGTGGCTGGCGGATGAGTAAGGGGCTTGTGGGGGGAGGAGGAGGGGGGATCCGATGGGAGCTTGGGGTGAGGAGATGATGGGGACGGTGGCTGGATGCTCTGACAATTGCTCTCTCCTGCCGCTCAGCAGGGCAGCAGCCCTCTCCCCTTAATCACCATTCCTCCCGCTCCCCCTCGCTCATTCACTCCTCAGCGTGCGCTCACTCAACCCGTGGCTCCAAATATGAGCCTCCCGGGGGTCTCTTACCCCCTCCTGCCTCCTGCGTCCCCCCCCCCCCACCCACCTCGGACTCCTCCGCCATTTAATGGAGCTCCGGGCGCGACAGTCAGTCTCAGCCACTGCGTAGCAACTGACAGCGGTATGTAATGCTCTGGGCGGGTCGAACAATACCCTGCCAATAAACCGATTAGGCTGAGGGATCGGCCCAAATTACGGGGCCCTCACGGAGGGCCAGATGCCCCCCCCTCCCCATGCCCCCCCCCGCCCCCCCCCCCCCATCAACGAACGCTCCCGCATTCCAGAGACGTCGCCGCAGCATGCCCGGCCAGCGTGAAGTAACGAGCCGCGGCAGACGCTTAACGCGATCACAAAACCCCGTCAGGCCGTGCATTAACGCGCTGCGCTGTCATCGTCGCTAAGCTGTCAGTGGGTCCCCCCCCCCACCACCCCCGTGCTCCCGATCGCAGCTCCTCGCGAAACAACAACATAAAAACAATAACCACCACCGCCGCCCGGAAGGAGAATGGTTGTTTGCCCACTCCTCTGTGGAGGTGTCATCTGTCAAGGGCCAATTTGAGATGCCTTTCAGGCGATCTCACGTTGACGTTAATTGGCATTCTCAGACACCGTGCAATTATTCCAAGGAAACCGCATCATTGGTTTTGAAATTGCCGTGTGGATTATAATCTGCGGTGTTCTTCTGTAACATCATTCCACGGTAATCATTTTAGGTTAGAGACTGCTCTCGCTAAATTATCATCTTCCCCGATTCCACGGCTCACCGCAACAAAAGCAGGTCACAATTTTATTTTATTATTATGCCCGCGCAAGTATATATTTTGGCTTATAATCTAACAGTAAACCTGGAGAGTGATTGAGGAGTGCCATTTGAGAAATTATATCGGACGACATACCAGTAGTTTGTCGTATAATTTGCTGCAACAAGTATTGGACTTAACCACAGCAACTTTGCGTGTTCATCCATTTGTTTGTGCGAATCTCAAGTGAGATGAACATATATAATGTACACGTATACCAAAAGCACTGGAACTAATCTACTTAGCCTACTTTACTTTTAACGCGTGTAATTTTGTGTTTAGTTTGTTGTCATTCCCCCGCACCTCCGATTAGCACGATTGGCTACGTACGGTGCGAAAGAAATTCAACACATGTACCTTTCAATACGCAGACTTCGCGACGAATATTATGATTCACGATAGATTTGTGGGTCTGATCTCGCGTGAGTAATATGCCAATGTGTGTCGTACACCCTCCTCCATCCGACACGGCTAAATAACGAATGTTTCCAAATAAACACCCAAATATATTATTGCTTCAGCACGCCGGTGCGCTGAAGAGAACTGAACATCCCTTAACAATTTGATATGACGTTTCCCTCGTAGTTATGACCAACATTATCGGGGCAATTGGCAGCATTGTCATTATTTACTGTACAACATTCTACGTACTACTTCTTTTAAAAATAAGATCTCACATTCAAACAGTTTTTCAATTATTTCATTCGTCAATTTAAAAAAAAAAATGACACCTGAGGCGAGAGATCCTGACAGTGCTCTCCAGGTCAATGTTGCAGTGGCGGTGCAAAGCAGACGGGGGGGGGGGTGGGTGGGAGGGGGGGGGTGCTAGGCTTATAAACGAGTGATGTCGCAGTCCTGCGAACCCAGAAGATTGGCAACAGCGCAAACGCCGGCATAACGCCGCAAACAACAGCGCGGAAGTGCGAGCGAGATTTGAGACAGCAGCGGGCCAGCGCACGGCGACTCTGAAGAAAGCCAAGCGACCACCGGGATATACGACCGAAGCGTCCCCCCCCCCCCCACTGTCAGTGCCATAACCTAAAGATGGCCACTCAGGCCCTAAAGTGGCCACAGCTCATAAAGCCCCTAATGTGAATTGCATTTGGTGGTGAAACCACACAGCTCGTTCGGACTCCCCCCCCCCCCAACCCGCTGACCACCAACCCCTTGCCCCCACCCCGAGACCCCCCTGACCGGCCAGCCAACCGCACCACCCCCGCCCCCCACCAACTGCCCCCCCGTGGCCCCCCGTAGCCCCTCCCCCCCCATGCCCACCCCCGGCATGCCAGCTTCAGGGCTGACAGAACCTTCTCCCCCACGATCCAAAGCGCAATCAGCATGACTGAAATGTCCCACAATCCCCATTAACGGCCATTAATCTCATTTTAATGAAGCGCGGCGGCCGATGCACCGGAGGTTGCGAGCTGAGATGCTCCAGGGAGCCGCATGCATCACTGTCACACGCACACACACACACACACGCACGCGCGCGCGGACGCGTATGCAGGCACACACATAAAGAACACGTACGGGTACACAAAGATGTTCCTGCTGGCCCTCTTTGAATTGTCTGGGGCAAGCACTGTTGCCGGATGCCGATTGCGCCCGGGATTACAACCGTCGCAACCCCGTCACTCCACCACTGCCGACACTGCAACAGAAGCGCATTTTGGGGCTGAGTCGACCAACGGCAGGACTACGTCGGGTACAGATAGTAACTGCCAATGATGTGCTGTGCCAGGGATCAAACTCAGGTTTCGGGTGCTTGTTAGCGAGTGCCTACTTAGTCAGGTAACTCATTATTGTATGGGGGGTTGGGGGCCAGTACCATGCTCAACAACCGTTGTCTCACCAGTGTTGATACATACTGTAGGAGGCACTTAAGACGGAGTCAACTGAGGAAAGACACAGGGCAGATTCAGACACAACATACCACTGATGTTATCCATGGCCAGGAATCAAACCCAGGTCATGGGGATCGCATCGCAGTGTGCAAACCATTACTCCCACACATAAAAGACAAAGACAAATATACTCCGTATGGCCTTTACAGACTATTGGAGTAAGTGCTTTTTGAGCGCAACTATTGAAGCCAGTACGGTGCATGAGGGTGTGATGTGGCTAGAAACGTGCCTGGTCGCCTTTGTCTCCCCGATTCTGTTTACACAGCGCACAAGGTACTCATTAAAGGCTAAGTCAATACAGAGGCCGTGGAGGACCGGTACAGGTATTTGCTTCAGATATTCATCCCCGGTATCAGCTACGGCTGGGAATCAAACTCGGGTCTTCGGATTTGCAGCGTACTGCACCAACCACTGCCCCACTGCTCCCCCGAATTACAAAGATCCCCCCCCGTATAGCCTTAACAGACTGCTGGGGCAAGTGCTGTTAGCGAGCACCTGTGAAGGGCAGAGTTGGGTGGGCAAGCACCATGTCCGGTCGCCCTTGTCTCCCGAGTGGCGATGTTTAGACACCATACTAGGTACTAATTTGAGGCCGAGTCGACCTACACGCGCACACACACACACACACATGCGCGCGCGCACGAGAGAGAGCGGCCAGCAATGCGGAGTGTGTGGACTCTTCACAGCTGAAGCAGGGAGGGGCAGTGGGCACAGCGGGGGGGGGCGGAGGGGGCAGTGGTTATGATATGCCCGCGGGGACTTTCTTCAAGGGACAGCCACCCACTCGCGGGGGCAAATTCGGGCACCCCCCCCCACCTCGCTGCCCGCCCACACCCCGCGAAAAGAAACCCAGAAATCGCGACGCGGCAACTCTCGCCCCCTTGCTGGGCCTTTCTCCAAGGCAGTCACAGATTAACTGCCTGAATGCGAGTACCTGCTCAAATGTATGAACCTGCTGGGCTTTTGTTTTGGGTTTTTTTAAACACCTACAACAGACCTATCACTTAACTATTATTACTGTGTCCACTTACTCAAGCATGCTTCAGCCAAGCCACTCGATTAACAAGCTGCATTCCAACGGTGTCGGTCTCTCCCACTTCGTCACTCGTGGATTGTTAGAGCATTGTCTATTCGGAGGGTGAGAGAATCATTACTCTCAAATCTTTCCGTTTGCTCACGTGTACACATGTTGCCTGTGCAGTATCCAATTCATAAACAAAATTTACATTATGTATCGTAGTGTAACGTATCGATGTGCCGTAATGTAACGTGTCACCAGCAAACATGGCAGACGTCAGCAAGCAATAAAGGTTTTCCACAAAGACATACCACGTTCATTTTATACGTTGATGTAAATTAAAATAAGATTTTCCACCATAACCCTCATATTGTGATCATTGAACAATTAACAGGAAGGGTTTATTTTTCTGTTGCTCAATTTACGTCCAAATAACCCGACTTCAGTGTCCAAACATTATTTCGTGTTATCAAAGGTCAAAAGTGCAATCGTTCCTTTTTTTCTTTACCACGACAAGTCACTATCGGATGAGGCCACACCCGGTCTGTGAGAAACACGGGGTGAGAAACGTTAGGCCCTCACCAGGCAGGCCAGAAAAACCAATCCAAAAACACAGTCGGCATCCGTAGAAATAAAAAGAAAACTCTAGGCAGAACGCCATCAATCTTTCCAAACAATCCGCTCTCCTGCTGTCCCTCCCTAGGTGTTCCTGGTCTCGGCCTTTCCCTCCCAAGATAACCATTTGCGGAGTCGTGTGAAAGGGCCCCTCTGCCACCCCACTCCACTCGTGGAAACCGCGGGCCCTATCGCTTCCCTGCTCGAGACTGCCCGGTGCCGCCAACCACTTCCTGGTCACCAAAGTAGAAAAAAAAGTGGCACTTTTTATTTTCTTCTTCATCTGCTTTTATTTGCTTATTTCTTTTTAAGAGGGGGATTGAGTGGGGGGAAATGTTTGTAAGGGTTTTTTTTTTATTAGCTGTGAGGATGCATGAGAAAATTGCTGTCAAAGTGTCAGCTATTTGCCTTCCCAGCAGGTTCTGGGCACAATTAGAAAACAGCCGTGACTAATTGTCGATAAAAAGCGGCGGGTGGGTGGAGGAGAGGGAGTTATTGCCCGCAAGGCCCCTGGGCTCCCCTTCCCTCCACTCCCTCGCTCCCTCCCTCCCTCCGCGAGCACCGACTGCATCCCCGGCTCTCCTCCCCCGTCCTGTCGGCAGTCGCGCCCCGCCCTGCGCGCCACCGCGCCGCTGCCACCCAGACCGACGGACCCCTGTGTGCGGGACGGACGCGGAGCGACGCCAGCGCCTGGCCGTCTGTCCTGAGAAAGGCGTGCCCTGCCAGCACGAGGCCCTTGTGCGAGCCCTGCGCCGGGGCCACGCCGAAATGCCGCGGCACAATGGCCTGGTGGCGTATGAGTGATGAAAGCCTACAGTACGACTGACAGCCGTGGGCAAGAGCATTAGCTCCGAAAGCTATTGCGGAGAATAACTCATTCAATGCGAGGCACTTAGGTACAAGTGATAACTGCCAAATGCAACAACCGTGTGAGAGCATTATTATTTTTTTCAAGTGCAGGAGTCTTTCTTTAAAAAAAAACTCAACTGATTATTCCCACACCTCACAGCACACAACCTAATTCCACGCATTCAAGCAAATATCCGGAGATTCGCTTGGGCTGCAACGGAGTTTGTTGATTGGGTTAGCTGGACAAGTGACATTGGGCACTGCAGAGCAAGAATTGTGAAACAAAGCCAAGGCGTTATAATAATTATGGAAGCGTTTAAACTTTTCGCACATGTCCAACACACGGTTTGTGGAAATACCGAGTGCTTTCCTTGCAATTGTTTTCAAAGTGGCTTTGTGTTTAAGTTTATGTATTTACAGAACCAACACAAAGTTTGTCATTCTTAAACTAACGTTCCAATATTTTAACAAACGTTCCCATGTTTGAATTATAATCACCAAACTGTATTTTTTTCATCACTGTATGCACGTATAATAAAAATGCACTAAATGTAAGTACTTTGGCTTCAGCACCTCTGGACATTGACTTTGGCTATTTCCATTCGGCCGTGTTCCTTCCCGACAGCTTGTGGGGAGTTGTATTACCAGATGTCACTTAATGGGAGCAGGTGCCTCAACAATCTACTCCTCAGGCCCCCTGTAGACAACACTCCTAGTTAGTTAAACAGCGTTGGTGTTTTGTTAAACCCGAAATGAAAATTGAGGCACTTTTGTTTGGCACACTCTGAATAATAACTATTATTAGTGCCAAAATCCTCTTTGTTCGAGTGTCCGAATTAAAAAAAACTGCATTGGTAGCAGTGGCGTGGCATGGTTGGCATGGGCCATGGTGCAAGAAAAAAATGACGTGAGCCCCCTGTCCAATTTCTCGCCCCTCTTAACAGTCCAGTGCTTGGGGGCCCCCCTCTGGCCTGTAGGCCTCAGTGCAGTTGCACCGCTTGCACACTCCAACAGCTACCCCACCGATTTGTTGCGCAAATTGCACTTGGGAGAAGGTCCGGCGTTGACCGTAGCTAAAGTTGGAATAAATCGTCGGACGCTCACTCTGGGCACGCTATCTCGTGGGATTAGCTCTCCAGAGCGTGCGGGGGGTTCACAGGTCGTGTCCAGTTCTTACCAGGTGATCTGCCCTGGTCTAGATACAGAGTGCCCTGTATGTTTAACTTCTTTTGCACCGTATGCAGCCAACCGTGATAATCGGAGGTGCGGGGGGGGGAAGGACAACAAACTAAACACACAAAGCAGTTCCAAGCCTGCCCTGCAGGATGTGCGTACCCCTTTTATTTCTCTATGCCAAGTCACTTGGGAGATGTCCAACTGAATTGGCATGGGGAAGATGGCTCAAGATGGTGGGTCCGCAGTTACTGGAATGGCCAATGTCTACTCCTGTACTGTCATATGGAATGACTCGTTCTCGTCACGTAACTGTGGAATTTACACACTCCGTTGATTGTGACTCACGGGTGACAACCAAGATGAGCACCACCCAACAATGATTTAAGCAGGAATCGAAGTTTGACAAGTTTGTAGAGTAGGCATGCAACTATTTAACCACCGTGACCCAGCGCCAGATTCGACTTACACCGTCGTCTCTTATGTATCGACTCTCATTTGCTCTGTCACAGTCATACAATTTTGTTCTACCCATTATCCTGAATGTAACAATTGGTATATTATATTGCTTTAATATCATTGGCACGAATGGCAAATACTCAACTCTCACACGGACTAATACTACATCCTGCATCGCGAGCCCAAAAAAAATCACCGTAGTCAATTAATCAATGCACTGTTAGAGGATGAGTTTCTCGAAGACAGATCACTGGCAGACGAGCCACTGGAGAAGCAGTGACTTGACATGTCATCAGAGCCCGGGCTCCCCCTGGAGGAGGAAGACCCGAAGATCATCCTCTGAGCAGTGTGCCTCCTCCTGAGTATCGGCATCAGTTATGATCGATTCACTGCTGAATGAAGGAGAGTTTCCCCCCCCCTCCCCCAGAGTTCCCCCCTCCTAACGCAAACTCTCTCGCAGTCACGATATGACAACAATCCATCACCCAGGAGCGGGGAACCTTTTTTTCTCCCAAGGGCCATTTGGATATTTATAACATCATTCGCGGGCCATACAAAATTATCAACTTAAAAATTAGCCTGTTATATTTGGTCAAACATTTAGTTAACTCACCCCTAATGTGATGGCTGGAACTGCTTATCTTTGGCGAGGCGTGTGGTGATGTTAGCTGATATTGATGATGGCGAGGCGTGTGATGATGTTAGCTGGTATTGACGATGTTGCTACTCGCAACTGCTTTTCCAGGTTGGCTCCTAGATTTATTGAATTTCGAGTCCCGCCGACGGTTGCCTTGGCAGGGCCACACCAAATGATTTCGCGGGCCGGTCATTCCCCACCCCTGATCTAGTACCTGCATATTCTCTTCTTATTAGTACCATTTCATATTTGGCTGGCAATCGAACAAAGGTGGTCACTGCATCGCGCGTTTTCAAATGCACTTGTGACGTCTGGAACACTCTTCCTTCCGAACTTAGGAAACCACTGGTGCTATGCACTTTTAAATCTAGATTGGAAACTAATTTATTTAGAACTGCTTTTGTGTTTAGTTTGATGTCCTTCCCCCGCATCTCCGATTAGCAAGGTTGGCTATGTACTGTGCGAAATAAGATCAACATACATACATAATCAGCAGTCTTGACCACTAGTCTATGCCATAATTGTATTAGAAATGTAGCCTGATTTTAATATGCAAAGTTTCAAGCTGCTTTCCAGCCCATCCCACATAGCATTGCACTTTTACACAAGATATCAGATTATTTCAATGACACGTGAATATCGTGTTACGTCATTTATAGACAAACTGCAATCTGAGATATGAAAAAATAAATTTCAAAACATTAAAAACTGGCCCGATACCACCCCTCGTAGAACCATGGGGGATGGCGACAGTTTGCAAAGGCCTTCATTCAGCAGTGGATAGACAATGGCTGCTGATGGTGCAAAGGGAGTGCCCGTCTTCCCCGGGCACCTCCCTTCCAACATGGGTTGTCACGGTGGCGAGATGTTAACTACCTCGCCTGGTATGCAGGAGGTCGTGCGTTCGATCCCCACCCTGATGGTCGTATATTTGGGATTTGCGTGTTTCTCTCCCCGTGGTCACGTGGAATTTTTCGCAGGATCATCCGAATTAACCCTCCACATTTTCAGAATTTACATGCATTTATAGTATTTGGCAGCTATAAATGTCCACGTGATAATCCACTGCGTTGGGGTGATCGACAGGTGGATTCTGAAAAAGCGCTGTATAGTGCTCAATGTGCCTTACTTGGTAAGGTAAAAAATAGTTTTGTTTTTTAAATAAAAAGTATTGTAGGGAAAACGCAAATCTGGAGGCAGGTGGCTTGGGCTGTAGCGCCCTCCTCTGGTGAGAGGAGCACATCAACCGTACGGAGACTTCTTAATTATTCAACTCTTCCATCGCCCCCATGTTTTCGGGTTGCTACGTACCGCCCCGTTGCTCGGCACAATGTCCGACGTTTCGCTCTACGTATTTGGTGGGAACTTATTAAGGAAGAGAAAAAAAACCTGAATTGTCAAGCGTCGTTGCCGAACAACGCATGGTACACGCCCGAATTAACATCGAAGAGCTACGCAGCACACCACCTTTGAAGACCCACGCAATAGTACGAGCGGTAGTTCCGACCCCTTTGTCAACAACGCAGCACTTACCCTTGATGTGCCTCGTGTGCGCAACCACTTCAGATCATGGGAGGACATAACCACAGTTTGACTAAAGGCACCTAAACCCAAACAATGAAATTATGGATCATTTTAAGTATACAGTATTCATAAATCCTAACCCCCTATAGGCCAGAAGACGCTGTTGAGTTAAAGGGGTACATGAGCTTTGTTTCGGAAAATGTAATTAAATGAAAATGTTACTGATAGCCATTTCAAATTGTATTCAGTCATTAAACCTATTCCACAACCTATGCTTGCGGATGAGGATACGTCTTGGCATTAAAGGCAGCTAATGAACAATTAATTATCAGTACTGTACACGCAATTGACACGAATCAAAATTGCTTTTGTATTATTTGTGGATGTAAATAATGCAATTATTATATTGTGGCTTCGTCCGATATCGATTAAATCGTACCGTTTCCGACAGTTTGAACGAGGTAATGTTAAGTTGTTGGTCCAAACCAGGGGTGGGGAATCTTTTTTTTTCTGCCAAGGGCCATTTGGATATTTATAACATCATTCGCGAGCCATACAAAATTATCAACTTAAAAATTAGCCTGTTATATTTGGTCAAACATTTAATTAACTCACCCCTAATGCGATGGCTGGAACTGCTCCTCTTTGGCGAGGCGTGTGATGATGTTAGCTGGTATTGACGATGTTGTTACTACTCGCAACTGCTTTTCAAAGCTTTGCTCCTAGATTTATTGAATTTCGAGTCCCGCCTGCGGTTGCCTTGGCAGGGCCAGGACCAAATGATTTCGCGGGCCGCCCACCCTGGTCTAAACAATGGATGTATTTTCTCCATCAATACGAGTTTCGTTTCCCATCTGTAAACAATATGTGGGGTAGAAGGCAGCAAACACTTGCAGGAAGGCACGAGGCACCTAAGTGTATGACTTAATATGCAGGACAATACAGGGTGGTCTAGATGTCATGTGACTCCTCCAATTAATTGACCCTTAACGTTCTGTTACCTTTGCATATTCATTTGTTGTTTTAAATAAACCTTACTTAAAAATATATACAACGTTTTAGAGGGGGGGGGGGGTTCACAAGACATCTGGACCACCCTGTACTCGAGGTAGTCTTGGTACTAAACTATGTGTTGTTTATTATTTAAATCCCAGTGCGATATAGCAAGTGGGCAGCGCGTGCCCACTTCGTTATGGAGGCACGGAGCCACTATTTGATGTCCCCACTGGCACCGGTGCCAACGTGGCAAGTCTCTTGACACAGCAGTTGATAGAGCATGGCTTGAGAAGCCAATGTATATGGCATATACACAAAGAGACGTAAACCCTCGGATGCTGTTGTACACATTGTCAAGTTGCATCAACTAGTTTCCAACGTGGTAAAATTCCACGTAAAATTAATCAAAATCCCACGGGTTGCCTTATAACCATGCTGTTGGGTGCCAATTGGCTCTTACCTTGTTGAGACGGTATACGCGTACGGCCTTTGCTCTGTCCACTGCTGGATGCGGGCCCTTCCCAGCCTGTGCGGGTCGTGGGGGGTTACCGTGTTTGAAGGGGGGCAGGTGAAGGGAGCATCGAAGTACTGTACTTTTCGATTTAAAGCTTTCGTGACTGCAGGGATTCATATTCTTGGTTCTTTCGGTAAAGTCACGTAGCAGGGAAATAATAAAAGAATAACAATTAAAGACAGAGCTGTCACAAAGACAACTCTGTTTCTTCACCTGAGGACGGCTGCTTGCGTTGTGGCCGAAACGTCGTGAGAATTTTATTATGTTATGTTTTATTTTTTATTATTTCCCTTCTACGTGACTTTACCGAAAGAACCAAGAATAAGTACTGTACTGTAACCCTGTTCAGTCCATGTCATAGCATCTACACGTGAATAGTGTAACATCACTGGACAATACCGAGCACACTGTTAAATGTGGATACAGTACATTTGATTCTTGAACAAAATACATTAACACATAAAGGTTTTTTGTGTGTGTGTAAAATATGTTTGATTTGAAGCTTTCGTGTCTGCAGGAATCAATACTATTTGGTCTTTAATACCTACGTGACTTTACCCAAAGAACCAAAGAGTATAAAATATTCTTGTTGAAACGTTGTAATCACGCCGCGTGCGTGCAGTACGTGCACATCGTTTTACCGGCTCTCACTTGCGCTATATAACGCGCGTAAGGGAGTCCACACGATTCGACCTTTCGATAAGGGCACTTTAGTTCTGCACGAGTGCACTTGACATAGCCATATTTAATTGGCATAATGATTCAGAGTGCAAGCAATTACGCGGATCCATGTCCACGTTCACCCCGCCGATCCCCTCTTCGTAGCCCGGGTGCCTGGAACCCTACGGCCCGTGAGCCCCGACGCAGGCGCACCGCCTGCACACTAAACAATAGCTGCGCCACCGAGCTGTACGCCCGTTCCACCTCGAAGCTCCTCTCACCACTCCTCCATGAAAGAACATATTTGGGGAGACAATACTTGCGTCGGCAGTGATGCGCAAGCTCAGATCAAAAGCAACCCAACACGTTCGTCAACAACGCTGCCTCATAGGGAAAATGTATGTAATTATTCGCGATGATTCCGGCACTTACCCATATTCATGGCAGATAAATAGGCTAGTATCCTGAATAAGACGTGGAGACTGCACTTTACACCATTGTTTCTTAATAACGTTGCGACATGGCCGATATATTCACTCAAACCCCGTACAACCACGTGGCCGATAGACTCACCCAGACTCGTGCAGCCACATGGCCGATAGACTTCGTCAAACTTGTCCAGCCACGTGGCCGCTAAACTTAATCAAACCCGTCCAGCCGCGTGGCTGATATGCAACCAAACTCGTCCAACCACGTGGACGCTCGACTCACCCAATCTCATCCAACCACGTGGCCTATAGACTCACCCAAACTCGTTCAACCACGTGGCTGATACGCAACCAAACCCGTCCAACCACGTGGACGCTCGACTCACCCAATCTCATCCAACCACGTGGCCTATAGACTCACCCAAACTCGTTCAACCACGTGGCCGATAGACTCACCCAAACTCATCCAGCCACGTAGCCGATTCTCACCCAAAATTGCACTACCACGTGGTCGCTAGACTCACCAAAACTCGTTCAACCACGTGGCCCATAGACCCACCCAAACTCATCCAGCCACGTAGCCGATTCTCACCCAAACTCGTTCAACCACGTGGCCGCTAGACTCACCCAAACTCATTCAACCACGTGGCCGATAGACTCACCCAAACTCATCCAGCCACGTAGCCGATTCTCACCTAAAATCGTACAACCACGTGGCCGCTAGACTCACCCAAACTCGTTAAACCACGTGGCCGCTAGACTCACCCAAACTCATCCAGCCACGTAGCCGATTCTCACCCAAAATCGTACAACCACGTGGGCGCTAGACTTAGTCAAACTCGTCGGCGGCCAATTCTCACTAATAGTACCGTCGTGTCCATAATACAGGTGTGTTGCATTATATCGCATACATATATAAATGTGTCGTTAAACCCGCCACCACCCGACACAGCCAATTAGTCAGGTTTGACACGTAAACAGAACATGCCAATTCGGTACACCGGTGTACTGTACTAGTAACAAATTGGCATCTTCTGTTTACGTGACAACCCTTACTGGTTGGCTGTGTCGGGTGGTGGCGGGTTTTAACGACACATTTATATATTTACGCGATCTAACCCAAGCAACCTGTATTTTGAAAATTGGTCGCGAAATCCTCCGTGTTAAACTGAGTAACGTAGTGTCAGACACGGACGGTATGGAACGCTTCTGATGTGACGGCGATCGAGAAAGAAGGAGCGATTAAATAATGTTTAAATTAGAATTCGCATGGGGTATTCGCTCACTGTCGTAAACGGAACAACTTTGAGGCGCAAGGAACCGCAGACAACCACGATGAGCCGGTGTAAACAATTTCCAAAGCCCTGCGGTCCTTCATATACTGCACTAGCTTTACTACCCGGCTTGGATTCACCACGCCCGGCCGCCTTTGTCTCCCCAGTGGCGATGTTCACACACCATCACCAGTTACGCGTTTGAGGCTGAGTCGACCCAGGGGAGGCCCAGGACCGGTTCAAATAATCGTCACCGGTGGTGGCCGTGAGCGGGAATCGAACTCGCGTCGCCGGGGTTCGTAGCGCGGCGCGCTAACCGCTACACGACAACGCGTTACGCTTCCACTTGCGCGGGTCACGTGACAGATTTGACGTCACATATCACTTGCCGTGCAAAAAATATTTTTAAAAACTAAGTGTATTTTTATAATTTTTGCATGGTGTACAGTATGGAAAGTACCCAACATGGGAAATTTCAAGTTTGTTGCATGTCAGGAAGTACGCTAAACATTTTGAACAGACACACATAATCACAACTTTGCCTTTTATATATATGGAGAGGAGATGAATCGACCTATTAATACGTGTTTACATGCGGGAGGAAACCGCGTGCTTTCAGATTCCCTTCTGCGGCCGTCTGGAACACTCTTGCTTCCGATATTAGGAAGCCCCTAGAGCTATGTACTTTTAAATCGTCGAGATTAAAACCTAATTGTATGCGATTTTTTTTTACTAATTCCTATAGAACCGTACGTAGCCATCCGATTACCACGGTTGGCTACGTACGGTGCGAAAGAAGTTCAACACACGGTACTTACATAGAGATGGAGTATTAGTCCGCAAGCTTCCGTACCGCGTTCTCCTGGCGAACCAGGCCATGGAAGCCCCCTCGACGCCCAAGGACAGGGAGTTTTGCAACATTTGTGAGCTCCACCAACCCTCGCTTACCAGTACTCATAGATGCGATACCTGCTAAATACTGGCTGCGGAGGAGGGGAGGGTTTAAACCATCACATTGTGACATACAAGTGCAGTATAACAATCATTTTAGGGTCTCCCGTGACCGGCCATGGGGGTTGACTATACTTCCACCACGCACGGTCAGTGCGCGTCTCTCAAATTATCACACTGATGTCACCGGGTTCGTAGCAGTGTGGAAACTCCCGCGCCACCTATGACTGTAAAAGAGGAGATGTATGAGGATTTTTTTGAGTACATTGTAGGTTGGCTCAACACGCAGTGTTTGCCACAAATGAACCACAATACCCTGCTTGATCTCGTCAAAGGAAGATAAACCATCACGCGAACTCCGCTCATCCTGGATCGCAGCGGCTTTTGGCTTAACCATCGAACAAAAGACGGTCACCGCATCGCGCGGCCGTCTGGAACGCTCTTCCTTCCGATATTATGAAGCCACCGGAGCTTTGCACTTTTTAATTCAAATTTAAAATTAATTTCTTTAGAACTGCCTTTTTTGCCGTTTAGTCTGTTGCCCTTCCACCGCACCTCCGATGAGCACGGTTAGCTATGTGCGGTGCGAAAGAAGTTCAACATAACAAAAACGGGACCAGACCCCATGTGCTGCCTATTCTACCCATCACCACCGAGGGGCGCCGTACACCACACAAAAAAAGGTAAACTCGCACCTCCACCAGCAAGAATGTGCGCAGCTTGTGGTCTGTCGCATCGCATTTTAACGGAAAAATAATAAGTCGCGAGCAACAAACAACAATGAGATGATCGAGGTGGTGTTTGAGAAAGAGCAACCGGGTTGCGAGATGGGCCTGCCATCGTGACCAGTGCCTTGGAAGGTTGAGAGACTAATGTATAGGGTGGATTGAGGTGGTTTGCCCAAGAGGAAGCAAGTAAAAAAAACACAAGTCCATTTTTATCTGTTGCAATCATGGGTTGTATCACCGATGAAATATGTATCCTTAGCAGCAGCAGTAGCCATGGTCAATTCACTGCTGGATGAAAAACCTCCCCCATACCGCCACCACGTCTAACCATCGATCCGGTGATGTTTATTAGCCACCCCAAGGAACCTGCACACGAGCTCATTTCATTGCTCCATCTCCACGGTAAACGTCGCACAATATCAAACGTAATGTCACAGTAATTGTTTTAAACCAGCGTCGAGCAAGTAATCACAAAAGCCAAAAACAAATTTCGAATGAACTGCGTCAGCCATATTCCTTGCTGCTATGCGATCCCACTAAATACATCTTGATGTACATGAATACCGTAATTAAGGTTTTAGGTTCGTACGAGATTGATGTCTATATATTCTTTGGGTCTTTCAGTAAAGTCACGTTGATAGGTTGAAAGAAAATAACAAAATATATTTTCTTTTAACCTATCTACGTGACTTTACCGAAAGAAAAACACAAAATATATTTTCTTTGAACCTATCTACGTGACTTTAACGAAATACCCAAAAGAATATGAATTCCTGCAGTCACGAAAGCTTTAAGTCAAGATGGTGCCTGTATGCTTATTGATTACGAAACCCCCGTCAGGTCCGCCAGCGCTCGCGCGTGTCAGCCGGCATCCACATCACGTGGATGAAATCTTTTTTTTTAGAGCATCCGGGGGGGGGGGGGGGGTCCTGGATGCCCCCACAAAATCATCCACGTCACGTGTATGGAAAATAAAAAAAATTGAGCATGCTGGATGACCATCTTGGATGCTCAAAAATATGATTTCATCCACATCACATCACGTGGATGAAATCATGCTAAAAATGATTTCATCCACGTCACGTGGATGAAATCATTTTTCTTAGCATCCAGGGGGGGGGGGGTGCCCAGCCTTGTCTCCTCCTCCTCGACACTGCGACGTTACAGGCTGGAAACAACTGCAGCCATTATCATAACATTAGCGCGCGTCACCACCCCACAGGGCGTGGTTGTGCAGACGGGGCGGCCAATGGTCGGGGAATGACATCATGTTATTATGAGGGAGGCTTCCATGAGGAATCCCACAGGGGGGGGAGAGAGAGAGGGAGAAACGTGGTTGGTTGGTGGTTCGGTTGGAGGGGGAAAATGTTATAGATTTTACACCCCTTTTTTGACCGGCCACGTTTCTCAGACGAGCGGAGCTGTGTCTGCTCCCTGGACTCTCACCATTGTTTTTGCAGAGAGGGAGAGGAGAAGTGGGGGGGGGGGGAGAGAGAATGTTCACGCAGCGAGATGCCTCTGCTCGTTTAATTTCCAACGACGGACCATGATCCCGTCATCCTTGACGTCTGCGTGGTGTCCCACTCCCCCCAACTCGGATGTCTCGCAAGGATACCTGAATATTTAATCGTTCGCGCCTGCGACAATAGCAGATCTGTAATCTGTCCGCTGCTTTTTGGGATTTTTTCATTTTGAAATCTCAGCTGCTCGAGATTTATTTTACGTCAACGGGAGGAGGTGGTGGTGGTGGTTGGATATCGATCGCTGATTGGCGTTGGTGGGTGGCTGGTGGCGAGGTGGGGTGGCTGGCTGAGACGGTGGTTGGAGGTAGGTGGCTGAGACGGTGGTTGGAGGCAGGTGGCTGAGACGGTGGTTGGAGGTAGGTGGCTGAGAGGGTAGTTGGAGGTAGGTGGCCGATTCGTGGGGTGCGGCGGTGGGGGGTGGCGACTGGCAGGGTGGTGGTGGTGGTGGCCACGGACTACGCGTGCGGTTGGGAGGAATTTCCCCCCGTCCCTCCTCCGTTCGTCGCCGCGGCGAGGAGGACCCCGTGGAAGACATGGGCACCGTGCTCTCGCTGTCGCCCTCCGGTCGGAAAGGTCGCTTCTTCGACGATGGCCAGGGCTCGGTGGCACACTACACCGCGGTGCAGAACAGCAAGAACTCCAAGGACGGCAAGGGTCTCAAACGCCACTCCATCCTCATCTCGGCGCTCACCTGGAAGCGCCTGGTGGCCGCCTCGACGAGGAAGAAGAGCGCCACCAAGGTGAACCCCAACCAGGAGGGCTCGGCTCAGAAGCACGGCGAGAATCTCCCCAAGTCGTACTCGTGCGCCAACCTCAGCGCGTACTGCCAGCCGCCCCAGGTAACAACACCATCATCATCACCACCACCATCAATCACCACCAGCACACAGCTGTGCGTTCATCCAGACAGCACGAGAGAGTGCACGCGTGCTACGGCTGTCCGTGCGTACACGACACCCAATGTCTCACGTGTGCACGCGCAAAAGATAAAGATCCCCCCCTCCCGTGTAGCCTTGACAGGCTGTTGCGGCAAGTGCTGTTAGTGAGCACCTGTGAAGTTCGCGCGGCACGCCAAGTGGGTGGGCAGGCCAGCACCACGCCCGGCCGTCTTTGTCTCCCGAGTGGCGATGATTTTACACACCACACCAGGTACTCATTTGAGGCTGAGTCGACCTAGAGGGAGGCCCAGGACGAGTTCAGATATGCGTCACTGGTATTGGCCGTGAGCGGGAATCGAACTCGGACGTGATTGCCAAGCCCTAGACTGTATCCGCACATATCAGATTTTTTTTATATATGGGTCATGACAACCGGTTTGCCTTGCCAGCTCGAAGCGCAAGCGTTAACCTCAGCAGCCAAAATATAGACATCGGAAGGGACATACACGTACAAATTACGGTTTTTTTTGGGATTCGTTTTATTGGATCGTTGTTTCTGATGGGGGGGTTTGCGGCATTCGAACGTCACATCTTACATTTCCAGCACGCCGCCTTCTTTATAACGACGCAGTTAATTATCCGAGTGCTTTAAAAAAAAAAAGACGTGCGCGTCCGATTCCAGACGTAAATGAATGGGGAAGTGGGGTGGTGGGACGCAGCGAGCATCAGAGAGTGATTTTATTCATTCCATCCTCCTACATTCCATTGCAGCCGGCGCTCAGCTGTACCAAAAAACAGCCGCAGCAGCAGCAGCAGCCTCAGCATCAGCAGCAACAACAGCAGCAGCAGCAGCAGCAAGTGCTGTCGGGAGGAAGAAAGGGCCAGCAAGCGCTGGTGCAGCAGAGCCGCAGCCCGCCTCGCCGCGTCGTCGTTCAGGCCTCCACCTCGGAGCTGCTCAAGTGCCTGGGCGAGTTCCTGTGCCGTCGCTGCTCTCGCCTGCGCCACCTGTCCCCGTCGGAGCCGGGCCTGTGGCTGCGCGCCGTCGACCGGTCCCTGCTGCTGCAGGGCTGGCAGGACCAGGCGTTCGTGACGCCCGCCAACGTGGTCTTCGTCTACCTGCTGTGCCGCGAGGCGGTGAGCGCGCACACGGGCAGCGAGCACGAGCTGCGAGCCGCGCTGCTCACGTGCCTCTACCTGTCCTACTCCTACATGGGCAACGAGATCTCGTACCCGCTGAAGCCGTTCCTCGTGGAGAGCAGCCGGGACGCCTTCTGGGAGCGATGCCTGCGCATCATTCAGCTCATGAGCGCCAAGATGCTGCGCCTGAACGCCGACCCGCACTATTTCACGCAGGTGTTCTCCGAGCTGAAGGAAGAGGGCGCGCGGGAGGGCATGCCCCACTGGAGCTTCCACCTGGACCGATAGCCGCGAGGTCATGAGGTCACGAGCTCAAGGCCACGGCCCACGTCACCTGCTGCACGCAAAGTATGCGTAGCCCGAGGACCGCTCCAGACGGAGAGAGGAAGAGACTTCCCTCGTTCAAGGCCAGATTCTTGGGCCACTGCTAGGTCAGCCGGCCGCTTACGACGCCTCCCAGACACACGCCGCTGATGCTACTGCTGCCGCCACTAAAGTGGGGTATGATTCTGGAGTTTCAGTTAGCTGGCCCTGATGAGCTTGCAGAAGTCTTTAGGAAAACAATATATCGGTGAGTTTAAGGTGCATGTTTCAGACCGCATGCGTTTCCACGGGATTGGAACCTTAACTTCGTCTTTTTTTTGCATTCATAATTTAATCCGTTTGAAGCTTGTGTTCTTCAGCTGTCCTCTGATGGCTTTGAGGCAGGATGTGAGACGAAAGCAGTTTGATTTAAAAAGGTTCAGAACGTGTGACGAGGCAGACAGCTTGGATTACGAGAGGATGAGGGCTGGTGATTACCCGGGCAGTCGAAACACCAGACGTTAATTGTTTCTCATTACGCTTCGAAAATATTGGCTGACTGGGACTGCAAACATTGAGGCAAAATGTTGCAACGGAACCAATTTGCAAATTATTATTTTCCGTGACTTCTCTTTAATGTTCTGCTGTCGTGGATTATTGCTTTTGGTACTATTCACAATACACAAGTTATACGTGCACAGCATGCACCAATGAGTGGCTTCAATATTCGATTTTGGTTTTAACACGTGGGTGCAACATGTGAAAAGCACCTGGTCACGCATCTTATAGAGACTGCTTGCCTGGAGACTGACTGCAGCAGGCACATTAAGGTTTGTAAAAGAGCGTTAAGTTAAATATATTTGAAATGTGAGCCAAGGTGGCGAATGGCATAAGATGCAAAGTTGTTACTGAGAACTTTATGTTGCAGTTAAATGCACAGTAGTTTTTTCTCTCTCTCACACACACACACTTAAAAAACACTTTGTAAAACAGACGGCACGGATATTGACCCGTGACCAATTTAGAGGGTAATGTTACTGGGGAAATGCCTCACCGCCTCAGACACAATAAGATCATTTTAAAAATTACAACATACAGTTTGGTGTAGCATGTGACATTCTTCTTGTTATTGTCATTATTTGCAATCGAATGGGCAATTACTTGCCGTAACAGGAGTGCTCGATTACAAAAAAAGGTCAATTCCTCCAAAATGCCCTACAGCTGGTGGCCACAGCCACGGGCTGTCACCGCGCTGCTCAATTTTGTAGTTCTATGTACAGCTGTACGCGATCAGTGTCCATCGTGGTGTGTAATGTGCACTCGTAATTCTATTGCTGGAATGCATTCGGCTACCTATATTAACTTATTGTATTTTTATGACAGATATGTGTTTAACACACAGGTTATTAATATTTTATATTTTAAATGAATCAAAGGTGGATCAATGTGCGCGCGGTTCATTCTCGTTATAATTATTATTCGAATGACGCACGGGGAAATCTCCAATGTATACAACTAAGATGTGCCAATTATCAAGGACAGTGGGCGCGTGTGTGTGTGTATATACATATCTTATTTGTTTTGTATGTTAATTGCACCTGGTATTCTTGAAAACGTGACACCCATTAGATGTGAATATTTTTATTGACTGTGCAATTTAGTTTACGCGTGGTAAGTGATCCGTTGCATTCAATAATAATTTGCCATTGCTGGTGTACGGACATACTGATGTTTAATTCAAATTTTCAAACTGGAATACGACAGATGCCAATACAACAGTACAAAACCCATTGCGTGGCTCGCATGGCTTCAACACAGTGACTGGGTGCATGCAATATTGCAGTGTTCTTCATTGCAAGGGCAGCGGGCTGCTGGCGGCCCCTGTGACAATACACAAATATGAAAACACTCCCGATCATCGTGCTGCTGTCAAACCGAAAATGGTCTCAAATGTGTGTCGACCCTCACACTGATGATGTCTAATCGGCGAAAGTGGTCCCCACCTCCCCCCACCCCCCCCCCTATGAAAATTAGTGAAGTACACCACTATAGATTGCCATCGGTTCCATATTGTAAAGGTTGTTTTAGTTGAGTGTAACATTTGAAACACCTATTACACCTGAGAATATTGTATTGTTTATACTTGCTCCTGCATTGACCAGAATGCTAAAGTACGGTCAAACAACTCCATGGCTAACAATGACGGAGGCCACCAGCCAGCAGTGGATTGATAAAGGGCTGAAAATAATTATGAATACTATTTACCCAGTTAAAAGCAATTTCACATAGAGCAGCAGTAACATGGCCTAGTAACATGGGTGCCACGGTGGTGAGATGTTAAACACCTCGCCTGATATACAGTGATGGGTTCGATCCCGACCCTGTGGATTTTTCCTTGGGTCCTCTGGTTTTCCCCTCCAGATTTAGAAACACGCGTTTAGAGTATTTTGGCTGCTATAAATTTGCACGTGATAAGCCACTTCGCTGAGCTATCATTTGTGGCCAGGTCGCTTATGAAAAAAAGCTATATAGCTCGGTGGCCCTTACCTGGTAAAATAAAAATAGTTTAGTTTTAGTTTAATTTTAGCTGGAGCACATTCACCGCTTGTTGCAGAGGTTCCAGCAGAATCCAGCAGCCACCCTGGTCATTATTGCGGTTGCGGTGTATTACGTATGCTTCACAGTGGATGTTAAGATTCACAGTGGATGTTAAGAGTATGTCATTGTGTACCATCGTCGTGGTCCAAATTTGAAAATGTTACCTGAAATTTACTCAATTGGGATTTCACATAGTGATCATCGCCCACTCCCGCGAGAACCTGCCAGCTATCCTGAAACTGAGTAATTAGACTCGGTCAGTGAAGCTTTTCTGGAATAAAAAGCATAATAAAAAAAAGTGTATGCAAAGCAGAGAACAGTTGGCAGCCAAAACATATCATTGGATCATTTAAGAGTCAATTTTACATCACACATTTTAGTCGAGGCGTCTCTATGCATCGGTTCAGAAATGTGCATTCTTACACTCGCAACACGTGCATGAAAACGAGTGCGCCGTCAATGTTTTTGTTTTTATCATTGTATGTGTTTGGTTCATCACGTGACCCCTGAAGCCACCAGTGGCCACTACATATACCACAATGTTTATAAAAAATATATATTGATTCTTGAATAGAATCGAGAATCTAAATCGTGCCAATCCACTGCATTGCCGGTAGGTGAATCGTAACACCTCTCACGTGCAGTGCACACCGCAGATGAGTTGGACATGGACAGTTTTTGTCAATCCACCGCTGGGTAATGGTCTCCCCGGTCATGTTTTTTTTCTCACAATATTAAGCATGCTGATCAGTGCGGGTGGGTGAAGGTGGACAGCATAGACGTGGAAGCACAAAACTACAGAGCAACAATGGATTTTTCCGCATAGACCATATCCCCACAGCCCTGTTTGTGCATGGTTGTCATCCATCTAAGTGCTACCCGGGCTCAAAGCTGGTCACATTTACTTACACACTATTTCAATTAGACATTTTGGCTTTTGCTAAAATAAGTAATTATTAAGAGTATTCTTAGTGGCATTTTAAAGGGACCCCTTTATCCAAAACAACCCTTCGGCCATAAATTATCTTCCGTAAATTTAGTAAAAAATTCTAACATAGCTTTACATTATATCCATTGCCTCCGACTTACAATGTCCATGGCAAACACACGTTTACACAACAACGCTTAATAACAACCCCCCTGTGCACTTTTCCATTTTGTGAGAAGGTTTAATTTGTTTGAAGACATCGAAAATCCCAGAGAAGCTCAATGGGAAATACGACTTGGTTGTAAATAACCACGATACAAAACACGTCAACGACAGTTAATGTACACAGGTGAAGATCCCAATATGCGGTCACAGAGGCTGTGTGATCACGTTTAAACCTTTATTTGGTCCCATTCTGCATGATAAAAAAGGCACACAACCCACTATCATCCAATTCTGCTCCAACAGGTCACATCCACGAACGAAATGCTATGAATAATAATAATAAATCCTTTTGGTATTGATATTGGATATTTGAATATATAAGTATATATATAAAAGCTGTGCAGTTTTAGCATAAGTGTGTATTAAGTTCATAATGAAATAAAAACATAAAAATTCAAACTGCTTTTAAAAAGGGATTATGACATCCTCAACATGGGCACTGCCCCGTTTTTAGAGAGATCATTAAACAATTATATTTGGCAAAACAAAAAAACAGTCCACACCGCTCTTACATCCCACTTGCACACAGCACAAGCTGGCCTTCAGACAAACTGGGGCGGACTCAGCAGGAGGAAAAGGTGCTGCATGGCTGCTACCCAGTCCTCTAAACCAGCGTTTCTTAAACTCTCCAGCCCTCTCCCATGCACACGGTACAGCCTTCTGTGATTACCAACCATCAGGTGCAAACGGTGCGTGCAGCAGGTTTTATTTGCATGTGAATACAAGAGGTTAGCAATCACGAAAGAGTGGACTGTGCGATGTCGCACAGACCAAAGTTGGGAAACGTTGCTCTCAACGTTCTTCCAAACACGTAACATCGGTACATGTGCCATTGTAAAATTGGCTATAACTTAACGTTTGATTTGCCATTTGATTTATCCAAAAATATGGCACTATAAATGTCCTCTTATATTACAAATAATTATCCACACCGTGTAACACACACATATGCAATGTTTAGAAGCCCACCCTTTTGTTGCATTGTAATATAATGACGAAGTAGTTTCAACTCTTCCGGCTTCTAATAGCATGAGTGCTCAGCATGTGCAACAACAAATTTCTCTAAACTCCTACAACTGGCAGGCAGGCACATTTAATGCACAGTGCACACTAGACTGTAATGAAGTAAAGACTGGCATACCAGAAGGGCCATGGAATGAATTGTCGAGCAAGGCCTAGAGTTGAGAACTATCGATCCCTAATCCTAAACGGTTTCCCTTCCAGTTGTTGCCCATTGATTCCGCGCTGTCGACAGTAATGGAATGGTTCAATCAAAATCCTCTCCCGCTGCTCGGATGCAGTGTCACGTAAAAACCACCACGCGCCTACCCGCCCGCTCGCCAGCCTTCCCCTCGCACCGCCTTCCCCATCGCATGTGCCCGCCGGTGCCTAGCCGGCCCACAGGAGTACAAGCCCTGTGCCATTTTTGCGGAACTCGGGCTGGTCTTGCCCGGGCGACGTCTCCAACGCGATCGTCCTCCGCTTGCCTCCCATGGTGCACGCTGCGGCGTCGAAGACGTTCACCTGGAACGGGCGCTTCTCCCTGCGGGCACGGGGGAGCGGAGACAATGGTGGGGGTTTGACAGGCGGCAGGGCAAGGGAAGGAGAGGAGCTGAGAGCCGGCGTCAGCAGGAGAGGGTGTGCGAGTGGGGCCACGGAGGTTGACGGACGAGGGGTCCAGTAAATGTGGGGTGCATGTAGGGAGCAAGGTCAGATTCGAATGTATGTTGTACGTATGCTGAACTTCTTTTGCACCGTTCGTTGCTAACCGTGCTAATCAGAGGTGCTGGCGAAGAACATGTGTGACAGTTGAACCTTATGGGGGTACCCCGGCTCTCGCATAATGTCCGTGATGCAGTCATTTTTAGTCTGTTGATGGTCGGCGATGCGGCAATCGACTCATCTCGACGAGCTGTACACGATGCACTATTCAAAGTTGAATTTTTCGATAACGGATTTTTACGCTAAAGATTGGCGTTTCGACATCGCGGAGTAGCACTGATTTCGGATTGATTGGTGCCCCAGTCGCGGAGTGAAATACACCCCTGGATAAAAAAAATAGTGTCCCAGAAATAAAATATTTACTTGCCTCGGCCATTTTGTATTACTTGGTACCCCGGGGCACTGCCATAAGGATCAATTCACCTCTGGCGATTCATTAATTGTCAGCATTCGGGGTCGCAATCCAATTTAAGCAGGTTATTTTGTGCCTTATTTATACCACCATGTTGGCATTATCCGTCACTCATGTTTCACCAATTTTTGTTCTATTCGCCTAAATGCATGTGAACGTATTTTGCACGTGAATTGCATATATATGATTCTGAGCCAAACAATGTATTGCATGTATCGTGAGCCTAAGAAGTAAATTAATCCATAAATTAGTAAATGTGAGGAGTGACCACAAGAAATAGCGAAATGAGCTGACGAGAGAAAGTGGCCATCATCATTATCAGCCATGATCAATCCACCGCTGGATGAAGGCCTTCCCCCAAGCTGTCACCGCCACCCACAGTCCCGAGAGGTGTAAACAAACCACCCAACACCCGCACGCGAGATTATTTCACCGCTCCACCTGAGACAAGTGGTAAGCGATGTGAGGGTAATGGGAGACGTGAAAGTGAGAGAGGGGCGCTTATGGCCAGTACAGGTACAGGCAGGCGTGGGTTTTGGGATCAAATTGAAAGGAAAGGGGAGAGCATCTTTTAGAACAACAAAACATACAATGCATGGTTCCACTTTCTACCGAAGGACTTTTGAGGCTCTAGACATCTTAGAAACGTAAAAAAAATACTTTAAGAAAACTTGTTTGATGGTAGGCGACCTAACATAACAGGCCACATTTACAGCACCCAAGCATTGCCAATAACAACAACTCGCCTTGCCTACAGTCAGCCAATAGGTCCCTCGTGTTGCTTTGTGCTACTCTTGTTTTGAAGTGTCTCCGTAAACCATTCCCCAGCTCCCTGTGGCCACTGGGACAAGGTATGAGTCACCTCCCATCTTGTCGCTCCACTGCTTGAAGTGCATCGTTTGTTGCTGGTACACGGAGTACCCTCCCCAGCCTCGGAGCTCGAGCCATCAGGGAAAGGGTGATCCAGTAATGAAGGGCAGGTGGATAATTTTACAAATTACCGGCAATCGATGATCTTTGCAAACAACGTCCCTTGGAGCCACTTACACGCTAACGTGTTAGTTGCGCATAATTGGGCCGTTTAGGCTGGAATTGAACCACAATCCGTGGACTTGAGAGGTAAGTACGTGAACCTCTAGGCCACCAAGCCACCCAATCAACATTCATTGAAAACAATGCAATGGCAATGACTTTTAAAATAATAATGAAAAATATATGCCATTTTAATTATTGCGCCCAATTATAACAAGCCTGAACACGTCCGGACAAATGCTGCTAATTATTCTAATAGACTCAGCTGGATGCCTTTCAAAATCTGGGTAGTTCATACAAAGCCAGATTTACACTCTAATCCGCATGCCCGTCACCTTGAGTAATCTCCCTGGGCCAAACCCAGAGAGGGTCCCCATGATTCCAGCTGTCCGTGCGATGCCGCCATCCCCCATTCCTTCTCCTGCACCACCCCCTTCCCCCCGCCCATCCCATCTCTCTCCACCTATAATAATGCAGATAATGTTTTGTTTGTATATAGTGGCGTCAATTATGCAACTGCAATATATGAAGGCGCGCGTATAAATTAAGATGTTCTCAGCAAATTAATTGAGTGTTTATACAGTCTCTCCAGACCTTAATCCCATGGAAAATCTGTGGAAGGTTAGAGTTGCCAAACGTCAGTCTCGAAACCTTAATGACTTGGAGAAGATCTGCAAAGAGGAGTGGGACAAAATCCCTCCTGAGATGTGTGCAAACCTGGTGGCCAACTACAAGAAACGTCTGACCTCTGTGATTGCCAACAAGGGTTTTGCCACCAAGTACTAAGTCATGTTTTGCAGAGGGGTCAAATACTTATTTCCCTCATTAAAATGCAAATCAATTTATAAAATATTTGACATGCGTTTTTCTGGATTTTGTTGTTGTTATTCTGTCTCTCACTGTTCAAATAAACCTACCATTAAAATTATAGACTGATCATTTCATTGTCAGTGGGCAAACGTACAAAATCAACAGGAGATCAAATACTTTTTTCCCTCACTGTACGTGTGGGAGGAAACCGGTGGACTCGAAGAAAACCCACACGTGCGAGGGGGGGCAACGCTCCATCCCATACAGATGGGACGGGTGGAAATTAATCGGGCACTTGCTGTACCACCTTCTAGCGAGCCAGGCTGATAAACCTCCTCGACGTTCAATGGAAGGGAGTTCCATAATATTTGTGCGGTGACCCACCAACCCTCGCTGCCTCCGCGGTGCTGCATTACAGGCCACGTGCGTTAACCGCCATCGTCCCCGTATGCCCGGGCGGCTCATGCCTCAATGGACACGGTGGACAAACAAATCCCTCGTCACTCTCAAAGGCCCTCAACGAGAGACGCGCGACGTGCCACGGGGACATGGGCTGAGCGGGTCTACGCGACACAAGCACACACCTCCCAAAGGCTTAGTGTGACAACACTGCCGGCACGTACACAGACTTAGAAACGAGATTCAAATCCTGAGGAAATGGTGCAAGAGGCATTGAGGCAGACGATTTTTTACCCAAAAAATGTTTTGCAAAATCACAAACTGACAGAGGCTGTAAATGATTGGCTTACAGTCCTCGCACATTGTAAATCCAATCTACAAATCCCGCGATGGAAATTGAGCCTAAACACAAATATGCATAAGTAAGTGCATTTAACTTATTTGTCCTTTATCTTAATTTAATTGGGATCATAGAGTGGAAACATTGGCTGTCGGGCTCGAAATTTGTTAGCAGAGAGCACTTACTGGCGAGCACTGCCGTTGAAAGCAGAAAATTATATAATTATACACAAACGAGTAAACTCTATACACACAATGGCCATTCTCATCGGCAGACAAAGAGAGAGGGAAGGCACTGAGCCGGAGCCACTCAGATTGTGCTTTGAGTGAGTGGATCGTCCTAGTCCAGACACCAATCGCTTATATTCTATGGGAACCCTTTTGCCAGTATGAAGATACAAAAAAGACTATCAATGGTGTAGGCCAATCAGTGGGGCGCCACAATGGCTATGAGATGTTAACCACCTCGCCTGGTATACAGGAGGTCGTGGGATCGATCCAGACCCTGAAGCATGTACATATTTCGAGTTTGTGTGTCCTCCTCATGATCACGGACATTTTTGTCTGGGTCCTCCGGTTTTTCCTTCCACATTTTGAGCTATCATTTGTGGCCAGGTCACATCCGAAAAGAGCTATCTATATAGCTCAGTGGGCATTGCTTGGTAAAATAAATATATTTTTTTATAGTTTATACATTATCAAAGCATATTTGTTTGCATGTTTTACCACAAGTATGTGTGGTTAACGCAAAATTGATACCTTGTAATAGGTGTCTATTTGGTGTTTTTATATCTTAACGCAAGCATTTTGCCAGAAAGGGTAAAGTATTTTTTTTAACCAATCACTTACTTTGTTCATTCCAGCTCTGCGCATTAAAAATAGTTTTATTGACAGCCGGAACACACTTTGCAGGGCATATGAAATTTGTGTCCCTGGTGTGCATAAAGAACCCTATTATGAAAATAATAATAAATTCAACTTGTAATTAAACGGCACTCGTTCTCGAAAAGAAAGAGCCGCTGAGGGGCTTGAGGAGGAACCACAGACGGGTAGGAAGGCAGCCGCTAGGCAATGAGCCAGGGCTAAATTCCCCCCGCACCGCTCTACCTCACCCCCCAAGCTCTGCGGTCCTCTGTATATTCAGATGTTTGTAAGCCTATTTATGACAATTGATACATGTGGGAAGAAACTGGAGCGTCCAGAGAAAACCCGAGCAGATGGAACAGGTGGGGTCCACATTTGCTGTACTGCCTTCGCTTGGCAATGGATGTACGTACGTTGGACTTCTTTCACACCGTACGTAGCCAACCGTGCTAATCGGAGGTGCGGGGTGAGGACTACAAAGTTAGGGTATAGCACGTGAATGACCACGGGAAGGGCGTTTCACCACATGTGTGTGATCCACGAACCCTGGTATCAACAGGCGTGCACTATCGCCCAGCAAGGTTGAATTGACTTAAGAAGTGGCCATGTGACATCATCTTCCTAGGCTGTTCTGCGACACAAGGTGGTCCACTGCTAGCTTTGAGAGTTTACAACATCATGCAGAGAGCACACTTAGAGTGTAATTTGGAAACAAAAGTTGTATGCCACCACACACACACCCAACGATGGTATATTTTACACGAACATGTATATTATATTACAATTTGCAATGTGATATTTATTTGTTGAGGCTTAAAATTAAACTTTTAATGAAAGGAAATGCATCCACAAGCAATAAAAGCACGTAGATTAAATACGGTCAATGTAATTATTCACCCGTTTAATGTTTGCACTCGAAATTCCAGGCGAGGTATTGTCAGTTGAGTTGAGTTGAAAAGTAATGACGAAAGAGACGGCCTCCCCAATGCGTTGCTGGTCATCGTGCTCATTTGACCATACTTCACCGGACTGGTCAGTGCAGGTTGGCGTCGTTTTTTTATATATATAACGGCACAGCAGTTAAAATAATCACTTTTTGAAAGCACGAGTAAATGAATACACATGTGCGCACAATACTTACGGCCTCATTATTTAAAAAAAAAAACGTAAAATGTGTATGATCAATTATGCCATTAAGCTATTGCGGGATTACCACTGTTGCTGTTCAATAACTGGGGAAATTATACAGGAAATAAGGGAACCCTAAAATTAAATAAAGGGCAGAGAAGGTAATTACACGAATAAGATCCCTAGCTCTAGCCGCTAGCGACAGTTGCCACGGCAACATCAGCCAAGGGACCCAACCTCCATCTCCATGACAACCACACGCAAGGATAAAAAAATATGAATGTATTGTGTGTATGAGCGCCGCTGTGGCTCATATTAAGCCGAAATTATTCACAAACACGAACGGCAGAATGGGCATGCGACGACGAATGGAATTGAGGCCGTGCATAATTGCCTGGCCACTCTTTAATTAGGCAATTTCGTGTGGGATATGTGCTCAATTTGACCCGGTGTTATTCATTTGCACAGGGGCAGGGCTCCGTTTTTACTTATTTACGTGTTCATCAATCTGTGCATTACGCCGCACGGAATAATGCGAGAGTGCACGATGGCCGGACGATGAATTGGGGCAGTTATGCACAGCGCACAAGACACGCAAAACATACCCCTCCTCAAGACTCCGCATGTTCTGCGATGCCCCGGTCAACGACGTGCGCTTTTTTTTTTACTGTGCGCATCACCGAAAATAGGTCGATCAAAAAAAAAGCATACTGGTAGGGAAGTGGAAACACTCACGTACATAGATTGGGTGCAACAATTCACACCTGCGCACATGCACGCACAACGCACACACATCCCTCGCGGGGCTGTGATTTTACCGAAACTTTTTTTTTTGTCTGGAGTTTACTGGTGTTTAAAAAATATATATCCGCGTTGTCCGTACGCTTACGTTAACACCTTAACCTAAACGTGACGTTGGCATAATAGTTTACGTATAATTTGCCATTAATCGCAAGAGATGGCGATTCGGATACGCACAGTTCAGTGTGACAGGGAGGATGGCAGCGGATAAGAGAAAATCATCGTGAAGCCAAAAAAGTCGACATTAAGCGGCGAAGAGAGTCACCGTTACACCCATGATGCGCACCGCACACAACATGAGAATGCACGAGCTCGCAAACACACAGAGCACAGAGCCGCACTTGTAAAAAAAAACGCAGCACAAACCCCCTTAGAAATTGTATTTGTATACCTCTTGTGTCAGGCTTAGAAGCATAAAAAAATATATCACCGGCGGGGGGGGAGGGGGGGGGCAATCCTACATCTGTGGCAGAGAGCGAAAATGCCGCAACGGCTCGGTCACAATGTGGTGAAAATGTTTGTGGATTCTTCTTTAATCGACAGTGACAAATATTACTCAAAGAACACGGCTCAGCCATACTTGCAGGGCACCCTGTACATCAAAGGGCAGACCTCCACTCGGGGGCCTTGAGCGCTTTCATATCTGCAACCGCGCGCAATTTGTGTACACTAGACCCGGGCATTTTGCAGTGCATTCGAGAAGCGCTAGTGGTGGGTTTTATTTATTCAACGGATACAATTGGGTTTATTTTGGTTTATTATGCTAAATACCTTTATCGGCAGGAACACTACGTGTTGGCAAGGAGAAGAGTTACAGCTGTGGATTTCTGTGCTGCACCACCCTTTTGTGGAGGAAGGAATCTCCCTCGCACGTGACTTATAGGCTCGCACATGTTGGTTACACGAGCAAGCACTCCTGCACGTGGTGACAGCAATAACGTGTCTGGGTCTTTATCAATCCACGGCTGAATGAAGGCTTTCCCACGCCGTGTCGGTCACGGGGGCTTTTTTTTGTTGGGATTGGACATCGCCACGCTGGTCGGTGCGGGTTGGCAAAGACACGGAGATGGCCTCGTGTCAGCCGCAGTCAGGGATTTAACTCGGTGGCGAGACGTTAACTGCCTCGCCTGGTATGAAGGAGGTTGTGGGTTCAATTCCAACCCTGGGGGCCTGGATATTTGGAGTTTGCGTGTTCTCCCTGTGGCCGTGTGGATTTTTCTCCGGGTCCTTCGGTTTTTCCCTCCACATTTTAGAAACATGCGTTTAGAATATTTGGGTGCTGTAAATTTCCACGTGACAAGGTACTTTGTTGAGCTATCATTTGTGGCCTTATCAATAAGAGCTATATAGCTCAATGGGCCTTACTTGGTAAGATAAAAGTACAGCAGACTCTCGATTATCCACGCTAATGACAGGGAGGGTGGCAGCGGATAAGAGAAAATCAAGGATAATTGAAAAATATCCATTTCCCGTGGATCTCTATGCCAAAAACCACTAATACTGGGCTGTACTGTAGAGGCGATCACGTGGATTTCTGATGAGCTGGAGCACATATTTATTCGGTTTAATCACGTGAATAACCATGTATAACTGTTTTTAGATTATTCATTTGGGCTTCAGGGAAAACCCGTGAGTTATCAATTTATGTCAAAATCTCAACTCATGTCGCGGTGCACTGTTTACTGCCCCATCACGTCCACCAATCTTTATACATGTGCACACACAAATAGTTTATAGTTACCATGATATACCATGGAAAGACCGGACTCTGCAAAAAAAGGAATGTGGCAATTCCATCACTGGCTCTAGACTGCCAATGGGGAAGTCATAATATTTAGTAAAATAACAGAACTGATCAGTTGCTTAAGTAATGTACAAGTCGATCGTTAAACCTACGGGGTTTGCAAAGGAATAAAAAAAAAATCTAATCCAAATTACTTCACGTAGAGAACCCATCAAGTATATTTTTTGAAGCATACCATTGAATTTACAAGCGATATAAAACAATTGCTCGTTGTGTAAAATACGCACTGAAATTAATTATTAACTATATTTTTTGTTAATTTTTCATCATCAGAAAAAAGCTAATTAAAATATGGGCAAGTGTCGTAATTGCAAATTAATTGCATTTCAATGAAAACACCGCAAGACGTAAAATGATGTGAGCCTCCTCTTGCAGGCAGGGCGTGATCAGTGACCTTGCATGACCCTTCCCCCAACCCCCTGGCACCAACGCCTGGACACCTGGACACCTTACCACTCGACCCACCCCACCAATAAAACAGGGAGAGAGCGAGACACCGGAGGAAGATTTATCCCCCTGGACGGAGCAGATAGTTTGGGTCATAAATCTGCCGCACTAATGAAAGAGGGATAAGGTTGAGAAGGCATCTCGTTCAACGGTTCCTCTTGATGGCTCCAAAATGAGTTCTCCATTACAGGGCAGGCGGAAATCCGTATGTGTGTGTGTGTGTGCGCGCGTATCTCATGGTGTGGGGAGCGGTAGTGCAACGGCTTGCTGCGCTATGAACCTGGTGACCCAAGTTCGATTTACCGCTCACGGCCAACGCCAGTGACGATTATCTGAACCGGTCCTGGGCCTCCCCTAGGTCGACTCAGCCTCAAATGAGTACCTGGTGTGATGTGTACATGACATCACTAGGTAGACAAAGGCGGCCGGGTGTGGTTGCTGCTCACCCATCCCCTTCATAGGTACTCGCTGATATCACTTGCCCCAACAGTCTGTGAAGCCTATACGGGGGATCTTTGTATTTGTATTTCATGGAGAAGGGAAATAATAATAATAACAAAACCCTTGTGCGAGAGCAGTCATGCAGCAGTTAGCATGCACTGAGCTTTGAACCCGGCGACCCAAGTTTGATTCCCACTCACGGCCAACATCAGTGATGAATATCTGAACTGCTCCTGGGCCTCTCTTAGGTCGACTCAGCCTTAAAATATTGCATGGTCTGCTGTTTGATCATTAGTACTCGACATAGGTGGCCACGAACAGCACTTGCACTAACAGTCTGTATGGCTACCAGAGGATCAATACAACGCAGATGCGGGATAGAATCACTGACATTATCAATACAAAGCAGATGTGGGCTAGAATCACTGACAATATCAATGCAACGCATATATAGGCTAGAATCGTTGACAATATAAATATAAAGCAGATGTGGGAAAAAAAATCACTGACATTATCAATACAAAGCTGATGTGGGATAGAATCACTGACATCAATACAAATCAGATGTGGGATAGAATTACTAACAATATCAATGCAAATCAGATGTGGGCTAGAATCACTGCCAATATCAATACAACGCTGATGTGGGATAGAATCACTTACAATATGAATACAAAGCTGATGTGGGATATAATCACTGACATTATCAATACAAAGCTGATGTGGGATAGAATCACTGACAATATCAATACAAAGCAGATGTGGGATAGAATCACTGGCAATATCAATATAAAGAATATGTAGGCTATAATCGCTGACAATATCAATGCAACGCAGATGTGGGCTAGAATCACTGACAATATCAATGCAAAGTATATATGCTAGAATCACCTTTTCACGACCACAGGTTCCGCTTAATAAGCTACAATTGTCTTGTGTTCATGAAAAGGTACGAGCAAACGTGGCAGGTCACGCTAATGCAGCACAGGAAACCCCCGTTCGAGGTGTGACGAATAATTTTGGATGTCATATAGATTTATTAAAGCTTATAGCGTGGTGCTATGGTCATTGATGCCCTACGCTAGGCACCAAGAGACCTGTGTACTTTCGATTCTTGTGCAAGACGTCACTTCCCTCAACCCGCATTGACGAGCGTAGCTAAAGCATGGTCAAACAATCCCCATAACCCAACGCAGCATGAGGAAACCTTCATGCAGCAGTGGATTAACAAAGGGCTGTAAACTAAACCAATGCTGTGTTACACACGCAACATATTCCAAAGCAGTATTTTCCAAAAGGCGGGAATTAACGGCGCACGAGGCATGTCACACCTTCTACAGCCGCATTATTAAAATAAAAACGATTTGCATATTGCCACAAATCTGAAATGATTGCATTTCAGTAGTGAACAGCTGTATTCGATTCTCAAATGCTGCTACTGAGACAATTGTGCTGCTAAAAAAAAAATTCAAAAAGAAAAAAAACCCTTCACTGTTATAGATATTATCTTCATGCAGAGACCTCCTCAGTACCTGGAAGAAATATTTATTAAGCATATACACAAATCGCTCTATTTGGACACCTCTCATACACAGGCGTTTGCACATGAGGCTGGAGAGTGCTCTCGGGATGACTGACGCATCCAAATGAATATTCCCAGCCCAATGATATCTCCACACTTTGCTGACCTGCTTATCCCGTCGCATTACGTTCCGGTGTAAGTAACGTCGTTTGTCAGACCACAGTCTGCTATGGTCCCCGGGAATGTAATTTCCCCGCCACCCTGGAGTCATCTCAGTCGGGGACATGCCTTGTTCTTTTCCCATTACTCCACCTCTTAACGTTGATCAATGAAAGGGAAATAAATAAATAAGCCGCTCCACGGCACGTGACCAGAATGCCAAAGCGCTATCTCGCACTGTAGAGGCACGATACCTTGCAGCCTATTTCCAGATTTTTTTGTTTTGTTTTATTATTTAGCAGGAACGCATTAACGGAGCCTAAAGAATATTTTTTTTTAAAAATGTTCTTCGTGGGATGTTTTGTTAATATTTACAGTATATTTTTTGCATGTGGGAGGACACTGCCGTAGCTGAAGAAAACACATGACTCGCTTATATCCAGCTATAAAATACAGAGACACCTGTGTATATTCTGGATATAATATATATTACAATTAGTTTATTATTTACTCTATATTTTTAAGACACTATAACAGATGGACAAACTGACGCTTAGTATTCCACACGTGGAAAAATATATATAAATTTATCACCCAATAATTCTCCAAAATGTATAAACCACACGTTGATATCAATACGGCTAATTGTATATTTCTCCAGTACTTGATTATCTCAAGGTCACTAGCTGACCTCCAAAAAACACCTCAAATGAATGCTCCCTTGTTCAATGTGAAATAAACAAGTAAAAGTGTTTCTGGCATCCAATAGCAAAAAAAAAAATTGGCTAATGATGTGTAAAGATGTATGAGCAAACTAGCAAAGGGTGCTAAAACACGTGTAAAACGACGGTGGGAAAAAAAAAAGTATAAATGTGCAGCCCCTGCAAGTGCTTGCTAACACCACTGCAGGCAAAAGTTTCTCGGGAGTCATTTGGTCTCCTGACCAGATGTGTTGGAAGAGGTGGGAGCACCCACGAACTTGCTCTCAAAATAAGGTCCGGCGGCAGTACAGGGTTAACGACTTTGCAATTAGCACTCACTTATCGTGCGTACAACAACGCCGCAGCTCGTTTGCACGCAATACATTCCGCTGTCGTTCGTTCGTTTGTTTCAAGAGATGGCAAAAGATCACGCCTGCCGGGTACACGACGCATGTTGATCGAGCGCCGCGTAGTAACGGGCGTGCTCCATAGAACGTGGAAAAAAATACATATCTCGACGCAGCAACTACTGTACATTGCGCATCGGCATTCATGGGCTCGCGCACTTAGCACTCCCCGAATATTGGACAGCGGCCAGTCCTCTTTTTTTTGTGGTAGCACCGGCTTGTTTCCACGGCGACGCAAAAGAGCAGCAAACCCAAAGGATCCCTTTTCTGGGGCGAGGAGGCTCGCCTCATTTCGCAGCTCGGGGCTACAGGCCCCCAAGCTGCACTGCACTGCAATTTCAGGTTATGCAATTAAAATATAAAACAAACATGTATTTCTGCTAATCTAAATGCACCAATGGATGAAGGCCTCCCCACACTATATCGAGGCCACGGGGAGGGGGGGGGGGGTTATCTTACCATACTTCACCGTGCTCATTATTGCCAGTTACTAAAGGTAGTGCAAATGGGGGGGGGGGGGGTACAGGATAGGTTCCTATATCACTAGCCACCGATGTTAGCCATGGCCGGGAATCGGACTCGGAGGGTCATGTTGATAAAGCGACACACCATCTGCTGTACCACCACTCTTGTCTCTGATGGTTATTAAAGGGCAAAAACAAAGCTAAATTCGTCCCATCAAAAGTACTGCATCATGAAATGGCTGGATGTAGACATAGGGGTTGCATTGATGCTATTGTCCCCCACTTTATATGGCGGCTAGCACTTTGTGCGATCTCCATTAGATGGCTGGTAAACAAACAGCAACACCAATAGCACCTTGGGACAGGCCGATTGTCACCTGCGTTTACATTCTACACAGTTTGCAGCTTTCGATAAAAGCTTCCGACCACTCCCGGTGACCCTTTTCCAGTGCACCCATTGTGCCCTCTACAACACCTGCTTCGGGGGGGGGGGGGGGAAATAGGCAGTTAAACAAACTCTGTTGCTGCTGAGCGAGTGAGAAGGGGTAGAATAAACATAGGGGAGGCAGGCCGGACAGAGTGAGCGGAACAAAGAGGAAGAGAGAGAGCGAGCGAGAAGGAAAGGTGTAGAGATGCCTGGAGAGCGGAGGCGACGGGGGAGTGAGCTGGCGGGGCGGCGGGGTGCCACTCACGTCTTGAAGTGGTGTGCCAGCGTGCCCACGAGCTCTCCCACGCGTTCCGACGGCTGGTTGAGGCACACGACGAAGTCGTCGGAGCCCTTCAAGTGGAAGATGACCAACTGGTCCCGGCCCGAGGAGACGCTCATCCCAGTCACCTGCGCAGAAGGACGGTGTCATGCAAAACACACGCACGCGCACCCACCAACGTTCTGTTAGCGAGCAACTATTAAGGCGACACGGCACACGCGGGGGTGAGTGGCCAGCAACACGCCCGGCCTCCTTTGTATCCCCAGTGCTGATGTTTACACACCACACCAGGTACTCATTTGAGGCTGAGTCGGCCTAGGGGAGGCTCCGGACCAGTTCAGATATTCGTCACTGTCATTGGTCGAGAGCGGGAATCAAACTCGAGCAACCGGGTTTGTAAAGCTGTGCGCTAGCCACTGCACTACCGCTCCCCATGCAACAACAACAACCGCCATTCGCCACTAAGTGGCGGTGACGTCACCACGACGCTTGTGCCAGGCCATGTGCACCTTGAGGCCACGTGAAGTGTCGAACGCCCGCTGGCAGGAGGTCACGGAGCAGACCCAGGTGCCACGGGTCGACTGACTGAGATGACCGAGACGACTGGCTGATGCACCATCTGTGCCCCCTACTGTGCCAACCTGCTGTGCTTTAGCCACCTGGCGCTCCGCTCGTTGTTGTGAGCGTCGCTCCTCCGACCTCCGTTGTTGTTGGAGGGTGACTGCCTCCAAATGCCCAGTAGCGTCCTTCACGAGCCTCCTCCACAGAGGCCGATCTTGACACCGCAGGTACCAGTCATCAGCAAGTCCACTCAGCTCCACATTCTCCTGTACCACGCCACTCTATCTCTTCTCTAGCTCATGCCGCGCCCGTTTAGCCCCCTCGATCCGGCCAAACAAAAGCTGTTTAGGCATGCGGTGGCTGGGCATGCGGGCTACATGGCCCAGCCAACGCAGCCTTGCATGCCGAAGGTGCTCACCGATAGGACTTTGTCCAGATCTTTCGAGGATTTGTGAGCTCCTCACACAATCCAGCCTGGTTAAACCCAGGATTAATCGTCGGCAGGCCAGCCTAAATGTTTCTAACCGGCGAAGATGTCCCCATACATACACATGCAAACACACACGTGCACATTCAACAAGTACAAATGTACGGGCACACTTGCAGACACGTGCGCGTACGCAGGTATAACTATGCACCAGAAGTGTGTATGTATGTGCGTGCGTTCATGTGCAGCCATTTTTTCAATCCACTACTGGACGAGGGCCTTCCCGCACCGTGTGGCTCATGAGGGTTATTTGACTATACTTCACAAGAATGTTAATAAGATATTCTACGTAAGCGGTAAAATAACGGTACACCGCATGTCCAGTGACAGTGATATATGACACGAGTTGCCATATTTAATCGAACACTATTTCAAATTGGTTAGAGTGCATGGATGTAAATGCAATTTAAGCCTTTAATTGAAATTGAGCAACATTCTGTAAAGTATCAGTTGGTGATAATATGCATTGTCAGTTATATGCAAGTAAACAAAAAAATATTTGGCACAAGCTTCATATATTTATTTACAATTTACCACCAGTTCCCAAGCACAATTCAACAACATTAAACGTTAACCCCTTGCGATATTAAAATTGATCTGCCTGGCACAACAATTTAATTTCAGCATCAGTCAATGGCCGCATCACTAATCTGGCTAAAGAGGCATCGAAGAAGCTTGGAATTAATTTTCCGTCCTATCTGTGCCAAAGCCTCTGTAACTCCAAACTATTATTCTTACTACTGCTGCGAATTCAAAGTACAAATTATACAAAGGAAAAATCACTGCAAACGCTTAGCCGTGAACAGGTCAATTGAGCAAAGCGTCCAATCGGAATACACGTTACTGCAAGTGGAATACAAAAATCGGCCAACAGGCTCATCCAGTGCGGAGACTTCTAAGGGCCACGAGCACGTGTGATAGTAATGACAAGTGGATGGTATTCTTGGTTCTTTCGGTAAAGTCACGTAGAAGGGAAACAATAAAATAATAAAAATATAAAACAATAAAAATAACCAAGAATGTGAATCCCTGCAGTCACGAAAGCTTTAAATCAAAATTTAAGTGGATGGTAGTTGGGCAGATGGCAACGCATCAGTGGGAGATTGAGGTGCAGTAAATCATCGATAATTGTTGAGTACATTTATAAACCGAGATTTATCACGTGTAAATGTGTCGGGCAGGATTAATGTTTCAACTTGCAAAAGACGCACGTACAAATTGACTATTAAAACTATTACACTTTTTATTTTACCAGGTAACGCCCACTAAGTTATTTAGCTCTTTTTTTCAGAGGCGACTTGGCCACATGTGATAGCTCGACGAAGTGGCTTATCACGTGGACATTTAGTGCAGCCAAACACTTTGTTTCTAAATTGGGAAGGAAAAACTGGAGGACCCATAATAAAATCCACGCGACCACCACGGGTAGATGATGCAAACTCCAAATATACAGCAGCAGGCGTCAGGGTCGGGATCTAACCCACGACCTCCTGTGTACCGAGCGAGGTAGTTGACATCTGGACACCGTGGTGCCCCAGCTAAACAGACAGTTTTTCAGTTTGTAGGCAGAGCATGATCCAATTTTAGGCAAAGTATGATCCAATTTTTAAGTTGTTACATTAAACAATTTACTATACATAAACGACGTTGGCACAGTCATGATTTGTGAGCTTATAATTTTCGACTCATGTCATTTGTTAAATTGTTGACTTTATTGAGAGGAGAATACATTTCAGTTCACTCTATGCTGTGATGAGAAGTGAGATGGGTGAGGGAGCGGTGTTGTTGTGGCTCGGGAGATACGGACGTGGGATAGGGAGAAATGGTTGGAGGTGTGGGTCGATTGGAAGGATAACAGAGATGTCACATCTGGCCCTTAAAGGGCAATCCAGGTAATGATAAAGCCCTCTTCTACACGCCACAACATGATTCCCAAAACCAAGCAAGACCCAAATCAACACACCTTCATACTCCCCCTCCCTCCCCAATCCCTCATCCCACACTTCTCACCTCCCTTCGCTCAAACTGTACCAGGCTGACGGGAGCCAATTGACGTATCTCTCGCGCTTTGGAAACAGCCGTGCATTTACCCATACTGTGATGGTGGTGGTGGAACACAAGATGTGAGCAGCAGGATGGGAGAGATCCATGTACGTACGATGAACTTATTTCACACCGTACGTAGCCAACCGTGCTAATCGCAGGTGCAGGGGAAGGTCAACAAACTAAACACTAGAAGCAGTTCAAAAGAAATCCCAGATTGAGATGAAAGCGAGGCTGTGCAGTACTTGCGTGTGTGTGTGTGCATCTACCTATGGCACACATGCACAAATAGGGTGTGTCCTGGCTACTTCTGGAACATGTATAAACAATTATTAACTGGTTGAAAACATCATAATATATTGTGTGTGTGGTGCTCCCTAACAGCACTTGCCCCAAAAGTCTATTACGTCTATATGGGGGGTCTTTGTGGTGAACTTAGTCTCTTGCCCGACAGACTGCAACACTTCACGCGGCCACAGCGTATGTATGTTGAGCTTCTTTCGCACCGTACGTAGCCAACCATGCTAATCGGAGGTGCGGGGGAAGGACAACAAGCTAAACACAAGATCTGCTAAGATTGCCAGATAATGTTTTTGTTGAATGGTTCACGTGCGAGTGTTTTTGTCAATCATTTTTTATTGGTTTTTAAAGCAAGTATCAACCACGTGACATAGCGCCGCCTTTGCGTTTCAATCATTTTCCATGAACGTGGGTCGCAAGTTGATATAAGAACGAATTCTCTCGTTTAATATTGTGCTCCAGGAGTCACAGGAACCAATTAATAACAACAAATGTGAATATAAAATAATCGATTCTCACCAGTACGATCACACGCACTTACCACGAGTGCGGGAATCGATTTTAACCAATTGGGACGTGCTTAGCACGTGGGGAATCACTTTTTTTTTGGTGAAAACTGTACAAACGTTTAATTATTTGAATTATAAAAGCAATACCTCGACATTAAAAAAATAATATTTCGGAATAAAAAAAAAATTATGCATAGGAACAAACTAAACTATGGTCTCCTTGGAATAATCGTCAGTTACTGTGGGTTATTTATGTATGAATAACTTATGTCGCACCGTACATAGTCAAACGTGCGAATCGTAGGTGCGGGGGGGTGGGGGTACAATAATGTCTTGTTCCATATATGATTTAATTAACGGTCCTTAAAAGCCAAGTGCTACCAGCGTATTATTAAAAAAAACTACGTGCTCACGATGCTAAATGTTGTTTAATATTCGAGGTACGGACAACCTTGTCACACGATTGAGAATTGGTATCAAATAGGCAGCACGTTGTGTATCAAAATCGCTTTGATCTACTCTGCAAATGTTATCCAAAGGCCCGTGTCGCCTTTTTACCTCATTACCGTGTGTCTGTAGGAACAAAAAAACGCAACCCAGATGCCTCACTTTGTCTCTCAATAACTTAGCCATGAGAAGTGTCCTATCAGGTCGGCTGGGAGGTGACTAACAAAGAAAAATATGTTAATAAAAGAGGTTTAATGAGTTGTTAACCTGTAACTTCCCACTGCTGGGCAAAAGGGCCCCCACTCCCACCGCCCCTCTCCACGCTCTTCCACTTCTTACTTTCCCCCAATTCTCTCGTCCGGTAGTGGTCTCTGAATTATTTTATTTAATCTCCCGCTATCTACCCTCGGCTTCCGTCGTTGTTATTTTTCCATCTCTCATCAGTTGTTCGCGGTGACGCAGTGACAGATTGGGTGCAAGACGTCCGAATAGTGTCAACACACGCATTCTATTTTTTGCCTCTTGTGAGTAGAGTAAATTATTTTACTGTATTCTTCGCTGGACGCGTGCGGCACACACCTGTGATACAGCACTTAAGAGGGGTCAAAGGTTGGCTGGATCACACAGACTTGTGAAACTCACAAACTCACTGTGCTACATGGTGGCTAGAAGGCAATACACAATTTAGTTTATTGAATCCGTCGGCTTGCAGCTGTGTCATCCCATCATATGCGTGGGTTTTCTCTGGCTACTCTGTTTTCGTCCCACTTGCAAAACACCAATTGAAGGAATTTTTGGCATATATTAATGCATAACCCTTCCGAAAGAGTATTAATGAAGCTTACCAGGATAAAGAACAATATTATGATTTTTATAATGACCACTGTATTTAATGTTTATTTCATTATCAGGAGGTGAGTAATGATTGAACTGGCAAACTATGAATACAAATAAAAGTCCATAATTAATCAAAGTGGCTTTACCATTCAGCTGGCTAAAAACCCTACCAGCCTGCAAACACAAAGACAAAGATCCCCCGTTTAGCCTTAACAGACTGTTGAGGCAAGTGCTGTTAGCGAGCACCTATGAAGGTCAAAACGGTACATAAGGGGGTGGGTGGCCAGCACCACGCCCGACCACCTTTGTCTCCCCAGTGGTGATGTTTACACCTAGGGGAGGCCCAGGACCAGTGCAAATAATCGTCACTGGTGTTGGCCGTGAGCGGGAATCGAACTCGGGTCGCCGGGTTCGTAGCGCAACGCGTGAACCACGACACTACCCGCTCTCCACTGGAAATACAAAGATAAAGATCCCCCCGTATAGCCTTAACAGACTGTAGGGGCAAGTGCTGTTAGCGAGCACCTATGAAGGCCGGTAACGGTACACGAGGGGGTGGGTGGCCAGCACCACGCCCGGCCGCCTTTGTCTCCCTAGTGGCAATGTTTACACACTGCACCAGGTACTCATTTGAGGCTGAGTCGACCTAGGGGAGGCCCGGGACCGGTTAAGATAATCGTCACTGGTGTTGGCCGAGAGCAGGAATCGAACCCGCGTCGCCGGGTTCGTAGCGCAGCGCGCTAACCGCTACACTATCGCTCCCCACAAACACACACACACGCGCGCAAACACACGGGTGCCCTATATACTGTGTGCGGCACCATGTTAGCCTCAAGAAACAGGGCAAAATATGAGTCTGTATGCACACATGTGCACCAGACTCCACCACTGACGTGAATTATGGACTATAACTGTCACACAGTATTTATCAACATCTGCCATAAGATTAAAATTCACGGGAGCAAATGTCACAGCGCATTTGTAAGTTTCTGCACAGGCGAGGAATCCATTTGACTAACAACAGAGCAGTCGGCAAAGGAGAAAATGGACCGTAAACGACGTCTCCGGCGAAAATGGAGCAATGAAATTAGCTCATGTGGAGATGCTAGATAAAGTCCTGTTGCATCGTGGGACCATCAAGGTTGGCGCTGGCAGAGGGAGACGATCGAGCAGCGGCAGCTGCTGATGACGACGACGACGACGACGACGATGATGATGATGATGAACGCAATTTAGAATACCCCAATTTAGAAATGCTGATGAATTAATGGCAGCGTGAGTGCAGCGTGTTGCCAGGGCGCGCGTGGCGTGGCGTGCGTGCTCGTGAGGCAGCCCCTTGCACTCACGTTGGTGAGCGGGACACTTTTCATCGACTTGTAGTTCTTGAGTGGCTCCAGCTTGTAGAGGTGGCGGTCGGTGATGAGGAGGCCTCTGCTGGCACACTTGTTAAACCTGTTCACCTGCCAGGGGAGAGAGAGAGAGAGAGATACACACACGGGTGGTGGTGGTGGGGGGGGCAAGCGATGGTACCCGCTTACAAGAGAAAAAAAACACAAAACGAGCCGCCAAGCCACTCATTGACATTTTTATCGGAGGTCTTTGAGAGCGAGTGTTCCGTGGATTATTTGGAGAGAAAAAAAACGTTTTTTTTTTTATCGAGGCAATGTGTGGGCACAATACATCACGTTGTGGCGCACGTACACACCGTCGACACAAGCCAGACCGGTTATGAGAAGCAAGGGGGGTATAGAAAGATTGGGCAACGGGACTCGCTGCCCACAAAAACCGTGGCTTATTTTAATTTTTGTTTGCTGTCGTAACTTTGCCGACCTCGCCCAAAACTGGATATCTGTGGAAATGAGCTACATTGCTCATCGTATGTCTCCAGGATAAATCAAGCATCTGATTTGGTTTGGAGTTGTCTCTTCCCCTTCCCCCTCTTACTTCGTCCTCGAGTCGTGACTGTTGTCCCCTTGCCCACAAAACCTCCATCGAAATAAATGGATATCGATATTATTTCATTTTACATTGAATTGCACGTGTTTACTGTTAGTTAACTAGCATGTGTGCAAAAAAAAAAAAATCGAGATTTGATTCCTTCCTCGAGAATGCCAAACCAACGTCACACCAAAACAACCAGGAATCGAGTAGAACTCTCGCGCACATACTGAGAATGGCAGCGCACCGTGGCCACCATTCTTTTGAACTGCATTGGCCATGATTGGTAAAAATAGGAAAGGGAAACTGGGTCACAACGATAGAGAGCACGGGGCGCAGACTTGAGCCTCATTCGGTAACATGACGTTAATCCTTTCCCATTCCCAGACGTCTGAAAGTTTCAGGGTGGGGTCCCCTTTCCCGCTGAATCTCGGAACGCCCAAGCCGTTCAGCGTTAATTTTATTTAGAGAGGCGTAGCTTCATTGTTTTTAAAGACATTGCACTCACCGCAGAGAACTCTAGCGACACGACCGCACTCTATGACAGCTGGTGCCAAACTGCGCCATACGCCCTCCCGCATGGCCTTGTGGGAGCCTCGGTATCGATAAAGTTATTATATTTGAGCTTTTCTTCTGGTTTCGTTTTTATGATGTACGGCATGCGCGTACGTCATCGGAATAAAAACTGATGATGTACGCCTACATCATCGGAATGGGAGAAGACGTGGCTTTGACCCGTTCTTTCCCTCCACCGTGCCCTGATCAAGAGACGTGGTTCTAGAAATGTAGGGCCACGTTTCAGCCCAGTGTTTGAAATTGTTACTCAGAACTCCCGACCATGGAGATACGATAGGTGTGCCGCGCAGGCTCCGTCCGCTACTTAGACTGCATGTACCATGTGTGGGTGTGCGTGACGTGCTCTGAGCAAACCCAACACCACTCATTTACATTGACGTTCGCGTGAGTCACATGCCCATTACTGTTCATGCCCTGCCTGGTACACTTACCAGCCTCGCGAAATGCCAAATTCTGTTCAAAGCAACGGTAAATCTAATCGATATGTTCCACCACCTCCTAACCGTGAGGGAGCTTTAACATTTCAGCAAATGCAATAAAATCCGAACAATGGCTCCTCACAGCCATGTAACAGGAATTTGAGTCAACTGTACTGATTCAAAGATGAATGTACTAGCAAATTAGGACTTTATTTTTAAACCACTCATGCAATCCATACAACACATTCAAGCGAAGGCAGTTGGAGCGCTAAATCATCTTAAAAAAAATTGAGCGTCTTTACTCCTTTGTTTGTTTATTTATTTAAACGAATTTATTCAATTTTTGAACCACTCCTTTCCCCCCCCCCCACCCCCAACACGACACGGGGCCACTCAGTCCAGGAGCTACAGTATATACCAAGAACTCCTACATTATTAACGGAGAACCTTCGTGCATCTTTTATTTTCGCCTCACGTTATGGACTGTTCCATATCTGGAGGCCGGGTCGCCGCTCACGGGGGCCAGCGCTTTGTCAATGCCATAGTGTGTGGAGTCAAAACATTATGACAGTCTGGTTTGTGAATCGTAGGGCTGCCAATCAAAGGAGCCTCCCACATTCGGCAGATTTATCTCAGTCGACAGTGTTTCTGGAAAAAAAACAATCATGGGAAAAAAATATCTATATATATGCTGTTGTATTTAACGCTGTCAAAATCATCTCAGAGGGCTTATTCGGCAGAAAAGCATTGTGAACCCATTCGGGTATTAACTCTGTTGAAGAGCGGTAAGTCTTGGTGATTGTGTGTAGCGCGTTTGTTATTTGTTGCAAAAATTCACAGTTCGGGCCGGCCTGGTTAATACTGTGGGTGTGTTACCCATTAATATTTGCCATTTGCTTCACAGTGGACATCAAAGATCCTACAATAGACATTGTAAGTCGTATGGGCTGGCGTCACGGTCTAAATTTAGCAGATGAACCTCATGGTGGGACCCCGGGGTCCCATAAGTCCCCGGCTCTCGCATAAACATTATATTATAATGTAAACAAACACTTTTCTCTTTTTCACCAATGGGTTTGAAGGATGGTGGCAAGTGTTGTCTTTGTTAAACTATGCCTTTAAAACTGAAAACTACTTACCTGCAGTACCTCTATTTAAATACACTATCGAACAAATAATTTACACCCCTCTGTCAATCATCGTGTTTCTCAGTGTGGATTTGTGAACACACTTTGTAAACAGCACATAAAATAGTACGCGTTTTCAATACACTGTTCATATTGTAACACGCGTTTATACCAATGTTACTCTACAGAGTAGTGGGTCGCCGCTCCTCTTATCCGCATTGATACGAGCGGTATGTGGGGACTATGGCTTAACCGCAAAAAAACTATCTGCACAGATGCATACGGACAAGAGAAGTATTATAATCAAACAGGAGGAATTAACGGTGAAACGCATCTCATCTGTTAAATATCTGCAGGTAATAGGATTGTCATCGATTGATCCTGGCTGCAGACATTGGTAGGTCACAAATAATAATGAAGATAAGAGAGCAGTTTCACTGTATTATGCGTACCGTTATGACAAATAAGTTTGTTTTCTCTCCCTCTCTGTGTCTCTGTGTTGTCTCTCTCTGCCCGTGTGTCTGTCTTTGTGTCTCCGTGTCTTGTCTCTTTCTCAAATGTCACGCTTAACTTCTAATTTAGCAATCTTTGGAAGAACGTAATCAACCAGGCCATGCGTTATTTGTGTGTTGACCGACTCTCTGTGTTGCATTGCATTACATTTCCAAATTTTACTAAGTTTGTTTGATTTAGTGTGTTTCTCTCTCTCTCTCTCTCCGTCTCCCCTCGTTTTGTTGCTCTTATTTCCTGCAGTTATGAAGGCTCCAAGTCTCTCATTGACATGCTAATTTCTCTACCCCCCCCCCCTTCTCTCTCTGCCCCCCCCTCTCTCTCTATTTAAGGCCTCGACACAGAGGCGTTGTTTCTCTGTGTGCCTATGTGTGTGTCTCTCTCTGTGTGTCTCTGTGTTATCTCTCTCTGCTTATGTGTCTGTCTGTGTCTCCGGTTCTCTCTCTTAAATTTATCAATCTTTGGAAGAATGACTGTTATGTTATGTTGGCCGACTATCTGTGTTGTATTGCATTATATTTCTAAGTTTACTAGGTTTGTTTTATCTTTCATTTGCACCTGATGATGATTGCTTGTGTTGCAATCGAAACGTCGCATGCTATTATTTCATTCATTACTTTATCTTTCTACGTGACTTTACCGAAAGAACCAAAGAGTACAAATAAAGGACTTAAGTCGTGTAGGCAGTTTGGGCAGCTTTGGATAAGACTTGTTATGATCCTGCCCATACCCGAGCATGGAGCGCATTCGCTTGTTCAGCTCTTCTACGCATTCGTCCTCGCTGCTGAGCTTGGACACGACACGACAACAGAACTATCCGCGCCAGGTGGGTCGCGGCGTTTATGTGCGCGGTGGGACGGAGTCGCCAAAAATAAATAAATAAATTAGTACTTTGGCTTATTGGGGACCCCGGGGTCCTGTCATAAGGTTCAAATTAGAAATTGTACCTGCAAACATCACTCAAATGGGTAAAAAGAAACCACATAGCAACAGAATAAAATATGTAGTTCTACTGGAGGAATCTGATGAGCTATAAAGCTCTTTTTCACAGATGTCTTAGGAAATATTTCCCCCGACTGGCAGACAATGCCCATCTGTGAATAGAAATAATAATAATAAACAATTATTAAGCATTTGATATTTGTTCCAAAGTGGTGCACTGTATCACAGATGGGTATAATCTGCAGGTAGAGGATGATTATTTGATGTGCTTTTTCTAATTGAGAAATTTGCGGTGTCATTTTTCAAAATTGGGCAAATTTGGACCGTTACAACAGCACACAACGACCTAATGTTGCGAATGACATCACCGGATCTTTAAGGTCCACTGTGAAGCGGACGGTGCGTAATAGCATTTACTCTTAACACGCTCGCAGTATTAACCAGGACGCCCGCACGGTTGGAACAGGAAACCCCTGCAATAAGCGGCCATCCTGCCTTTTCGTAAAAAAAAAAACCCCACCTACGTGAAGAAAAATCGCAAAACTAAAATGACAAAGAGATTCCACATGTGAGGGCGGCGATGGGGTGCTGGGGTCGTGGAGGATGGTGTAAGGGGCACCTTGCGCACGTGGCAGGAGAAGAGCGTACGAGTGTACTTGTCCTTGCGCTTGAGCTCGTTAGCGGCGGAGGTGAAGTACGTCATCCTCGTGTTGTTCTCCTTCATCTGCAGGAATACCGTTCTCTCGTTAGCTCCGCGACGCGCTTTCATGCCGTGTAAAAACTCGCAACGTTTTTTTTTTTAAACCAGGTAAAGCCCACTGAGCTGTGTAGCTTTTTTTCAGAAGCGACCTCGACACAAATGATAGCTCAGCGAAGGGTATTATCGCGTGGAAATTTACAGCAGCCAAATACTCAAAATGCTTGTTTCTTAATGTGGGGGGAAAAAGCGGAGGACCCGGAGAGAAATCCGTCCGACCACGGGGAGAACTTGGAAACTGCAATTATACAGGCGTCAGGGTCGGAATCGAACCCATGACCACCTATACACCAGGCGAGGGAAATAACATCTGGCCACCGTGGCGCGTCGTTGGGCACAGGTCCGACGTTTCGCTCCACGTGCTGGGAGCTTCTTCAAGGAGTTGAATCAATTCAGTCGCGTCAACTCAGCTGAGTGAAGTCCGTTCCCTGCAGAAGCTTCCAGCACTGGAGAGCAGCACGGAACGTCGGACATAACGCCGCCGAGCAGCACACGGCACTGTCCGAAATCTCTACAGAACGCTGCACGGCACAACTGGGGAAACCGGAGCGGCCAGAGTAATTCACACTCCCTCATAATGATTGACCTCAGAGCCGTCTCGTGGCGCCGGGGTTAGAAATAAACGACATTACTCGCGATGATGAAAAAAGAAAATGTATACTCCTGCGATCCAAGGAAACAAAATAAGCAAACGAAATGAGCAAAGGGGCAGCACACATCCCTCAAGTGGCCAGGAGAAAAACGGAACACCGCTGTCAGAGGAAGGATGAAAAGCGCCCTGGGGGATATGAAAGTTCGGAGGTCAGCCCTTGTTCAGTCAGCGCATCCGTGATGGTGGCCGTTAGGAATGGACGTTCAGCTACGGACGCTCGGTGGTAAGCACGGAGCTGTTATCACATCGCGACGATCGAGGAGCCAATTATCAATGTAAACACGGTCATCAAGATTGCTACGCGCCAGTTTCGAGACACCAACGTAAAGAGGCGAGGAAGTGAACACGCCCGTGTACACATGCTACAAACACATTCCGCCATGTGTGCACGGCACCCTACACTGAATTCCGCGTCACGTCGCATTAGAAAACTAACGCAGGATATCCCGCACCCACGTGCACGTGTGCAGAAACAAAAAGGCAAAGATCCCCCGTATTATAGCCTTAACAGACCGTAGGGGCAAGTGCTGTTATATAGGCCGACACGGCACACGAGGGGGTGGGTGGCCAACACCACGCCCGGCCGCCTTTGTCTCCCTAGCGGCGATGTTTACACAACGCACCAGGTACTCATTTGAGGCTGAGTCGACCTAGGGGAGCCCCAAGGACCGGTTCAGATAATCGTCACTGGTGTTCGCCGTGAGCGGGAATCGAACCCGGGTCGCCAGGTGCGCTGCGCAGCGCGCTAACCGCTACACCACCCCTCCCCTGTGCGGTAGTGTACAGAAACAAAACACTTACACACACGTGTGCTGAAACAAAACACATACACCCACGTGCGCACGTGCAATGTTACAAAAACAATTGTACAGAACAATATACAACAATAAGCGAATGGTGACATCACCACAATGCTTGCGCGCAGGCTGTTTTCACTCTGGGTCACGTGACGTGTCGAGGCTTGCTGGCAGGTATGTCACGTGTAACGGGTTAATCTCCACATATATAAAAGACAACGACGCCCCGTATAGCCTTAACATATGACGCACGTCCTCCTCTGTTCGCTAACGGCACTTCCCCCAAAAGTCTGTTGAAGGCTATACGGGGGATCTTTGTCTTTGTGTAGGACAGCGTCGGTGCAGCGGTTATCGCGCTGTGCTTTGAGAGTTCAATCTGGGCTTCGCCCGGGTCAACTCAACACGCGAGAGCACATCGTGGGTCGTCCTGCCCGCTGGTGGTGGCGGCGGTGGTGGCACAAGAGGAGCCGCCGCCGTACCGAGGCCAGGTAGTTGCCCTCCCAGCGATCCTGGACGCCCCAGTTCCGCCGTTTGCTCCCCAGCGCGTCGCTGGCCGCCACCTTAGCCCGCAGCTGTGGCAGGTCAGCGGGGGGCACGACCGCCAGGATCTTCTTGGCTCTCCATCTGTCGGGAGACGAAAGAGGCGAGGAGCTCGGGGTGAGGCGGGGGGGGGGGGGGTCTTTCCCCGCTCGGGTTAAGCGGGGGGGGGGGGGGTGGTACCACGGCGAGCAATTCACAGGAACATCGACTGCCAACTCGCCCCCTGTGAGTGAGCCGTTAGCTGTGCGGTTCTTGAGCTCTGTGCTCAAGAACCGCACGTGTGTGTGTGTGTTTGCGTGTGTGTCCGTGTGTGCATGCGCGCGTAGTTTAGTGGTAGTTAATTGAAGGTGGAGGGGTTACCAGCCCCTCGCACCCATCTAAGAGCACCGTGACCTCCTGCCAGCGGGCGTTCGACACTTCACGTGGCCTCAAGGTGCACATAGCCTGGCACAAGCGTCGTGGTGACGTCACCGCCACTTGGTGGCGAATGGCGGTTGTTGTTGTTGCATGTATGCGTATGTATGTTATCGTATAAGCGGTGGTAGTACAACGGTTCGCATTGCGCTACGAATCAGGTGACCAGTGTTTGATTCCCACTCACGGCCAGCACCAGTGACAATTATCTGAACCGGTCCTGGGCCTCCCCTAGGTCGACTCTGATTCAAATGAGTACCTGGAGTGGTGTGTAAACATCACCACTTGGGAGACAAAGGCAGCCGGGCGTGGGTCTGGTTGGCCATGTTTTTGTTTGTTGTAGTACGGAGTTAGACTGATGGCCTTAATCTAAGTTGTCTTGTGCTTTTTCAGGAATATTTTGATGTTTTTTCCTGGATTTTCTGTTTGCACAGTCACACATAGTCACTTTAAGATGTTTTCTTGTTCGTGTTTTTTGTTGCGGTTGCACCCGATTCAAGAGCCGAATGGCTCACAGGGCTATACCAAAATAAATGGAACTGAACCCACCTCGTGTGCCGTGCCGGCCTTCATGCACATGCCCCTACAGTCTGTTTAAGGCTATATGGGGGCAATCTTTGTCTTTATGTGGGTATGTATGTCACCGCATGGGCAGCAGCGGTAAAGCAGTGGGAGAGTCGAATAACATCTGGTCCTGGGCTTCGCCTGGGTCAACCCAGCCTCAAATGAATGAATGGTACATGGTGTAAACATCCACGCCAGGGAGACAAAGGCGTTCATGATGGTGGCCACGTCACTCTCTCATGCATGGTGCCAGCCTTCACAGGTGCTCGCTAATTGCACTCGCCCCAACAGCCTGCATAGCTCTAGAGCGTATCTCTCTGTGTTTGCTATCACGTGTTCTCAGAATTTTAACACGCTTAGAAACTGGATATGCTGCAGGTACACTTAATCCGTGATCTCTTATGTGTGTAGTGGTGTTATTTCACGCGGACAACTTCTTTTCTCCCGTGTCACTTTATTCGTACAGAACTCCTCGCATTCAACACCACGTGACTCCGTCACAACTCCTCCTCGTGTGCTGTTCGTCTGCTACGCTCCAATCAACTCTCTCTCACTCAACTAGCCTGCTACGTTGCCCCCTGCCAGCTACTCCACTGCTAGCCTCTCACTATACACTCTGCTAGCTTCTCTACTGCTAGCCTCTCACTATACACTCTGTTAGCTTCTCCACTGCTAGCCTCTCACTATACTCTGCTAGCTACTCCACTGCTAGCCTCTCACTATACACTCTGCTAGCTTCTCCACTGCTAGGCTCTCACTATACACTCTGTTAGCTTCTCCACTGCTAGCCTGTCACTATACACTCTGCTAGCTTCTCCACTGCTAACCTCTCACTATACACTCTGTTAGCTTCTCCACTGCTAGCCTGTCACTATACACTCTGTTAGCTTCTCCACTGCTAGCCTGTCACTATACACTCTGATAGCTTCTCCACTGCTAGCCTGTCACTATACACTCTGATAGCTTCTCCACTGCTAGCCTGTCACTATACACTCTGTTAGCTTCTCCACTGCTAGCCTCTCACTATACACTCTGCTGGCTTCTCCACTGCTAGGCTCTCACTATACACTCTGTTAGCTTCTCCACTGCTAGCCTGTCACTATACACTCTGCTAGCTTCTCCACTGCTAACCTCTCACTATACACTCTGTTAGCTTCTCCACTGCTAGCCTGTCACTATACACTCTGTTAGCTTCTCCACTGCTAGCCTGTCACTATACACTCTGATAGCTTCTCCACTGCTAGCCTGTCACTATACACTCTGATAGCTTCTCCACTGCTAGCCTGTCACTATACACTCTGTTAGCTTCTCCACTGCTAGCCTGTCACTGTACACTCTGATAGCTTCTCCACTGCTAGCCTGTCACTATATACTCTGCTAGCTTCTCCACTGCTAGCCTGTCACTATACACTCTGCTAGCTTCTCCACTGCTAACCTCTCACTATACACTCTGTTAGCTTCTCCACTGCTAGCCTCTCACTATACACTCTGTTAGCTTCTCCACTGCTAGCCTGTCACTATACACTCTGATAGCTTCTCTACTGCTAGCCTGTCACTATACACTCTGCTAGCTTCTCCACTGCTAACCTCTCACTATACACTCTGTTAGCTTCTCCACTGCTAGCCTGTCACTATACACTCTGTTAGCTTCTCCACTGCTAGCCTGTCACTATACACTCTGATAGCTTCTCTACTGCTAGCCTGTCACTATACACTCTGCTAGCTTCTCCACTGCTAACCTCTCACTATACACTCTGTTAGCTTCTCCACTGCTAGCCTGTCACTATACACTCTGTTAGCTTCTCCACTGCTAGCCTGTCACTATACACTCTGTTAGCTTCTCCACTGCTAGCCTGTCACTATACACTCTGTTAGCTTCTCCACTGCTAGCCTGTCACTATACACTCTGCTAGCTTCTCCACTGCTAGCCTGTCACTATACACTCTGCTAGCTTCTCCACTGCTAGCCTGTCACTATACACTCTGCTAGCTTCTCCACTGCTAGCCTGTCACTATACACTCTGATAGCTTCTCCACTGCTAGTCTCTCACTATACACTCCGCTGGCTTCTCCACTGCTAGCCTCTCACTATACACTCTGCTAGCTTCTCCACTGCTAGCCTGTCACTGTACACTCTGCTAGCTTCTCCACTGCTAGCCTGTCACTATACACTCTGCTAGCTTCTCCACTGCTAGCCTGTCACTGTACACTCTGCTAGCTTCTCCACTGCTAGTCTCTCACTATACACTCCGCTGGCTTCTCCACTGCTAACCTCTCACTATACACTCTGTTAGCTTCTCCACTGCTAGCCTCTCACTATACACTCTGCTAGCTTCTCCACTGCTAGCCTGTCACTATACACTCTGTTAGCTTCTCCACTGCTAGCCTCTCACTATACACTCTGTTAGCTTCTCCACTGCTAGCCTGTCACTATACACTCTGTTAGCTTCTCCACTGCTAGCCTGTCACTATACACTCTGCTAGCTTCTCCACTGCTAGCCTGTCACTATACACTCTGCTAGCTTCTCCACTGCTAGCCTGTCACTATACACTCTGCTGGCTTCTCTACTGCTAGCCTGTCACGATACACTCTGTTAGCTTCTCCACTGCTAGCCTGTCACTATACACTCTGCTAGCTTCTCCACTGCTAGCCTGTCACTATACACTCTGCTAGCTTCTCCACTGCTAGCCTGTCACTATACACTCTGCTGGCTTCTCTACTGCTAGCCTGTCACTATACACTCTGTTAGCTTCTCCACTGCTAGCCTCTCACTATACACTCTGTTAGCTTCTCCACTGCTAGCCTGTCACTATACACTCTGCTGGCTTCTCTACTGCTAGCCTGTCACGATACACTCTGTTAGCTTCTCCACTGCTAGCCTCTCACTATACACTCTGCTAGCTTCTCCACTGCTAGCCTCTCACTATACACTCCGCTAGCTTCTCCACTGCTAGTCTCTCACTATACACTCTGCTAGCTTCTACACTGCTAGGCTCTCACTATACACTCTGCTGGCTTCTCCACTGCTAGCCTGTCACTATACACTCTGTTAGCTTCTCCACTGCTAGCCTGTCACTATACACTCTGTTAGCTTCTCCACTGCTAGCCTGTCACTATACACTCTGCTAGCTTCTCCACTGCTAGCCTGTCACTATACACTCTGCTAGCTTCTCCACTGCTAACCTGTCACTATACACTCTGCTAGCTTCTCCACTGCTAACCTCTCACTATACTCTGCTAGCTTCTCCACTGCTAGCCTCTCACTATACACTCCGCGCTTCTCCACTGCTAGCCTGATCACACCCACACTTAGGAGTCCGCTAGCCTCTCTACTGCTAGCCTGTCTACCCTCACTCCTCCAACCTCACCCATGCCTCCAGCAGGGGATCAGCCAACACCGCTGGAGAGGACGAGGTGTGGAGAGCGGGGTCCTGGACTCCTCTTGAATTCACTCTTGTCTTCACTCCCACCAACTCAACTCCTCTGCCTCACACGTTCCCCTTTTATCCCCCTCCTCATTAAGTGCCCCCAGATGGCCCTCATTAAGCCGGCGTCCTCCCCACGCCTCGCGCACGTGTTCTCCCCACGTGTTCTCCCCCACGTGTTCTCACGCACGTGTTCTCCCCCACGTGTTCTCCCCCACGTGTTCTCACGCACGTGTTCTCACGCACGTGTTCTCCCCCACGTGTTCTCCCCCACGTGTTCTGCGGCACGTGTTCTCCCCCTTATCGCCACTATATCTCGCCACCGTGGCGCCTTCTCCGCGTTTGCAGCCAGCCAATCACTGCCTCTTTCCCTAATTGCTGGCGTCTCTCTGTCTGCTGTCACCCAGGCCACCCGCCTGCACCTGCTTATCCTTAGCCGACCTCACTGTCTGCAACCCCGCAAATAATGCAGCCGCTGTTTGCAGCGGCTGCATTATGGTTCATCCACTGACGACTGTCAAAGTGCGAATGCATGCCCGTGTATGTCCCGTGCCCTCACGCGTGCCAAACGCTTGCACACGTGTGCAAGCGTGTGACACACGTGAGGCTAGATAAAGGCGGCCGGGCTTGGTGCTGGCAACACACCCCCATCGTGTGCCGTGCTGGCATTCATAGGTGCTCGCTAACAGCACTTGCCCCGACAGTATGCTAAAGGCTATATGGGTTTTTTTTCTCTTTGCAGCTGCAGCACCGTCAGTTTAATGAAAGACCGACGGCGCTCGTTTCACTGTACGGAAGAGGCGTAACGATTCTCGAGCTCCCAGCGCACGCGGCAAATCGCCTGCGAGAGAATCGCAGTGCGAGTTGGTGAAGCCGGTGAGCACAGCCGCGAGCGGATAGAAGAATAGCACGACAATAGGTTAATCTGCACTCTCTGTTGCCCACTACGTAGAGAAGCCCCCCCCCGTCGCCACCTACGGCAACGTGATGAGCGTGGCGGTGGTTGCTCGTCCTAGCGCGACACTGGCATGCTCAATCCTGCTTCTTAGTTTCCGAGATCTGACGAGAACAGGTGCATGCTGGGTACTTTGGTCATAGGCTCTTCCTCTTGTCAAAGCAGCAAAAAATGACTACCCCATTGTAATGCATTGACGCCAGTGTAAGGAAGGCTAATTCCTCTCGATAAAATGTGTGGTGTCTCCCAAAGCTGTTTGTGGCTGTCCCTAGGGCGTCACGGTGGTGAAATGTTAACTAGCTCGCCTGGAATGTAGGAGGTCGTGGGTTCGATCCTGATGCTTATAGATGTGGAGTTTGCATGTTCTCCCCATGGTCGTGCGGGTTTTTATCCGGGTTCTCCGGTTTGTCCCTCCACATTTGAGAAACATGTGTTTAGAGTATTTTACCGCTATAAATTTCCACGTGATAAGCCACTTCGTTAAACTGTCATTTGTGGCCAAGTCGTTTCTGAAAAAGAGCTGCATAGCTCAGTGGGCCTGACCTGGTAAAATCAAAAATAGTTTAGTTTTTAGACTGGCAAATACGGGGCCAGCATGAGCTGCACGATAACGGAGACTCCAGCACTCAGCTAAGAGACTCGTAGAGTTAACGAAAACATACACACACAGGCCACGAGGATGTTCAACCTAGAATGTCATTTCACAAGCAGCGGAATTGATTTGAGGAAGGGGAAATGTTATTTTTGGCCTCCAAAATCAATTGGGTAATCAATTTGCCTTGGTTTTATCTGGAAATTGTGGAGCAATTTTCTTTTTAAAATGTTATCATTCCTGGGGCACGAAACGTGTAAATGCAGCGCAATACAGTGAGGGAAAAAAGTATTTGATCCCCTGCTGATTTTGTACGTTTGCCCACTGACAAAGAAATGATCAGTCTATAATTTTAGTGGTAGGTTTATTTGAACAGTGAGAGACAGAATAACAACAACAAAAATCCAGAAAAACGCATGTCAAAAATGTTATAAATTGATTCGCATTTTAGTGAGGGAAATAAGAATTTGACTCCTCTGCAAAACATGACTTAGTACTTGGTGGCAAAACCCTTGTTGGCAATCACAGAGGTCAGACGTTTCTTGTAGTTGGCCACCAGGTTTACACACATCTCAGGAGGGATTTTGACCAAAGAGCTCTCCAAGGATGTCAGGGACAAGATTGTAGACCTACACAAGGCTGGAATAGGCTACAAGACCATTGCCAAGCAGCTTGGTGAGAAGGTGACAACAGTTGGTGCGATTATCCGCAAATGGAAGAAACACAAAAGAACTGTCAATCTCCCTCGGCCTGGGGCTCTATGCAAGCTCTCACCTCGTGGAGTTGCAATGATCATGAGAACGGTGAAGAATCAGCCCAGAACTACACGGGAGGATCTTGTCAGTGATCTCAAGAGCTGGGACCATAGTCACCAAGAAAACAATTGGTAACACACTACGCCATGAAGGACTGAATCCTGCACCGCCCGCAAGGTCCCCCTGCTCAATAAAGCACATATACATGCCCGTTTGAAGTTTGCCAATGAACATCTGAATGATTCAAAGGACAACTGGGTGAAAGTGTTGTGGTCAGATGAGACCAAAATGGAGCTCTTTGGCATCAACTCAACTCGCCGTGTTTGGAGGAGGAGGAATGCTGCCTATGACCCCAAGAACACCATCCCCACCGTCAAACATGGAGGTGGAAACATCATGCTTTGGAGGTGTTTTTATGTAAAGGGGACAGGACAACTTCACCGCATCAAAGGGACGATGGACGGGGCCATGTACCGTCAAATCTTGGGTGAGAACCTCCTTCCCTCAGCCAGGGCATTGAAAATGGGTCGTCGATGGGTATTCCAGCATGACAATGACCCAAAACACACGGCCAAGGCAACAAAGGAGTGGCTCAAGAAGAAGCACATTAAGGTCCTGGAGTGGCCTAGCCAGTCTCCAGACGTTAATCCCATAGAAAATCTGTGGAGGGAGATGAAGGTTCGATTTGCCAAACGTCAGCCTCGAAACCTTAATGACTTGGAAAAGATCTGCAAAGAGGAGTGGGACAAAATCCCTCCTGAGATGTGTGCAAAACGTGGTGGCCAACTACAAGAAACGTCTGACCTCTGTGATTGCCAACAAGGGTTTTGCCACCAAGTACTAAGTCATGTTTTGCAGAGGGGTCAAATACTTATTTGCCTCATTAAAATGCAAATCAATTTATAACATTTTTGACATGCGTTTTTCTGGATTTTGTTGTTGTTATTCTGTCTCTCACTGGTCAAATAAACCTACTATTAAAATTATAGACTGATCATTTCTTTGTCAGTGGGCAAACGTACAAAGTCAGCAGGGGATCAAATACTTTTTTCCCTCACTGTATCAGTTCAATATGAATCGACTTTTACCAAACAACTACTCAAAAACACCTGGAGATGACCGTTTGAGTTATGGTCGAAACGTCGTGAGAATTTTTAATTGTTTTATATATATTTTATTATTTTGTTGTTTCTCTTCAACGTGACTTTACCGAAAAAACTAAGAATATGAATTACTGCAGTCACGAAAGCTTTAAATCCAAAACTACTCAATTGTTATTGGAGATTTCAACACCCACAACAAAATTTGGCACTCTTCCCTTTCGGATGCATGTGGCGACCTCATTGCCGATATCTTGAACGGCTCCCCCTATGGGGTACTCAATGAAAAGAATCAAACCAGAGTTCTGTCATCTGGCCCTTCATCCTCACCAGATATCTCAATAGCGTCAGGAAACCTCCTTTCATCAATCAACTGGCAAGTCTTTACGGCACTTGGATCCTACCACCTACTTATTGTCTTGACCCTCAATGCCGCCAAGCCTTCACAAACTCCTATAAACTGCTTGTATTACAACTTTAAAAAAAAGGCAACTGGCCACTTCTTATTTCAGAATCAGAAGCATTATTTGCCGACAACATAAACTATATCCACACATCCGCACATAACTCTGAAATTTTTTTCAGAAACATCATCGCAACTACCACCAAGCACACCATCCCGGCGGGTTGCTACAAGCAACACCTTCCCTGCCTCCCTAAAGAAGCCTCAAAGCTAATAAACCAACGAACCACTATTAGGACTAAAAATCCTTCATCACCACAAATCCCAGCCTTCAATATTGAAATCACAAAGCTAATCAATCAAGCCAAAACAGAACGCTGGAACGAGTTCGTTGAATCTTTTGCCCACCGCCAAAACTCATTAAAACTTTGGAAGACCATCAAAGCCTTAGACGGACACTCCAAACCTGCCACTCAATTGTGCAATCAATTTCAGCAAAAAATCCGTCATAAACAACAATGACATCGCCAAACACTTCAACAAACTTTTCTCATCAGTCGTCCCACACTCTTCCAATAAATCCACCCGTCAAAAAATCCGTCAAATCGAGGAACTACCTTTAAACGACGCCCCCCAATTTAGCCTTGAAGAGGTGAAACTAGCTATCAAAAAAGCCAACAATTATTCCACAATTGGCCCTGATGGCATAGCTATGCCCAACCTCATCAAACACCTCGGCCCCCTTGGTATAAAGTTTCTCACCTCCACCATTAACGCCTCACTCCAGTGCAACCCCATTCTAGTCATCTGGAAATCATCGACAATCATCCTGCATCCAAAACCTGGAAAAGACCAAAATCAAGTAACGTCCTACAGGCCGATTTCCCGACTTTGCCCATCAATCAAGATTTTAAAGGCCCTCATCTTTCCAATCATCACCACCAACTTACCTCCATCATCTCACCAACATGGCTTTCGCCCTGTACACTGAACAACAACAGCTCTTCTCAATCTGACCACCAAAATTAAAAACGGTTTCAATGAGAAAAAGCCCCCATCCCACACTATCGTTGCTTCCCTTGACCTTACAAAGGTTTTCGACACTGTTAACCACCTCACGCTCATCAACATCATCCAGGGTTCTACGCTACCATCAGGCCTTGTTTGCTGGCTTACAAATTACCTAAGGGGGAGCCAATCACGCACTCTCTTTCGTGATATTCAATCCTCCTCACGAAACATTCATGCAGGAGTACCACAAGGTTCCATAATATCACCAGCGCTGTTCAACGCCTACCTCCAAAAAGGAGTAAAAGTAGTCAGCTATGCCGACGACATCACAGTTTACACTTCTAATCAAAATATACCCAAAATGGAAACTCCATCAACTCCTATCTAAAATGGCTCAGCACTTTCCTAGCTAATAGATCACTTCAACTCTCAACATCCAAATCAACAGTCACCCTTTTCACACCTGATTCTCATCAAGCCAACTTAAATCCCAACGTCATAATAAACAACCAAAGCCTCCCACTAGCAAAAACCGCAAAAATGCTGGGTGTAACCTTTGACACCATGTTCAGCTTCGCCAACACGGCAGAAACGTCCATGCAAAAGTCAACAAATGAAAGAACATCGTACACATCTTGGGGTCAACAAAAGGAGACCTTATTCCTAACCTACAAAGCCATTGGACGTCCCGTCATCAATTATGCCAGTCCCATTTGGTGCCAAAACCTCTCCTCTACAGGTTACCAAAAGCTCCAAACCGCCCAAAACCAAGCACTTCACCTAGCCACAGGATGCCACCTGATGGCGCCCATTGACCATCTCCACCAAGAAACCAAAGTTCTTCCGATTCAAGAACACTGCAAGCTTCTCACCAATTAATATCTGGCTTCATGCCACTCGACAACGCATCTTTGCACAAAGCTACTCAAAGCCCCTGCACCTGCTAGGAAAATGAAATCCACCTTGCCTTCCTTCAGCTCTGCCAACGTGCAATCTACTTTAAATGCTCTTCCACCAAATAGCACCACCAAATCAATTTTGAACCACTTGCACACCGCTGCCACCATGCACTGCCTGAACGCCTACAAGCCCAATGCCATTTTCTCAGTTGCCCAAAGCGCGGACCACAAGTTAAATCGATTGATCTCTGGTTAAACCCTTCCAAAGTGGCGACAACGCCACCTATAAACAGAAAGTGCGAGGAAAACAACAACAACATTACAATGTCAGTAAATAATGACAGTGGTGGTGATGGACATGATGATAGTGTACGGTGACTGTAGTGGTAGAGATTAGTATAGTGGTTGGTGGCCGTGGTGGTGGTAGTGGTGGTGGTGAATATGATGATAGTAGTGGTAGTGAAGACAGTAGTAGTGATAATGACGACATCGGTGACAGCCTCGGCGGTGATGTGGTGGTGTGGCGCGGGCACATGCGACGATCTCTCGCTCACCGTCGAAAGACGAGACGGACGTATTCCTCGAAGGGCTGCAGCACGACGGGGGCCGCGGGCCACCTCACGCCCTTGCCGAGGTCGCGGGATTTCTGCACGCCCTGGAAGGCGTTGGTGAGCTCCAGGACGTACGAGCGCACCCTGTAGCGCCGGTACGCCGCCATGATGCGGTACACGGCGATCGTGCGCGTGTACCGCAGGCGGGCCAGGGCCCCGCGCCACAGCTGCGTGGGACAACGGACCGCACGGGAGGTTTATGACGCAGCGATCGGGGGGGGGGGGGGGATAGGCTACGTAGGGCTGCGAAAGAGGTTCAACATACGTACGTACACACATACAGTGAGGGAAAAAAAAGTATTTGATCCCCTGCTGATTTTGTACGTTTTCTCACTGACAAATAAATGATCAGTCTATAATTTTAATGGTAGGTTTATTTGAAAAGTGAAAGACAGAATAACAACAACAAATCCAGAAAAACGCATGTCAAAAATGTTATAAATTGATTTGCATTTTAATGAGGGAAATAAGTATTTGACCCCCTCTCAATCAGAAAGATTTCTGGCTCCTAGGTGTCTTTTATACAGGTAATGAGCTGATATTAGGAGCACACTCTTAAAGGGAGTGCTCCTAATCTGAGCTTGTTACCGGTATAAAAGACACCTGTCCACAGAAGCAATCAATCAATCAGATTCAAAACTCTCCACCATGGCCAAGACCAAAAAGCTCTCCAAAGATGTCAGGGACAAGATTGTAGACCTACACAAGGCTTGAATGGGCTACAAGACCATTGCCAAGCAGCTTGGTGAGAAGGTGACAACAGTTGGTGCAATTATTCGCAAATGGAACACAAAAGAACTATCAATCTCCCTCGGCCTGGGGTTCCAAGCAAGATCTCACCTCGTGGAGTTGCAATGATCATGAGAACGGTGAGGAATCAGCCCAGAACTACACGGGAGGATCCTGTCAATGATCTCAAGGCAGCTGGGACCATAGTCACCAAGAAAACAATTGGTAACACACTACGCCGTGAAGGACTGAAATCCTGCAGCGCCAGCAAGGTTCGCCTGCTCAAGAAAGCACATATACATGCCAATGAACATCTGAATGATTCAGAGGACAACTGGATGAAAGTGTTGTGGTCAGATGAGACCAAAATGGAGCTCTTTGGCATCAACTCAACTCGCCGTGTTTGGACGAGGAGGAATGCTGCCTATGACCCCAAGAACGCCATCCCCACCGTCAAACATGGAGGTGGAAACATAATGCTTTGGGGGTGTTTTTCTGCTAAGGGGACAGGACAACTTCACCGCATCAAAGGGACGATGGACAGGGCCATGTACCGTCAAATCTTGGGTGAGAACCTCCTTCCCTCTGCCACGGCATTGAAAATGGGTCGTGGATGGGTATTCCAGCATGACAATGACCCAAAACAAACGGCCAAGGCAAAAAAGGAGTGGCTCAAGAAGAGGCACATTAAGGTCCTGGAGTGGCCTAGCCAGTCTCCAGACCTTAATCCCATAGAAAATCTGTGGAGGGAGCTGAAGGTTCGAGTTGACAAACGTCAGCCTCGAAACCTTAATGACTTGGAGAAGATCTGCAAAGAGGAGTGGGACAAAATCCCTCCCGAGATGTGTGCAAACCTGGTGGCCAACTACAAGAAACGTCTGACCTCTGTGATTGCCAACAAGGGTTTTGCCACCAAGTACCAAGTCATGTTTTGCAGAGGGGTCAAATACTTATTTGCCTCATTAAAATGCAAATCAATTTATAAAATTTTTGACATGCGTTTTTCTGGATTCTTTTAAAATTTTAGACTGATCATTTCTTTGTCAGTGGACAAACGTACAAAATCAGCAGGGGATCAAATACTTTTTTCCCTCACTGTACGAGGCTTCCCCGGCAGGTATCGTCATGCCGAATGATGCGTGGAACAACCTGAAAACGCATCGGAGGGCTACGCGGCACAACCGCGAAAAGCTTACACGGCAGTGTCTTCAGACGACATTGTACTGGAGCTACCAGCAAGAGCTGTGATCACAGACGGCCTAGCTCCTTACTCTTTGGTTCTATTGGATAAAGTCACGTAGGTCTGGAGGACAGTCTCGTCCCTTCACCTGATGAAGGCCGCTTGTGTTGTGGCCGAAACGTCGTGATTTTCTGTTATTTTATTTTCACCTACGTGACTTTACCCAATAGAACCAAAGAGTATGGATCCTAGCAGTCACGAAAGCTTTAAATCTGGCCTAGCTCCTGCTCGTGCGAGGCGATCCACTGTTGTATTTGGTGTAGGGGTATAACTACGCATTGATTCCTCACTTAATATATCCTTTTTAAGTTCTGTTTCCCAAATTGGATCCTAAATTATAGGTATCATGCAGTGAGCCGTCTAACCCATTTGGATCTCTCGCAGAGAAGTGCAAAACCTCCATGTGAGAGAAAGGCTCATGGAGGTGGATATCACAGCACTACCTCTGAGTTCCCACCAAGTAACCTCTGCTCTACACAGTAGGGTGCAGTGCTTTCCCAACCGCCCTGCCATATGAGAGCAATGTTTATTTCATGAAATTCACGTGAACATTTTAGTACTCAGGAAACTGAAATTTAGCAAAGCAACATTTTATTCCACGTGATGGTATATTTTGTGCAGTCATTGGTGACCAGTCTGAGACCACTAACCTTATACACTTCAGAATCCGATTTAACCACAGGAGGCCACCTGGATTCAAACCCAGGATCTCAACTGTGCCGGCTCAGCGATCTGACCTCCGTACCACCCGGTCACCTCAATTAATATACATTCTGCAGCTCACTGCACGTGCATTTCATCACGTATAACCTATCCGTGTTCTTCAATTCATGTATGTTGCAGGTAAAGGGTTAACACGGACCCTTCAGAAACTTCATATACAGAACTCTTTGATTATTTAATATAATAGTGACTCTAAACTATTAACTAAAGTAAAAAAAAAATCTATTTTAGCAGTTTAAGGCCCACTGAGCTATATAGCTATATTTTCAGAAGCGACCTGGGCATCATACATGATAGCTCAACAAAGCGGCTTATCACGTGAACATTGTTTAGCAACCAAATACTCTAAACGCAAGTTGTTTTTAAATGTGGAGGGGAAAACCGGAGGAACTGGAGAAAAATCCATTCGACCACGAGGAGAACATCCAAACTCCAAATATACAGGCGTCAGGGTCGGAATCGAACCCACAACCTCCTGGATACCAGGCGAGGGAGTTAACATCTCGTCACCACGGTGCCCCTCATTTGTGGCTGAGTCTACCTAGGAGAGGCCCAGGAATTATCTGGTTCACATGTACACTGATGTTATCCATGGCCGGGAATCAAATTCAGGTGGTATCGCGCACAACAACAACCGTTCACCACTAAGGTGCACTTTGCACAAAGACAAAGATCCCCCATATAGCCTGTAATAAACTGTTGGGGCAAGCACTGTTAGCGAGCACCTATCAAGGCCGGCATGGCACATGAGGGGGTGGCTGACCAACACCACGCCCGGCCGCCTTTGTCTCCCCAGTGGCAATATTAACACACCGCACCAGGTACTCATTTGAGGCTGAGTCGACCTAGGGGAGGCCCAGGACCGGTTCAGATAATCGTCACTGGTATTGGCCATGAGCAGCAATCGAACTCGGCTCGCTGGGTTCGTAGCGCAGCGCGCTAACCGCTACACTACCGCTCCCCATGTGCACACACACACACATGAACACACACATCAAAACACACCAAGACATGTATAGGTGGTAAATACAATGTAAGACTTCAAACGCTTCTTATGTCACCACGAGACAACAAGCAGTTCACTGGCGCAGAGATAGTGAGAACTTGTGTTCGTGGAGGCGTACAGATTATATATTATTAAAGCAAATTTGGTGAGAGCGCAGCGGCCTTGGAAGAGCTTCGTAGAGGTCACTGCGTGCAACCCTGTCCTCGTTACTCAAAACAAAAAGACATCGGTTCTGAAAGCAAAAACATCGTCCGACATTTTGGTTGACTTTCTGCATTGCAGTCTGAAGCTGCCCTTGATTGCCCATTGCTCAACGCAGCTGGCAGACTACCGCGTACGCAAGAGCGCTCTTTTGTCCGCACGCAGGACGACCCATTTACAGGTGCCGGCTGATTTGCAACGGCCCGCTTACTCGCCGCTGAACGGGCGACTGAAAATTGCGAGAGAGAAGGCCTTCCGTATCTTTGCAGGGGAAGAGAGAAGTAAGGTGGTGGTGGTGGCAACTATTTACAACACAATCTTGATCACTTGTGTTGCGGTCGGTGCACTTCTCTTGCTTCCGTGCTTTTATGCGGGTCTCTGACCCCCCCCTCCCCTCCCGGGTCTACAGTAAGGGAAAAAAGTATTTGATCCCCTGCTGATTTTTGTACGTTTGCCCACTGACAAATAAATGATCAGTCTATAATTTTAATGGTAGGTTTATTTGGACATTTTAATGAGGCAAATAAGTATTTGACCCCTCTGCAAAACATGACTTAGTACTTGGTGGCAAAACCCTTGTTGGTAATCACAGAGGTCAGACGTTTCTTGTAGTTGGCCACCAGGTTTGCACACATCTCAGGAGGGATTTTGCCCCACTCCTCTTTGCAGATCTTCTCAAAGTCATTAAGGTTTCGAGACTGACGTTTGGCAACTCGAACCTTCAGCTCCCTCCACAGATTTTCTATGGGATTAAGGTCTGGAGACTGGCTAGGCCACTCCAGGACCTTGATGTGCTTCTTCTTGAGCCACTCCTTTGTTGCCTTGGCCGTGTGTTTTGGGTCATTGTCATGCTGGAATACCCATCTATGACCCATTTTCAATGCCCTGGCTGAGGGAAGGAGGTTCTCACCCAAGATTTGACGGTACATGGCCCCGTCCATCGTCCCTTTGATGCGGTGAAGTTGTCCTGTCCCCTTAGCAGAAAAACACCTCCAAAGCATAATGTTTCCACTTACATGTTTGACGGTGGGGATGGCGTTCTTGGGGTCATAGGCAGCATTCCTCCTCCTCCAAACACGGCGAGTTGGGTTGATGCCAAAGAGCTCCATTTTAGTCTCATCTGACCAAAACACTTTCACCCAGTTGTCCTCTGAATCATTCAGATGTTCATTGGCAAACTTCACACTGGCATGTATATGTGCTTTCCTTGAACAGGGGGACCTTGCGGGCGCTGCAGGATTTCAGTCCTTCACGGCGTAGTGTGTTACCTATTGTTTTCTTGGTGACTATGGTCCCAGCTGCTTTGAGATCATTGACAAGATCCTCCCGTGTAGTTAATGGCTGATTCCTCACCATTCTCATGATCATTGCAACTCCACCAGGTGAGATCCTGCATGGAGCCCCAGGCCGAGGGAGATTGACAGTTCTTTTGTGTTTCTTCCATTTGCGAATAATCGCACCAACTGTTGTCACCTTCTCACCTTGCTTCTGTGGACAGGTGTCTTTTATACAGGTAACAAGCTGAGATTAGGAGCACTCCCTTTAAGAGTGTGCTCCTAATCTCAGCTCGTTACCTGAATAAAAGACACCTGGGAGCCAGAAATCTTTCTGATTGAGAGGGGGTCAAATACTTATTTCCCTCATTAAAATGCAAATCAATTTTATAACATTTTTGACATGCGTTTTTCTGGATTTTGTTGTTGTTATTCTGCCTCTCACTGTTCAAATAAACCTATCATTAAAATTATAGACTGGTCATTTCTTCGTCAATGGGCAAACGTACAAAATCAGCAGGGGATCAAATACTTTTTTCCCTCACTGTATATAACGCCGTGTCTCGCAGCCGGTTTTCTCTCTCTCCCGAGGACGGTCGCTTGCGCTGCGATCCAAACGTCGTGATCTATTATTTTGTCTACCTACGTGACTTTACCGAAATAACCCAAGAGCATTTACAAATCGCATCGCAAAACTTCCGTGACGCAGGTTCGGTTTCAAATGTTTAAATGAAAACAGAGCAAAAACTGCAAGGTCCGAGAGAATGTGTGTTGAGCGCACACTGTTCCTTGCTTAATTGACCTCGGCGACAATCTATGATTGTATATTCTCTCCCTATTATTTTAGCGCGGTGTCTATAAACGGATCACCCGGTGTATTGGTTGCGTCACCTTCGCCGAAGACGGCAAGGGCAATTCACCTCATCTATCCTCCCCTTAGTTATGGCTCGAGAATCTCTGGTGAGAGAGTGGTGCTAGTGGTGGCGTGCCCGGATGCGGACGGAGGGAGCATGAGCCATAAGCTGCTTTGGAGCAGGGAGCTTGAGGAGATATTGAATAGATTCATGGTAAAGTGCATGCGCCCTGCTGTGTTTTACTGTAGATACGCTGGCAATGCATCTCCTCCTTCGTATATATATCCGTCTCTCCACTTAAAAAATAACAAAGCGCGTATTTTTTTTAATCGCGTAAACCGTTGTGCCCCACGGCAGTTGTGGAGGACGTGTCACTTCAGCAGCATTGATCCCAATACCGCACGAGCAAAACTAGATAACAGTGCGCTCGGAGAATTTGGCTGCCACAAATGTCGACGCGACAAGAAGCCGCTTTGTCGAGCGCTCACTTGTGTCCAGGTCGCATCTGGAAAAGAGCTGCCACCGTGGCTCAGTGGGCTTTACCTGGTAAAAAAAAAGTTGATAGTTTTAGTTTAAACTCTGGACCGGTTTCGACGTGCGGTGGTCTCATCAGCGAAGTCAGGCTCGCTTGCCTCACTGCAGCTGGTCGATGCCGGTGGCAAAATCTCGTCACAATTCGTTACCTTCGAATTTCCTTTACAAACACTGCCTGCGCATTTGCCTGGGAGCCACAACCCCACTTGTTGACGTCATCGGCTTTCGGGACAATGACGTCATGCCTACACGTTGGCTTTAAATCGGTGTGGGTCCTGTCCTTAACCTTTAGCGCAGCCTTGCACCTCCTTTGGTTCTTAGAAAGGACATCTCGCACCCCCAGAGGGTGCGTGCACCCCAGGTTAAGAACCACTGTATTTAAATCAATGCATAATCCACGATGCAATTAGTTTGCATTGGACGTTGTTCTTTTCTTCGTATGAATTTCGGGGGCTAAAATGACGATTCATAAAGGCGACACGTTTTGGAGATTCGGTGCGTGTCGTATACTTGCACATTGTATGCATAAACATTTTATTACACATACACTGCAAATTGAAAACCCATTTCTTAATAAATACTTGTGCTGAGTTTGTTGTCCTTCCTGATCACGGTTGGCTACGTACGGTGCGAAAGAAGCTGAACATACGTACATGCAGACATAAACAGATATTTAGATTGGAACTTTTTCACAATTGCTATTTCACAATTGCCTACTTATAGTAAAAATGAAATTTTCCATTTCATTTAGCAGGCAATCTACAACGTTCCACCAAATTAGACAACTCTATATCATGTTCCATACAACGGCCACCTTGTGTCTGTGTGAGCGCACGATATATGTCTGCCGTTACTCAGCCATGTTTTACGTGCAAATCAGTCGCTTTTGTTGAACTTAGTGGATCACAACTATGAATCGTGATGCCCAGAAGCGTGAAGGGAATTTCTTTACAATCGCATGCTGCTGCGGTGTCACGGTGAGTGCAGAGGTCAACGATTCGACCTCGTCACCGCGGGAAATTGGAACAACAGGGGCAAGTTCTTCGATCTATCCAGCAGCATAAATAAGTATGACGTCGGTCAATCCGCAGGTCACCTGTGGTGGGGTAAAGTGTAGGTAACTCCCACCTACGGAGGGGGATTCCTAAAGCCCTTCCACCAGCGGCGGCGTGAGAAAGCAATTGCAGGGCTGCGCCTTTACCAATTATTACCTACGATTGTCAAGCAACGCTTGGACTTATTGGCGGGTGCACCGGTGCAGGATAACACACCGGGGTCCTCATAACACCGTCTGAAATCAAATGTGAACTGACAGTCGCCTCCCGACTGCTTCGACATCACGAGGAATGATGTTGACGCACCACCACCCGGCAAGATTTTCTGGCGGCGTTTCCGAAACGCCGGGAAAATAAAAAAAATTATCGCGAAAAATTCGATTTTCTTGTTGTTTATATACCGCGCACCACCCGGTGTACCGTCAGTACGTTCATTTGTCTGACGGTGAATGTTAGGTTGGCGCTGCCTGAAGCAGCAGCACTGTTTTTGCCGGTTTGGCAGACAAACTTCACGGGCCCCGCGAAGTAAACGACCGACACACAGCTGACGTTACGCGTACACCACACCGGACGGACGGCGCCCGTGCGCTCTCTCTCCCTCGGTTGTCCAACAACGCCGCTTAAGAATCGGAAGCCACCTTTGGCCACTCACTCGGCCACTCGGCCGCTCTGCGGCCCAGCGCCGCTGGCTCTCCGCGGCCACTCGGGAGCATCGTTGCTCATCACTCCCCGCCCCTGCCACCGCCGCCGCCGCCGCCGCCGCCGCCGCCGCCATCTCTCTCCCCGCCGCTCCGCCACGGATTTTCGCGACGCAAAACCAATTTCGCAAAAGCAATAATTTCCCCGGCTCTTTGCACTGCGGATAACGTTACGGCAGCCGAAGGTCAAGTGCACAGAGAAGCGGAGGCCCCTGGTGCAAGAGGAATTAATGAACTAGAGTGCATCGTAATTGGATTCTCTCTGACAAAGACGGCGCGCTTTAAGGGTGGAATGATATTCCCCCCCCCCCTCTCACCCCACCCACCCCACTGAAATGAATTGTCGCTATATTTAGGGTCGCGATTCGATTAAAGAATATATTTGTTTTAAGTGCAATGAACAGAGCAGCCTCTAGCGAGCTTTAAGTGAACCCACTTTGTCCAATAATAAAGATCCCCCCGAGCAGCGTTTAAGAGTCAGTGGGGCAAGTGCTGCTAGTGAGCAACTATGAAGGCCGACAGGGCGCACGAGGAGGTGCTGTTGCCAGAATCACACCCGGCCACCTTGGGCTTCCCTGTGATGATGTTTACACACCGCACCAGGTACTCATTTTAAAGGGGAGCTTCCAGGGACCGGTTCAGATATAATTCGTCGTTGATGTTAGCCGTGGCCAGGAATCAAACCCAGCTCACCAGGTTTGTAATTGCAGTGCACTAATCACTACACCGCCGATGCGATATCCGCGTCCCAACGCATCATTGCGACCTTCGTCCACATTAACAATGAAATTGAGGATTTTCTTTTAGCAACCGTCCAATAGTCAGCGTAAAAGCATTCAATACAGGTTCGCCGAAATCACACGCGCGCACCAGTAAACAACTCCATCCGTGTGAGATTGCCCGCAGGCTTCGGGGAATTGCCCGCCGTTTTTAAAGTGCAAACTAAAGCAATCTATCAGCGGCGCCAGTAAACGAATGTAAAATAGCAACCACCCTTCTCCCCTCATTCCCCAATCCCACCCCGTCCCTACGTTTCGTGGGGCCGGCGCCCGCGGCACTGCCAGGTCGCTTCGAGCGATGGGAGCGCGGTAATTAAAAGGACATCCTGGAAAGTGGCCCTCCTCCAGCTGCCGCCCTGGCCCGCGCAAGACGGAGTTCCCAAGCCGGACACGGGAAAAACACAAGATGCCCCCTTGTAGTCCGTTTATAAACCCCTCCCCCTCCCCTCCCTCCGTGTGAAAACGCTGAATGCTGAGCCATGCTAAGTAATCTGGAAGAGAAGAGAGAAAAGTACTGAAGGAAGTTTATAAATCTAGTGCAGAGTTTATGTCCGGCTAGGGGTATTTTTTTGTGGGTGGTGGAGGTAGGGGGGTGCGGGAACCCATAGCCTGTTGGTCTGCATGTCCGTGTGTGAACGCTACATCTTGCCAGTGGCACCGAGAGCAGTGAAAATCAGGGAGCAGCAGAATTGCCAAATAATCGTCATTATTCGCAGCCACCATCAATCCACTGCTGAGTTAAGGCTTCCCCAAACTGTGGCATAACTACAATGCCACGTGTGGGTGGCTCGCTACGACGCCACGTGTGGGTGGCTCGCTACGACGCCACTTGTGGGTGGCTGGCTACGACGCCACGTGTGGGTGGCTCGCTACGACGCCACTTGTGGGTGGCTGGCTACAATGCCACGTGTGGGTGGCTCGCTACGACGCCACTTGTGGGTGGCTGGCTACAATGCCACGTGTGGGTGGCTCGCTACGACGCCACGTGTGGGTGGCTGGCTACGACGCCACGTGTGGGTGGCTGGCTACGACGCCACGTGCCGAATGTCACACGTGGCAGATTTTCGTGACATTACAAGTTTTTGTTGGCCCCTTTGATCTTTTTTTTTCTCGTCGATATGCCTTTGTTGTTGCTTCCCGCTGCACCATACCGGCTCACGTGCGATCGGCTGAAATTTGACCACACGTGCAGGCAAAGCGCTCGTGTTTTTTTGCCACCCACGTGTGTGAAAACACCGGCGCTTATAACGGCCGCTGCCGCAGGAGGGTCCAGGCATAATAATAATAATCCATCCATTCTCAATCTAGAAAAGAATGAATGCCTGCCCACACTGTGGCAGACATTAATTTAGTTTGACCATATAAACTATATAAACTATTTCAATTTCACCAGGTAAGGCCTACTGAGCTATATAGGTCTTTTTCTTAAGCGACCTGGCCCACAACTGATAGCTGAACAAAGCAGTTTATCACGTGGAAATGCATAGCAGCCAAATACTCTAAATACGTGTTTCTAAATGTGGAGGGAAAAACTGGAGGACCCGGAGAAAAATCCATGCGACCATGGAGAGAGAGAGAGACATGCAAACTCAAAATATACAGGTCTCAGAGCCGGGATCGAACCCACGACCTCATACATATCTGGCGAGGTAGTTAACATCTCGCCACCATGACGAGATTTTAACTCACGCTGATGATTGCCAAAGCTTGGAATCGAACTCGAGTTGCCGGGCTCGTGGGACAGTCACGTGAAACTACTGTACCACCGCTCCACCATTACCGTGGTAGGAACAGTGATTTTGTTGATGGGAGCCTCGCTGTCTGCACGGAGAATGCGCCGTTGCGCGGTTGAAGGGGCTGTCGACATTACGCCGCTGCCGTATTTGCTCAACCCTTACCGGGAGGTGAGTGGGAAGGGCTAGGTGTGAGCAGACAGTGAAGGAGTCTCATCGCGGATATCTCGCTCCCGAGATAATGAAACATCGATCTCGGCGCACCAGCGCAAGGACCCTGTCGCAGACAGACGCTCGGGATCCAAGCCGCTGCCGCCACCTCGTTTCAGAAACAACGGATCAAAACGCGGGCCGCCCCCCCCCCCCCCTCTCTCTATCTCTCTCTATTCCCTTGCAATCCATTCCCATTATTACACGGCGTTCTGCAAATTCCAAAAATGCCATGTGAAATGTCGTCAAGCACGTCACGTTAACGCTTAAACTAAAGGCGATGCAAAGCGTTGATGTTCAGCAGCCACTCGACTCGGTAAATGTTACAAAAAGTTTTTTTCTTACCAGGTAAGGTCAACTGAGCTATATTACTCTTTTCAGAAGTGACCTGGCCACAATTTAATGCTAAACAAAGTGGCTTATCACGTGGTAATATACGACAGCTAAATACTCTAAAAGCATATTCTTGTTTCTTTCGGTAAAGTCACGTTTTCACACCTGATGATGATTGCTTGTGTTGAAACGTCGTGAGAATTTTATTGTTTAATTTTTTTATTTTATTATTTCTCTTCTACGTGACTTTTCCCGAAAGAACCAAGAATATGAATCCCTGCAGTCACGAAAGCTTTAAACCGAAATAGAAGCTCTAAAAGCATGTTTATAAATGTGGAGGGAAAAACCGGAGGATCCAGAGAAAAATCCACATGCTATAGGGAGATAAACATGCAACACGCAAACTCCAAATACATTGGTGTCAGGGTCGGGATCGAATCCACGACGACCTGCTGTATACAAGGGGAGGTAGCTAACATCTCGCTCTAATCGTCACTTACCTGGTTAAATAATAAATAGTTTAAACAGTAGTCAGTCTTATTAGATTTTTCGGTAAAGTCACGTTGAAGAGAAACAACAAAATAATAAAATATATATAAAACAATAAATATATATTTTATTATTTTGTTGTTTCTCTTCAACGTGACTTTACCGAAAAAACTAAGAATATGAATTACTGCAGTCACGAAAGCTTTAAATCAAAAGAAGTCAGTCTATTCAGTAGTAGGTGGTGGGAACGTTGAATTAATCTTTTAATTCCACAACCAACATGAAATTGTGTCAGGATTGTGGCCTTGATCTTTTACTCGCAAGTATTTCCGAGAAAGTCTTACTCGTAAAGACCTGCTCAGCTCTCGTGATAACTCGAGTTGCTTCGAAAACCACGGCAATGCCACAAACTGCCGAGTTTCCATGGTCAAGCAACCCCCTGACTGGCACAACAAGAATAATAATGAAATTCCTACAGCACCGTAACATGGCAATCCTTTGCATGAGAGAGGCCTTAAACCAGCAGTGGATTAACTCAGGGCTGAATTTAAATTTTATATATATACAGTAGAGTAATACCCGGGTTTACGTCGGGGATATGTTCCTGAAAGGTGAGACGGCAAATATCGAAACGTCAAAAATGATTTACAGGGTAGTAGGTGGAGGCGACGGATACAAGAGAGGACGGACGACGCTGTCAGCGACGTAAGTGTGGGTTGAGGTGACGCAAATCAGTTAGCGGTGTTAACAAAGTGACGGCGAATTTACAAAACGACGTAAATCGGGATATTACTGTACATACATTCATAAACGTGGGTTTATAAAATCATAATTCTTCTTTTATATCATAACCAAGGACGTTGGCAGATTTTGATCAGTATGCGTGAGGCACAATGCAGGACTGCTGGCCGCTTAGATCAAAAGGCATAGGAGGTTCAATTCATATGTCGTCTGCACGCCCGCTAACCCTGGGGGACAAACTGCAAAAAAAATGCCCCTTTCCCCACATTGGTGGCCACGTGAACAGCATTTCAAATAAGCAATCGATAGAGCCACTTACAAGCAGGTAACCCAAATTAGACAATATCGCTTTCCAAAAGGGAATCTTGGGGTCACAGGAGGATAACAGTAATTGTGATTACGGTCACAATGTATTTACTTTAACATGGACGGTTAAAAGCATTTAAAAAATTATGTCAGTGAATTTCTTCCACCAAAATTTTACTCATGACAAAATGGAAGAACAAAAAACTATCTTTAAGTATGAATAACAGCAAAAACCCAACGCATTCGTCAATGACACTGCCTTAAAAAATTGTCTATACAAAAGATGACGTTTCAGGCAATGGCCCTCCTTCACAAGTTGTATTATCCTATGAACAGATCGTTCCACGCCAGTATGGGCCGGCATGAAAAAAAACGCGAAAATAATCTCTAAAAGAGAAGATGCTTTTTTCCCCCCAAAGGCGCACTCCATATATTGATATATTTCTTTACGTCTTAAACTGAGCGGCATTCGGATGGAAACACTCGCATCACGTGTTCGAGCAAAGTGCCACGAGTTAAGCTGGAACTTCTGCATTCAAGGCCCGTGTGCGTTAAAGTACAAGCGGCTTTGCTCTACCCAACAGATGTCACCGCGGAATGAATGAGAGCTTCAATCTTGACTTAAAGTTTTCATGACTGCAGGAATTCATATTCTTTGGTCCTTTCGGTAAAGTCACGTAGATAGAAAAAAAGTAACAATTTAGACAAGACTCTCTTGAAATCACACTTAACATTGACAGAATAAATGTCTACATCTGATTGGGAACATGTAGACAACATGACAGCCTCTTCAGCAGCCTTAATGTCAGCTAAATGCAAAGATAACCTGATTTCCAAGTTCAATCTCCTTTCCAAGAAGAAGCCAGATCCACACATTAAAAAGTTAGACGGTGACAAGATTGTTATCAATAAGAGTAACAGTCCAATTTCCGACAGCCTAAAATCGGTTCTAGCTAAAGGGTTGAATTTCGCAGTCACCCCTAAACACATCCCAGTTGATGATATCGTTATCCAGGTCGACGTAGCCCTTAAGGGTTTGGGACACATTACTGCAGATGTGGCAAGATCAGAAATCGCTGCAATCCTCAAAAAACGATTAGCAACAACAGTAAGGATGGGTGCTTTGAGCTTTCTCTCTCTTAAAAAAGAGAGATGACATAGTCATCCTCTCAGCCGACAAGGGCAATGCCACTGTCTTCATGGACAAAACCACATACAATAACAAAATTCAGGACCTACTTAATGATGGCAGCTATACCAAAATCAATAGAGATCCCACCAACCGCCTGGTTACGAAAACCAACAATATCATCACTGATTCGACATCTTTAATCGAACAAACCAAGCGGTTTTCCTTAAAAAACCCTGCCGAAAGACCACCCAAATTGTACGGCTTACCTAAAATTAATGAAGAAGGAACACCACTTCGTCCTATCGTCTCCACCATTGACTCACCGACCTACAAGCTGGCCCGATTTATGTCTGAGACCTTACAACCATCCACTGGTAAGACCACCTCAGCTGTAGTTAACTCAGCTCACTTGGTATCGTTCATTAAGGACATCTCACTCTCCAGGTGATTTGCTCATTAGTTTCGATGTGGTCTCTTTGTTTACCAAAGTTCTTGTGCCTAAAACCATTGCAATCAAGATTTGGCCCAACAAGGACTGAATGCTGATGTACTGGCCCTGTGAGACACTGCCTCACCAACACTTACTTCACCTGGAATGGAACATTCTACAATGGGTTCTCCCTTATCTCCAGTTGTAGCCAATGTTTTCATGGAAAAATTTGAGACAGATGCCATCCAGGCATCCGCTCTACGTCCGTCCTTGTGGAAGAGGTACGTAGATGACACGTTCATCATCTGGCCACATGGCCTGCCAGCTCTGAACCAATTCCTCAACCACATCAATTCCATACACCCAGCCATCAAATTCACCATGGAGGTGGAAAAGGATGGCAAGTTACCATTCTTGGATGTTTTTATCAAAAAGAGACCAGATAGCTCAATAGAACAGTCTACAGGAAAGCCACCCATACGGATGCCTACCTAAAACCTGACTCCCACGACCATAGAGCTCAATGTATTTCCGACCATCACCACCTAGCCAGTGAGCCCTCAAGATGATTGGATATTCAGACTACACAATCCGTAAAGCTATCACCCCATCCGTTAGGAAAGAACCATCTGAGGACCCAATCAAGCCATCACCTTGCCATACATAGCAGGGGTCACCAAAACAATGTCCAAAATCATGAGCAAACACAAGATCCAGGTTCGATTTAACACAGTACATAAAATTCGTGATCTGATCCCCTCTGTGAAGGATGTAATCCCTGACTTGCAATACCCCGGCGTCTACAAACGAAGCTGTGTCTGCGGCAGTAGTTACATTGGGGAAACTAAGCGATATGTCTCGGACCGTGTTCGTGAACATAAGGCAGATCTGAAACACGGTAGGACTAATACCTCAGCCATGGCTGATCATTGTTTTAATACGTGGGCTCACACGAAATTGATTTCTCCAAGACGAAGATACTCTGAAAACCCCACTGGCAATCAACAAAGATTTGTTCATGAAGCCATCCAGATATATAGACACAGACACACTTTCAATGGAGAAGATGGATACAAACTGAGCAATCATTGAAAGGACGTTATTAAGCAGTTTGAGTCATAACTGGCTGTGATTTTTCCATCCTACCTTCCGATGTTAGTAGTTATTTTCGACTCTCTGGTTTTACAAATTTATCACTTTAACATCACTAGCCCCGCCTACTTTGTTTATGACCCTTGGGCTACACCCATTTCAAATCTTTAAAACATCCTGCCTCAGCAGCTCTCCCGCTATTTTTTTCTCCTGATGATGATTGCTCGTGTTGCGATCGAAACGTCGTGATATTTTTATTATTTTTTATTCACTTTCTTTTCGTTTTTAAATAAAAAATATATTTTCATTTGATTTTATTGTTATTATTTTTTCTATCTACGTGACTTTACCGAAAGACCCAAAGAATATGAATGAGAGCTTCCCATGAAGTACTCCCCTAAATGTTTTTTTGCAGAAAGGACGCCACAGGCTGGCTCCACAAACAAATGTACGGCGACTCGGGGTGCATTTTAAGAATAAAATAAGAATGGAAATTGCTTTGAGACCCCTTGTCAAAAACAAGACAAATTTACATCACACCGTGGCACCCACCGTATCAATCAGCTGAGACAATCTATTGCTGTAGACATATTTTTGGCTTGTACGGCTCGGTTTTGCAAAAGAAAATTGAGTTACAGTTTAAGGGCGCACATTTAGAGGCCACGAGCTGCAATAAATGATGGAAGTCAGTTTGTGGACATCAAACGTGACTTCTAACACAGCTGTGAGGAGCAGTAGCAGCAGTGATGAGCAGCACTGACATTACCGCTCACGCATCAACATGCACCGTTTGCGTGGCCAACCTGAAATTAATAACTTGCATCTTTTTCTCTGTGCGTTTTGCCCCAAAGCTGCCAACAGTGATGCATGCAAATGTGTGCATGCGTGTGTTTGAATGCGTGTGTGCATGTGAATGAACGCGCACGAGGACTTACAGGGTTGTACAAGAGTGTCACACAGGCGTACTCTTTGGTTCTTTCGGCAAAGTCACGTAGGTAGAAAAAACACCAGATCACGACGTTTCGATCGCAACACAAGCAATCGTCATCAGGTGTGAAACAAACACAGCAGGAGGACTGCTGACGTAGGAGAAAGAGCCGCTCTGATGTAGGAGAAAGAGCTGCTCTTTCTCCTACGCTGCTCTTTCTCCTACGTCACCGCACCTGATGACGGTTGCTTGTGTTGCGATCGAAAAGTCGTGATCTATTATTTTTTATACCTACGTGACCTTACCGAAAGAACCAAAGAATATGGGTTCAAGTCAAGATTGTTACACAGGCATATTGAAATGCATGTGCAGGCGAAATAACACGGCTCCGTCATGTCCGCATCTCTAGAGGAGTGGCTATGTGGAAGTCAGCTTATGTAGAATACCACTGAAGGAATGCATGCTTGTGCATTATTACAGTACTCTTAAGTACATCTCATGGTGGCGAGATGTTAACTATCTTGCCTGGTATACAGGAGGTCCAGGGTTTAATTGCGATCCTGACACCTGCTGTATATTTGAAGTTTGCATGTCTCTCTCCCCGTGGTCACGCAGCTTTTTCTCCGGGTCTTCCGGTTTTTCCCTCCACATTTAAAATAAACATCATGCGTTTAGAGTATTTGGCTGCAAGAAATGTCCACACAATAAGCCACTTCTTTGGGCTATCATTTCGGGCCTGGATGCTTCTGAAAAAGAGCTGTAACGCTCGGTGGGCCTTACCTGGTAAAATAAAAAATAGTTTAGTTATTATTATTTAAGTACTCTTGAGTACTATTATTATGATCACTACGCTTGTTTACCCAGAAAATCCTCACCGAGTCTTACGACTCGATGGCAAGAGGATCCTGCCAAGCATTCCCAGTAGGGGGCAATGGCTGCTGAGTAGAAACCAAATGAGTAATTTGCATATTCTTAGTTCTTTCGGTAAAGTCACGTTGATTGTTTTTTATTGTTATATATATATTTTATTATTTTGTTGTTTCCCTTCAACGTGACTTTACCGAAAGAACTAAGAATATGAATTACTGCAGTCACGAAAGCTTTAAATCAAAAAGAGTAATTTGCAGTTGATATTTTAAATTTTGGCAACTGTGGACCATGACGTCGGCACACAATGAATTGCCTACCCTTGCGAATGGCGCCGTGGAATCTGCCACGTTCCACCGTGAAGCCGACGGCGCGTACTGCTGTCACGGTTAATCCACTCGCCGCAGCATCAATCAGGGCAGCCGCTGGAGTCGAACCGTGAACGTCTGCAACAAGCAGCTAACGCGCTGGCGCAAGGCCGTGCGGTAGATGAATGTGGCACCGCATTTTAGTTTTGCGCCTGAAACGGACCAATTTTATACGTAGGTTTAAAAATGTCCTCACTAGTCGAATGGGTGTAGCGTCATGAAGGCCCTGAGTGTCAAAATACACGCGTCCAAATGATCTGCAGCAGCCTTTCTGATCCTAAATAACTTACGACACTCGGGTGTGCGTGCGTCCATACATGCGGCCTTGCGTGTGTACCTGCGTATTTGGTGCGATTGTGCAGGCCTACACTGGTGCGGCCTCGGCGTGCGTGCGGAAATTCTCGTGCGTGTGCGAATGCGCTTTCGGTGCGTGCGTGCCTGGCGCTCGCGAGCGAGGACGCGTGACCCCCCTGCGCGCGCGGTACCTTCTGCAGGAAGATGACGAGGCGCGGGATCATGGCGGTGCGCGCCTCCTCCAGCATGAAGAGCGACCGCGGCGTGCGGATGAAGATCTTGGTGCGCCCGTAGGCCACGTCCTTCTGCAAGCCGTGCTGCTCCACGATCTTCTCCGCCGCGTCGCGATCCGACGGCAGCATGTGGTTGGGCCAGGTGAAGGCGCACGTCATCTTGTACCTCCGAATCAGAATCAGGATGTTTGTTTATACTGGAGGAATCCGATGAGCTATACGGCTCTTTTTCACCGAATGGCCAGTCGGGGCGGGTAAGAACGTTACAACGACAAACAATACAAAAACACGATCGTACAAGAAAGGTATTAACTTATTTTGCAGAAGCAACCTGGCCACAAATGATAGCTCAACAGAGTGGCGTTATCAATTGATCCTTATGGCAGTACCCTGGGGTACCAGGTAATACAAAATGGCCCGAGACAATTAAGGACAATTGCGCTGAAACCCTGAACGCTCGCGTACGCACCGTAGTGCAGCTCGTCGAGATGAGTCGATTGCCGCCTCGCCGACCATCAACAGACTAAAGATGACCGCATCACGGAGATTATGCGAAAGCCGGGGTACTATGGTACCCTGTGGGAACCGCCACGAGGTTCATTTGGACATTCATCGCAGGCCCCGCCTCGTGGTAACTGTTCGCGCACCCTACACGTGGCATTCGCCCCACTATCACAGCGCGGGGACGTCTCGCGTTCCGCGGACGGTCTGTCGTGTGGCGGTCGTTTCACGGTCGGAGCCGACGGCGCTCGGCGGCTTTGCGCCTCCGATTAGCACGGTTGGCATGATACAGTGCGAAAGAAGTCCAACATACATTTAAAATTTCGATTTAAAGCTTTGTGACTTTACCGAAAGAACCAAAGAAGATACATTCAAAAATTTGCCGATTCTGGACCGTGAAGCCGGAACACACGTGACCTACTCTTTTAGAAACAGCGTCAGGGCTCCCCTACTCCTACTCCCCACTCACTCTATCCCGTTTATTTATTCCTCCCTCATCCTCCCTTGGCCACAAAGAAATGGTGCGGACACCACGCTGGCGGTCCCCACTGGAACGTGGCAGCGAGCCCAATCCCCATCCCTCCTCTAAACCCAGGAGCACAGAGTTGGGGACTTTATGTCCACGGAGTGTCTGTACCCCTACACCCCCACGTCCGGGTCCGTGCTCTGTATCAGGCTCTTATTGAAATATAACAACATGGGGAAAAATATGTATTTATTCATAAAAACTCGGCGCAGGATCTGTAACCTCCACTGTAAAGCAGAAGCCGCTTATGTCTTTGGTTAACACACATGCAAGTATAGTTTTCGAACCACGCATTTTATGTTTAATAACAATAAAACTAAAAACGTATACAGTTGGAGTTATTCTCTCAATATACAGCACTGCTGAACGAAGACCTCCCCACATCTGTGAATGTGACCGCTGACTCTCTGTCTCTCTTCGCCATCCCTCGCTTATCTCTCTTGCATCTCATAAATAATGATCATCATGATCTGCATTTATACAGATCATGATAAATATTCTGAGGTGCTTGCAGGCTAATTTGTATGTTTGAACTCTTCTTCCAAAAGTGCCTCTGTACAGGAATGTTTAGAGATGACTGGACGTCTGTGAAAAAGTTTTTCATAGCTCGTCGGATTCCTCCAGTCTAATTAAACATTCCGATTCTGAGATATTTCTAATCTTTATCTCTAGTCTACAGCTCTCTCATCTCACTAATCTCTTTATGTCTCGGTGAGCCATATCTCTCTCAGTGAGCCTTATCTCTCTCAGTGAGCCATATCTCTCTCGGTGAGCCATATCTCTCTCGGTGAGCCATATCTCTCTCGGTGAGCCATATCTCTCTCAGTGAGCCATATCTCTCTCAGTGAGCCATATCTCTCTCAGTGAGCCTTATCTCTCTCAGTGAGCCTTATCTCTCTCGGTGAGCCTTATCTCTCTCAGTGAGCCATATCTCTCTCGGTGAGCCTTATCTTTCTTGGTGAGCCATATATCTCTCAGTGAGCCTTATCTCTCTCAGTGAGCCTCATCTCTCTCAGTGAGCCATATCTCTCTCAGTGAGCCATATCCCTCTCAGTGAGCCTTATCTCTCTCAGCGAGCAATATCTCTCTCGCTGAGCCATATCTCTCTCGGTGAACCATATCCCTCTCAGTGAGCCATATCTCTCTCAGTGAGCCATATCTCTCTCGGTGAGCCATATCTCTCTCGGTGAGCCATATCTCTCTCGGTGAGCCATATCTCTCTCAGTGAGCCATATCTCTCTCAGTGAGCCTTATCTCTCTCGGTGAGCCTTATCTCTCTCAGTGAACCATATCTCTCTCGGTGAGCCTTATCCCTCTCAGCGAGCAATATCTCTCTCGGTGAGCCTTATCTCTCTCGGTGAGCCTTATCCCTCTCAGTGAGCCATATCTCTCTCGGTGAGCCTTATCTCTCTCGGTGAACCATATCTCTCTCAGTGAGCCATATCTCGGTGAGCCATATCTCTCGGTGAGCCAGCTGAAGAAGGTTTCCTTAATGAGCACACACTCTGAACCGCGCTCAAGCGCCAGGTCCCACCTCTGCACGAAGCGTGTGTAGAGCTGCCGGTTGGCGAAGCCGGCGCGCCTCACCCTCACGTTCTCCAGCAGGCCCAGGTAGCCCACCTGTGCGCGACGACGATGACGATGACAAGCAAAGGGAGTGGAGGGAGTGAGGGAGGGGAGTGAGGGAGGGGAGTGGAGGGAGGAAGTGGAGGGAGGAAGGGCGGGGAGTGAGGGAGGGGAGGGAGGAGAATGAGAAAGGGGAATGAGGGAGGGGAGGGAGGGAGGGGAATAGAGGGAGTGGAGGGAGGGAGGGAGTGGAGGGAGGGAGGGGAGTGAGGGAGGGGAATGAGAGAGGGGAGGGAGGGAGTGGAGGGAGGGAGGGGAATGAGAGAGGGGAGGGAGGGAGTGGAGGGAGGGAGGGGAATGAGGGAGGGGAGGGAGGGGAGTGAGGGAGGGGAATGAGGGAGGGGAGGGAGGGAGGGAGGGAAGTGGAGGGAGGGAGGAAGTGAGAGAGGGGAACGAGGGAGGGGAGTGGAGGGAGGGGAGTGAGGGAGGGGAATGAGAGAGGGGAGGGAGGGAGGGAGGGAGTGGAGGGAGGGGAATGAGGGAGGGGAGGGGAGTGGAGGGAGGGAGTGGAGGGAGGAGAATGAGAGAGGGGAATGAGGGAGGGGAGGGAGTGGAGGAAGGGAGGGGAATGGGGGAGGGGAGTGGAGGGAGGGAGGGAGTGGAGGGAGGGAGGGAGTGGAGGGAGAGAGTGGAGGGAGGGAGGGGAATGAGAGAGGGGAATGAGGGAGGGGAGGGAGTGGAAGGAGGGAGGGGAGGGGAGTGGATGGAGGGAGTGGAGGGAGGGGAGTGAGGGAGGGGAGTGAGGGAGTGGAGGGAGGGGAGTGCAGAGAGTGGAGGGAAGGAGGGGAATGAGTGAGGGAGGGGAGTGGTGCTCTTTATCCAAAATTCCACGCTGCTGGGACAAGGGCCCTCTGGTACATGGGTTAGCACAGAGTGACTGCCGGTGGTGATGCCTGTGCCCCACGACTAGTGCTGCCTTTCTGTGTGGAGGCTGTGCATGTACCTTCAGGGGTTTCTTCCAACAGCTAAACAAACACACACATGCAATTTAACTGGTATTGGCCAAATATCCCAATGCTGAAAGATTACCTGAAGTACCAAAGTTGGGATTACACATATAGCAACATCCCCTGCTGCGCAATACCTGGAAAGACCTCTACTAAATAATAGTTTTGAGACTCAGCGAGTCTTTCCTAGGTAAACAAGCATAGTAATATGGATCACGAATAATCATGAATAATAATGAGCAACGTTCGCGCAGTCGGATGCATCGCTGCTCCCGGTGCCGACCTCACCTGGTGCAAGCACCGCTCCTGGTTGAACTGAACCGGGGACTTGATTTCATTGGGCTTCACGCAGCGCACGTAGTATGGCTCCTAAATGCACGCAAGGGAATTGGGCGAGAGGCAGCAAAATAAAAGAAAAATCTAAAATTTTAATCGTCGGCGATGCCGACGAACGCCACCGATGCAATTTTCTTTCGCGAATTCGTACCGACGTGGCCGTAACACCGTTGACGGCAATTGTAAATGTAAATGAGAATCGTGGTGGAATGCTTCTGGAGGCACGTGGACTAAATTGTAGGATTGGTGGGTGGATGGGGTAGATGGATGAATGAGTGGGTGGATGGATGGTTGGATGGATGGTTGAGTGGCCAGATGGATGGATTGGTGGGTGGGTCAGTGGATAAATGAATTAATAGATAGGTGGATGGATGGATGGATGAACAAATGGACGGATGAAGATATGGGTGGATGAGTGGGTCAGTAGGGAAGTAGGTGGGTCAGTGTGTTGGTGTACGAGTGGATAGATGGGGTAGTGGATGGGAGGATAGATGATGGAAAACGTGAGCGAAAGGGAAGGAGTCAGAGAAGGAGGCATTGCAGGGTGACACAGGCAGCGAGGCAGCTGGGTGTGTGAGTAATGGGATGGATGAGGGAATGTTTGCCAGGGTTTAAACCTAATTATCTCCGATGATTGGTTTATCCAGCTCACGGACAATATTCGACAACTGGATTCCGGAGCTGTGCTTGGGGGCCTAATGAGTTTATGGATTTCTCAAGTGGAGCGATCGGCAAAATCATTATGGAATTCCATCAGTGAGGCATTTTAAAACGAAAAGCACGATGCTTGACGGACACCGCTGTGGGCAAAAATATATAAAATAAAATAAAACCCTTCGTATCCTCTAGCACAGAAAGGGGCACACGCAAACGAGATCATTCGGGGAAAGGTCGAAAAATCTTCATGGGCGACTTGCGAGTTAAGCAGCGCTCCCGTATTGCTCTGCCTCACGAGCAAGACAAACGTTTCAGCCGAGTGAGCTCCATTTCACGGCCCGCCACACGTCGGGAAATTAACTCCCCTCCCCCCCCCCAACCTCCCCTCCCTGCCGCCATCAGGCCACCCCCAAGTGCCGTTAAATTATGCATCCTGACCGCGCCGCCGCTCGAAGATCACGACGGCAGGCAACACAGATGCCTGCATCCAGCTGGTTACGGGACGGCGGCACGGCAGCGCACAAAACCCCGCGGCTGCCCCGGCGAGGCTGCACGGCGCAGGCAATTCCTGCGTTTGCGCGCACGCGAGCGCGGCTTGACGCTCGGCTGCTTGCATTTGGGATACCAAACAAAATCATTCTCGGCAAACGGGGTCACCGCGAACCTTTTAAATTGCCGAACGGCAAAATACGAAACGAGTTTACCGGTTAAGCCATGTGGTTTGTCAAGCCACGCGACGAGCCGCCTGTCGTCATCTTCGCTGGACGGTCAATAAAATAAGCAACACTTTGTTGAAACGCAGCTGGCATTGGTTGTAAGATGGGATTGCTTTACCCTGCCATGGGAATGTGGAATTTCAATCTCTGAGTCACAGTCGCCAATGGAGATGAGTGCTGCCCCATTGCTCAATTGAAGAGGGAGACATTTTGACTCACAAACTTGTTTTGAGACAAATGACCCTAAATTAATGCAATAAGCATCACATTCTTCTGTTGTCCAACACTTTTAACTTATTATTGGTGATTTGCTTCCCTTGCTGCAACGCCAAAGTGACACTGAACACATTTGGTAGCTAAACCGAGAGTGGGGGGAAATCAGGGCTGCGTGTAATTTATCTCGGTCAATTTTATCGAAAAGTTTAATTCCACATAATATCGGGCCCTTACCCGGGTCATCAATGACGTGAGTGGTCACCAGCGAAAGCCCTCACTTGACCTCGCTTGGGCATTGCGATGGCAGGTAAGTGGACAATATTGCTCACGTGGGTAATATTCCTTATAGGTGCACAGATTGGCATTGCATTGTTACGTTCCTAGAAGAAAGTACTTGGGTGTGAAATGAAATATATTTTGAATGGAGGGATAAACAAAATCCTGTGTGCCTCATGCAGCATCACTTATTCCACCACAATCTGCGTAGGGCAACGGCCGATGGCTAAAGTAACATCTACACAATAGTTAATTTATTTAACTTGTTTATCGATCGAGGAGAGCCACGCCTAGTAGTCGTGCGACTCTTTCGAACCACGTTGGGTTTTAATTTTAAGATGCGCTCAGCCACTTAACGACGACGAGTGTATATTACACACACGTGCGGCGAAGAGGAAACCCGGAGCACCCGGAGAAAACCCATGCCACGCGCGAGGGGGCAACGCTCTATCCCCGTTCAGATGGCGATTAACCAACTTGCTGCACTGCCTTCTGTAAGCAACGTGACCGAGGCGGCGGCGTGGGGGGGGTGGCGAGGGAGACGCCGCGGTGAAATACGCCGGCAGCGGCGTTTCATCGCACCGGAAGCTTTTTCAAATCAAAGTTTACGCACTACGCCCGCAGCAGCTCCCCCCCCTGCCCCCACCTCCGCCGTTCCTGCCAAACGCTTCGCTAAATAATAAATCTGAGCAGCGGATGTCTCTGTCCCCGCTGCCCCGCTAGCTCAGAACCGATGACCGCAGCAACTTCCTGCTGCATCCTCGGGGGTCAATTCGGCGTGTGATAAGCCACTTCGTCGAGATATCCTTTGCGATAGCCAGGTCCCTTCTGAAGCTAATAGCTCTTTTTCAGAAGAACTGGAAATTAGAAAAAAAAATAGTTTCCTTTTATTTGTATATATTTTTAAGTGATTATTTTTTTTTACCTCTCCTATACTTTGCACTCCTCTGGTGCGTTTTTGTTTAATTTGTTTGTTCTTGTCACGTTCTGACCTGCCCCGACTGGGCATCTGTGAACAAGAGCTGTAAAGTTAATTGTATTTCTCCAGCATGAATAAAGATTCTGATTCCGATTCTGAGCAGGAGCGACGTCAATTGAATACATTAACGAACTACTCCAAATATACAACCACATTCAACATCCCTCGGCATGCGATACAGGCATGGACTCGATTCGTGGTGGCCGATGTGTTTACCACGACGTTAAAGAATTGATTATTGGTACACAAATTGGGACCTAAATTGCCCGCGGTGAAGGGTGGGAGGGGGCGTGGTGGTGATGCCAGTTTCAGGCGCTCGCCATTCTTCAAGACTGGACACAGATAGAGAGAGAGAGCCCACACAGAAAACCTAGACTAATAGTAGAGTTGTTCTACTGCAGCCTTTATTCACGATGATGACGATCTATTATATTTATCAATCCGTTTGTACACTAGTACACAGCCAGGCTGGAGAATACAGTCGTGTCACAGGTGTCTTTAAATTCGAATTAAACAGCTGCTGCTGCCGAACCCAAACAGAAGCAGACGGCACAGCCTCAAGCATGAGAGGCATTTTATTTTTAAAACGTAATTTGTTTGTATTTCCCCCCCCACCCCCCGTATTTTATCCTGATCATGCCCTCGGCGTGACGCCATGAGACGAGGAATGTATTATTCCGATCTCTCACAGAGCAGTGAACACTTTGCGTTAGAGGACGGCCCATGGAAGCGGACACCACAGAGCCACCTCCGAGGTCCCGACTGGAAATCCGTGAAAGAGAGCTTTAGAGCTCATCGGATTCCTCCAGCACGAATATTATGATTCTGACTCCACATAGCAGATGGCAGTAATTTTCCCGCCCATACTGCCACTTACAGTAATGTCCCATCACATGACATTCAAATGGAAACGTTATATTTTCAGAAATGGAATTTAGCCAAATTAAGTGCAGAGTCATATTAAAATGTTGACGAGCTTTTTTTTATTCTCCTTGTGAAGTCATCGTTGACCGGGCTGTGACCATCAACTACACTTGAGAACCCGGCTTAATCAACAGCAGCTGCTCGGATTCCAACCTGGAATCTCAGTGAGTGGCAGCTCAGCACCCTGACCTCCTCTGCCCTCTGACCTCTGAGGCCAACCGGCCGTCTCCGACGTTCAAGGGGTTTTTAAGAACCCACGTGGGGATAGATCCCCTGATATAGATGGCGCAGGCTGTGTGCACCACAGGGCCCTTGCGTAGAAACACGTTGGGGAATAAAGCCGTTAGTGTCAGAGACAGATCCTTCTGCTTCTGTTGCCTCTCAGCAGCAGGTTTTTACATATATATAGATGACGACCTTGACTTGAAGCTTTCGTGACTGCAGGAATTCATATCTATGGGTCTTTCGGGAAAGTCACGTAGGTAGAAAAATAAAATAAATCATACATAATATATCACGATAGGTTCAAATACAATAACAAAACAAAAAACTACGACGTTTTGATCGCAACACAAGCAATCATCATCAGGAGAAAAAATAGCGGGAAAGCTGCTGAGGCAGGATGTTTTAAAGATTTGAAATAGGTGTAGCCCAAGGGTCATAAACAAAGTAGGCGGGGCTAGTGATGTTAAAGTGATAAATTTGCATGTCAATGTAAGGTCGGAGAGCTACCTCCACGACGACCAAGCTGCGGAGGTGGCCATTGTATTGTGAGAGATTAGCATGTCAATGTAAGATCGCAGAGCCACCGCCACATCGAAGACACGAGTGACGGTGGCTGTGTGAGTGTGAGACATTTAACCTGTTAATGTAATGACATTTAACCTGTTAATGTAAAACCAGAGAGTCGAAAATAACTACTAACATCGGCAGGTAGGATGGAAACATCAGAGCCAGTTATGACTTAAACTGGTTAATAACGTCCTAATGATTTCTCAGTTTGTACCCATCTTCTCGGTTGAAATTGTCTGTGTATATATATATGGATGGCTTCATGAACAAATCTTTGTTGATAGCCAATGGGCTTGCAAAGTACCTTCGTCTTAGATAAATCTATTTCGTGTGAGCACACCGCATTAAAACAATGATCAGCCACGGCCGAAGTATTGGTCTTACTGTGTTTCTGATCAGCCTTATGTTCACAAACACGGTCCGAGACATGTCGCTTAGTTTCCCCAATTTAACTACTGCCGCAGACACAGCTTTGTTTGTAGACGCCGGGGTATTGCATGTCAGGGATTACATCCTTCACAGATGGGATCAGATCACGAATTGTATGTACTGTGTTAAATCGAACCTGGATCTTGTGTTTGCTCATGATTTTGAAAATCTTTTAGTGACCTCTGCTATGTATGGCAAGGTTGATTGGGCCCTCAGATGGTTCTTTCCCAGCGGTTGGGGTGATAGCTTTGCGGATTGTGTGGTCTGAATATCCATTCATCTTGAGAGCTTGGTGTACGTGTTGACCCTTGGGCTACACCCACTTCGTTTATGACCCTTGGGCTACACCCATTTCAAACCTTTAAAACAGCCTGCATCAGCAGCTTTCCCGCTCTTTTTTCTCCTGATGACGATTGCTTGTGTTGCGATCGAAACGTCGTAGTTTTTTGTTATTTTATTTGAACCTATCTATGTGACTTTACTGAGAGACCCAAGAATATATAGATGAAGAACGAGGATCTTTTGATGCCATCTGGAGTCACTAGGTTTGCACTAAAAATGTAAACGTACAGCCCTATAAGTACTTGCTCACTCCACCGCTCGTAGCAGGGGCAGCCTATAATGTATCTGTATAATGCAAGTATAATGTAATTCTATAAATGGATCAGCCTGGTCATGGGCTCCACCAACCTTAAACTGACCTGCGACTCACTCACAATGGAGGGCCTTGCCTCTCTCGACCGCCCCGGAATCGGTTAGTGATGGGTTCATGCCCTCATTAGACTGCCCGGGGCATCGGTAGCGACGGGCCCCGGGCCCCCTGGAACTGCCCCGGGTCTCGTTGGCCTGGTTTCTTGGTCGCCCATGTGCTTGGCCTCACCATGGTGTCTCTCTTTCTTTCACTCCTCACCACCACCCGTCCCCGCCGCGGCCCCCTCCCGCGTCCCCCGTCCCCGTCCCCATGTCACCTGCGTCTACCTTCGCGCTATCCCTCCCTTGTGTAAAAGCACCTTGACATGCAGATGCATTCTTATTCTAAGATCATAACTGCCACCTTGTTGGCTGGGGGATAGAGTGGGTGGAAGTGTGAGTGGGAAGGTGAGATGTGGAAAATTACATTGAGACTTGGAGGACTGTGAACAATGATAATGGCTCTCTCCGCTCTGTGTTCTCGGATTGTACCAGCGTGTTGTCTGGCGTGACAACTGTTTCACTCAAAACCAAATTAACTATTTTTTATTTTACCAGGTAAGGGAGCACTGAGCTATACAGCTCTTTTCCAGAAGCGACCTGCCCACAAATGATAGCTCAACGAAGTGGCTTATCACCGTGTGGAAATTTATCGCAGCACAATGCTCTAAACGCACGTTTCTAAATTCAGAGGGAAAAACCGGAGGACCCAGGGAAAAATCCACGTGACCACAGGGAGAGAGAACACGCTAACTCCAAATATACAAGCGTCAGGGTCAGGATCGAACCCAGAATCTCCTGCATACCAGGCGAGGTAGTTATCATCTCGCCACCATGACGAGAATCACATTATTGATGCTTCTGCTGTTGTTGTTGTTGACTAACATAATCAGTTGCAATAAAATTCACTCTTTTCATAATTAAAAATTTTCTGATGCAAGAATATTTTATACTCATAAACCATACCCTCTTGGCGAACTTGCATGTCCTTACATAGGATACGGCTTAAATTAGATGCTATATGAAATTGAAATTGTATTTTCAGGCCAAGCGGTGTCGTCGTGGTGACGGCAGAGAGCTCCAGCTAAACCTGAGCACTGAATAATCATTGGTGACCTCACGAGAATAAGACCCAGATAAAATCCTTACTCATAAAAACGAGAGTAATTAACCGTGCACTTCCTGCTTTACCCAGTTTTAAATGGGACATTATTGGGTCATTTTTGTTCCCGATTACCATTCTATTTTTATGAAATTAAATTTACAACAGAACGTTAAGGGGCAATATAATTAGCCTTTTCTCTCCTTTCACGAGGCTGCATTAGCTCACCGTGTGCAATTAATTAACAGCGTGCGACGGGAGCGTTAATGTGATTTAATTGGGTGGAACATTTTTTTGCTACTGCCGTTTTAATTTTTTGCTTTTGGCTTTGGGAGGCGCAGCGAGGCTGCATTCAGGGCAGAGGCCGAGAACCCCCGAGGCCTCAAACTCCTCTGCGGCTGCTGCTGTCGCGTTGCCCTGAAACGAAGGTCAAGAGGTCATCGCGGCTCACGAGGATAACACCACGGCACCTCACCTCACCGTCGTCTCTTTTTCCGTCGTCCACATCTCACAACTGCTGCGGAGTCAACACTCCGGGCTTGCAAGATCTGCCCTCATGCGCTATCACCACCACATTGCTTCAGGTCTTCCTTTCTGTCGCTAAACCTCTGGGGTGGCCACTCCCAATGCCCCGTCTCAGTGATCCGCCCCTCCTCCACCCGGCACATGTGGCCCATCCTTCATAACCTCCTTATCCTGATTGCCTCTCCGAATGACATCTACTTTCCTGCCCAGATTGTATTCAGGCCATTCCAAGTTCCTCTTTTATCCAGATATGCATCCTCCACAACCTAAACTAAAACACAATCTATGTTTTATTTTACCAGGTAAGGCCCACTGAGCTACATAGTTCTTATTCAGAAGCGACCTGGCCACAAATGATAGCTAGACTAAGTGGCTTATCATGCGGACATTTATAGCAGATAAATATTATAAACGTACGCCGATTCTAAATATTGGAGGTAAAAACCGGAGGACCTGGAGAAAAATCCACGTGACCACGGGGAGAGATAACATGCAAACTCCAAAAAAACAAGCGTCAGGATCAGGATCAGGATCGAACCCACAACCTCCTATATACCAGGTGAGGTAGTTAACATCTCACCACCGCTGGGAGCTCCCAAACCCAAAAACACGTTGGAGCTACACGGCACAACCGTAAAAACCTACACAGGAACAGACTACCAACTCCGTCCTACCCCCCACCCATGAGACCTCCGCCCATTTTAAAATGGTTCAGAGCATACACCCCCGATACTGACCACGGAGCCTCAAAAAACAATCACACAATCATCCCAACTGCTGCTCCCCACAAATCGTCTGCGCATCCTGGAGCTGATAAGTGAGCTGAGCGATTGGAATCGTGGCCACGATTGGCTTTAAATTGCAACCGTGCGAGCTACCCAAGCTGGATTATCCTCTCCGAGTTTATGGGAAGTGAAACTGTGCGATTTCGATTTGTTAAAATGTTTCTAATCCAGCTTTGTAAAGCGACACACTTCTAACGTGGTGACGGATCAAACACCGCCAACTCTCCAACACTGGCCTTAGATTAAGCCCCAAAGGCTTAGCGAGCATTACTGCCACTTGCAGGGATTCTTTTTGTCAAATTTGCGGATTTTTCTAACACGTCGGGGACATTTATCAAGAAGATGGGGCTCTCAGAGTGAAGAGATATGATGACTGATTGCTAGGATGATCTTACTCGCTGCCATCAAGGCGGGCAGATAACCTTTCTGAAAACAAAAGGAAGAGATACCGGCAGTAATTGCATCAAATAAGACATTATTTTAAACAGAAAATCTCGCAGGATTAACTTGCAAAGATATGACATGGACATGAATTTAATCGTCTGAAAAGTTGCTTTCAACGGCTGTTCATTATAAATGTGAACCGACCAAAAAATTCACATAGCATCGATCTAGCATGCTCGGAGTAAACATCTCCCGGTACCCACGGTAACTCTCATAAGGGTGGCGCATATGAAGGTCCGTGTTGTTGCTATGCCGTAGGTGATAATGTATGTGGCAGAATGAGAAAGCTCCTTTAAATCCTCCCAGTGCAGCCTCACATCCACTCTGGCAGCTTACGGTAAAAATCACTCCGCGCACAGTCACTACACGGTCATTGAAACGACGACCACTAAAAACCGCGAACCGTTTTCCAACAGCGTCGAGTGCCGGCGCTATCGAGGGCGATAGTCCCACTGGGATACCGTGGTGGTGATACCTCGCCTGGTACGCAGGAGGTCGTGGGTTCGATCCCGACCCTGATGCCTGCTGTATATTTGGAGTTTGCGTGTCTCTCTCCCCGTGGGCGCGTGGATTTTTTCTCCGGGTCCTACCGGGTTTTCTCTCCACATTTAAAATCAACACGCGTTTAGAGCATTTGGCTGCTATGAATGTCCACGTGATAAGCCACTTCGTTGGGCTATCATTTGTGGTAGCTAGGTCGCTTCTAAAAAAGAGCTATACAGCTCAGTTGGCCTTACCTGGTAAAATAAAAAAGGAGTAAATAGTAGCTGTCCTCCACACCCACCAGACATCTTAAGAAAAGATTGGGGTATTGTAACTGTGAGCTATCCAGTTACACTGCTGGGTGGACCACACCAGGGGATCAAATTGGATGGAGGACCTCTAGATCGTCCAAATGCGCTGCTGACCCATTACGTCACCACTGAGACGGCTCCCTTTGTTTCTCAGGTAAAAATCTGAACGCGCCATGTCCATTGCCCTATCGACGTTTTCCACAGGTGCTGCAAAACCAGTTACAACCGGATTTTAAACGTTTTACTTTAACACGCAGTTGCAAGCAACGCAAACAAAACGGATGCAATCACTGCGATGGTCACCAGCCAATGCAACGAGCAAAACCTCCTGTGCAACATGTACGCCTGGTCCACCGCTATTACGCGCCGCGTTATCTCCAATGAATGCTAATACATCCCGGGAGTGGTAACGCACACAGCAGCAACCCAGAGCTTATGAGACAAGGGTTGGTGGATCATGCGGATTTGCGAACCCTGCTTGGCATCGAGGTGGATGGAATATTAAGTGAATATATAAACTTACATACCTCATCCCTTTTACATTTTTATTTTTAGTGATTTGCCTTCCTTTCCCATACTTTGCAGTCCGATAGTTTTTTTTAAAATATATTTTGCTTGTCATTGTAACTCTTTGACCCGTCCCTAGTGGACATCTGTGAGAAAGAGCATCGTAGCTCATCGGATTTCTCCGGGATAAATAAAGATGCCGACTAGAATATGGCAGTGCAGCAAATTGGCTTGTGAGGCCCACTCTAAGCGGGATTCACGAACCCATCATCTGCCCTGCTGCCACACCCTTTGAGCATTATCCCCTCACATTTATGGATTTTCCCCGAGTCGCCCTGGGTTTCTTCCCACAAACAAAACGCTCGTTAGCGGAACCGGGCCAGCCGTCCCAGTGGCAGGACGCTGCTGATGAAGAGTCTTGGGACTCGTCAGGGCTTTCCCAGGAAAACGTAAATGTCACCGTAAATAATGAGCCGCGTATGTCGCCAAAAAAATCAGCAGCACGCGAGACGCGGTGACGTCACCGCTCGCGTGCAGCAGATATAATAATTGCAATAATGATTACTTCTTCATTTGTTTTGTTGCTGGATAATCTCCATTCTCTAATGGGCACTCGCTGTACACATATACCGCACAGACATACGTGCAGAGAGCCACATTAAGGCACCTTTATAATTCTTAGAGCTCAGTCAGAATATTTATTGACATCGTCTAGTCACGTGATACCAATATTTATTCAGACTGTGGGAGGAATCCAATGAGCTATGGAAGCTATTTTTCAGATGCCCCAGTATGGGCACGGGGTCAACAAGAGCAGTGCCCAAAGCTCACAGGGCCATGGCTAAGGCACTGTTGGCATTCTTCGGCATTTAGTGTTAATGACTGAGACTCAGAAGTCCCGAGGCACAGTGGAGAACAACCTGGGGCAATTCTCCAACATCTCCAACGAGCACAATAATCACCGATCGCTCAGAAGAAATGACCATTTTCAATTTACTCCGCAAACAATTAGCGGCATTGACCTGCATCAGAAGATCACGGGGCAGCTGTGGCAAGGCCATAGCCATGGAGTCAATATTGGGGGGGATCAAATCTTCCAGGAGGTCTGGGGTCCCCCCCCCAGAAAAAAAAGATAAATTTGAAACTCATTGCTTGCTTAAATTCCTGGCCAAAATATAAAAAAATTCACTAACACATGGGATGGACTTTTTTACAATGACTAATAGTGTATTGTATTACATTGCTCTGGTTTTTTTTCATTTTTACCTTTTCTTGTTTCATGGTATGTAATGGCAGAGATTAGGGATTCATAAAGTTTCAACCATAACCACAATCATATAAACAGAAATCTATGCATTGTTATATGAAAACAAGTCCAGATATTGTGGCCAAGGTTAAGCAAATTATTATTTTTATTTACAAAGCATCACAATTATTATTTAAAAAAATATTTTCATACCAATATATTGGGGGGGACATTTTGAGCATTTTTGATTATTGGGGGGGGGATATGTCCCCCCCCCAATATATTATAATTACGGCCTTGGACTGTGGTTGCCAATCTCAAACTATAGAGAGTGGCACTGCCCGCTTCGATCACTCACTGGCAGCAATTCAGATGTTCGCCAGGCGACTCCTGAAGCCTGGTGAACATCTGTCCACTGGCTCATTCGCCAAACTCGACATGAACGTACAAACGTGTCCGACCAACTCCCCACCGTAGGAAAACGAGGAGAAAGACGAGTGTGCAGGGCGACACAGCAGCAACAAAACCCCCTGGCTCTGGGCTCGGCAACAAACGTAACAAAAAGAGCCATTTTTTTCGAATTCGGTAACAAAAAAAACCCTCTATATTTTAAGAGCCGCAATGCACTCTGTGGTGAATACGAGACGGTGGTGGTCCTTCATAAATAACGCGACCAAGCAGTCCTTAATGAGCCGCATGCAACTTCGGAGCCGTAGGTTGCCGACCTCCGACCTAGCTGCTCTAGGAGCCACTGAGGCGAGCCGGGCCCGGATGACGTTTGTCAGCCACGCAGTGCCCACCTTGCTGGCGAGCTTCTCCACCAGGGCGATCATGGAGTTCTTGAAGAGAGTGGCTGCGGTCAGCGGGCGCTTGGTCACCTCCGTGATGCTGAGCTTCCCCTCGGGCCACATCTCCTTCAGCACGTGGTTGGTGCTGCAGCAACACAGCAGATCACCCACGCTGGTCACTCACGCCGCTCACCCACGCCGCTCACCCACGCAGGTCACCCACGCAGGTCACCCACGCAGGTCACCCACGCCGCTCACCCACACAGGTCACCCACACAGGTCACCCACACAGGTCACCCACACAGGTCACCCACACCAGTCACCCACACAGGTCACCCACGCAGGTCACCCACACAGGTCACCCACGCAGGTCACCCACGCAGGTCACCCACACAGGTGACCCACGCCGCTCACCCACGCAGGTCACCCATGCAGGTCACCCACGCAGGTCACCCACGCGAACACCAAACACGCCACGTGGTCCCGTACACATTACGTGTAGTGTAGATAAGCAGACAGTACGGCTCCATATATGTGTAAAATAATAAGAGTATTTTTAACGTAACACATAAGCCCCACGGCCTTCTGGGAGTGCATCATTTCAACACTGCTGATTGATTTACTTGGATTGAACCAATTACTGCTGGAATTACATACTCCGAGAAGGGCCGATGGGTTGTGTGGAATAACACTTTTATTTTCACGTGGAGAGACAGATTCATAAAAGGGACATTTTTCTACTTATGTTCTCCCAATGCAGCAAATGATTAAATTACATATAGCGCTGTCAGATTACTGCCTTAATGCCTCCACGCACTCCGCTGATCATGGCACTTGACCATGGATTACTGAGAACGTCAATTCGGGTTTTCGGAAAAGGGGTCCTAAGAGCAGTGCAGGGATGTTAGCCATGGCCTCGGGTCGCCGGGTTCACAACGCCGTACGCAAACCACCGCAACCACCGCTCAACCCATGATACGGACAACTGGTCATCAAATCGTATCTGAGTTGGTAGATTCAGGAGGGTTGGTGAATCACGCATGTATATCTGAAACTTCTAAACCCACTGGGCTGCAAGGTGGCCAGGAGATCATTCTACAAAAATGGTTTATTGAATCCATCTGTGCGGAGATTTGAGGGTTACTCCTCTTCGTATGTGTGTGTGTGTGGGGGGGGGGGGTAATCTATGGGTACTCCGTGTTTCTCAAATGTGCCAAACACTCGTTAATGGGACGTTTTAAACTGCAAAATGCAGGAGGCTGCAGAAAATTAGCTTTTAGGCTACCTGAGGCTTTCCTGGTTAAATCCAGGGCATTCTTTTAAGATTACACAAATGTGCAGTGCCATGCGTACCATGAGATGGGGAACAAAACCCACTTTAAGCTTCTACGCATTGTCGAGAAAAATATGGAGCAACTCAATCAAAACAATGTGAGCAAATCATAATCATGGCTATATTTATAGCGCCACCACAATTCATGGCAGGAGGTAATTTGCATTCAAGTTTAACCATTGCTTTATCCAATTACGAGCCCTGCCAATGCTCGCCCTATAAATATGCGCAAACACCAGCCACCGTCTCTCACAATGCACGGACGGCTCGCCTCCCTTCCCTCGCTCCCACACGTCGCCGTTCCCGACAAACTCTTTCTCTCCTTCTCCTTTCAATCTGTAGCTCGATTATTACGTAGCCGGTGCTCTTGTTTTTTTTTTCCAAAACAACGCTGAGCTTCCTAACACCGCGTGGGGTTTTTTTCGCGGTTGAGCTGCACAGCTCTCCGACGTGTTTCCGCGTCATGCTGCTCGACTCTTCCGCACGACGTCCGACGTTTCACTCCATGCACGCGGAGAGAAACCTCAGGTTATCGTGCTGAAAAACAACACGACAACACATCAGAGAATGAGCTTCCTGAATTTGACAATGTCAATTTGTGTTTTTGCTCTGAATACGATGTATCGTATACCCCGAGGTCCCGCTCCACCCTCACCACGGGGCAACGCGGTGGCGAGATGTTATCCCCTCGCCTGGTATACAGGAAGTCGTGGGTTCGATCCCAAACCCGACACCTGTATATTGGATCGCGTGGATTTTTCTCCGGGTCCTCAGAAACATGTGTTTAGAGTATTTGGCTGCTAGAAATTTCGACATGATAAGCCACTTCGTTGAGCTATCATTTGTGGCCATATAGCTTCTGGAAAAGAGCTCGATAACTTAGTTTAGCTTGTGCCACGGCTGTGGCCTCATTTCCTGGGCAGCTGAGCTGCGCTGTTTTGTCAATGACTCTGTCTTTTCTGTAACAGGACACTATTAAAAGACGGACAACACAAAAAAACACTTGGTTTTATTCATCCGCTAAAGTGATATTTTAAATGAGATTATACAAATGCATATTAGAGACATGAACGTTGACTGTTTACGAAAGCGAGTGGGGCCCGGGCAGGACGTGGATGTGTCGCTGCTAATAATGATGGCCCGGTGGACGGGAATGACGATGGAACGGCAGCCAAAGGAGGGAAAGCACCCGAGAGGAGATGGAGCAATGAGGTCAACTTAAGCGCCGCAGAGAGATGGATTGTGGCAGAACGGGACTGACGGTGTGTTCGTTCAGGAGTAGGGAGATCAGAGCTGGCAATGATACATTCATAATACATCGTGTGTGTATACGTGTGAGCAAGTCTTTATATAAGGGTTGCTTATGCCCTGGCTATATATGTGTAGTGTCGAGTAGAATCACTCAGTCGGACACGTTGTTCCAAGTCACCTGCTTACACTTTATTACTCTCTCTTGCACCAGTTATATAGGCACTGCTATGTCTGTCTATATGGTCACTTTGTTAACCAACTTCCCCTATCTACTTTACACCTCGCTGACCTGCCTGCGGCAGCTCTTCCTCTCAGCAGCTCCGCACTCATAGCTCCGCACACAGATAGCAGCTCACACAGAGCTTGCACACAGCAGCTCTCACACAGAGCTTGCACACAGCAGTGCTCACACAGAGCTTGCACACAGCAGCGCTCACACAGAGCTTGCACACAGCAGCGCTCACACAGAGCTTGCACACAGCAGCGCTCACACAGAGCTTGCACACAGCAGCGCTCACACAGAGCTTACACACAGCAGTGCTCACATAGAGCTTGCACACAGCAGCGCTCACACAGAGCTTGCACACAGCAGCGCTCACACAGAGCTTGCACACAGCAGCGCTCGCACAGAGCTTGCACACAGCAGCGCTCACACAAAGCTTGCACACAGCAGCGCTCACACAGGGCTTGCACACAGCAGCACTCGCACAGAGCTTGCACACAGCAGCGCTCGCACAGAGCTTGCACACAGCAGCGCTCGCACAGAGCTTGCACACAGCAGCGCTCGCACAGAGCTTGCACACAGCAGCGCTCACACAGAGCTTGCACACAGCAGCGCTCACACAGAGCTTGCACACAGCAGTACTCACAAAGAGCTCGCACACAGCAGCGCTCACACAGAGCTTGCACACAGCAGCGCTCGCACAGAGCTTGCACACAGCAGTGCTCACACAGAGCTTGCACACAGCAGTGCTCACACAGAGCTCGCACACAGCAGTGCTCACACAGAGCTTGCACACAGCAGTGCTCACACAGAGCTTGCACACAGCAGTGCTCACACAGAGGCTTCGCTTGCACAGAGGCTTGCACACAGCCGCTCTCCCTCTGCGCCGCTGCCCTCGCCTATGTTCAGACCCACTCACTCATTCGATCCAGGCGGGGAGATCAACCATCGCCCGTCCGTCGACTCATGAGGATTGAGGTCCATCCCTGGCATGAGCGGCAGTGGCGAGATGTCTTCACCTTGGTCCCAGAACCCGAACTCCCGCTCCGCTCTCACACACCCCCTTATATCCTCCTCCCAATTATCCAGCTCCTCCTTGTGTCTCTTTAGGGCCCGACAGGCTGGCACCTGTTAGGCTATCAATCACTCCTTATCGCACGTCTCCAAGGCGACACCTCCAGGGCCAGCGCACGACCTCGGACCGACCCTGTCTGCAACCCAATCTCCCGTTAATGAGGTGGGGGTTTGCACGTGCAACCTCACGTTGCACACGAGCACCTGCCTGCCCTCGGTTGCCCTCGGGCAGCAGTGCACACCGCGTATTTTACCACACTACATATGTGTGTGCATACCCTAAACACACATATTAGTGTGTGCTCAATTGTGCGTGAATACATATATAAACGGGAGATTTGTACTTTCCAGACTGTACACAATGCAAAAAGTATAAAAATAGACTTTTGTATATATATTTTGGGGGGGGATACAATAATGGATATAATATTGTATTTTGCACGGCAAGTGCGCGGTGACGTCACATCTGTGATGTCACCCGCATGCGGCAGCGTCACGCAGTGTGCCTGCTGACGTCACGCATCCCCCCCCCAACCCTCCGTGTAGGCCGTGTATTAATACAAGACAAGAATTCAAGTCTCGGGCGAAGCCGGGTAGTAGAGCTAGTTTTAATATATATGAGTGTGTGTGTGTGTGCATTTTAGTGGAGAGACCAAAAGAAACTTGCAGTGGTGCTCTACAGTACAGTAGCTCAGTCTGTTGGTACGAGGGAACACCAGTGCCCCCGAGCGTCACGTTAATGCACGGCTGTGCATTAACGCGATGCCGCAGCGATTCATGAACAGCGCTCTTAACCCGGCCATCTGGGTTCGGTTCATTGCCACGGCTAACTTCAGTAGCTCCGGGGCTCTCAGCCCCTCCTCCATATAACCAATCCGCACAAATGACACGGGCATATCAGTACTTGCCACAAATGAACCACACGATACCTTGCCGATCTTGTCAAGGAGCATGAATCACCACGGGAAGGGAACTCCGGTCATCATCGCAGCGGCTTCTAGCTCACCATCGAACAAAGACGAGCGCCGCATCGCGTGCTTTCAGATGCGCTTCTGTGGCCACCTGGAACGCTCTTCCTTCCAATATTAGGAAGCCACTTGGGGCGGATGCACTTTTAAATCATCTGGACTGAAAACTAATTTCTTTATACAACTGGTTTTTGTCTTCAGTTTGTCGTCCTTACGCCCGCACCTCCGATTAGCACGCTTAGCTACGTACGGTGCTTAAGAAGTTCAACATACACAAACACTCACACGTACGGCACAGGAAGGCCACCGTGGTGATTACACGAGAGGACCGCGAGCCGTACCCTCCCCCCTCCCCCTTGCGGGCTGAGCTGCTCGGCCGCGTCGCGTATATCCGATGATGAAAAAGCCGCCTCTCGGTTTCCGCGGTAAAACGAGGGCGGCCTCGTCTCGACAACGGAGTGGATGCCCGTCTGTGGGAGCCCCTCCCCGGGAGCACGGAGATGGTCGACGGAGAGCGCCGCGCCTCCCCCCCCCCCCCCCCCATGCGCGCGCCGTTACCTGTTGTACATGAGTCGCTTGAAGTCCTGGAAGAGCGTGTCTTTGTTTTTGTCGATGAACCCATCCACGGAATACCTGTCGCAGAGAAGTGCGAGGACCAGTGTGACCGTCGTATATCTGCCCTGAGCCGATAAACCGTGCGCGCCCGCTGCGAGTACCTGAGCGCGGTGTTTCCATCTCTTTCTAACGGTGTTCACAAAATCCAACATTCACAATATCCGCCTGTGCCTCAACAACCCCAGCGAGTCGGATACATGCGACGCTCTATAGTACGCAGAATCGTTTCTACGGCACGACGCAGCATGTATTTGGTCGTTTACCCTTCCTCCGCTGACCTAGCGACAACCCTTCTCGTTGTTAGAACTGAGTAAACCGGCGGTGGCAGGCGCGAAAATGTACATTTTACGAGCGCGTTAGAGACTTCGCAAGGGCGGCGTTGGTGAGTGCAGCCAGGCAGACGGAGAGAGAGATTCGGAAAGCACATGCCACTCCGCGAGAGATAGCGTCCCTGACAGGGGGGAATCCTTGAGCGTGGAGCTGCATGGTGCTTTAATAATAATGGGGGTGGAGGAGATAACGTGAGCACGAATGCGTCTTTGGATTCACCAAGTTATGTGCGGCAGGAGTGTAACGATGCGCCCATCAGCCCAGTGGCCTTCTGGGAGCGCACCATTTCATACAGTGCCTCGTCAGCAGAGTCGTGGTTGCTCGTTTGTTACAATGTCTGCTTATCTATTTTGCCATTTAAAATCTCCACAATGAGATGAATTATTATTAATAATTTACATCACTGATTCATTCGTTGAAATCGATTCTTCCGCTGGCAATACACGCATACGCTTGCGCGCGTAAGAATCGACCGTGCTGTGATTCGTATGCCACTGCGGCAATGAGAGGCGCAAAAAAATTTGACCACACTTGGTTCAGGAATATGGCTGCCGCTTCCCGCGCCGCACATTCTCCATTTGGGAGACGCAGCTTGGGAGATTCGTGGATTCATGGTCGAATCAGCGAAAACGTATTGTCGATAATTTTTTTTGTGATTGACTGCTCTCGCCTCTTCAAGAATGGCGCAACCATCCCTCGAAATCAAGCCCGGAGAGATGCTCTGTCGTCACCGTACGAAGAACTGTGACCTCCTTCCCCAATCATCTGGGGTCAATCATCATTTCATTTCCACTGCATTGCAGGGCCTGGTGGAAGGGAGGTAGGTGTGGAATTTTAGGTGGTGGGGTGGGGGTAGGCCTTCAGGAAAGAGAAGGATATTCTGACAAAATAAAGTGATCCCCAGAGAGGTAAGAAGAAATAGGAGCCCCTTTAGGAATGTCCAGCACGGAAATCAATACAGTCTGTTGTTCTCTCCTATAATGCCACGGTAGTAGGTGCGTTGCTGAAGAACACCGTGGTATGGAAAGATCACGTTTTAATAAATAATATATAATATAGGGTAAAGCGCAGTCCGCGATAACACACAAAATGCGTACGCAAGCTGAGCAAAGACTTGAGGCGCGTGGTTGGTGGTGTCCAGAAGCATCCAGCAGCATCCCACCATGTGTGATGCTACACCGAGGCAGCCGCACGACCACTTATTCCCTACCGCACGACGTAGTTCCGTTCACTCAATCGCGTTATTGCCAATTCGCATCCGCGTTGTAAAAATATGCGTTCACTATACATTGATTGCGTTATATACAATTTGCATTATGAAAACCGCACATGATATATGAGAACAGACTGTACTCTGAGACAACGCTGAAGTCTTAAATAAAGCACAACAGGACCGTCGCGGTACAAAGGGCAATTTGTTAAGAGTCGAGATTATGACAGCGGAATTGAGCGGAGAATGTTCAGGTCGACAGACAGGTCCTCGGATGGAGCCAATGGAGAGACTCACGTGACGTCACCCGCGTAGTGGCGGATGCGGAAATGGCGGCCAAAGTCCATTGTCTTGTCCTTCGCTGCGAACTGTGGAGCATGGGCAGAGGCAGGGATTAAAAGGAGGCGCCCCCGTGATGAGATGTCAACTACCTCGCCTGGTGTACAGGAGGTCGTGGGTTCGATCCCGACCCTGGCGCCTGTATACTTGGAGTTTGCACGTTCTCCCTGGGGTCGCGTGGATTTATGTCCTCCGGTTTTTCCCTCCACATTTAGAAACAAATGCGTTTGGAGTATTAGGCTGTGATAAGCCACTTCGTTGCACTTTCATTTGTGGCCAGGTCGCTTCTGAAAAAGAGCCACATAGCTCAGTGGTGCTTACCTGGTAAATAAATAAAAACATCCTCCCGAAAATATATCCTCATCCAGTATACCACATCTCCCATACCTCTTGCTATGGCTGCGGTTACTCGTCACGTGCCACCTATTCCAGCCTACCAGCGACCAGTAAAATGCATCCCTAGACAGAGAGGGCTTCTCGAGTGACGGGCAACAAAACCAGCACCCCCCCCCCCATTTTCGCGTACCCCTTGTGCGTTAACGATCACGTGGTGGGGAAATAAAAAAATTTTTAGATTTCTGCAGCAGCACTGATTCATCACTCGGTGATTCACTTCCACGGAAAATATCTTTCCCTCTGGGAACTGATGAGCACCCTGGCTTACTCGACCGTTGCTCATAGACGACATACTTTTCTCACTTGAGGCCGTGCGCACGCACACACATGCACGGCCCATTTTGTCAACCCACCGCTGGATGAGGGGACTCCCTACGTCGTGCTGGAGGGGGTTATGTGACCACGCTTCACCACGCTGGTCAGTGCAGGGTGGTGAGGACTAGCAGAGATTAAACGTGGGAGCGTAGACTACAGTACAACAATGGGGATGACCAATTGCCTGTTACAACCTGTTTGTTGTATGGTGGGCACCCATCCAAATATGAGCCGGGCTCAACCCTGCTTATATTCAGAGGTCTGATGAGGTCAGGCATATTCCAAGGTGGATTGGTCATGAGCAAAGTTGCTATAGCCAAAGCAATGATCAGTTCGGTCAACTGCGCGACGATAATTGCCGGTGCCGAAATTACCATGCCTAGAGCGTTTGTAAATTGTCCAAGTGTCCACAAACGGTTACTGCACCTGTTATTAATGAAAGCACCAATTTCAACGAGTAACTCCCCAGCACGACGTGTTTCATTGCTATTCCGCAGCTCACACGATTGAATTGTTTTCTCCCAGAAATGCGTGACCATTGCCATCGCCACCCTTTGAGGGCACCAACGTGTCCACAGGCAACACCGCGCATCACTGCACAATGAATTATTACCGCGACCACTTAGATGCCACAACTTCAACGCCAGGACACAATGACACAATTAACACGTCTGCTTGGTGGATGAGCGACTGCGCTTTTATTTATTTATTTGGGGAGGAGGGGGGACAAAACAATGCGGTCGGAACTGTGCCAATTTTAGACATTTTAAGAAAAGGAGGTGGCAGCTGCGGCAGCATCTTTGGGTGCTAAATGAAGCTCGTGGATCGCCGGCGGAATACGCCGTAGGCAAAACCCCCAGTGGCCTCCCAAAGCATAGCTGGTTCTGCTAAAAAAAAACCCCCACACAACTCCAGTCACGGGCACAGAGTTAACCAGCTGTGCCGATTTTCCCGCACCTCCGATTAGCACGGTTGGCTACGTACGGTGCGAAGGGAAGTTCAACGTACCAACATACGCACATCCATCGTCCCTCTTGCCGAAGTAGCTGCTGTCCTGGAAAATCTCCCCGAGTCTTGCCGGTATGCTAAAAGTCCCAGTTTTTGTCAGTTGCGTGATAATGCACGACTCAAGGCAACACACGTTCACGTAGTTCTCCCCTCTTGTGATATTGCGAGTAATATCAATAGTAATGATAGTAATAATTTCAACGTGTAACGCGCACAGTAAGAGAGAGAACAACTTTGAGGCGCAAGGAACCCCAGTCAAGTGGGAAAGGTTTCTACGCAGTGAACCGGCACCAAATTCCCCCCCCAAGCTCTGAAGTCCTCTATATATCAAGGTCTTATCTACCCACTGGAGCACCCAGAAAAAAACCCAAGCGCGTGCGAGGGGGCAACACTCTATCCCATAGATATAGAATGGGTGGGGTCCACATTTGCTGGAACGCGTTTTCCAGGGGAGCCAGAGATATGGCACCTCGACGTCCACGGGGAAAGGGAGTTTCGAAACTATTTGTGTAAACCACCAACCCTCCATTGCTGGATTTTACAGGCATGCATAGCCATATTGTCCCTGTTTTACAAACCGCAAAGGTGGCAATAATCTTCACGGGCCATGCGCAGGTTGGGATTAATTTGGAATGCATCAAATAATAATGGACAAATGATTGATGAGCACGAGGTTTAGAGCCCCCTCTTGCAGGAAACGGGCAGCGACCAACCTCTAGCGTGCGTGAAGGTGAGTGCCAAAGCTGAGCACCATTTTGAAGCGGGGGTCCTGCCCTTGGATCAACTTTTACGATCTCGCGAATCTCTCGCCGACTTGGTTTACTGTTGCGGCCGTCGTGTGCAGCGCGAGAATCGATTTTGACGTTGAGCCGGCGAATGCACCGAACTTAATAGGCACATTTTTTTATATATATTTATCGGCCGGCCATTGCCGGCGGGAGATTTCGCTATTAACAAGATCGGTAGAAATACAAAGGGGACAGAAGGCAGAGCGAAAGTGAGTTGCTTAACTTAAACCATGTGGGAACTCACCGAGAGGAAGAAGCCTCCTCCTCAAGGGAGACGTGGGTCACGAAAATAGAGCATTTACTATGAATGTCATCGCGAGTCAAATAAGGGTATATAGGGTCGAAATAATACGACGAATAATAATGCCATTTAATACCCAGAGAGCCACACTCTCTCAATTATATTATTCAGGAAGGTCCTACAGTGGGATGTTCAACAAATCCCGTTAATAAGCGTTTTCCATGTAGGAAGAAACCAGAGTACCCGGAGAATATTCACAGAAGATAACCCTCACACTGGGCCCAGATTCAATCAAGACAGACCCAAGCAATTAATGTAGTATTTACATGTATGTACGTTGAAATTATTTCATGGCATACATAGCCAAACCGAGCTGATCGTATTTGCGGACGGACTCAAATGCCGTGCTGTCATCTCCGAGCCACAGCGTAGCAGCCACGTGGCTTCTCCACCTGGCAATCCCTGATCAAAGTACACCGGGTTATACACTTCCTGATGACGCTTTAGTCATTGTCAAGGAGCACAAACCATCAAGCGAACTCCGGTCATCCTCGCAGCGGATTTTGGCTCGTCGTTGAACAAAGACGGTCACCGCATCACGCGCTTTCAGATGCGCTTCTGTCGCTGTCTGGAAGGCTCTTCCTTCCGATATTAGCAAGCCACTGGAGTTGTGCACTTTTATATCTGAACTGAAAACTCATTTCTTTTTAACTTCTTTTTGTGTTTAGTTTGTTTTCCTTCCCCCGCACCTCCGATGAGCATGGGTGGCTACGTACGGTGCGCGACAGACGTTCAACGTAGCGTGCAATAAATACAAATTTTGACGTGCGCATCTCTTTCCGTATTTGACAGCGGAAGGCAGCCAGTCGTAGGAAGACATCTCAAGGAGGCCCGTGCACTTTCCGGATCACTTTAGCAATCGTCAATTAGCCAATCATCCCTATCCCCCCCGCCCGCATGGGGCGACCTGAATAAAAAAACACAGGAATGCTGAGACTCGGTGAGATCTTCCCGGGCGAGGAAAGTGCAACATTACAATTATCATTGCTCAGTTCTCTCCTTTCCCAATGGAAAGGGGTGCACGTACAACATCGCGGGTGGGTGGGGGGAAGTGGGTGGGGGGAAGTGGGGGTGGAGGGGAGGGGCCAGAGCCCCACCTTGCGACTAGTGTAGTGGTCGTGGCGGCCCAGCTTGGTGTCCATGGTGTCCAGGAACATGGTGTCGGTGACGCGACCCACGTTCATGCAGGCCTCGTCCAGGATGGAGATGATGCCCTTGTGCTGCTGCTCCACCAGGTCACAGATCACCTTGTTGTTGAAGTAGTCGATCTGCTCGGCGAGACAGCGACACACGAGGCCCCACCCCGCCCCCCCGGGAGTGAAAGGTCAGAGGGCGCCGCGGTTTTGTTACGCAACGGTGGCGGCGGCGACGGCAAACACGATGCGCTGGCTCCATCTGATGGTCAAGAGTAATAAGGAAGTGGCAGCCAAGGGAATGGAACGCGTCCGGGGAGGAAATCCCCCGAGGAGATTGAGCAGTGACATTGATTTGTGTGCTGGTACTGGGCGGAGCATTGTTATTGCATCGCGTCATCTTGCGACGCGGCATCGGACAGTATGGAGTGACCTTTATCCAGCAGTGGATTGACCGTGACCGATGATGAAATTTTTTTTTTTTTAGTATTGACGCCAAGAAAACCAAACGCATAGGTCAAGGGTCAACACCCTGAGCCGACAAGTTTAATTTAAAATGTATTTTGATTCAATAAGTTGGGTTTAATTTGAAAATCCTGATTGGAGAGGATGACGTGCACTTGCAAACACCAGGGCAACGTAGACAAATGATCGGGCCTTCCGTGAAAATACAAGTGGCAAATAGAAAAAAAAACGCAAGAAATGTGCTCATCGACAATAAAAGTTTCTGAAAAAATGTTCAGTGGGACCAATTTGGCTTTCTCTCGGCTCCCTTTGACATACATCACGCTCAATGCCTCTCTTGTTGAAATTTACAGCGTTTCTTTTCTTACACTTGAAAATCCCTCAAGACCTTAACAACGCAAGCTTCAGGTGTATTTGACGTCCGTGGGTGACGGTGTAGCTGATGTAAGTGGTATTTCTACAAAGATTTATTGACATTTTGCAAGTAATGTCACTGACAAGTAAGGTCAAGGAATACTTACGACCCAATATATTGTAGGATTTGTCATTCACATCTCACAAAAAAACGTAGGTGGAGAACCAATAATTTTTGCTTTAGTGGGTATGTGAGCGGGAGCATGCATTTTGTGCACGTGTGTGTGTGCTCATGCTGTTGGGTGTGTGACTGTGTCAGTATGTGTTTTATGTGTATTCAATTAATTTTAACTATTTACATTTTACCAGGTAAGGCCCACAGACCTATATATATTATTTTTCAAAAGCGACCTAGCTACAGTACAAATGATAGCTCAACACAGTGGCTTATCATGTGGAAATGTATTGCAGCCAAATACTCTAAATGCATGTTTCTAAATGTGGAGGAAAAAACCGGAGGACCCGGAGAAAAATCCACGCAACCACGGGGGAGAACATGTAGACTCCAAATATACAGGCATCGAACCCACAACCCACAACCTCCAGGCGAGATAGTTAACATCTCACCACCACGGGGCACCATGTGACTCTGTGGGGAGCGGCAGTGCAATGGTTAGCGCGCTGTGCTTCGAACCTGGTTACCCGAGTTAGATGCCTGCTCATGGCCAACACCAGTGACGATTATCTGAATCAGTCCTGGGCCTCCCGCAGGTCGACTGAGCACCTGGTGTGATGTGTAAACATCGGCACTGGGGAGACACCCACCCCCTCGTGCTGGCTTCCAAAGGTGCTCACTAACAGCACTTGCCCCTACAGTCCGTTAAGGCTATACGGGGGATCCTTGTCTTTGTGTGCGCACACGTGCGGGTGTGTGCAGACTCACGTCGTGCCAGGTGATGCCCTCGTTGCGGTACTCCTCCTGCTCCTGCTTCAGCACAAGCTCGATGAACAGTTGCTGCAGCTTCTCGTTGCAGTAGTTGATGCAGAACTGCTCAAAGCTACGGGGAGGGGGGGCGCGGGGGTGGAAGACATGGCCACAAAAGCGGGGCGCCATCAGAAAATGGGGCCATCGCTACCCGACGCGCAAAAGCCGTGACGACGCGGCTTAACGGTCAACAATCCCCCTTCCCCCTGCGGTGACTCCCAAGGTGCCACCACAGCCCAACGGTGAGCATGCTGGGCCGTACCCCCGGCGGGGCAGTTGCGATGACGGGGCAGGTTCTTTAAATACCACCCTCGTCTGGCCAACTTGCGATATTAGGAAGCCATTGCAGCGATGCACTTTTAAATAATGTAGATTGAAAACTCGTTTCTTTAGAAGTGTTTTTTGTGTGTGTTTCGTTTGTTGTCCTTGCCCTCCGAGTAGCACGGTTGGCTCGTAACGATGCGAAAGAAGTTCAACATATATACATAGGTCTAGCAGGAGTTAAATGATACTTTGCTGAACTCGTCAGCGAGCATAAACCATCTTGCAAACCCCGGTCATCCTCGCAGTGGCTTCTGGCGAACCATCGAACAAAGACGGCTACTGCATTGTACGCTTTCAAATGCGCTTCTGCGGCCGTCTGGAACGCTCTTCCTTCCGACATTAGGAGGCCACTGGAGCTATGCACTTTTAAATCTAGAATGAAAACTCATTTCTTTAAAACCGCATTTTGTGTTTAGTTTGTTGTCCTTTCCCCGCACCTCGGATTACCACGGTTGGCTACGTACGGTGCGAGAGAAGTTCAACATACATACAGACGTCTGGTGTGGTCTGGGGCTGTTCTTGCTGTTGTTTTGCTGCCTTCGCCAATCTTGGCAATTAGTGTACTTATGCTTTACTTTCCTACACTTTGCACTCCGATCGTCGTTTTCTGTATTTTTTTGTTGTTAGAACTTTTTGACCCCCCTCCACCCCACCCACCCCCTCCTGGATGTCTGTGAAAAAGAGCTTCACAGCTCGTCAGATTTCTCCAGGATAAATAAAGATTCAAATTCTGAGATGGAATTACGTGGTATGGGTAAAGTGCGGGTAACTCCCACCTCTTTTAAGACGTCTGGCCAAAAACTCCCTCTAGAGGGGCCCTCAAGAGCTCCTTATGGTGGGGTGTCTTCTGCCAGCAGTGGTGCGAGCCGGCGATTGCAGAGCTGCACCACTCTCAGCACATTTTGCCGACTCAGTGGCCATGTTTCATCACTGGGGGTGCCACGGTGGTGAGATGTTAAATCCATTGCCTGGTACGCAGGAGGTCGTGGGTTCGATCTCGACCCTGTCACCTGTGTATTTGGACTTTTCGTGTTCTCCCAGTGGTTGCGTGGATTTTTCTCCGGGTCCTTTGTTTTTTTTCCCCTCAACATTTAGAAACATCACGTGTTAAGAGTATTTGACCGCTATAAAATTACCACGTGATAAGCCACTTCGTTGAGCTATGTTTCAGCTACATAGCTGAGTGGGCCTTACTAGGTAAGAATACAAATAGTTTGATAGTTTTCGAATGTGTGATCTGCAAACCTGTGCCAGTATATAATATTTGAGCATATTTATTTTTGTTTAAACACTGGTTGCAAAAGGCAAAGAATGGATTTTTTTTTCGTAAATGAACAGCTCGCTCTAAAAAGCCAAGGGTTTAATGCACCCAGTGTCAAGGCCGGTTTAGACAAAGGGTTAACAGTTCAAGTCACACGGCCGCCCGATTCTGCAGCAGGAATTGACAGTTAAAAGACTTTACAAGGTGAAATTCTATAACAGGCACACGTGCTCGGCATGCCACCATACACACACTAAATATATAATTCTATCCACCACTGTTCCATGGGATCTCCTTAAAATGGCAAAAACAACCTCAGCTTCATGTACAGACTTACAACAGGCTGGCTCCCTTGAAGGATAAACCCTATGTCATGAGCGAGCGAGCGGCCAGTCGGTTACAGCTTGTTGCACAGGAGAGAAGGATAATTGTCGAAACGGCCTGCAGGCATCCCGTTCATAATCATCGGCGGGTAGAGATCAGATCGTGGGTTCCGCCGACCATAGAGAGAAGCTAACCGTGAGCGGACCGTCCCTCCGTAAAAAAAAAAAAATCACTTGGACGCTTTATCAAAATAACGCACGTTGTTTAAACGTTGCCCCGTGCCGTTCCCTGTCTCTTGATTATTGATGCCGCTTAACGTGCGAAGCTTCATCTCCGCGCCTGGGATTTGATGGATTGTTAAGATTTGAGGTCACGATTCAATTCAAGATTTGACATTTTTGTCTTGCTTGTAAGGTCCCCATTGAATTGTCTGCTCCTATTCTGTCCAGTTTAAAGTGTCTGGCTTGTCTTCTATTAGCCTGAAGGCAACAATGGAATGTTACAAGTCATCTCTTCTTAAAGACACACTTCAATGCAAGTAGCGTGAGTGTAACAATGTACTTTAATCAATGATTTGTTGCGTGCCTAACAAGCCGTGCCAATTCACCCACCATCCGTAATCCGCGATTCAATTAATTGTTGCGATTCAGGGTTGCCGTTCAATTCAAGAATGAGTTATTTGTTTTATTGCGGTGATTATAGCAGCCTCTAATTGGCTGCATGGGTCGTGCAAACCCACAACACCACACACACGTGATAAAACGTTGATTCTTACAGACACTTATCATGCTCGTAAGAATCTATTTTCATTCACGAATCCAGGCCCTCATATACAGTAGTAGGGCAACAGCGTTATTCTGGGCAAAGGTACCTGTAAATTGAGGCCAGAAACTCGGCCACGTTTATAATTTGAAGGTGGTGGTGGTGGCAGTGGCGGGGGGGGAGGGCAACGCGCCTCTGGCTAGCCACGCTGCCCAGGACCGCAGCCCTAGGGAACAGGCCTACATTTGTTTTGGGTAGAACATTGCGACGGCGGTGGTGAGAGGGTGGAAGTGTAACACGGTCCATACATTTTTCTCCCATGGGTATTCGGCAAAATGTGCAGTGCAAGCTGGCAGATCAGAGCAAGATGGCCTCCAACCCCCCCCCACCGCCACCTTGCCCTCCTGCAGCCACGCGGCCAGTGTACGAGGCGTCTGTAGGTGTCGCTACGGAGCCATTTTGTAGGTCTATAGAGCATGCGTGACAATGGGCCCGAACATCACAGTTCATAAACGGGTCCCTGCAGAGTGGGCTGGTAGAAGTTCGCAAATGAGATCATGTGACTTCCAAATGTTGGGTGCAATAAGACATATCAAGTCTCTGCGCTGTCTTTTGCTGATTTTACACCCAACAGCACGAGATTTCACTTCGTTAAAGTATTGAACTGGAAGGACGGTCGGACACATTAATCTATTGCAGGCTGGTACACTCAGTTTACAACTTCGTTCCTACCGGTATAAAGTATTCTTGGTTCTTTCGGTAAAGTCACGCAGATAGCAAATAAAAATAAAAGTAAAAAATATAACTAAAAGCAAAAAAACCCACAAAGCGGTCTTCATCAGGCTTGATGAAGACCGCTTTGTGGTGCGATCGAGACGTCGTGGGTTTTTTGTGTGTGCATTGTTTATTTATTATTTTATTAAAGTTTTTTTTCATATCTACGTAACTTTACCTAAAGAACCGGGAATATGAATTCCTGCAGTCACGAAAGTTTTAAGTCAAAATTCATAATAAAGGTCTTTGGGTCAGATTCTTAGTTCTTTCGGTAAAGTCACGTTGAAGGGAAACAATAAAATAATACAATATATATAAAACAATAAAAAATCTCACGACGTTTCGACCATAACACAAACGGTCGTCTTCAGGTGTGTCGGTTTGCATAAATTTATTTATTTTTAAACGGTGTTTATTTATTTAAAAAACGTTAGCACCACGTGTAGCAATTTGGCAGTTTATTTAGAAGGACTAGTCCATCTATATTCTGAAAAGAGGAGGGGGGAGACAAATTTTTTTTTTCATGTATGCTGTCTGAAAGCCACTGTAAGCGTGAACAATCAATTAAGACCTGAAATGGTTTATCAAATCTTTCCAATGCTTGCTAAGACAAAATCCATCTTCTCGTTTGAAATTGTCTCTGTGCTTGTATATGTGGATAGCCTCATGAACGAATCTCTCATGGTAGCCAGATGGCTTACAAAGAACCTCTGTCTTGGAAAAGTCAATGTCATGTGAGCCTACTGAATTATAACAATGATCTGCCACGGCCGTGGTGTTGGTCCTACCATGTTTAAGGTCTGCTTTGTGTTCACGAATGCGGTCCGAGACATGGCGTTTGGTTTCTCCAATGTAACTACTACCACAGAGGCAACTCAGTTTGTAGACACCAGGGTATTGTATGTCCGGAATCACATCTTTTACAGACGGAACCAGATCACGGATTTTATGTAATGTGTTGAAACGGACCTGGATCTTGTGTTTATTCAAGATTTTGGAGATCTTTTTTGTGATCCCCGCAATGTAGGGTAAAGTGATGGTTTTGAAAGACTCCTCAAGAGGGTCCTTCTTCATGGTTTGAGTGATAGCTTTGCGGATTGCATAGTCGGAGTAACCATTAGCCTTAAGAGCTTGGTGTACGTGCTTGAGTTCACTGCCTATGTGTTCCTGGTCGGATATGCATTGGGCTCTATGATACAGAGTCTTGATGAGATAATTTTTTTGTGATGGATGGTGGTGGGAATCCGGTTTCAGATAAGCATCCGTATGGGTAGCTTTCCTGTAGACAGAGTGGCTCATTGAACCATCAGGTCTCTTTTTAATTAGGACATCCAAAAAAGGTAGCTTGCCATCTATTTCGACTTCCATGGTAAATCTGATGGCTGGGTGTATGGAATTGATGTGGTCGAAGAATTGGTCTAGAGCAGGCCGGCCATGTGGCCAGATGACAAAAGTGTCATCCACGTACCTCTTAATTGATTGTTCACGCTTACAGTGGCTTTCAGACAGCATACATAAAAAAAAAATCGTCTCCCCCCTCCTCTTTTCAGAATATAGATGGACTAGTCCTTCTAAATAAACTGCCAAATCGCTACGCGTGGCGCTAACGTTTTTTTTTATAAATACACCGTTTAAAAATAAATAAATTTATGCAAACCGACACACCTGAAGACGACCGTTTGTGTTATGGTCGAAACGTCGTGAGAATTTTTATTGTTTTATATATTTTATTATTTTATTGTTTCCCTTCAACGTGACTTTACCGAAAGAACTAAGAATATGAATTACTGCAGTCACGAAAGCTTTAAATCAAAATTTTCTTTGGGTCAGATCGCGTTCGTATAAATGTGTCGTAACCCTCCATCACCCGACACAGCCAATTAGTAAGGGATTTGTCACGTAACCAAAACGCCAATTAGTTACTACTTCAGCCCACCGGTGTGTTGGAGAGTAAATCCACAACATTTACAGTTCGTCTTCCCCCATCATCATTGATCATCATGATGACGATGATCATGATGATCATCATGATGACGATCACGATTGAGGGTTATTGCCAAATTGAGAAGCATTCCGTCTAGATAATTACGCTGAAATGTCAGTTCACGCTTTTGTTTGTTTCTCAGATGAATCGAAAACTTTATCTGTTGGCCTTCGTGATTTGTGAATCGGTTTAAAATGTTACCGCCTTGGTGCTCATTCGGGCACGTCGTTCACAACACGCGACTCCCCCCCCCCGGTTCTTAAAATCACTGCACTGGCTTCCCGTTAGATCCAGCATCGATTTTAAAATGTCTGCTCATCTTACCGATGAGGCCCTCGTTCACGGTCTTTCTTGGGCCTTTATATTTACAGGAAGTGTCGACAACGTACGCTCCAAGTCGCACCTTGACATCAGCGATCGCGCGACTGTTGGTGGTTCTCAGAAGGTCGTTCTCCAATCAGGAGTTGTGACGGCCGTTTGTTTCAGGAATTCTAGCAAAATTGTAATGTTTTTTTTATCTAATAAAAAAAACATATTGTTTGAGTGAGCGTATTGCTGTGCTCGATTGATTGGGCAATGCATGTTAAACCAGATTTTATTGTACCACTATAAAATACGATGACAGTTGGCAAATTATGATTTGACGTTGTACATCTATTGTGGAATCCATTTAGAAAATAATACTGTATATGTAATAAAAAGTGGATATTGAAAAATAACAAGTCCAATTAGCATATACGATTGATAATATACGTCAAAGACATTTGGGAAATTGCTAGGCATCATTTTACAATACCAGCCATGTTTGAAATTAGCCTATACAAAATTGTCACTTGTTCTACTATGGACAGGGGTATAATGACAATTAGACCAGGTACAGAATCGCACCTGTCACGATTTGATATTTGAGTTGTGACAATTAAGAGTTTGCGATTCCACTCAGGAATCAAATAGTTTCCTGGCAACGTGATACAGAGCAGTGCCTCAAGCGGACTGACCACCTACGTTTCATAGAAGCACGCACCGTGTATGAATTGCAAAACATTTTGGGTCAGTCCACTACTGGATGAGGGCCTCCCCCATGCCGTCTAGGTCAATGCAGTTATTTGGCCGTACTTCACAGTGCCTGGTTTAGTTTCCTGGAAGGCGGCAGGCAAAGATGTGGCACCATCGAAAGTACAGGACAACAACTGGATTTGTTTGCACTGCCTGCACATCTGCTGCCCACCACATAGCCCTTCGCGACCGGTCGTGCATGAAGACTACCCATCCAAGCGCTAGCCAGGCTCAACCACGCTTAGCTTGTGAGATCTGGTGAGATCAGGTGCCTTCTGGGCGATTTGGTCACAGGTACATATCTTGTCTTATTTCATATGTACAGAGTGCCTTTGATCAAGGCGCTGAACATAATGATTTAGATGGCTGGGGCATGGAGTGGTGAGTAGGGCTTAAGAAAGGGTAGGGGAGGGGAGGGAAAAAGTGGAGGGGCGGGGGGGGGGAAGAGGAAGAGAATGGACAACGGAGAAAAGGTGAGGCTTTAAAAATGAACCAATCAGTTCCTGCACGTCAAGCGAGCGAAACAACCCATCTTTAATGGACGCAATCGTTACACCTCTAATTGGCGACCACGGTTCTTGGCCACTCGCTGGCTCATTTGGGAATGGGGGGGGGGGGAAATTAACCAATGCTGGCCCTGTCTCCGTCACCCCCCCCTCCCCAATGACGGGACAGCCTGACGAACGAGAAGATCCCCAACAAGAGCGGGCACCTGTTGTTGTCGAAGATTTCAAAGCCGTAGATGTCGAGCACGCCGATGACGGTGTTCTTGCCGTGCACGCGGGGGTCGTAGTCCTTCACCTCGATGACCGAGTTGATTTTGCTCACGATCCAGCAGAAGAGACGCTCGTAGATTGCCTGCACGCACGCACGCACGCACCACGCGCGCGCACGATGGTGCTCGTCAAACTCGGGCCCGGCTCGTCACAACTCCAACACACGATCGAGGTTTATCAATCACGCACAGCCGATAACTGCCAAGCAATGCCTGCTAAGATTAGCAAAACGGTGTCCTTACTACTTAAATATATACTGCTCATACACAATGGGCATGATTCATATCCTGCAGAGAGGGGAATTTATGGTCATGTTTGGTGCACACTTGTGGCTAACGGCCGTCTGTGCCGGTAGTTTACAATCAACAGGCCTTCTAGATACACATCTGCGATGGAATTTCTGACCAGTGTGGGTACCGGTGCCAGAGAATACGTTGCCCTCAATATTTGTTCCAATATTTTGAAACACTGGTTCTCCCGTATGTACAATTGGACCACATGAGGAATTTATAACAGTCCTCTGTATGTGCGTATTAGTCTACATCCCTTGATTTTCAAGTTGCGTACTTTCCAACGCGATGTCGAGAGTAACGTGGCACCGGACTCTAGCCAACGTCCGCTTGTGGGAACAAACATCAGCTCCCCTGAGGAGATCCATGCTCGTTTATACCAGAAGGGCCACTCCGCTGGGTATAGCCAGAGCAATTTTTGGGCCTGCCAAAGGCCAGGCTGGACGCCCGGCGGGCTGCCTGCTCGCGTGGATATTCCTGCGGGGGGTCGGGTAAAAGCATGGGGAGTTGGAACCACGCCGTGTTGACAGCTTGCCGTACGTACGCGTGCGGGTCAGGTCACGTTCACTGCGCCGCATCCGATCCTCACCCCAACGGGAATCTCTAACGAGCTCCTCGGTTCCAACCCGCTTCACGGGTTACCCTTGGGTGACCCACGGGTGACTCGCTTGTGACCTGCGGGTGACCCAAGGGTGACCTGCAGGTGATCCGCAGGTGACCCACAGCTAACCCGCAGGTGACCCACGGGTGACCTACGGGTGACCCACGGGTGAACCGTGAATTATCCACGGACACCCGACCCGACGCAGGACTCTCCTCGCGTATGCAAATTCCCACGCATGGGGCTCAGTCAGCCGCGGTGCACGTACGCAGGAAACTGCAGCGGTTACGATGGGTTGGTTTTATTTTGATTATTATGTTCCATCATACATAGATAGCTAACTATAGTTACTGAAATGCGCTTCTTATTATCCGCGGGGTCCCCCACCGTTTGATCATGGCGGCTGACGGAAGTTCAGCGTTTGCCAAGTGTACGCTCTGTACAAGCAGAAAGCAAAATGCTGACCGGTGGCAAATGGAATTTGCCCCAAGGTAATAGCAACGCCCGGCACAAGCCAGGCGGAGGGGGTGCACTCGCGAGGGGATGCATGTGATTGGCTACCGAATAAATTGGCGCTGCGGTAGCTAGGAGATGTTATCTGACTTACTTGGTATGCAGGAGGTCGTGAGTTCGTACCTGACCCTGACACCTGTATATTTGGAGTTTGCGTTTCTCTCTCCCCGTGGTGGAGTGGATTTTTCTCCGGCTCCTCGGGTTTTTGCTTCCACATTTAGAATCAACGTCACGCGTTTCGAGTATTTGGCTGCTATCTCATTTGTGATGGCCAGGTCGCTTCTGAAAAAGAGCTATACAGCTCAGTGGGCCTTACCTGGTAAAATAAAAATTGTTCATAGTTTAGTTTTTAATGTGCAGCAATGGATATTTGTGTCAACGGCTGCTGCCAAGCACACACAGTAAAGTAGACTTCAGCGTCGTTGAGTACCTACAGCTGGGACACCACGCACTGGGACACCGCATGGTGGGACACTGCAGCTAGGACACCGCGTATTGGGGTGGGACACCGCATGCTGAGACACAACAGCTGGGGCACCACACATTGGGGTGGGACACCGCACATTGGGGTGGGACACCACACATTTGGGTGGGACACCACACATTGGGGTGGGACACCACACATTGGGGTGGGACACCACACATTGGGGTGGGACACCGCGCATTGGGGTGGGACACCACACATTGGGGTGGGACACCGCGCATTGGGGTGGGACACCACACATTGGGGTGGGACACCACGCATTGGGGTGAGACACTGCGCATTGGGGTGGGACACCACACATTGGGGTGGAACACCACACATTGGGGTGGGACACCGCACATTGGGGTGGGACACCACGCATTGGGGTGGGACACCACACATTGGGGTAGGACACCACGCATTGGGGTGGGACACTGCGCATTGGGGTGAGACACCACACATTGGGGTGGGACACCACACATTGGGGTGGGACACCACGCATTGGGGTGAGACACCACGCATTGGGGTGGGACACCACACATTGGGGTGGGACACCACGCATTGGGGTGAGACACCACGCATTGGGGTGAGACACCACGCATTGGGGTGGGACACCACACATTGGGGTGGGACACCACGCATTGGGGTGAGACACCACGCATTGGGGTGAGACACCACGCATTGGGGTGGGACACCACACATTGGGGTGGGACACCACGCATTGGGGTGGGACACCGCGCATTGGGGTGGGACACCACGCATTGGGGTGGGACACCACACATTGGGGTGGGCCACCACACATTGGGGTGGGACACCACACATTGGGGTGGGACACTGCACATTGGGGTGGGACACCGCACATTGGGGTGGGACACCACACATTGGGGTGGGAAACCACACATTGGGGTGGGACACCACACATTGGGGTGGGACGCCACACATTGGGGTGGGACACCACACATTGGGGTGGGACACCGCGTGTTGTTGTGAGACGTCCTGGCACAAGGGTGAATCGCACCCAGCGGGCGTAAGACGAAGAGAGGAGGGCACACTTTAATTGCATTCAATAAAAGACGATCACAGCAGGCTGATACATTAACAGATTAAGCCAGCCGCAGGAATACAAGTGTGCTCCATTTTCTACTGCAATAACCCTTCCGTGGACAAAGCAGTGGTGGTGGTGCTGGTGCTGGCAGCGGTGGTGGTGGTGATGCCGACAGTGGTGGTGGTGGTGGTGGTGCTGACAGTGGTGGTGGTGGTACTGACAATGGTGGTGCTGACAGTTGAGGTAGTGGTGCTGACAGTGGTGGTGGTGCTGGCAGTAGTGGTGGTGGTGTTGACAATGGTGGTGGTGGTGGTGACAGTTGTGGTGGTGGTGGTGGTGTTGACAATGGTGGTGGTGTTGACAGTGGTGGTGGTGTTGACAATGGTGGTGGTGGTGCTGACAGTTGTGGTGGTGACGGTGGTGTTGACAGTGGTGGTGGTGTTGACAGTGATGGCGGTGCTGACGGTGGTGGTGGTGGTGCTGACAGTGATGGCGGTGCTGACAGTTGTGGTGCTGGTGGTGGTGTTGACAGTGGTGGCGGTGCTGACAGTTGTGGTGGTGGCGGTGCTGACAGTGGTGGCGGTGGTGATGTTGACAGTGGTGACAGTGGTGGTGGTGGTGCTGATGGTGGTGCTGACAGCGGTGGTGGGGATGTCGGCGCCAGGACTACCTTGGCGAGAGCGTCTCGCCCGTAGCCGGCCTCCTGTGCGGAGTGCCCCTTGTCAATGATGTCCCTGCCGGTAGAGACGGTGCGGTACAGAAGCGCCTTCTCCACCGCCTCGGCGCTGGTCGACAGCAGCTCGCCGAGCACTGCCACGATCCGGTCGTCCGTGATCACCACCGCCTCCTCCTCGAACCCAAACTTGATGTCTCCCTGCGGTGTGTGGGGGTAACCGAAACGTTGAGGCGATCGCGTGGCTGTGAGATCAAGAGTGCTGAGCCAGCACCTCTGAGAACGTGGGTTTTCGAATTTCAGGGTGCAGCCCCTAACGTGTGATTAACCAGAGTGGCAAGTCTTGCGAGTTGATAGTCTCCCGGCTCCACACACAATTAATCGCTTTAGAACTTGCTTTTCTACGTGATTTGGATCAAATCCAGCGAGACCAGTAGTCACGTGAAACGATCTTAAAGAGGTAGCGTCGTGATATCCACTTCAGGGGTCAAGGGAACCCATTACGTACAACGTATATATGAATCTCACGCAGTTATCGCAAGCGCGATACCATGCATGCATTGCGAGCGTGCAAATTCATTTGAATGCACGCGTGAGCGCACCGTCGCGTGGATGCTCGTGACGTTCGAGAACCTGGCTTCATAGCACGAGTCCACTCAAATTCAAAGCCGGCGTGTCAGCGGTCGACACTGGCATGGCCACCTGAATACACCAGCCCCTTTTCTCTTTTCTCTATGAGCGCATAATGCATCCAGTTCCATCAACTCCGTACTTTGTTATCGTGGTCAGCCTGTCCGACTACTTATTTAAACTATTATATATTTCAGTGAAAGCCCACCGAGCTATTAGGTCTTATTCAGAGGCAGCCTGGCCACACGTGATAGCCCATCGAAGTGGCTCATATCGTCCATCGCACGTGGGCATTTATAGTAGCGGCCGCGTAATGTACAGGGCAAAACTGGAGGACCCCGGAGCAAAAATCCACGCGCTCGCAGGGAGAGAGAGAGAACACGCGGACTCCAAGTATACAACAGGCACCGTCGGGGTCTGGGATCGAACCCACGTCCTCCTGCATAGCAGGTGAGGGGCTCCTAGCCACCTCAGCAAGCGAGGTACCCGCCGGGCAACATTTCACCCGGACGAGCCACCCGGAATAAATTTCCACACGCCAGCGCAGCACATCCTGTACGCCCCTCACTACTGTGGCTGTGGCCGCTACCAATCGCTTACCACCTCCTCCAGTCTACACCAGCGACTCGGTACACACTGACGAGTGAGGAAACCCTGGGAGGCGCCACGAGCGGCCTTCTCTCACCAGATGCAGGATGCAGGCGAGGATGCGGTAAACGGTCTGCACCTCGTCCGCCTGGAACCCGATCACCTTCATCGCTTCCGCCACGTTCTTAAACTCCCCGCTGTCGTTTATCCCGGGATCCTGTCGAAGGGAGCGAGACACCGACACAGCAGCGTTCACCGACTAACGCAGTAATTGTCCACCCAGGTAATTCACGATAATCAACTGTGCGGCAAGGCGTCCCGTGCTCAAATTACGCGCACGTATATATAAACAAAAAAAAAACTTTTAACGTGAAAGTCTTTCCGCGAGGCTGTAAAAACTGAGGTGCAGTGTAGAGCATCGGAGATGAGGTTGCGTGTACATGCATTTTAAATCCAATATTCGTATCGGGTAATTGGTTTGCATTGTAAATCATCTAAAATGCAAGACATTTTAAATATGTGCACACAGCACACATACAATCAAGCCCTTGGGGATGCGCCAATCCCTAGCAAATGCGGGGGTTTGAGCCTGGATAGTACTTGGATAGGAGACCACCGTGCATTTAACTTTAACTTTTTATTTTACCAGGTAGGGGCCACTGAGCTCCATAGTTATTTTTAGAAGCGACCTGGCCACAAAGGATAGCTCAACAAAAGTGGCTTATCACGTGGAAATGTATAACAGCGAAGGCCCTGCTCCAGCAGTGAATTGACAAAAGATCTGTCTGTACGTGTACTTACCGCAAACTGTGACCCATTCAGTAAACCGCAGTGGTGACGTGACGTTGCTTATTGAGGTATTACTTTTGCACTTTCTTCATTTTTTGGGGGGGCCTGAAACTGAGTGAAATGACCTTGAAATACGTATCGCCTGAGCAAGCCTACAATGGTTAAGAGAGCAAGCCGCCTTGGTGTCTGATGTACCGTGCAAGAGAAAAAGTCAGTTCTCTCGATTCGAGGGCCTCAGTTCAAAGCCCACGGGATATGAAACATTATAATAAGTAAATGTAGTGACTGCAGTCGTCTCTTTGGGCCAAAAAGCCACTCATAATAATTATGAGTGCGTGGTTTTATATAGTCTCATTCATGCAAATTACATCTCACAATCACTGCGGGACCGCAGAGAAGATTGTAAAGCAGCCAGGCGGTAAGCCGGCACAAACAAATGCCGAAGCTCTGCAGTCCTCTATATATATGAAGATGTTTGCAGCAAATGATTTGCTACATTTATACAACCAGAGAAAACCAATAAGTGTGAGGAGGCAACGCTCTATCCCATACAGATGGGTGGTGAGACGATATTAATCAACACTTTCTCCTGAGAAGCCAGGGTATGGCACCTCCTGGACGTCTACAGGAAATAAGCTCTGTAACATTAAGTGCGGTGATTCACCAAACCTCGTACGCCTCCACAGGCCACGTACGCAACCAATGCCGCCACTGCCGCCACCACCACCCTTGCATTTCCTTCTCAGTGCCCTATGAGCCCACGAGTGCCTATTTTTTTCGCCTCACGGTTTCAACTTACTCCGATTATGAGAAAAATAGTTCCTAAAAAAATGTGAAACCGGTGACGAATGGTTTTGGGGATTAAAAGTTTGGTGCAGCAGAGGGCAACCAGGACACCCTCATGGGCTGGCAGACAGCGCAGAAATTAAACCTGCGCTTCATGACCCCGTTCAGCTCTACGTGGGGCTTCACGGTTGAGATATGACTGCAAAAAAAAAAGAGATAACCAGTGATTCTAAAACGTATATTCATAAGTGAAGTTGTTAAAAAATCTATTTGGGGTGGCACTTCATAGGTGGTCGCTGAGTCAGCGGAGTCGATGTAATGCATAACCATAGTCGAAATAATAATTTGTGATTACTTAGGGCGCCTCTCACAGTGTCCCAAGGTGCCGTGCGTGAAGAGGATGAGGGTAATAAAGAAGGAGCCGGGTGGCAGAATACGAGCCAGAGAGGAACAAAGCGGATTAGAGGGAAACTGTTTTTAAAACATCAGTGTAGTGTCTAGTTTGTGTGTTGTCCTTCCCCCCGCACCTCCGATTAGCAAGGGTCGGCTACGTGCGGTGCGAAATAAATTGAGCATACGCACACGCTGCATACTTAAAAATATCAACACTGTCGCGGAGAGCCTGACCTTCAGCAATAGGGAGTTCTACACAACCGAGTGGTAGTCAATGTATCGACCCCGTTGGGATGATGGACTGAGCGAATCTCCCCCCCAACCAGGATTTGATCCGGTAACCTTCCGATCGCGAGCAAAGCGCTCCGACTGCAGCGTCGCCTGCCCAGGTCATTGCACCCTTTCCAATGGGCCGAGGCGACACACCGCACGTTACACGCATTGCACACGCGGTACGCGCAATCAGGCCCCCATGCAATAAAAACAGGCCAACATGCTAACGCGCGCATCTCACGCATTTCAAGCCCAGAAACGGATGACCGTCACCGATGCCTTTTAGGCCGAGCCACCCGCACACACACAGCTGCACATGCACACGCACAGCTGCACGCGCACAGCTGAATGCGCACACGCACAGCTGCACATGCACACGCTCAGCTGCACGCGCACAGCTGCACGTGCACGCGCACAGCTGCACGCGCACAGCTGCACGCGCACAGCTGCACGCGCACAGCTGCACGCGCACAGCTGCACGCGCACAGCTGCACGCGCACAGCTGCACGTGCACGACTCGCGCACACAAACGTACCCAAACGACATCACGAGCCCCTTTTGTAACACGGTCCGGTACTTTACCATTTGCCGCCTCTATATCGGCCCCTAGTGGTGCCATCGGGTGAATCTCACTCGCTGACACATTCCCAACGCTTGCCAGCCCTGTGAGCAGTTGCGCAAATGCCATTTGACCAAATCACCTGGAACCTGATTGATCTCGTCAAATCTCGGAGGCTAAGCATGCCTGAGCCTGGATAGTGCTTGGATGGGCAGCCACCCTCTAAAATCAGGTTGCCATAGGGCTAGCGGTGCTACGTGGCGGGCAGCAGAGGGCAGCGTAGCAAAATCCATCTTTTTACAGCGATGCTTCCGCATCGATCAACGACATTCATCAACGACCACTGAATGGTGCGGTGAACTATTGCGGAATAACCCCCCACGTCATAGGGAGTCCTCACCCATCAGTGAATTCGCAAACACGGCTGCGCACATGTAGTGTTCAACACGGAGGCACACACTCTGGACTGACTGGGAGGCAACACTTTTGTTTAACAACTTCACGCGACCACGGGGAAAGAGGCATGCAAACTCCAAATATACAGGCGCCAGGGGTCCGCATCGAACCCATGAACCTCCTGTACACCGGGTGAGGTAGTTAACATCTCGCCATACCTTGCCCGTGCTGCCTTGGCGGAGGTATTCGTATCGTGAGATGTCTCTCTGTAAGCGCATCGACTTGAGCAGCTGGTCCTGACCTCCCTGCAACATCTGCGCCACTCAACCAGCAGAGACCCAACACACAAATCCACAGTCAGCGGCTACGCGCCACCTCGGTCAAACCCGCCACAGAAATTGCCCGTTCTGCAAATTCGACGTCAAGAACGTCGGGATCGTTCTCAAGCAGTTTCGCGACGCACGAAGCGGCTAAATCCTCAACGCGCATTCGCAAAGAACACGCCGCGCAAAAGAGGAGTTCGCAAATAACGGGCGACGTTTTCAGGCAATGAATGGCCCTCTTTCGTGGGAATTCCCTGAACGTCTACCGTTAAAAGCGTTTTTTCCTCTTCGGTTCAGCACCATTGACAAATGTGTTCGGTTGTGGTTGTTGTTTTTCATTCCGGAAAGGGAATAACTCAGGGCAATGTAGGCATTCGATGTGCGAGTGAAATAACACGTAACGGAATAAACAACCGTCAATGACGTCCGCCTCATGGCATAGGAACTTAACGTTTGGAACGCAAACGAGGTGGAGACTATGAACGAGGTGGAGACTATGAACGAGGTGGAGACTATGAAACCACCTGTGAGTTGGCGCACGCCAGGCCTCTATCTTGATAATCGAGACGTTGCGACGACAGCGAAGGAGGACCGTCATCTTCTTCGTCGGGCCGCCGTGCCCCAACTTGTGGCCGTGTACATTTAAATTTTAGTCCACGAGCCTGATTGCACGTCCCTGCCGGACAAGTGTTTTGCAGCGGCATTTGTTTAAACAGCAAGCCAGAACTCGGGACCCAGTTTCAACTCCCAGAGACGCATCAGCGGAGTGACGTCTGTTACATGCGAATATATTAACAGGTGAGAACAGAAACAAGCTTGCAGAGGGGGCGACTACAACGTGCAGTTATTACACTGAGAGCAGGCCATCGCGTAAGCAATACCTGGTAAAAGGAGTGGAAGTTGCGCTCCCCCGGCTGCTGGAAGATCACCCGGGACTGTAAAAACATTGAGGAGGTGATGACACGACACACGAGCATGAGGTCACACCACCAACAACAACAGCAGACCGGGTCAATAGCTCTACCAATCACCAGCCCCCCCACCATCACACCAACCTGACAACCTCCGAGCCTGCCAACCCCGGGTGTTTAATTCACTGTTGTAATTCGATGGAGAATCAATTATTGTGTGAACATTGTGCTGGATGATGTCCCATGGGCCAGAATTAGTACTACTTAAAGTCAGTGGTACCAATTTATTCACACGGCTACTACCAGTGAACTATTGATAACCCACTAATTTCAAATAGTCATCGCGCAATTCACTGTTGCTGTCCACGTAAAAGAATTGGCACCGCGAACGTTATGCCACCTCGGGTGGTACCGACGAATTAAATAACTGATCTGGGCTCATGGACTAACAAGAGGAAATGACGTGGCTACAGAGGCAATGTGAAATTATTAAACACAAACACACAAACTGGCAAAATAACACAATCAACGTTGCAAACTCGAGGATCGACATGAATCGATGCATGAACAAAACGTTTCACTTGTACATTTCAGCTCCATCTCCAGTCACAGTGTCTCCCCCCCCCCCCCACGTCTAGCCCCCCACTTTCACGATACACCGGCTTCTCTATCCACGTGTAACATAGCCCCCCCCTCCCATTCACTGCACGTGTCGTTTGGCAGACACAAGCACGCAACTGTGTAACGAGTTACTGAGGCTTAAGGTTGCGTTGTTGCTGGAATTTATTAGGTCCGGATTTTATTTTTTTTGGCAGGTGAGAATTAACAAAGGAGCCCCATGTACGAAGTTGGCAATGCCGCCAACAACACAGGCTGGCTACATGTGTGCCGGCCTTAATAGGCCCTCGCTAACAGCGAGGAAGTCTGAGTGTGACCGCTGGCCACGGCTGATATCCACACTTGTCCCGGGTGCCCTCCACCCTTCACCCAGCCGCGCTGACCAGCATGGTGAAGTATGGTCAAACATCCCCTACAACCGAAAAGGTATGGAAGAGGCCTTTATCCTGCAGCGGATTGATGAAAGGTTCTAAATAATAGCAGCAATTGCCCCATTAGTTCATCAAGCTGTACAGGGGATCTTTGTCTTTGGAGGGTCTTCAGGAATGTGCGATGATCTTTAAAACTACACAGACGTTGCCACTTGTCAGTGGCCCAGAATATAACCTGAATCAACTTGTCAAATACAGGGTGTGGCAACAGTCAGGAGCCGTGCGTCTCCATGGTAAGGTATAGCAGACGCACGTCTCAATCCATCTCACGCACATTGAACATTTCTCAACACGACCACGTAAATCTTACGCTACACACTCAGCCCGTATTTTCAATAAAAAAAAATTACAATATACTGCACACAGTGCAGTGATCCTAAAATTGCAACAGTTTCTGAACTTTGCCCCTGATCCCCTCCCCCCGCCTGCTGTATACGGTCTACTTGTACACATGCTGTGTGTGCGCGCCCGTGTGTGTGTGTGTGTCAACAAGACTCAGAACACACCACCTTGGCAAACACCTCGTGAAAACGCAGAGAAAAGCAAGCTCTAAACATTTTAAATAAAATATAAACTGCAACCTCCATGGCAACACAGCTATATATGGCATTCAGTATGGGGTTTACGGTTGAATCATCGACCACAGGATTGCTCAACCTCCCACAGCGGGCGTGTAGTGCCTACAAAACGGCATTAGATAATTGCGCACCTTGTGCCAAACGGTGGCTTTTGCTGCAACACTGTTAGGCTGAGTATTTATTTTTAAGAATATACATTTCACCTTTGTTCAAAACGTAACGGCACAGCAAACTCTTAACATTTGGCGAAAACAAAAAAACGGTCGGGCGACGGGGGGGGAAAAAACACATTTCAATGACAAGAACTACGGATAACTACGAGTATATTGCACGGTGCAGCAATGGAAATGTCTGACCTTAAAGGCCATAACTCTGGTTCCCTTGCGTATGCAGCGACGGTGTGCAATAAAAACGGCGCTTAGTGTAAAGGATTTAAAAGTTCCCCGGCACAGGACGGAGCGGGATAGACAGTGAAGGTCACTTGTTATTTATTTAAACAGAGGTGGCGTTGCCTCGGTATGACCTCTAACTATAGGAACACGGATGTATGTAGCTCACCTGCCCGTGTATATTTAAGCAACAGACACAGGCATACCGTACAGGCAACTCCCTGCTGTCCCTTCGGCAGCGCTAAAGCCACAATACATGGACGGACGGATGGATAAACAGACAGATAGAGGAAAGGACGGACGGACAGATGGACAGACCAACAGGGGGGAAGGACAGACAGACCACACCGATGGACCAACTCGTCGGACGGATGCAATTGACAGATTTCACCATCACGGTAAAAGTGATGTACAATGCCATCACGGCAGGCTACGACAACATTCTGAATGACTTTGCCACAAGCGCCTTTGGCATGTCCCTCGTGTGCATGGGTGCCGAGAGGCCAGAGGGGCGCGACGGCAGTAAAGAGCTGCAAACGCCTCTCTCAGCTCGAGTGAGAGTCACAATCCCTGTGTCCCTTGCCTACGATTAGCACAGTTGGCCGTTTCAAGATCCACGTGCGACATTAGCAAAAAGTCGGCTCTTTTTGCGCGCCTGAGCGCCAATGGCGCGGTACCTTCTCCAGCAGGTAGTTGTTGATGTGCCCTCCCACCGGGTCGCCCTTGAAGTCGAAGTTGATATCCATGTACTTGCCGAAGCGGCTCGAGTTGTCGTTGCGGTTCGTCTTGGCGTTGCCGAAAGCTTCCAGCACGCAGTTCGACTTGAGCAGGATATTCTTAACCCTGGACATGCGGCATCCACCGTTTAAAAAAAAAAAAATCTGTTCTTGTGGTTTATTTTCTTTTCCTCACTTGTGGCGGTGAGCTGCTGCCCGCTCGTGTCTCAAGCGAGAAACGAAGGCGGCGGCGCGCGGGTGTTACGTTAACTGCGACCGGTTGCGCACTGCTCCCGGACCTCACGGTGGCGAGAGTGCGCCGCGGTGGTGATATTCTAACTTCCTTGCCTGGTGTATACAGGAGGTCGTGGGTTCGATCCTGACCCTGGCGTCTGTATATTTGGAGTTTGTGTGTCTCTCTCCCAGTGGTTGTGTGGATTTTCCTCTGGGTCCTCTGTTTTTTTTTTATCAAAAATTAATAAACATAGTTTAGTTCACCCAGGGGCGGAGCCAGGGGGGGGGTGACACGGGTGACATTCTGCGTATAAGTGTACGACACTCGGTCTGGCGGACTCCGTGCAACTGCTTTGTCAGAGTGTGTCGCCAACCGATGGCGTCTGGTTCAACAGCCTGACTCTCTAATCATTCTTGATATTAAAATTTGTTGAATGTCACCCCGGCCTGAAATCCTGGCTCCGCCCCTGAGTTCACCTACGATTAGCACGGTTGGCTATGTACGGTGCAAAATAAATTCAACATACATGCATGCTACAGCGGTCCCATTGCGCTGACTTGCTCAAGCACAAACCGACAGAGAATGATTTTTCATTATTTATCTTCCGATTTGGTTTGCCTAGAGGAAATCAAACTTGAACCGTGTGATGAATGTCAGCACGATCGGAAATTAAATTTTGTATAACTTTTTTTTTTACGAAACTAGACGGCTGCTATTTTAACATGCATTAAACAACTTGAAAACCAAGCTCATGTTGTGTCGTTATTTAGGATTCCGACACGGATAATCTCAGCATGAAAAATGCAACCATGGCGGACCAGGCATTTGTAAACACACTGGTCCAAATTCGGGCTATGGGCCATTATTTTTTGTTCTATTTAAGTGGGTTGTACAAAAAACTGCATAGTAGCTATATTTGCGATGTGATGTATTAGCGTTATTTTGCTGTCCGATATCATTGGCCCATTTGGGGCTGGATCTTTTGGGGCTGCCGAATATGGAGACTTAATTTCCAACTGATGGCGTAAATAAGCAATGAAGCGTATACATCATAGGTAATAAAATATTTCATTAAAAAAATTTATATACTTTTTTACTCTGATCACATTTGCAATGTCCCCACACAAGACCAACCCACCGTCCTTCAGAATGGACCAGGCCCACTGGACATTTGTCCGGACTGTCCTGTGATCGCGCTACATTACTATATGTGACCAATTTCACGAATGATAGTTTGACTTCTTGTGGAAGGAAACTTTTGGAGCACCCGGAGAAATCGCCACTGCCATCGTCTAACCACACCTCTCAGTCCCATGCCTACAACACCCTGCAATCCACAGGTGATCATCCAAGCGAGGTTTAGAGTGACTTGGCCATGGAAAACCTGGAAATTGCGACGGTAATGGCAATGATGTGTGGTCTTTTGTTCGGGTATGCACAGAAAGTAAAGTGACTTAACGCTGCCCGGCACAGCTGACCTCTCGACCTCCTGCCTCTGGCTGGGGTTGGTGATGGCGGCGATGTACTGCATGATGAGCTTGCTGGCCTCCGTCTTCCCCGCCCCGCTCTCTCCTGCCAACCGGCACGCAGCAAACGCACGGCATCACGAACAACGGCAATGACAGCAGCAGCAGCAGCCGCGGCGGGCATGGCAGGGGTGGAGTGGGGGGGGGTGGCACTCACTACCGTCGCCGAGCTGGCTGCTGCGTCGACCCTGAACTGAACCAAAAATCAAAACAAACTCAAGAGAAAAGGGGAGATGTCTATGTTACGTTCGAGTGTGCTGTGCACCACTTAAAACCAACAATCTCCCAATCTGCCCCACGCTCTGTGAGCCACACTGCATGTGCTGGCACCAACAAAGTTTTAGTTGAATACTTAAAAAAAAAATGTAAACGAGGAACATGCCAGGCCAACTTACCCGAACCCAAAACAAGAGCTACAGGAGTTGAGTGTCGTGTGCAGAGCACTGCTAACCAGTGGCCAGTTACACAGCACTTCAAGTTCAACTTTCCATTAGTCAGTTACAGAAAAAAAAACATAACACATTGAAGGAGATATGACTAAAATAAACTACTGTTATTTTACCAGCTAAGGCCCAGTGAGCTATTAGCGCTATTTCACAAACGACCTGGCCTCAAATGATAGCTCAACGCAGTGAATTATCGCGTGGGAATTTATAGTAGTCAAATACTCTAAACCCATGTTTCTAAATTTGGAGGGAAAAACCTGAGGACCCGGAGAAAAATCCACACAATGACGGGAAGAGCATGCAAACTCCAAATATACAGCAGGCGTCAGGGTCGGGATCAAACCCACGACCTCCTGTATACCGGGCGAGGTAGTTAACTTTTTGTCACCATGGCACCCTGTCACACAGGATGTGTTATGCCGCTGGCACAGGCCATGTTAATACGTAGCTGGGCCTGTAACAGTTAAACTTGTTCATAATGGCAACGGATTCTCACACTCAAGTTACATGCATTGAATCACGTATACAATAATAGATTATTTAATAGCATTAATATTATATCAGTTTAACACGTAGGCTTTCGCGACCAGTATTGTTCATAACAAAGGTTTTTGGGTTAGATCGCAATATTATAAATGTGTCGCAACCCTCCACCACCCGACACGGCCAAACAGTAAAAAATGCATCGCGTTTACTGATTGGCCGTGTCGGGTGGTGGAGGGTTGCCACACATTTATAAATAACGCCATCTAACCCAAAAACCTCTATTGTGAATTAATATTATATGTAATGTGCATGTTAATTGTACATTGAGGCAAACAGAGCAAACAAAACACGACGGCGTAATATCAAGAAACAAGTAACGAAAACATGAAAAAGAGCCAGAAAATTTCATGTTACGCTGAATCTGTGGCACACTGGTTTGTGCATCGCACAATGAAGCTGGTGACCCGAGTTCGATTCTTGGCCACGGCTAACATCAGTGGCGAGTCATCACCGAACAGGGCCTTGTACACTTGTTCTAGGTTTCGTTAATACGCTGTGGCGGTCTTCATTGCAGCGTCGGTGAGTGGCGAGATGTTAACTACCTTACCTGGTCTTCAAAAGGTCGTGGGTTCGATCCCGACTCCGATGCCTGTATATTTGGAGTTTGCATGCCTCTTTCCCTGTGGATTTTTCCCTCCATATCTAGAAACATGAGTCTAGAGTATTTGGCTGCTATACGTATGCATGTATGTTGAACTTAGTTTTTGCACTATACGTGGCAAACCATGCTAATCGGGAAGGACAATAAACTAAACACAAAAATCAGCTCTTAAGAAATTAGTTTTCAATCTAGATTTAAAAGTGCGTAGCTCCAGTGGCTTCCAAATATAAAATGTCCACATGATGATAAGCCACTTCGCTGAGCCATCATTTGCGATGGCCAGGTGGCTTCTGAAAAATAAGCTATATAGCTCAGTGGGGCCTTACCTCGTAAAATAAAACCTTGCATTTTTATATATCTAGAGAGAGTTTTATTTAGTGTTGATCATGAGTGTAGTTGTTTAGTTTAAGAGTGGCGGCGCGCGTCGTGCGAACGCACCCGAGATGACGATGCAGGTGTCCTTGCTGCGCCGCTTCATGGCCTTGTATGCGGCGTCGGCGATGGCGTAGAGGTGGGGCGGCCGCTCGTACAGCTCGCGCCCCTTGTAGCTCTCCACCACCTGGGGGCCGTAGATGTTGAGCTGCTTGTACGGGTTCACGGAGACCACCACCTCGCCGATGTACGTGTAGATGCGCCCCTTCTCGAACCTGACGGCGACGACGTGGCGAGAGACGCATGCAAACCGTTGTTGTTTTTTTTTTACATTGCACGCGTATTCGTGGTCAGTTTCATCTTCAGTTTTATTCCAATCATCGTGTCACGACATGTATGTGTGTTGAACCTCTTATGGTAGCCAACCACACTAATCGAAGGTGCGGGCGGGAGGACAACAAAGAATCTCTCAGAGCAGCGTGCATCACATCGTTCAGGGAACAGCCCGCAGAAGGAGGTAGCATAGAGCTTCCGGGAGACCTTAAGGCAGGGGGTGTGTGACGCCGATTCCTCCGATGGGATACACATTTGTTGAAACCACCCCTGCCTTAAAGTAATCTCTTTCATCCAAACACTGTCATCCGACCATGTCCATCTCAGTGCTCGCTGAGCTGCATTGGCTGCCGGTTGCTGAACGAATACGTTATAAGGTCGTGCTCATTACACACAAAGTGCTTGCCACAAATGAACCACAATGCCTCGCTGATCTCGTTAAGGAACCTAAACCATCACGCCAACTCCGGTCATCCTGGCAGCAGCGGCTTTTCGCTAGACATCGAACAAAGGCGGTCACCGCATCGCGCACTTTCAGATGTGCTTCTGCAGCCGATATAAGGATGCCACTGGAGCTATGCACTTTTAAATCTAGACTGGAAACGAATTTCTTGAAAACTGCTTTTTGTGTTTAGTTAATTGTCCTTCCCTCGCACCTCCGATTAGCACTGTTGGCTACGTACAGTGAGAAAGAAGTTCAACATACTTATATACTAGGAGGCGCTGAATTTCCCCACATGTCCAACCCCTGAGAAAGGTTATCTGTCAAATTTTGTCAGCTGGAAATGCTTTGCCAAATGAAGTTATTACCCAACGATGATTTTTTTGTTATTGTTCTAGGAACCCAGTTTACCAACAAGCTCCTGAAATTCATATTAATACCCAGAGACCCAGCGATGCCAGCTGAGTGCTCTGACACCTGACCCACCCAACCACCCCAAACACATTTAACTTTGCAACTTAAATAATGAGTTTCCAATGCACTCTTGTATTTCGATGAGTGCCATTTATTCCAATAAAATGTTGTTTTGGAACATAAATGTAAAAACAGGTGTATATATAATTCAGAATCACGAATTCTACTCACAGGATTCAGATGTATACAGTATGTTCGTCATACTTTGTGGAATACATTAATTTAAGGAAATGGAGAATTTGTTTTACACTGGAATAAGTTACATGTGACAGACTCTAACCAATCACAGACGTATTCTTGGTTCTTTCGGTAAAGTCACGTAGAAGGGAAACAATAAAATAATAAAAAGATAAAACAATAAAATTCTCACGACAGTTATAATCAGACCGATACTGTAAAATCAACGTGACGCCAGTAGTGGTCGTTAAAAGATAACTTTGTTATGAGAATGGTAAAACTTTACTCAACGTATACGTACACACATAAAAAAAGTATTTTTATAAGTTGAGTAACGTTTTACCATTTATATTTGAATAAGTTACATCTCCAGCTGCTTAGCACGCCCCACTGACAATTGCACAATATAATCTCTGTAATGTTACATTATGTAGAATGCTTTAAACACTTGTATTATCTACAAATAATGACATCCCTGTGTGAATCCACTCATGGATGAAGCCCGCCCCAAGGTGTGTCGGTCATGTATGTATGTATGTTGAACTTCTTTCACACCGTACGTAGCCAACCATGCTAATCGGTCATCGGGGTTGCTGGACCATAACGCCGGTCAGAGTGGGTTGGTAATGGAGGGGAGGGTGCAAGGGGTGGGGGAAGTTTCTATATCACTTGTCACTGATGTTAGCTGTGTCCAAGAATCAATCTCAGGTTACCGGGATTGTAGCAGAGTGCACAAAACTCTGCGCCACCACTCCATCCGCCCATCTATGCATGATATTTTACTGTGCTAAATTATATCTGTATTATGTTCTATATTTTATATAGTTACTCATATTGCATTTTGTATACACTGTATATTTAAATTTGAGTAGTATATAATATACTTCATGCTTCGATGGTTCATTCGTTCATTTTTTTCGTTTCTCAGTCAGCTTGTCCTGGTGAATGTAGTAGTGGCCACCATGTTGAGTAGGGCGGTTCAGGCCTACCTTTCCCTGGTGACAAACTCTAGCTCTAAATTACTATACACTACTATACACTGACTCTAGCTCTTCCTGGGGAATTCCCAGGCGTCCCCAGGCCAGCTGAGCGACATAGTCCCACCAGCGTGTCCTGGGCCGGCCCCGGGGTCTTCGCCCAGTGGGACGTTGCTGCCCGGTAGAATTCAGAATCAGAATCAGAAAGGGTTTTATTCGCCATGTAAGTTCACACCGACACGGAATTTACTTTGGCAAGATGGTGCACACATTCAACATATAGGAATCTAAAATCTAAAATAAGTTTTAAACAAGTCTTACTATAATAAGGGTTAAAAGTCTAACACTAAGGGGCTGAAGTATATAAAATTAAATAAATATCCAATATAAAATAGCTTTAAGATATAATTTAAAAATACAAATAGGGAAACATAGTTAATATCAGCAACGTGTCGTTATGTAGATCAAATGTTAAAAACAGTGTTAGCCCTTGGCCTTGTTTAACAGGCCAGCAGCAGATGGGAAGAAACTGTTTTTATGGCGTGAGGTTTTGGTCCTGATGGACCGAAGCCTTCTGCCGGAGGGGAGTAGCTGAAACAGAGAGTGTCCAGGGTGGGAGAAATCGGCCATAATCTTCCTCGCTCGCCTCATAGACCTTGTCATGTGCAGGTCCTCGAGGGTCGGTAGATTGCAGGCAATTACCTTCTCAGCAGTGTGGATGATACGCTGCAGTCTGCTCTTGTCCTTGGCAGTGGCAGCAGCGTACCAGACGGTTATGGAGGAGGTGAGGATGGATTCAATGATCGCTGTATAGAATTGCACCATCATTGTCTTTGGCAGGTTGAATTTCTTCAGCTGCCGTAGAAAGTACATCCTCTGTTGAGCTTTCTTGGTGAGGGAGCTGATGTTCAATTCCCACTTGAGGTCCCGGGAGAGAATAGTGCCCAGGAAGCGGAAGGACTCTACAATTTTTACTGGGGAGTCTAACAGGGTGATGGGGGTGAGTGGTGCTGTATTCTTCCTGAAGTCCACAACCATCTCAACTGTCTTTAGAGCATTTAGCTCTAAGTTGTTCTGGCTACACCAGGTCACCAGATTGTCAGCTTCCCACCTATAGTCAGACTCATCCCCACCAGAGATCAGCCCAATGAGGGTGGTGTCATCCGCAAACTTCAATAGTTTGACGGACAGATGATTGGAGGTGCAGCTGTTGGTATACAGGGAGAAGAGCAGAGGGGAAAGGACGCAGCCCTGAGGAGTTCCGGTGCTGATGGACCTGGAGCCAGAGACTTGTGTTCCCAGCTTAACGCACTGCTTCCTGTCAGACAGGAAGTCTGTGATCCATTTACAGGTGGTGTATGGCACGTTCAGCTGGAAGAGCTTGTCCTGAAGCAGGGCAGGGATGATGGTGTTGAAGGCAGAGCTGAAGTCCACAAACAGGATCCTGGCGTAGGATGCTGGGGCGTCCAGATGCTGTAGGGTGAAGTGGAGGGCCATGTTAACTGCATCGTCCACAGACCTGTTGGCTCTGTAGGCAAACTGAAGGGGGTCCAGGAGAGGGTCTGTGATGGCTTTGAGGTGTGCCAGGACCAGGCGCTCAAAAGACTTCATTACCACAGATGTAAGGGCGACCGGTCTGTAATCATTTAGTCCTGTTGGCCTTAGCTTTTTGGGCACAGGGATGATGGTGGAGGACTTGAGACAGGCTGGTACATGGCATGTCTCCAGGGAGGTGTTAAAGATGTTGGTGAACACCGGAGACAGCTGGTCAGCGCAGTGCCTGAGGGTGGCTGGAGAGACAGAGTCCGGCCCGGCTGCTTTGCGTGGATTCTGCCTCTTGAAAAGTCTATTAACTTCTCCCTCCTGAAAGGAGATAGTCGTCTCTGTAGTATTGGTGGGGGATGGGGCCTCTTGGGTTGGAAGGGGTGGTTCAGGACAGTCCAATTGTCTTTCAAATCTACAGTAGAACTCGTTCAGGTCGTTGGCTAGGCGGGAGTCGTTAGTGGTGTGGGGGGCTCTGGGTTTGTAGTTGGTGATCTGCCTGAGCCCTCTCCAGACAGAAGCAGCGTCGTTTGTAGAGAACTGGTGTTTTAGTCTCTCTGAGTACAGTCGTTTAGCCTCTCTCACCGCTTTGCTAAACCTGTTCTTCGACTCCTTGAATCTGTCTCTATCTACGGGGGGGGGGGCATTCTTACCAGGTGACCGAACCACCTCAACTGCTCTTCTTGATCCAGAGGAGCAGCGGCTCGACTCTGAGGCTCTCCCGGATTACCGAACTCCTCACCCGATCATGGAGAGTGAGACCGGCAACCCTGCGGAGAAACCTAATTTCGGCACCTTGTACCCGCTATCTCATCATTTCGGTCATTTCCCAAAGCTCAAGACCGTAGGTGAGGGTGGGAACGTAGATCGACCTGTAAACCAAGAGCTTTGTTCGAGAACTCAGCTCCCGCTTCACGACCACGGAAGGGTGCAGTGGCCGCAACACTGCGGACGCCGCACCGATCCACCGGCCACTTTCCCCCCAATTACCGTCACTCGCGAAAGAGACCACGAGGTACTTAAACTCCTTCACTACGACGGTATAGTAACCATATTGCTTCTGTGCATAATTGTCTCCCAAACACAAACATGCAATCAGGGCAGTGCTCGTTTTTTTTAGCGGATGTGAGCCAGTCGTGTGGATGCCAAATAAATCTGATGAAGATAAATCTATACGCTGTAGAGCACAGCATGGAACCTACACCCTATTCGGTTAACTAAAATATCGGTCGTCTTATTCTCGCTCTTGCGGGGGGGGGGCTTTTCGATGCTTTGCGTCGCTCCCGTCGCCCCCACTCATGTCCTCTTCCCCACCCCCAATGTGTGCAGATAATACTAACTATTGTATGTGTGGTGTGTAAGTATATATGCCTCTACTTTCGATAACTTTTTGATTCAGGCCTTCTGAATGGGTCTCATCATTTAGTTGACGGAGAAACGGAACGCCGGGCTTTTATTAAAAAAAAAATAGATGATACGTTAATGAGCCAACAGCAGCAGTCACCCCATTCACCATTGGTGGGCTGTCAACACAAGTTACATAGCTAAAGGGCACGATATATCGTCTCGCTTGAGCGAGTTGGTGACATCACCTAAAAGCCCGACAGGATGCATACAGGAAACTGCTGAAACATCTGCTGTTTACACGTGCTGCTGAAACAGGAACAATATTTTAAATGGTAAACGTCCATTTTAAAGGGTGACTAACGACACACACACCGACATAAAGGCACGTTAAATAACAACATAATCACAGTTCACGGAACACTGGGTTGCCGCTGTTCATGCTTCTCTTTCGAGCCACTGCTGACATCATTCGCTGCCACGCGTTGCTTTGACATTAGCATCCCGATCATAACTACCGGCAATTGGACAGAATCTGTCTCCCGCGTGTAGCTTAATAAAACAACAACAAAAACCCGTGCCAACTGCATCCTAAACGCTTTTATTCAACAACCACCCGAAGCAGACGGTGCATAATTTTATCCTGTTCGCAAGCAGGAAAAAGTTGTGTGCGGGGAGGGGATGGGAGGGATGGTTGCTGTTATCCATCGTATCGATCTTTCCGATACACTTTTGTGCCGAACGGGCAGCACTTGTGCGAAGCTCATTATTTCCTGCGGATTAGCCCCAAAATGGGTGGTGTGGAAGTTCTCAGTGGGGGGTGAAGCCGCTTCCATTTCGTCATCGACTGACGCTGCAAGCGGGGAGGGGAGGCTCCCTTATCTGAGCCTCGCAGCCACGCGAGGAGAATCGTCGTGGCCAGCTGCTGCTGCTGCTTGCTTGCGACTTCTGCAAGTGCCGAGATGCCACCGGGGTGCCAAGTGAGTGTTGGGTCCAAGCCTTAAGAGCCAGGGACTTGCAAGAAGAACTTGACTCGCAATTCGCAGCCAGGCCGGGCAGCGTTGCGTAACAAGGGTTCGCAACTCGACGTATGCACGAGTGTCAAAGAGGGAGTGTGCGCAAGTGGTAGTAGGTTGCTGATCTCGGTCAGGGGAAGGCAACCCTTTTGGGGCTCCTGAGCGGCACGCGGGCTCTTGAAGGGCCTGCTTCATGGCGTTGCTTATTAATCGCAGTCTCGTATTCGCCCACGTTCATTGCGGGCTCTTGAGATAAGAGCTTTTTTTTAAATATTAAATTCGAAAAAAAAATGCCCCTCCTCGTTTTCTTGGTTGCCGACCCTCTGGTCAAGGTCCTGCTGACCAAGGGGGTGTTGTTGTCAGCAATAACCTTAAACGATTGTTGAAACAATAAGGGCCCGTCCATAAATGACGTCACACGATTTTGACCCCCCCCCCCCTTCGTCACACGGCGTCACAAAAACTCAGACCCCCCCCCTCAAATATGATGTCACAAAGCTCTGCCCCCCCCCCCAAAAAAACATGTTTCCATTTTGAAAATAAAACATGCTTCAAATCGCTTTAAACTATTGTCATTGATGTGCGTATTTAATGTGGCGCTGCACTCTGATGTTGTAGGAGAAAACATTTATTAAAAAGTCTATTTAATTAAGTAGAACGTGTTGTCTATATTTATTTAAAGTTGCGCATTTTGATGTGACGTCACATTTATCACCCCCCCCCCCTCGTCACACATCGTCACAAATGTCTGACCCCCCCCCCCCCTAGGTGTGTGACGTCATTTATGGACGGCCCCTAACACCCTTCATCTAACAAACCCCGGTGAGAGAGCCGATAGTGAGACTCCGAGTTTAGAACTCAAAAGAAATGCAGTGCACGTGCAATAAAACGTCAACACAAACACAAAACATTCGACTGATATGTAAACATTTGAAACATAACAAAGTTAGCGATAGAATTTAAAGATTGAAGGTAACCGTGGAGAATCGAGTGGAGATTGTGAGTCATCTCACAATGGCACCACTGCCCTGTATAATATGCAATTATTCACCCGTCGTATCTGAAGTGCTAATTCACCGGCGTGGTGAAGTATGGTCAAACAGTCCCCGGGGTCCACACGGTGGTGCAGGGAGGCCCTCACATCACCAGTGGAGCGACAAAAGAGATGTCTTCATACGTGGTCGGCACCAAAATAGCCGGCTGAAACAATTGCGTGGCATTAAATACGATTCGCAAAAGAAAGGCCAAACCTCTTGCGGACAGCTGACCGTTGGTTTACAACCATGGTTCTCCCTGTCCCTGAGCTACAGCGCTTCTCTATGACGGCACAGGGGGATGCACGACTGTGGCCGTTCGTTTTTTTTATTTTATTGCCCGCGCCGTTAGTGTTGAGGTCTCAAGACTCCCACGAGGGTTTTAGGACAACAGCTCGAGTCGAACGGTGACCGCACCCGAAAGCCGGAGTCAATATCTTACTGTGCGGGCAAAGACAAACATCCCCCGTAAAGCCTCAACATACTGTCGGGGCAAGTTCTTGTTCGGCCGTCCATAAATGACGTCACGCGATTTGGACGATTTTTTTACCTACCCCCCCCCCCCTTCGTCATACGGCGTCACAAAAACTCAGACCCCCCCCCCCTCAAATATGACGTCGCAAAGCTCTGCCCCCCCCCAAAAAAAACACATGCTTTAAACTATTGTTATTGTAGTGCGTATTTAATGTGGCGCTGCACTCTGATGTAGGAGAAAATATTTGTTTAAAAGTCTATTTAAGTAAGTAGAATGTGCTGTCTATATTTATTTAAAGTTGCGCATTTTGATGTGACGTCACATTTCTCAAACCCCCCCCCCCTCGTCACACATCGTTACAAATGTCTGACACCCCCCCCCCCCCCCAGGTGCGTGACGTCATTTAAGGACGGCCCCTTACCCAGTGGAACTTATTTACTAGTGAGGCCGAGTCGACCTGGGGGAGGTCCAGGACCAATTGAGATAATCGTCCCTTGGTGTTGGCCGTGAGCAGGAATTGAACTCAGGAATTGAACTCGGGTAGTTGGGTTCATAGCGCAGCGCGCTAACCGTGACACTAATGCGTTCACTGGGCGGGCGTGGTGCACGCGTGCACAGACACACACCTGTGGAGACAGACAGTCTGGCTTTCATACCAAAACAGTCTCACAAAGGAATGGGCTGCTCTCGTATTGGGTTCGGACACGTGGTGGGTAAAGGTTGCAGGGCCTTTATTTTGATGGAGATGTCCACGTTTCAAACACCGGTCGTAACATCATAATGCGTCGTCATGGAGCGCTTTGGGTAAACTATAAAAGGGATGTGTACAGGATACAAATTTACAATTCGTTTATAGCTCCCCTGATGATTTCAAAGTTTTTTGGGAAGGGCGCACACATTTCTATCCATCCAATACGGTTTTCAAACCCTTTCATTTGAATAGAATGGAAAATATGAATTTTTAGGTTGATTGGAAACCGAGTACAGTAATCGCTTCATCGGGCAGCATTACGCATTTACGTAACGTGCTGCCGATTCAAGTTGCGTCCGCATCTTACGATATTTCCCCGCTGCTATCATTAGATCCCATCGTGCCAAATCTCTGTCTGCTATATCTTCCCATCTTCTAGCGTCTTCCCCTTTTCCACGTGTTGCTCTTTAGAAATCGAGTAATATACAAAGCGTATTTCATCTGGACACAAAACATTTTCTGGACATACTTAACGACTAAACAAATTATGATTACATAACGAACAAAACGTGTCCTACAATTTAACAAATGAACTGCAGAACTATGAGCGCAGGCCACTTGCAGCAACAGCCACTGAATGAAACTGAGCAATTTGCAGTGGGCACGTGTTTTCCATTCGACTTTGTCTCTACTGGCTGTTTTCTATCAGTCTAACGCATCCCATCAGTCGATCGGTTGCTGGCACGCGTTGAGCAGCGCATTAATGCGACAATATTGACAGAGCAGCAGCCAAGAGGAGGACATCCGCCGTGTTGATGGAGTGACACAATCGACTCGTATGCGGGTGCGAGGTGGGGAGCGGTAGTGTAGTGGTTAGTGCACTGCGCTACGAATCCAGTAACCAGAGTTCAATTTATCCCGCACCTCCAGTTATCACGACGGTTGGCTACGTACGGCGCGAAAGAAGTTCAACATACGTACATCCAGCAGTTGATTGGACATGGCTGCTGATGACGACGACGACGAGGTGTGTGCAAGCAAGGATGAAGAGGAACGAGCCAGCCCTTGCTGCCAGCCACTGGACCGCACCCGCGATTGTTTCGAGCCTCGCAATACGGGCGGGAGTGTGCAGGCGGTGCAACTCCACCGGGCTCCCCCCCCCCCCCCCATTTCATTCACGGCACCAAGGCTCGTGCCAAGCACGCTGCAGGGGTTATCAGAGGCATCTTGGTCGAACGCCCTTTGTGCCCGGCATTTTTAATGATTCAATACCATACAATGTGGATTTATATAGCGTCTAAATTCAAGTTATTATTGTAGGAACTCTTTCAAAGGGGGCCCGTAATTCTTCTTCGCTTTGCCCAGGGCGTCATTTAAATTAAGGTCAGGCCGAGCCCTACTACAATGCGATGCATTTGGATTTAAATAGCTACATTTAGCGTTTAAATGCAACCAACACCTCAAGGCGCAGTCAAAGGCAGATGTTACCAGATTGCTAAAATAATAACAGGATTTTATTACAATTCCCAAGAGGAAATATCGCGGCATCTCGCGAGGTTTACAGAGTCCTAAAGAGTCTGGGTGCGTGAGGTTTAGTGGCGAGTGATGTCAGATAACTGACTCGCCAACTCAAAATGAGTCATAGGCGCTTGAACAAAAAGGTTTCAATGCATTCCAGAAGTTAATGTCCGGGAGTGTAATGAGTTTTATAATTGTGTAGACATCCCATTCAGTGGGTTAATAGCAGTTTCCTGAACGTGACTCATCCTTCATCATCATTAGTCATGGTCAATCCACTGGTGGAAGAAGGCCTTCCAAGTCATTCTCATTTGTGAACAAACCTTTTTGAAACAACATAGAACCTGCATGGTAATTGTATCTATTCTGCATTCCTTCCATGGTTGAGTGGGGGATATGTTGAATGCTGATTGCAGCGCTTTAGTATTGTTATGCCAAATGTGTAGATACATGTGTGACACAATGACACATACATGGCTCCATCAGACGACACTAACCAAACCACACCAAGTCATACCGAGCCAAAACATACCGAGCCGCAGCATGTGGACACGCATGCATGCACTAGGAATTCGTAGGTGTTTTAGTTGTGCTTGTGCACCCCTGCCAAGAGAGCGGTTACATTTTTTTGACCATTCGAATCACACCGGTTCCCTACCACTGCCAGCCAAATCGACTTTGAAATGCTTGGCACAACATCACACACAGATGACACAATAAAGAAAGTCTTTGTGCGAGAGTTTCAGGCGTTGGCATCTACACAAATAAAGCGTGTTCCACAAGTCGCTTGGCCAACTCAAACAGATTGTGTAGACTTGGCCAATCTGGATCAACCACAGGCATCCCAGCCCCACATTCCTAAGATGTAAATAAGACTGAATCCCACACAAAAAAACACAAGCAGGACACACAGTTACATTAATTTTTGCCGATGACCAAATCACCCTGAATGCACCGGATCTCATCAGATCTCAAAAGCTAAGCAGGCAGCCTTGAATTAAGGTGGCCACCTGCCCGGGGTTTCCCAGGGTTGTCATCTTGTTAAGGAGCTGTTCTGAATATCAAATTATTCCCAAGGAATTAAATGCCCCTTTTTTATCAGTTACATGACAGTTACACCACTCGAGATTATACATTTATGTGAAGTTCTCCCCTCTTCGGATTTGTGAAATTTTTCTTGCCATATATTCATTTTTTTTAATGTTGTACCCCATGTGGCAACTGTAGGCTTGAGGCTGGCGAATACTTGGATGACAGACTGCTTAGGAATCCCAGGTATTGTGCAAGGTGGCCAGGAGATAATGCATTCTTGAATGCATTTGTGTATGGCTTTAAATGTTTACCCCATCATATGGGTGATGGGTTTTCTCTGGGCACTCCAGTTTTCTTCCATGTAGAATTGGCCAATGTAGAACCTTCCTAAAGAAGAGCCTTAACGCTCAGTGAGGGTTTCATAGGGCAATAAAGAGCATTGCACTTATTGTTATTACTCAAAATAAAGCATTAATAGTCAAATATGATCCGCGTTTATTTTCTCACGAGTATTGTTTTGGGTCACTAGGGACCGGAGTAGGCATGTGACGAGTAGCCGCAGTCATAGCGAGGTAGGGTGGATGCAACGGCGCCTTGTCCTTAGGGGCCTATAGGGCTGCCCCCCCCCCCCCGTGAGTAAGGAATCTTAATACTGTACGTAATGCTCATGATGAAAAAAATATTAACTGCATATGCCTCTCCCACCCATTATATTTAACCAACGGCCACCACCGGTTGGTGTTGCGGTTGCGAAAATATTTTCCTGGTCACAAACCTGGACACAGACCCAGCTGAGATGACGCTCTGAGGTATCATACTTGCTCACAATGGGCACAAAATTAGATCATATGGAGGGCTTAGCCAACGGAACTGGGAGACAACGCATGAGATGGTTCCTCCAGTGTCAGCGCAGAAACACTTTCTCTGGACTGGTGCCGGAGAACTTCCGACCAGAGGTCTGGCAGATGTCACTGCAGCTTCCTGGCAGTGGGTGAAAATTCTGGAGCGTTTCCGGATTAAGTAGCCCTCCATTCTGTATCCCCACATAAAAAACTAAACACATTTTTTTTTACCAAGTAAGGCCCACTGAGCTATACAGCTGTTTTGCAGAAGCAACCTGGCCACAAGTAATAGCTCAACCAAGTGGAATATCACGTGCCAATTTATAGTAGTCAAACACTCTCAATGCATGTTTAGAAATGTGGACGGAGAAACCGGAGGTACATGGAGAAAAATCCACATGACCACGGGGAGAACATGCAAACGACAAATATACAGGCATCAGGGTTGGGATCAAACCTACGACCTCCTGTATACCAGGCGACGTAGTTAACCTATCGCCACCGTGGCATGCTTGTACTGCTATATAAATAGCAGTAAAAATATTTTCCTTGGTCTATCAGCCCTTTGGCTTCCAGACCAATATTATCCAGCAGCTTATGTTTAAGTAAACAAACGTTTAATCGGTTTCAACCTTCGGGGTCTCATCAGCTCGTTATATAAATGCATCTCTGGCACCAGATGTGATTGCTAAGTGCACTATATCTCAACGGTGGGCCCCTGTTCAAAGCAAAAATTAATATTCAATATATGGCCCGTACAGTATGTGTGTTTGTGCAGCATTATGGATAACATGTAAATTATAAACAGAACAATGTTATGGTGTGTCCACATATAAATAGAAAAATGTTTTAAGTCCATCGGCCCTCCGTCATCCCGACCTATAATATTCAGCGTCTCTTGCATTCATTCCTACACCGAAGAACAACAAAATACAAAGCACTACCAAGAGTGTTCTTCTTACTTTTAGAAAGAAAATTATCTATAATTATATATATATAATTATATATAATTTGGCCCGTACAACTGACTAGGGTGTGTCACGCAGACCCTTCCCACCAAACCCCTGAGAGAAAAAAAAAGATCCAAGCATCTCCCAGTTGCATGTCCCGTGTGTCGCATTTGTTGACAGAAATTATGCGAGGATGGCGTGCTACACGACACCGTGAATGTAGAGTACAGTACATCATCTTGTTGTCAGCCTCCGCTGGACGACGCCTCCCTACACCATGCAGGTTATGAGTGGGGGGGGGGGGCAATATTTGACCACACTGCACCACGCCGGTCAGTGGGAGTCGATGAAGGCAGGGAGCATAGATGTACAGCACAGCAATTGATTGTACTGCGCCACCCTCCATTGCACAAAGCGTAGCCCCGCGGTCCTGTCACAACCTGTGTGTGCGAGGTGGCCACATATCCAAGCACCACCCGAGGCTTACCCCTACTTCTTTCTGAGATGTGACGAGAGTCGGTCACAGGCAGCCCTACGCCCTCTGCAGTTGTTGCAGAACTCTTAACGGAACCAGGGGGAACATTGCATCCCCCGTATATTGGGTGGCTGACAGGTTAATGGGTGTTTCATAATTCTCCATGCCTTTAAAAACGCCACTTGCCTACAAGCAAGGTTCGTGAGATGCAAATGTGACCGCGCGTAAGGCAGAGAACTCTGATGCAATCTTCCGCGAAGCGTGCTCGAAGGATACCGACTAGCTGGAGGAATTTGTTTCTCATAATGGCATATCTTGAGGCACCATCAGAACCATATGTATGGGGTGATGCGTCGAGATTAAAGGGTTAGGGCAAGGGTTTAAGGCTATCAAGAAGGCGCGATGTTCCTCAGACGTAGTCTGCAGTGATGTAGTTTCAAGCAAGGGGGCGATATTTTTGCTATGCCTACTTCCCCAACTGAATAATCCAGATCTAAATGTTTCTCTTACAACTCCACTCTGTTTGAAAGGAGAGATGACGTTGGCATGCACCGACGCAGCAAATAGCATTTCTTCACAACACTAAAACCACGTTATGTTCACACCCAAGTGGTAGTTAATTGTTGTACAACCATGCATCGATCAAAATAGATTTGTAAACGCATGCCACTTGCATCGTATCGTGTGTGTGTTTGAGAATCGACGATTCGAACCGTACACGTCGTACGGCTTTATTCAAATCGCCCATGTTGAATTACACCTCGTCACACCTCGGAGAGTTAAGCGAGATTGAACCTGGATACCACTTGGCTATTATACACAGGCTGTTATCGACCGTGCGGTGAGGTGGTGGGCAATAGAGGGCAAGGCTACAAAATCCACCATTGCGCTGTACCTATGTGCTACCACGTCTACGCCCTCCAACCTTCATGAACCTGCAATGACCAACGCGGCCCTCATCTGGCAACAGTGACAAAAGGACTGAGCGTGTAGTAGATGTGCCGCATGCAGCTAAATCACGTGACCCCCTTTCAGCCTTTGGAGGTGCTCTAATCGCACCTCCGATTAGCATGGTTGGCTACGTACGGTGCGAAAGAGGTTCAACATACAATGCACCACAATGTAATCAAAATACTAGATCGACGAGGAAACCCTGACTCGTGAAAATATATATTTAATCCAGAAGTTGGGCGAGGAAGGGTGGGTTTGGGGGTGGCAAATGATTTATTTCAAGCCCAGTAGCAAGCCACGCTGGACACAGCATGTTAAAGAAATTACACGAACACACTTCCATTTCCCAGGGGACAATTGAGGTCAGGGGAAGGAGGGTGGTCGCAGCGTTAAGAGAGAATCGCCAGGCTGCTGTTTTTGCCGGTGAAAAGGGGCGGAACGTTCGCCCCTCGCCAATGTAAAATATGGTCGCGATTTTGGGGTTTTCCAGTTGACAAGGATTTTTTCGTGAGAGCATTCCGAGCTCGGGAACCCTTAAAGAGCCCCGGGTGAGGTGTATCCTCCAGTGCAATTCAATCACCTGAGCGCGTAAATAATATGCTCACACAAAAGCAATTGTTGAATCTTCGGACCACACCTTACCTGGCTTTGTCCTGAGACCATTGGGACCGATGCAATCGGTCAACTGGGTTTGTCCAACGGGTTTTAGGGACGAAAACACAGCATGTGGTGTATGACGATTAAACAACTGCTTTGTGTGAGCACATTATCACTCGTTCCATTCATTGTAGCGACCACACCTGCATCAGGGAAATTAGAATTCCAGACCTCTCTTGGAATGCCGTCGCAAGCCGATGAACTCTGGTTAAGTGGCATATACATTTGAGCTGTGAGAAGACAGTCTTGTGTAATTGTGTCCATGCAGATTGTGCGAAGTGTGTCTCAATTTTTCTACTCTGACATCCCCACTAGTAGTTACTTCCCAAAAATGCTACCAATTTAATTTGTAGGTTGCCCATGATATGTTTTAGTTATATAACCACATTCCGAATTTCAATTAAAAAAAAACTGCATTAGTAAAATTTTTGGATGGACATGATCAATGAGCATTAATTGCTTGCATATCAGTGCGCGAACCAAATGGTATAAATTGGTAGGATTGGAAAGTTTACTACCTGTACTGCAAAGCAGACCCCGGGGACAAATCTAACCACAATTAGCTTGACATTACAATAACACCGATGTCGTGATGCGATTCCTGATGAACAGGCACAGTTACAAATTGTATTTGACGGCAGGGGCTGCTGCCGGACAACAATTTTGGCTTGGCTTGGCAGTGCACTTGCGTTGGCCTCCCCGGCAGTGGCATTTCCCCTCCCCTCCCCAACACTGCAACCAGAGCTCCGAACCCAGTCACGACATCCTGTGCCGTTGTGGGCACACACACACACGTACAGTGAGCGAACTCGTTCCACACACCACACGCACGCACGCACGTCCGTGTCTGCACCCACCCACGCACCGCGAACTGTAATCGCAAAGACGGAAGAGGGGGAAGTAAGAAAATAAGAGCGTTGTTTTTTGTTGTTGTTGTAAATATCTGACGGACCCCATTAACTGGCGAAAATGGAGCGGGTTTCAAATTTCAGCCAAACGCACACACAAAACCCCACCCCCCTCCGCCCCCCGGGAAAGGATGGGCATCAATAACGAGCAGCAAATCCTCCACCTGTAATGTAGATCTCTCTGGCGTTGGGCGCCGGCCTTTTTGGGGAGGGATACGAGTTGGGAGCAAGGCGGGGAACGTGGTGCAGAGAAAATGCGAGGAATGCCGCCGCCGCCGCCGCCGCCACCACCACCACGGGTGTGTTTTTTTTTTGTTAAACAGGAAGAGAGGAAGAGGGTTGATTCACGGAGGGGTGGGGGACGAGTCCACAGCGGCAATGCCCCACAAACCAACACAGGCCCCGATGTTCGCCGTGGCCAGGAATTAAACTGGAGCCACCCGGGGTCTTGCGCCAACAACGAGCGGTGGTGGTGATGCTGCTTGCTGAAGTGTGCTGAAGCAGCGTAGCCATGCACACTGAAGTATTTTATTTTTGCCGTAGCGTGCCGAGTTTTAAAACAAACAAACAAAAAAGCCCGCGCAGGTTTTCGCGAGTTCTTTTATTTTTACAGAGGCGAGCTGGTCACACGTGAATGTCTCATCGAAGTGGCTGATATCATTTGTCGCGCCTGGGAAATTTTCAATAAGCAGCCAAATAATGGAAACGTGCGTGTCTGAATGGGGAGGGCAAAACTCCGGAGGGAGAAATCCACGTGTAGGGGACGGGGAGAACACTCAGGCCTCCAAATATATAACAGACATCGACGTCAGGATCCGGGATAGACCTTGCGACCTCCTGCCTACCAGGCAAGGGATGATAGCATCTCCTTAACCCCACCCTGGCCACTGAACAAACGAAAAGCAATGTCAAAATGTGTGTTTTTTTTCATGTTTGTCAACGGCACCTGTAAAAATGTAAATTCTACCTACGGTATAAAATAACTTAACGTGTCCGAATGCACGCGAACAGAGGGGACGAAGCAATTAAATCGCGCTCGTGCGCAAGTGGTTAGAGGTGGCGACGATTTAAGGCCTTCATCTAGCAGTGAACTGAGCACGGCAGATGATATCGAAGATAGTTGGGCGAGACAACGCACCTTTGTGTAACTTCTTTCGCACAGTGCCTGGCCAACCATACAATGAGATCACACATTCCTAAGCCATTGACGGCATTAGGAATGCATTTAAGAGTGAAGCCGCGTCTTATCACAACGTGAACGAAGCTAATCTGTATTCTTAGTTTTTTCGGTAAAGTCACGTTGAAGAGAAACAACAAAATAACAAAATATATATAAAACAATAAAAAATTCTCACGACGTTTCGACCATAACTCAAACGGTCATCATCAGGTGTGTCGGTTTGCATAAATTTATTTTGAAAACGGCATATTTATTTATATATATATAAAAAAATAACGTTTGCGTCACGCGCAACGATTGGCAGTTTGCCCAGGACTAGTCCATCTATTTTTTGAAAAGAGGAGGGGGGAGACGAAATTTGTTTTTATGTATGCTGTCTGAAAGCCACTGTAAGCGTGAACAATCAATCAAGAACTGAAATGATTTATCAAATCTTTCCAATGATTGCTAAGATAGAATCCATCTTCTCGGTTGAAATTGTCTCTGTACTTGTATATGTGGATAGCCTCATGAACGAATCTCTCATGGAAGCCAGATGGCTTACAAAGAACCTCCGTCTTGGAAAAGTCAATGGCATGTGAGCCTACTGAATTAGAACAATGATCTGCTACGGCCGAGGTGTTGGTCCTACCGTGTTTAAGGTCTGCTTTATGTTCACGAATGCGGTCCGAGATATGGCGTTTGGTTTCTCCAATGTAACTACTACCACAGAGGCAACTTAGTTTGTAGACACCAGGGTATTGTATGTCCGGAATCACAACTAGCTCGTTTTTTGTCTGAAATCCTGCGTCCTTTCACTGGAAAAACCACCTCTGCGGTACAAAATTCTACTCACCTGGTATCAACAATCAAGGGTATTTCCCTGTCCCCAGACGACCTGCTTGTCAGTTTTGATGTAGTTTCCTTATTCACCAAGGTTCCTGTACCTGACACCATTGCAATCATTGAAGACTTGGTTCATCAAGGACTAAACACTGAGGTACCCCCCCTGGTGAGACACTGTTTAACCAATACATACTTCACTTGGAATGGAACTTTCTACAAACAAACTGAGGGCACCCCAATGGGCTCCCCCCTTTCTCCAGTTATAGCTAACATTTTCATGGAGAAATTTGAGACTGACGCCATCCAGACTGCCACTCTGCGCCCAACCTTATGGAAGAGGTACGTGGATGACACTTTTGTCATCTGGCCACATGGCCGGCCTGCTCTAGACCAATTCTTCGACCACATCAATTCCATACACCCAGCCATCAGATTTACCATGGAAGTCGAAATAGATGGCAAGATACCTTTTTTGGATGTCCTAATTAAAAAGAGACCTGATGGTTCAATGAGCCACTCTGTCTACAGGAAAGCTACCCATACGGATGCTTATCTGAAACCGGATTCCCACCACCATCCATCACAGAAGAATTCTCTCATCAAGACTCTGTATCATAGAGCCCAATGCATATCCGACCAGGAACACATAAGCAGTGAACTCAAGCACGTACACCAAGCTCTTAGGGCTAATGGTTACTCCGACTATACAATCCGCAAAGCTATCACTCAAACCATGAAGAAGAACCCTCTTGAGGAGCCTTTCAAAACCATCACTTTACCCTACATTGCTGGGATCACAAAAAAGATCTCCAAAATCTTGAATAAACACAAGATCCAGGTCCGTTTCAACACATTACATAAAATCCGTGATCTGGTTCCGTCTGTAAAAGATGTGATTCCGGACATACAATACCCTGGTGTCTACAAACTAAGTTGCCTCTGTGGTAGTAGTTACATTGGAGAAACCAAACGCCATATCTCGGACCGCATTCGTGAACATAAAGCAGACCTTAAACACGGTAGGACCAACACCTCGGCCGTAGCAGATCATTGTTCTAATTCAGTAGGCTCACATGCCATTGACTTTTCCAAGACGGAGGTTCTTTGTAAGCCATCTGGCTTCCATGAGAGATTCGTTCATGAGGCTATCCACATATACAAGCACAGAGACAATTTCAACCGAGAAGATGGATTCTATCTTAGCAATCATTGGAAAGATTTGATAAATCATTTCAGTTCTTGATTGATTGTTCACGCTTACAGTGGCTTTCAGACAGCATACATAAAAACAAATTTCGTCTCCCCCCTCCTCTTTTCAAAAAATAGATGGACTAGTCCTGGGCAAACTGCCAATCGTTGCGCGTGACGCAAACGTTATTTTTTTATATATATAAATAAATAAATATGCCGTTTTCAAAATAAATTTATGCAAACCGACACACCTGATGATGACCGTTTGAGTTATGGTCGAAACGTCGTGAGAATTTTTTTATTGTTTTATATATATTTTGTTATTTTGTTGTTTCTCTTCAACGTGACTTTACCGAAAAAACTAAGAATATGAATTACTGCAGTCACGAAAGCTTTAAATCAAAATTTAGAAGCTAATCTGGTACGTGGGCGTATACATAAAAAAACTAATTTTAATAGTAATTATTTTCACGAAACGGATGTGAATACCACATAGGGCCACGTTCATTGACGACACGCGTACCGTATATTAATAAATAAAGGCAACACGCATGTTGTCTAACATTGGCACGGCACCCAACGTCCCATCATCACGACACGCGCCACCGTGGAAAGTATATCACGTGCGCAGAGCGTTACTCTTGCGCGGCTTGCCGCCAGGTACAGCGAAGCAATACCACCCAGCCCCCTCTTAGGGGCCGTCCATAAATGACGTCACAAAGCTGTACCCCCCCCCCAAAAAAAAATATGTAAAACATGCTTCAAATCGCTTTATTCTATTGCCATTGTAGGGCTTATTTAATTTGGCGCTGCACTCTGATGTTGTAGGAGAAAACATTGATTAAAAAGTATATTTAATTAAGTAGAACGTGTTGTCTATATTTATTTAAAATTGCGCATTTTGATGTGACGTCACATTTCTCAACCCCCCCCCCATGTCACACATCGTCACAAATGTCTGACCCCGCCCCCTAGGTGCGTGACGTCATATATGGACGGCCCCTTAAAGGCATTTCATTCTTGACTTAAAGCTTTCGTGACTACAGGAATTCATATTCTTTGGGTCTTTCGGTAAAGCCACGTAGATAGGAAATTATAGTTTTTCTTACATTGACATGCTAATCTCTCACAATACAATGGTCACCTCCGCAGCTTCGTCATCGTGGAGGTAGCTCAGCTCTCCGATCTTACATTGACATGCAAATGTCATATAATAGGGTTTTTCCCCTTTTTTCTGGCAACAAAACTGAAACCTTTTTACAAGGATTCATGTCCGCATTAACAACAATACCTACAGTCAAAATGCAAACAAAAAAAGATACTATGATAATATATGCATTGTCCTTGAAACTGATTGGTCCACACCAAGGGACGGCTTTCTTTTGAGCCTCGACCCAATTGGTGCTCGACCAGATGACGCCAAAAGGCGTTACACAGCTCAAAGACAATGCACTATCAAAGCAATGAGGGATCGGGGTGAGCATATACATCATTATACCTCCTTTGCCAGTACTAAAATATAATAATAGGGGTTTTCCCCTTTTTTCTGGCAACAAAACTGAAACCTTTTTACAAGGATTCATGTCTGCATTAACCACAATACCTTTTTCCCTTTTTTCTGGCAACAGAAAAACCCTATTATTACATTTTGGAACTGGCAAAGGAGGTCTAATTATGCAAATGTCATCTCTAGCCCCGCCCACTTCGCTTATGACCCTTGGGTTACACCCATCTCAAACCTTTATAACATCCTGCCTCAGCAGCTCTCCCGCTATATTGTTTCACCTGATGACGATTGCTTGTGTTGCGATTGAAACGTCGTGATATTTTTTTTATTATTTTTCTATCTACGTGGCTTTACGGAGAGACGCAAAGAATAGACATTCCAGTGTTAACATCACGTACAGCAGTGAAGACACCTCATCGCGGTCTCCCTGCCGGCGTGAAGCAATTGCAATCAATCATTCACGCCTCCTGCGGATGACTGCAATGCTTCAGCGCGATGACATCTGCACTGCCTCACCCTTTAAGATTCCGTGGGCAGCCCCCCCCCCTCCCTTTCCCATCATCTCCTCTCTCAAGCCCTTCCCCCCAAATTGTTGGAAATTAAAAGAGGGTGAATAACTTTTATGAGTATAATAAACACAAATGGTTTAAACTAAAAACTAAACTATTTATTTTACCAGGTAAGGCCCACTGAGCTATGTAGCTCTTTTTTCCAGAAGCGACCTGGCTATCACAAATGATAGCCCAACGAAGTGGCTTATCACGTGGAAATGTATAGCAGCCAAATACTCTAAAACGCATGTTGATTCTAAATGCGGAGGGAAAAACTGGAGGAAAAACTGACGCCACCACAGGGAGAGCCATGCAAACTCCAAACATACAGACGTCAGGGTCGAAAACGAACCCACGACCTCCTGTATACCAGGCGAGAGAGTTAACATCTAGCCACCGCGTCGCCCTGCTTAAATCACGTTCAAACGTACTCGGGAAACTTTTGTATTGTGCCGAGTATCTTCATTTTGTCCCACGTGACAATTTTTATTACTTCCCCACCCGCGACGCCTGCTATGCAGGTGGGCAGCTGTGGCGGTGAACGCAATAGACAACTTCTCTCGAAAGCTTTTGGGGGGGGGGGGGCACAGCAAAGGTAGACTATGATTACGTTAACATTTATTCATTCACAGCCTCTTTAGTCAATCCGCTGCTGATGGCCTCCCCACGCCGTATCAGTCGTGGAGATTGTTTGACCACACTTCACGACGTTGGTCAGTTCGGGTTCGTGAAGGGGGACACCCAGGATTTGTTAAATGATCAACTCGTCACTGATGTTAGCCGTGGCTAGCAATTGAACTCACAAATGATTCGTGTGAATCGTGGCAGTGAAGTGGCGCCGCGTTTAACGAGATGTTAACTACCTCACCTGGTATACACGAAGTCGTGGGGTCTATCCCGACCCTGACGCATGTATATTTGGAGTTTGCATGTTGTCTCCGTAGATTTTTCTCCGGATCCTCTGTTTTTTTTTTCCCTCCACATTTAGAAACATGCTGCTATAGATTTCCACACGGTAAGCCGCTTCGTTGAGCTATCATTTGTGGCAAGGTCGCTTCTGAAAAAAAGTTCTGTAGCTTTGTGGGCTTTACCTGGTAAAATAAATAGTAAAAAAAAGAGTGGCTCACTTGTCCTGCTTTACACTAAAAAAAAAAATAATAAATGACCGTCAGGTATCAAACCGCGACCCGCGGTCATGGCTGGCTCTTCGCAGATTTCCTTATTCTTGGTAAACCACACATAGAGCATTGTATTCACAGTCTTTTATTTTTCAGTGGTGTAACACAATGATTACGGGGCAGTTAAGCGGCGAAAAGCAATTGTGGTGATTTGTCTGTATGCTGTTCTTGGTGCGTACGGGAGGTGTTGTTTGAGTGGGATGTGACAGCGAGACATGTCACAATTCTTCGACCGAGTGTTTAAAGTCAATCCCCACGCTCACAAAACGCGCCTCGGGTCGCGTGCATCAGACCTGTACAGTACTATATTTACAACTTGAACTAAACTGCATCCCCTTTATGTCGATCAAAATAATGCGGTAGTGCATCAAGGTCAGGACATATGAGACAGATAATAGAAAAGAGACAACCAAATTCCAATTGAATCGTTTACAATACAATATGTATTTACCATACACTAGATAGCATCCAAATGTGACTGCATCTCTAGATGTTGTTCAAGAACATTGGACGTTCATCTTATAGACGGAGGCAGTCAGTCAGCCAGTCAGTCATAGGCAGAGGGGAAACAGGAAGGTTTTGAGCCCGGACTGAAACAGATGCAGGGGGACAACAGCGCAGGTGACTGTGGGAAGGGAATTCCAGGATGCGATCTTTCCTCATTGTAATCCTGACACACCGCATTAGGGCAATCCATTAAATCACAGAGTGTGTGGATGCTTACATGCCTGGTGAAAGAGGATGTCAAAGGTACGTGTGGGCTGCCTGTGTTTATGGTCACAAGATCCACAGCACAAAAGCATGGGCAGGTCAGCCCCATGGAGAAACCGGAATAACACGCTATGCAAGCACACACCCTATAAAAGGATAATCACGCTTTCACTTATTTTTCTACGCATGGCTACCAAAAGACAAATGTTTCTCGTTTGGTCAACATCAGTGTTTTTCACGAATAAAATAACTCGCCACTCGGAGGCTACGCAGGGTTGGATCAGCCGTGGGTGGGAATCGAGCGCTGGTATCTGGATTTATTCCGCAGTGTGCAACAGCGATGCACGTATATCCCTCTCTCTCCCTCTACCCCTTAAAACTGCGCATACTCAGGGGAGGTCTGTGTTGCTTGCTGCACACCCACTTGCCACATCTTCCGGACTACCTGTGCAACGCGGGCGGATTGTATTCGTAAGAAAATATGTCAGCACTGGAACGAAGATAGAAACGTTGGACTCACTTCTCAAACCCTGGGGCCAAACGGACTTGACACGGGCTGTGAACAGCCAAGTCGGCTGATTATAATTATGCATCTATAAACAATGCACTATGACCGACCATATCACCCAGAATGTGCCTCACCTCTTCAGATCTTGGAAATTATGTAAAGTTGAGCACTTGTTGGTGCCGTAATGACTGTTTGAGAATGCCAGGTGCTGTGGACTTGGGTACATCGATGGTGAGGTGGTCACGACATGGCAGCACACCAATGGATTATTGACTCTTATCTGTGTGGAGCTTTGCGTACCACTGCTTCATGTGTGTTCGAGTTTTCTCCAGGTGCTCCAGTCTTCTTCCACGTGAAAGCCACTCAGTAGTTGAAAAGGTCAAACGTCCCAATGTAGCGGGACCCTCACGAACAAGGTGTCCTTATACTCAGTGAGGCTTTTGTGGGTTCATAAAGTTCCACGGTGGTGAGATGTTAACTGCCTCGCCTGGTATGCAGGAGATCCATGGGTTCGATTACAACTCTGCCGCCTGCTGTATATTTCGAGTTGACATGTTCTCCCCGTGGTTGCGTGAACATTTCTCCGGGTCCTCCAGTTTTACCCTCCACATGTAAAAACATGTGCGTCGAGTATTTGGCTGCGATAAATGTCCACGTGATAAGCCACTTCGTTGAACTATCATTTGTGGCCAGGTCGCTTCTAAAAACGAGTTATATAGTTCAGTGGGCCTTACCTGGTAAAATAAAATTTTAAAAAATAGTTCAATAGTTTATTTTAAAGGCATCTACTGCACAGTACTGCATTTCAATTCGAATGCATGCGGTGACTAAATAGGAACATTAATGTCTCAGCCATATTTTAAAATTCTGTATAACGGAAGAGGGACACTCTTGGTGTGGAGGTGAACATGAAAGGGGTCGCGTGCACAGCAATTTTTTTTTATTGTGTATCATAAATGTGGTTAGTGTCCAGATCCTAATAAAATCATCTCATCTCCACCAGCATGCAACTAAATTAACACCCACTCAGTTTGTTTAATGGACTGCAGATCTATTCAGTTTATAATTTAATAATGGATACAATTAAAGTGGACGCAGGGAGGCGGGGGGGGGCAGGAATTGTGCTATGAACCTGGTGACCCAAGTACATGTGTACCTTAAAAGCTTTCGTGACTGCAGGGATTCATATTCTTGGATCTTTCGGGAAAAGTCACGTAGAAGGGAAATAATAAAATAATAAAAATAAAACAATAAAATTCTCACGTTTCGATTGCAACACAAGCAATCATCATCAGGTGTGAAAACCACAGCAAGAATTGTATTATTTTATTATTTCCCTTCTAAGTGACTTTACCAAAAGAACCAAGAATATGCTTTTAGAGTATTTAGCTGTCGTATATTACCACGTGATAAGCCACTTTGTTTAGCATTAAATTGTGGCCAGGTCACTTCTGAAAAGAGTAATATAGCTCAGTTGACCTTACCTGGTAATAAAAACTTTTTGTAACATTTACCGAGTCGAGTGGCTGTTGAACATCAACGCTTTGCATCGCCTTTAGTTTAAGCGTTAACGTGACGTGCTTGACGACATTTCACATGGCATTTTTGGAATTTGCAGAACGCCGTGTAATAATGGGAATGGATTGAAAGGGAATAAAGAGAGATAGAGAGAGGGTTTCACACCTGATGATGATTGCTTGTGTTGCAGTCGAAACGTCGTGAGAATTTTATTCTTTTATATTTTTATTATTTTATTGTTTCCCTTCTACGTGACTTTACCGAAAGAACCAAGAATACATGTGTACCGTACATATTTTGAACTTCGCACTGCACATAGCCAACTATCCTAATCGGAGGTGCGATGCAAGGCCAAAACTGACATCCACGGCGGTGATATCTGAACCTTTCCCGGCCTCCCCATCCCCCCTCACCAAGCCGCAATTCGCAGCGTGGTGAAGTATGGTCAAACAACCCCAACAATTGACAGCGTGAAGACGCCTTCGACAATCAGAAGACTGACAAAAAGCTGGAATTATTAAAATAACAATATCGTAACTACAATTTCAAAATCTTCATTTAAACACCATGATACTATATGCAGTGTAGGAGGAAATTCACGCGTTGGTAAATGTTCCTGTTTGTCCGAATTTCGGCAGAAACTTGCCAATGCCTCGATCCATCACCAACAAGCGGGAACATCTGCTGGGCAATGCTATTCGGCAGTATCATCGATATTTGTGAACCTGGTCCACTGTGCATAGATAAAAACAAAAATAAAAGTTAAAAAACTACTCAAAAACGTGAAACCTCGATGTGATTGTGGGACCACAGATTGATCACAGCATAGTTCACTGCTCACTGGTTCAATCGATCTACAGCAACACTAACTCCTCTTATCTGTCTTCCTATTATCCGCATCCCGGAAGCAATCTACCATTGTGCAGATAAGGAGTGACCAAGAGTGGCAACAAATGTATCATATCCATGCTTATCCACTCAGAAGTAGTGGCACATTCATCCAAATATCTGTGCTATCCGCGGATTGCAACGAGGAAAACAGGAGTAATATTCACCGATTAACGTGGATAATCGGACCTGCCAATCGCAGCCCACTTCCAAGACGAAATGGAGTGCCATGGGAGGTTTAGAAATGTGCATGATTTTTTTCTAATCCAGCTACTTACCGTAAAGTCTCAGAATAGTTTGCAAGCTCTTAATACCAACTGCACTCTGTATCATGTTAGTTTACTGTTTGCCGGCACAGTTGTGTGTCCTGCCAGCTGGTGCAAGTCACGAATCTAGTGTGCAGTCCTGGAAGCAATACAATACTTATACTGTGTCTTTTTTTCCTTGGTTTATTTTGTCCACTGTTTTGTTTCAGTTTTCCATAATTTCGCTGCGATGTTGTTCTGGTCCGGTGGGAAGGCCAACTCTTTTGAGTTCTTCAGTAAGTTTAAACAGCTTTAAATTACGTTTCATCGTTCACTTGACACAAGGAGCAAATAAAACTACATCCACATTTAAACAAAATCTCACAGCAGCTGCTGTTTTAAGAAATCCCATCTCTCAGTTCCCAAGCGTTAAATCCATCAGCGTTGCACGTAGTGCACGACAGTGAACCGCTTATTATCCGTAACCCTGTTACCCACCATTCTTAGTATCCGTGGGCCCCGAATCGAACTGCAAGTTTTGCACGATATTTTTCCGCGGCAAAAGTGGAGTCACGTAGCAAACTTATCCTACCGTGCGGATTTATTCATAGATTAGGGTCACTCAGAAGTGGTCTCCGCAAGCGCTGCATTCATCCAATTATCTGGAAGTTTTTCACAGATTAGAGGAGTACTATGGCAAGTTCATCACATCATGAAAAATATCAGCACAGCTCGGTACCTGAGACAAACTCAGCGAACAAACAGCACGGGTAAAAGTCTGGTAAAAGTGCAGAGCCTTAAATAACTTTTTCCCACTCGAGTAGGCTCTGGACAGCTCCAATGAAGGGGCATTTGACCTACTCTTCGCGCTGGGCCAACACGTCTTGGAAGAGGTGGGAGTACCCACACTTCACCCCCACCACATCACACCTGCCGATGAACCGGCTGTGGAGCACCCATTTGTTACCGCTGGGTGCACAGTGGCGGAAGGTGGCTTTTCGCTGGGTGCACAGTGGCGGAAGGTGGCTTTTCGCTGGGTGCACAGTGGCGGGAGGTGGCTTTTCGCTGGGTGCACAGTGGCGGAAGGTGGCTTTTCGCTGGGTGCACAGTGGCGGGAGGTGGCTTTTCGCTGGGTGCACAGTGGCGGGAGGTGGCTTTTCGCTGGGTGCACAGTGGCGGAAGGTGGCTTTTCGCTGGGTGCACAGTGGCGGAAGGTGGCTTTTCGCTGGGTGCACAGTAGCGGGAGGTGGCTTTTCGCTGGGTGCACAGTGGCGGAAGGTGGGTTTTCGCTGGGTGCACAGTGGCGGAAGGTGGCTTTTCGCTGGGTGCACAGTAGCGGGAGGTGGCTTTTCGCTGGGTGCACAGTGGCGGAAGGTGGCTTTTCGCTGGGTGCAGTGGCGGAAGGTGGCTTTTCGCATCTCCGATGAGGACGGTTGGCTACATTGCGAAATAAGTTCAGCATACATACATACATGTAAGAAACTTGCACCATCATTTAAATTATTGTGCCAGGAGACTGAATGGAACAGGTGACCTCTGGATTGCAAGCCCAGTGTGCTATCCATTATACAAGAGCAGCATCCTCAAAGCCTGGTACCCAGGGCTTAATTTCAGTCAGGTCAGTCTAGGTCAGTGATGGAAATAATTTCCACAGCTGGTACGCCACATACAATATACCTTCCACTGTGGCTGGTGGTCCAAGCACCACATCATGGAAGCAATCCAAGGCCTGCCGATAGCTGCGCTATGAACGACCGCACTGGCAATGCTACTGTACTAAGAGCAGAAGAGAAAGATAACATTCTTCGCTGTGACACAAACCATATGGCGATGCGCGTGCTGCAGGAATCTGCAGCCATGTGCCGCAATCACCTTCACTGGCAGCTGCCAGCGATGTGCCCAGCGCATGGGACAGATGTAGCAGTTTCCCCCTTAAAATAAAATTGTTAAAAGTCCTTACCCCCCCTCCCTCCTTTATATAGCCTTGTCTGTTTTTTTATTATTATCCTGGTCTGTTTACATATTCGTACAATAGTCACCCTGGTACTAACCTAATTGTACTTTGATCAGCCTAAAAATAATCTACCCAAGCTAACTTACGACAAATGGGAAATGCTAATTTAACATCAATTTATGTTAGTGCAGTATGTTTGTTTTCTCGTGCATCAACGCCGTTGTTTTTCCTCTGCTGCACTCTTTGCTTCACTGCTAGACTGTACTTTATTTCTTTGCTTTTGTCGTTTTGGTGAACCAGATCACTTTTTTGCAATGGGACCCATCCCGGTCTCGTATCCTCACCTGGTTAAACAAAATAAACTTGAGACTTGATACTCTTTTGCAGACTTCAGGCACAACATGTAATACTTTAACAGTTGATTGCTGCTCCATTTGGGCCTCCCTGTTAAAAATGACACGTGACCTTCAAGGTGCCCCTTCACCCCCTTAACAATGTGCAAAATCACTGTCAGATGCCACATCAGGACAGGTGACACCAACTTGAGAAATCGAGGGGTTGGGTTTGTTGGAACAGAGAGCTTAATTTCCACTGTCCTCGATGGGGTTCATCGTTGTTTTACTAAACCCGTGGCATTTTAATCTGAGCACAAACGTTGAAACAAAATTACGCCTTGTAGATCCGGCCAGGTGGCTCAACGGCAGAGTGGTTCAGGGTCACGGAATTGCGAGTTCAAATCCTGGTTGGGGGTTCACTCATCATCCCTCCAGTGTCCATCAAACAAGTAACACTTTTTGGGAAAGTCAAGAGTGTTTTTTTTTCCTTTGGATAGACTCGCCCCCAGCCATAAGAATGTGGAATTTAAATCACTGGCTCATGGCTCTAAAGAGGAGATGAGTACCACCTCAACGATAATTTGAGCAGGAAATCACTTTGGCTATTTGACGAGATAGGATATGGGCGGAATACATTTAGTAGCTTGTAGCGTCAGCTTGCTCCACACAAGTTAGGCAACCTCAGAGTCAATGTTAAATATAACTGATTCTTAAATAAAACCGCGACTCAGGATCGCGACAATTCATCGAATCGCAAGGGGGGGTGAAGAAGAGTCACCGTCCTGCAAATCATCCCTCTGCCTACCTGTGACAATCAGCAGTTGTCTCTCGTCTTGCACAGAAGAGCAAGCTGTATCGTAGGATGTAGAACTCGGGAAAATTGTTGGTGCCAGCTCACCACGTGGGTGCTTCGCGGCTCGTCTGTGGTTCCTCGTGCCCGAGTCGCTCTCTCCCCCTTCGAGAGTGAGCGAATACTGAGAGCGTTACAGGTTGAAATTATTATTGTCCCGTTACAAATGTGCCGAAAAGTGTGCAGGGGAGCATGGAAAGGTGCTCGCTTGGAATTACACTTGGTGACCCACTCATACTGGACATCTGTGAAAAAGAGATTCATAGCTCATCGGATTCCTCCAGCCGTCTAAATAAAGATTCTGATACACTGAGAGACGGGAGGAACCCGTTGATTAGTTGACGTACGAAAGTTAGCTACGTCATATCGACTGAAGGAAATGTAAATGGGTTTGGGGAGAACATGTCGCGAGAACAGATGATGGACAATGGTCGAGACGAATGATGGGACTGGCAGCCAAGGCAGGGATACACAGCCGAGAGGACATCTACTGTGGAGATGCAGTGACTTAAGCGGTTCATTTGTAGGTACTTGATTAAAACACATGAAATTGTGATGTGTTTGATCTTTGCAGAGGCCTTCATACAGCAATGTACAAATCGTGGCTGATGATGATGTCATGTCGAGGCTCAAATTAGTCTGGCAGTCATTAAACAGCACTTGTTGCAATGGAAATTGACTGACATTCGACGGGGAGAAAGAGAGTGCTCTTGGAAGGCCTCCAAGGTAATGAATGCAATTTGGGCTGGGAAAAGGTTGAGCTCTGGGTCATTTGTCACTAAACATCCTCAATATCGACGAGCAGACAGACGCAGTGTGCATCAGAGCAGGATGTGTGGTGAGCAACATAAAATGCTCATGTTTGCAAATCATAAAATATACAGCCACAACTAAAGTCTATGACAGCATATAAACGTTCTGGGCAATTTTAACATATAGTAGAGTACACGACTGAAGGTGGAGTCTTGTCTAATCTGACGTGAAGATGATTATGGAAATTTATTTTCAATTTATTCGAAAGTTAAACCCACTAAGTGTTTTGCTTCGTGCCCTTTCAAGTTAAAAAGCCAGCCAAATGAGAATTCAACTCGAGTCTTGGCTTAAGACACAAAACCATGGTGTATATGGTTTTGTAAGTTAGCGTTGTTCCCGGCACCTCTGATTAGCACGGTTGGCTACACGGTACGGGGGGGGGGGGGGCTTCCCCATGCCGTGCGGGTGTCGTGGGTGTTATATGGCCATATTTCACCATATTTCAATTAGATATTGCTGCACTGCCCTCTGGTCCATATAGTAAGAATAAATGTTTGCCTTTTTAAACAGGCATTCTCAATCTCAGCCCACGAAGTTGGGGCTTTCCCCTCTCCATGCTGCTCATGGGATTTTTTTCACCATACTTATAATAGACTGTCGTCTATATTGGCGGTCATGTCATTGGGTCTTTTTGGGTTTGGAGGAGGGTCGGCTATAAGCTCAGTTAATTCCTGTGCATTGGCTAAGTGCTCCCCCCCACTCTGCATGCAGGGGATTCACTTGCGACAAGGATCCATGCAACACTGGTCCATTGAAACGGTGTTGTTGTGCAAATCGACTGTGGATGATTACATCGGTGCACTCTTTGTTTACACATTCACGGTGCAGTAGGACAACAGATGCATTTTCTTCTTTGGTGTCCTCAGAGGTCATTTTGTGTTTATAATAAATGGACAAGGTGCTGACAAGTCCATTGAGTCTTAATCATACACATGTAAAGGGGTGAAGAGGCGGTGGTGCAGTCTTTAGTGCACCTTGATACGAACCCAGTAACCTGAGTTTGTTCCCTGGCCAAGGTCAACATCAGCGTTGGGAGGGTTGCAGTGATATCTCCTACCACCCGTCCAGAAACCCCCTACACCACTGATGAGATATGGTCAAACAACCGCTAAGGACTTAATGTTGATAGCACAAACACATAAATTAATAACCTGCAAGCATACGCCAATATTAAGAGATGCTGCCTATTTTAGACAGTTTGGAAATATGTTACCAGCCAACCCTTGAATTCTCAATAAATCTTCATTTTATGTGCCCATATCGCCCTCAATAAAGTAGCCATCAGTGCGCATTAGAGCGGTTGAAATTATTAGAATCATATTATTAGAATACAGTGCTGACATTCTAATAATAGAAACGGAGATGAATATGTAGCAACGAGTGTAAAAAATATAATCTACTTTCATAGAGTACACTATTTGTATATATCTGCGAATTGTACAAATAATACACTGATATAGCCATACCAAGCTAAAGTATTCATAATACTGTGTTGGATCATCCTCATCTGCTACGACCTATCAACTGCTGCATGAAGGGCTCCCCAAGCCGACGCAAACAAGACAGCGGCCAGGTCGGTGCAGGAGTCGGGGATGGTAATGAACAGCATTAGCCCCTAGAAAGACAATGAATATGATATTACATTTTGTGAAACAGTGCGGGAGAAATTAACGGGGCTTTTCAATGCGGTGCCGTTTAAGCATTGGAGAAAGTGGCGGCACAGCGGTTCACACACTACACCGTGAATCTTGCTGAGTTAGATTGCCTGCCATTACTGACATCAGTGGTATCTAAACCGGTCCTGAGCCCCCGTCTTCAGTAACCCACACTGACCAGCGTGATGAAGTATGGTCAAATAACCCCCATGTCTCACACAGCATGGGGGAACCTTCATCCAGTCGTGGATTGACAAAGGGCTGTACACTAATATTATATCTAAAGGTGTCAATTATATTTCAAACCAGTGTACTGTGCTAATTGTTTCAGATTAATCACCCATACTTCTTTGGCCCAATAATGTAAAAACAAGGTTTTAAAATACCGCTAGAGCATTTTCCAAGCACATGCTAACAGGGTCGAGCGGGTACAGAAAACCGGGTGGCATCCTTTGGTACGATTGCCAAACCTACTCTCACTTTCGCAGCAAGCGTGCTGTCCTCATTCGTGTAGGCGTGATACGTATTGCATGGGAGCACATTGCCCATGTGCAGTATAGCACGGATTGATATTCTCATTATTACTATTTATAATGTATAGCCCTTTGCCAATACACCGCTGGATGAGTGCCACTCCATAGAAGTCATGGGTGCTTGTTGGACCATACAGTACTTTGACACCCTGGTCAGAGAAGGTTGGTGAAGGCTCGCGGCCCAGAATCGGTTCACATGCTCACATATCATTGATATTACCCGTGGCTGGGTATCAAACTCAGATTGGGAGATTTCATAGCACGAGCTACCATTCCATCCATAATGTTGATAGTTACTGCGTGGTGATGTTCTACGCTGTGGAGACACGTTATTGAGGTGAGAGAAATACAAATCAAATGCTGGACTTAGGTGCAGTTTCTCACTGGCTCCTGTCCTCCTGCAGCTTGCTGACATTCTGAAATCAGACTTGCTTTCATCGATGGCCAAGGATGTCACTGTTCTGTACGCTCTGTACCATGTGAAGTTCTTCCCCTACCCCCACAGTGGTCCAGCCCATCACATCAACTTTAGAAATGCTCCCAACCCCTCGCTTCCCAGGCACCCACACCCACCCCACTCCACCTCACCCACCCACGCATCCCACCTACACACATCAGCCAAAAAAATGCTTGCCTGGCACGATCACTATCACAAAACAAAATTCCTGTTTGGACCACAATTCACAACGGGTTTAGAAGAGTAACACAAAATGAGCGCAACACCGCTGGCAATGACAACACTAGACCTTAAGCGCCATCGTTCCGCTGCTACGAAGGCATATTGTGAGTTGACTACAGTAGCGTGCAAGCCACGCTGCCGTGGTGTTTAACACTCAGCAAACTGGACCTTGCAATCCAGAGGTCGCAGGGACAATCTCCTGGCCTGGTGGTTGCAACAAAGGGGCAAAGTGCCTGGAATCCTCCCGCCTCTGTCCACCCAGCGGTAAAAAAATATGTAAAACAGTCAATTCGATCGGCTGGTCGCTTGTGGTGGGGTAAAGTACGGGTACTGCCACCTCTTCCCAGACCTTTGGCCAGCATAGAATACTGTAGTAGGCCAATGCCCTCTCAAGGAAGCCCTCTCTAGTACTCTCTAGCGGTGACTCTATCGCCAGCAGCGATTTGAACAAGAAATTGCAGGGCTAAATCTCTACATTTTATCATGTGCGTTCGGGCTAAAGTTGTCACTGGAATAGGGGGGCGGGATCACACATGTGTTTTTGAAGTCAACACCTGCACCGGCTTTGCAGACACATTTTAAATCAAACTTTTCGATTCACCACTGGTGTTGCCACACATAAAGGTGTGTCCCCATACACGACCTGGACTTTATATCTTTTCATTTTACAACGCACCCACCTTTGCATTTTACAACAGGCATTGATGACGACAACAATACTAGTAATAATACGCATGTTTTATTCATCACCAAATGAGTTTGGTTCATGAAAGTTACTCAAAAGTTAGATCCCAATTCAATACAATCATCGTCAGCCATGATCAATCCTAGAACCTGCAACAATCCACCTAGCATCTGCGAACGAGCCGATTTCATAACTCTATCTAATTCCATGCCTTGGCCGCGGTGGCAAAATGTTAACTACCTGGCCTGGTATACAGGAGGTCGTGGGTTCGACCCCGACCCTGACGCTTGTTGTAAATGTTGAGTTTGCGTCTCTCTCTCCGTGGTGGCGTGGATTTTTCTCCAGGTCCTCTGGTGTTTTCCCCTCGACATTTAAAAACAACGTCACGCGTTTAGAGTATTCGGCTGCTATACATTTCCACACGATGATAAGCCATTTCGTTGGGCTATCATGCATGGCCAGGTCGCTTCTGAAAAAGAGATGCATAACTCAGTGGGCCTTACCTGGTAAAACATTTTTTTATATATTTTTTTATAGTTTCATTATTCTTGACCGTCGGCTAATCATAAACTTGTAGCAACGCGTCCTGACCAAACCTTAACTCAACAATTTGAAATATATTGAAGCGGCGCGTATTCTCCAACGCGCGTCCTTCCTCGTTCCGTCCCACCAGTGACATCCCCAGCATGCCTTCTCTCTTCATGCTTCCTTGCACAAATTTCAGTTTTTGTTCCGTATTATTTGGCAATGACTCCACCACAACGATCACCCCCCCCACCCCCTAATATTCAGTTGTTCCGTTTTCTTCGTTTAATGGCAGTGTTTCCGATCCAAGTAATGGTAGGTCATTGATTGACAAACAAAATAACCCAGGAACCATCGGTTTATGCCAACTCTTCATGATCTATTCAGATGTCCAGCTTAAATGCGACACCTGTATGCAACGGAGCCTGGCTAATGTGGTGATGACAACGCAACGGCGCATGCACACACAGAAGTCACACGCGCACACACACACCTGCAACATTACAAATAAAAACCCTAATTGCACGCGCACACACCCACAACCAGTCACAAGGGCGGGACGACCCCAACCCGACCCGCTCTACCCACCTACCTCGTTTCCAGTACTGTATCCACCACATCCACGGTGGAAAACTTTAACATATATATAATCCTTAAAACGTTTCCAGCCCTTTGTCACTCTACTGCTGAATGATGCCACTTCGCCCGTAACTACCCCCCCCTCTTCTCTCCCATGCCCTATTGTTTATGAGGGCTGCGTTTTACCATTGCCTTCACCACGACTGCTCAGTGCAGGTTTATGGAGGTGGGGGGCGGGATGGAGAGGGATGGGGGGGGGTTAAAGACTAGTTTGCGATGTCACTTGCCGTCGGTTAACGCCGAGGCCAGGAATCCAACGGGGGTGCCCGTGGGTTATACGTATCACACAGCGCGCTAACCACAGCGCCACCGCTCCCCCTTACCCTACCACGGGCTCAAATAAGCACTTTAACCGTGCATCACTTCTTCGTCAGCTCCCCGAGGCTACCTAGGCGTTACCCAACCCATTCGGACGCATTCACGAAACAAATCCAAGCGTCTGTTCCATACCCAAAAGGAGCACCGATAACCCTCAATCGCTATTTGCTCTAAAGGCGGTGGGGGGAGGGGGGTAATTCCACATTACTGTGGCCGGGAACTAGTTGTCTCATATGACAACCACCACAAAGTGGTACTGTACTCAATTTGAGCAGTCGTTCGTGAGCGCTCATGACCCACATGGGAGATCTTCACTCAGCAGTGGATCTATCAAGGGGCTGACAACTTGTGATTCTAACGCGTACGTTGCAAGCAAGTGATGATGTATCAAATGCGGTCTAAAGTTGCACGTAGAAACCACGTATCTCACAAACACACATAAAGTCTATCAAGTTCATGCATTCTATAAACTCGCCATGGGGTCGGCTAATACGGGAACTGTACTGCACACATGGGGAGGGGAAGGGATGACTGAGTTCCATTCTTAGTCCCGGCTAACATCAGTGTTATATCAGAACTGATCCGACCGAATCACCACCCTCCCACCCACCCTGCACTAATCCGTACTGACCAGTCCGGTGAAGTATGGCCAAACAGCCATCAATAACCTCCAGCAGCGGATTGACAAACAGGAGCCGTACACCTGTATTATTATTGTTGTTGTTTGCAACTTCATTGCGGGCAAATAATTCGCAACGCTCCCAGCGTGCGCATCATCCAACTCTTAACTCACTGCTGGGGTCGTACCACCTGGGCGTATGTGTAGAATAGGTACAAGTCGTGTCAATGACACCATCTCTTTCACTCGCTCACCTGAGCTTCATGTTGGCCAAGAAGTCTTCCGTGGTGATGTTATCCAGCAGCACAAAGTCCGCCTTGCCAAACTCCAAATCCTCTTGCTCCGCCATAGTCCTCTTGTCAAATCCCACGTTCGCCTCCTTTCTCGACTTCGGTGTGCCAAAGCCGCTTCGTGCACCGACCCTGTACTTCAACGCGCGCACGCCCCTGAGAATGTGCAAGCCCCCTTACTCACTTCCCGCTCTCTCTCTCACTCGCACGCAAGTTGTGTTGCCGGCAATGAGCAATGGTAGTAGGGAGGGCAGGCAGAGAGCGGGAGAGAGAGAGAGATGCAGGGAAGGGAGGAGGAGGGGGGGAAAGAGATGAATGGATGGAGAGAGGAGATGTAACGAAGGATGAATGTGACTCCACGGCACAGGCCGTGTTTGCAACAACAACAAAAAACACTTGCGGAAAAGAGCAATGTCTCACTTACACGCACACAGACACACAACTTGTTGCCTGCCTGCCTGCCTGCAAACTCTGTCACGACTGTTGTGTGTGCCGTCAGTGTGAGGCCGTCGGCTCGCCGCCCTTCCCACAGGCACGAGGAGACGCCCTGCCACCCCTCCCACACTGCATGACGCACGCATTCCCCCCCCACTACCACCACCACCACCACCACCTCACTTGCAGCGAGAGCGGCGGAGACCCGCTGCTCAACTCCGACGCTCATAGTGAAATAACGCCCGAGGATTCCTATCCGCGAACCCAGTCGACCACGACTCCTGATCCTCATCCCTTTGGACGATGTAGGTTCCGACGAAAAAGAAAACAGAAACGAATATCCGCTCACCTATTCTTCCTGTTCATCTGCGGCAGTGTTGCTCACTAATTTTTAGAGGGGGTGGGGGGCACCACTTTCGCCGATAAGACATCATCAATGTGTGAGGGCCGCCACACATTTGAAACCGTTGGGGGGTTTGGCAGCAGCACGAGGATGGCGAGGGGGGGGCGGGGTGTTTTCACTTGTGTATTGTTGGGGGGCCCGCACGTCAGAGACGTCACTGAAGGCCACCAGGGGCCGCAAGTGGCCCGAGGGCCTTGAAATCCATGAGACACTTCAGCGTACAGGCATTTACTAGTGATGTGCTTCACTGTGATATTGACAAGGTCTGCGATATCCCCAAGCTGACTACGGATTGGGAGACCTTCAGGTACACGTTACTTCAAATTCTTGACAAACATGCTTAAAATTAAAGGCAACCGCCCACCATGGTTTGATCCTTTGATGACTAAGCTCATGAAAACTAGGGACAAGGCTTGGGCATGTGCTCAGAAAAAGTGATTTGGTCAATGACTGGCTAGAGTACAGGATTTTAAGGAATAGATGTGTCAAAAAAATAAGGCATGCAAAAAATACTTACTTTTCCTCCACTCTCCTGGAATCACGTGGCAATGCTAGGATCTTCTGGAAAACAGTAAAATGTATCGAAAAGGCATCTAACACAGATAATCTTCCCATTGCACTTAACCAAAATGGGGACTATTTTTCAGAGCCCCAAAAAATAGTCGACAATTTTAACCTTAATTTTTCTGACGCTAGTGACCTTTTTGATAATGTATTGGGAGTCATCCCTGCTCATGCAATTTCCTACACCCCTGTCCAAACATTAAACGAATTTAGTTTCCAGCTGATCCACGAAACAACCGTCCTTCCTCAAAGGGTCCTCCTCTACCGGAGCAGATAGTATCCTGTCTTTGCTCTGCTAACTGTTGGTCACCTAATATACAAACCTATAGCCCATAATTTCAACCTGTCCATCAAAGAAGCATCGGTACCTCTAGAATGGAAACATTCCTATGTTCGTCCACTTCACAAAGGGGGCCCTAAAGATGATCCAAATAACTACCGGCCTATCTCAATTTTGTCCCCGTTGATGAACATTTTTTTAAAATTATTGAACTACCAAATTAGCAGTTTCCTGTCCACCAACAATCTACTACATCGAAACCAATCTGGGTTCCAAAAAAACATACACCACATCTGCTGCATTAGACCCTCTAAATCACATTTACAGTAGCATTGATACTAAGCAGTGCTGCGCCAGTCTTTTTCTTAACTTGTCCAAAGCCTTTGATACAGTCGACCACAACACCCTGCTTAGTAAACTAAGTTGCCCCCGTTTTTCCAAACACGCAGTGGAATGCTTAAAAAAAATTACCTCTCTTCTCGCACCCAAACTGTATTCATAGATGGTTGGAGGTCAAACAGTGTTAAGATAACAAAAGGGGTTCCACAGGGTTCCATCCTCGGCCCCCTCTTGTTCTCTCTCTCTATGTCAATGACTTGGGCACTGACCTGGATCATTCCAGGGTAAATCTGTTTGTAGATGACACGATACTGATTACTGCTGGCCGCTCTCCAGATGACGTGATTTCTCAGCTCCAGGGTAATTTCAACAAACTACATCAGCTAGTTGCTCTTTAACTAGTCCTGAATACCTCCAAACCAAGGTGCTATGCTTCTCATCAGGACTAAAGCAGGAAGTTATTTTTCCCCAATTACATTCCTTGGATAATTATCAAATAGAGAAAGTCAAGATCTATAAGTATCTTGGGGTCATCTTTAATTCAAAACTGAATTTTCAAGATCACATTTATTATATTGGTAAAAAGACGAAATTTAAAATTGGTTTTCTGTATCGACACAAGCATTGCTTCCCCCTATGTTCCGTTTGGAATTGATAAAAGCTACCATACTTCCTCTACTTGATTACTGTGACATCGTGTATAAATCAGCCCCAAGTACTGTACTGAAGACGCTTGACCCAATTTATCACTCGGCCTTAAGATTTGCATTCAACTGGCCATATAGGACCCACCACTGCGATCTCTACATTGGATCAAACTTAACATCTCTTAATGATCGACGGCTTGTGCATCAGATCTTATTTATTCACGATGTACTTCAGCAGACTACCTGCTGGATCTCTTCACTGTTTTGAAGAACAAATGTGACCTAAGGTCTTCGCTCATTTACCAGCTTCACATTCCTTATTGCTGTACAAATACTGAAGGAAGGTCCTTTGCTGTTGATGCCCCCAGAGTCTGGAATGATATCGCCAATAAACTGCAACTTGGATCACTACCTGTGAGATCTACACTCAAAACTGCTCTTGAGGCCGCACTAAGCCTGTAGCTGTCAGAGCGGCTTAAAATTATTGGTATTTCTCTCAATTCCAATGGATTCTCGAATTAGTCTTGGCCAGTAATAATTAGTTTTACACAACACTTCAACGTTATCAAAATAAATTGAGTGGCAAGCCTGTTCTGCAACTGCTGACATTTGTGTTTGAGAGTCTTTAATATTTATTTGGTGTTGTTTTTGTCTACGCTAATCTTACGTCCCGTCTGTCCCATATAGCATCTGCAATTAATCCGATACACACCTTCTGTTGATAACTTAGGCAATTCATATTTAGTACAAGATACTAGTTTTGAATTTTGTGTACCATGCCAAATCTTACCATGATTTTTTTTTTCAAATTCTAACTAATTTGTCAGTTACTCCCGCAATATATGGTATTTTGTTTTAATAACCCGATCGCTTTCAGAAATATTAGTCGTGAAAGCCTACGTGTTAAACTTTTTATAGCACGTTAACACCAATGCAGTTTGTACGGATTCAAACCACCGCAGATTCAATGAATTATTACCATTGAAGATTATACGGATTGATACATGATACTTTATAGATGCACATATACTGACCTCATTGAGATTCTACGGATTTACATATTTGTAGATGCCATGGATTAACACCACTTAAGAGTGTATAGATTCACACCACTGTAGATTGAATATGTTTACTCCATATTAACAGTAAGTGTTCATCATAATGTGATTTATATAGATTGCTGATAGTTCTAGTTTTGAATATATCAATATTCACCGGGTACTTTTTAATCATACGGATATATTCGCAAATAATATATTTTTAAGCTGGATTGCAAATATACCCCTTGGGAATAATTTCAGTTGTGCTGATATCTAAGGTGTGCTTGTATGAGAAGTTGCTGTTTGCCTTCCCCCACCAGTGAAAAGCAAGGATGCAGTTCTTAAATCATCAATCAGACTGTACTTATATATGCAACCTGCACTGTGCGGATATTTGTCGGCTATATCTATGTATGCACGTACGTAGGAATGGAGATACTTCCAGCAATGGTGCACTGTTGGACTTCGAGGTTAACCGTTAACGAGATGTTTGCATGTCCATTTGCAATGAGCAAGTTCTATAGCTCAGTGATTGTACTGCTGCTTTGGGCATTCCGCCTTTGACACCGCACTTCTGAACTTATTTCGCACCGTACGTAAACAACCAGCGCTAATCGGAGGAGACACATGCCAGCATTGGACGAACATAAAAACATATATACGAACGGAACTTTTGGCATTGGCTGGAGGCAGGGGGCCGTGTCAGTAGTTCTCATGGGTGGTGACTGGCGGCTCAAATTATTGATTGGGGTGATGCCTGTGCAGCGACAGGAGCGGGGGGTGGGCTTACAGGAGTGGCGAGTGATGTCTCAACTGGTCCTGGCTCCCATCCCTTCTGAGGTTGCGATCACTACCTCAACATGGACATGAGTAACCCAGCGATGTGTCATCAGTTAATGTTAGTTTGAGATGCCTTCTCTCTCTCTCTCTCCGAGGCAAAGTGGTGAATAAGAGTCACGGGAAGTCTGCACTGGCCAGCTGCATTACAGAAATCCAAATATATAGCTATATATATAAACAAACTCAGCACGCTTGTCAATAACATTGTCTTGAAAGTGAAGCACAAATACAGTAATGGGCAATGTTTCGGGCAATGGCCCTTCTTCATAGCACACATGAATCCTGCAGCTACAGGAACCACGGCGTGTGCACAATGGCTGTTGCTAATTTGTAGACTTCCTCTTTTTGCACCTCATGTCAGCTGTAATTATGCAGGAATGGCGTGTCCTCAAAATAGCGGTGGGCGGATACGCCCTGTTATCCACACATTTGCAGAGGGGCCACTCTCGCCAATAAGACATCATCAGTGTGATGACCACCACACATTTGAAACCATTGGGGTTCATCGGGGATGTTTTCACATTTGTGTATTGTCGGGGGCCGTGCGTCAGGGGCCACACTAAAGGCCACCAAGGGCCGCCAGCGGCCCCCGGGCCTTGCAATGAAGAACGCTAGCATATACTGTAGCACCTGTATGTTGAGCAATTCATTTTTTTTTAATCGCACACACAAAGATCAAAACATGAATATCGTGTAAAGCTGTGCTGAATTGTTGTCACGTGGTGCAGAAACGTAAGGTTTGCCAGGCAGTCCCAGTTTAGAACTGCCCTGTACGGTAACTAATGTTGGAGTTTGCTTTTCAGAATTGTCTAGTGATTTTCAGTGGTGTATTTCACTTCATACATATTTCTTTTCATACTATAAAGAGTTAACAAAGCCTTGGAAAAAATGGCCAGCGGCCACACACTTCTGCCAGCAAGTATGAAGGAGGGGGGCACGGTGGTGAGATTTTAACTCTCTCGCCTGGTATACAGGTCGTCGGTTCAATCCCGACCCTGACGCCCGGATATTTGGAGTTTGCGTGTCTCTCTCCCCGTGGTCGCGTGGATTTTCTTCCGAGTCCTCTGGTTTTTAACGCCACGTTTAGAAACATGTGTTTAGAGTATTTGGCTGCTATACATTTCCACGCGATAAGCCAATTCGTTTAGCTATCATTTGTGACCAGATCGCTTCTGAAAAAAAAGAGCTATATATCTCAGTGGACCTTACCTGGTAAAATACAAATAGTTTAAAGTGCATATTATAGTACTGTACTGCTGTATGGATAGAGGTTGAGTGAATTTACAAAACTTTCCCATCGTGTCAACTGCCTTGACGAGAGATTAAATCGAACTAGCCGCCTCTGGAAGTCCCCTGTGCTAACCGTCACACCACGACAGCATCCTGTGTGCAATTTACTGTCCACTCTATGTACGACTGTTCACGGAATTGGGCCTGGTGCGCGTATTAATATTCTAATAACTAAACTAACGATTCTTTTTTTTACTTTACCAGGTAAGGCCCTATGAGCTATATAGCTCTTTTTCAGAAGCGACCTGGCCACAAATGATAGCTCAACGGAGTGGCTTGTCACGTGGAAATCTATTGCAGACAACTATTCTCAAGGCATGCTTCTAAATGTGGAGGGGAAAACCGGAGGACCCGGAGAAAAATCCACGCAACCACGGGGAGAGAGAGAGAGACACACCGCAAACTCCAAATGTACAGGTGTCAGGGTTGGGATCGAACCCACGACCTCCTTTATACCAGGCGAAGTAGTTAACATCTCGCCAACGTTGCCCCCCTTCATACTTCCTGGCAGAAGTGTGTGGCCGCTGGCCACAATTTTCCAGCGCGTTGCTACCTCCCGGTCCATCATTGCTCAAGCTACAGTTACTGCGCCGACCACGCGTTGAGTCATGCTGGGTGAACTAACCGATGGACTATTTTTGATTGGGCACTTCCCGAGCCAAGTGTAATTATAAAAACAGCACTGTAATTAGAGGCTGTGCGGCTCAGCGTAGAGGCTTAAATTTGCGACTGTATCATGCTTATGCAAATTACCACGAAGCTTCTAATTTTTGGCGATACGGTTGACAGATACGTACGCCATATCGGTCCTCTTCTTGATGAGGCATGTGCTTAACAATAACATGTAGAACTATGCCACATACTTGGTATATTGCATGCGTATTAGCATTTACTCACGAGTGCTTATGAGTGCTTTGTATGCAGTGAGCTGTCGTACTGAGCTGTCTAGGCTGTGCTGCATATTTGCAATTGTGGGGACAATTAACTGATTTATTATCAGGTATACACGTCAGTCATCTAATTACGATGAACATCACATGAATGCTTTATTGAATAATAATTAAATCTTGACTTAAAGCTTTCGTGACTGCAGGAATTCATATTCTTGGGTCTTTCGGTAAAATCATATAGATAGGTTCAAACAGAATAACAAAAATAACAAAAAACTACGACGTTTCGATCGCAACACAAGCAATCGTCATCAGGAGAAAAAAGCAGGAAAGCTGCTGAGGCAGGGTGTTTTAAAGGTTTGAAATGGGTGTAGCCCAAGGGTCATAAGCGAAGTGGGCGGGGCCAAACTAAGTTGCCTCTGTGGTAGTAGTTACATCGGAGAAACCAAACGACATGTCTCGGACCGCATTCGTGAACACAAAGCAGACCTAAAACACGGTAGGAATAACACCTCGGCCGTGGCAGATCACTGTTATAATTCAGTAGGCTCACATGACATTGACTTCTCCAAAACAGAGGTTCTTTGCAAGCCATCTGGCTACCATGAAAGATTCGTTCATGAGGCTATCCACATATACAAACAGACAATTTCAACTGAGAAGATGGATTCTGGCTTATCAATCATTGGAAGGATTTGATAAACCATTTCGGGTCTTAATTGATTGTTCACGCTTACGGTGGCTTTCAGATCGCATCCATTATTTTCGTCTCCCCCCTCCTCTTTTCCGAACATAGATGGACTCGTCCATCTGAACAAACTGTCAAATCGCTCTCCGTGGTGCTAACGTTAAAAAAAACCGCCAACTTTTTTCAAATTTTCTTGCAGTGGTTTTCACACCTGATGATGATTGCTTGTGTTGCAGTCGAAACGTCGTGAGAATTTTATTGTTTTATATTTTTATTATTTTATTATTTCCCTACGTGACTTTACCGAAAGAACGAAGATTATGGAACTATATAAAAGAAAATCAACTATTACATTTAAATGAATCAAATTAACTGCAACAATGATTTCAAATACAAAATCGGGTCCCAAATTGAGCCTGAAACTTGGCATCTAAAAAAATGAAATCCGAAACTCATCCCTTGTACGGTACTACAGTACATTAATACTCCATTAACATCTGTTGCCTGGTCGAAATTTGGGTTGCATGGAATATTAGTGTTGGTTTTATAAATTATACAGGGAGTTGAACCAATTTGTTGGCAGGCACCACAAGATGAGCAATGCGACTGTAAAAACACATCGGGGCCAACTCAGCACCACAATATACATAACAGAGCCAGTTCACAACAAAGCCTCAACATATTCGACAATAACATTGCCCAAAAAGGAAAAATATATCCAAGTAATGTTTCGGGCAATGGCCCTTCTTCATAGCAAAAAGATGTTCTCTTTGATGTTGCCACTGACATGTGTTTCTTGATTGACAAATGTGTTGAGGTTTGTGTTATGTGTGCTCGCGTACCACGGCCAACGTTAAGTGTCACAAAACAATTTTAGTTCGCAGCAGACCAGGCACATCATGGTGTCAATGTGGAGCCGCTGTTTTTTTGGCAGTCGCTCATGGTGCGAGAATATCAGAGGTGAGCGATTCCCAACTCGTATCATGATGTCCAAAAAGCTGACAGCAACCCACACCGTAATCTCAACACAGAAACGTACTCTCAATACAAAAACGCATGTCTTACTGAACTGAGGTTATTCAAACAATGACGTTCAGCTCTGGAGGCACTCCAATGTAAAAAAAAATGGTACACAAATTACCCGCTATAGACCAATGAACCTACTTGGTCATGTAATAGGAGTGGTAAGGGAAACAGATCTATAATTTTGACTTAAAACTTTCGTATAAAAGATTACGCATTGCGATAGGATAAACAATACAGCTCCATCTCAAGATGCTGTAGAAAACCCGTGGGAATATTTAATATCGAGAAGCAGCCATAGGCAAAGTAAATGAACAAGGTGAAGGGGTCGTAGGCCGTGTCAGTGAAAATCTTTCCCAGTGTCCACGCCTAATGCAAGCGTCTGGCTGTTAAGTCAGCAAATGTGTTTGGGCCTCCCTTAGGCCGACAGTACAAAGTGCAGTCTGTGAACTGGAGAGAATAAGGTGGCCAGCCACGGTTGGTGCTGGACACACCAAACTTAAAAGCGAGTTATCTAACATCACCTGTTCCCCGACATTTGCACACGCACACGTGCTGTGCATACTTTAATACACACGCACATGCAGTCTAAACAAAAAATATAGAACTATTTTTTATTCTAACCGGGTACGGCCGACCGAGCTACGTAGCTCTTTTTTAGAAGCGACCTGGCCACAAATGTTAGCTCAACGAAGTGGCTTAGCATGTGGAAATGTATAGCAACCAAATACTCTAAATGCGTAAATGTGGAGCGAAAAAGCAGAGGACCCGGAGGAAAAATCCACGCGATCACGGGGAGGACATGCAAACTCCAAATATATAGGCGTCAGGGTCGGGATCGAATCCACGACCTCGTGTATACCAGGCGAGGTAGTTAACATCTCGTCACTGCAGCACCAATCATTCTTGCATATAGTACAGTAATCTGATGAACATACATTCACACATATACCCTTGCACATACAAACGTATACATTTCCACACACATGCAGATGGAAAAAAACCCCCACAAACATTCACCTTTTAATCCTAGAGACTGTTAGCGAGCGCCTATTGAGGCTTGAAACACGCATGAGGGGGTGATGTGACCAGCACCTTAACCAGTTGCATCGTCTCTCTCGAGAACACTGCACCAGGATTCATTCAAGCTGAGTTTATGTCGCAGAGGCCCAGGGCAACCCACGTTATCTGCGGCTGGGAGTCAAACTCAAGTGACCGGGTGTTGTAGCAAAGTGCGAGAACCACTGTGCCATCGTACTTGTGCTGATAACAGCACAATCTCTGCGTTTGTTCCATCCATCACCGATGCTCACCCCTGCCTCACTCGGTCACTTAAAACCAAACGTGACACCACCCAGGGCTGCTGTCACAAAGCAACTACAAAGGGAAAGAGTGGCAGCCTTGGAAAAAGTAGCATCAGTCAGCAGAAAGTAATCCGGGTAATGTGTCTTATCAGTTATTATATTTATCAACCGAACGTTTCAGCTTTCCACAGTATGTCAATAGATTAATGGCTTCGTGTTTGAACCCTATGGCAACGGCGAAAACGCATTAAGAAAGCAGTGTAGATGTGACAAACATATTCAGACTGGGTCTATAGCTCAGAGGTCATTCCGCATACCACGGTGGTTTTTGCAAAAGGTACATTATTATGATGCTTTAAGTTTAAATACTCCACTCATATACAACCAATGAGGTGCCTTTAGGGGATAGGACTGAAAGTTTTGGTCTTCGTACTGTGTTTTTGGTATGTACCACGTGTTGTTCTGTATGATGTCTGACGTTTGTTCAGGAACAGAACTCAGTTCCTGTAGAAGCTCCTAGCACGTGGAGCGAAATGTCAGACATCATGCCGAACAACACGCAGTACAACCCGGAAATGCATAAGAGAACTACGCAGCACAACCGCCAAAACTTACGCAGTCGTAATGCAAACATATTTCAGAATTTTCTCAATGATTAAACACGAAGGACATCCTGGGCCTGAGTTTGATATTACAAACACCTCCAATTAAACTGAGTTCTCAAGTGTGGCACGTTTCTCATCAGTCATCGCTAATGATTGTACAAAATGCATTATATAAAAGTTGGTATATTACCTAATGTGGTAAAATAAAAATCCGCTTGACAATTACCCGATAACAGAGTGCATGGCAAAGTACAGCATCGCTAATGTGGATAACAGATCACTTGCAGGCACCTCAGCAGGAGTTCTCTAATGAGGATGATGCACTGCTGGATGGATACTTCATCTCTCGACAAGATGACGATAGCACAATTAGAATAACATTGAAAATAAAATATTCCAATAGTCTATGAAAGTAAAGTCACATAGGTGATGCTTGTGTTGCACGCGAAACGTCGTGATTTAATTTTATTTTATACCTACGTGACTTTACCGAAAGAACCAAAGAGTATGGATTCCTGCAGTCACGAAAGCTTCAAATCAAGATAGTCTATTACAGTGTTTGTCTGTTCTCTGCAGTGACTCCAGTTGCCATGAATGTCTTGCAGGGCCTTTTTGAACATCCCAAGTTAGAGCCTCCTGAAAATAATTATTGAACAATAGATAAATAATAGATATTTGAAATGAATACAATTCCATTTCTGGACATTATAGGTTTTAAGCTATGTTACTGACCTATTTGTTAGTATATGCCGAAAATGTAATATATAAAGATATTCTGATCATGTAAGCAGTAGATTCTAATTTTTTTGTCCAGGAAAAAATATTGCAAAATCCTGTTCGCTGTGATGGAATGAAATGTACAGGGTGGTCCAAAAGTCAGGATACATAGGGTTATTATATATATTTTTTACAAATGTTCAAACTGACTGCCATTAACTTTAATCATGCATGAATTTACTTTTGAAATTAATTAGGATTTATAAAAAATATATTACAGCTGCCTTCTTTATTAGACGTAAAAACAAATTGAACTCGTTCGTCTAAAAAGGAAGACGAAAAATAGATAGTAATCATGATAATAGATACATTACCTTAAACAATAAATAATTACATTGTTTGTGCCAGTGTGAAAATAAATGTAATAATCCTGTGTTCTGACTTTTGAGCTAACCTATATTTTGCCATGTAACTGCATTACAGTTGAGTATTAAACCCAAGAAATACATATACCACTGTTCCAGTCTTTAACCACGTGTTCCTTGGGTAAATTATTCCTTTGCATTTCTTCCTGTAAATGGTCCATTCATATTTTATGCGTACGTATATGGCAGAGGAGATATCTGCATTTTTAGTCTGCTGCCAAAACATCGTATAACATATCATTGTTATAAGCCATGGGCTAGCCACTGCTGCATGAATGCTTCTCCACGCCATCACCATCACTCATGGTCCTGACCCACAAGCCGCTACTGTGTATATATTTCAACAAAATACATCTTTTGGAATGTTAGGATGGAGTGATAGTGCACTGAATCCGTCAAACTGAGTTTGATTCCAGGGCACACCTAACTTCACTGGAGAGGGATATCTGGACAATGCTTGGGTCCACTACCTTGACCAATCCATATTGACCATCGTGGTGAAGAATGGTCAAACAACCCCTTTGACTAACATGGCATGGGAAGGCCTTCATCCTGCAGTGGATTAAAATGGACCTCTTTTTTTGTTAATATTGGAAGTTCTAGTAATTATAATTTGAATGTATGCTCATTATTTGAGAATGATACAGATACGCTCATGGTATTCAGTGGTCTGGCAACAGGATAACTTTAATATCGAACGAGACAGCATATGTTTTACGAGCATGATTCTGCTGAGATCCACAATGTGAAAACCGGTCCAGTTTGCTCGCTTGCAAAATGTATAATGGTCTGAAAATACATGAAGCTGGTGGATTCAACTATCTTTATTTGTCATATATGAAGACAGCAGGGAGTTCTGCTTGTCCAGTACGTATATGTTCGTGTGCTGTTTAAGCTATTTAAACACATCTAACATATTGTGCATGGAGTTCCTTTGCCACCTGCTGGACGATCTGCGAAACGCGTAAAGACAACTGGCACTTCAACCAATAAAATACAATTGGTTGGAGGTGGCAACAGCGGTGAGGCACCCTTTGGGCTATAAACCCACACGTGAGTTTAATTCCGGGATACGGCGAACATTCAGTGGCGAGTGATCTCAATCTATCATGGGTCTGATATTCATTCCATCATGTCCATCAAAGAAGGCCGCTTGTGTTGTGGCCGAAACGTCGTGATTTTTGTTGTTTTATTTTTTACCTACGTGATTTTACTGAATAGAACCAAAGAGTATGGATCCTTGCAGTCACGAAAGCTTTAAATCTAGAAAAGCATCAGTTTCTCTAGAATGGAAACATTCCTATGTCCGTCCACTTCACAAAGGGGGCCCTAAAGATGATCCAAATAACTACCGACCTATCTCAATTTTGTCCCCATTGATGAAAATTTTTGAAAAATTATTGAGCTACCAAATTAGCAGTTTCCTGTCCACCAACAATCTACTACATCTAAAACAATCTGGGTTCCGAAAAAAATACAGCACCACATCTGCTGCATTAGACTCTCTGAATCACATTTACAGTAGGATTGATAATAAGCAGTACTGTGCCTGTCTTTTTCTAGAACGGTCCAAAGCTTTTGATACAGTAGACCACAACACCCTGCTTAGTAAACTAAGTTGCCTCGGTTTTTCCGAAAACGCAGTAAAATGCTTACAAAATTACCTCTTTTCTCGCACCCAAACTGTATTCACAGATGGTTGGAGGTCAAACAGTGTTAAGATAACAAAAGGGGTTCCACAGGGTTCCATCCTCGGCCCCCTTTTGTTCTCTCTTTATTTCAATGACTTGGGCACTGACCTGGATCATTCCAGGGTAAATCTTTTTGCAGATGACACGATACTGATTACTGTTGGCCGCTCTCCGGATGACGTGATTGCTAAGCTACAGGGTGATTTCAACAAACTACAACATCAGCTAGTTGCTCTTAAACTAGTCCTGAATACCTCCAAAACCAAGGTGCTATGCTTCTCACCAGGACTAAAGCAGGAAGTAATTTTTCCCCAATTACATTCCTTAAATAATTGTCAAATAGAGCAAGTCAAAATATATAAGTATCTTGGGGTCATCCTGGATTCAAAACTGAATTTTGAAGATCACATTGATTATATTGGTAAAAATACAAAAATAAAAATTGGTTTTCTGTATCGACAGAAGCACTGCTTCCCCCAAATGTTCCGTTTGGAATTGATAAAAGCTACCATACTGCCTCTACTTGACTACTGTGACATAGTGTATAAATCAACCTTAAGACTGTACTGAAGAAGCTTGATTCCATCTATCACTCGGCCTTAAGATTTACATTGAACTGCCCATATAGGACTCACCGCTGTGATCTCTACATTGGGTCAAACTTAACATCTCTTAATGTTCGACGGCTTGTGCACCAGATTTTATTTATTCACGATGTACTTACAAAAAAATCCGCAGACTACCTGCTGGATCTCCTCTCTGTTTCAAAGAACAAATTTGACCTCAGGTCTTCGCTCATTTACCAGCTTCACATTCCCTATTGCCGTACAAAAACTGGAGGAAGGGCCTTTGCTATTGATGCCCCCAGAGTCTGGAATGCTATTGCCAATAAACTGCAACTTGAATCGCTACCAATGAGATCTTCTCTCAAAACTGCTCGAGGAGTTGTACACCCCAAGCTGCCACTGCTATTCATTGGCGTAAAATAAAATGAAATGTTTCTCTCCGGATGACGCTGCAAAGCATTATCTGTATTTTGATTTAGCGTGCTGATCTTAAAGGTGCATTGAAAAATTTGATACTCCGACCGATGCTTCTGTTGTTGTGGAGTAACTCATGCAGCCAGCTATGGCTCTAGGGTTTGGTGCTACATGTTATTTATGTAGTTTATTGTAAAAATTCGGTCACAGTCCTTGTGATCACTGTTACGTTGCAATTATGGCTTTATTTTTTGGTGATTCGGAAAACGTTTTTTGGTTTGGACATGTTTGTTTTGTTGTAGTACGGAGTTAGACTGATGGCCTTAATCTAAGTTTTCATGGTTGTTGTTGTTGTTTGACTTGCATCCCACTGGGATTTTTTTGCACACAGCGTTGGTGTACGGTGTTTTTTTCAGGAATATTTTTGCTGTTTTTTTTTCCATGGATCTTCTGTTTGCACGGTCACATAGTCACTTTAAGATGTTTTTCTTGTTCGTGTTTTTGTTTTTTTGTTTGTTGTGGTTGCACCCGATTCAAGAGCCGAATGGCTCACAGGGCTATACCAAAATAAACTGAAACTAAACTGAAACTGAACCTGTTCTGATATGACCCGTCACTTATGTTTAGAGATGTGAATCCAATTCGGGTCACCAGATTCATAGCGAAGCGTGCTTAACCACTATACCACTGCTCCACCACCAATCACGCATGTATAAAGGTTCATTAGCCCGCAACGTCACCGATTCTATATTTCTCCTTATGAGGTAGTGTTTTAATTTGAACCATTGCGCCGCTGACAATTTTTAATTCGGAAAACTGCGTGCTGTAGGCTGCTGCTGGAGAATGGCGTCAACAGAGGGCAATGCAGTGCAATGCATTGTTGTACCGTGCTTGGGTTTCGGCATGTCCTGATTTCACCCCTCACTCTAAAGCTTGATCTGTGGTCTGGTGGCAGGAATTTTTGTTAGCGGTGCAGTCGTGTGATGTATTACAGCACATGTATTACAGCACAGTTGCAATAAACCTAGACTGACCAAGAAATGTTCCTGGTTTGGTCATTGAAAAAGATGTCAAACCCTCTGCTGGCTGCCTTCAACCCACACTGGCCAGCCTTGGTGAAGTATGGTCAAATAAGATCAACACGGCACGGCCAGGCCCTCATCCAGCAGCGGATTGACACACGTGATGTACTCTTCGTGTACTGTATATGATACACCCTATTGCAGACGTGCGAGTGGCTATTTTAAAATGAAGAGTTCCGTGTACTGTGCATGAAGCAAACTCTGGGGCTCGTCTTGTCTCGTCGGCAGTGCCAGCCTTGCGTGAAGCAATTCCAGTTGGTTTACTTGGTGGTTTTTTGTTTTGGTTGACAGACAGGCAAATTTGGAAACTGTACAACAAGTAAATAATGAAAGCACGTGCGCGGCACCCTCCTTTCACCACCAACGGCACGTGTTCTCGGCAGTGACGTCACAGGGGTATGACGCTGCAGAGGCGATCCCCGCACACTTCTTTTGCTGATTTCAACCCCACCCCCCTCCTCAACACACTCTGACACCAGCAGGGCTGCTGACAAGTGGGAGCTGGAGGGTAACTCGGTCTGTACTCCTCAACGCTGGCAAGACATCTTAAGAGGAGGTAGGCGTTTTTGTTGTTGTTGTTGTTTAGTTTATTTGCCTGTGTCCATTGCGGCGTATTCACCACTGCCAAACGCCACCACCATCAGGTCCGGAGAGCTTTTGCGGGTGTAGCCACTTGAACTGCTGGGATGTACGTACTGTATACATTAAGGCATGGTGGGGTGGGGCTTTAGGGGCTGTAGCCCAGAGGGCCTCCGCCCGCTGGAATGGGGCCTTCAGAGATTAAGCGAAAAGTGATTTCATTTGTGGATGCTGAATTTTATTTGTTGTTAGCCTTGTAAAAATACATTTTAATTTTTTGTTTTACTTTGTTTGAAATATTACTGGGGAGGGGGCTCACGGTACCTGTAGCCCGTGGCCCTACAAAACCTTAATCCGGCCCTGATTGTATACAGTACTGCACAACCTCGTGCCTTTTATGTGTCAATCCACTGCTGGATGAGGCCTCTCCAGGATCTCTCGACCATGCTTCACCAAGGTAGTCGCTGCGAGTTGAAGGCACGTGAAATGCTTGTGCACGCATCAGTTTTAGATACAGTACTTGCAATTGGCAAGGAACTTTATTATTTTTTGCAAATATAAACAATTGGGTCGAGGCTCAAAAAGAAAAGCAGTCCCTTGGTGTGGACCGATCAGTTTCAAGGACAATGCGTCATATATTATCATAGTATGTTGTTTGTTTGTTTGCATTTTGACTGCGGGTATTTGTGGTTAATGCAGACGTGAATCCTCGTAAAAAGGTTTCAGTTTTGTTGCAAGAAAAAAAGGGGGAAAACCCCCTATTATTAAATATAAACAAGTTTAGGTGGAGCGGTGGCGCGCGGCTTGGGTAGCGGCACTGCGTTATTGACAACCGGTGACCCGAGTTCGAGTCCCGGTCACGGCCCACCTAAGTGGCTCCAGCAAGCGAGTGATATCTGACCCGGTCATGCCATCACCCAAAGACAAAAGGTCCACCCGCGTAGCCCCAACAGACGACTGTCGGAGCAAGGGCAGCCAAGTTCCACCCTTGCTACCGACACCCACTGACCAGCGAAGGTGGTTTACACAGTGCCCTCCGGTATCCCGAGAATATCCCTAGAAACAAAGCTTAGGAATAGGTGAAGAAGCCCCCCCCCCCCCACCCCCTTAACATCGTGAATCTACCTTTAAAATAATACAGAAAGCACAGAGATTAGTGCTGGATGCAGCGGTCGCATTTGCGAATTTTATTGGGGGATTACTGCAGTGTGGTATCTTGGTCTGGTCTGGGACTTTTTTTCTGCCTTGCCCAAGCTTGATACATTCAAACTGAGATCGTTGATTTATATTTAGTGACTTGCTTACCATTTTCTCGATTTTGTACTCCTATCGGGGTTTTTTTTGGGTGTTGTTTGCTGCTGTAACTTTGGTGACCCCGTGCCCATACTGGGACATTTGTGGGGGGGGAGGAATAGCTTCATAGCTCATCGGATTCACCCTACAGTCTAAATAAATATTTTGAATTTTGATTTAAAGCTTTCGTGCCTGCAGTAATTCATATTCTTAGTTCTTTCGGTAAAGTCACGTTGAAGGGAAACAATAAAATAATAATATATATATAGAACACCTGAAGACGACCGTTTGTGTTATGGTCGAAACGTCGTGAGAATTTTTATTGTTTTATATATATTTTATTGTTTCCCTTCAACGTGACTTTACCGAAAGAACTAAGAATATGAAATATTTTGAAGTCAAGCAGAATTTGGGTCTCAACGTGCACTGTTGTTGTTGCTGCGAATGTCCAAACGAATAACAAAGGTCCGATCAAAGCGACTTTCCTTCCTACTTCGAGGGTTGAGGAAGTTTCCAGGGCACGGAAGTTCATATTCGCAGCAGTTTCGCTCATGTTTGGTGGGCCGTCAGCAAAGCCATCCCATTTAATGAATTATTCATCATCTGTTACTGGTCCGTTGAAGTGGCGTGATTACAACGGTGGGCGGACCTTAAGTCGTAGTTCACGGTGTACAACTTGCACGTTGCACTTTCACGCATTGAGAGCGGGACGAGCGTGTGGTGTGAGCAGTGACGAAGAGATAAGAGCTTCGTAGCTTATCGGATTCCTCCAGTCTAAAATTCACATTCCGCTTTTACGCCAATTTTGCCGGCTCCTGCGGGTAAGTAGAACTCTTCAAAGTTGTGAAACATAATATTATGAATCTGCTTGCAATTGCCTACCTTGTACATTCATTACATCGAATCCTTATCTCTCTACACGTTTTGTAACGTCAGTGGGGAGCGGTGGTGTAGCGGTTAGCGCGCTGCGCTACGAACCTGGCGACCCGGGTTCGACTCCCGCTCACGGCCAACACCGGTGACGATTATCTGGTCCTAGGCCTCCCCTAGGTCGACTCAGCCTCAAATGAGTACTCGGTGCGGTGTGTAAACATTTCCACACTGGAGAGTGTGGCAATGTTACTCGCTAACAGCACTTGCCCCTAGAGGCTCAAGGCCACCAACACCGGCGACGATTATCTGAACCGGTCCTGGTGTGTAAAACATCGCCCCTTGGGAAGACAAAGTCTTTTAATATCCCACCACCACCACCATGGCTTTGTAATAGCTTTTGCCCTTGTTAACAGACGCAAGAGGGTGGTGGGGATTGCAACATTAATACAAACGCTGGAGGCGTCAATGCGACATTGCACGAGCTTTAACCACTCACTTGCACGTTGACACGCAGAATGCGTAACGATTCGTTTGTCCATTTGATCGCGGAAGGCCGTGGGCCACCATCGGTTATATTATGGGCCGAGATTAATTGATTATTATAAAAAAACACATTTTAAAGCTGATAAACTTCGCCGTTTTGGGAAATGTATGAAATGCCATGGAGGGCGGTGTGTGTGGGGGGGTGGTGTGGGTTGTGTGAGACAATGGAGAAGGCCCTTCTTCGTGCTTGCTGACCACTGCTGTAGCAAGGGCGAGGAGGCCTGAAATGTCACTTGGCCGACTTTCTCTCTTCGTTGGGAGAGGTTTGCGGTACCCACACTTTAGCCCACCACGCGTGAACAAGGCCGATTTGAATTTTGATTGAAAGCTTTCGTGACTGCAGGGATTCATATTCTTGGTTCTTTCGGTAAAGTCACCACGTAGAAGGGAAACAATAAATTAATTAAAACATATATTGTTATTGTTTTATATTTTTATTATTTTATTGTTTCCCTTCTACGTGACTTTACCGAAAGAAACCAAGAATATAAGGCCGATTTGGCTTAACTGCGCTTTGGAATAATTGGTTTGACCCCTTCTGGCAATGAAACAGGTGTTAATTATGTTCAAACACCAAATAGAAACAATTTTTACAAGTAATCCTCTGTGCATTAAGCACACGTACTTGTGGCGAACAAGCAAAAAACATGCTCTAAAAATGATTTAAAGCTTTCGTGACTGCAGGAATTCATACTCTTTGTAAAGTCACGTAGGTAGAAAAATAATTTTACTTTTGTATCTACGTGACCCAAAGAGTATGAATTCCTGCAGTAACGAAAGCTTTCAAAGACAATGCATATATATTATTGGAGCATACTTGCCCTAATAATATGATGCATTGTCTTTGAAACTGATTGGTCCACACCAGAGACATCTTTCTCTAGGGCCTAGTCTCAAAGTGTTTGGACCAGAGAACGCCAAAAGACGACCAGCACAAAGACAATGCCACTTATCAGGACATTTCTAGCTCGAGGTGAGCAGCTACAATATGTGACCTTTCTTGCAAGTATCAAAATATAACAGTAGGTTTTACCCTTTCTGATAGAAAAAAACCACATTGCATGTTCACCACAAGTACGTGTGGTTAATGGAGACGGGATTCCTTAAAAAAAAGGTTTCCGTTTTGGTGTTTGAACATCTTAGCACCTCCCGTATTATTTTTGCCAGAAAGGGTAAAACCTATTCTTAGACTTTGATACTCCCAAGAAAGGACCCATGTTGTTCGCTGTGGTTGTTACCCATTTATAACCGCTGCGTGGACAGAGGAAATGTTTCTATACAATCAAGCTTTCCGCATTGTTTCAGCTGCCACGCCGGGGAATCGAATCCAACCGGTGACCCTGTGGGTCAGCAAGGTCACGGTGTCGCTGCTGCTGCTAACCATGATAACATCACGGCAGTTATATCCCTTGTAGAGGAATATTGCAGTTGCATAGTTTTTGTTATGGGACAAGGGACATTTCTTAAGTTCACAGAGGTCGTGGAATGGGTGCGTTTACATGAGACAATGTGTTTGGCAATTTGCCGTGTTAAATCAGATATCCATACCGATTATATGACAGTACAACGTACATGTTTTACAGTACAGTATTACAGGACGCCGGTAAATATGGCACAAGTGATAACTAGGAGAAAAAAATGGCACAATAATAATCAGAGGGTTAGGCTTAATCAGCTTATTCCATTCAGATCTGTATGTAATTGTTAGCACAGTACTTCGGTTACCACATTAGCTATAACTGATAGTACAGGACTTTTAACTGTTAATACAGTCCCGTTTCCATGTGCCATGTGTTTACCCTCGTTATAACTTGTGTAATTGTTTTACTGTGCCAATTTCACCCCGTGTCGTTTTTATCTAAGATCCAGTACTGTATTACATATGGGAAGAGCGGTGGCGCAGTAGTTAGCGCACTGCTCCATTGCCAACCCACAATGGCACCCAATATCAATCGACCATATCGATTGATATTAATTCGTCGTAGCCTTTAGGCACTCCACCACTCTGCCCCTCCTGTGAAGGTTTCTTGGCTTGGTTTGGGAAGCTGGGATTGTTGTGATAACGTGTTTGTGCATTTTGTTTTGGTGACATGTATTAATTTGTTATTTGTTTTGGTTGAAAGTATGGGGTTTTTATTCGCTTGGTAGTGGCTGTCTATGGAATTTGGTCCTTCTATATAATAAATGTTTTGCGTTTGTGGGATGCTATTAACATGAATGACGCTATATAAAATGAAAGCATTATTATTGATGGAACAATTGACGACGTATTGCTTTGAACACAAGTCACGACACGTTATACGGGCTACTCGACATGTTTGGAATGCCGCTTCATGGACAACTTTCATAAAGAACGTATTTGTGTAGCCCACAATCCAACGGGTGACCCAATATAGTGGCTAAGCAACCTGAAATCGACCATCTGAGCTTTTTAGCGGTCATCCCAAAAAACGAAGTGAATGAATATGCTGTACAGTAAGTATATAATCACTCTTTATTTATACTGGAGGAATCCGATGAGCTATGAAGCTCTTTTTTCACAGATGTCCCTCGCCTGGTATACAGGAGATCGTGGGTTCGATCCCGAGCCTGACCTCTCCTATGTATTTGGAGTCTGCATGTTCTTTCTCCCCGTGGTCGCGTGGATTTTTCCTCCAGATTTTCCCTACACATTTAGAATCAACGTGCGTTTAGAGTATTTGGCTGCTGAGATCAATTCCCACATTGATAAGCCACTTTGTTGAGCTATCATTTGTGGCCAGGATGCTTCTGGAAAATAGCTATATAGCTCAGTGGGCCAAAACTGGTCAAATGTAAGATCTTTTTAGTTTTTAGTTGCTATTGTTGATGTTATTGCTGCTGTTGCTGGTGTTGTTTCTGCCATTTATGTTGTTGCTGTTGTCGCTGCTGTGGCTGTGCCACAAGGCAAGTCCAGGCTGCGTTTTGCAGAAGCACAGGAAGGCCGCACAAAAACAGCCGTTTTAGCTAAATCTATTAATATAAAAGAAAAAATTGGTTCAAAAACAAGTTTTTCAATGCATACAATTGTATTTGTACTCAAAAGTAGAAAATACAGAATTAATAACATTCGATGTACTGAATAAAAAATAACTTTTTCTAACAAATAAAAAAAAGTTATTGTAAAAAATATTTGTCTATGTACATGTTCATTCAAAGATCTCAATCCAGACAATAAAAATAGTTCAATATTGGCGGGATACTTCTAATATATTTCAAATAGTGTAATACAAATTAAATTTAAAAAAAAAACACGAAGAGGCCCAGGATCGGTGGGTCCTGGACTGGTTCTTTAAATTAACTCTTGAATTGTCACGCGTATATCCGAAGATATTAAGCATGAAATATTTGAAAGAATATAAACAGACAACAGGTCAAGTTAAATAATAGTGTTGGAATACCAGTAATTTTAAGTGATTATGAATGTAAAAAACATGTATAAAACCGTTTACATCTTTAATAAACACTAATAAAAGATACAAACTCATAGGAGCAGCAACAATAAGTGCCTGTCCTGTTGAACCTGATTTACTGTACTCCCAGTATCATATCAAAAGTTTAATCTTAATTCAAAAATAATAGTGGCGCTTATAATAGCAGTGGTCCTTATATAATAACCATATGAGGTGTGAAATTGAATGAAAATTAAAATATATGTTCACGGTTTATAATACCCAAAGTGGGTCAGTAATTATTTGAAGCAAGTTAAAATGGCCCACATTTATAATAAGTTCTAAATCGTTTACACCAACTTATTTCATGGCATCGGTCAGTGTTAAATGTCCAAAGTGCATTTCCCAATGTAAAACCCATTAAGCTATCGAGCCCTTTTAAAAGGCGACTTGGCACATAATGAAAAAATTACCACAGGAAAAAAGACCAACAAAATGGTATATAACCAACATCTTCTCGTGTGTTAGACTTTACTTGAGAGCAGGTTAGCTATATTTATCTCACATTGTTTGCAGTTATTCCCAAGACTTCCTGTTAGCAGACGACTGCATAGACATTGAAGACATTCATAAAATGGTTGACGCCTCCATTTTATCGTGGCTCGACCACACACATAAACATTAACATTATTTATAGCAGCAGTTACTGCTTACTTTATTTCACTGCACACAATTTAATCTTAATTTTTTTGTCCATTTTACCTCAACACTGGGCTTGCCATCCAGAAGGGTTGCCAGTCCAATTCAATCTCCCGGTACGGCAGTTGCCACAAAGTGAGCAATCTTCCTAAATCCACCCACAAGTATACATGGGATCACCGCAGTTAGTCAGCAGGTCACGTGCGGTGGATAAAGTTGGGTTACATCCACCTAATACATAAAGGTAGTGCAGGTAATCTAACACGTAGGCTTTCGCGAACAATACTATTCACACTAAAGTTGAGTATTTTTCGCGTGTGGTGGAGTGACGTGTGGATACTCCCAACTCTTCCAAAGACCAGCATGGAAGAGTAGGCAAAACGTTCCCCGTAGGGTTTGCACTCTCTAGAGCTCCCTCGAGTTGAGACTCTTTGGCCAGCAGTGGCATAAGCAAGACATTGCAGGATTGCACCTATAACCTTTCACTGAGAATGACCAGGGTCAATTTACCACGCGTTAACTCGGGTTTCCCTGCTGTGTGAATTTTCGCGCGTGACAGTGCATTTTGAATTCATTCCTAAAGTTAAGCTGAAAACGATGACCAGATTTTGACTTTTGGAACCAGTAATCAGTTTTGAAAACGATTGTAAGTTTTTCGGTTATTGTTTGAAAACCTAAGTTTTACACACACCGCTTAACTCACAATAGGAAAGGTTTAAGTTGAAATGCCAGTTGAGGTTGAAAAAACATTACCTCTCGAAGGTCAATAAAACGACTACCACTTTGTGGGAAGTCAACAAGGACAGCCCTGTAGAGTAGCTGGCCCCCCACTATTAGAATGTGGAATTTCCATCACTGGCTCAAGTCAATTAGCTGAGTCGAATGCCATTAAATAATCATATTGTCAGGGAGACAATCTTACCCTTTGACTTGCTATCATTATTACATAGAAGAAACCTCTTAATAATGTTACCTTTTGGGAATATTTTTTTACAGATCAATTTCCAATAAAAAAGCATTCGCAAATTAATTATGCGTTTTTTGCAGACAAACAATATTAACGGCCCTCTTGTTACTTCGCAGCATGGCGATTGGGTTTTCTGTTCACCAAGAGGAGACGTCAAACATGTCGAAGAGATGCAAGTGGCGGGGTGAGAACAGGTAATGGACTCTCTGAAGCTTCCTCTGTCTATTATTTCATTTTAAAGTGTCCCAATTTGAGAATTACAGTTGCAGCAATTGGACAAAACGACCACGTCTTTCGGTTGTAAGGTATGAGGACACATGTCAACCTTTGGTTAAAATGGAATGTGTGACTGCAGTCCAACGGATGGATGAGTGAATGTGGTTGCAGATGCTACACTTTACATTGGCAATGTCTTTTTTGTTTGTTTTTTGATCACAGGCAGAGTTACTCGAATTTTAAGTGAGTATAATTGACTCAAACAAAGTAAGCGTGTTTCCTGGATGCTTGATTGTTCCAAAGCAAGGAAAGCTGCCCCATAATGGGCCTCCTGTGGATCCTGACAGTAATTTATTGCTGTTTAAGCCAAACAAGCTTCCCACTAGTTTCAGATAAAAAAAAGACACGGGGTCCATTTCACTACTGTACAAATCAGCCTATGTGCCTTAAAATGATTTTTTTTCAGCATTTATGTTGGCAAACTCTATACTGTACTGGTTTACAATTCTGATATCTATTTGTTTTTACGTTTGGCCCCATGGTAGTTTTATTCCAAAATTCTCTTAATCAGCCCTGGACCACCCAACAAGATTGTCCTGTTTACAAAGATTATTTTACATGTGCCAATGTATCGATCAAATTGTGACCAATAAAGCTACCGGTGGCTTAAGACTGTTCTGCGATTTCAATACCAATTGGGATCTGTTTAGCAAATGCTGTTGGGCTGACTGACATTTTATTCAATGTACTTCACGAACACCAAACACTGGATTGGTCCAACCAAATGCCACTGGTAAACATTGGTCTGGAAAGCCCCTGGACGATTTACTTGGGTGTACTTTTTTACGTGCTAAAATAGTCTGCTTAGCTATTATTTTATGATTTCACTAACTAGTAAAGTTAGGGTAGTAAACCCAAATTCGCCCGAGACTTGGTTCTTGTCTTGTATTATTGCACGGCCTACGCGGAGGGTTGGGTGGGGGGGATGCGTGACGTCAGCAGGCACACTGCGTGACGTCAGCAGGCACACTGCGTGACGTTGCCGCATGCTGGTGACATCACAGATGTGACATCACCGCTCACTTGCCGTGAAAAATATTACATGCATTATTGCGCTCCCCCCAAAATACAAAAGTCTATTTTTATACTTTTTGCATTGTGTACAGTCTGGAAGCTACCCACATGCCAAATGTCAAGTTTTGTTGCATGTCAGGAAGTATGCTAAACATTTCGAACAGACACACATATTCACAACTTTCCTTTTTATATATAGATATAGCATGTACACGATACTCCCAGGCCTTTCTCCAGCCACTGCTGGATTTGGCGGCCTCCCCATGCTGTGCAGGTAGTGGGAGTTATTTGACCACATTTCACCACGATGGTCAGTGTGGGTTGGTAAACTTTGGAGTATGGCAGTACACTACAGCAATATGTTTTACCGCACGTCCCTCTGCTACCCACCTTGACCCAGTCACCTGGCATGCGGAGTTGAGCCTGGATAGTGACAGCATGGGCAGCAATCATCTAGAACAGGTGATAGAGACATTGCAGTGAAGTATTTATGTGTTTTTTTAATACATGTACAAAATGAACCTTAATATAATCTTAACATTCAATTAAAAGTTCCACATGAAAGTTCGTGAACAATATAATATATTTTGATTTGAAGCTTCCGTGACTGCAGGAATCCATACTCTTTGGTTCTTTCGGTGAAGTCACGTAGGTATAAAATAATATAAATCACGACGTTTCGGGCGCAACACAAGCGTCCATCATCAGGTGATTTATTTTATGTTTTACCTACGTGACTTTACCGAAAGGACCAAAGAGTATGGAATATATATTTTTCATGTTAATATTTGTGAAGGGTGGAATTTAGCACTGGATGATATTTGTGTGTTGTTAATCACCCCTTCACTGGTGACGTTTCACCTAATTGGTAATTGATTCTCCTACTTAACAAAGTAGCTTATAAGGGCTTGATAAGCTTGTTTAAAACACACACAATGCGTCGTGTGTTACCTGTGTTTATGAAGGTTAAACTTGCAGTAAAAAGTCCACATCTTTTCTTCGAATGCACAGATACAGCAGCCTTGACGTGAACTGGATTTTGAAAATGATCAAAATCGTTGCCTTCCTGTTTCACGGGAACCATCATCACTTGTGCAAAGAAGATCAGAACTACCACAATGTTGAAAGGTTGCTTGAAGAGGTGATGGGTGAGTGATATTTTCTGGTAACACCAATAGAACATAAATGATCCTTTCAAATGTATTGATGTTTCATGATAATTATGAGAAGTATGGTGCTGCTCAGGGGTCACAGCAGTGAGGTGGCACAGCTGAGATCCTGTGATTGAGTCCAGGATCCCAACTGTCCCCATGCAGGCTGTTCTCTGGATGGATGCTTCGCTCCATGACTTGACACCGATAGTACAATTAGAATACAATTACCACGAAGCACAACAACCCTTTTAAATAACAGCATGTACCTTGTCCTCCAGGCAGTACAATTTAATACAGGACTCATCATTAGTTTATTTTGGATTAGATTGTGTAGGTATGACAGTGTTTAAACTGTAACCCTCCACCACCCAAGAGAGCCAATCAAACATCTAAATTTTGCTACATTTCGGTTTTCTCTTAAAATAAACTCAACTGGCATATTTCCCACGTGACAACTTGATTTGATTGGCTGAATTTAATGGAATTGTTTGGAAATGGTGTGAGCTAGTTCAATAATTTGTAACTGCCTTCACAGAGGTTAATAACAGTTACTAATAACACAAGGCCAAGTACAGTTTAACAGGTGATTGCAAAATGCACAAATCGCCCACCATATATGCCTGCACACCATTCTTACAATAGAGTCAGTAGTATCTGCACACATGGGGAGGGGGGGGACATATGTGGGGGCGGCGGGCGGGCCGAGAAGCTCTCCGCAGGAGCTTGAATAAGGCGGCCGTAGGTTGTCGGAATTCTAGTCCAAATACATTTCTCACTTTATTTTTACAAAAAGAGTTAAAGTAAAGTCCTGTTCAAACGAGCCTTGAGGGACACACATCTTGTGTTTAAATGCCTCTTCGGTGGTGGAAACTTCATATTCCTACGGTAGGATGAATCATTCCATTGTACAGCAAAGATAGTCTTTTCACAAATCGGTGCTCAGCGTATTGACGCTGCGTGGATGAATGGTAGAATCATTCTCCAAGCGGCATTCGAACTCGTACGCTTCCCAGTCACTCGCGTATGTTACCTATTGCGTTGCTTCGCGCTGTGCGTACACATGTGCGTCATCTCGAAAGAACGTAAGTGGGGTTTTTTATTTTGCGCTTGGGCCTGGCCTACACCATTTTGTCTCTTTAAGTACGAACATTTGTTAACAGTAGAAACAATAAAGAGATTTTAAAAAAAATACCGTTACATGGATAAATGGCGACTCCAATTGCATTATGAATGGAATGAAAGTCTTGCCAAAACATTTGTGATACTTGTTTTTCAACCCGTATATTTAACACGCTGGAAAAAAAACCAGTCACTTCAGTGTTATGATAACGTTTCTCGTTTCTACTCACAGAATTTATGGCCTCAAAATGTTTCGCAACATTTCCCTTTTTCAAGGAGTCTATGAAAGTTACTGGTACGTATGCAGTAAGCTTACACATAGGTCGTTGTATCTTGCTTTATAAAGGTGTGCTATTTTAATGCCTTTAAGCATTGGAAATTGTAATAATATACTTGTACATTTTTTCGACTTATGAAAAATGTAAGTTCCATTTATTGAAAATGTAAGTTGTAATTGCTCTTTGAACCTGGCAACCTGAGTTCAATTTATGGCAAACCCCAGTGACGAGTGATATCTGAACCAGTTTGCTTCACACCCCCATGACTACCATGGCATAGGGATGATTTTCTGAAGCAGTGGATTGACAAATGGCTATAAATTATTATTATTATAATTATGTTTTCCTTCATTTAAAAATATAACTCTGACTAGTATATTTCTAGCGCATTCCAAAATGTGGCCTTTGTTATTTCTTTAAAATGTCAAGCATTGTTGCTGCAGATGGTTTAATAATTAAATATTCATTATTGCTCGCCCTTTTAAGGAACAATATGTATTGTGTACATCCTGGATATGGTCTTTGAATTAATGCACTGCAACTGTAATTATTCAGAAACAAGCAAGATGGCCAACACAGAAGAACAAGCGGTGTCTTCGAATAAGTGTACACAGACAGATTTTCCTGACGTTCTACCACAGAGGTGATTGGAATAACAGGAGAGACTGCATGCCACTTGCATTCTGGCCATGCGATGCATCATATTTATTGCCATGCACACTGAGCGCTACTGGAGCTCATGATCGACAATCACTTTCCTTACATCCTTTGGTAACTCATAGGATGCAATAATTATTGTGAACGAAGGAAACTGTTTGACAAGAAATACGTGTCCGGCTCTAAGACTGCTAGACAAAGTAGTTTGCCTCATCTATAATAACGAAATCAATGATCGACTTGTGTTCATCATTTAATCCACTGCTCGATGAATGCCTACCCACGTACATATTACTGTTTCAGGTTGTTTGACCATACTTCACTACACTGCCCTGTGCGTGTTGATGAGGTCAGGAATCAAACTGAGGTCACCGGGTTGAAGGCAAAATGTACTAACTACTGCACCGCCGCTCTATCCGATTACAATTTGCAGGGTGTTTTTTTTATTTATCTCAACAACGTTTCACTCTGAGGTCTCAATTGCTGATGGTGGTTAGGTTCAAATGAGGTCTCGATGTTATGTCAGCAAATGTTCGTGAAAATATATATTATACAGAACATAGTCACGCTAGTCTAAGGGTAAAATTTGTTGGTGAGAGGTGGCTGCGTGGCCCAGAAGTCTGAGCAATTTCTGTTCTTGGTATGGCAATATGTTCAATTTCTGTTCTTGATATGGCAATATGTTCAATTTCTGTTCTTGGTATGGCAATATGTTCAATTTCTGTTCTTGGTATGGCAATATGTTAAATTTCTTTTCTTGGTATTGCAATATGTTCAATTTCTGTTCTTGGTATGGCAATATGTTCAATTTCTGTTCTTGGTATGGCAATATGTTCAATTTCTGTTCTTGGTATGGCAATATGTTCAATTTCTGTTCTTGGTATGGCAATATGTTCAAGAGCTAAATGCCAATGTCGAGCCCACAGTGGTTTACTATATGTCCATAGTTTGGATTGCATGACCACAATCAAACTGTGGCTTGTCTTTGATTTTAAATTGATGAAGGAGATGTGCGCATCGCCCTGTTGATGTTTTGATGCATTTGACGGTCACACCAGTGTCTTCGAGGAATGTCAAAGGACTGGAGGTGCGATATTGTAGTCTCGAATGAGCCATTTATTCTGGAGGTCTGCATTGTTCCACTGAATTCGCCATCATTCATTTGGATCTGGGTGACATTCTAGGATGTTGACAGCAGCATGATCCCAGAAGGGGGAACATTGTTCAGGTCTTGGTTGATGATGGGTGCATCGTTGTCGTTGGCAATAAAAGTGTAAACTGCCTTGCAGTTTGCATGCCTCTGCGAAAATTTGGTGGCAGAATGTTCATGAGAACAGGGAGCCAGGGCATTGGTATCGGTTGCAGTGTTTCAGTAATGATGTGCATTGGGTTATTTAATTGTGCATCTGGCAATTTTGCGTACTGGCTCCGAGACCAGGTTGGAGGGAAGTGTGTTGCTCTCCAGCCAGAGGCACCCCAGGTCATTCCTTTAAGTTTCTCAAGGAAATTCTTGATTCGGTCTTGTAATATAAATGTTTTATGTGGCGCTTAAAGGTCAGGCCTCTATTCATGATAACCCCTTAGATATGTTGGTGAGGGGTCATTGTGCACTGACTGGGCTGTCACAGAAGGAAACTGATTGTGCTCGTTTTGTAAATATTTAGTCCGAGTCTCCAGTGACTGAAATATTTCTCCAACAAAATTAGACAAGTGAGCAATGAACCGGCACCACTGAGATGCTGGGTTGGAATCTGGGTCTCGGACACCCGTGATCATACCAGATTCTGAAGTGTAAGCACGTTTCAGCTCTCAGCTGTCGCCAATTGACTGCAACAACAAAAACATCGTCTTTAATTAGATTGTTCACTTAATTTGGATTATTTTTACTCTCTGGCTTAAACCATTCTGTTTGGTGTGTGATTGATTATCCACACTAGTGTGTTTCTCATATGGTTTAAGATATATTGCAGACTTAAGTCGTTCTGACAAAGGGTGATGCACAACTATATGTAGAGTTTCAAATAGCATTTTTATTAATCGCATGCAATAATAAACATAATTTAATTGGAGAGAAAAGCAAAAACACGTCATAAAATAAATAGTTGGTGATACTTTGGAGGAAACAATGGTGATTTGCACCTTCACATGTCCATATATAATTTCCTTTCTGGCTTAGACTGCATCCGGTGTTATTGTTATTGACTGGTGGTGACCTAGATAGGGGTGTAACGTCTGAGTGCCCACAAGTTTTCCCAGCCATGTGGCCATCGTGAAAAAATTTGGATAACCACCCCCCAAACCACCACTGCCTGTTATGGTGGAAGTACTTGCATGTAGGGAAACACTTAATGGCTGAAATATTTATGAAATTACAATTTAATGGAGCAAAAAATGTTAAGATTTCATCCCATGTGGCTACATTATTTATGTATCTGACTGTAAAATAATTTGAATTTGTTGACAATTAAGTGACAGGATACAAAATTGTGGAACCGAACGTAGTGCATACATACCTCTTGCAGCAAATTCCATTTAACCAAATATACATCCTTTGATAAAGAACACATGATGTACTCTTTGTTTTTTTCGGTAAAGTCACATATAAATAAGGAATCATAAAATAGCATAATATAATAAATGCTATTTTATTATTTCTTATTTATACGTGACTTTACCGAAAAAAAACAAAGAGTAATTCCTGCAGTCACGAAGGCTTCAAATCAACACATGATGTGTGTATCTTTCAAGAATTCACGGTTTGATTAAAATTGTAAAATATCCTTTTGATTCTTCCCCCTTCGAAATCGCCACCCCACCCACCCCACACACCGTCCAGGCACACAGGGTCTTGCACCATTACTAGGAGTCTAGCAAATCACCCCACCAATTCGGAGTTGCAATTAAATTCCAAAATTGATTCTTATTTGGTTTCATGTCTGTCGTCGCTTTTGTGTCTCATTAAAGTTGTAATCTCATTTGTAGTTTTGTTTATGCAGTTCGCCTAAATGTAACATGAGCATCCCATTTGCATTCTTTTCATGAACTGTAAACAATTGATCCTTTCACGATAAGAATCGATTTTCATTGATCATTACAAGCATAAGTCTTACCACTCTGACAACCCACACATCATTCCACTAACGAGGCATGCAATGCATCGCTTAATAATTTCAATTTGAGCGTTATGCTCATGACACATGCTTTGTGTGTGAGAATCTCCTATTTATGATGTATGCAAATGACATGCTAGTTATATTGATTACATGCCAATGTTATATTTAGGTTAAAGAAGTAAACAAACTTTACTCGGGAAACTAAAGAAAAATAATGCGAAGGAGACCAAACATAACATGTTTTAAAATTAAATTGTGCCCCCTGCTTTGAATAATTAACGAGATTGTTGTGGAAGGCAAAATGTGACCCTTCACACACCTTCTGTTACCTGACGAAGCTCACAATCGTGAACAATTTTAACAATATGCAACCAACACATGCACAAATACGCAAAGTTAAATTGTTTATTGTTATAATAATTACAACATTTTCCCTGTGGCACACCACGGGGAGGGGAGTAAAATCAAGGATGTAATACATGTTATGTAAAAAGGGGCAGAAAAGTGAACAGAGAGGGGAAAGAATGGGGAATGAGAGGGAAATGATGGAAAGGGAACGGAGGAACGGGGCCAAAGCATCACGAAAGATGAGGATAGGGAGCTAGAGGCTACATAAGAGCCTCGTGTATATATACTGTATACGGTGTTGGAAATAACTACGGGGGATAGGTGTGTATGGGCATTGCAGGGATTGTGAAGAGAAGTCACCTAGGGCAGACTGACCAATAGTCGTCCGTGAGTAAAAATGAGCTTCATAGCTCGTCAGATTCCTCCAGTCTAAAGTAAAGATTCTGATTCTGAACTTACGCAGAAGTAAGGTGCATGATGGAGCAGCGTCTGTTTTCACAGGGGGCGGCGAGCAAAGGGTTCGGAGTGGCCATGCAGGAGTCACGTGATTTACGGGAGGGTTTGAGCGATGAACATCGTGATTCTATAATAGCAGATAAGGCGGTTTAAGAGTGTTTTTTTTATTATATTTGTTTTCATCCGTGGATAAATGTCATGAAAGCAGATTTAATGAAGGTAGCAAGAAAAAGAAGAGGAAGAAAAAAAGGAAAAACAAGACAGGAAGATCCTGCTCTGATGGAAATCAAGCGGCTGGAGGTGATCATTTGCCAGCGTCACAGAAGACTGGTGATGCACAGGTAAATAAGTGTCTTATTTTTTAAGTCAATTTCTGCTGACATTTAATTAATTTAGCAGTCAGACTTTCTTGGCACTCAAGCACAGGCCATCATCGTCATCATCAGCCGTAATTGTCCGACTGTTTGCATGAAGGCCTTCCCAAGCCATCACCATCCCTCATGGTCCCATGATTCCACCTGTTACCTGTGCACGGACCAGCGTCATCGCTACGTCTCCTCGGTGGATGCCCAAGCACACATCGTTACCTACGATTTGAAAAGAGTACCTAACCCTGTGGCTTAAGGCTTGTCAGGTGAACCTAAATTATTTTAGGTACATTTTTTTAAAATATGTGAGTAGTAATATATTTGCATAGTTACCATGCATTTTGTGTCCAGGCTGGAGTTGATCATTTGTTATATATTTCCGATGTTTTGCTCTGATTTATAATGTCTTCATTATTGTACACTATTTGATGTTGTTAGCTATTGCTATTTTGGTGACCCAGGTTTTATCTTGCAAATGAGACAACCCTGGCCTCTTGAGTTCTGACTGATAAATTTGTGCTCCCAGATTTCACCAACCCACGCAGAACAGCACGGTTAAGTATAGTCAGATAACCCCTCATGACCTGCACGGCTTGGGGAGGCCTTTATCCAGCAGTGGATTGACAAAAAAGGGCGCTACTACAACGAATAAGATTCCTATTTTTTTTGTTTTGAGTTAAATCGCGTAAATATAAATGTGTCGGTCACACACCACCACCTGACACAGCCTATTAGTAAGGTTTATCACTTGGCCAAAACATGCCAATTAGCTATTATTGCAGCACTGTGATGGCGAGTAAACCCACAAAATGTTTCAATTGAGCACGAAGTTTCGCTGGTAATTGCAACCAGCTTCATCAGGCGATTTGCCAGAATTGTGAAGAAGTCTTCCTGCATCTGATCTTAAATAGAGCAAGATGACGTCATGACTGTGAGCCTTTCAGGTAAAAAGATCACAGGGGGGTTGATTGTAGTCTTATAAATTACCTTGAATTATGTTAAGGCTCTCAGTGATGACATAATCTTGCTATGTTTAAGACCAAAAGCAGGACGGCTTCTTCACAATTCTGGCAAATCGCCTGGTGAAGCTGGTTGTAATTACCAGCGAAACGTACTCGATTGTAAATGTTGTAGGTTTACTCGCCATCAGATCGGTAGTTCTGAACTAGTAACTAATTGGCACATTTTGTTCACATCACAAACCTTATATTCTTAGCTCTTTCGGTAAAGTCACATTGAAGGGACTTTACCGAAAGAGCTAAGGATATGAATTACTGCAGTCACGAAAGCTTTAAATCAAAATCACAAACCTTACTAATTCGCTGTGTCGGGTGGTGGTGGGTTAACGACACACATTTACGCAATTGAACCCAAAAGCTTTTATTACGAATAATATTGGTCACAAAAGCCACGTGTCAGTTTTTTTGTGGTTGGATCTCATGGGTAAGAGGGCTCCACATACCTTTTATATGCTACAGGCAATAGCGTAGCTTTTGTAGTAGCTTTGTACATGTCATCAAAGCAGTCAATTCATATTTTTTGTGCTGTTTGACACAGACTTCGAGATCCAATGGAACCACGCACGACGCAGTTGTTGGAGCCTCCGGGCCATTAGGCAATGGCCGAGGAGATGGTGATGACCCCAAGCGACCTTTCGTGCCTAAACTTAAGCAGGCGTGTGAGGCTTCTGGTGATCACGATATTGGAATACCTTCGGAAAACTCCAAAGGCAGAGGCAGATGCCCATCTCCGGCAAGCGATCGAAGCAGCCAACGTCCTAACTTTGGCAGTAGATCTCAGGATGGAGATGATAACATTCCTATTGGGATCCCAGAGAAAGACGTACCCGTTGCATCTCATACCCCCTGGGATCATCGGAGTTTTTCACTCGCCAATGCAGAGTTATCCCAACAGCACCGTAGCAACGATACGGTGAGTGCATCTTTTATTTTACGTGCAGTTAATCGATGTGTATATAATTACATGAGCAATGCATTATTTAAATGTTTTAGTCCATCCAGATGAATATCATTGAGCAACGGTTGAGCAGGAAAACTAAGTAATTAGTTTGACCATCTGATCTTTTTTTTTGGTTTCATGAGATGGGGCCAGACTGATGCCCATAATTTTTAGATCCAGAAGGACAAAAGCAGCCTTGAGATTACTTGTTTAAAAAGGTTACTGGATAATAAGGCACATAGGCAGATGGACTAAAAATATAAATATTTAAGTGGAGAGACGGGCGCCTTATAATAACATTCAATGCTCCATAAAAACACTTAATTTCTATTCTAAATTAGTGTAATGACAGTAGTCAACCAATGGTGTGAGTGGACTAGTGGCCAAGGGAGATAATGACAGGGGAGTCAGCTGGTAGAGCGAGTGGTCTAGAACCAGCAAGAAGGTTCGGCAATGGGGGCGTCGCCTCGGACCGTATATAAGGGAGATGCGCAAGAGACTCGGGGCTGTTGCAGCAGGGTCTCCGCCTCTCAGAGTGTGAGCACGTGGTTCCTCAATAAAGAAACCATCTCAAGACAAAGTGCGTCGAAGATGTCTTTACATTTGCAACAAATATTTATAATTACTGTACTGTGTGTAAATATTGCATCATTACTGTTAATGCCTGACCACTATTGCTTCACATCTTTTCCCAACCCAGGCACCTCTAGAAAGCTGTGGAGCAGATACTGGAAAACGACTGGAATCCCTCGACGAACCTCCAACAGATGCACCACGTGACAGCACTCCCTGCTTGACCAGCTTAAATTACCAGGGGCGAGGTGTAAAACCGACGCATGAGAACGCCCTCAAGCCAAAGGCCGCTTTTCTGGCACCTGAGCAGTCGATGAAAACCAACCTAATCGTTGGCGTGATCGACGGGACAGCGCAACACGTGAGGAAGCTGGGACGCCAAATCGCCGATCGCAAGTTTCAAGATAACTACAATGTTTACTGTGGTGTTCTTAATCAGGTTTGGAGCCGTTATGATTTTTAAAAACTATTTTTTTGTTCAATATCTCCATATATATAAAAGGCAAAGTTGTGATTATGTGTGTCTGTTCAAAATGTTTAGCGTACTTCCCGACATGCAACAAACTTGAAATTGGCCATGTGGGTACTTTCCAGACTGTACACCATGCAAAAATTATAAAAATACACTTTTTTTGGGGGGGGGGGGGAGCCCAATATTTTTTGGACAGCAAGTGAGCTGTGACGTCAAATCTGTCATGTGTCCCGCGCATGTGGAAGCGTAACGCATTGTAGTGTAGTGGTTAGCGCGCTGTGTATGTGTCTGTGTGTGTGTCTGTGTATGTGTCTGTGTGTGTGTCTGTGTGTGTGTGGAAGCGTAACGCATTGTAGTGTAGTGGTTAGCGCACTGCGCTACGAACCCGGCCACCCGAGTTCGATTCCCGCTCACGGCCACCACCTGTGACGATTATTTTATATATGAGGGTTGCATGCTTTTATCATCCGGGAAGAGTTTTGGAAGATTGCACATTCCAAAAAGTTTTTTTTTTTATCAATTCAAATCCGAATTCACATTTGACTTCAAAGTCCCTCTGGAGTTGGAGAGATGGGCCCCTGCCATAGGAATGTGGACTTTCCACCACTGGCTCAGGGCTCCTGACAGGAGAGTACTGCTCCTTTGAGAAAATATTGTGACAAAAATGTGAGAAAAAATGTTGACACTAAAAAAGTGTCTTCGTGTTCAAATGACCATTGGGCCGTACTCTTATCAGTCATCCTGAGGCAATTGTAAAAATGCCATGTTCTTATTGTGATAACATATCACTCTATAGCAATACAATTTTGGCCTTGCTAAGCAGTGGTTCTTATGCAATTGACCCTGGAGGGGATGATAAAATGCTTAGTTGATCTCCAGCCGAGATATGAACTCTCATCTTTCCACTTGTGGGTGTATCGCACTGCAGCTCCCCCCCACCCCCCGGCCCCGCTTTGCTGGACATGCCTGTGTTAATGGCACGAATGTTGTCTCCTTAGTTGCTCAAAGCTAAAGATGGAAATTACCGTGAAGGAAAGGAATGGTATAGAGGTAACCTGTTGGGAAGAGGAAAATTTGGGACCGTCCACGTGGGAAAAGATGCTGAAACCAGAAACACATTTGCCATGAAAGAGGTATTTGCAGCACAGTCGTACACCCGTGTGTGCACATTGACACCGGTTATCTCCATATATATTAAAGGCCAAGTTGTGATTATGTGTGTCTGTTCAAAATGTTTAGCGTACTTCCCGACATGCAACAAACTTGAAATTTGCCATGTGGGTATTTTCCAGACTGTACACCATGCAATAATTATAAAAATACACTTTTGGTTTTTTTAGAGGGGGGGGGAGCTCAATAATGCATAAATATTTTTGCACGGCAAGTGAGCTGTGACGTCAAATCTGTCACGTGACCCGCGCACGTGGAAGCGTAACGCATTGTAGTGCAGTGGTTAGCGTGCTGCGCTACGAACCCAACGACCCGAGTTCGATTCCCACTCACGGCCACCACCAGTGACGATTATTTCAACCGCTCCTGGGCCTCCCCTAGGTCGACTCAGCCTTAAACGAGTAACTGCTGTGGTGTGTGAACATCACCACTGGGGAGGCAAAGGCGGCCGGGCGTGGTGGATCCAAGTTCCGGGCGAAACCGCGTAGTACAACTAGTGTATATATAAAATGAGCAGTGCTCATACACATGGGATCTGTCGTAAAACTATTCTTGTCCTTAAAACAAACTCGTGCAATTTCCTAATTAACGCATAAGGATGGTGTGTGATGGAGCAGTGGCACGGTGACTAGCAGACTGGAAAACTGAATAAAATTTCTGGCCATGGGTAACATTTGTGGCACTGGTATCTCCCCGAGGTTGGCTCTTAGCACCTAATGTGCACGTAAATATTTGCCTTGGACAAATGAAGGTGACCAATGTGATGCACTTCCTTGTGTACCACACTAGTCTTAATGGACCTGTGTTTTATTCCAGGCCAGGGGTAATGCAAGTAGCGAGTGATTTCTGATGCAGTTCTGGGTCCCCTCCTTTACTAACATGTAATGACCAGCTTGGTTAATGGGACCTTTTTTTTACCAGTATCAATGTATAATAAAACAGGTGTCAAGATGTTCAAACACCAAACATAAACCTTTTTCAAGGAATCAAGTGCTGCATTCACCACTCACAGTACTTGTGGTGAACATGCAAACAAAACACATGCTCTTATAATATATACAAAGTTTTTTTTTAATTTGGTGTTTGAACATCTTAACACCTGTTTTATTGCCAGAAAGGGTAAAACCTCTTCTTATTTTTTTCATACGATGCTCACCCCGAGCTGTAAGTGCTCTCATAGTGGCATTGCCTTTGAACTGTTCACCTTTTGGCATTCTCTGGTCTAACACTGGTTGAGACTAGGCCCTAAAGAAGGCTGTCTCTGGTGTAGGCCAATTAGTTTCGTGGTCAACCCACGTGGGGGAGGCATTCCTCTAGCATGTTATTGTTAAAAAAAATATATGGACTATTAACAAAACCCGAGTAAATTCCCCAAACTCCACGTGAGATTCAAACTTGAATACCCTGTCATGGCTTTGTTGGCTGCCACTGTAACCTTAGTGGCCACACAAAACTAAAAACATCCGATGAACGATGTAGTGTGGTAAGGCCGTCATTCAGCAAGGGCTGCATTTTATTTAGACATTCATTACATACTCCACAACTGATTTGCGAACATTCAAAGGGAATGTAGTTCTCAGGGCATGATGCAATATATTTACTTTTTCCTTTCCACGTTTGGTTACGTTTTACTGATCGAGCGGTTTCTATTACTGTGCTTTTCAGATGCATCTGAAGGACTTCCGGAAGGATGAACTCGAGATCTGGGTTGGCTTGAACCACCAATCCATTGTGCCGCTCCTGGGAGTTGTCATAGAATGGAACAAAGTGTTCATGTTCATGGAATACATTGAAGGTATACATTGCGTGCAGATGCAATTACAATTACACACGTGACTATTTTCAGTAACTTAGATTTATACAAGTTTTCAATGATTCATTAAATACATATCTGTTTCTATAATGGGAAAATGCGTAAGTAATAGGTGAGGGACAGTGGTTATGGCACTGCAAATTTGAACGCACGACAAACCGAGTAAAATTCTTGACCAACAGTAAATCAGTGGCGAGTGATGTTTGAACCAGGCTTGCCCCCTCCTCCCCCATCACCAATCTGCACTAGTTGGCACAGTGAGGTATGGATCAAATATTCCCCGTAACCTGACACCTCATGGAGAAGCCTTCATCCAGCAGTGGATGTACAAAGGGTTCTAATCAATAGGCTGACATGTCAGGCCATTTCCCTTCACTCTTCTGCTCTGAAACAAGGGCATTAGCCCAAAACGTCCACCTGTTATAAAAAATGTGGTGCACAAAATGTGGCTCTGAAAATCAGAAAAATAGTCAATAACTCAATTTATTTAATGAAAATCTCCTTTGTGTTCCTCAATACATTTAAAAATATGCAATGGATACAAAGGTCGCGTTTCAGCATTGGGTTAATGTAATTCTGCGTTCGAAACACTTTCCATACATCCACCGTAAATGGGAGTTCCGCTCGTTATATTTCTTCCGTCTGCACCCCTGATGTACAGGTGGCACGCTTGCTGAGCTGATCAACAAGGGTTCACTCGGTGAGCAAATGGCCCTTCACTACCTGGAGAAGATACTGATTGTCCTGGAATACATGCACAATAAGAAATGCATTCATCGAGACATAAAAGGCAGGTCTTACTCATCCAAAACAGTCTGACATCACAAAGATCACATTGTACCTCGAACACAAGATTAATCTAATTGGCTGTGTTGTCTCTGGTTCGTAAAAACAAAATTGAGACTGCGTTGGCATTAAATTTTGATTTAAAGCTTTCGTGACTGCAGTAATTCATATTCTTAGTTCTTTCGGTAAAGTCACGTTGAAGGGAAACAACGTGACTTTACCGAAAGAACTAAGAATATGCGTTGGCATTGTTGCAACAGCACTAATTATAGGCTGATGTTTCAGTAATGGCTCTTCTTTCTTACTCTACGGAAGAGCCATTGACATAATGTTATTGCATATTTTTTCTGTTGTTTTGCATTGATCTTGTTATGGTATTTGTTGTTTTCTTTTTCCTCACTTCTGAGACACTATTTTAGGAGGCAGCAACGTTTACTTATTCTACACTATATATCTTACACACTCTTCACATGCGGGATAACTATTTACGGGTCAGAGCAGCCAATATGCTGTCTGACCCACGACGCCGGAGATGAAGACGGAGACGTAGCACCTCGGGTTCCATTCCACCTGTAGACAGCCCAGATTCAGCCTCGGGGCTTCCCTTTTATGCCCCTTAGCGTGGCCTGGCTCCGCCCTCGGCCACGCCCCCTTCTGGAACCTTCCAGGAGGTTCTGGGCCACCTTCCACGTGCCACCTTCTACGTGCCACCTGCCCAGCTCCGCCCTTAACCACGCCCCCATCTGGAACCTCCATAAGGTCCTGGGCCATGCTCCCCGTGTCCCCCCGGTCACCTTTGCCTTACATCCCTCGCCCCGGCCCATCACGTGCTTTGCCAGCCGGCCGGGGTCACGTGTCCCCACATGCCCCTCTCCGCCAGCAGCCAGTACCACGCCCCCTAGTGACCCACTGCGTGGCATTACCTGCTGTGCTGGCGGTATAGCTGCTATACCCTGCTCTGTCGCTAGGACTCTTATGCCCCTCTCTGCCAGCAGCCAGCACCGCGCACCCTAGTGACCCGCTGCGTGGCATTACATGCTGTGCTGGCTGCTACACCCACATTCCCTCATTCTACTGGACCTAGCGCTACGCGCCGTAGTGATCCATTCTATGTCACTACACTCGTAACAAAATCGATCTCATGGTTTTTAAGATGTATATTTGTTTATGCTATGAGCAACATTTTCCGTTTGAAAGAAAGTTTTGGCTGCTGTCGGGGCAAAGCACATGTGTTACGGCACATGTTAGGATTAAGCATTGTAGTGCAAACGAATTAACGACGTTCGTTTCACCTAGACGATGGAAGGTGATGCCCTATACGCAAAAATATAATCGTAGTGCATGTGTTAGCATTTGCCAACCAGTGCTGCACATTCATTGTGGCTCAAAAACAATTACATTCCAAAAGCAGCACTCAATTCGTATAGAGCAGCAGATTACTTTTCCTCTATTGTTTTGTCACATATGGAATGGTTTCTGAATTGTATTTCCCGAGAGTAATTTAGATTTTTTTTAGAATTCAAAACTACGTAAATTTGCCTATTTCCAGCTCTCAGGGTTAATAATATTTGTTTAATTTACCATGCGAGGAATTTTTTTTTCTGTGGCAGGATGCATGGGTTAAGTGTAACCCCTGCTTTGTAGATTAAGGTCACTTGACGGGTCTCTGTCATGTTTTTTTCTCATGTCTCTTTACTGGCCAATGCAGTGCTCTGCGAGAGTTTTCAGTGGCCTGATGCAGCACGGTTGTAATGGGATGTAGAATGAGAAAAATTAATTACCCTTTTTGTTGTATCAGCTTTGTATCATTTGCGCGGGATACACAGCTGGAACAGAGGGTGGGTGGGAAGGGAGGCGTGATGACGTTTGCGCAATGCACCAACCCCGCTGCAGGTGACGTTATCACGCAGATGTGCACGGTGACATCACCACCGCCGCGATCTTGCCCGCTCGCTCGCACGCGTGCCAGCCAGCCAGCAAAACTTTTGTTTCGTCTCCTGTTATCGCTCTCCAATGTGTGTTCGGATACCGGTGCGCCGTTCGGCATGTCCAACGTTTGACTCCACGTGCTGCGAGATCCTGATGATGCCGCCAGCACTTGCAGCGAAACGCCGGACAACATAGCTGAACAAAGGTGCATTTACGACCGCTAAAATATATCGGAGAGCTGCGCGGGGCAACCACGAAAACGTACGCTCGGTAGTAAACTTATCCTTGTCCCCTGCTAATTTTCAACTCTCACACTCATCGTGCAACTGCCCTCTGTGATCTAATGTCCAGCCGAGAACATGCTGCTGTCACTGGACAAGCGGGAGCTGGTCCTCTGCGACATGGGCTTCGTGAAGATAATCGGGCACGGGGACAAGCAGGAGGTCGCCGGCACCATCACCCACATGGCGCCCGAGGTGCTCACTAAGGTGTACTCGTACAAGGTGGACGTGTGGAGCGCCTGTTGCACCTTACTTCACATGCTCACCGGCGGGCCGCCCTGGGTGGCCAAGCATGGCAATAATAAAGAGGAAATAAGGAAGCAGGTAAGCGGGGTTCGGGTAAATTCCAAAATCGTATTTCACTTCACATTTCACTTTCTTATTACAATATTCCTTAAGGGCGTCCGTACTTATTCATATTCTTAGTTTTTTCGGTAAAGTCACGTTGAAGAGAAACAACAAAATAACAAAATATATATAAAACAATAAAAAATTCTCACGACGTTTCTACCATAACTCAAACGGTCATCATCAGGTGTGTCGGTTTGCATAAATTTATTTTTAAAACGGCACGTTTATATTGACGTTTTTGTCTTTGTTTTGTTGGGACTATGTTTCACGCACCACGGATCTCCCTCGTAAAATAGCTGGGGAACTGGCTAAATGGGACCATCCGTGTAACAAATCAAACAGACTTAAACTTACACCTACCTCCACATGTATCAAATGAAGTGCAATTAAAGGATGCAATTGCGATTTCAGGTAGCAATCTAATATATCTTAAAAATTGTAATATGTAAAATTGGGACCTTACATCTTAACATTCTAGCTTAAAATATTGATTTGTATTTCAACGTTGTAATTGTATTTCATCTTAAATAGTTTCAATAATGTAAACAGTAAAAACATTTATGTTTTAGCTATATTTAATTTGCCTTTTTATATTACGCTCGGATGTGGGTTTTTTTTATCTTATTTATTCCTCTAACATGTTATTCAATATTCTGTATTTAAACCATTAGGACTCTGAATACTATCATTATTTTATATAATTATTTTTACTCAGGCCTCCCTTGAAAAATAAACTTCTGGGAGTCAAATGGCCATTACTTGGTTCTGAAATAAAGGGAATCTATCTCTCTATACCCTAGAGTGATTGTTATAGTCTGTGCCTGCCTTTTATAATGGCTGTTCTTTCTAACGGTTGGTTGTGTGCCTTGTTGCAGCTCCTGGCAAAGAAATCTCCTCTCGATGAGATACAGGAGAAATTCAGCCCAGAAGTTATGAATATTCTCACACAGGGCCTGGCTCCAGATCCCTTACATCGCCAAACTGCTGGCTACTTGAAAGCTCAAACTCAGAGATGGCTCAAAAACAGTAAGTGTTGTGTTAAATGCATTGAAAGCATTCGTAGCATAATGAAATATCAGGCTTTTTTTATAAGTCACTGAATATTTTTATAAACAAATTATAATTGAATTATTTACCCTTGAAAGCTTTGGAGAATCTTCAAATGTCATTTCCAGGGAAGTCTTGCTTTTGATGATTAGCCAATTCCATTCTGAGTTTATTTGATAATTGTAATATTGTACTGCAAATAGTAAATACATATACTGTACATAATTAAACACTAAAAGAAAAGAATAGCAGCTGATCATTGATTCATATGCTGGAAATTGTTACTCTGGAAACAAAGTTGCCGCCGTGAATGCTGCTTGCACCAAAAGGTTTATCTAACTACTATTATCATGATAATTGTCGTTCTCTATACCTATCTAAACAAATATCACCCATCTTGTGTTTCCTAGGCAGACTACCAACAAGCCTGTCTGAATTGGAGGGTGGGTTCTCAAACAATGCATCTGAGCCTGAAGCCCAAGGACAGCAACTTCTTGCACCTCCACCGGGCAGAGTAGATGCGTCCCAGGAGAACGTGCAGATGGTACAGGGACCCGCACGTGCAAAAAGAACTAAACTGAAGCCTGCATGCAAATTTAACAACCCACCACAGGTATTTCAGCATCTTCCTGCTCGTAAACTCGAGTAGAGCTCTACATCATCAAATAAATATTGCCATAACGGAGCAAATGCCCTCATTATCTTTACCCTAAATGTTATCCCGATCTGTCCTATCGGCATCTCGTCATGACACGAGGAATGCATTCGGGGATCACGCAAAAAATATCAATATTGCAGAGAACGAGAACGGGGTCCTGAACCCTTTCCCGTTTCGAGACAACTGCAAGTTGCATGATGGGTGCCCCGTTCACCGCTGAATCTTGGAACCCCGCAAACGGTTTAGCGTGAATTTTATTTTGCGAGGCATACCGCCGTTGTTTTTTATAGGCATTGTACTGTACCCACTGCAAAGAACCGTAGCGACGCGACCGCATTCTACGATAGCTGGTGCCAAACTCTGCCGGACGCCCTCCCGCGTGGCCTCGTGGGAGCCTCGGTACCGATAAAGTTCATCTTCTTTGGTTCTTTCGGTAAAGTCACGTAGAATAAGAATAAAATAATAAATTGATAAAATAAAATAACACAATAATATTCTCACGACGTTTCGGCCACAACACAAGCGGCCTTCATCAGGTGAAGGGACGAGACTGTCTGGTAGGACAGCGCTGGAGTGAAAGAGCCACGTTCAGATCACGGCCTTTAAGCTGTGTGAGAGGAACAAAGCGCCTTGACAAAGGAATTAGCATATAATTTAGCATTGAAATGGCTGAATGATTAGCTTGTGACTGGTCACAGAAATAGTTATGTTAAAAGTTAAAGCATACACATCTGCAGAGGCACCCCTTGACAATGGAATTAGCATAGAATTTAGCATTGAAATAGCTGAGTGATTAGCTTGTAACTGCTCACAGAAATAGCTACGTTAAAGTCAGACCATACACATTCACCGAGGCACTTAGTACAAATCAAACAGGAGAATTTAGCATTGAAATAACTAGGCGAATTTAGCATTGAAATAACTGAGTGATTAGCTAGTGACTGGTCACAGAAATGACTATGTTGAAGTCAAGGCCTACACATCTGAGCTATTCACAGTACTATATAGTGAACCAATAAAAACTAAAATATAAATTACCTTAATGTTATCAATAAACTCTATATTCTCCAATCAGCTAAGCTACCAACAATAAGTCGTTATATATCACAATGCTATATGGCCAAAAAATGGGTGGATTCTTACCCTCAACTTTAGCACCACGGATAGCTACGGGCCCCGTTCAGACGGACGAGTTCGTCCATGGTCGGAACAGAGGAGGGGGAGAGAGACAGCTGCGAGGCCCTAGTATACTCCATGTTGTAAAACCATACCGTTAACCGTGGTGTGAGAGGTATTAAGAGGCAATGCTGGCGAAAGAGCTGCGGTCTGAAGGTCATCGTAAAAATACAATTAATTAAGAACAGAAATGATTTAAAACATCTTTCCAGTGGTTACTAAGCCAGAATCCATCTTCTCGGTTGAAATTGTCTCTGTGCTTGTATATGTGAATGGCCTCATGAACGAATCTCTCATGGTAGCCGGTTGGTTTGCAAAGAACCTCCGTCTTGGAGAAGTCAATGTCATGTGAGCCCACTGAATTATAACAGTGATCTGCCACGGCAGAGGAGTTCGTCCTACCGTGTTTCAAGTCTGCTTTATGTTCGCGGATGCGGTCCGAGATATGTCTTTTGGTTTCTCCAATGTAGCTACTACCACAGAGGCACTTTAGTTTGTAAATGCCCGGGTACTGTATGTCTGGAACAGCATCTTTTACAGATGGAACTAAATCACGGATTTTATGTACTGTGTTGAATCGGACCTGGATCTTGTGTTTATTCAGGATTTTGGAGATCTTTTTAGTGACCCCTGCAATGTAGGGTAAGGTGATGGTTTTGAGTGGCTCCACAAGAGGATCCTTCTTCATGACTGGAGTGATGGCTTTGTGAATTGTGTAGTCGGAGTAGCCATTAGCCCTGAGAGCCTGGTGTACGTGCTTGAGTTCACTGGTAATGTGTTCCTGGTCAGAAATGCATTGGGCTCTAGTTATTTTATTCCAGTTTTTCTTCCGGAATCAGAAGAAAAATTAACGACATACTTGTACGTCATTGGAACAGGAAAGGGTTAAGGAATATTAGGCACAGGTGCAAGTAAGCTCTTGGTTTAACAGGGAAGCAAAGAGGCGGGAGTGAAGGGAGGCAACTAAGGTGTAGATGAGCGGCAAGGGTATTCAAGAAACGTGGAGCAGTAGCGCAGAGAGAGACTCTTTACTAAACAAAGTTTAGGAGCGCATCTATAACCAACCAACACCGTTTCTTTTCAGCAACCCGGGATACAGCAACGGGACCGCACTTGTGTAGCCGGTGGATTTCCCATCATGGAAACACAGCCACCTGGACAGATGATCTGTGGAATGGCATATCCTGCCTGCATCAGAAGGCACTATTGGGATTTTGCCACGGTTCCCCATGAAAAAGTAAGGGCCCACGTAAAATGCAGCGTCACATCCTCGTCAAACATCGTTGTTTCCCTGCTCAGGCAGGATATCTGTTGACTACTGTGAACAAGTGCTAAAAAGTCCATACGTCCAAAGAGAGGGCCATTCCCCCTTCAAAGGACAACCGCTGATTACATCCCACAAAAGGATCAATCAACCCCCGAATTTGACTTTTAAATGTTCGATGATTCTTTGAAGCATTGTAACCACAGCTGTATAGTTTTTGTCCCAGTTTTAATCCAATTGCACTTTCGGTGTTGTAGAATCGAAGTGTCCATTCGGACATCTTTCAGGACAGTTGCATGACTCCAGGTTTCATAATGGCCCATGGACACAGATTAACAACCATTGTTCTTATTCTCAGACATGCCTTTTTGCCACGTGAAGTGAAATACAAATGAAATGGGGTGGATTTTTTTACCGTCATTAGTGACCAGGCTGTGACCATAAACCCACTTTTTGATAACCTGGTTCAATTACAGGTGGTTGATACCTGTATTCAGATTAGTATTCTCAGCGGGGCTCTGATGTCTTGAGTCTTAGCCACCACTGGATTATTATTTTTAATATTGCAGGTACAATTAAGCTCTAATTGAGCTCAATTGCATTTTTTCCACAGAGAGGTGACTATTTCGCAGTGAGGCTGCATGACTTGAACCATACGCCATGCGCTTATTGAGTGAAAATGTCAAGATTGTTCCCATGAACCCCGTTATCGCTACTCCCCGTTCTCAGTTTATTTATTGAATATATGGACAAATCGCCGCAAGAAGTCACGGCAACTGGACGTTGGTGGAACAGAGCGATTGCCTGAACCGTTACGGCCCTAACTTTGCCATTACTTTCCCAGACGCTGCTGCAAGACGAAGCATGCGCTCCTGCTGAAGCGTGCCCTCGACACTCGCTAGGTAACAAACACACTGAGGCGAAGCTCACCCCTTGAGCTAATTCCTGCAGATCTCTCCAGGCCATGCCCATTGGCAAATATTTAGATTGTAGCAAACTGATGGTAAATTCTAGATTTGAAGCTTTCGTGACTGCAAGGATCCATACTCTTTGGTTCTATTCCGTAAAGTCACGTAGGTAAAAAATAAAACGACAAAAATCACGACGTTTCGGGCCACAACACAAGCGGCCTTCTTCAGGTGAAGGAACAGAACTGTCAGGACGACAGAGCTTCAATGAACGCTGCTAAGATTCGTAGCGTCTTTTAAGCTAAAATACGCTCTGAATCTTAGCAGCGTTTTTTGTTGTTTTATTTTTTACCTACGTGACTTTACTGATGGTAAATGACTTGTCGGAGCCCTAAACCTTATTAGGAATCATGTTTTCCTGCTCATCCTCCGATTTAATTGAAAAGGTGTTGAACAACAAAGTTTATTGAAAAGCAATGTGTTAACAGCAGTTCAGAGAGCTGAAATAAATTGTGAGTGTATACGTTGACACAACTTTTGAGAAGGGTATTGAAAGAAAAAATATGAAGAAAACTTTATGTAGCGACTCAAAAAATACAGTGGGTAGTATTGAAAACAACATAACTAAATCTTATACACATTTATATAACACAAGATTAAAGTGGTTGACACGAAGAGTGGAATTGTTATTAAAAGTGGTGGTGTAGTTACGGTGACAGCAGAAGAGGTGGGAGTGGTTAAGGAGGGGTTGGCGTAGTCATAAGGGGTAGCTATAGGGGTAGTGATAGGGGTTGGGGTAGGGCTGGTCGTATATGAGGGGCAGGGGCGGGGAGAAGCAGGAGCAAGATGGGTTAGGGGAGAAAAGATGGAGGTGGTTTTAAGGGAGGAGTCGAAGCAGGTTAGTGAAGGTCACTGTTTTATGTGCAGTGGGAGTTCGTTCAAATGAAGGGGTGCAAGAAGGAATAATGAACGAGAGCGAGACTGGGCACAGGGCGAGGGAGGTACAGAAAGAGAGAGTCAAGATTGGGAGCGTAAATGAAATAAAAGGAATAGAATGCAGCGTAGATTACTCAACGGGTCAACTTTGTAATGAGTGTGTCACCAAGCGTGAATTGCAGTATGTATAAATGTTGAACTTCTTTCGCACCGTACATAGCCAACTGTGCTTATCATACGATGGCTCATACCAGAGTGAGGGTGGAGCCATGCTCACGGCTAGTGACAGTATTCAAAAGCAATTGGGTTTGAGGCTAATAACCTACTACTGGCTTGTAATACTGTTTAATGATAATACGAGGAATACAGGAAAACCTTACTGAGTCTCAATACTATTTTTCAGGAGGGCCCTGCATTGGGATGTTTAGACAACTCTAGTCATGATTGTTAGGCACGTGGGGAGAAAACCCACACATGCGAGGAGGAAACACCCAAAAGTTTTGCACTTATAGATAATCAATTTCCGTGCTTTCATCTTTTGGCTACTTTAATGTATTACCAAGCAGTCTCCCATGATCGGACATTTATAGAGATTTGGTCTGAGGAAATGTTCTTTTGTGTGGCAGATGTAAAGTGTTCTTTCATGATGGCCCTACAAAAATGCTTTTATATTTTTGGCTTATAGGTGAGCCTTCAAAGTGCCAGCAGTGAATCATTTTGCAGAGTCTAAACTGGCAGGGGCATATGTTTCGTAGAAACTGATCACGTGCATGAAATCCCATGTGGTCAAGCTCACGTACGTTTTAAGGGTCTGTCTGCACTTACCACGCAGGCTTACATGTTACTGAAGCAAAAAGACGATCACCGATTGAACAGCAGCAGTCCATAGTTAAATGCATTTTCATTTTGAATGAAGCAGAACTAATTAATGATAGACTTCTATTTTGCACAAATGTTTATAAAAACAGGATATATACTTGGATTGGATCGATATATGTACCTGGCAGTTCAAAACATTATTGTGATTCGATTACTTTGTTTAAATCACGTTGAATGGTATTGCCTCTATGTGCAGCACAAGAGTTGTGAACTCATTACAAACAACGTATACACGAATGCCAACAAATCATGCAATTTGATGTATGCATCATGAGCTACAGAATTTATATTGAATGTGATCACATCAAGCTTACGTTTAAATTATCATCGCGTATGCATGATCCACAATGCTCTGAATATATCAAGTGCCAAATACATCAGCCATGATCAATCCACTGCTACTAATCCATGTGCTTCTCTTACTGTCACTCAATGCCACTCCAAGCATGCATCTCTGCATGTTTCTGTGTGTACCTTCAATTTTTTATTTGTGTTTAAATACGCACGTGTTTAAATGCGTACGCGATTGCAATAACGGTGAGAAAAGCCACTCTAAAAATAAAGCCGAGTAATTTTAAGTTTTACGGGAAACAATTTATAGGCCGGACTTAATATATTGCGATGGTAGCAATTATATTTTGAAACTAAGTTTGACCCGAGGAGTGCATTTTTTTTGCAAGGTGAGGCATATTGCAATGCATAGTCCAAGAGAGCTGTAAATAAATGCTTTTTGGCTCATGTGACTCGCACAGTGCCAAACTCTTTGCATTTAAGGCAGTGGCATATAAATAATGCATTTGAAAGGTTTACTTGTGTAACCTTTAAGCTATGAATGTCATTTGATGTTTTGAAATGTGTTGAATATTTTTTATAATTTACAAACTTCAGTGTTTGTTACTGTGAAATAACACTATTATGTTACTAATAGACAATTCCATAAAAAAAATGTTATGTCTTTTCAAGAAGAAATAATCGCTCATCTTCTAAAAGTGTTCATGGTATTTGTGTTCACGGCAAGGGTATATACTCTTTTGTCATTTTGAATCTTATCAGTGGTAATCTCTTTACTTGTTTATGCTGATATAACATGTTCGAAAACTAATTTCTTTTTAACTGCTGATTGTGTTTAGTTTGTTGTCCTTCCTCCGATTAGCACGGTTGGCTACGTACGGTGCGAAAGAAGTTCGAACGTACATACAAGATGTTTGTGGGATTGCTCTAGTTATATAATACACATTTTACATGTTTCACTCGTGTTTATTGTTCTCATATGAATGATGGCAGAGCAAGGATTGACGATCAACATCATCTCTGAAGATCGCACTCTTCTGTACAAAATCAACGAGCGTCAGCGTGTCACCGTGGATGAAGTGTGTGATAAGCTGAGACACAAGGTATTTTGAGTACAGGTTACGCCTAAGAAGGCCTGTTCTCAGCCGCATCCAAACGTGTTTACGTGCGGTGATTTCTCCGGCGACGGAATTACATACAGCATTGACACATACGCTGAATTACACATTTTTACACTTGAAAACTAATTTCTTTAGAACTGCTTTTGCGTGTGTTTTAGTATGTTTGTCCTCCCGCACCTCCAATTAGGAAAGTTGCCTAAGTACGGTGCAAAAGAAGTTCAACATACATTAGCATCATTAGGGCTCTTATAGAACCTAAATATCATCACACAGCAGGTCTGTGTGTGATACGTAAATGAGACCATCACATCACCACGTGTAATATGCCTGTTACCATTGAATGGCCCACATACGTGCTGATTTTGTGTGTATGTTGAACTTCTTTTGCATGTAACTATTCTCACCTCTGGTCACACATGGGAGAACAGTTGATGTATTTCCTCGAAGATACAAATGGCGTTGTGTTTTCTTTTGGTTTGTCGAATTGACATTGACCAATCAATGTAATATAATGCATTCCGTTTATTGTTGTATGTGTGTGAATCTGATGATAACTTGAGAACCAACATTAGTACAAGGACGAGTAAGTCAATGAAAATGTGTTTGTTTTGAGAGGGCGTGACCTAACATGGAGAAAAAATTAAAAGTGTTTCCACGCATTGGCATTGAGTAAAGCAAATGAGACTTCCTATTTTTTACACTTGGGGCATCAATCTGCATCAAAAATTGCTAGCGTGATAACAGGTGGTGGGAGGGGCTTTCATTCCAATTTTACCTGGAGAGCCAACAGTTCTACCAGAATGAGTGTGTACATAGATGTTGTGGTGGTGCGGAGGGAGTGGTAGTATCGCGATTAGCGTGCTGTGCTACGAACCTGGCGACCCGTGTTCGATTCCTGCTCATGGCCAACACCGGTGACAATTATCTCAACCGGTTCTGGGCCTCCCTTAGGTCGACTCAATCTCAATTGAGTACCTGGTGCTGTTTGTAAACATCGTCACTAGGGAGCCAAAGGCGTGGTGTTGGCCACCCACCCCCTCGTGTGCCGTGCCGGCCTTCATAAGGTGCTCGCTAGCAGCACTTGCCCCAACAGTCTGTAACGCTATACGAGGGATCTTTGTCTTTGTGGTGGTGGTGGTGGTGGTTATGTTGGTGGTGAGATGATACCAAAGGTGCCACTGAAGCTAGTGAGTACAGGTTTCCCTCGCTCCATGCGGTAGCAGTAGTAGTAGATATGTTCGAAGAAAAGGGTGCATGAAGCGAAACCGCACGAGGAGACAGCTCCCTGCTGAGTAGCGCATACAGTACACACAGTACACAAATTAAAAGGATCCCCCATATAGCCTTAACATACTGTTGGTGCAAGTGTTGGTAGTGAGCACGTACGAAGGCCAGCACGGCACACAAGGGGGTGGATGGGCAGTACCACGCCCGGCCGCCTTTGTCTCCCCAGTGGCGATGTTTACACACCGCACCAGGTACTCATTTGAAGCTGAGTCAACGTAGGGGAGGCTCAATACCGGTTCAGATAATCGTCGCTGGTGTTGGCCGTGAGCGTGAACCGAACTCGGGTTGCCGGATTTGTAGCGCAGCGCGCTAACCACTGCAGTACCGCTCCCTACAGTACACACACAGTATGCACACACAATGTTGTCTCACGTCCTAACACATAGCCACATCTGAGTGAATTCAAACTGCATATAGTGAATTTTGGGTAGAAATAGGTTAGCTGCATATACAGCGCGACATCGGACAAACCGAACCCGCATAAAGCGAGAGAAACCTATACTGTAATGCGTTATCAACCAAGTATTACCCGCCCCTACTGGACATCCGTGAAAAAGAGCTTCATAGCTCATCTGATTCCTCCTGCAATATAAATAAATATTCTGATTCTGATTGTTGGTTTGTTTCAGCTTGAAGGATTCCGGCTGGTGGCCTTCAGTGGTGAACCCCTCCTTGGATCTGAGAAACTGATGGGCGACATGGTGAATCTTCTGCGAATTCCCTTGTAGCAGAGCTGTTTGGCGGTGGTGGCACACACCTGTAATCCATCACTATAAAGGCGAGAGTTGGTGGATTACAGAAATGTTGTTCTTCTCATCAGCATGTGGACTCCACCTGTTCCATCTTATCTAGATGTGGTTGTGAAAAAGAGCGGGGTTCTGAAAAGTTGTGGTGGAGTTATGGCGAAAGTTTGAAGAACAGGCGGAAGAGGTTAAGGAGGGATTGGGGTAGTGATAGTGGTAGGGGTATTGACGGGTTGGGGTAGTGCCTGGTCGTAGCTGGGGGTAGGGGCGTAGGGAGTAGCAGTCGGATGGGCTCGGGGGAAGATATGGGTTTTAAGGGAGGAACAGAAGCAGGTTACTGAAGATTATTGTTTCATGTGCAGTGGGAGTTTGTTCCAGTGAAGGGGAGCATGGCCAATGCTGTGTTGGTCAGAAGGGATGAAATATTAACAGAAGACTAAAATAACACCAAATAAATATTAAATACTCACAAACACACCTTTTGGCAGTTGCAGAACATGCTTGCCAAGAATGACATCAAGGGAGGAATAGGTTGGGTGACATTTGGAGATGATGTTGGACAGCTCCAAGAGGAAAGCAGGGGAAAAGGAATTAAAAGTAGATGCAGAATTGTGGGAGGGAGGAGAGGGGCAAGTAGGTATGATGCTGCCGGGAAGGAAGGTAGTGAGGAGGGTTGAACGAATTTGTGCAATCTTCAAGAAATAGTTGGAGAGGACTACAGGGGATGGGGCAGCAGAAGAAATCGCAGTTGAGGATGGCGAAGAATGTAGCAGTGTTTAAGGTAGAAAATATCAGAGCAGGGTGCACGGATTAACTGTGACTAAGCCAACCGGGAATATGGACTACATATTCTTAGATTAACATAATCCATTATAATGTATACGATTATATTAACCCCCCTCTGATCTTTGCACATGATAGTTTCACAGTGATGAAGGGAGCGTGGAAAAGGGAAGAAACGGATTTCAGTTTTGGAAGGATCGATGGAGAGGCAGTAGCGTGACATCCAGGATTGGAACATGACCAAAGAGTCTGAAATGTGAGGCAAGGTCAGAGGTAAGGAGGGAGAGGAAAATAAAATCTGGGTGTCGTTGGCGAAGAATTGATGCGGAAAGTTAAATGAAGAAATGACGGCTTCCAGAGGCTTAGATATAAAAGGAGAATAGCAAGTGTCCTAGAACAGACCGTTGGGGGATTCCAACAGTGATGGTGGAGGAAGGGGAGGTAGAGTAGTTGAAAGAAACAGGACGTACATGAAGAGAGATAGGACTGGAGCCAGGAGAGGGGTGTGCAGGAGATATCGATCAACTGTATGGGATAGCATTGCTCAATCTAGATGCTCTGATTTTCTCCCACATGTATAACGACCCCAGGAGACACGGTTCTTGCGATGCTCTTTAGTGAAGACATGTTCACGTGACAGGCGAAGACCCAGACTCCAACAGTGGCTTCGAGCCTCTCCTCTCGACTCCTTTAACCTTCAGTGTGGCCATCCCTTGACCCGTGTCCACGCCCCTTCTCTAGAACCTTCTCGATGGCTCTCGGTCCCTGATCCGCACCTGCTCCCTTCTATCACTTGGCCGCAGCCCCTATTCTCGATCCTTCTCGTAGGCCCCATTTCGTTCCCCTGTCTATCCATTAACCTGTAATTACCCCTTGTGGCCCCTAGTCTCTTCCTTTGCTAATTCCCCTGTCATTACCCTCTGTGACCGCTAGTCCCCTGTACTGTCTTTACACATGTAAACATTAATTGGCTGAATACACCGTATTTTTCGCCGATAACACCTTGTTTGGTGCCGGCTAACCAGCTGGCTGCTTTTCCCGCTAGGCTATGGTTCCTCGCGCCTCTGAGTCATTCGAATCTCCACGAGTTAACGTGTCGACAACAACCCTCCCGGTTCGTGAACCGAGTGTTGTTCTTTCCAGACTGGTGTGTTTTAAAACAATGTCATAAAGTTAGTGCCATCTGTTCTTCTGTTTATTAAGCTTCAAGGAGGGAACCATAGAAATTTAGAACACAATGGAGAAGTTAATATTTACATAATATTAAATACTGCAGTTGAGAGGCACACGAGTAATTTAGTTGTGTTAAGGTAATGTTCATTTCATTACCTGAGGGGGTTTAATATTTAGTTATTTTTTTTCGGTAATTGCTCTTCTTTGACTATAAATGTAGGCTGTTGAATGAAGAAAGCACCTTATCTAATAAGTTTCTACAGCCATTTACAATATTTTATGGACTTTTTCCAATTACATGATATCCATGAGCTCCATGCCAAAATCGTTCCCTTATAATTTGCTTGAATAGTATGGTTCATGGGGCATGTTTCCTTGTTTTAGGTACCGGGTTGTTTATGAATTTATGAGATCCATTGCTTATTACTCTGCATTATTATTTGGACATTCCTCACTATTTGCAGTCTTTTTGGACCAAATACACCACAAACTGCCTTTTCGCAGAGCAGCTGTACAATACTTTTCACTTACAACCAAACTCGCAACTGACTTGTGTTCAATAAACTTAATCAGAGGTGACAGTGATGTTATCGCCAGAGGGCATATTCACACAACTGGCATCCAAGGAGGTGTGAATAGAACGAGGACATCGTATTTTGCGAGACACAGTGAACAACAGTGGTGAGCATCTGTGACTCGGGAGACGATGCGACCAGCTGTCCCATCAGAGACGGTGAACCGTGTTATCTGGGATTTTCGGTGCAGCACTTTTGGGGATGCGAGCAAAGACTCCAAAAGAGAAAAACGCTTTGCTCAGGATGCACTTTTTTTTTAATCAGGAAGAGATTTGCAGGGTGAGGTCGCGACCGCAGCTGCACAAAGTTTGCAATTGGTATTATCGATGAGGAATCTATGAACTAACTGCACTCCGCTAATGTCATCTGAATAGCTCATGACACCTAATAAGCTCAAAGCCATGGCTGTCAACTATTAAATATATCATCTCACTTAAAGCCAATCGTGTTTATATATACAGAACAACTTTCAAACTTGGAGGTTTACACTGAATCTAAAGTCCTCCTCCAGTTCCATTGGGGTTCAAACCACCACCACTATCTTGACCACTTTCTCCACAATGATTACTACCATCAGTACCACACTACTTACGACCACTAGCATTACTACCACAACGATTACTGCCTCTACCATCACCATAACGATTACCACAACGATTATTGCCACGACCATCGCTGCCACCAAACTCGAGACTTGGTAAACGTGTGTCATGGCAATTGAAGCGTATATGCTGACGCCTTTTAAAAGAAAACATTTCAAGTGAACACTAGCATTAACCTCTGCTTGTGCGCCTTCGTTTTATATTTTGGTCGGGTTTGTCGTGTTCGTTTTTATTTCTGAAAACCCACCACGTTTTTCAAAAGCAAGTTGACGTTTGGGGCAAAGACCCTTGTTTCCCACTGACCGAAACGTCAACCTTGCCTCTTCAATGTATTAGACATATGTGTTGGGTCTTATTGTTATTACTGATAATGCAAAATCGTGAAATAATGTACAGTCTGTTCTCCTATAACTTGGTAATTACGATTCTGAAGAACGCCACGTTATGGATAAATCGTGTTATAATGACCATCGATTCAATGAAGGGGTTAGAAGGGTCATTGCATTATAATTTGTAAAGTACAGACCGTGATAACACGTGAGATGTGTACGCAGGCTGAACAAAGACTGAGGCGAAAGGGTGGCATCTAAAAGCATCCAGCAGCATCCCGCGCTTGTGTGATGATGCCACACCGAGGCAGCCGTACAACCGCTTATTCACTACTCGCACGACGTAGTTCTGTTCACCCAATCGCGTTACTGCCAATTCCGATCCGCGTCATAAAAATGCGTTCCCCAATACATTAATCGTGATATATTAATTTCGCGTTATGAAAACACGTTATAGCAGAACGAACTGTACGGTTTAATGTTTTCCTTTTAATAAACGAATTAGATTTGACACACTCTGCATTCCTGACTGCGAATTTTCAGTCCATGTACTCTTTAACTCAGCTTTGAGTATGTTTCCTGCTGGGTTTTGTATTTAACGAATGCTTTAACACGTGGCTTTTGCACAGAGCGCCAGATAGACAAGAAACAATGATTAAACACACGTTATGTCGATGTTATTTGTGAGTGCACGTCAGCCCACGTAGCCACAGAACCACGTGACAGCCTCCAGCACGTGCAGGGCAACCACAACAACCAGTCAGCCCTGTCCACGCCGATCCGCGCCACGGTCTCCTGCTCCCCGCATTCACACAGCGGGGCTGTCGCCGTAGTATGCGCCCCCCCCCCTCCCCATCAATCTTCATGAGCAGTACACACACTGCCCTGGTCGCACCTGAATAGGTTCACCTGAATCCTGCTGGTGAAAGCTGTGCATTTGAAAGAAGAGGTCTTGATTACTGAAACTAAATCTCTGGACAACGTTCAGTGACGTTTATCCACACATGCCTTTAACCACATTCTTCATACACAACTTCTCCAGAAACCGAGGCTCTCTGTCAAAGCCCACGGCAAACATCGACTGAGTGGTAAGTGACTCTTCCTCTGCTCGTCCCTACGAGTCTGGGATGCCCCCCAGCCACCTATGCTGTCGACCCTCTTCCCTTCAAGTCGAGGCTGAAATCCCTTTGAAAGTTTTTTTATGATTGAAAGTGAGGATGCATCGGCCCTGCCTTATCTGTCTGTGGCAGGTCACGGTGACTAATAGAAAACTGGCCAAATGTATAAATAGGTTCACCAAAGCTTGGCGATGCTGAGCTAAATATAAAAACAAATCCACTTTTGAATTAAGACCTCTGCAAGCCACTGCTGCGACATTAATCCACTTGGCAATTTCTCTGCGTATGTCCCCTAAACCCTATGTTGCACTTTCTATCAGTGTGTTCCAAGCATGCATCGTTACATGTTTCAGTTTATATTCTTACCTCTTTCGGTAAACTCACGTTGAAGGGAAACAATAAAATAATAAAATATATATAAAACATTCTCACGACGTTTCGACCATAACACAAACGGTCGTCATCAGGTGTGTCGGTTTGTTTTATATTTTATTGTTTCCCTTCAACGTGACTTTGCCGAAAGAGCTAAGAATATGAATTACTGCAGTCACGAAAGCTATAAATCAAAATGTTTCAGTTTGTGTTACATTTTCCTCAATGTCCACGTTTTTGGTTCGTCAGCAGAAAATACGCATTCATTCAAACGATATGGTTTATGACCAAAAGTGCACGTTTTAAAGCATTCCACAATCCATGCGCTACCATTAATTTTATTGTTTCCCTTATCTTTGTGACATTTGTCCACTGTTTTTGCTCATCACATTGAGATGTGGTCACACTTCGACGTCATTTCAATTCAATTCGTAGTCTCGCTTCATCGTTAGAAATGTAATGAGTGGCCTCCGGCATGGTAATTGACTTTAAGTTGTTTATTAATACATCTTCGGTACAGCTTCGGTTCTCTTTATGTCCGTGGATGTCCACCCGCTCGGGTGGCTGCGCTGCCTCCGCGCCACGTGGCGCTCACTCCGCTCACCCAACACGCCGCTGGCTGGCGGCGCGCCAGGGAGCAGCTGAGCGGCTGAGCGGCTGGAGGTCAGGCCGCCACGTGGCCTTCAGACACCGACCCCTCACGTTGCTGTGCCCCCGACTTATATTCGCTCCCCGGCGCCTAAGCCCCGCCTCTGGCCACGCCCCTCCTGGAACCTTCGGGAACGTTCCAGAGGCTTCCCTGGTGGATCCGCCCAATCACCCTTACCCCAGATATAAATCCTACTATAGCTAAACCGTGGACTGTATAAGGTAATTTAACCCCCAACAATAATACAGCAGATGGCGCTCTCTCATTACAAAAACAAACATGCCCGACGTGAATCTCCGTCCTGGATCACCGACAATCCAATGGTTGACGCTGCATCGGATGGAATCGGCACCAACGGGTGACGCGGAGGCACAACAGCGAGCTTGTACAGAGAGAGGTTCCATCAAACGTTTCGCCCCTTCAAGCCACACGCGGGTGGCCGCTTCAGGGCCCTCCGTCGTTGAGCCTCGGGGCGATTGCCCCTCCAAGGCCCTCCCGTGCGTGGAGGGGGGGGCGAGGCGCCTTCGCTGGCTGCCAAACCGCAGGAGGGCCGCTCCGAGCTCCGGGGGGGGGGGGGGGGTTTAACGACGATAACATTTTTGATGATGTGATGGTAGTGGTGGGCTGCAGCTGCTGCTGCTGCCTTGCCATCATTTACCACCACCCCCGCCGTCATGAAGCGTGCCCTCAACTCCGGTCATCAACGCATCGGAGGCTTTTTTTGGGGGGGGGGGTTTAACCATCGCAACAAAAGACGGCCAACCGCATCGCTCACGCGCGTTTCTGCGGCCGTCTGGAACGCTCTTCCTCCCGATATGAAGAAAGCCACTGGGGCTCTGTGCACTTCTCAATGTAGTTTGAAAACTCTTTTCTTTAGAACGGCTTTTTGTGTTCAGTTTGTTGTCCTTACACCTCCGATTAGCACGGTGGGCTATACGTACCGTGCGAAAGAATTTCAACGTACATGCTGCATATTCTTGGGGTCTTTCGGTAAAGTCACGTAGATAGGTTCAAATAAAAAAAATTCGACGTTTCGATCGCAACACAAGCGGTCGAAAGGTCGTAGTAATTTTTTTTTATTTGCTTTGAACATATCTACGTGACTTTACCGAAAGACCCAACGATTATGAATTCCTGCAGTCACGAAAACTTTTAAGTCAAGATTTAACGTACATACAGTTTCATGTCCCACAAGGACCAAAAGATGGCAAGCGTGATGACTGGAAAAATCGGCCCTGCTTGTGCTCTGGGTTAATATCTTCATCTTGTCTCCTGCCACCACGGTCGCATGTTTATTCCAGTATCGGGCACGTGATGAGATGCGCCGCCCCTGTTGCTCTGGCTAGGTCATCCAAGGAACAACGGTCCCTCCTGGGTTAATAGCAAACATGCTTATAAAAATGGAATACATGAAACCATGGTGGACTTCAAACAAATTGGTGACATCAAAAGCACGGGGTTCATAAAACGTGTAAAGTGAAGCAGGATCCGCTTTGGTTCTGCTGTTTCTCTGAGCAGTAGCCACTTGCGTTTTTATTAAGTGAAGCCTCCACGTGTCAAATGCACAAAGTTTACACTCTCAAGTGAGTGCATTCCCCTTTCCGGCAGGATGCATTATAAAAGCGCTTTGTTTATATTGAATAGTAACTGATTTAACTTTACAATCTTGCAAATTACTATATTTCTTTCTGTCCCTTGTTGTCAAATTACGAGGGTTGGTTATCATAATGTTTGGTCTTTGTTATTTAACCGACAATAATGCGGGCTTGTTTATTAGGCCCGGAGCGATGCGTACATTTGCCAGGTAACGTTTATTCCACGTTCCGTGGAATCGTGCACGTCAGCATCGGCGATGTAAGATTTATGTAAATTGCATGCAGATGGAACGCTGCGTTTAGGTCAATTAAGTGAGTTAAAGCGGACACGTAATTGAAAAAAGTGACGCAGTACAAACGACACTTGAAAAATGATGGAGGCGACTCGTGGATCGTAACCCCGAATATGAATGATCGAGTTAATGAGGGAGTGACTCCTTACCTGCCTATCACTTGTTTTTATCTTAATACACGTGCAATACGATGGATGGTCAAATAGCTTTGAGAATATTATTTAAGATGAACCAACTTTAAGGTGAACCAACTTGGTCTCCGGCGAACATGAAAGCTCCCGTATTCGTGTCAGCTCGCGGAATAACCTCATACACATTTGTCATTTGTGGTTGCTTTGTAGAAAAATATATTTGAACTTTTTGCTTAAAAAGATTGCATCTTACTCTAACACAACGTTGTCCTGATGGTGCCTTCTGTTAATGTTAATACGGCACGCATTCATAACCATGCCTTCTGACATTTGTGTTGACTGAATTGAACTGTTTTGTAAGCGGCTGTTTTGTTTTCGTGGTCATCCAATGGACATGCTGGTCCCCATCAGCGAAGATCGGCCAATGAAGATGAGCGCTACGCTTTCATGTAATTCGTTCCAGCAGATGCTTTCAATGTGGCTCGTTTAAAATGCGTCCTAGCAGATCACACTTTGTAAAGGCCCGTTACACTCTGCACGCGCCTGATGATTGCTACACACACTCAACGTACACACGCAATTTTAGTTATTAAAATCTGCGCTGTGCAATCACGTGAGAAACACGTACACGCAATCCCCAATACCCGGATCTTAATTTGAATCAGTGCTGAATTATGCGTCATGGGACGCATGCACACGTTGCTTCGCAATCAGACGCGTGCAGTGTGTCACAACGTAATTTACATTTGTGGACGAGGTAGATTGATCAACTCTGGAAAGACGGGCCGTGGAGGGTCGCACGCAACGGACGTTGATGTTGCTGTCAGACGAGTTTTAGACTCGTACCGCGTGTTGTTCGGCATTGTTGCCCGAAGTTTCGCTCCACGTGCTGGGAGCTTCTTCAGCGACTGAGCGTTTGCAGCACGTGGAGCGACGCGTGGGACATCGCACCGAACAACACGCGATACACAATTCGAAAACACAGATGAGAGGCAGTCGTGTAATGAGCTTGGGGGCAGGGGATGCCCCCACCCCCTCCACCCCCGGTGGACAAAGCTACGAGTTAGGGCCCCCTTGACAACCACTCTGAAATATGTTTTCAACAACAGTGTCAAAGAACAACAAATCTATGTTAAAAGCGGTTTAAAATTGTTTTTTTAATGAAAACTCTTTAATGTACGTTCCACGTTTTATTTTAACTTAATTAGAGCCGGTAACGTTTGGTGACCTTGCGAGACAGATCAAATAATATTGGGGGGGGGGGCGGGTGGGTGGGGGGGGGGGCGGGTGGGTGGGTGGGGGGAACCTGACCGATTGCCGCACCCCCTTGAGCTGATAATGTCGATTACAACGCCACGGCGGAGCGGCTATAGAGCGGCACGACCATCAAACCCGCGCAGTCTTGTGTGTGTGTATGTCCCGCACATTGGGGTTGCGCGGGCGAGGCAAGCGGTGTGCAGTTCCACGGAACTGGTGGTGGGCGGCGCTCTTCCTCCACGCGAAACCAGCAGGCCGCGCTGTCAACGCCAAAACTGACAACAACAACAACGAACAAACCCCAACAGAAACGTTACAATCTCTCCTATGTCTTCGTTCGACGCGATATTCCGACGTTTCGCCGCACGTGTCGCGAGCCTCTTAAGGAGCTGAACTCATTTCGTAAATTAAAGAAAAGCCACACAGCGTCTGCTGAATTCAGTTGCTGTAGAAGCTTCCAGCGTGTGCTGCGAGACATCACGCCACACAACTCCCCCCAATATTAAAATATGCTCAAAATGTCCCCCCTCCCCCGATATATTGATATTTAAAAAAAATCGTACGCTATGGAAATGCTAAACCTTGGCCACAATATCTGGACTTGTCTTCGTATAAATCAATGCATAGATTTATGTTTATATGACTGTGGTTATGGTTGTACTTTATTAATCCCTAATCTCTGCCATTACATATAATGAAACAAGAAATGGTAAAAAAAGTAAAAACAGAGCAATGTAATACAATACACTATTAGACATTATTGTAAAAAAATAAATCAAAAGTCCATCCCATGTGTTAGTGAATTTTTAAATATTTTAGGCAGGAAATGAGTTTTCAAATTTATATATTTTTCTGGGTTGGGACCCCCAGACACCCAGGAAGATTTGGTCCCCCCCCCCCCACAATGTTGACTCCATGGCTACGGCCTTGGGTTGAGGTAACGTTGGAATTCAGTGGAGACTCCAGAGGGCGAGTGCTTGTGGCTGGTGGCTTGCCAGAGGGTTAGATATGGGGTGGATATGGAAATAGATTTATCTTTTCTGTGTGTGCCCAAGTCATGGACCCCCTTATGTGGAGCGCACGTCTTGGCTTGATGGATGAAATTGGGCGGTCTTGCTGTGCTCTATACTAAAATAAAAACGCAACTATGTTTTTTTTTATTGTACCAGGTCAGGCCCACTGAGCTATGTAGTTCGTTTTCAGAAGCGACCTGGTCACAAATGATAGCTCAACGAAGTGTCTTACCATCGTATGGAAATGTACAGCAGCAAAATGCTCTAAACGCATGTTTCTAAATACGGAGGGAAAAACCGGAGGACCCGGAGAAATATCCACGCGACCACGGAGAAAACACGCAAACGCCAAATATACCGGCGTCAGGCTCGGGATTGAACCCACGCCCTCTGGTACATCAGGCGAAGTAGTCAACATCTCTGTATTTATTCCTCCAGCATCAGTAAATATTCTGATATTTTAATTTGTGCTGGGTCCCGCAACCCTCATGGACGGCCCTGCGTATGTATATATATATTTTTAAAAAAATCCAGCCTTTCTCAATCCACCAATGGGTGAAAGCCGTCCACGCCATGTTTTGTTGTTGTTTCACCATACTTCACCACGCTCGTCCATGCGGCTTGGTGAATGAGTGGGTCGTGCCCAGGGGGTGGGGAGGTGGCGGGGAAGCCGGATTAGTTCAGATTCACCTGCCACTGATGTTCGCCGTGGTCGGGTGTGGAAATAGGGTAGCCGGGTAACATAACGCCGTGCGCTGACCGTTGTGCCACCGTCCCACTCGCGGCGAATATATATCACAAAATATTGGAGCGCCGCGGCAGCGAGGAGACTTCATCGCTCTCGCCTGGTGAGGAGGAGGTCGTGGGTTCGCTTTCGGACCCTGGCGATACCTGTTGTGTATTTGGAGGTCGCGTGTCCTTTCTCCCCATAGTGGTGGTCGCGTGGATTTTTCTCCGGGTACCTCCGGTTTTGCCCTCCACATTTAAAAGCATGCGTTTATATGAATTGGCTGCTGCTACTATAAAGTCGCACATATGATGATATGAGACACTTCGATGAGCTATTATGTGTGGCCAGGTCGCCTCTGGAAAATAGCAAAAAGCTCAGTGGGCTTTACCTGGTAAATAGTTTAGCTTAGGATAGCTTTTAATATTTTTCAGTGTTAATTTAAAAAAAGTACCGATTTCACACGCATACAAAAGATTTGTGATACCAGACAGTTCACGTGTTTCCATCCCGTCTATAACGCGGTTTACCTGTGTCGAATAATCTCAAGAAGAAGGTCAGTGACAGCTTTCAGACAGCCACAGCCCCAAGTCTCGTTTGATATAAAAAAAACCCCATTGCATTCTCCACGCAACCTCTCTTGGTTTAACTAAACCATCCGTCTGGAGGCTAAAAATAGACAACGTTTGACTTACGTAATAACGGCATTTTACGACACAGTACCTGTCAGTTACCCATAAAAGCCTCGCTCCGTTTTCAAGACCTATTTTCAGGAGGGCCCCGCAACAGCGGTGTCATTGTTTGGACAATTCTATGAATAAGTTGCTTCCAAGTGAGAGAAAACCGGAGCAGCTTGATAAACCCCACCACGTCGTCCAAGGGCGTGGCGCTGGGCACTACCAACTCCGGTCCACACCGACAACACCAGGCAAGCTTTCCACCTCCCTCCCCGTCGCGGTCACCCATCCAAATGCGAACCAGGCTCAAGTCTCAATAGCTGACGAAGAATCGACGTGATCGGCTACGTTCGGGCCTGAAATTGCCTCCTCGCCTGCTTAATTGGCGCCACGGGGCCATACACGGCGAGGGCTTTTATTGTCACCGCAAATTGCGCTTAAGATTTCGAAGGCGTGACGCGTGAAGTCGTTTACGAGCCGTGCTGTAGTTCTCTATTTGATCGCCTATAGTCCAATAAACGCGCTAACAATCGCGGTCTGGCCCGCATCGCGTGTCGTGTCCCTTCTGCCTTGAGTGTCGAGAGCGGAACGAACGATGGATGCATCGATTCATCGAAGAGTATCGATGTTTAATACGCTCAGGTTATGTTATTTAATCGAATCGTGCGTCTAATAATAATAATTCTAGATCCGTTTCGGTTTGTACGAAGTCATGTTCAGCCCCCTTTGTTAAACGACGGCTGGATGATGACCATAATTCACCTCGCTGCTCAATGCGAGTTGGTGACTTTCGGGGTTGAGTGGGACAGGCGTCTGGACCAGTTCAGACATCATCCACCACTCCTGTTAGCCGTGCGCTCGCCATGCGAGCGCAGCCGGGTTCACATCGCAGTTGCATTAACTACTTTGGCACCGCTCCACCATTTCCATTCGTAAGAGGCCGTACGTAACGGTTTACGTGTACCGGCATTCCGCTCGTCCGCATGAGATGCTGTCATTCACCACATTGCTCAAGCAAGAAGATTCGTTGAATCGTTGCAGAGGGCGCGGTAGACGTGAGCCGTGAACCGTTGCTCCCGTAATCAGGGATGCCGCGGTGGCCAGATGTTAACTCCCTCGCCTGGTATGCAGGAGGTCGTGGATTCGATCCCGACCCTGCCGCCTGCTGCATTTTTGGAGTTTGCGTGTTCTCTCTCGCCGTGGTCGCGTGGATTTTTCATGTTCCGGATGCTCTGGTGTTTGTCTCTACATTTAGAATCAACATGCGTTGAGAGTAGTTGGGCTGCGATACATTTCCTACACGATGATAAGCCACTTCGGTTAGCTGTCATTTGTGGCGGCCAGGTCGCGACTGAAAGAGAGCTATATAGTAGCTCAGTGGGCCTCACCTGGTGAACCGTTATGAATTGCCCCGTGTCCGCCTATACGCACGTTTGGTCAACACGAAGCAATCAGAGACGCGACGACCTTCGCTCAACTGCAATAATCACAGGGAGTTGTTGAGCGTTACCTAACCCAATTACAATCGTGCTATTTGGCCGTCACGTCATGAGAACCGAAGCGCCTCAAGAGGTTGAATGGAAATGTGTTGGAGTGGTTTACTCACGGTCTTTTTTTAACCCGGCGATTATAACAACAGTGGCCTTTTTACGCAGAACAGTCCTCAAAATTGTCTTGAGAATTCTTCACGGACGTTCTGGAGTAGGATTGATTGGCTAATTACATTAATGGGCGTTTAGCCATATTCTTGTTGCACAATTGACATGTATGCTGTACGTATACATATAATGTACTGTACATGCACTTAACAATGAAACCTCCATCCCTTCCGTTGCGCAGATAATTACACTAACAGTGTTCTGGTCACTCGCGTCCCCCACCTCCCCACCCTTGATTAACTCGCATTGACCAGCGCGTGGTCATGTACGTTTCAACGCGATATATATTTAGCGACGGGGTTTTTTTTTAATTAAGACCCACAGTGTCTGAGTGTAGCATAATTGGGTTGTCGTTTTCCCCGTTGAAGTACTAATCGGTGATTATTGGCCGAAATGTGATCACCACGAGCCCACTTGCTGGTTGTGATGCGCAACGACAAAAACAACAACAACGGTGGCCGAAGCAGAAGCAGCAGCAGCAGCGCCTCTTAATGAAGTGAGCGGAGCAGCAGGTGTAAATTGGTCCCCCTGTGATTATTCTGAGCTTGAATTTCACACCGTAGGTCCCTGGGGGGGGGGGGGGTGGGGGGGGTTCCGATGCCACGAGGCGGTTCCAGCTTCAGTGTCACTCGCTTGCGCGCAGGGCCAGATGTAGGAAGTGTCTTTGCCCCCTCTCGGGATATCAAAACAGAAAATACCACCAACCCCGCCACCCCCTTCGCCCATCTGAACACCTCTATCCCCCCCCCCCCCTCGTTAGACAACACATTAAGGGAGTGAAGGTAATTTAACACGTAGGCTTTTGCGACCAATATTATTCACGAGAAAGTTATTTTTTTGGGGGGGTTATGTAACAATCAATATAGCCCCTCCAACCCCCCACCCCCCCCCAAAAAAACCCGTTATCATGAGCAGTGAAGGGAGCACAATTCGTCCATTGGTAAAATGTCTGACCAGCGTGGAAGAGTAGGCCAAAGGTTCCCGCGTAGAGCGGCTCTCTAGAGCTCCCTCGAGTTGAGGCCCTTCTGCAAGCAGTGGTATAAGCAAGCAATTTCAGGATTGCACCTTTATCAGTTCCACTTTAGGTAAAAGTATTACGTATCTAGCTCTGTATGTCGAACGTCTTTCGCAACCGTACGTAGCCAACCACGCTCATCGACAGTATTGGTTCGGCGTGTATTGCTCATATTTAAACGACAATACAATGAAGCGGTCACCCGCACCTTCGATGAGCACGGTTGGCTACGTACGGTGCGAAAGAAGTTCAACATACATACTTTTCTGAATACAGAATGTTACTTACCCTTTAGTGTCTGTTCGTGGGTGCCCTTTATGGAGTTTGGGGCCAATGTCCCCCCCCACCTCCTGTTTTGTCCCCGAGCACCGAGATGACGCCTCGGGGAGCTGTCAAACTCGGTCCAGAAAGCAGCGCGAGTTTGTTAACAAAACACAGATGCCCATATTCCCAAACACACCTGCCCGGTGCCTATAGATAGATAGGTGGACACAGACACGATGCATGCAAACACTGCGGTGGGGTGGGGGGGGAAATCTCTCCATTCCATTAAAACACAATGATCGCACGTTAAACAAACCTGGTTAAAGAGGCGAGAGACAACATTGCTGACGTAAATCGATCCGCCTTTGCCTATCGGGTGAGCGTTTTCTGTCCGCCTAGTTATTTAAATATTTAGTTCTCCTGTCGGTTGCTGTGCACAGGCCCAAAGGTCAACACGCCAAGCGGCCAGCATCGAACAGCACTGCTGACGGTATCATTGACGCGAGCTAATGTTAGAACACGTTCACATTACGGCCGCCTTTTAACCCTGCCATGCAAACACCGTGATACTCCGTACACTCCTCTCGGGGTCGTGTCTGGAAGACCGGGGTCAAAGCAACGATGTAGATTTACTCACAGAGGGTGACTTACTGGTGATCCCTTTTATGTAATACGATGTTGAACGTCTTTTTATAAGCCACGGCAAGAACCTAGAACGTGTGTACAAAATGACATCAGACTGACAAAGCCAAGACTGACAAAGTCAGTCTTTTCGTCCCCCTCGGTCTTTTCTGCCGAAGGACCATTGCCTGAAACGTTAGTCTACTCGACATTGTCCGTCATGAGGCAGTGCAAATGACGAACGTTAAGTTACTCGAGCTATAAGAGCCGTCTTTAATAACGTACTGTATATATATTAATATCGAGACGTTTGTACAACGGCGAATGCAACTCAATAAGCACGGCCGGTTTTCGTTGTGACGTCGCTTAAGAACGGATGGGAATTAATCAAAACTGAAATGGGTTGGTGGGTGGGAGGCGTGTGTGTGTGTGTGTAGGGGGGGGGGGGCTCTCATCCACTTAAAATTAATGCACAGTCTCCGATTACGAAATGACTTGCAACCTTATAGCAATGGTAAACGTTTGTATTGCGTGCACTTGCTGAGACCCCACCGCACCCACGCAATGTGCCGCATGACCCGCGTGCGCCTTTGGGTGGGGTGGCTGGCCAGGTGTGCGAGGGTTAACAGCCTACCCACCCACCACCATCACCGCCGCGCGGACAGAAAAACAAACGTTCTGATTTCACGAAGTGAACAGGATGGGGTCGGAGGAGTAGCAGGGGGTGGGGTGGGGGGAGGATGAAGTCGAAGCGAAGAATCAGGAGGGCGCACGGTGCTTGTCTGCCCTCGCGTGCGGAGGAAGAGAAGAACCGAGAGAGCCTGAATTTGGAGGAAAAAAAGCGTTCAATCCCAACTAGGCGGGGTGGCTATTACAACGGTCGCTGCGCCGAGTGCGCTTATCAATTGTTGATCTCCACGGCAGTCACGCGATGGCCGAGCGGCGTTGTGTGTGTGTGTGTGGCGGGGGGGTCTACACGATGCGTGTGGACGTGAGTGGCCTTTGTTGCAACTTGGTTGACGAGAGCACACCAACAAAAAAGGGCCCAATGTCAGCCTCGCGCGGGGGTCAATTGCATCGGTCAGAACAAAACTGGCGTGTAATTTGCGTGGCCGAATTGTTATCGGGCCATTATACCCTGCGTGGAAATTCAACAAGGGGCTCTCTCGTGCGCACTCTGCGTCATCGCCGGGTAACTATACGAGCGCGGATGTTAATAGGATGGAACAGTTTGCCCGATTTGCAGTGTAAACTCGCATGCGTTTGACTGAGAGATAATCATGTGAACGGAAGGGGTGAGTGTGTTGGCTTTGTGTGGCCGCCATGAACAACGGGAACGAGAAGCAGCCAGAAATTGACGAGGCGATAACATTGGAGCGGACTCGAGCCAATCGCATGCTCGGTCTACCCCAAAGCGTACCCGTCTAGTGAACCAGCCACTAGTACCAGCTACTGGTACTCAACATTATCCCACCTACAGCACTTCGCCGGGGCCCTTATTCACTTTTCTTACCAAATCGGCAACCTGGGTTCGATATCGGTCCACGTCTAAGATCAGGGGCGCCCCCCCCACCGCCTTGTTACCTACGTGCACTGACCTATCGCGATGAAGTATGGTCAAGAAACCTTCATGACCGTCACGGCGCCGTGGTGGCCTTCATCTAGCAGTGAATGGGCAATTCTTTATTAATAATTCATTATGAATGTATGCACTTCAAATTATGTCTGCATTTGACTTTGTCAGATGAAGAGAAACAAACAGCTGTCAGCTTGAGGAGCCGGGGGCATTATCCAGCAGTGGATTGACCATGGCTGATCATGATAAACGCATGTATTTTTTTTAACGATGTTTGTATTTGACTCGCCAGCGAGAGATAACCATTATCATTTATTTTTTCTCCCACCCCGTAATGTATTTACATTTAGCCCCAACCCTGTGGTGAATTCTGGATTGTTTGGAGTGGATAAATGCTCCTTGCCACTGATTCTTTCTCTGCGCAGAGAAACTAAATGATTGCCGCATATTCGAGCCGGAGATAGTGAAATTGAAAAAAATAACAGACGTGCGAAATTATTTACGTTCAGCATTTCAGCGGCCCATGGAAATCGGCGGAAGTCAAGATTTTCTTGAAGTCATATTCAAATGACCAGATCTATAAAAACGAAACTATTTTATATTTTACCAGTTAAGGCCCACTGAGCCAAATAGCTATTTTTCAGAAGTGGCCTGGCCACAAATGATAGCGCAACGAAGTGGCTTGTTATCATGTGGGAATTTATAGCAGCCAAATACTCTAAACGCATGATTCTAAATATGGAGGGAAAAACCGGAGGACCCGGAGAAATTTCCATGCAACCACGGGGAGAGAGACACCGCAAACTCCAAATATGCAACAGGCGTCAGGGTCGGGATGGAACCCACGACCTCCTGTACACCAGGCGAGGTAGGTAACATCTCGCCACCGTGGCGCCCCGGCATTCCATCCGATCTCATCAGATCTCGGAAGCTTAACAGAGTTGAGCCTGGAAAGAGCTTGGATGAGTATCCAACGTGATTGCCGTGGCTGGCTGGCTGGCTGCATGCTGCGCTATTTGGTCGTCGGCACAGCATCGCACAGTAAAATCCATTGTTGTACTGTACTTCTATACGCCGTGTCGAGGCACCTTCATCAACCCGTACTGACGAGCGTGGTGATGTATGGTCACATAACACTCCCCCCACGACCCATCCCGCAGTGTATTGGTATATGGGGCAGTACATGTGCATAAATGTAATTACATGCGCCTAATCTTCATAAACCTTTCCACGTAACGTTATTTTATCCGTATGAAGAAAGCATCATTATTGATTAGTGTATTGACTCACAGATAGCATCTGTGCCAACTACTAATGCACCAAACTGTCATATACGTGTACGTACTATGTATATATGTTCATGATCCGAAATGGTTTGTAGTCGAGTGCAGTTTTTAAATACGATATTGTATTAAAAAGCACGTGACTTCTGGCCTTAACCCGCACATGCGTCACTGCAGTAGTAATACGACACTTAATTTATCCCGGGACAGACCTCAAAGAGTGTCGAGAGTCCTTGCTCAATCGGCTCCTGCATTGGGATGCTTGGCCAATCCCGTTCAGGAGTGTTTTTGGAATGTGGGATGGAACCGGAGTATCCGGAGAAAATCCCACCACGCGTTTTGAGTGAGATACCACTCGAGTCTCATTCACACATCGCTCGATTGCATCCACTGGCAAACACCTTGCAGCCCAAGCATACCCCACACCTGACATTCTTAGGCAGTCATCCATCCAAACAGAAATGTAAAAAAAATGGCTCAGTTTCGCTGAGCTCCCATCATGCGACGACGCTCGCGCGCGTTCAGAGTTGATCCGATTGCGAAGTAACCACCCAGTCTACCCAGCTCTTCCCACCACCAACACCACCATTAAACATCTTGGTTCACTCAACCTCCCATCACTCCATCCCCACGCAGCTTAAGCATCCCCTAGTCACCCCCCGCCCCAGACGCGCTCCCCCCACCCCGGTTCATCTGCGCGCATCCAGGGACTGCCGCCAATCACAAACTCGCTCTCGCTAACGGGCGCGAGGCAAGCAAAGTCTACGAGCTCCCATCGCAGGCAGCAGAGCCCACCCCCTTGCGAATGAGCTGAGCTCTTCCTCGAATTTCCATCTACTATAGCCGCCCACCTCCACCACCACCCCACCCGAACCCCAACCTCTTCCATTAGTTGCCGCTATAATGTGTCGGCCCTGAGCCTCTTGCGCCGATATAAGCCGTTGTCTCGACGGCTTGCTGGCGCCCGCCAGCTTGGATGTTTGGTGTTCACAGTGACTGGGATTTCACACGGCCACTGGAGTATGCGGAACGCGGGGTGAGTACACGTACGTACACGTCCGTTGTACACGTGCGCGCGCGCGCGTGTGTGTGTGCGCGTTGTGCATTAGTCTCGTCTCCACCCAGTCGCATGGGATGTTCGACACGGAGAATCCGAGGTGTCGAACAGTTTCTGGGATTCTGCCGACGATTTGGTGAGTCTTCGCGATGCACTTTTTATATACGCGATTACGTACGTATAGCCGTATACGTACTGCGCATATGTTGGTTTATAAAAAAGAGGGGTAATTCTCAAATGTGTCACCGCATGTCTTCGTTTTATTTAGTTTACTGTGAATGCTTTCGGCCCTTCAAACCGCACCGCCGATGAAATATGTATAGCTTGACTTACATAACGGCGTATGAATCCACATACGCCTAATACAAATGACCCTGTTCCTTGAGTGTGCATAATTGGCAGCATAATTAGGAACAATACCATTGGGATTTTCGTAGCCGTAGTGATTTTGTAAAGGGACTTCAGTTCCGTAATTATACACCTCTATTTCTACGAGCTACGACTCGTTCGCATCTACGGGGAGCAGTTGATTGACAAAGGCCGATCGTGATGAATATTTACTGGCGCACGCAAGCTCTTTCGTTCTTTCGGTAAAGTCACGTAGGTAAAAATTTAGATAAAACGAAACAAAAAATGAAAACAACTAAATTAAATCACGACGTTTCGGAGGCAAAACAAGCTTCCTTCATCGGGTGTAAAAAAGCACATAATTTTTTTTACACCTGATGAAGGAAGCTTGTGTTGCCTCCGAAACGTCGTGATTTTTTATTTTATTAAATTTTTACCTACGAGACTTTACCGAAAGAACCAAAGAGTATGGATCCTTGCAGTCACGAAAATTTCAAATCTAGAATTGGCGCACGCAAGCTTATAGCTTTTTTTTTTTTAAACCAGCAACTATGGGGAGTTCTTCCCAATATGAACCCTTCAAATGAGCCCCCCCCCCCCCCTAACGGCGCGTAACCCCAACCTGTTCCTGCCAGCGCCATCTGAGCAGGCGTTATGCTTCTGAAAAACAGACAACCCACTGGGATGATGCAAGCGGGCCTTTGCGTAACGCTTCGCACGCATGTGCGTGCCACTAATCGGAAGGGGGGACGCGAGGAAGGGAAGCCGTCAATCTTGGGTTCGCAAAGAGAAAGTGTGCCGTCGCCCGAGTCCCCGAGTCGTACGGGCCAATTTGCCACTGTTAGAAAATTACCCGCAATTTTTCGGCAAATCAGAGTTGAACGCGTGCGTGTGCGCGTGTACCTTTGTGTCCGTGGGGAGCGGTAATTGCAGCACTTAGCTCGGTGCGCTACGAACCCGGCCACCCGAGTTCCATTCCCGCTCACGGCCACCACCACCAGTGACGATTATCTGAACCGGTCCTGGGCCTCCCCTAGGTAGACTCAGCCTCAAATGAGTACCTGGTGCGGTGAGTAGACATCGCCAACTGGGGAGACAAAGGCGGTCGGGCGTGGTGCTGGCCACCCACCCCCTCGTGTACCACAGTGCCGGCTTTCATAGGTGCTGCTACTCGCTAACAGCACTTGCCCCGACAGTCTGTTAAAGCTGTACGGGAGATCTGTCTTTTTTTGTCTTCGTGTCCAAAACGTGCTCTCTAACAGCACTTGCCTCTACAGTATGCTGAAGGCTATACGGGGGATCTTTGTCTCGTGTTCAATCTGGCAACGGGGCACGGCGCTCTTTTCTTCTCTCTTCATATTATTATTTATTTTCCATTAGTTACAAATTCCCACATTAATAGCAAGTGTGCCCTTTCATGCCCTCTAACGGGCACAGAGATTTCACTTGCAAATCTGGATGAAATTATCAGCGTAATCTCGTCTGTGGGATATATATATAAAACCTTGTGATATTTTACGATAAATTATCATGTTTTTATATCTCAACACCTGTTTTGTTGCCAGATAAAAGGAGAAAACCTTTTATCATCATTCGTAATATTATCCTCGCCCAACCTCGCCAACCTGTGAAGCAACAATCTATCTGCCTCGCACCTGTACACGAGTTGATTTAATCGCTCACGACGTTTCGCAATAAATACACAATCGAAATATTATCACGAAAAAAATGGCAAACGTTTTGCAAATCAGCTGCTGGATGGAGGCCTCCCCACGTCGTATAGGTCACGCGTGTTGTTGTTTGACCAGCGCGAGTTTGTGAAGGGGATTTGGGTGACCAGCACTGAAACGTGAACCACGACTGGACCAGGACTGGCTCGGACATCACTCGCCACTGATGTTGGCCGTGGCCAGATATCGACTGAGATTGCCGGGTTTTACATCGCCTTGTTCGTTCAGCCTTATACAGACTTAGTGGAAAGTGCTGCCAACGAGCACCTATGAAAGCGGAAACGGCGCACGGACGGGGGTTGATGTGGGCCAGAATAACGCCAGGGCGACTTTGTCTCTCCAAATGGTTACATTTACACACTCGGGCAACAACAACAACAACCGTCGTTCGCCACCAAGTGGTGGTGACGACACCACGGCACTTGTGCCAGGCTAGGTGCACGTTAAGACAAAACACGCACGCACGCACAGACGCTATTCCCAAACTTCGTTTTTTTTGTTGTTACAACGGGCCTCTTATTTAACGCTGTCATCATCACCATCCTCAACGTTGTCATCAGGCGAAGCGGTACCTAGTCACAAAACCACTCCTTGCAACGGAGGGCTTGGACAGTAAGGGGCCGTCCATAAATGACGTCACGTACCTGGGAGGGAGGGGTCAGACATTTGTGACGATGTGTAACGAGGTGGGGGGGGCGTTGAGAAATGTGACGTCACATAAAAAATGCGCAAATTATATAAATATAGACAAAACGTTCTGCTTAATTAAATTGACTTTTTAATAAATGTTTTCTCCTACAACATCAGAGTGCAGCGCCACATTAAATACGCACTACAATGACAATAGTTTAAAGCGATTTGAAGCATGTTTTTTGGGGGGGGGGGGCAGGGCTTTGTGACGTCATATTTGAGGGGGGGCTGACTTTTTGTGACGCTGTGTGACGAGGGGGGGGGGCTAAGCAAAAAACTGCACAGCGTACATCAATATATTTCAGCACAAAGCAAACATATAGAAAGGTACAACAAACACATCCCAGCGGACAACCACGGATGTTTAACAGATGTCGATGGTTTTAGCTCCGTGCTTAATTATCCCCATTAGGGTTTAAACGGCATCGACGTTAATGTTAACAGTTGCTTTCATGAATAAAATACGCCCTTATTTAACGCTTTAGCCTACTTACTAAATCGTCCGTCAGATCTCGGAAGCTAAGCAGGCTTTGAGCCTGGATATCGCTTGAATATGTGACCGCCGTCAGTAAGAACAGGGTTACTGCGGGGCTAATTGTTGTGCTGTACTATGCAACGATGTCTATGCTCGCTGTCTTCAAACCCGCACTGACCGACCTGGTGAAGTACGGCAGGGCCCGTTCAGGAAAGCATGGATGAGGGAAAAGTCAAGAGGTCTATGCCATTATTAAAATGGTTAATACACGTACTTGGCTTGGCTTGGGCTTTCGTAGGAATTGTCGCCAGAAGGGACGATGGCCGATGGTCAACAAATAGTGACGGAGTCAGAATCAGGAGAATCAGAATGTGTATTTATACACTGGAGGACTCCAATGAGCTTTAAAGCTAATTTTCACAAATGTCCAGAAGGGGCGGGTCAGAACGTTAAAAAACACGATAGGAGTGCAAAGCAAGGCCGTAATTATAATATATTATAATATATTGGGGGGGGACACACATCCCCCCCCAATATATTAAAATATGCTCAAATATGCTCAAAATGTCCCCCCCCCAATATATTGCTATAAAATAGATTTCTGTTATTATGATTGTGGTTACGGTTGTACTTTATTAATCCCTAATCTCTGCCATTACATTCAATGAAACAAGAAGAAGTAAAAAAGAAAAAAACAGCAATGTAACACAATACACGATTAGGCATTGTTCCAAAAAATAAATAAATAACTCCATCCTATGTGTTAGTGAATTTTTTCATATTTAATGCAGGAAATTCATTTTCAAATTTAGATTTTTTCTGGGGGGGGGGGGACCCCCAGACCCCCTGGAAGATTTGGTCCCCCCCAATATTGACTCCATTGCTACGGCCTTGGTGCAAAGTATAGGAATGGTAAGGAAATGGCAAAAAAATACACAAGCAAAACGAAACTAAGCTTTATTTTATCAGGGAAAGCCCACTGAGGTATTAGCTTCTTTTCAGAAGCGACCTGACCACAAATGATAGCTCAGCTAAGTGGCCTATCACGCAAAAAATGTCTATCAGCCAAAATAATTATAAAAAATTATGGAACGCTTCCGAAGGTAAGACCACCGAGAAGATGGAGCGATGAAATAAACTCGTGTGCAGGTGCTCGATTACATGGATTATTAAACGGGAAGATTGTGAGAGACGGCTATGGCTCATCATCCATCGGTGGATTGATCATGGCTGTTCGTGATAAATACAAATCACAACACACACATACAGAGTTGCTCTTTGTGTTTTAGCACGGTTGGCTGCGTACGGCGCGAAACAAGTTCAACAGACATAAACAGGTGTTGTTATATGACTCTTAATGTTGGTTATTTCTTTTTTCCTGTCCCTCCCCCTTCCTCTCGTCCCCTTCTTCTAGAAATAAAAAGAGCGCAGGCAACGGCAGGTGGCATTCACCCATGGTTTATTGATCCCTCTCCGTCTCTTACAAAGCAAAGGCATCGATGTGACATTACTCTCGCGTGAACGAGCACGCTGGTGCATCGCATGATTTGGACACTTAAAATATTAAACGCACGCACCTCGCACACATCACACACGCCACACACACACACACACAGCCGTTTCCACACCAAAACTGCAATGCATACATCCGAAAACTGAGACGAAACATTTTCCACAAATACATTTCCTCCTCGGTATTGGCGCGGGTACAATCATCAAGGACTTTACACACACACATATTATATTCGCATGCAATATACAAACGTACATAGACGATCGTGACTGAGTGGCGCACATCTTAATTATGCTCGAGAAAGGTCAGAAAAAACACATTTCTTTGGGCGCAAATAATTCGAAGAAATCCCGAAATTTAAATTGTTGCGATTTTTTCCCCCTCGGAAATTACGGCCCTGACAGTAATTGGTTTCACTCGTAAGGCAGCGAGCGGCACCCTGAAGTTCAACGTTGTTCTCGCTATTACCACCTACAAATACGCGACACCCATTATCGATGAACCAAGTAGCTCGCCTCCCGTGGTGCTGTGACCGCCGTTGGAAAAACGAAGCACGCTATACCAGTACCAGCTCCTAGCGCAGCCACAACAACGACAACGGCCCGAAACCAAACCGTAGCGCACATAAACATTTTGCGCGCAGCAAGGTCGCGCAGATGAGTACCCAGCGCCCACTCGGTCTGACAGACGAGGAGCTATCGTTAGTCTGTGGTTGAGGTGAGACTCAAATGAGTGCCCTTCGTCATCGCAAGGGCTGCCTTTGTCCGCGGGATAGACCGGCGATCTGCTGCTGTTATCCCGTGCTGGGCTAAGACGCGTGCACTGCAAGGACGTCGACACGAGGTACATTTAAGACAATGGCATCGTCACTGGCGCTGCCTCTGTCCGACGGCTTTTTCCGTCGTCTCAGCAAGGAGTCGCTCAAAGAAATCGCCGATCAGATCGCCGAGGAGAAGGCCAACAAGGAGGCGGGAGACAAGAGCCTCCTCGATTTTGGCGAGGAGGAACTCAAGCCTCTCAGCTTTCTGGAGGCCGAGAGGAAGCTGCCGTTCGTCTACGGGGACGTGCCCAAGGAGCTCATCTCGGAGCCCCTAGAAGACCTGGATCCCTTCTACAGGAACCAGATGGTGAGATGGGTGCGGGGTCGTTACTACAACTATAAACAAAGCTATTTTTTTATTTTATTTTACCAGGTACGGCCCACTGAGCTCTATAGCTCTTTTTCAGAAGCGACTTGGCCACTACAAATGCGAGCTTAACGGAGTGGCTTGTCGCGTGGAATTTATCGCGGCCAAATACCGTAAACGCTCGTAGATTCTAAATTTAGAGGGAAAACCCGGAGGACCCAGACAAAAATCCACGTGACCGCAGGGAGAGACAGAGAAGATGCAAACTTTAACACGTAGGCTTTCGCGACCAATATTATTCATTATAAAGGTTTTTGGGTTAGATCGCATTATTTATAAATGTGTTGTAACCCTCCACCACCCGACACGGCCAATCAGCAAAAAAGTGTCACGTTGACAAAAGACAAATAGTTCACTACTTTAGCCCACCGGTGTGTTGAAGGGTGAATCCACAACATTTACAGTTTGAGTACGACGTTTCACTGGTAATTACATCCAGCTTCATCGGGCAATTCGTCAATCCTGGCGAATCGGGCAATTCGCCAATTCTGGCGAATTGCCCGATGATGATGGATGTAATTAACAGCGAAACGTCGTACTCAAACTGTAAATGTTGTGGATTCACTCTTTAACACACCGGTGGGCTAAAGTAGTGAACTATTTGTCTTTTGTCAACGTGACACTTTTTTTGCTGCTTGGCCATGTCGGGTGGGGGAGGGTTACGACACATTTATAAATAACGCGATCTAACCCAAAAACCTTTATTATGAACATGCAAACTCCAAATATACAGGCGTCAGGGTCGGGATCGAACCCACGTCCTCCTGTGTACCAGGCGAGATAGTTTTAACATCTGCATGGGGAGGAAGAGTGAGCAACACTGATTGGAAGGTCAGATGTATATCTTTTGATGTTCTATGAAGAGGCGCCATTGACGGAAACATGTTATGTATATTTATATTTTCCCTTTTGAGGTCACAGTGTTATTGACGAATGTGTTGACTATTATTTTTATCGAGAAGGACTCTGAGGTTCGAGGCACCTGGTTGAGGAGGGCCAACTGAGTCCTCCCCAGGGTGTCCAGATTCAGGTGATAATGCGCGCAGCTGGGCTAATTGATAATTGGAATGCAGAGGCAACGTGTGGGGGATAATGCACCAGCGTTGGGCTCCACAAGATCACTCCTCTTGGGAGGCTGGGTAGGCTGCGTGAGCACCTGTCTGATGCAGTACGTGCTGATGATAAAGCCACTGCCAACGCATTCCACATTCCCAGTCTCTGCGTGTCTATGCGACTCTATGGGTCTCTATTTGTGAGGCTGTGGGTGTTGGTATGATGGGGAGGGGTGGTGTAGCGGTTAGCGTGCTGTGCTACGAAACTGGCGACCCGGGTTCGACTCCCTGCTCACGGTGAACACCAGTGACGATTATCTGAACCGGTCCTGGGCCTCCCCTAGGTCGACTCAGCCTCAAATGAGTACCTGGTGCGATGTGTAAACATCGCCGCTAGGGAGACAAAGGCGGCCGGGCGTGGTGTTGGCCACCCACCCCCTCGTTGTGCCGTGTTGGCCTTTGTAGGTGCTCGCTAACAGCACTTGCCCTTACAGTCTGTTAAGGCTATACGGGGGATCTTTGTCTTTGTTACATATATGGCGGTTAGGATAATGGACCAAACGGACACCACACATAAATGAGAAAATAAAAAAATGCCCTGGATAGAATCCTGACTCCAAATCATGACGAATCATTACAGGGGGCGGAATTACAAGACGCTCTGGAAAGTAAGACTCACCCCCAAGCGTAGTAACTAAGTTTGTTTAATATATTGTCACATGCCCTTTAAGTCCATAATAGAGGTTTTTTGGGTTAGATCGCGTAAATATATAAATGTGTCGCTAAAACCCGCCACCACCCGACACAGACAACTAGTAAGGGTTGTCACGGAAACAGAACGTGGCCAATTCGTCACTCGAGCTCTCCAGCACACCGGTGTGGCTGTACTCGTGACGAATTGCTCACGTTCTGTTTACGTGACAACCCTCACTAGTTGGCCGTGTCGGGTGGTGGCGACACATTTGTATATTTACGCGATCTAACCCAGAAAACCTCTATCGTGGATGATATTGGTCGCGAAAGCCGACGTGTTAAACTGCCTATTAAGTTTATAGAACGCACTCCAAATGTGATCTGAGAAACTGGCACTGGGAAACACGGTCAGGGTGTGGCGTGGGTGGATGGGTGGGTGGATGGGTGGGTGGAGGCGCACGAGCCCTCGGCTCAACGCTTTGGGACGCAGGTGACGTCATCACGTAAGCGTGCACCTCGACGTCACCAACGCGCATTGCCCCCGCCCGCATGCGAGGGAGCGAGCGAGCAAGCCAGCAAAACTTGATATTTTCTAATGTAGTACGATACAGGGTAAATACGTGCGTCTTGTTGTGCAGAGAATACAGCAAATGTTGTACCGATGAGGGGAAATTGACAAATGTGGTCCTACTGGAACCCGAGGGACCATATTAAGGTTGCAGGACAATGCTTCATGTGGATGGTTGACCTTAGGAGCTTTGAGGATACGTGGCTTTAAACATAAAAGACGCCAGTATCCAACTTAATAAATTCCAACAAAAGCACTTCGCCAGCTCTTGTTGAATTTGTGCGGCAATTACAGTCGTGGGTTGCTTGACGTTTTCCATCTACAATGAAACTCGGGGCTCGGTGGCGCAGTGGTTAGATAACTTGGCAATAAACTCAGTAAAATATGAGTTCGACGTCACCGGCCACCATCTGAACCGTTTCAAGGCCTCCCTATGTTCACTAACCCATACTAACCAGCGAGGCCCAGTATGGTCAAACATTCGCCATGACCGAATGTCAACACTGCACGTGATTTTCACAATACATTAAGCTCACCTTTTGTATCCTAAAAGTCTTGATTTTCATACACGCAGCACGCAATGAACATACATTGTTGTCTTTGTTGCTCTCGTTAAGAGACGATACGCATCAACCCCATTGAAGCTTAAATTGGCTACGCCAGTGTTCTTCAATGCAAGGCCTGCGGGCCACTGGTGGCCATTGGTGGCCTTTAGTGCGGCCCCCGATACTACACAACATGTGCAAACACACCCCATCATCATCGGTCTGCAGCCCTCACCAATGATGAAAATGTGTAAAGAACACTGAGCTACGCTGTGTTCGAATGGACGTATATCGACTTGCGCATTATTGTGAGCCACACTACGTCCAAGGACTGTTTTTTTTTTAAGGAGGGTCCTGCATCGGGATTTCATGTTAAGATGTTTTCAGAAAAGCAATGAGTGATTTACGCATGTGGGAGGAAACCAGAGCGCCCGACAAAAACCCACATGTGAGAGGGGGCAAACACTATCCACTATAGGTGGCATATACAGGACTAAACAATCATATAATACTATATTATGAAAAAAAAAGTTTTGCTGGCTGGCTGGTTTTCTGACTGGCTAGCTTCTTGGCTGGATGACGCTCAGACGGGAAAGTGCGTGGCGGTGGCATTGCCTAGCACATCTGCGGGATTACACACCTCCAATTAGCGTGGTTGGTTACGCGGGATGCGAAAGAAGTTCTGCATACATGCACACATCAATTACATCCCACAGCGTTGAGTAAGGTTTGTGCATGCTGACGACACGCCTCCCCCAAATGCACTATCCTTCCCGGCCGAGTATCCTGAGAAAATGCACGAGCATTCCTCGTCTATTCTTGTCTTGCTCTAAGAGGGATTTTGATCGTCGAGAAGCCGCCCCACCCCTACCCCTGGTGATCCTGCCCTAGAGATTCCCCCGTATAGCCTGAACAGATTGTTGGGGGCAAGTGCTGTTCGCGAGCACCTATGAAGTTCGGCACGACACACGACAGGGTGGGTGGCCAAAAGACCTCCCCGCCCAGTGGTGATGTTGTTTACGCACCGCACCAAGTACTCATTTGAGATTGAGTCGACCTAGGGGAGGCCGAGGACCGGCTCAGATAATCGCCACTTGGTGTTGGCCGTGAGCTGGAATCGATCCCGACCTTTCCCCCTACCCCTGTTGCACGTGCACGGACCCTCTCCCGAGTGTCCCATGGGAGGGGCAGGGGGGTAATGGGCAGAGTCTAAACAGAAGGAGGTGGCACCTAAACAAGAATGGGCGGGGCATAAAAAGGAAAGGCGCAGAGCCAGAATAGTAAGAGATGGGATTATTCAGGAAGGGGTGGAGCCTAAGGAGTATTGGGGAGGGGTATGTAGAGGAAGGAGGTGGTGGCCTACAGAGGTTGAACTTCGCTGTTGAGTTTTAGTGTGAAATCAAATCAAGTGCAGAGAGGTTTTAGTGCCAAGGATGAGGCCACCGGCCAGTTGTGAATAATTGCTGTTGTCATACGTTTGGATTATGAACTTCTTTCGCACCGTACGTAGCTAACCGTGCTAATCGGGAGTGTGCGGGGGAAGGATGACAACACTCAACATGAATTGAGCGAATGTGTTTGGTGGAGTCAATCTGTACAGTCAACGTTGTATTTAACCAATTGAAATGTTGACTGACCAACAATATTACAGGAACGGTTGACCAATACCTTCGATACACAACATTTATCCAGGTTTCTAGTGATGGTCATATCAATGCGGTTGGCTGCGTACGGTGCGAAAGAAGTTCAACGTGCATGCATCACTTGTGATGAACAAAAATAACATTCTGCACTTTACAGCCCTTTGTTAATCCTAGGTGCAAGACCAGACGTCAGCACGCAGGCGGTGTGGCCTGGTTGTTATAGGACTTGTTCAGATATCTCTCGACACTGACGTTAGCAGTGGCCGGGAATCAAACTCGTGGTGCTGGCTTGATAAACCCGTGCACGACCATATCGATTGCCTGTAACGTTCATAACGTGCTCATAATATTGCTGCACTTCTTTTCGTTTGAAAACAAGTGTACACTGCAAACATACTCGCAGCTACCAAACAACAGACAGCTGACTCTGTCTTTAGGCCCGTTGATCTCGTGTATGAAAAATAATGTCAACTTTTGGAAGTTTTCTAAGTACATACATAAGGAAAGTTATATTTCAAAATTATCAAATATCTTTAGTGCTGCCGTAGTGTTTTATGTAATATTTATCTACTGTGTAAAGTTTAGTACATTTCACGTGAATTATAAAGAGCAATGGGGTGGAGCGGTGGCGCAGTGATTAGCACCCTTCCATTTGAATCCGGTTCCGGAGTTCGATTCTCGTATATTGCTTCCAATCATTGGCAAGTATTAGTACCTGAACCATTCACCAACCCACACTGACCAAGATGATGAAGAGAGGCGAGAGAGATGTAGTGGATATGAGTTGGAGACTGTACTTTACAGAATCAGAATATATACTGCATGAGCTATAAAGCCCTTATACACCATGGGACCTGATACAAATTTAAAAGTTTTAGAATTAATATTTGTTTTAAGTTTGCATTTTCATCGTTACATACTAGGAGATATTGAGTAACGGACAAACAAACCCTTCAATCTATTATAATAAAATCCCTACGCATTCCGTTTGTCCGTGAGTCCGTCAGCTAAATGATGAGCCTTTCAGGAGGCCTGAATCAAAAAGTTATGGAAAGTGGACCCCCCCCCCCGCCCAGATGTGGGAGTAAAAAGTTGATCCAACAGGTTTACAACAATTGTCGACCCCCCCCCACCCCCCCAAAAAAGAATCGTATTTTGTAGGCATATTTCCCTACACACCATACATACAACAGAGTGAGTAGTATCTACTACCTCTACACCCTACCAACAATAGTGTCAGTAGATCTAATGCCTCCACACCCTACATACTATAGAGTCAGTAGTATCTGCACTCATGGGGGAAGGGGGGGAGGGGGAGAAGAGGACATCAGTGGGGTCGAAATTCTGGTAATGAAAAGTGTATTTGCTCGTTTGAATGAAGAGTAGAATCATGCAGTGTCAACTCTAGTTCAGCTGCGTAGCCTCTTCGTCAGTCACCTTCCTTCACTCAAGTTCCCACTTGTAATCTACCTAAACCAACTCTTACATGTGTAATGACAGGGTGCCACTTGTCGGCCAGGAGGGGTAATCACGGGTATGGGCGCGTTATATAATAACCAACTAGAAGGGGGGGGGGGGGGGGTGCGTGTCTGGGTTAAAGGTAAAAGGCGGGGTCATTCGCGAAGCTCCGGGAACCTGCTGGAAGGCTTTAGAAGGAAGTATATAGGGGAGACGTAACCGCAGGTTCGGGGCTGTCGTGGGGTCCTGGCTGCGTCGCTGCTCGCCGTCATCTCTCTTCATCATCCGGCCGCATGGCCGATCCTCTGCATGGCTCCCATCGTCATCATTAGTCAGCCAGCTATATAGTTAGACGCCAACGATGGGGCTGTGTAGAAAGGTCGGCTGTGGGTACCTACGTAGATACGTTTCTACGTATCGCCCAGTGTTTGTGCCCAAGTGTGCCTCGGAAGTCGCTCATTACACACGTATCAGAATTAACTTTGGATAACAAACCCTCGCATCTTCGACTCCATGTGAAAAACTCCCCGGGACCCCTTGCGTGTGTAGTCAGAACTCCCTGTCCAAACTGGCATAAGTCTGCCCTGTATATTGCACGTTTTTTTAAAAAAATCCTTTTGATCTCCAACCTTTGTTGTGTTTATTTTAAATTGATTAGTCCCTTTTATCTTGCGGCTTTCCTTTACACCAGTGACTGCTCTCGTAGTTAATCATCAACATAACGGAGTAGCGTGGTTGGCATAGGCCCGTTCAATGAATTACATTGCATGTACTATGTCCGATATTTAATACAAGAAACATAATATTGTCAAATGCAAGCTCTTTTAAAAAAAAACAATGACATCTTAGCCCGTGTAAATGGATATTACGGAGAAAAAAACTAGGTTTTTTTCCCGTAATATCCATTTACAGTTTTTTTCTTGTTTTTTTTGCTGCATTTTAACATGGGCACACTGAGACGAATATCAATATAATACCGTGATTAGCTGGTGTGCCATTCGTATGAGTTCAAACTACTTGTAAACCCGATAATGGCTCTTATCAGCACCAACACTGAAAACTGAACAGTGAAAGAGTTGCCCTGTTTGAATGCCCGAAGTGGGGTTTCGAGGTAGCGTTAGGTAGGATCAGTGGGTGGGCAAATACGAGTGGCTGGTTGTACATAGCTTGCAATGTTACGGGCTTATCTCTTATAGCGCTGCCTTCTATAGCGCTGTTTCCTTAAACTTCCCCTTGTCCTGGAGGACGATTCCTGCGTGGATCAGCACACACATGAAAGAGAATAGACGCCGCGTTACCCATTGGGCGCCTGTCTTTGCCCACATATGGTCTTGTTGAAGCCGAATCGAGGTGTCTGTTGTATCGATCTGCTCACAGTCAATCTGACAGCCACGTTAGATTATCGGTTCACAGAGGGTTAATCGCTGCGTCAATTCATCGGCAATCCACAGATCGAGTAATCCCATTGGTTAGTGTAGCTACCCGCGGAGCGTGTGTTCACGGCAGACGGTGGTTAATCTTACGCAAGCTCCGACAGAATGCACTGGTGAGTAAATAACTGATTGTATTTATTTATGTAAGCATTATGAGTATTTTTTTCTGAAATGCTTTAATACATTTATCTTGTGTACAAGTATGATTATTAAGGCTATTACCGATACCACAATGAAGCCCTCATTTCGCTCATAGGTAAAAAAAAAATAGTGGTTGGAAACGCATCTCCATTGGAACCATGTTATAATGACCTCCTATAGCACTGTTTCATACAGCGCTCCATTTACGAAGAACGCATATTGAGTGTTGTAGGAGGTATCCCTGTATACTGCGTAAGAAAATCTGTCTTTTGTTTTCAATTCGTACATGTTGCACGTCATGTTTTTTTCTCAAAAAGCAGCCACATTCACCACAATGTTTAAATGATTGCCTCTCCCTGTTAAAGCTTTGTGCGTGTGTGCCTGTGTTGCAGACATTCATTGCGGTGAACAGAAAAAAGAGGATCTACAGATTTAATGCGACAAACTCCCTTTATTTGTTCAGTCCATTTAACCCCGTGCGGCGCATTGCCATCAAGATCCTAATACACATATATCCTTTTATGTGTGCATGTGTATCTGTGTGTCAGTGTGTCCCTGTATGCGTATGTTTCGTGGTGTGTGTGTGGTAGAGTACATGTGATTGTATGTGTGTATATTGTGGGGAGCGGTAGTGTAGCGGTTAGCGCGCTGCGCTATGATACCCGCTCACGGCCAACATCATTGACGATTATCTGAACCGGTCCTGGGCCTCCCCTAGGTCGACTCAGCCTCAAATGAGTACCTGGTGCGGTGTGTAAACATCGCCACTGAGGAGACAAAGGTGACCGGGCGTGGTGCTGGCCACCCATCTCCTCATGTGTCATGCCAGTCTTCATAAGTGTCCGCAAACATTTCTTGCCTCTGCAGTCTGCTGAAAGTTATACGGGTGAACTTTGTTTTTTGCGTGTTTTAGTCTGCGTGATTTTGTTGCTATATGCTTATATTAGTTTGTGTGAGGGCTTGGTAACCCCTCCACTTGAATCTCCTTTGCTAATAACCAAAACACTCACTGTGGAGGAGAGGCTACCATTCCTCTTAGAAGCTGGACCGGTACCATTTACACCTGGGGGATGGACAGTCCTCCATTCGGGGCAGGAGACTGCTAAACAACAGGGAGTGGCTATTATGAACAAAATAATGCATGGGGAATGGGAGCATAGAGGCGAGGTATGGGAAGATGTTGTGGGCTCACCTCCCCATCAACTATAAGTGAGGAATGGGGTGGTCGTGGCTTACACCCCCACCAAAAATGAACATCAGTGGAAGGATGCAGGCAAGGCTGATCAGTCGGATGACTTCTATGACTTGTCACGGATGCTAGCTAAAGTAGCCTCTAGGGATTAGTCATCCTGTTGGGTGACTTTAATGCCTAAGTGGGTGATGATACGGCCCAGAGTGATTGTAAAATATGGGCTGATCAGCTCAATAATGATAGGATGTTGCTAAACTTCTCTGCAGCCCATGGGATTGTAGTCACCAACAAACTTTTTCAGCATCAGAACATGCACATATCATGAATGCACGCTGGGTCCAAGTAAGAACATCGACTATATAGTGACGGAACAGCAAATGCAGGCCCATGTCCTTAAGACCAGGACCTACCATAGAACTGATCTGCCCACTGAACATTGGCTTGTCATCTATAAGATGCGTCTGCCATACTTCCACTGTTATAGTGGGCGTACCTAGTTAGACCACATGGAATGTGTTTAGATATGATCAAGCACGTGACAACTTCTAGATTTGAAGCTTTCGTGACTGCAAGGATCCATACTCTTTGGTTCCATTCGGTAAAGTCACGTAGGTAAAAAGTAAAACAACAAAAAATCACGACGTTTCGGCCACAACACAAGCGGCCTTCATCAGGTGAAGGGACCAGACTGTCTCGAGGACAGCGCTGGAGTGAACACAGCTAAGCTCAGACCGCGACCTTTAAGCTGTGTGAGAGGAATTAAGGTGCCTTGACAAAGGAATTAGCATAAAAATTAGCATTTAATTGGCGGACTTAGCATGATGAACGGTGTAGAGGGGGTGAACCTGCACATGTTCACCCCCTCTACACCGCTCATGCTAAGTCCGCCAATTAAATGCTAATTTTTATGCTAATTCCTTTGTCAAGGCACCTTAATTCCTCTCACACAGCTTAAAGGTCGCGGTCTGAGCTTGGCTGTGTTCACTCCAGCGCTGTCCTCGAGACAGTCTGGTCCCTTCACCTGATGAAGGCCGCTTGTGTTGTGGCCGAAACGTCGTGATTTTTTGTTGTTTTACTTTTTACCTACGTGACTTTACCGAATAGAACCAAAGAGTATGTGACAACTTATTTATTTAAGCGTAGAAGACTGGTAAACATGCACAGATTTGACGCAGTGGATCCCGAGGACTGGAGTTTGCAAATCCCTGATCATACAGAACCTATTGGAGGCTACATAGCGCTTGGTCACAGGACTCCTTTCATATTTTTAAGGTTGAAAATACCTGCCGAGGTCTACTCAGCTCAACATATTTCAGGGCGGGGGCAGGCCAATAAAATTAGCACGACCTTGACGAGCCGGCAGTGGCTGCCCTATAGAGACGCTGCCCTCCACCATGGGGTTATGGCATTTCGACCATGGGATTAGGGCCGGCAAACTACAGTAATAATCCCAAAGTTTCACAGGTGTCACCTACCACCATCTCCTCCATGAAGCGTAACCCCTTTCCTTGACTGCCGTCGCACAGCCTTCACCATGGTCATCGTTGGGACTATTTTAACGAACTGCGTGTTCATGGCGATGGACAAAGATTACGTTCCAGTGGAGTGAGTTTTACCATTGCTGCACTGTCTCTACACGATGGTACAGATAACCCTGATAAAGTAATCCTGTTTCACACATTGGTTGTTAGAAGTTGGATATTTTAGTGTAAGTGTTTGTGCATTTGGTAAAGTGCACGAAACATTCATATATCTTGAAGTTAATATAATTAACCCAGAATGAATGATAATGATTGCAAATGCAACAAAGCAACATTAAGTTAAGACTGTACTTATATGCTGCGTTCACAAGGTGGGTTTTTATCATCGACTGAATATGCCACTTTGGAATAAAGGAGATGTCAACTTTAGGGTTATTAGATGGGTGTTTGAGTTAAAAGTAATGTTTGTTACCGTTTGGGTGAGATAATTGTACTTTAACAAAGCAACTAGAACATAACCTCTTAGCCTCTGAAATCGAGATGCACGGTGGGGAATATCAGAAATGCCAAGGCAGGATAGAGATAACAATGTGGAAGTTTTCGAATAGAACATCGCAGCAAAGTGCCGTAGATGTAATGAAATAAAGGAGGTTGTGTTGGGTGGGACATGTGGATCTGGTGGGGGAGGGGAAGTTACCGAGACAGGCATTGAGTGACATCGAGACATCAGTGACCAAGGGGAAAACCTAGTGATGGTCAGACGCGTGAGTGGTCCTTGAAGGACGTGTCAATATTTCAACTAGGAGTATACGTATATGTATAGCCATATTGCGGAATATTTAAAGAGAAAACTTTAAATACTTTACTACTTGATTTATCTGAAGAAAGTAAGCAATTGCAAGGTGGTAGTGAGATTAATGGAATTAGCCATTATGCCCTTTAATCTCGGGTGGAACATTATCTCCTCTTAAATATGTATTTAATTAACTTGAAACTTGAGTGTTCTTTTAGATAACTGTCTAACATCCCCCACTCCAGATGTCCTTGACAAATGTGATGTATTTTCTTACAATTCCAGGTACACCATGAACACCATATACATGATGGAGGTGGTGATCAAGGTCCTGGCCCGAGGATTTTTCATGGGGCAGTTCACTTTCCTTCGTGACCCTTGGAACTGGTTGGACTTACTTGTGGTGATCTTTACGTACGGACTATTTATTATATTTGCTTCTCTATGTGTGGGCTTTGAGGGAGATGGAAGCTGCGCTGTTACAGTGGTTCGTGAACTGTGCTATATTCACGACTGCTGACAAGTTTTCTTCCCAGCCAAGGAATTGTCCTGGGCCATTCCACGTCCAGTAGAATGGCCCAGGGGCTCTGCCTTCACACTCTACGAACCACACTGCTCCTGAAAGGCGTTAAAGTATAACATTAGTATAAGTTGTCCAGGCTATACTGTACTTGTATTTGAACAAAACAACTGAAATAATTGACTTTGGACCACAAAATATTACAGTCCTGAGGTTAATAAGTTGCACTTCTAGAGCAGGTTCAGCCCAAAGTTTGATGATATCGTTCTTGTGCTAAACACTTTACAAAAATGTGATCCTCATCACCAGCCAACCAAGTGATGTGCCTCCTTTGGAATGTGGTACTGGAGTTGAATAGTGGGCAGAGTCTGCCACTGGTTACTCGTCCAGTATAAAGGTGTTGCTTCAGTAAACCTGTATGGTGAAGAAGACGTTAGTTAAACATGACAACAAGGTTTAACTGTCACTAAGAGGAAAGAGTTACGTCGTGAGGTTTATAGGCTTAAATGTACGTGTACAATTGGTTAAATGTATTGGCCTATTTTGGCGTCTTCAGGATTAAGCGCTTTGTAATTTACAAAAAAATATGTTATTGTTTGTTCTAATATATATTATTTTCTTGTCATCTGTTTAGGATTGTGACGTATGTGAATCCGAAACAAAAAATGTCTTCCCTTAAAACGTTCCGAGTGCTTCGTGTCCTCAAAACCATCTCCGTTTTTCCTGGTGTGTCAATTTAAAAGCTAAGTATCTGAAAAACTACTACTCACATATGAGAATACTCACGAATGTAAATCGCCGCGCTCAAAACGTTTTAACTTTTGGCCCTTTGTTATTTTTTGTTGTCACGTCTTCTTTACAGGTCTCAAAACCATCGTGAAGGCTCTCATCCAGTCGGTGAAAAAGCTCTTCGATGTCATCATCCTCACGATATTCTGCCTGAGCATCTTCGCTCTGATTGGGCAACAGCTCTTCATGGGCAACCTGAAGAACAAGTGCGTGCTGTGGCCAAACGGAAACAGAACGTGGGACAACGAAACCCTCGCATACCTCAAAGACACAAGTATGTACGCTTGTACGGTGGTCCCTCGGTTTATGATGCTATCGATTAACGATATTTTAATTAACGATCCGCCTCCCATAGGGAACCCCATTGTTTCAATTTACGCCACATTTTCGATGAACGATGTGTTTACGATAATCACGTGGACCTGTCAATTTCGTAACAAACGGATCGCTCCTAAGTGGGCTTGGCAGACCTCAGCCAATCAGTGATGCCCTTTTTTGAGAATTTTGAGAGCAATTTTCTCCAACTCCAACTTCTCCATCATCCTGTTAAGCCATCCATCTTCTTAGCCTAAGGTAAGAATTTGTATTAAGTGTTCTAATTATGCACTTATTTATGCCCTATTTATTCATTATTTATCAATGTTTCTATTGATATGAATGCTTTAATATGTTGTAATAACTGTATTTATTAAAATAGCGTGTTTAAATATGATAAACTATGTTTTTTATGGTGAAAAAGGTAAATTTCCGATCCTCTTCGAACAAATTAAGCCTTTAACATGTATTTCTTATATTCAATTAACGGTGTTTTTTGTGGAACAAATTAATATAATTAACCGAGGGACCACTGTATGTTGTCTTCTTTTGCACCGTACGTAACCAACCGTGTTAATCAGAGGTTCGGGGGAAGGACAGCAAACTAAACATTAAAAGCAGTTCTAAATAAATTAATTTTCGATCTAGATTTAAAAGTGCATAGCTCCAGTGGCTTCTTAATATCAGAAGGAAGAGCGTTCCAGACGTCCGCAGAGCACGTCCGAAGGTGCGCGATGCGGTGACCGTCTTTGTTCGATGGTTAGCCACAAGCTGCTGCGAGGATCATCGGGGTTTGTGTGATGGTTAATGCTCCTTGACGAGAGATGATGTCTGCTCTTGAGCTGAGCCACCACTACCAATGTGCATACAGGTGCACACACAACAGCAACAACAACAGCTGACAATCGCCACTAAGTGTCGATGATATCACCATGGCGCTTGTGCCAGGATAGGTGCACTTTGAGGCCATGTGAAGTGTCGAAGGCTCGCTGGCACGAGGTCATGGGACTTACCCAGGTGTCATGGGTTGGTTGACTGAGATGATCAGCAGATACACCAACTGTTCTTCCCACTATGCCAAATTGATGCATTTTAGCTGCTCAGTTTGCCACTGGTAGTTATGAGCATCATTCCTCTACCCTCTGCTGTTGTTGGAGGACAATCTTGATACCGTTGATACCAGTCTTCGGAAAATACGCTCAGCTCCACATCCTCCTGTATCACATCAGTCCATCCCGTCTCTAGCCCGGGCCGCGTCCATTTATCCCCCTCTATCCGACCAAACAAAAGCTGCTTGGGCATGCGATGGCTGGGTCATGTGGGCTACATCCCTCTGCCAACGCAGCCTTGCCTGCCAGAGGAGTTCACCGATGGGAATGTGCCCACAATATTTCAAGGATTTGTGAGCTCACACAATCCAGCCTGGTAAAACCCAGGACGGATCTTAGGCAGGCCAACCTGAATGTTTCAAACCAGCACAGATGTTCATTCAGAAGGGTCCACGTTTTGCAAACATTGAGAAGGGAGTGCATAACTATGACTGAGAAGACCAGATGCTTTATCTGGAGAGACAGACCACGTAGCTTTCACACAGCGTTACGAAGCTAATGGAAAGATAATTCCACTCGACTATTTCGGAGCGAGATCTCTGCTGCCAAACTGGAGCTTGTCATAAGCACACTACCCAGGCACGGAAACTTCTCCACTCTCTCCACAACTGTCCCATCACTCATGGGGAGTTGAGTGGTTAGAGTGTTTGATGACACAATACTACCCAGGCAGATGCTTAATTCTGGTGGGGCTGAAGGTAAGGCCCCACTTTTTCGTGATATGCTCCAGGTTCAGCAGCAGATCCTCCAACCTCTTCCCAGAGTAAGCAGCAATTACTAGATCATCAGCATACGTAATATGGTTGATCAATCGGGAGCCATCCCTTAATGCTCACACATGCATCGATCAGCCTCCTAATGTACAATGTGCATGCTGCATGGATTATTGCATCTGCCGTAATTCAAACGGTGTTCTAAAACATCAAACTGTTGCCGCTGCACTTTTACAGATAACTATTACAAGTCCGACAATCAGCCAATACTCTGCGGAAACAGCTCAGGGGCCGGGTGAGTGTGCATGTCTGTTTTAACTTTCAAACCCTGTAGCCCCTACTGAAAAAGAGCTTCATAGCTCATCGGGTTCCTCCAGTATAAATCCATATTTTTGTTCCGATTCTGAGCCACTCCTTGTTCCACCCCCTCCCCACCCCGGGGGGACGTTCCTCCTCTCGTTAATCTGGTGGGCCCCCGCTGCGCTTTCGCTTCTCGCGTTCTGAGCCTAGCAGATGCCCTACATCACCCAGACAGTAATGCGGCTGTGGTGAAATGCGACACGACCAAATCGACCTGACTGTGCCCGGTCTTGCCAGTTTCGTGGAGCTAAGCCGGGGCTTTTTCAGCCTCTGTTTATACATGGGTGGGAGACTGGCCTGAAAGACATCAGGTGTATGCACGTGTGTGTTGTGAACTCCTTTCGCGCCGCTCATAGCCAACTGTGCTAATGGGAGGTGCGGCGGAAGGACTACAAACTAGGCTCGGGATGTGGGATAGGCCGAGAGATGCAAGTAAGGCAGTGGATTTTTTAATCTACCTGTGCGGCAATTGTAAGTGCTTCTCACGAGAGTGATTGAGTTTTTACCGGCACGCTGCTCTCACTGTTTTCCTGTTGTCCACCGCACGTTCAGCATTCTAAAAATGGAGTTTCAAGACAGAACCCTCCTCAATATAAATATGAAATATATTATGCGTTATGTAAAATGCACATTATTTATTTTATCCCAAAAATAACCCCGCCGAATGTCACAAGAACTTGGCATAGCATGCCTAGCCAGTTTCACGTTTGAACAACAGGAGGAAAATAGAATGCCCACGTGTGCGGACAGAGAACACGGAATTTCTGCGGCAGACTGCAATTGTACAGGGTGATCCATTTAAAGATGCCCCTTTAAAACAACAGAGAGAACTGATACAATCACAGATTGTGGTTGAGGGCTGTCAAGCAAGGAATCGTGTGCATGCAATACATTATTCTCAGCCATTGCAGTGTTAGCTCTGCTTTAATGTATTCTTAAAAACCACACCTGTATAACAGAATTTGTGATGCGAGTTGTAAATCGTTTTCCTTTGAGCATGCACACTCCCGAATGTTTCCTGCATGTCGGGTGCAAACCTCCACCCCTGCAAAGGTGCGGAGCCATCGCTCTCGCAATCTTTAGCCGACCGTCGAGAAGAAAGTAAGCGGGGAATTAGAAATCGGTGGAGTACCTACATTAATGGATGATCCTGCATCTCTAGAGTGAAAGCGAAAGAGTGCTTCGGAACATCGGTTTTCCGTGCAGCGCTGAAGGTTGTAAGTGCGAATCATATTTAAAACTGCGCAGGGCTCATGGACTTACAGAGCGTCACCTTACCGAGCAGTGTGGTACCACACGGCACACGGGACGAAGTAAAAGGCCATCTGCTTATCTCTGCCGATCGCTTGGCTTTTGCCCAAAGGGTCAGGGAGGATTGCACGCAATGTCCATCGCAAACTGGACTCGAACACCGTTGGGCTTATCGTTGATGTAGTTCATATACTTATATATTGCAATTATGTCCTTGTAAGATAGCAGTGGAAAAAGGAATAAGGAGACAAAGGACAAACATTTTGACAGATGGATAAACAGGCGAGGGGATCAGATTACATGCGCACGTTGGCCACGCGGCAAACGGGTACAGGTCTCAGGAGATCAGCGGGAGTTTAGGCTTGGACCGTACTTGAATGGGAAACAGAGATGCATCACACAGGTGCTGTAGGCCGCTGTGGAGACTGCACTATCAGCAAAAGGGCGGCGCAGCAAAAATCAATTATTGTCCTGTACTATGCTCCGATGTCTGTGCCCCCTGCGTTCACAAACCACACTCGCCTCCGCCGTGAAGTATGGTCACGTAGCCTCCGTGAACCGCACGGTGCGGCGAGACCCCCTCATCCAGCAGTGGACTAACAAAAAAAAGGCTGAGCTGTACATGTACAGCCCGACACGTGCGATGGTGGGATGCTTGCCGAAGGTTGCCCTCTCTGAGTTACAAACAACCGGAACATTTTAAAGTAAGAAAAATATCTCCCAATGCCAGGAGAGGAGAGAAAGTGCTGTAAGAAGTGCATTGTCTTGAGTCGGTTTGTTATTGCGCAACTAACACAAATCTTGGATTCTAACGGTGCAGAAAGACTACACGTTTCAAAAAGGGGATATTCTGGGAAAACCAGCACAGGTGGCAACCCTAAGCTTGCCATAGCGTGCCCCTGCATGCCCCAGTGTGGGCTAACCCGTGGCTACGCCGTCCCTTACAGGGAGTGTCCAGAGGGATACTTGTGCTTGAAGATTGGAGAAAATCCCAACTTTGGTTTCACCAACTATGACCACTTTGGGTGGGCGTTCCTGTCTCTCTTCCGCCTCATGACTCAAGACTCCTGGGAGTATCTTTACCAGCAGGTGAGTCGATGGACTCATTTCATGTCTTAAATTTTTCTGTTGTTATTGGGCTCGTCTTCGCGGTCCGCTTGGCTCCCTGTTACACGAAAGGACGCAAAGGTCAAAGACGATGACTCAAGATGTTCAATTACTGTATTTAAACTATTTAACTACTTAGCTAAAATGAAACTATTTTTTTATTTTACCAGGTAAGGCCCACTGAGCTATATAGCTCGTTTTCAGAGGCGACCTGACCACAAGTGATAGCTCAACTAAGTGGCTTATCACGTGGAAATGTATAGCTGCCAAATACTCTAAAAGCACGTTTCTAAGTGTGGAGGGGAAAAACCGGAGAAAAATCCACGCGACCATGGGGAGAATATGCAAAAACTTTAAATATACAGGTGTCAGGGTCGCGATCAAACCCACGACCTCCTGTATACCACGTGAGGTAGTTAACATCTCGTCACCGTGGCGTTTAACATGTTGCCCACCGTGGCGAACTTGCCGGCCAGCATTCCCAGCCGTATCACAGCTATTCCACTGAGATTCCTGGAATGGATTTGCACAAAGCCGGAATGCGTCTTTGGTGTAACATCTGCTACCATTTACATTTGCTATCAAATATTTGTCCCTTTGGTTTTTCTCTTGACTGTATTTTGCTTTCTCCCGATCTCTCTAATTCGATTAGTTTTTAATCTAGTTCCAAAAGCTGTAATCATCACCATTATGTTTGTTAAATCGTGGTAGTACACACACAGCACAGAAAAAAATTCGATATAAGCACACCATATGTAAGTCAAGCTGTGATGTAAGCAACACATCCTTACATTACGCTGGTGGGGGAAGGCAATGGACAACTTCTGATACAAGCACACTTCTGTGGATATGAGTACAGCTGCTGGCCTTGCTCCCACGGGGTGACCTTGTAACCACCTTGTCTCCTGTACATCTGTGGAAAAGAGCTTCATAGCTGCACTGTTGTAAATTATGTATGTTGTCATTGGTGAGCGGTCAGTGGATCACCCCAATTCATTGAATCGCCAAGGTGGGGAATCATTACACCCATAATTACTCCTCCAAAAAAAAAAACCTTCACTGCATCGTTTTGTTCCACCCAGACCCTGAGATCGTCGGGCAAGGTGTACATGATCTTCTTCGTCATGGTCATCTTCCTGGGTTCTTTCTACCTCATCAATCTCATCCTGGCTGTGGTGGCCAAGTCCTACGAGGACCAGAACAGGGCAATGCAGAACAAGGACAAGGCGAAGGAGGCCGAGTTTGAGGAGATGCTCCAGCAGCTCCGGCTGCAGCAGGAGGAGCAGGAAGCCCTGGTGTGTCCACAGTCGCCCTCTGCTCACACTCGGACACAGCCACTGTGGACGTCGTGGGTGACCGGACACTCACAAATATATAAATATATAATTGGTATTCCCCACCAGGTACCCTGGGCTGGACTATCCAGGCAAAATGGTAGTGGGGGGAGCGGTGGTGGGCAGAGGTCGGGCCTACCTGCTTATATTTTATCGTGCATTCGCAATGAGCCCTCACTGACTTTTAATTGATCTAGTAATGTGCAACTCCGTCCCAAAACAAACACAGCTGTATTGCATTGTTTAACGTAAGGTGATGTGCAACATCTGCAAGTTTCAAGCAGGGAAGTTGCACCATTCGGCTTCATCGTTATTCTTGAGATCTCCCACTGAATTCCCATAATTTGGCATCACTGCTGATGAGTACCACACTTGTTTGAGTTGGAAGACATTTGAGTTTGCTTACCAACTGAGGCTCAAAGCACGAATGCATGAAATCCCTCCATCTGTCCGTCCATCTGTAACATGGAGTTACGATAATGCTCGTAAAGAGGATCCCAAAAAAAGACAATAGGTTAAAGTTGTGTTTCTTCTCGGGACTAAGCATGAAAAAAACTGTTCCAAATTAATCAAAGGGTTGTCCAATATTTCGTGATAAAATAGAGCACTAAAATATATCATCCCCTTCGGCCAATGTGATGATCTCACATGCCGCCCACGTGACACACCAAATACGTCGCTAGGCACGCCCTAACCTTGGAAATTAACGTTGCTATCGCCCACGAAAATAATGAGAAACGCACGTTGGAAAGCATTGTTTGAATGCACGCGTGTGATTTTTCCCTGCCCATTTTATTTTTACCCCGCACCCTACAAAGTCTGTGGCGCCCATGTTAAACTAAAACAATTGATTCATTATTTAATTATTATTTTTTTACCAGGTAAGGCCCACTGAGCTTGTGGCGTTGAGGCAGTGAACATCTCGCCACCACGGCGAGATGTTCACTGCGGTGGTGACACAGGCCGCTGGTCATGCATCCGCTGGTCTGGCAAGGTCGCGCTGGTTATTGCTGTGCGAGTATCAATAAGCTCGGCCCGCTTCCCAGTGGGAATCGAACCCACGACGTCCCGCGCACCAGGCGAGGTAATTGACATCTTGCCGACGCGGCGGTGCAGGCTGCGGGGCTCTCCAGGAGAAAGAGTCGGTTCCGCCCCTGCACGCCGTCCGAATGGTCGCGTAGCAGCTCGGGGAGCACCAAGGGGAGGCGGAGCACGCGCGGTGGGACGGCGCAGACGGCGGCGGCGGCGGCGGCGGCGGCGAGCACGGCGGACGACAAAGTGGAGTCCCCCCCAGCCCCCGTTGCGCCCCCCTCGCGGAAGGTGTACATGCTGCACCCCGACTACACCGAGGACGAGGTGGTCGACGTGAGTCTCGGCGAGCACGCCACTCGGGGGACAGACGCGGGCCGTTAAGTCTCAAATCCGTCGTCGTCATCACGATGCGTGTTGGCAGATATCCCATAGACGTGCCACCGCACATTTCATCATTGGTTTACACTTTCCCTCTGTCTTGTGCCAGTGTGCTCACGTAGTGGCCACATCTTTCTGGCACCGATCTCTGATGTCCTCGTTGGGCATTCTCTGTTAGGTCTCTCTTTCCGGTTTCTTCTTTCATTTTTCAGAACAACGCACTTTTAATTATCCTGCTGTTGTCCATCCTGCATTTGTGTCCAAATAGTGCCAGTTTCCTTCTCATCATTGCCAGCATCATCATGTCTTCTATGTGCAACGTTTTTCTTACTTATACGTTGGTTAATTTTTCGGTCCAGCTTAGATGCAGTATTCTAGCTTCAATTCACTGCTGTTTTTTTATGTGTTTATTTTTTTGTCAATTTTTTATTACTAATTTTATTCTGTCTTGATTTGAAGCTTTCGTGACTGCAGGAATCCATACTTCTTTGGTTCTTTCGGTAAAGTCACGTAGGTAGAAGATGAATAGATAACGACGTTTCGATCGCAACACAAGCGACCGTCATCAGGTGAGACAAACACAGCAGGAGAACTGCTGACACAGGAGAAAGAGCTGCTGCAAGACGAGGTTAGATAGGCTTTAGGTGGGCTCAATCCCAGGGTAAGTGGGCGGAGCTAGAGATGGAATTTGTACGTAAATGTGAGAGATTAGCATGTCAATGTGAGACGGCTCCAGCAACCAGGGGCTGTGCCAATGAGAAGATTAGGATGTCAATGTCAGAGAACCGGGCAACAAGAACAAACAACCCGAAAGAGCAACTACGAGGAGAGACCAGCATGCCAACGAGAGAGATACACACTTCTGTGTATCTTGAGTGTCTACATAGCCAACCATGCTAATTGGAGGTGTGGGGGAAAGACAATACACTAAACACAAATATCAGTTCTAAAGAAATTCGTTTTCAATATAGATTTGTCTCCATGTCTTCTTTTCTCTCTTTGTGTCTCTATATCACCCACTTCCACTCACTTGCCCATCCCAATACAATTATTTCATTCCACCACCTGAGCATCGAGCTTGTGCCATTATGATCCTGCTTTCAAATGCAGGCACATTAGCCTACGAGACTTTGCCCTGCAGAAAAGCAGGGTGAATGGCATTGGTGATGGTCGCGCGTTGTACTCATCTGTGCTCGCGCGCAGTTATATGTATGTGTCTGATATCACACAGCCTGTCAGCCCAGTTCTGCCTCTGTAGCACTGATCTACAGCTGGGCTTTCCAATTATATAAGTGATCGATTACTCATCCGTTTGTCAGTTCGAGTGGTCGACTTATGGAAGTTCCCAAGTGTGCTGCTGGACGGGAGGTGATTGCGGAGCTTGGTGAAGTAATTGGCATCGCCGGCTGTGTCACGCTATGTGTGGCATGCAGGGGGTTCCTGCTTTCGGGAGGCAAGATGTAGGGATGGCCGTCATTTGTAAAAGGAGCCCCAAGTAATCGGCCACAAAGAGAGGGTAATCCATAGTCGTTTAATCTACTACCCTGACCAATGGTCCCAGCCCTACATCGCACCGTGACCTCCTTTGTTCTTGACAGCCCCTGTTCCCACCGACGCCAATACAGATGGGCCACTGCAATGTCTTCAACTACCCCGATGGTAGCGGCTCGCCCGGCAGCAAACGAGGATCGAAGAAGACCAGCCTGACGGAGGAGGAGAAGAAGTCCATGCAGGACATGGCGTTCCACATCTGGCTGGAGCGCAACCGGCTCGGCAGCTTCCATAGCCAGTGCGGCAGCGGCGACTCCGTCGGGATGCCTCCCAGGGGAGCGCCAGGCCGGCCATGCGTTGCGTTCGAGGATGGTGACGTACTTTCACCGGTGAGCGCCCGTCAGAGACGCGCGGTCAGCGACGACATTGTCTTCTCGCCCGTGGACCCGCACTCGTATGTCTCTGCGCACCTCGTGTCACCCCGCTTCTCCCTCCTTCTCATGTCCACTGCTCAAACGGACCCGGGCTCTCCTGTCAAAACCCTCAGGTAACCTTCCGCTCACCTGGGAAGTCGCTGCTGCTGCCGCCATATCCTGGAATTCCCTCTCTCAAATGCCGAAACAATTTCTCTATTCGAATCCAGGTCCACGGCTTTCCTCTTCACTTCCTAAGACTGACAACCATTTGAGTGCTCGTGCAGCGCTTATCTCTCCTTTAGAGTCCTCATCCTCCAGTTGAAATTCCACATCCTTGCGGTGGGGGGCAAGTCTCTCCATCCGAACGTTATTGACTCCCTCGCAAACGATAATCATTTTATCAACCCAGGAGGGATGAAACGCTGAATCACCCCCCCCCCCCCAACTGGGACATTAAAAACTCGCAAATTTCCAATTTCGAGCCGTGCACTCTCCTGATGCGCCATCGTGCCAGAGCCGATTTCAAATTCTCTCGCAATATGCCGACAAGGTCATTCCCCTAATTTATGAGCCGTGAGTGGTGAAACACACACGCTGCAACTGTGGAGCATACCCCAGGCACAAGAACAAAATTACGTTTTCTGCCTGTAACGGGTTTACTTGTGGACGTAGGGGCCACTTATGAGCTTCCAGTGCCTTCCCCTGTGGGTGTTGCGAGAGGCTTGAAAATTGGGTTAGTGCCATTAAATCGCAACAGGGGCTGGCTTTTTTGACCACTAAATGTGAGCGTGTGGGCCTTGCATGTGTCCGATGTTTCTAATAGGACCACGGGATTCCTTTGCGAATGAGGTCCAACTCCATCCAAGTGCCGTCAGAGATATTTGATGACCCGGTAAATAGGAAGAGGGCAGTCAGCACAATAAGCGCAATGACAGGTAAAATACGGAATGCTGATGTAAGAATATATATGTTCGGGGCATAATGATGCATCCACACTCCCCACTTTCCTCTTTCACCTCCAGAAACTTGATGACTTTTCACGGTTCAAAGTCACGATCCGATTAAAGAAGCTGATTATTGTTTTTTTACATCGGCATGCATTAGTAGGTCCTCTATTAGCTGCAAGGGTCACAAGAAACTCATCACATCCAATGTATAGATATCAGTAAACGTTGATTTTTGCACGTGTGATTAAATGCGCGCGTCGCATTAAGAATAAATATTAATCGATTAATAAATGTATCGTTCCATCCCTAATATACAATGTATACATGTATATATGGCATCGGCACGCACTCACGTATACCACAACTGTGAGTGAGCACTGGTTTGCGCACTGCGCTATGACCACTGGTCACCAAAGTTTGATTCCCAGCCACGGCAAACGTCAGTGGTGAGTCAGTTTAACACGTAGGCTTTCGCGACCATTATCATCCATAATAGAGATTTTTGGGTTAAATGACTTAAAAAATATAAATGTGTCATTTAACCCGCCACTACCCGACACAGCCGACTAGAAAGGGTTGTCACGTAAACAGAACACGCCAATTCGTCACTAGTAGAGCACACCGGTGGGTTGGAGAGCCGAGCGACAACATTTACAAACTGAATTCACATTCTTGGGTCTTTCGGTAGAGTCACGTAGATAGGTTCAAAGAAAATAACAAAAAACTACGATGTTTCAATCGCAACACAAGCAATCGTCATCAGGAAAGAAAAAATTGCGGGAAAGCTGCTGAGGCAGGCTGATTTAAAAGTTTGACATGTGTGTAGCCCAAGGGTCATAAGCGATGTAGGTGGGGCTAGTGATGTTAAAGTGAGAAATTTGTATGTCAATGTAAGATCACAGAGCCACCGCCACATCGAGGAAAACGAGAAACAGTGGCTGTGTTAGTGAGACATTTAACCTGTTAATGTAAAGACATTTAACCTGTTAATGTAAAACCAGAGAGTCGAAAATAACTACTAACATGGGAAGGCAGGATGGAAACATCACAGCCAGTTATGACTTAAACTGGTTAATAACGTCCTTCCAATGATTGCTAAGTTTGTACCCATCTTCTCGGTTGAAATTGTGTCTGTGTCTATATATATGTATGGCTTTATGAACGAATCTTTGTTGATAGCCAGTGGGCTTGCAAAGTACCTTCATCTTAGAGAAATCAATTTCATATGAGCCCGCCGCATTAAAATAATGATCAGCCACGGCTGAGGTATTGGTCCTGCCGTGTTTCAGATCTGCCTTATGTTCATGAACACGGTCCGAGACATGTCGCTTAGATTATCCAATGTAACTACTGTCACAGACACAGCTTAGTTTGTAGACGCCGGGGTATTACATGTCAGGGAACACATCCTTCCAGATGGGATCAGATCACGAATATTATGTACTGTGTTAAATCGAACCTGGATTTTGTGTTTGCTCATGATTTTGGAAATCTTTTTACAAACTGAGTATGACGTTTCGCCAGTAATTGATGAAGCTAGTTGTAATTACTGGTGGAACGTCGTACTCAGTTTGTAAATGTTGTGGCTTGGCTCTCCAACACACCGGTGTGGCTGTACTAGTGACGAATTGGCATGTTTTGTTTACGTGACAACCCTTACTAGTTGGCTGTGTCCGGTGGTGGCGGGTTTCAATGACACATGTATATATTTACGCGATCTAACCCAAAAACCTCTATTATGAATCAATGGGGAGTGATATCTTAACTGGTCATGGATCCTTCCCACTTCAATATTTGTCATGAATAGACATTTTAAGTAGCATTTGAACAACTTTCACACTTTGTATTATAAATACGTTTTATTTCAGCGTTCAAATATTTGTGTGACTTGTTTGCTATAACTTCTTTTGCATGTGTAAAACATTTGGGAATGAAATTAATTAATTTACAGCACATTTAAAAAAAATCCACAATATTGTCATAAATTTTGCAAATGTGTGTCACGGTGTATATCAAGCCAGCGTTAGATGTTGGCCTCCCAATGCATTGCGGGTCATGGGGGTGAATTGGCCATAATTCACCACACTTGTTAGTTCAGGTCGGTAAAGGTGGGGGAGCAGAGACGTGGCAGCGTACAGAACAACAATGGATTTTTCTGCATTGCTCTCTGCAGCCCCAAACACATAGCCCCATAGCCTCGAACAACCTGTGGTGCACGGTGGTCACTCATGCAAGCACTATCCAGGCTCTCAACTCTGCTGAGCTTATGTTCTCACGTGATTGGGGACTTTCCAGGTGTTGTTGTCTCATGATCATACTGTACACACTGCGGCTTACATCTGCCTGTTGGAAGAAACTTGTTTTCTGCCATTGTCAGAAAACAACGAAATCAGTCGAAAAATAACCCACAGATTTGATCGCTTTCTACAAATTATTATCATAAACTGCTTTCCTGCCAACACACGAATTAGGTCCAAAAAAAATGGGTATGTAGTGAATTATAAAAAAAGAATACAATTATTACGTGGGCACTTACACCATTAACAGATACGTTCATAATAAAACGAGTTATAGTAACAACAACAATATTGCGACCATTTACAGGGGAATTGCACTCCAAACAAAATCAATGCTTGGAGAGATTTTGGATTTCAGACCTGATCAAATAATTCTGTTACATTTCTAAATTATTAATTTTGTATTTCCGAACCACTCCAACTTTGATATAACGCTACGAATGGGGAAACCACTCAATTTTATATATATATTTAAATCCCCTTTACATATTACGGAGAGTCTCATTGAGTCTTTAGGCTCTTAAGATGGTCTTGCATTGGGATGTTTGGCCAGACATAAGAAGAAACATGAACACCCAACGAAGATGTGTGCCTATGATGGAAGACACTTAAAGCTCCACGCAGATTTATTTAAGATTCCATTGCTGTACTGCCCTCTCTTGGTTAACTCGCAGCCCAATGCCTACAACACTTGGTATTTCCAGGCGCACACTTGTCCCATCCAAGCGCTAACCAGGCTGACAACCTGCTTAGCTTCCAAATCTAAAGACCCAAAAATGTATTTCTGAAGCCAATTCTGAAAAAAAGAGTATTGAAATTAAAGTCTTTCTTGGGATACGCACGTAATAATAACAGGTGCAGTGGAAAGCAAAGCTGAATGACTAAAATATTACTCCCTGGACTGCTGCAGAGGCTCACGAGTCCAAGCAGAAATGCCCTCCGTGCTGGCACGCGTTTGCCAACGCTGCCCTCATCTGGGAGTGGTGTCCCGTGTGGATTCGCATCAAACGGCTCGCCAAGCTCGTGGCCTCTGACCCCTTCATGGACCTCGCCATCACCCTGTGCATCGTGCTCAACACGGTCTTCATGAGTCTGGAGCACGACTCCATGAGCGAGGACTTCAAGAAAGTGCTCCGGAATGGAAATGTCGTGAGTAGGGGATTTGCGTAAAAAAAAAAGAATCAGCAGCATTCAGCCTATGTGAATTATGCAAAAAAAAGGATTAACAGTTTCTGAAGAACTGTATTGTCCAAATTTACTGAGGAAATACATTGCACATGTTTCTGTGTGTGGTTCGAAATGTCTGCTTTTCTGGCCTGCATTTATTTTTCGATTATGATGGGTTTTTTGTGATTTACAGATTTTTTTATTAGGGAATTTGCGATAACTTTTTCTAAGCTCACGATAAATGCGTCGAATTGTGTACATTATTTTCAACTTGTATATTATGTATGTTATTTGCACTTCCGATTAGCACGGTTGGTTACTTCCTGTGCGAAACGGTTTCAACATACATACACGTGTAGAGGATGTTCGGGACATCCTCGCACACAAACGCCACACAACCACGGGTTAAGGGTCATGGGAACGCGGGTTAAGGGTCACGGAAGCGCTGCCGTGTACGACACGCAATCAGATTATTGAGTGGAGGACACTGTGCTCGGATTGGCCCCAGGAGGATTAGCAGTGGGAAAAACCCGAGAAGGTTTGGCAAGGGGGAGAAAACTCCGAGAGGGTAACACTATGGTGCACTGTAGCGCCTCTAGTGGCTGCGGAATTAAAGTACACCTATCACGTATACGTGTGCAGAGGATACTTGAGTTGGTTAAGCAGGATCTCTATTTCCAAGGGAACTCGCACCGTACTTCCACTCACCATCGGAAACCAACCCCGAACCCTCCAAATCATCTCCCTTATATAGCCCGTCTCCCCCCCCCCCTTTTAACACCCATTCCCTTCTCGGCCTTTCCGCCCTTGTTAAGATATACAATCAATTCGTGAATTTAATTGTGTTCCTGAATTGCGACAATGCATCGAAATTGTAAATGAGGACGTGACCATGTTTGTGAATGTCATGCAGGTGGCAACGCAGTTAATGCTTCAACTTCAACCAAAAAACAAGTTTGGCATAACATTTGCGGGCTCCTGGGACACGTGCATTTTGGAAGTGTGACATTGCAAGCAATGTTGTGAACAAATGTTCTCCAGAAAATAAATGTTTGTTTACTAATTGAAACATCTTCTCGAAATTGTCTAAAACCTTTGTGTAGCCTGGTTTTGTGGTTTTTGCCTTCAACAAGCTGTTTGCAATTAATATTTGGGGAGTGTAGAGCCCCTACGATCGGTTTGATTAGTGCTTGATCTTGGTTGTTGAAGCGCTGCTGCAGTGAATGCGGGACAATTCCGTTTTATGCTCTTCGCCTTTCACTTGGGGAAAAAAAAAAATCAACACACCGATAGCCTACGTTTTTTAGAAGCAAATGAGACCCCTTGAGACGTAATATTTCTGATGCCTGAAACATGACGGGAAATATCCAAGCACAAAATACGGCAGTGTTAGAAAAGTAATGCTGCTGCGGTGCAACGGTTGGTTCACTGGACTAGCGAACGACAGGTCGTGAGAGCATTTTTTTTATCCTCCCTCTCCATCCACCCAGGAGTATACAATGGGTACACAACAGCTCGCCGATGGGCAGGTCGTGTATGGTGGCCTAAAGTGTGGGTACTCCATTGAACCTCTTTTAAGATGCCCGGCCAGCGGGAAAGAGTAAGCAAAATACTATCAGGAGGGGCTCTAAAGCTCTGGATGATCTTCCGCCGACAGGAGCGCGAGCAAGGAGTTTCAGCGATGTACCTTTACCTTTTGATAAAATTCTGGTAAAATACTTAACTGAAAATGCAATCATATTAACCGTGGTTGTGACTGCATTTTGGTGAATAATGAGTTGTTAGAAAGCGAGCGTCCGAAGGCAAACCTTACTGATGCGTGTGACTTTTTTCCAATTACCACCAGTTCTTCACAGGGACTTTCACAGCAGAGATGGTGCTGAAGATTATCGCCATGGACCCTTACTATTACTTCCAGGAGAAATGGAACCAGTTTGACTCTGTTGTCGTCACCGTCAGCCTGGTGGAGATGTGGTTGCCAGATTTTGATAATCTGTCTGTGCTGCGCTCCTTCCGGCTGGTAAATGAAAATATGCACGTGGCAATTATTGAATATTCAGCCGGGTCACACTGAGGCAATAGTAATCAAAATAACGAGAGCAAAATCCTGATCATGAAATGGCCAGGTTGGTTCAGGGGTCAGAGATCTGAGCTGGCAACCTTCAAATCCTTGATTTAAATGTGGTTTTGAGCCACCTGTGATTAACCTAGCTTCTCAATTGTATTGAACTGAAGGTCTCAGACATTTGACCAATGACTGAATAAAAATGATGATGTAGTTTATCACTTTATTTGGTTAATTCAATTTTCGATTTAAAGCTTTCGTGACTGCAAGGATTCATCTTCTTTGGTTCTTTCGGTAAAGTCACGTATAATGAGAATAAAATAATAAAATAACACAATAAAATTCTCACTGTGAGAATTTTATTGTGTTATACTGTGAGAATGTTATTGTGTTATTTTATTATTTTATTCTCATTCTACGTTACTTTACCGAAAGAACCAAAGAAGATGGTTAATTCAAGTTCTGAGATATAATACATTTTGAATTGATTGCGATGCAATGAACAATGTTTGCAGGGCATTAAAAGGTGTACCCCAGGTGTAGCTATTAGAGATATATTTAATAGACTTTGGCAGTAGTTCACATTATCTTACACGGAGTGGTGCACTGCTCACTGCAGCGTTATTAACGGAAATGTCTTCATCTCATCACATGAAGCCGAAAGCGCGAGCGAAATATACTTGGTAAAATAAAGTAAATATTCGGGGTTAGGGGGATCGACTCAGCCCACAATTTCTCCAAGGTAAAATAAAACGGAGGCACCACATGTTAAGACGATTCCAGTGGTTGTCCCTCAGAGAGACCGCTCTTAAACATGGGAATGTGGAATTTCCACCACTTGTTCATTGCTGCCAACGGACATGCAGCGATGAGAATTGGGTTGGAAACACTTAGAATGTTTGTTTTATATTGCCCTCAAGCAAAAACATAATCATGTTCAGCGGCCGAACAGGACTTGAAATGCACATCAATCATTGTCTGCTCATCCCAGTCCCCTTATTCATTGTCAGCATTGGGTTTTCAATGTCGATTTCCACTCTACTTTTTTTTTACAACTCAGGTTTACTGCGCAAGTGCGGTATGAGTATAAACATTCACCCGTCGTGCGTTTTTTTCCTTTACAAAGAAACGCAAATTTCAATAAATGCTTATTTATTAACCCGTTGATTCAACTTAAAATGTATGTAAGTGTTTCGCTGTAATATTCTGTCAACTGATGGAATTTTGTACTCGGTGCTGCAAATTGTTCAGCAAAAGGATTTGTAATCGCAAGCGGCAAAGCCACAAATGGAAGTTATCATAACTGCTCTCGTGTGACTGCGCCTAAAAGCATTCTCTGCATTAGAACGCCCAACATTGTCTGCCCCCCAACTGATTTACGAGAATTGGTTGGGCGGACCCTGTCTACAGGTTGAAATTAACTTTTTCAATCAATCTCCCATCATCCGTCTTCTCCTTATGCTGAATGTCTGTTGTCATTGAGCAACAAAAATCGTGATACTGCATTTGGCAGGGCTGCACGCAACCGCAAATGACAAAAAAACTCAACATATTTGACAATAGTGCTGCCCTAAAAGAGGAAACGTTATGCAATAGGATACGTTGTAGGCAATGGCCATTCTGTCCACATTGAATTTCAGTTGCGTCGAGTCTATGTTATTGATATTGTTGTATTATGTCGTTGTGATTATTTGACTGGGTGGTTCAGCCGTCAGCAGAAGGCTCAGAGATAGAATAGACTGCATGTCTGTGAGTTCAATTCCTGGCTGGGGTTTTTCGGGGGGGCAGGGGGGGTAGACGTAGTCTTATCTCTTTGTGGTGGATAAAATATGTACATTTTGCATGAAAGTCAACTACATTTCCCTTATGGAAAAACTCAACCCCACCAAAGGAATGTGGCATTTCCACCAATGGCTGAAGCCTCTAAACAGGAGATTTGTGACACACCCATACTCAGTTTCAACCATTGCCATTGTTGTTGTTGTTATTATTGTAGAAATTATTTGTTTTTGTGTTGCAGCTGCGAGTGATTAAACTGGCCAAGTCCTGGGGCACCATGTACTCGCTGCTTAAGATAATCGGGAACTCGGTGGGAGCCCTTGCCAACCTGACGTTCATCCTCGTGGTCATCATTTTCATCTTCGCAGTGGTGGGCATGCAGCTCTTTAAAAATAGCTACGCCAAAGAAAATTGGAGTATGCTGCCCGATGATATGTTGCCACTGCGGTGGCACATGTGCGATTTCTTACACTCCTTCATGATCGTCTTCCGCATCCTGTGCGGAGAATGGATTGAGAACATGTGGATATGCATGCAGCTGGACGGAAAGCCTCGCTGCATCATCATCTTCATGGCGGTGCTCATCATCGGCAACCTGGTGGTGAGCGAGCAGACCTGTGTGCCCTGACCTACGTGTTCGTGGCCTAAAAAGGGAAAATATATAATAGGTGACGTTTCAGACCATGGTCCTTCTATGTAACGTACTCAGCCTTTTGCCCGGATTGCCGTTGAGAAATTGCTTTTTGGCTTAGATGGGCCTTACCAGAAATAAACGGACTGACATAGCTCATCAATGTGCTATGAAGAATTGCCATTGCCTAAAGCATCACCCTGTGTACATCTTTTCTTTCTAGGCCACAGTGTTATTGCCAAATGTGCTGATTTTTTTGTTGTGATTTGTGCGTGTGCACCACTGCAAATGCAGCAGCATCCCCAAAAACGTCACACGTCCGTGTTGCTGTGTTAACTACTGTAGTTGTGGAATAACTCACCTCAAAACCAACACCTCTGCCACCCGACCCTGGTGATTCGATGAACGAATTATATTAATGGTGTGGCAATATGGTTGAGGAGTTTCTGTAGTTTCACTCTTCTTCCTCTTTTTAAGGAGCACAGACCACAGTGGTTTACTCCGTGGTCCATAGTTTGGGTTGCATGGCTACAATTACACGACTGTGACTTGTCTTTAATTTGCCATTCATGAAGGAGACGTGGTGCACAGCTAACTGTTGGTGTTCTGATGCGGTTGATGGTCACAGCATTGTCAATGAGGAGGAATGTCAAAGCCAGGAGGTGCGATGATGTTTGGATCTCGAATGAGGCGTTTATGCTGCACGTCCGCATTGGTCCACTCTGTTCGCCAGCATTCTTCCAGATATGGGAGAGATTCTAGGATGGTGACTGCTGCACGATCCCAGAAGGTGGATCGGGACTTGAGTTGGCAGCGAGGAACACTGTTGAGGTCTTGGTTGATGATGGGTGTGTGGTAATCGATAGCATTTAAACGTGTAAACTCCCTTGCAGTTTGCACGATGTCTCCGCGGATATTTGGTGGCAGAATGTTCGTCAGTACAGCGTTCTGGTTGTGATGCGCATCGCGTTATTTCATTGTGGGCGTACCAGTTTTGTGTACGAGTTCCCGGACCAGGCTTGAGCACAGTGACCCTGCCATTGAGTAGATCAGTGAGAGGGCAGCATGCTCACAGCACAACAGCTGGGACTCCGCAGGTCGCTACTGCGAGGCTGATTCACGAACTGTTACAGTGTCTGCGGCAACGCTATTGTTGATTTGGTATTTTCACAAATCGTCGGGCTTGAAGGTCTGGCTTCCATCCATTATAATCCCTAGATATATTGGAGTGGGGTCACAGTGTACTGTGCTACCACAGAAGGACACATCAAGGGTGGCATCTGCTGCATGATTGTTCAAGTGGAAAGCACTTGTGGTCGTTTTGTAAGAATGTTGTTGGGAGTCTCTCGTGACGGAAATATGCCTCCATCAAAATGAGATCAACTCTTAGAATAGTGGTAATGTTCTCGAGATTTGTGCACTTTGCAACAAGGGCTATGTCATCTGGATGTATGAACTTGCAAGATGATATACATGCCAGGTCACTAATATACATGTTTAATAGTGACAGTGATAGTACTGAACCAATTTTGTAATTATCTTGTGACTGTGTTTACCAGCGAGATGTACCCTGACAGTACGTTTGTAGTGGAGTAGGAAGGTGCGTAGTACAAACAGCGTGATTACATGATCACACAGACAGTACGGGTTATCTTGGGTCAGCCTGTCGTGAAGGCGAATACAGTGAAGGTTATGTTAAGGCAATTAAGCTGGGAGAGCCGTGGACGGCTGTGATTGGTTGGAGCTGTTGCCAAGGCTAGAGTGGCGCCTAAAGGTCTGGAGGAGAAACAGGTGTACGGTCACGCGGAGTGCCGTTGGGACGCGGACTAATTAATTGGGGCGTAATGAGAGCGGGGATAAATTGGGGGGTCGGCAATTGGAGTGGGAGAGTTGGAGTTTGGAGAGCTTGGAGACGGAGGTGGTGGAAGTTGGGGAGCTTGGAGTGAACAGCGGGGGAATTGAAGTTGGAGTCAATAGCGGAGCTGAAGACGAGAATAGCCAGCAGTGGAGAGAGCGTAGCGATAGCGGAGCTGAAGACGAGAACAGCCAGCAGTGGAGTGAGCATAGTGACGGTGATGGCGGTGAACAGATATGAAGCAGTTAGCAGTGGAGTGAGCATAGTGACGGTGATAGCGGTGAACAGAGACGAAGCAGTTAGCAGTGGAGTGAGCATAGTGACGGTGATAGCGGTGAACAGAGACGAAGCAGTTAGCAGTGGAGTGAGCATAGTGACGGTGATGGCGGTGAACAGAGACGAAGTAGTTAGCAGTGGAGTGAGCATAGTGACGATGATAGCGGAGAGCGGAGACGAAGAAGTTAGCAGCGGAGTAAGCGAAGTAATCGTGGGGAGTGGAGAGACAAAGGTGGCGAGCGAGTTGAGTGAAGCACGGCGAGCGAGCCGTGGCGACCAGGATACTGTGGACTGTGGAGGACATGCTGAGAGTTGTAAATAAAGCGGTGTTCGGAGAAAGACAGAAGTTGTCCGAGTGAAATCGAACACTACACGTTGGCTGATGAGGTATACAGTGGAATGGCATCACGTGATTTTGGCCAACTTCAAAAGCAGGCCATGACGCCAATCAGTGCCATAGGCAGCGGAGAGATCAATCATTGCTGTGCCAGTTTTCTGTTGACGCTGGAAATCAGCTTCTATGATGAGGTGGTGAAGGCAACTTGCTGGGCCATTCTCATCTTCGATCGGTATATTTGTTCCGAGCATTATGCCTGTGACGCATTTGTAACTTAAGCTGTGCTGTGCTAATATTAAAGCTACTATGATCAGTCATAGTCAATCCACTACCATATGAAGGCCACTCCAATGCGTCACCATCTTTCAACGTCCTGTGATGCAACAACGACAGTTACATAACAATAATGCGAAAGGTGTTTTTTTTCCCATTCAGGTGTAAACGTGTGCTTGCCATTGGTTCAACTTCACTCTTAAAATGTACTCATTGTTAAGTAAATTTTTTATTACTTTCAGGTGCTCAACCTCTTCCTGGCCCTGTTGTTGAGCTCCTTCAGCGCGGATAAGTTCGCGGCATCGGAGGATGAGCCCGATGCATCCAACATGCACCTGGCCATCGACCGCATCCGGAGGGCCGCAGCCTTCACGAGGGCCACGCTCACCGCCTTCTTCTGCAAGCTGGCCAAGACGACGAGGGAGGACGCCGGCGGCCCGGACGGCGTCGCCAACGGGTGCAGGGCGGGCGCCGGCGCGACTCCAGTACGGCGCGTGGGAAAGCCCTGCACGGTGGCGGTGGCCCGACGCTCGTGCATGCGCCCAGCCCATAGCAGCGGTGGCGGCAACTGCAGAGTGCGCTGCTCAGCCGAGCACGTGACGCTGGCCATGCCCGAGACGGAGCACGAGATGATTGAGGTACGGCTATCTTCTTCTTCTTCTTCTTCTGTAACAAAGTTTCCGCGAACAGCAGCCCGAGTTCGGCAAAAATCTCGGCTCATTGCCTCACCCAGGTGGGGACCACTAGCGGGGGACATGTAAAGCTTATATGGGGAGGGGAAAAGGGTAAGGCGAAAGATAACTAACATACTGGGAAAATGAAAGGGACAGGGGAGAGGAGGGGAAGGGAGGAACCGGGTGTGGGACTGGGATAATGTTTTAGCTTCTTATTATCCTTGCAGTTCTTCATAAAGTTTTCGGAATCTTATTTTTTGCTTCTTCTGACACTTCTTCATGTTCTTCTTTCTGTACTACTCACGTCAATGATCCAGCACATTTGGCGTTTGTGATCAAGACAGCAGCCTGCGGATAGTTCCACGGTCGGTGGTTTGCTACATGCGTTAACCGCAGTTGCTACGTGTGTTAACCCCAGTTGAGTAGTTTGTGCTGCAATTTTAAAATTTCGCAAATATGGACCGTGACGTCGGTGCACGACGGCGAGATGTTAACTGCCTCACCTGGTATGCAGGAGGCTGTGGGTTCGATCCCAACCTTGACGCCTGCATATTAGGAGTTTGCATGTTCTCCCCGAGGTCGCTGGGATTTTCCTCCAGGTCCTCCGGTTTTTCCCTCCACATTTAGAATCAACGTCACGCGTTCAGAGTCTTTGGCTGCTGTACATTTCCACACGATAAGCCACTTCGGTTAGCTATCATTTGTGGCCATTGTCGCTTCTGAAATAAAGCTATACAGTTCAGTGGGTGTTACCTGGTAAAATAAAAACTACTTTATAGTTTAGTTACGACTTCATCACCTTTCAGTTCTTCTTACTGATCTTGGTTTGCATCTTCCACTACTTCTGCATGGATTTCTGTTCTTCTCTTCTTTCTGCTTATCTGCTTTTTCCTTTACTTCCTCCTGTTGCTGTTAGAACGTGAAGAAATAATATATGTTGTTTACCCTTGGAAAACACTTCCACCATCATCAGCATATTATCTTCCACAGAGAGGGCCATAATAATCATACAATATGTGTCTTATCCATACGTGCAGATTCAGGAGTGGAAGTATGATTACGAAGAGCCTGACTTTGCGGACTGTGATAGGAATCATGATAAAGTTGAGAAGGAGCCATCCGAACAGCAGCAGCAGCAGCAGCAAGAGAAGGAAAAGGACAGACTGGATGATTGCTTCCCACAGTGTAAGGATCATGATTCCCTTCGGTCTGGGGGACACCGGAAGTGGTGGAATGACAGCAGTAGCAACTTTTCCAACTGCAGCGATGCAAGCGGCAGGCTTGCCGATGTTTAGGACGCCGCGGTGGCGAGATGTTAACTACCTCGCCTAGTATATAGGAGGTCATGGGTTCGATCCCCACCACCCTGATGTCTATATTTTGAGTTTTGCATGTTCTCCCCATGGTCGCGTGGATTCTTCTCTGGGTACTCTGGTTGTTTTCCTCCACGTTAAGATGGCTGCTATAAATTTCCATGTGATAAGCCACTTTATTAGGCTATCATTTGTGGCCAGGTTTCATAGCTCAAATCAAATAAAAAAATATTTTATAGTTTATTACCCCCTTCTAATGCTTATTGATTTTCAAAGCCAATTAAACCGCGATAGAAATATCTTGAGAAAAGAAAATAATATGCAATCGGTTTATGATGAAAAGGGTTTAAAACTTGGCAGCCTGCCATTAAAATAGGTAGGGTTGGCAAAATTGAAGTATTTCCTCAACAAGCCTGCCTCTTCTCATGAAACCCAGAAGGTTGAAACCATTCCACAGTTTGCGTGCTTAAATAAATGATGCTGTGTAAGTGCAGAAGGCCAATAAGGCAAACCATTTTATTATTAAAGTATAAGAGATGAATGGAAATCGATTATATGTTTTATTACCTGTAAATGCTCCTCAAGAGCTGTTAAATGAGTTTTTTTATGGATATAATACAAAGCAAAGAAATAATGCAAAGCATTATATACAAGTGGTTTGGTGGGAGGTGGTTTGGTGGATTGAGGGTCAGAGCACTGAGGTGGTATCGCTGTGGTCCTGGGTTTGAATCCAGGCAGCCACCCATGATTAAAACCAGATCCTCAGGTGCGGAGGGCTGAGGTCAGAACTGAAGACTGTGCCAAAAAAAACACCGTCATTTTTTGGGGTTTCTCACTAATTAGGCTAAATTTCAACTTGAAACCTGAATTAGAACCCAGGATCTAAGTGCCCTGAACTCTCAGTCACCTCCCTCCTTTTTGTACGTGAGTGACTTTTTGCCACGGGCCTGTTCTGCTCAGGGTGCGTAGCTCGCTCTCCCTGCTGTGCCTCTGGCGAGGCGAGTGAAGTGGGCATGTTCTGGTCCACCCTACGCAAGGCCTGCTTCATCATCGTGGAGCATAACTGGTTTGAGACGTTCATCATCTTCATGATCTTGCTAAGCAGCGGTGTCTTGGTGAGTATCCAGGCCAGTTGGAAGCACACTCCAAGATTCATGCCGATTGATGTTCATGCGGGTACCAATCCTTTCGGCTGGTCTCTCCCCTGCTTGTGTTGAATTAGGTGGCTTGTGGTATTTGGAAGATGGGGAAAGCTGGTTGAAGAGTACAGCATTTGTGACCTGACTTGTGTAGCTATTTTGGCTGTGATTTTTACACTTTTGGCAGAGCCTTTATCTCCTGGTGTCTGCAGGCCTTTGTGTGGAAAGGGTTAAATAATATTTGACATGAATTAGGCCGTATCAGCCTTCGTAGGTAACAACACTTGCCAGAACAGTCTGTTGAAGGCTATATGCGATATATTTGTGCATGTGTGTTTGTGACCCGTGTAGGCGTTTGAAGACGTCTACATCGATAAGAGGAAGACGATAAAGATAGTGCTCGAATATGCCGACAAGGTGTTCACCTACGTGTTCATCCTGGAGATGCTGCTCAAGTGGCTGGCGTACGGATTGCAGAAATACTTCACCAACATGTGGTGCTGGCTCGACTTCTTAATCGTAGGGGTACGTGCTGCTATCCCCACCAGCCCCCCAACCCCAACCCCCCGCCCCCCCCTCCTAGCACTGTGTTTTTATCTTCTTGCTGCTCACCAGCTTTCCAATTGCTGTATTTCTTAAATAAAGTGGTGCAGTTGGTCACGCGCTGCTCAAATCAACTCGGCCACCTGAGTTTGATTTTCAGCCGCGGCGAGCGTCAGTGACGAGAATTCACAGGACCCCTCCCCTCATCCCACCGTTCACCAGCCTTTCTCTGGCCAGCGTAGTAAAGTACAGTGGTACCTCGGAGATCGAACTTTATTCGTTCCAAAACCGTGTTCGAACACCGAATCAATTTTCCCCATAAGAATGAATGGCAATAGCATTAATTGGTTCCCCACCCCAAGGATGCTCCTATCATGGCCCATTTTTACACAAATTTTACAATATTAAAATACAGTACAGTACATAAAAGCGTACAAAAAACAAGAAACACAGTTATAATTAATAGAATAAATGAACATTGAACTTCACTTTACCTGTAGTAAGGAGAGTGGGTGGCTTGAGTAGAAGGTGTTTTGCGGGTCTGCACTGGGCGAGAGCTACGCGTCATTCGCCTTTGTCTCGGTTGCCCCGGCTACGCGTCTCGGTCGCCCTGGTTACGCGTCTCGGTCGCCATGGCTACGCGTCTCGGTCGCCATGGCTACGCGTCTCGGTCGCCATGGCTACGCGTCTCGGCCCATACAGGTTCTTTCAAGTTGTTCGACCTCCGAATTTTTGTTCGATGTCCGGGGCCAAAAAATGGTCGAAAATTTTGTTCGATCACTGAATTGTTCGAGTTCTGGGGCGTTCGATCTCCGAGGTTCTATTATATAGTCAAACAAACCCCCCCCCCCCCTGGCAAAATATGCCTTCATCCAGCAATGGACTGATAAAGGTTTGTACAATTCAAATGTTTGCAACGGACGGATACAAATGTACGTGTCCTTTAAAGTACGTGGAATAAGGGCATCCAGGATGCACACAATGAGTTTTTTTTAAGTTAAAACAAGTTATCAATTTCATTAAAATACAGAAGGTTTACACTCGGCACACTCCTGTTACACTAATTCAATGAAAAGAGTATCCCACCCGAGGACGATTGCTTGTGTGGCGATCGAAACGTCGTGATCTATTATATTTTCTACCTACGTGACTTTACCAGAAGAACCAAAGAGTACATATTCTGAATGCACACTTGTATCAGGATGTTGCACAGAGAGCACGCGGTACTATTAAGGTGAGATTCTGTTTCACGCGCACGACGATACGTTCAGGGGTTAGACGCCAGTGCCGGGGTCTGCTCGCGGTGAGAGGGCTTCAGGAGAGAGTTTGCGTCGCTTTGCTTTTTGTCCTCCGTTGAAGGAGCATACACGATGCCCAGGGGGGCCAGGAGGGAAACAATTCCACGTCGAAAATTGATAACTTACACAATGTATCGGCATAAAAGCAAGACATTTTCACGAAAATAAGTTGAGATGATCCTGCGACTACCCCAATGGCAACCCAGCGACTGATGCGGCGAGCTGAAAAGGGAAAATTGAACGTTGCGAAATCAGTCAGTTCACCTGTGTGTAAATTGAATTTGTGTATGGAACAGTAATTCTTCTCTTGATTTCCTTTGTATTTGCACGGAGTTCTTTCAAACACTAAGTACCTATATGGCTATTTGAATGTGCTTGCCAATTTCGTTAAATTATTACTTATTTACCCAAGAAATCCACACCGAATCCAAATATTCTTAAGATGGTACAGCATTGGGGATGTTTGGCCAACACCAATTACATCGCATGTCTTTAGCTATGGGAGGAAACCAGAGAACCCAGAGAAAACCCATGCAGAACAAGGGGAGAACATATACAAACTTTACACAGAGAGGTACCCAAGTCAGGATTCGAACGAGGGTCCTTCTTGCTGTGAAGGCACCACTGTGCTCGGTATGCCACCCTGAAGGCACAGTGGAAGCGAGTGAAAATATGCAGGATGCATTTACCGGACATGTACATCCCATGACCTAATTCATTTTTTTTCTCTGCGGCGGAGCCGATGTTTGCGGACAATTTATGCCCGCGCAATTGTTGCCGCAGCCATAGAATACGGGCACTCGACCCGTCGGTGGTGTCCCTTCTCGTCTGAACACACTTTCCCGTCGTGCGCAGGTGTCCGTGACATCGCTCGTTGCCACGTTGCTCAAGTACGATCAGCTCAGTGCCATCAAAGCTCTGAGGACCGTCCGGGCTCTCAGACCACTCAGAGCCTTATCAAGATTTGAGGGCATGAGGGTATGCTGTGTGCGCACAAAACGTCAGATTTGCATCACTGGATAGCGTATTTTTTATCTTTATGTATTAAAGTCCCTTACATTTTACATTTTACCTGGGTTAGTGCTGACAGTTCCCTGATGAATGCATGCCACGTGCTGCTGGAGATGCAGAAAATGGTGCTGTAGCTAAACCAGGTGGTACTATTTACATACTAGTGTCATAATCACCCAAATGTTCATTTGACCTAATAATACAATTTTAACGGTGTTTACAAGTAATGTATCATAGCCACCATTTGTTACAGGAAAATAATATTGATGCTTTGTATGGTATTTTTTATTTCTATTGTGTTGATTTTGCATTCGTATTGTTTCGTTTCATTGTTGCAACTTTTATTTTGCTTCTTGGTGAGCTTATCTCTTGAGTTCCCACCTGGGTTAAAAAAGAAAAAAAAATAACTTGACATTTTTATGCCAACAACTAACAGCTCAGCGGTGAAATTTGCTCATGAAAGTTCCCATTAATATTTACATTCGAAGCCATTCGCAAAAAAAAATATCGCCCAAGTTTATACCGCCGACCGAAAAGAGTGCTGTGCGCTCCACAATTAACACCCGCACCTGCGCCGCTGTTTGACGCATTCTGCCGTGGCAGGCCCAGGTGTGGGTGGCGGGGTTTATTGTGCAGAGAAAAGTTAACCATTTCCCTGGAGGGGCTAGAGAGAGATAATGGAGCCTTCTAACCTGCCACCTGCCACTCGGCTTGCTCCTCTTCCCTCCTGGCGTTGCCGCTGGGCGCGCGCGCATCCAGGTCGTGGTGAACGCGCTGATCGGGGCATTCCCGTCCATCGTCAACGTCCTCCTCGTGTGCCTCATCTTCTGGCTCATCTTCAGCATCATGGGCGTCGACCTCTTCAAGGGGAAATTCTACAAGTGCGTCAACAAGACCGACATGAAGATTTGTAACAGCTCGGTCGTCAGAAACAAGAATGAATGCGACGTGAATGCCTCGCAGGATTGGGTTAACATGCCCGTTAATTTCGACAACGTGGCCACGGGGTACCTGGCTTTGCTGCAAGTTGTAAGTTGATGCATTATGCACAAAATGTTTCTTCATTCATGTGTACATATATGATCACTTTTTTCTATCCGTGCATGCCTTGTTCAGCATTTCCACAACCATTGGAAAAGCAGACCCTGAGGTGTGCCACGCTGTTTCAGGAACGGTCCAGCATTTGGTCGTCCCTTATCCAAATGCTTAAAGAGCTCTGCCCTTCCCTCCCTCTGCCCCTCACCCTCCCTTTGCAGCTGGAAGGAAGTGATCGCACTGTTTATTTTTTTTTTAACAAAACAAGGGGTTAACGTATTCCTGTGGTTAGGTTGTGCTATCCTCGGCAAATATTTATATTTTAAACAGCACTCGGCGCTCAAATTGACCTCAGATAAATGCAGCTGCCCACGCGCCTCCCTTTTCTAATTGACCCCCATGAGGCAGCACGGCTGTTGTGGCGAGTCTGGCGTGGGCCAACGTCTGTCGTGGGCCAACGTCTGGCGTGGCCCAACGTCTGTCGTGGGCCAACGTCTGGCGTGGGCCACAACGTGTGCGGTGTCCCCCCCCATGCAGCCCACTTTGAAGCAGGCTTGCACCGCTCAGTGTGGGCCGGCTTGTATTGGCGGCTCGCTTTTAAGAGGTCGTTGGCACATGGCACACGTCACCCCGTGAGAATGTGTGCGTTCTCATTGTCCAATTAGATGCAGCAGTGGTTTGCGCAATGCCCTATGGCCAGGTGACTGTAGAGTTCGATTCCTGAGCTATGGCGAGGCCAGAGAGCTGACAAGAGATATGAAGTGCACTTTACACTCTGGGGGCTTGACAGTTGCATTCTCCTGCTCTTACTCGCTCTCGCTCTCTCGCTCTGGCTTCTCTTTAAGTATTTTGCAGGACCATTGTCCCAAATGTCACCTAATTACATGTCTTTTTTACATTTAATGCAGTGTTATTGAAAAATGTTTTGTTATTTGTGCTTGTGCTCGACTGCCAATGCAGTACAATCACCAAATCAATGTGTTTACAATGGGAGGCATGATTGCTCGTTTATGCCCAGCTATAGCAAAGCGATTGGGGGGGGGGGGGGGTCATAGGGTGCATTTGCATGTGGGTGAGGAGCGTTTGCACGTGAGTGAGGAGTGTTTCCACGTGGATGAGGAGTGTTTGCACGTGGGTGAGGAGTGTTTCCACGTGGATGAGGAGTGTTTGCACGTGAGTGAGGAGTGTTTACACGTGGGTGAGGAGTGTTTGCACGTGGGTGAGGAGTGTTTGCACGTGGGTGAGGAGTGTTTGCACGTGGGTGAGGAGTGTTTGCACGTGGGTGAGGAGTGTTTGCACGTGAATGAGGAGTGTTTGCACGTGAGTGAGGAGTGTTTACACGTGGGTGAGGAGTGGTTGCACGTGGATGAGGAGTGGTTGCACGTGGATGAGGAGTGTTTGCACGTGGGTGAGGAGTGTTTGCACGTGGGTGAGGAGTGTTTCCACGTGGATGAGGAGTGTTTGCACGTGGGTGAGGAGTGTTTGCACGTGGGTGAGGAGTGTTTGCACGTGGGTGAAGAGTGTTTACACGTGGGTGAGGAGTGCTTGCACGTGGGTGAGGAGTGGTTTTACGTGGGTGAGGTGTGTTTCCACGTGGGTGAGGAGTGTTTGCACGTGGGTGAGGAGTGTTTGCACGTAGGTGAGGAGTGTTTGCACGTGGGTGAGGAGTGTTTGCACATGGGTGAGGAGTGTTTGCATGTGGGTGAGGAGTGTTTGCACCTGGATGAGGAGTGTTTGCTGTGGATAGCGTGCATTTTCTATCGTTTGCTTCGCGTCTGTTAATGTGTCTGCCTAATGGTGGGGGTTGGAGATTGGCAAAGCGACGTACAATGTTCCTGCATTGGCGGGTTAGCATTGGTCGGGGCTGAAACGCATGCAACTTAAACATCTCTGTGTTAATGTCCTCACCCACAGTCATGCCTAGGGTTCGATAGCATATGTACACACTCCCCTCTCCATCGCTCTACACTAAATCATAACCCTAACATCCACTGCAGTTGTTTATTTAAGTCTCGCTCTGGCGGTGGTATTGAAATCAAGTAAATTTTCTCAGATAATCCGGAACATTCGATGCTACTCGCATTTTTTCAAATCTCCCTCCACGTAGAGAGAGAGCCCCGTGAATTAGCACGACTTACAGTACGGAAGAAGAAAAAAAAAGAACGCCTCATTTTTCATCCTTTAAAATGTTAATTCTCTCTTGATACAATTTCCCCAACCTTCTGAGGACATTGACAGCAGCGCTGACAGAAGAGAAATGCCCCACGTACGTGGCGTGGGAGCGACTGATCAACTTACCTATGCGTGCGCGTGTTTCTTTCTGCGTTTGCTCTTGCATACGTAGGCTACTTTCAAGGGGTGGATAGACATCATGTCTGCTGCAGTTGATGCCACCAAGAAGATAAGTCATTTTCTATAAATCTTGTGTCTGTTGTGCATAAAATGACTTTTGACCCCAATGTTTGCACCTGAAGCAGCCTCTATGACCAGTCGTGATACATTTCGATTCACTACAGAGCCACTTACCAATCACTGGATGATGCTTAAACTACGTATGTTTAAATTACGGTATATGTTAATTTCAGGGCTTAATTTCACTGGGTCTGCCCGTGTCGGTGGCCTGGACAATGTTTCCTCACCCGGCACACGACTTTTGGCAGACCTGACGTTATGGCTGTGCTTCTTCGTCACGTTCCTTCCAAATTCGAACAGCAACCTGGGAAATATTTCACGAGATATTAAAGGCCGTGTTGATACGCATGCGTTACATTTCTCATGGAGATGCTTAACAGCCCTTGACGATGCGAACGTTTTTATCCGTAGTTCAGTATTTGAACCTTATGACAGGACCCCGGGGTCCCGAATAAACGAAAGGCAAAGTACAAATTTATTTATTTATTTTTGGCGACTCCGTCCCACCGCGCACGTAAACGCCGCGACCCACCCGGCGTGGATCGTTCTGTTGTCGTGTCGTGTCCAAGCGCAGCGAGGACGAATGCGCAGAAGAGCTGAACAAGCGAATGCACTCACTCCATGCTCGGGTATGGGCAGGATCATAACAAGTCTTATCCAAAGCTGCTCAAACTGCCTACACGACTTAAGTCCTTTATTTGTCATAACGGTATGCATAATAACACAGTGAAACTGCTCTTCATTATTATTTGTCACCTACCGATGTCTGCAGGCAGGATCAATTGATGACAATCCTATTACCTGCAGATATTTAACTGATGAGATGCGTTTCGCCGTTAATTTCTCCTGTTTGATTATAATACTTCTCTTGTCCGTATGCATTTGTGCAGATAGTTTTTTTTGCGGTTAAGCCATAGTCCCCACATACCGCTTGTATCAATGCGGATAAGAGGAGCGATAACCCACGATTCTGTAGAGTAACATTGGTATAAACGCTTGTTACAATATGAACAGCGCATTTAAAACGTGTACTATTTTATGTACTGTTTACAAAGTGTGTTCACAAATCCACACTGAGAAACACGATGATTGACAGAGGGGTGTAAATTATTTTTTCGATACTGTATTTAAATAGAGCTACTGCAGGAAAGTAGTTTTCATCTTTGGTTCTTACGGTAAAGTCACGTAGAATGAGAATAAAATAATAAAATAAAATAAGACAATAAAATTCTCACGACGTTTCAGCCACAACACAAGTAACCTTCATCAGGTGAAAGAACAGAACTGTCGGGACGACAGTTCTACGTGACTTTACCGAAAGAACCAAAGAAGATGAATCCTTGCAGTCACGAAAGCTTTAAATCGAAATTTAAGTAGTTTTCAGTTTTAAAGGCATAGTTTAACAAGACAACACTTGCCACCATCCTTCAAACCCATTGGTGAAAAAAGAGCAAAGTGTTTATTTACATAATAATATGTTTATGCGAGAGCCGGGGCTTATGGTACCCCGGGGTCCCATACCATAAGGTTAATTTACATATGTGTTGATATGTGGTAACTGTCAGTGCAACATTTCATAACCTTGATCTCAATGTCTCGTTCCGCACAGTACGATGAACAGCCTAAGTTTGAGGAAAACAAATACAGTTACGGTTTCTTTGTCTTCTTCATTACTTTTGGAGCATTTTTCATCCTCAACCTTTTCATTGGTGTCATCATTGATAACTTCAACCAGCAAAAGAAAAAGATAGGTATCTTCACATCTTGTTTTATTCCACAAGCATCAACATTCACATTTCCATATGTTGAACATTAATGTTTTGCTTTGCGTGCATGCTAGACTCACCAGACGTGTGGTCGATTTTGTGGATGTTCATGGTTACTGGAAATAATGTAATGTGAAAAGCTGTATTTACGACTCCAAGCATTAAATCCACCATTAATTGAGAACATTACATATAATACATGTTTGTTATTTAAAACCCGCCATATTACATTCACACTTTCAGTTTTAAGTGGACCAATTTACAACTTTATTTACATAATGACACAGTATTTTATTTTCACAAGTCATTAGTTCATATTTCTGTTATGTTATTTATTGGCCTAACATCACGGTAGGCAGATACACATTTTTGTCAATTGCAGTGAGAGGAGATAAATGTACAACATGAATGCCACATGTTTTGGTGCATTACATAGGAGGGGAAGATATATTCTTGACAGAAGAACAAAGGAAATTCCACAGTGCAATGAAGAAACTCCGCTCAAAGAAACCACAAAAGCCTGTGCCTAGGCCGCATGTAAGTACCAGTCTCCTCCTTTTCATTAGTAGGCGCCACTGCTAAATGTGAGGCTCATTTATGGTAACATTCCAGTATTGCGAAAGGTATTGAATGCAGATGTATTTACTGAACTTCAGTCGCTCGCAAGGATGCATCGACGACACCTTTCTGCATACACTTATTATTTTTTAAAGATATACTCGCTCAATGCGTCAACATATTTGTAATGACAGCTGTGTTATTTTTTCTTCCCAAAAAAGAGGTTATAATTTAAACATGACAACATGCTCTGGGTTATTTCAGCATTGGAAAGTAAAATTATTATTTTCTAGTGTATTCGCCAGCATTGGGTTCAAACTACACTTGGATTGGTGACACCCGATCTGGTCATTGACCAGGACTATACCTTATTGTAACAGAGATAATATTTAAAAAAAACAGAACAGCGGGGACAAATCCTGAAATATCAATGCTCCCGTCTCGTGTGGTGTCCATTCGGCGCGCAGAATAAGCTACAAAATCTTGCCTACGACCTGGTGGGCACCCAGGCCTTTGACGTGACCATCATGGCGCTCATTTGCCTTAATATGCTGGTCATGATGATCGAGACCGACAGCCAGAGCGAGGACATGGAGAACGCCCTCCACTACATCAACATCATCTTCATCGCGATGTTCAGCGCCGAGTGCCTGCTCAAGCTCTTTGCCCTGCGACATTACTACTTCAAGTTTGCGTGGAACATTTTCGACATTGTCGTCATCGTCATGTCCTTTGTGGGTGAGGAGATGGTTGGCCTCTTTTGAGTGTTTTTTTTTCCCGTGTACGATGTATTATTTACGACAATCGGACGCTAATGCTGTGAGACGCTGCAATGCACTGCCAAGAGAAAGAAAAAAAACCTTCAGATGGAGAAATTGATTTGGTCGGCCTTGGGTGAAGACTGAAATGTAGACCACGAGAACGGGATTGATTTGCACAGCAGTAGCTGTGAATTAAACCAGTTTATATGATATACCCTTTCCTCTTTAATTGCTCGACGTGTACCAATTAATTTGGAAGATTATAAGGATGCACAATTGGCAACGGTTGACCTCAATGTTCGCACGCTATCAAGTGTTTTTGATAGCTATTCACGTTAGTTTTTTTTTTTGGAACGTCATCCAGTTGTAAATTGTGATGAGCAATCATAAAGAGGCCCCAAAAACATCTGTTGCATTCCTTTACACGTCACAACTGCACTTTACATTTAAGGCAATTGATTCGATTGTGGTTAAAACGGTTTTCTTATATGTTTTCCAATTTAGGAAATGGATTACGATTTGGTTATGCAGACTCCAATTGTCACCGTTTCGTAACACTATCTGTAATGCAGTTCTGTATCGCTGCTACAAAGCCTGAGCGCAAATTTCCTGTTCACCGGTCCTGGCCACCCCACCCAAACTCGCCGTCTTACCGGACCTTCACTGACTAGCGTTGTGAAGATGTCAAAATAACTCGCACTGCAAACACATCTTGGGGAGGCCATCGTCCAGCAGTGTATTGACAAAAAGGCTATACATTATTGCTGTTATCACTTTAACATGCCAATGCAACAGAAATGGCAGTAAAATGTCTTGAGTTTTTTGCGTGGCTCAAAGAGCCCTTGGGTGTTTGACATCGTCTCTTTTGTGCTTTGGGGATAATCTAATCGTCCTCGTAAATCACCAGTCAGTGCAAATGTACCGACCGACCACCATGCACTCCACACCAAGTGGAGAACGCGTCTTGCAATTTAGTAATCTGCCACTTCCCAACGTTTCCGTAATGAAATCACTGTGATTTGATGCTTTCTTGACTGCAGGAATTACTCTTTGGTTCTTGTAAAGTCTCTCTGCTTGTGTGTCTGTCCGTGCGTCTCCGTGTCTGTGTTTTGTCTCTCTCTCACATTTAGTTCTACCTGATGACGATTGCTTGTGTTGCAATCGAAACGTTTTCCATTATTTAATTTGTTTTCTTTCTACGTGACTTTACCGAAAGAACCAAAGAGGAATCACTGTGGTTGTAATGTGCCCTGCTCATCGACTCTTTGAAAGTAGTTCACATTTTCCTCGTATCATTTTGCATTCTGAGCAATGTGATGATGTAAATTAAGTATGAGGTGCCATTAATTTCTTGGGGGAGGGCAGGAAGGGAGTTGGAAACCTGAATTGGTCGTGCTTTGGCACAAAATCAAAACAAGTCCTACAATGTGATTCAGTTGGAATAAACTGCTCAACGGCTTGGATGATAATACTATCAAATGTGATTAAAATATTTTACCCTGCATCATGTATCAATTGCGCCAATGAAGCAACATTTCACTTCAACACGGAGTACAAATTCTGGCAACAGCACAGTACCTGAATGAGAATCTGGAAGTTTGTACTCTTTAATCTTGGTTGAAAGTCTGCTTAGACCATCAACTCCCCCCCAAGGTAAACATGGGGGTTAAATTGTTGAACTTTATTTTTTTAAACGTGCACCAATTAAACGGGTTTTTTTTTTATCTAGAAGCATGACACGTTTAATAACTCACTTCTCCAGCCCCCTTTGTTTTGACCGGTTTCACACCGAAGCTGACAGCAAGCGAGTGAATGCCTCCCGACCAGCCATCTCGTATACACAGCTGCGATGTGTTTTGTGTTGGGGGTCACCCTTTCAGGAATGGGGCTTGCCGAGACCATGAAGAATTTTTTCTTTGAGCCCACGCTCATCCGCGTGGTTCGGCTCGCCCGGATTGGGCGCGTGCTCCGTCTGGTCCGCGGCGCACAGGGGATCCGCACCCTCCTGCTGGCGCTGCTCATGTCGCTGCCGGCGCTCTTCAACATCGGCCTGCTCCTCTTCCTCGTCATGTACATCTTCTCCATCTTCGGCATGTCCAACTTCGGATACCTGCAGCACAAGGCCGGCATCAACGACATGTTCAACTTCGAGACGTTCGGCGGGGCCATGCTTTGCCTCTTCCAGATCACGACGTCGGCCGGCTGGGACGGGCTGCTGGCGCCGACGTTCCCGCTCAACTGCGACCGCACCTTCAAGCACCCGGGCACGTCAGTCGAGAGCAACTGCGGCAACACCTCCTTCGGCGTGGCGTTCTACGTCAGCTACATCATCATCTCCTTCCTCATCGTCGTCAACATGTACATCGCCGTCATCCTCGAGAACTTCGCCATCGCCACGCAGGAGAGCACCGAGCCCCTGAGCGAGGACGACTTCGAGGCCTTCTATGAGGTGTGGGGCAAGTTCGACCCCACGGTGACGCAGTTCATAGCCTACAAAGATCTCTCTGTCTTTCTGGACTCTCTGGATGATCCGCTACGCGTGCCCAAACCCAACCATCTGGCGATCGCCGCCCTCGACCTGCCCATCGTGGCCGGTGACCGCATCCACTGCCTGGAGGTTCTGTTTTCTCTCACCAAGCGCGTGCTGGGGGAGGGCGAAGGCATGGACGCGATGCGCCTGCAGATGGAGGAGCGCTTCATGGACAGCGGCTCCGGTAACGGCACGCTCACACCCATCACGAGCACGCTGAGGCGCTGGCAGGAGGAGCTGGCGGCCATCAAGATCCAGCGCGCGTTCAGGAACCGGCTCACCAACAGAAAGCCCTCGCCCACGCTGCAGAGAGGTTCCAGCTTGGCCAGGGCCAGGGGTTCCGACGGGATGATGGTGCCCGCCGCCGCCGGCGCCGCCGCCGTCGCCCCAATCATCAACGCCCCGCAAGATTACGTCGGCAATACGGGCAACGAGAAGGTGAAGATTATCGTTACACTGCCTTCTTTCTCGTCAGGAGATAACATTGTATGTGCGGATGTGAATTGTGCCGACAATGGTGGGAAACTTTCGTGAAGGGATTTTCTTTTTTGCGTCACTCGTTGAGGCTGGGTCTCCTTGTTCCGTTAGTGGGACCTCAGAAAAGGGCTCTCAATGACGAAGTGTGATTGAATGACACGTTTGCTTTAAAGGTTTTAAGTAAATATTAACTGGGGATACAGCAAACGAGAAGCAAATCGACCATATTATTACAAAGCTCAAAATAAACATTAGCGGCATTGCAGAGAAGATTACAAAGTAAATATCGTCCAATTGCGAGAAACTTTTAAAATTATCTAAATATTACCGGAGACGTTTTTTTTTTACGTGTATGAAACCTTTCCTGAAATCCTTCACCTCTAAAAGTGTCTAACTTAAATTCATATTCTGTTTGGTAATTCCCAAATAATAGACACTTGCCAAATAATACATTAACCAGTGAAATATTTATTTGATGCACTTGTGTATCCAGTTACATAATTCAGATAAAAGCACAGCCATGAGCATGGCATGTCAAGACAAATTGCATACTTCCAGTAAATATGCATGGTATATATATGCAAAGGGCATACTTTTCAAAGGTGTGTTATGCATGTTATTTGTATATAAGCTATAAACAGTATACAATAAATAACACACGAAAAAGGTTCCTTCGGTAATTTTCTAAGTTCCTAAACACAATATACAGCGCCGTAAAGCGGATAAAACATTTATCATTAATATTTGGGAAAATGTGTCGCTAAACTGGAGCTGCTATGTGTCTGCTTGGTTAACGACAGTCTGATAACCCTTCCCAAACTCTATTGCTGTTTGCTTTAAGTGATATGATAACTTTTTTTTTGCATCAAAGTGAATGGAACTCATAAAGGAGCAACGCGACTGTTGTTGCATGACCAAGCCTTTTGCAGCACAGATGCCGAACATTCTTTAGCGTATGAAGAAGAGCAGCACGCAGCCAGATATTTTATTTTGCCGAATGATAAAACGGCTCTCGCACTGTAATTCACCAGAAGAGCTCTACGTTGGCTTCACGAGCGAAGATTTTCATCACGAGGCCGAATGGGTTCACGTCCTATGGCTGAATGGGGTGGTGAGAGACAAGACTGTAACTTTACACGTTTTGATGTTGTTATCCATCCGACGGTCGCGTCAGTGTGGCTCGGCATTGTCTAACGGAGTTCCACGACACATGACTGTTGGAATATTTTTTTCTTTCTATAGGAATATATAAAGGTCTCCTCTTTTTTTTACAAAAATATATATCTGAATGTCCTTAAATAATTATTTGGATTCTGGGATTTTTTTTTTGTACTCGGATCTGTATCTACTCTCTTTGAGTGCCTATGTTTTTAAATGTATTCCACATTTTACGTTCCGGAAAAAATTGCGAGGACCGTTTTGCTGCAATCATCGCATTTGAGCGTGCACGGGAGTGGCCCCATGGGCTGATGGGGTGCCCGTTTCACAACGTCTGCATTTTCTGTTGTTGCTTGCCAAAGTCAAAACCAAAGAGCCAGGCTATTGAGTCTTAGCGCGACTGCCAACTTTGCTGCATTCCATCAGGCGGTGGTTATCTTCATAGTTTGTACTTTGGATCGCTGCTTCACAAACCTGCGGTAAATGTTTTTTGTGGAGTTTTTTTTTCTTGCAACCAAACAATACGGCACTGTCTATTAGGCGAGTTCATGGTTATTTAACCAGGTGAGAGCTCAAGAGACCAGGAGAGCGTCATTCGCAAGTAACATGGGTGTGATGCTGAACACGGTGCTATCGAGGCTCCAAAAATATTGAACAGATTTAAATTATATACAGGGAATTAAATCAATTATATTGTTGTTTCACATCTCTAGCCAATTGTGTTTTTTTAACAAATTGTCTTAAGCTTTTTAGCTATTTACTTGTTTTTGTATGTCTCTTTTGCTTGTTACCTTAACCAGGGCATTGAAAGCGAACACAACACTACACAACTAAGCCACCCTACACGGCCAATCAGTAAAAAAAAAGTGTCACGTTGACAAAAGACAAATAGTTTACTATTTTAGCCCATCGGTGTGTTGAAGAGTGAATCCACAACATTTACAATTTTTGAGTACGACGTTTCGCTGGTAAGTACATCCAGCATCATCGGGCAATTCGCCAGAATGGTGAAGCCCTCCACTTGCTCCCGGTCTTAAATAGAGCAGCACGGTGACGTCATCATTTAACCCAATCAGAGGCGGAGAGGGGGGTTATTGTAATTATATAATAGATTAGTAGTCAGTTAATTGTTGTGATCAGAAATCAGTTGTAGATTAGTAATAGTAATGTGTATTATTTAATAACTGAACCCAAACACTATACCCAATCATATGTAGATTATATCTATTATATAAATACAATAACTCCCCCTCTCCGCCACTTCTAATTTCTGGCCATGTCGGGTGGTGAAGGGTTGCGACGCACTTATAAATAACGCGATCTAACCCAAAAACCTTTATTATGCATAATATTGGTCGCGAAAGCCTACGTGTTAAACTCAGCCACCCTGTGCAACAGATCTTAGATGAGTGATGCAGTTATACAATGGCCTGATGGATCTTGTGGGGTATATTTGTATGTATGTATGTTGAACTTCTTTCGATACGTAAGTAGCCAATATAGTTTCTCAAGTCTTAATACAGAGTAGATAACTCACACTGAACGCAGTGACTTTACAAAAAACCTGTTCTCTCCTTTGGTGACACCACTTATTTATTGCTAGTGGTTAATATAGCCAAATAGCATACTTGACATAATTTGGTAATATAAACAACCAAGTTAGTGGAAAATAATTGTTTTATTTTCATGTAAATGCCTGTTGTCGTTGCCTTCTCTGCCTACTCGATGTAAAATGCTTCCATGTCCTGTGTGAGAACAGTGTGTTACACAAGCTAAGCACCGTTGAGCCTGATTAGTCATTGGATGGGAGGCTACCAGCAAATGATCAGGTGTTGTAAGCTTGCGTTGCGAGGTCGCCAAATGATGGCAGTACAGCATTCGGTTCTTAAACAGTGTGGATATGTTAGTTGTATCCCTTTGTATGCGTGAGTTTTTGTCCGATACTTCAGCTTCCTCCCGTATGCCAAAAGTTGCAACGCAGGGCACAGTGTTTCAAATAAATGAATAAATACAAATCCCCTCTGTGTACCCGATTGGTGCGGGTAAGATGCTTGCAGTGATGGATAGATATCTGTGGAAGGGATGTTTCCGATTGAGATTGTTTTCGACACGTTAATAATTTAATAATTTAACGTGTCTTCATGCTGACAAAAGTTACACCGTGGCAACCACTTTTGGTGAGAAAAATCACTGATGTGATGCAACGTGACGTTTTTCATGACGTTTTACTTTTGGATAAATCTGAAACAACAAAAATGTTTGGCCTCATTTTCCAAAAAATAATGTGCTTAAAGTGCCATTGCATGACAGCTCCTGGCATATAATTAATTGGGGTCAGTGGCTGGACTCCAGCAGTTTGAGGTGGAGCTGCGTGCTCCTGGTTTCACTAGAGACACAGGCCAAGAGAGATACATAATTAATGAGTACTTATATCGTCAGCTTATTCACAGTAACCCTACAATCCACAAACACCTGGCACAGGGAATTTGCAACTACTTTTCCTGATGATCCTTCATATCTGTGCATTTACGTGCCACATGTTCATAGCACTGAATGTTTGTACATGTATTTACGTACAATAAACACAGACAAATACAAAGATCCTCCGTATAAACTTAAGAGACTGTTGGGGCAAGTGTTGTCAGCAAGCATCTATGAAGACCGGCACGGTACACGAAGGGGTAGGTGGCCAGCATCATGCCCGACCACCTTTGTCTCCCCAGTGGCGATGTTTACACACCGCACCAGGTACTCATTGGAGGTCGAGTCGACCTAGCGGAGGCCCAGTACCAGTTCAGCTATTCATCACTGGTGTTGGCCGTGAGTTGGTTACGAAACTGGGTCGCGGGGTTCATTGCGCAGCGCGCTAACCGCTACACTCCCACTCCACACTGTGTAACACATGCAGCAGGGTGGCGCAGTGGTAACACTGACACCTCGCAGCAAAAAGGGCCTGGGTTCAATCTCTGACTCGGGTCCCTTTTTGCGTCGAGTTTGTATGTTCTTTTCCCTGTTCATATTCTTGGTTCTTTCGGTAAAATAATAAAAATACAAAATACAATTTTATTGTTTTATCTTTTTATTATTTTATTGTTTCCCTTCTACGTGACTTTACCGAAAGAACCGATAATGTGAATCTCTGCAGTCACGAAAGCTTTAAATCAAAATTTGTTCCTCCCCTGTTCTGTATGCTTTTCCTCTAGGTTCTCTGGTTTCCTCACATAGCTAAAAAAAACCCATCACAATGCAACTTTCTTTTATTGCAAATTAATCATTTGGCATGACCGCAACAACACCCCCTACTACATACACTTGGCAGCAGCCTCCTACTAAACAGTCTTGAGAATTGTCATGGTTCAGGGTTGTGATTGAATTTAAAAATCACATTTGAGTTTAACGTTATGGTGAGTGTAGCAGCTGCAGAGGTCACGGGAATCCAATTACATACCACACACACACACGCTAGTGCAGTCGTGAAATATTGATATTTACACACGCGATTCGATGCAGGCATTCATAGCTTTAGAACTCGATTCTCAAGTCGATGCATCATTACAACCCTGTAATGTGATTTTCAGTTCACGTTCATTTTTGACAATACTTCGCAGATACGATATACCTTTTGTCATGTTATTTTGTTCCAAAAAACCCGGGTTTAAAACTACACTGGTAAACCAATTTGAGGGAAAAAAAGGTTCATCGGATTTATCCACAAAATGTGGAATTTGCGCGCTGAGAATGTTGGCATCCTCGAATATGTAGCGAGATAAAAATGGCAGTTAGCAATTCTACAGGCTGGCATGGGACAATACTGTTCTTGAACGCTGGAATAAATTAATTTATTTACATTACAAGCCACCTTCCATGTTGTTTTCGTGCAGACAAAGGTCATGTGTGATATGGGCTTTTTATGTGCATTTAAAATTCACTTAAATCATTAATGCCCCTAATGGTTGTCAAACACATTTAATGCGAAGCATGCAGCAACGCCATCTAATGACAAGTCTGTTGGATGGTAATGCTTTGGATGTGTTAACACATTGTATTGCGTACTGTGTTGCAAGCACTGCATAGAATGTTACACTATTATTATTACCGCCATATTATCTTCTGTCAGAATGGTGCGTTTTTGTTGAATAAAATTGCACTTCATTTGAAAATGGTTTTTACTTGCTTGCATTCTGACGGTTATTTTCTTCAAATGTCTTCCATAAAGATTGTTTGCCCAGGCAAATGCAATTCTCTCCCCCCATCCCCCTAGCCTATTTGAGTCTTTTTCAGAAGTTTGGGTCATTTAATTCATGGGGTGGAATTTGCGTTTTATTATTGTCATCTCGTTTGTATTCCTATTTATTTCTGTCTCATTTGCACAGTTTTGTTTGCTCCATAATCCAAAATTGAACATTGAAATAAAATTTGCGTATAATTTACAGGAATTGTATATAATCGATTCCCACACGTGCAATTTGACGCACGTATCTGGAACGTTAATGATACATTTTAATCAATGAATGGATACATTCTTACATGCCTAGTGCTTGTCTTAGAATATGTACGGTGAAGCAGTGTTAATCCGTTCACTTAAGCCCAGCAGATGCCTCGTGGTGAATTTGGCAGCTGAATTTCTCATCAATTTACATTATCTTGGAATGTTGCCATGGTGTAATGGTTATCACGCTGTACTTGCAATTCAGAGGTCATTGGTTCGATTTCATGCCCTGGCATGGCAGTTGAAACATTGAAGAACGTATATCCTTCAATCTTCTCCACCTGTCCACCCAGGACCAAATGAGTAGACCAAAGTCAATCGACAGATCAAGTGTGACAGAGAAAATTGTTGGCACTTCCAATTGTTCCAAGATCTCTGTGGAAGAGAAGGAACAAATTGCCTCGACAGTGGCTCTCTATAGAGGTCCCACTCGTGCAGCTACTTTCGCCAGGAGTGGTGTGAACAAGAAATATCAGGGCTGCACCATTATCTTTTAATCATGTAAGCGAGTTGTTGCTGTAAGAAGATGACATTGCCTGTTGATTTTATGAAGAGCTTCCACTGGCTGACCGCAAGTAAACCACACCGTGTGCGTCTGTGTTGAGCTGCAAGGCCAAATGGTTGAATGTATTTGATGAATGATATCATTGATATCAGTTGATATCAGTTGATATCAATGATATCAATTTGAAGCTCTGTCGTCCCGACAGTTCTGTTCTTTCACATGAAGAAGGCTGCTTGTGTTGTGGCCGAAACGTCGTGAGAATTTTATTGTGTTATTTTATTTTATTATTTTATTGTTTTATTCTCATTCTATGTGACTTTACCGAAATAAACAAAGAAGATGAATCCTTGCAGTCACGAAAGCTTTAAATCAAAATTTATATCAAACTTGTCCACTAAGGATGGTGCCATGGTACTCACTGTCATTTAGTGGTGAATGAAGTTGGCATTAAATAAGGATGTGCAGAAATTCAGACTGGCAACCGTTAACTGCTGGATGAGGGCCTCCCCATGCGGTGCTGGATTTGGGGGTTATTTCATCATACTTCACCACGCTGGTCAGTGCGGGTTGGTGAAAGCAGGGAGCATAGCGTGTCTGGGCATTTTGCTGTACTGTCCTCGGCTGACAAAGTAGTTCCGCAGCTGCTTATGATACCGGCAACCATCCAGGATTCCGACCGAGACCTGAAGAGATCATTGACACATTCCCAGGTGATTTGTAATATGCAGTATTTAATTACTAAACGGCCACCTGTTTAAAAAATATATATTTTTGTGCGGGTTGTTTACACAACGGGTTAACAATCAAGTAATTTCCCAACTAAAAGCATTTTGGTAAAATGCATCAACATGTCATGTGCTGTGTATGTGTTGAAGAAAACAAATACAAAAGCACTGCCTGAGCTGTTTCTATAATTGTAAGCGAACACAGCTGATGATGTGCTGAGGATTCTCCAATATCCCCCCCCCCCAAAAAAAATCACAGGACTACAATCTTTGCACCACGCTCTACTGGTTAGCGGTGTGCTTGCCAGGACATCCAGCATCCTGACGGTGCGTAAAGTAGGGTGGCAGTGAGCCGCCTGATGAAAATCGAATTTTGCACAGAAATCCATCGTTTTGTCATCACCGGGTGGCTCAGGGATGAGGGCACGGAGACGGCAGCCCGCAACTGCCGAGATTATGGGTTCAAATCTGAGTTTCGGATATCCAAGAGATGATGTTATCAGCCCGTTCACCAATGACAGCCCACAAGAAAACTCATTACTGTATGTATATGAAATAACTTTTTTTTTCTGACGATTGTTTAAACTCACTTAAAAAAAACGACAGAGCATGGCTTTGATTGCCATACGGAACATGTGTGAAAGTGCACCCCCCCCCCACCCCCCCCAATGAATTTTAGAAGCAACTGCACATATTATTTCTTCCACAGGTCATCTAACAAATGGGGTATAAACTGCTGTCTGCAACAGTGCTGGGATGGCAAGTCTCATGACAGGACACAATTCAGTTTGTTGCCGCGCTCCGCACCTCTGATTAGCACGGTTGGTTACGTGCGGTGTGAAAGAAGTTCAACACACACGCACACTAACAGCACAATTGGCATGACTGGTTGGAAAGACCACAACTCAAGTATAAAATAAAAACCTCTAATACGACATGCACAACCTCAAATTACTTACCTGGGTACGCGTGCGTGTTTGAGATGCCCGGTTTGTTTTGCCGACAAGCTTCCTTCGTCAATTTAATTGGAAGAATATATTTATTCTTGAAATTATTTACTTTTCTGGCTTAAACATTTTTGATTGACATCCTTGATGTGGTTGGAAATGTACATTATTTAAAATGTGTGGATCTGTGTTTGATTGCAATGTGAAGAGCGATTATATATTTTTTGGGGGGCGAGGTCACGAAATCATTTTATGCCAACACTCTTGTTATGAACCCCCCACCACCAGACAAGATTGTCGCGTTTACAAAGTTATTATTAATACGTACCAGTGCGTCGATGCCAATGCTTCCGTAAGTACAAAAAAAATATCTATGTATTTACTTAGCTACCCACATTGCCACTTGGGGAGGTCTTTCCGTGTCCGTTTAGTTGTTTTTTTGCCCAACATTGGTGGTTTGTGTTTGTCAGACAGTGACACAGAAACTTTACGATTCGGATCGTTTTAGGTTTTGTGGCAAGTGAGCAGAGGGCATCAGGTCCTTACGGAGGTTCAGAGGAACAATCGAACGAGTTATTCAAGGATATTTTACCCCCCCCCATCTCTATACTGGCCAGGCACCTTTTAACTGTCTTGTTCTGCATTAACAAAGGACCAGGAGCACTTTTACCTCCCCCCCCCCCCCGCTTTCAGTGATGCATCTTTACTAGATGTTGGATCGATGCTATTGTGCATGAATAATTCTATATGGAATAAAACAAAAACTTTTTGTTGCACTTTAAAAACGTGTTTCATGTTATCAGCAATTTCCTATAAATCACGTGACACATGTAGTGTCAGTAATGGCTCATAAGCTCTTTAAACTGCACGTTTTTTTCCCCCTCTCCCTTAGGCATCGTTCTTGTTTAGTTGAGACGTATTACTGTATGCAAGTTGTTTCGTGTCCAGTCATGAGGGTTGTTTGACCATACTTCACCACACTGGCTACTCGATAGGCAAAAATGGATACAAAAATGTTGTGTATAATGTACACCACTGCATTTCCCTACACACCACGTATCCTATTCGTGAACAGGATAAAATGTTCTCCGTACAGTATTGTATTAGATAAATGCTTCAAAATAAACTCCACGTAATATTATCCCATCCAATGACAGTCATAATCAGATTATTGTAGAAAAAAATCGAATAAATGGCAGCCAACGGCCCCAGTAATGGTGGCTTTTACAGTGAAGCAATTGCTTTTTTGTGTGCGCGTGGCCGTCGTCGTGAACAGTAAGTCGGCACTGTCGTCAATGGAAACCCTTATTATAACTTCGAGTGTACCAGACGAGATGATGATGAAATAATAATAATAAAATAACAGCAGTAGCGTTCGTGGCCGTGAGCTGGTCGTATGTTTGGACGCATCCACGACACGGGGTCACCTCGCACACCGACATCCTGACCCTTCTCTTCAACTCCCCTCCTCGCGCTTTTATATCTTACAATTATTTTTCCGAAGCGACCAGGCTAACACAAATAATAGCTGAATGAAGTGGCGTATCATTTGGAAATTTATAGCCGCCAAATACTCTAAACGCATGTTGATTCTAAATGTGGAGAGATCGAACCCACGACCTTCTGTATACATAGCGAGGTAGTTAACATCTTTTTAGTGACCCCTGCTATGTGTGGGAAGGTGATGGTTTTGATTGGGTCCTCAGATGGTTGTTTCCTAACGGTTGGTGTGATAGTTTTACGGATTGTGTGGTCTGAATATCCATTCATCTTGAGAGCTTGGTGTACGTGTTCCAGTTCATTGGCTAGGTGATGATGGCCGGAAACACATAGAACTCTATGGTGTAGAGATCTCCAAAATCATGAGCAAACACAAAATCCAGGTTCGATTTAACACAGTACATAAAATTCGTGATCGATCCCATCTGTGAAGGATGTGATCCCTGACATGCAATAACCCAGCGTCTACAAAATAAGCTGTGTCTGCGGCAGTAGTTACATTGGATAATCTAAGCGACATGTCTCGGACCGTGTTCGTGAACATAAGGCAGATCTGAAACACGGTAGGACCAATACCTCAGCCGTGGCTGATCATTATTTTAATGCGGTGTGCTCACACGAAATACATTTCTCTAAGATGAAGGTACTTTGCAAGCCCACTGGCTATCAACAAAGATTCGTTCATGAAGCCATCCATATATACTGTATAGACACAGATACAATTTCAACCGAGAAGATGGGTACAAACTGAGCAATAATTGGAAGAACGTTATTAACCAGTTTAAGTCATAACTGGCTGTGATGTTTCCATCTTACCTTCCGATGTTAGTACTGTAGTTATTTTCGACTCTGGTTTTACATTAACAGGTTGAATGTCTTTACATTAACACGTTAAATGTCTCACTAACACAGCCATTGCAAACCTATAAAACATCCTGCCTCAGCAGCTCTCCCGCTATGTTTTTCTGCTGATGACGATTGCTTGCGTTGCGATCGAAACGTCGTAGTTTTTTGTTATTTTTTTGTTATTTTCTTTGAACCTATCTACGTGACTTAACCAAAAGACCCAAGAATACAATAATATTCATGCCAACAGAAATGTTACTTTTCATTGCGTTTGGCAATGCGTTCAGGAGCTAAATGACAATGTCGAGGTCTGCTTCTGGTCACGAACGAGAGGGCTTAAGGAGAGAGAGAGTTCGCGTGGTTTTGCTGTTTCTCCTCCGTTGAATGAGCACAGACCACAGTGGTTTACCATACGGTCCGTAGCGTGGGTTCCATGGCCACGATCGCACTACTGTGGCATGTCTTTACATTTCCATTCATGAAAGAGATGTCTGCTCACTTACTCATTTATTAACAATCAGTTACTCATTCGTGAACAATAACACGATGACACTAATTAGTTTTGACATCCACTCACTGATAAACATTAACTCATTCGTGCAAAGGCACACTACCGTGCACTCATTAACTCACTGACACCCACCCACCAACTCAACCTTAGTTAAAAAATACTAACATGTAACATAATATAATGGCAATACCATTCACCATTAATGGATTTTAAAACAAATGATGCACGGATTAATTAACACGTCCCCCACGTTCACGATGCATGCATTGATTTTGAATGAAAACTCTATACGGTACAGTATTCGTATTGTATTTCGTGGGTTCACGTGGCACTTCCAACCACGAGGGGTGACTACATTCACAAGTGACGGGAGATGGAAATCAGTTTATGTTCAGGAAACTGGATGCAGGATCGTGGGAGGCGGCGGTGGCAGCTTTGGGAGAGGAGGGACTTCATCCAGCAGTGGATTGACCGTGGCTGATGATTTAAAAAAAAATTGTGAGAATTCATTGAATTGAGAGCGGGGGTGCAATGATTACACTCATCATAGTTTGACGACAAAAAGTGTAATCATTTGTATTCGTTATGTCTTTCAATGGGAGCATCATGCCTGCCACTCTCAATCGTTTGCGAGCAGAAAGACATTGATCAATACAGTTGCAGAGCTGCTGTGTCTGGTCTCTTTCCAGAGAGGAAATGGTTTATAATTGGTCTAATTATCAAAATGGAGGTAGTAACTGCCTGCGGATAGATTACAGGGGCGAGCGAGTTGTGTCATCGCTTATCTGCAAAGTGATTTAAACACAGGAGGAGCGACAGTCGACACTGAGAGCCAACGACTCCCACCGGCTGCTTGGGTTTCAGGCATTGCCGTTGGACTCACCCGAGCGACGAGTCGAGAATAGGGAGAGAGACAAAGACAAAGATCCCCTGTATAGCCTCAATAAACTTTTTTTGGGGCAAGTATCGTTTGCGAGCATATATGAAGGCCGGCACGGCACATTAAGGGGGTGGGTGGCCAGCACCACTCCCGGCCGCCTTTGTCTCCCTGGTGGCGAGTTTTACAAACCACACCGGGTACTCATTGGAGGCTGAGTCGACCTAGGATAGGCCCCGGACCGGTTCAGATAATCGTTACTCACAATTCCCCATGGCCATGTGTTGTATGTATGTTGAACGTCTTTCGCACCATACCTAGCCAACCGTGCTAAGCAGAGGTGCGTAATCGACGTGTTGTTGAGTAGGGCCACGGGGATTGTGAGCAGGACCATACCTCACCACGTTCTATGAAGAGTTGTGAATGGCAGGGTCGGAAAGGGAATACATTACACAAGGGGAATGACCGATTCAAATTTGTTCCTAGGATTAGTAAGCACGTGTAAGGTCGGCATGTTGCATCAACCACAACCAGCCACGCTCACACAACGCACATGATTGGTATTAATTTAAGGTTCAGATGGTAACTGCCATTGGTATGTATGTGCCATATGTGTGTAATTTGTTGTCTTTCCCCCGCTCACCTCCGATTAGTACGGTTGGCTACGTACGGTGCGAGAGAAGTTAAACATACGTATGTATGCTGAACTTATTTGTGTCGAACACCAGTCACAGAAAGAGTAGCTCGTATTGCAGCTCACTGAAGGCGATGTCACTTTTGTGGACAGTGAAGTCCTCATCCCGCAGTGGATTGACGAAGGCCTGTACATGTGTAGTGATTCACTCGGAGACAGGGTTCTTAAGGCGCCTTCTTTATTCTACACGTCAGAGGACTACAGACGCCCTATTTGCTTACACAGTAGTCACACATCCGTCTCTTTTGATGGCACTACCGTCCCAGTAAAGTTGGCAGGCTGTCTAGATAGCGGTGTCTAAGGGTGGTCGAGACGGCGGTGATGAAGGTGACGCACAGTGACACAGCGAGGGGATCCACTTCCAGCAACGGCCACGAGCTCTCGCCCCGGGCCCCCTTTTATCCTCCCGGCGTGGCCTCGCCCCCTTTCTGGAACCTACTAGTAGGCTCCCGGGCATCCAGATAGAGCCCATCCTGAGATTCTGCTTAGATCTCCTCACCCCCGTATATATCCCCTCTGCTGACGTGTGTACCACCCTTTGCTGTCAGTACCACTTTTCCGTCAGCAGCCAGCGTTATGACACTACAGATGCATGCCACCGGCAGTTGTCACGGGCAACATGTTTGCAGTGAGTAGCTTGGTAAGGAATTGGCATAGTGCCATCGAGTGACAATTTGGTTTTGCCAATGAAAAGTAAGGTTTTGTTTTAAAGTGCGTTCGACGAGCGGGGGATTGGCTACTAATGGCCAACATCAGTGGTGAATATTTGAACCGGTCCTAGACATCTTCTAAGTCCACTCAGCCTAATAAAATGGACCGTACACATTTTCGCGGAATACATTACCGTCGTAACAATAAAAATGCCACCTAGTTATTAGGTCACATGAAATTCCGGGAACCCAATTATGTGGGAGGGAGGGCAGTGGGGGGAGGTGTTGCATATTCGAGGGGTTCCTCCCAGTATTATAAAGAGTACCAGCGTTGGACACACTCCACAATGTACAATTATGCCCACACCATAATTAATACGTACTTCATTATTCACTCCTGCCGTATGCGACCTTTCCCGGGACAAATTACCTGAACCATTTATAACCTTGACGTCAATATATGATAAATAAATAAAACACCTGATATTTAATACATTATGCATTGTCGACATGGGTAGAATGATTCACCCTTCGGTGATTTGTCTCGATTCCATAAAAAAACGATTGCGTATTTACAACACTTTTGTATATGATAGCGACTCCTTTGGCGTTCAGGGACGAACTCGTTGCATGCAGAATTCTGTACTCTCCAGATGATAAGATGCTCTAGAAAGTAAAATGCACCCAAAATGTGTGGCTGGTGTCAATAAAGTTTCCATATATAAAAAAAATCTGCTGGCACCCACACCTACCAGATAATCACCAGATTATTAAACGTACTTACAAGTTTTTATTTTGAATAGAATGAAAAATGCATATCTTAGAATCCGGGGAATGGTTAATTGTTGAACGAAATTGTGACTCTTAATCCTAACAATTAATAGCATCGTGAAGAGGACAAGGGGACACATTAATACAAGTTATTACACTTCTAAATCTTGACTTAAAGCTTTCGTGACTGCAGGAATTCATACTCTTTGGGTCTGTCGGTAAAGTCACGTAGATAGAAAAATAATAAAATCAAATCAAATCACGACGTTTCGATCGCAACACAAGCAATCGTCTTCAGGCGAAAAAACATAGCAGGCGCCGCAGCCAAAGGTTATATAGGTTTGAGATGGGCACAACCCAAGGGCACTGTATAACCCATACAAAGTATGCCATTGCAGTATAATCGGAAGTGACTGTGAAGTATGGTGTTAAGACACATCTTCGCCATCATTGGGAGGAGGATAAGTTCGCTTAGAGTTTCCGTGAGAGTGTCTTGTGTTTGTAATGCTCGTACAAGGTTTGTGAAGCTTAAGAGTTAAGGGGGAATTAAGTAAGTACGGAATGCTTATGAACACCACGAGGCAAGGGGACATGGCTATTTTTGATTTGCTATTTAACCAGGTGAGAGAGCCCATTGTTATTAACGTTCTATTTCGTAAGAAAACATGCATGACCTATTTAAATGTTCACAATCGATTAATTTGCAGCCCTTTGTGAAGGCCTCCACACGCCGTCCAGCCATGCAGGTTGTTTGACCATCCTTCACCGCGCTGCTCTGTTTGGCCAGGAATTTAACTCAGCGCCGCCTTCATAAGCAGCAGTGCCCTAAGCACTGCGTAGCCATTCCGCCCAATTACATATCATCATCATCATCCATGATATATATCCACTGTTGTCGCCATCCCATCACGGTCTCGTGATGCAACAATCTATCCAGCTCTTCCCATTGAGCTGACCTCATCGCTCCACCGTCACGATGAACGTATCACAAGATATGCAACAACCCCCTTTGGCTACCACTCCATCAGTTTAACACGTAGCAAGCTTTCGTGACCAATATCCATAATATCGGGTTTTCTTGGGGGTTAGATTGAATAAATATAAATGTGTCGTTAAACCCGCCACCACCCGACACAGCCAATTAGTAAGGTTTGTCACGTAAACAGAACATGCCAATTTGTCACTATTACAGCACTAACCGGTGGTTGGAGAGCAACGACGTTTCGCCAGTAATTACAACTAGCTTCATCAGGCGTCAGCCAGATTTGTGGAGAAATCCTCCTAATTAATTCCTTAAATAGAGAGATAGATGTGATGACGTCACTTGTGAGCCCTTCACGTGCGAGGGGGGGGGTTAATGAATGCATATAAATTACAATTAACATCCATTGCCGGTTGGGTTATTCATATGGCAATCAACGCACATTATGCACGCACGTTGTTCTTGTACCTCCTGTCGTTTGCTTGCAATAAAATTGCAGTACCTGTTACTGTTTGCCTACAGGTAATTCCCAGCGATGTATGGTGACCTGTGTAGTGGCATCGTGTAGCATAGCGCTTCTGGCACGGAAGGGGATCTGCGGCGTACGGCAGCCCTGACGTCAGCAGGCCACGTGATACACCAGACGGGGATCTAGGGGAAAGGTCACAGAAGGGGCACACCGGGAACCCGCTAGTAGGTTCCAGAAAGGGGGCGTGGCCGGGGGCGGAGCGATGCCACGCTGACAATGTAAGAGGGACCCCTGTAGGGGACCTCGGGGCTGTTGTTGGAGTGGGATCCTCGTCGTGCTGCTGAAGTCTTTGTCGTCATTCTTCTCGTCGTCTTCACCATCCTTCTCGTCGTCGTCTGTGTCTTCACCATCTCGGGGCGCCACCAGTCAGGCAGCCTACCAAATGTCCTGACTGAGTAGCGTCGCTGAAAATAGATGGACTAATTATTAAGAGTGTTAACCCAAAACAACCTCTATTATTATAGATGATATGATTACTCAGGCTGTTTGGAGTTTTACATTCGTTTCAAGTTTGTTTAGCATTGACTGTGCCGTGCCCCTCCCTGAGTTTATGTATGTCCTCTTTAATACGAAGTCACGCTACAGGCTACGGGGCAGTAATTATGGTGAGAAGTTAGTCTTCCTTTAACTGCACTTATCCCGGGTTCACGAATGCTGTACTTGCTGAATGTGCACATGTTCATGTGACAATGATGATATGTGGTCTAATGAAAAAAATAAAACAAAAGTCAAGCCACCGTACTGCATTTAATCACTTTGCTGCTGAAAACGAATTGCCTGAATTTTCAGCAATTTTTGCGCGCATAATGTGCAGCTTAGGTATCGCAAATATTGCAGCAACATTACGTAGACTAATTGGTATAAATAAAGAAATAAACATGGACAAAAAGTGCACGAAACATCAAACGCTTAACTTTTCATATATTAATATTTTCCTTTAATCGTGAAGGTGACATTCATAACACCATTTGTTTAAAAACATATGGTGGAAATTTCACATTCTTATGGCAGGGGTCAGTTATTAAGATATATATTATTAAAAAAAGATTTTACCAGTAAAAATCCATGCGACCACGAGGAGAACATTCAAACTCCAAATATACAGGCGAGGGAGTTAACATCTCGCCACCCCGGCACCCACTGTTACAAATCAGTATTGGCGCTATAGTCCTGATGATAGTCTGAGCGGCAGCGTGTTCAGTAGGGCGGTCCAGACCTCCCCTTCTCTGGCGACAAACTCTAGCTCTACATTACTATACACTATACACTATTATACACTGACTCTAGCTCTTCCTGGGGAATTCCCAGGTGTTCCAAGGCCAGCTGAGCGCCATATTCCCACCAGTGTGTCCTGGGCCGGCCCCGGGGTCTTCGCCAAGTGGGACGTTGCTTCCCGGTAGAGTTCCAGGGGGTGTCTACCGGTGGGCATCCTCACCAGGTGCCCGAAACAACTCAACTGCTTCCTCTCGATCCGGAAGAGCAGCGGCTGGACTCTGAGGCTCTCCCGAATTACCGAGCTCCTCACCCGATCACAGACAGTGAGCCCGGCAACCCTGCGGAGAAACCTCATTTCAGCCCCTTGTACACGCGATGTCATCTTTTCGGTCACCCTATAATCCGTGTCCTTTATTCTACCAGGAGATGAATAACTGTAAACCCATTGAGACTCGTGACACATTGCCCCTTTTGCAAGGACAAACTAAAGGGCTCAAGACCCAGACTGTGATTTAAACTCACAACATTGCGACTCTCAATTCGCACTTTTGCCGAACCCTCACATCCATTTCTGTGGTTGGGTGCTCCCAAGACACCTCCACCGCGTATGCGGCAAGAGAATTCCATGTCATGCTAACTAAGAAATTGGCGAAGCAAGGTTTCTTCCACAATAGTTATGTCAAGTAAATAATTGAGCAGACATACATCTGTGTAATTCACGGTGGCTGCCATTCACCGTGACACCCGCTGCGGTCTCAATCACAGTTTGACTCTTGATTATCTACCCAGGGTAATAGGGCAGAGGGGCGACCTGGACAAAACGGAAACACATAATACCGAAAATGTAAATGAGGCTATACAAATGTATGTATTGTTGACCTCCCTACAATGCAAGTCATGATGTAGGCTGTGAAATTATGTGTATTGCTTCATATAAAGTAAAATCGGTTGGTGTTTTCAGACATTTGAGCACAGAATCACTGACCGACGACGAGTGAGGAGCAGATAAATGTTTAACTAGAGTGCCCACATATATTTTTTGAAAGCACAGTTAATGCTATATTCTTTGGTTATATCGGTAAAGTCAGATAGATAGAAAACAATAATAAAGTGAATACAAATATCACGACGTTTCGATCGCAACACAAGCGGTCGTCATCAGGAAAAGGAGTTAACCTTTAAAGGCAAACTGTTTATAAAGGTTTGGAGATGGGCGTAGCAGCACCAGCAGCATGGGCAGGGCAGCAATGTCAATGCAGGAACAATGCCAATGCAGCAGCAATGTCAATGCAGCAACAATGTCAATGCAGCAGCAATGCCAATGCAGCAAAGGGCCGCTAGGAAGTCACTGCACCCCGCTCCACACACCACACTGCTGACGGTGGAGGTTGATTGACAAGAAAACACAAGTCAAGTCATGACCCAAAGTGGTTGATAACATCTTTCCAATGATTGTTGAGTCTATAACCTTCTTCTCGGTTGAAATTGTCTGTGTCTGTATATTTGGATGGCTTCATGAACGAATCTTTGTTGATAGCCAGTAGGCTTGCAAAGTACCATCGTCTTAGAGAAATCAAATTCTTGTGAGCTAGCTGCATTAAAATAATGATCAGCCTTGGCAAAGTATTGGTCCTACTGTGTTTCAAATCTGCCTTATGTTCACGAACACGGTCCGAGACATGTCGCTTAGTTTCTCCAATGTAACTGCTGTCGCAGCTACAGCTTAGTTTGTAGACGCCGGGATATTGCATGTCAGGAATTTTGTCCTTCACATATGGGATCAGATCACGAATTTTATGTACTGTGTTAAATCGGACCTGCATCTTGTGTTTGTTCATGATATTGGAGATCTTTTTGGTGACCCCTGCTATGTATGGCAGGGTGATGGTTTTTATTGGATCCTCAGATGGCTCCTTCCTCACGGTTGGGGTGATGGCTTTGCGGATTGTGTAGTCTGAATATCCATTCGCCTTGAGGGCTTGGTGTACGTGTTTGAGTTCACTGGTTAGGTGTTCATGATCGGAGATGCTTTTGGCTCGCCATCGAAAAAACATGGCCACTGCATCTGGAACGCTCTTCGTTCTGATATTAGGAAGCGACTGGAGCTATGCACTTTTAAACCATATAGATTGAAAACAAATTTCTACGAAACATTTCTTGTGTCTAGTTTGTTGTCCTTCCCCCGCACCTCCGATTAACACGGTTGGCTACGTACGGTGCGAAAGACGTTCAAAATAGATACACATACAGTGCGCAATCGGGATAATCTGCCCATGTATGATCGAGAGTTTAACCTTCACTGTAGCTTCCCTCCTTCCTCTCGTCGCCACACACAATCCCACATCTCCCTCCCACGCCGTATCATCAAAACAGTGATTGATAAGACGGCAGCGGAGGGCACACCCCGTGGTACCGGGTGGAAATGGTGAATTAGCGCTCGGGGGGAAGGGGAGGCTGCGTTTAGTGCACATATCCTCCGGTGTGACACATTAGCTGGGCAAACTGCAGCGTACAGGGATTTTAGCCATAAACGCATGCAGTTGTGGTGTTTGTAACCCGATAACTATGCACCAAAGTGGTTGAAAGCAAGAGAGAGAGAGAGAGCCTAACATATATGTATAGTTTTTCTGCATTAAACCAAATGTTGTATGCACTTACAAACACAAACAGAAAATAATCGCATTGGTCAATATTATGGTTGCGAGCGGACACGCTGACTGCGCATTCTTGTTGGGTATTTGTTTAGTTCTGGCTCTCTATGCACCGCACGTGAACTGTACCGCCAATGTCCTTGTGTTGTCCTTCCCCCGCACCTCCGATGAGCACGGTTGGCTGCGTAGGGTGCGAAATAATTTCAACATATAGACTCACACACACGTAAGCGTGTAACGTTTAAGTTCTAGCGCAGGGTTGGAAGTCGAGACGCCAGTGACTTGGGCAGGGTTTCATCCGGCATTGGATTTTTTAAATTGTATTTGACCAGGTAAGGCGCACTGAGCTCTATAGCTCTTTTTCAGGATGCGACCTGGCCACAAATGATAGGTCGCGACCTAGGCTGCTGCTGCTGCTGATAATGATGACTTTAAGCCAGTGCATCAACAACATCCTTTTGTTTTTTTCCTGAGCTTCCATGCTCTCGCCTTCACCAACCCACGCTGACCAGCGTGGTGAAGTATGGTCAAATATTCCCCCGCAACCCGCATGTTGCAGCAGAGGCCCTCATCCAGCAGTGTACTGACTTAAGGGGCCGTCTACCGCGTGCTTCAGGGTGAGAAGATATGTCCGGGGCATGTGGTACCCACTCTGAGCTTCCGTAATACCGCACCAGTGGTGAACTCCCCAGTGCCGGATTATCCTTGCAGCAAAAGTGGCTACATTTGTGGATACGGGCCCCGCACTTTCAAGGGCCCCGCGCTCATATGCGTTCAAGCTATCAATTCCGGTTCAGTGATTCTGCACTTGCTCTATTACTATAGTACTACATACTGCCTTCAACTTTGATGAGCGACTGGGCGTTTAAGGTTAGCGATTTGTCGTATTATCTGGCTGTATAGGCTCATTATAGTCGTAAATGTTGCAGGCCACGCACTAGCTTAATCCCGGCACTGGAGCTGCCCAAACGCACGCCACGTGAAGGGACTAGCGAAAAGAAAGCAAAGCGATCACCAATGTCCGCTCTAGACAAGTGATACACAGCAAGAGTCTGCACGTAAGCGCACTTATTGGGAGCGAGGCCAAGTGCGTTTGTATCTGAAGAAGTGTGCTTGCACAAGAAGTTGCCCTTTGAAACTCCCCCACCGGTGCAATGTAAACACGTGTTGCTCATGTCAGAGATGTGCTTTAATGAGGTGTGCTTAAATCCAGCGTCTACTGCACTTGTGTCATATGCCAGAACTATTTTGCAGATTCCGTTCTCATGTCAGGGCTTCGGTGCCGTGCGTAGCCAACCGTGCCAATTGGAGGTGCGGGGGAAGGACAATAAGAAGAAGAAGAGCTGAGCGAGGGGCGGATGGTGGTGTCGTCGGAGGTCGGTCTGTGCCGCGTGTGCCCCCTCGTGGTGGTTTTCAAGAGGAGCTGGCCCAGCTGACACAAGTCACGTTGGGAGGACACCGCCGAGGGGGGAATTCGGCACCAGTGAACGATGGGAGAGCTCGTCGAGCGTGCAGGCGGTGGTGCGATGGCGCAGGCTGGAGGGGGGCCCGGACGACGGGGCACAGATTTAGGGGGGGGGGGCAAATCTAACCGAGGGGACAATTTCATCCCTTGCACCCGGGGACCATTTTAGCCACGCCACACAACCGAATAAGCGGCTCAAGAAAACCCATCAATGAACACATGTGTCCGCGGGTTACGTGATGATTATTCTTTTTTTTTTACGGTGACATTGTTGCCAGAAAGATGTCAATGTGTTTGCAGAAACATCTGCTTATGAATGTATCGGTATTCTCACCGCATGCGCAAAAACCCACTTGCCATATACACACCCCAGTGTCCACGTGTCCTGTGACAGTGGCGAGCAATTGATGGCAGACTAGTACTCGTGTGATCAGTCGGTAGGGCGAGTCATTGTCACTGACATGACCAGGTCACAATTGCTTGCCGTTATCACAGGGCCTGCAGTTCGCACATTCACGTTCTGCCATTTTCACATCAGGGCTGTACGACACATTCGACCACTTTCGAGGCGTGACGTAGCCAAACACGGCGGCGTGTTGCATAGTATCGACGCGGCTCGATCATTGCAACTCACTTCTCTACGGAACGTCTGGCAGAAGCCATCACCAAGCTGCAGGTGTGTACAACATTCTTTGGCACGAGCCGTGACGGCTACTGCAAGATCCGACCGTGCCCGTCCAGTGCTCGCCGAGCTGCATTGGCTTCCGGTTGCCGAATGAATTTACAAGGTCGCACTCGTTACACACAACGGTATTGCCACAAATGAAGCACGATACCTTGCTGATCTCGTCAAGGAGCATAAAACCATCACCACCGATCTCCGGTCGTCCTCGCGGCAGATTCTGGCTTTGCCATCGAACAAAGATGGTTACTTTATCTCGCGCGCTCTCAGATAGGCTTTTGCGACCGTCTGGAACGCTCTTCCGATATTAGGAAGCAACTGGAGCTATGCACTTTTAAATCATCTAGATTTTAAAACTCATTTCTTTAGAACTGCTTTTTGTGTTTAGTTTGTTGTCCTTCCCCAGCGCCTCCGATTAGCACGGTTGGCTGCGTACGGTGCGAAGCAAGTTCAACATAGATACCTCACAAAGTCTGGTGGCAGCTCAGCACGAATCAGGAGTATGCTCTTAGCTACTGGCTATGCTCATATGAGAACACGTGTGCAACCAAACTGCTTGTGCTCACTGTATTTGATATAGTACATGTATTTGTAAACACATGCAAATAATGTATGTTCTCATATATGTCCAATGTGTGTGTATTCCATGAAGTGAACTGCATTTTTTTTATAAAAGGCACTGCAGAAATATTCTTTATCATTGCCAATTATTTACCCAGGAAAGCTTGAGACTCGAAGCACATTTTCTGGGAGTCCTGCATTGGGATTTTTAGCCAATTCAATGCATGAGCGTTTGGCTTCGTGTGGAAACCAGAGCACCGAGAGAAAACCCATCACGTATACGAGGCGTTGGCTCTGAAATCTCATGGCCACCTCACAGCCACTGTTCACGTCCAATGCCTTCCTCGCTAAATGTTGTCTTGGTGCGTGACCACCTGGATTTTATTAACTATATCAACTTTTTTTTAAAAGACGCCTTTTTACATAATTGATATATAATTGAATTGTAATTCACTGCATATTGTAAAGCAATTTTTTTTCCGAGATGAATGACAATGGTTTCTGCGTATATTGCTGCATGAAATTTAACATGACCACGGCATTTTGGAAAAGCTGGGTTTTAAAAAAAAAATGTATCATCCATGTTCAAATTACATACCTCGACTCGAAAGCTGTTTTAAAAACAAATTGTTAACCGGCGCGAAACACATTTTTATTTTAATCTTCACATTTTCTTGGTACTATAATAGTCAATTGTCCCATGTGTATTAAATTGCCCCCTGTGTCAGCCTAGTTGTTACCCACAATGGCAATGCATCAAATTCCAGAGGTGTAACGGTTCACACCTTACCTCTATTACAATGTAATGAATGTCAGAGCCACGAGCAGCTGCAGGGGATCATACGAACCCATTATACACCTTTCTGAATCGAAAAAAACCCCGCATTCTTACGTGATTCGACAAATGCATTGTAAGCTTAAGAATTTAATATATTCATGAATCAGCGCATTATTACACCTACATTATGTACCATTTAGAGTTGTGAAAAACGGACTTGACACTTTGTTAAGCATGTCTTTAATTACACCCTCAGCATTTTGTGGTGTTCTAATTATAAGAATATGTTCTTAGTAATAAGAATGTTCTTAGTATATTTTAAAACTATGTTTTTGTACCAATTATTTAAAAACACGTTTGTTATTATTGTATTGAGACTCAGCAGAAAAACTCAGACTCTGTAACATGTCAGTTGTGCAGAATAATTTTTTATTAACAAAGCTCAACATGGGTTTTTTGGATGAGATCTCGTAAATATGAATGCGGTTGTCGCCTAATGATGTTGGTTGTAATTACTGGCGAAACGTCGTACTCAGATTGTAAATGTTGTGGATTTACTCTCCAACACACCGGTTGTGCTGTACTGGTAACGAATTGGCATGTTCTGTTTACGTGACAAATTTTACTAATTGGCTGTGTCGGGTGGTGGCGGATTTAACGACACATTTATATATTTACGCGATGTAACCCAAAAAAAACCACCTGTATTATGGATGATATTGGTCGCGAAAGCCTACGTGTTAAACAACGCTCAACACAGCCGCTATGTTTAACCTTAAGCATCTGAACTAAGAGAGTGGTTGTCAACCACGTGTAACGGTTTGTTTAACAGGACTGAAGATACTGAATGTTAACAATAAAAAAATTATGCTACATTTTTCCGTACTTCGCTTTTTTTATGATTCTGCAAAAAACCTCCCATGTTATAGGAATCATACAACACAGCCCCGCACCGTGGAGAGTTTCGTTGGCACGTCGAGGGCCATCTTAAAACCACTGCTGTGTCTGCAGTTGTCATCCGTACGTGGCAATGAATGAATGAGTGGCTTGCAATCCCTACTCTCTCATTTAACTTTGTGCAAACAAGCACTGCTGTGCGCTAATTGGTATTCACTCAAAATCTATTGTTGTGCGACTCGCAGATGGCAGTGAGGAGGTGGCTGGCGAGCTGTTAGCCTTCTCTTTTAAATGTTTTTACTTTCTCTCCAGCTCTGCTCGCACCATTAGAAACAGGGATTTCCTTGTTTGCAGATTTTGTTGAATTCATCTTTGGGCAATATTTGTTTCTTGCGTTATAAGTGGATTGACAGATACACATCTTGAAATTAATCAATAGTGGCACGATGACTTTAGATCAAACATTTTCCTCGCTCACACTTCTCCTTCTCCTCCGATCAAATCGTGAGTAGGCACCAGCTGTGAATGTGGGCTGGTGGGTGGGTTATGGGGAAGTGGTGGGAGTGCATGTGTGTAAGGAGAGACATACTATCAGCCACAGTGGCGAGACGTTAACTACCTCGCCTGGTATGCAGGATGAATGTGGGTTCGATCCCGACCCCAGCGCCTGTATATTTGGAGTTTGTATGTTCTCCCTATGGTCGCATGGATTTTTCTGTGCGTCTTCCGGTTTTTCCCTCCACGTTTAGAATCAACATGCATTTAAAGTACTGTATGTGGCTGCTGATATAAATGCCCACGTGATAAGCCACTTCGCTGAGCTATCGTTTGTAGCCAGGTCGTTTCTGAAAAAGAGCTGTATACCTCAGTGGGCCTCACCTGGCAAAATACTAATATATCTTTTTAGTTTTTAATGAGTCATATAAACTACATTCCCGTAGAAACACACCGTGGGTTTTTTGTGAGTTCGTCACCATCTGGATACTGGTGTCCGCATCAAGGCCCTTCTGGGCGAACCCACTTTGAGTGGTTACATTTTATGAGATCTTTTCTCTCCCCAGCACTCCGTTCTCGTTTGCTGTGGCCCACGACAACGGTGGCTCGCAAACGAGAGCAACAAACTCACTTCCTCGTGCAAAACTGTCTCGCGCTTGACAGCCCCACGCTTGAGTTGTACAATGAACACATCTGGTCTTTAGGAAGTTTCCTGGGTTTGCATAGAACATTGAGGTCTCACTATTGTGTTTTATTCGTTCTTTTTGAATTCTGTCTGTGATATCCTGCTTGAAGGTGGCAGAGTAGTTGGCGCACTGCATTTCAAGTTCAACCACCATGGTTCAATACCTTGTCACAGCTAACATGGCGAGTGATATAATAATGGATCCTGGGCCTCCCCAATCTCGACTCAGCCTCAAATGAGTACGTAGTACAGTGTGTTAACTTGGGAAGTGGTCGGCCACATACGGCCGGGCTCGGTTCTGGCCACATCACCCCCTCGTGCCTTGTGCCGTCTGCATAGGTACTCGTGAACGACACTTCCATCAGTCGATACGGCTATACATGGAAGCTTTGCCTTTGTGTGTCTGGTGGTCCTTGAATGTTCGCTCGCAGCTTCTGGGATTCGTCACCTCCTGCAGAGAAAATGAACGTGGGGTTGTATCAAACATAGCGGAAATTCTATCAAGCGTCATGATGCGAAGTCATTTCATCAGTATTCTTTCCCAAATTTTCGTAGAATTTTTACATTTTTATAAACCCAATCAAGTCAAAACGTAATATTATTTGCACACGGCTTGCAGCAAATCATCAACACTCTTGCACGCACGGCTCGACCGCACGTATTCTGAGTGTACACACGAATACATCAACGAGTGCACCCCCGCATGCCCCCCCATTTGGGCGAGTCACCTCAGTTTGCAGGTGAGCTGGCTCAGTTGAAATCTCTTCAGCCGCCTGAGCGCACAGTTGGCCTGCGGCGCCGGGGACGGCTCCGCCTGGCCACTCTTGCGGGCCAACGGCCGCCGGGCCCCAGGCTGTGCCCGGCCCCCCGGGTCGAAAGAGTGCGTGATGCCCATCTCGGCAGCCGAGGGTCCCTCCTCGGAGAGACGGCGCGCCGTCGCCAGGCCCGGCTCCACCGCGGCCTCCTTGACTCCGTCCGCGACCGCGACGACCGCGTCCGCGTCCCGGCCCCCGCGCTCGGCCCCGTGAGGAAGGAGCGCCAAGGGTCCCGGATTCTGAGATTCCGCCCAGAGGTCGGGACGCCGGGGTCTGCGGCGCCCGGTGCTGCTCAGCGGTTCGTCCTCGCTGATGCTACCATCGCTGGGCCGGCTGGAGTCCAGGGAGAGGCCGCTGGGTCGACGTCCCGCGCTGCAGCAGGACTGCGCACGCAATGCAGACACCGGGGAATGTGGTCGCACAATCCAAATCTCAGTTTACCGCTTGAGGTGGCTCAGAGCAGTATCGTAGCATCGTTGGCACGGGATATGGTGCACGTCATAAAATAATAAAGTATATGTGTTATTTTCACATTGCATCATTCATGCATATTGCAATCTCAAAACAATTTAGAATGTGTACCGTGCACAGGTTTTGTATAGGAGCATGGGAAAAGCAAGCGAAATTGGTGCCAACAATTGCCTGAAGCTCAGCGATCCCACGTGGTATGATTTGTCCAACTCCATGAAATAGGGAGCCCTGTCCAATGTCCCCTCTTCATAGCCTGGCCCTTAAGCCCCCGTGGCCTGCGGGCCTCAGTGCAGTTGCACCGCTGTACAAAAAAAAAATCGCGCCTGCAAAAACATTCTCCGCAAAAAGAGACTAAACCTGATGCTGACAACAAAGCATACCAGATGCAACCACCACAAAAGTAATTGTATGCAAATGAAGAATCGGTGCACAATAAGTGCACGTGACTCACTGATGGAGGCTTCCTTTACAATGAGAATTAGCTACCGCCTCCCACCCATCATTCGTCCCCCAGCCTTGTTGCCACGCCGTTGTCCCGCGGGCAGACGAAGCCCGTGCAAACCGCAGTTATTAACAATAAGCATTTATCAGGGCACCTCCCGCAAGGGATTAGCGCTGACGTGAATGTCACCTTCGATGACGCGACGGAGAGGAATGTGTTGTTGACGCCAGAGACTCACCTCTCCTCGTGCACCATCCAGCGATGTGAAAATCCCTCCATATGTCCCTGGCAGATCACACACACGGTCTTTGTCCCAGCTCACTGAACTCTGACCTACAGTTCAGGATGGGGGGGGGGGGTAGGCAAAATTTGGAATGCTGGTGAATATTCTCTTTTAATGAGGAAACAGAAACGATTACAACCTGTATTGGTAAAAAATAAAAAAAACTTCTTCGGTGCTTCATGTTGGTCGGCGAAAAGCGAGCGGGATTAAATTGTGGCTTGCTTGAATTGGCGGAGCGTTGATTGGTAAAAAGTGTTTCCTCGTGTTTTATTTGTCTCTCATGTCTGTCATCTAAGATTCATTATTGCCCTCTTGCCTGTTATAATTATGCACAAATGCTTATTTTTTTACATCAATGTACAGTATTTGCCAATATAAAAAAAAAACACTAACGTGAACATTTAATTTAATTTTCTTGCAATTCATACGAGCATTTATATTTGTAAAAGTCCTTAGGCCAAACATTTCCATTGACCTGTAACCTTCTGAAGGTCAACCTGGTTCCAATAAAACCATGTGACTCACCGTTCGACATAATCTCCACAGGAGCTGGTGCTTTTACAAGCAGGACATTGTCTTACACGTTTATATAGACTGCAAAATGACTCGTTTATTGGTGTTATATTTAAACTGAGGTTCTCACTCATAGCAATGACGTGTCTCTTCATACCATTTATATGGTGCTGTTCTGTATAACTGTATTTATTGTCTGTGCTATAGAGGCCTCGCTTGAAACAAAGGTAATATTATTCTCAAAGGCTTCTCACCTTGTTATGAAGATTTACCACCATGTACAGACACGTTATGAGAAAGCCATTCGTGCTCATAGATCCAATGCACTGTTGTCTGTGCAACTATCAGATTTGCAAGTAGAAAAAGTAGTAGTCAAGTTAAAACACGTTGACACCAGAGTTCTCTTGTTGCGTTAGATTGCGCCTCAACATATGGACAACCCTTTGATTTTGCTGGCGTTTAATCGGGCAAATCCCTCATGGTTAACATAACTGTATAATACAGTTGGTTCATATTTTCGAGAGTTAATCACGTGTCCCCCCCCCCCCCCCCATTAGTCACTTTCAATCTAATTTGGAAAATGGACATATTGGCGGGTGCACCGGTGTAGCATAACACGCCGGGTCCTCATAAAACCATCTGAAATCTAAATTTGAATTGACATTCGTCTTCCGACTGCTTCGACATCACGAGAACTGATTTTGACGTACTAACCACTCCGCCTAGATTTTCTGACCGGGGTTGCGGAGCGCGCGGGAATACAAAAATATTCTTGCAAAAATTGTGGCTTTTTTTTTCCCCCCGCGCACCGGTGTACCACCGATACGTTAAAATGGTAAAAAAATATATATTAAACCCCATTGAGAGCCATGTATAAACCTCTTCTGTCCGCGTCGACGCTGAAAGCGCAGGTGCTGGAGCAAGCCGACCCGCTGCTCGATTCCTCCACTTGGCGACCCGTCGCTGAGTCGCGAGACCTCCTGCGGAGGGCCCGGGAGCCCAGGTGGGCCGCCACCTGTTCGGCAGCTGAGTGCACATGGGCCCTGTGCGTCTCCCCGGCTGAGAGGGCCTCGCTCAGGCGCTGCCCGGCGAAACGGCAGAAGGCAGTTGTGGACAGTGCAAAGGCAGCGCATCAAACTCCATTGTTGTACTGAACCATGTCCCCCCCCCCAGACACATTAATACTTCACCAACCTTCACTGCGGGGCATCAGTGCAGGTTTGTGAAGTATGGTGGAGGACGGTAAAATAACTGCAGGGCGTTGGGAGACCCTTATCCAGCAGTGGATTGACAAAAGGGTTGAGTGTGTACATGTGGGTGTTTGTGGATGCGAGTGTAAGGATGTGGTGGTGCAGTAGTTCCGATTCCTGGCGATGGCTAATATCCATGGCAAGTGGTAACGAAAACCTAGTGTGTTTCTCCCCAAGGTCGACTCAGAATGAGTATCTGGTATGGTACGATAAAACAAGCACCGTAGATACAAATTGTGACCGGCAGTGGTTCTGCCCAAATCCCCCACATCAGCCGCGCGTAATATGTAAACCGGTCCTGGACCATCTGCACCGACCACCATTGTGAAGTTTAGTCAGAGAACCTCCATGATTGACAAAAGCAGTGGATTGTCACAGGGTTGTACATTATTATAATTTGGATTACATAGTATAAATGTGTCGTTCACCTACCTCCATCCAACACAGCCAATTAGTAAGGTTTGTCATGCAAATAAAACGTGCCAATCTGTTATTACTTCAGCACACCGGTGTATTAAGAGAGCAAACCCACAACATTTACAATTGAGCACTTGGGATTACTGTAATAATTTAAAGCGATTGTTCATATTTGGTGGCTGAATATTAAAAGTCATTTTACAAACGAGAGCTCTTGAAATAACTTACGAGGCATTCCAGTGGCGCTGTGCTTGCTGAGCCAGATTAACACACACGCCGCTGAGGTGTCGGCATCTGGTGTAACACGTGACCCCCAGTTAGCCCACTTGCATTGAAGGCGCTTCCACAATAGAGGCAGGGCTGGCGTGAGCGCGAGACAAAGTGTTCTCATCCCCTGCTGGCTAGGCTAAGTGAAGGGACCCTTACCGCACAATGCAGCACATTCTCAGTTACACCGGGCATGGGAGGAAGGAAGCATGAATTGGGGTTTGTTCCATTGATGTCACATTCGGTGCCATTTTCGTCCTCCCAGTCTATGTCGCTCTGTAGAGCACAATGTGGGCACTGCAAAAAATGAGGCAGACAAAATGAGTGCAGTATATATATATTTTTTTACCGAAAGCATGACTTACTGTTTGTTTATTATTTTTCATACCTGTGCAAAGGTGTGCATAGCCGACACGAAGGGCATCGTTGTGGTTGATCACGTGCTGTGCTACCAGCGCCCCCCCCCCCTCATAACCCAAGCTTGAATCCTGCCTGTGCACATTATCAGTGGTGATCACTTTCTGAAACTAGCCCGGAGCCCTCCTAGGGTGGCTCAGCCTTAAATAAATGCATTGTGTAGCTTGTGAAGAGTGGGTCACTAGATCACACACACGTAGTCATGGCGTTACTGCCACCGGTGCTGTGCTGGGGTGAGATACTATTTTGACCTCATCGCGTTTGAACCCCAGGATATATATATATTCTATGATAGCGATGACTCCTCCTGTGCGTTAGAGTTACGGCTAACTCCCAGAAGAATGGCCGAAACTGGCTGGGGGATTACGCTACCATGGGGGGAGGAGTGTTACAAATAATGTACCATATTCTGACCCCAGGGTCAGAAGTTAATCGGGGTCAAAATACTATTCCACACTGGCATTAATAGATGCTTTCCCATCAGCATTTCCTCTAAAATCTAGAAATCTGAAAATCTAGTATGTATGTATGTATGTTCAACTTCTTTCGCACCGTACATGGCCAATCTAGCTGGAGCACATACACCAAGCCCTCAGGATGAACGGATATTCTGACCGTACAATCCGCAAAGCTGTCTCCCCAGCCATGGGGAGACAGCCATCTGGGGATCCAACCAATACCATCACTTTGCCATACATAGCAGGGGTTACCAAAACGATTTACAAAATCTTAAACAAACACAAGATCCAGGTTCGTTTCAACACAGTACACAAACTCCGTGATTTGATCCCATCTGTAAAGGATGTGATTCCTTATATGCAATACCCGGGTGTCTACAAATTGAGTTGTGGCTGCTGCAGCAGTTACATTGGGGAAACGAAACGACATGTCTCGGACCGCGTTCGCGAACACAAAGCAGATCTTAAACACGGTAGGACCAATACCTCTGCCGTTGCTGATCATTGTTTCAACACAGTGGGCTCACACGAAATTTACTTTTCCAAGACGAAGGTACTCTGCAAACCCACCGGCTATTATCAGAGATGTGTACTCTTTGGTTCTATTCGGTAAAGTCACGTAGATAAAATAAAAAAAACAAAATAAAAGAAAACAATTATCTACGTGACTTTACTGATTAAAACCAAAGAGTATGAATCCTTGCAGTCACGAAAGCTTCAAATCTAGAATCAGAGATTTGTTTATGAAGCCATCCGGATATATAAACACAGACACAACCTCAACCGAGAAGATTGGTACAAACTGAGCAATCATTGGAAGGACGTTATTAACCAGGTAAAGTCTTCACTGACTGTTTCCATCCTACCTGCCTATGTCAGCTGTTATTTCCGACTCTGTGTGTCTCTTTCTCTCTTTCTCTCTGTGCATCTCTCTCCGGTCTCTCTCCAGTGACCCAGGTGCTGCCGCGGGGTCCACTTTCTGCCCCGCCTCCATCCCCCCCCCACCCTACTGCGAGGCCTATATAACCTCGTGCCACAGCAGATCTCTCCCGCCTACTTCAGCAGTTTTTTTCTTGCTGTGGTTGTCCCACCTGATGACGATTGCTTGTGTTGCGATTGAAACGTCGTGATCTATTATTTTTCTACCTACGTGACTTTGCCGAAAGAATCAAAGAGTATGGATTCCTGCAGTCATGAAAGCTTCAAATCACGTGTTTTGATAACGCGAATTGGATATAACACGATTAATGTATTACGGAACACATAATTACAACGCGGATTCGAATTGGATATAACACGATTGAGTGAACGGAACTACGTCGCGCGAGTAGGGAATAAGCGGCCGTGCGGCTGCCTCGGTGTAGCGTCACACAAGGCGGGATGCTGCTGGATGCTTCTTGACGCTACCAACCACACGCCTCAAGTCATTGTTCAGCCTGCGTATGCATTTTGCGTGTTATCGCGGACCGCACTTTACCCTATGTTATTTGTTATAACGCGATTTTTTTCATAACGCGATGTTCTTTAAGAACGGAACTGCCGCGTGATAGAACAGACTGTGCTGTATTTGGCCCCTTCTTCCCACGCCGGTCAGACCCCTTACAAGAATTAGGCCTACCCTCACTTTACTCCACGACACGTGACTTTCCATCCGACTGTGGCTCCGGAGCCGCATGCTGCTCTTCGAGGACTGCTTCTTGACGTTATTTATCAAGGATCACCACCGGCTCGCATTCACCACACAGTGCATTGCGGCTCTAGTTGTTATTTTTGGTCTGTCGACCCCTGTGCTAGGTGGACTGCCGCCCCAGTAGCGTTTCACCACTGCAGCATTTCACCTTGGTTTTTAAGTCAAAAGATTTCTATATAGCTGTGGGTAACCGTTTTTGTTAAACTTTATTTTATTTTATTCGGTAACCGATAATGCAAACCACCCCCCACCGGATTTAAACAACACCTACGGAAAAGCGGCGAGCGTGGTACGGAGCAGAGTGCACGTGCCGTTATCTGCTACGGCTCTTCTCTCCGATTCCCCTTTACTGGCTGTGGTTTTCCTCTTCGTAAACGGTGCAGAAACGTTGTGCACCCACGGCACACAACAAGCTGCCTGTTCAACATAAAAACCTGAAACTTCATCTTCTCCCGCTTTGTGTGTGTGTTTTTTTCCACCCCCCATCCCCTATCTCTGCCACTCGGAACTGATGGTTCATAATGACTTGGCCGAGGTCTGCAACTCCCTTCCCGTCACAGACACGGAGATGAGCTTGCATTCCAGTGTAATTTGTGGGGGAGGAGGGGGGGGGGTTCAACATTTATTTCTTTCATGCGTGGTGCAGTTGATAATAGGTTTTTTCCCCTTTTTGCTGGCAACAAAACACCAAACTGAAACCTTTTACAAGGAATCATGTCTGCATTAACCACAATACTTGTGGTCAGAATGCAAACAAAAAACATACTCTGATAATACGTGCATTGTCCTTGAAACTGATTGGTCCACACCAGAGACAGCTTTCTTTTGAGCCTCGGCTCAAACGGTGTTAAACCAGAGAACGCCAAAAGGCGTATGCCAGAGGTACAGTTGATTCACGTTTCAAAAAGCAATGCAGTATACATATCAGTGTGGGTGTGTGAAGGATGCGTTTGTGCTTGAGGAAGCCTCTTTTGCGTGTACGTTCATGTTTGAATACTGATGTGTCCTTGCTGTGACCGGAAGGTTAAAGGGCAACGAATATTTGTTGGCCAGCCTTAGACGTTTGAGGGATAAACATGTAGGATATGTGAATACATGCGGTTAACCAACTACACAGATGACAAAAATGTATTCTGCATCCTAATTTTAAAATCAGATTAAACATTTCCTTGTTTATGAGATATCCCCACCCCCCCCCCCCCCCCACGATTACATATTTCTTTTTTTCCACACTTCTTGCCAAGCCTCTTGCTAAATCGAGGTTTATGCTACACATCGCAAATACCTTTGCAATATTTTTCCAAACATTAGGACGGGTGCATTGCAATTTTTTTGTTATGCATGAAAAATTCATCTCCGAGAACAACTTCCACGAATTGATTTAAAAAAGACCACGATACGCGTGGGGGAGCGGGGGGGGGAGGCACTTTGAAGGACATTGGTGAAATTAACTTTCTAACGGCGACGTGAAATGAACTAAAGTCCTAAGCAATGTGTTCTGTGTCGCCGTGCTGCGGCTGCAAGTTCACCTGTTTGGGTACAGCTGCTGTGCCAGGCGGAAGGCCGTTGCGATGATGATGATGATGCTGCTGCTGCTGTCCCACAATGCTCGCTGTGCAGCGGTGCTTGGCCGACGACCCACAGGAGCCTCCGGGCGAGAGCTCGGCAGGGCCCACGTGGCCAAGTCGCCGCCTGAGCCGCTCGATTTCCAGCGCCTGCGACTCCACCATTCTCCGTAGCCTGGGCGCGCAGAAAGCACGGCGCGTCGTTGGCACCTAGCTGGTCTCGTCGAATAGTGGGAGCCAGCGTTCTTCGCTAATTTTCGGGGGGTGGGGGAGGAGGGGGGGCACTTTCACCGATAAGCCATCATCAGTGTGAGTGCCGCCACACCGCCTGCAAGGGATTTTTTTTCACGTGTGCGTATTGTCGGGGGACCGCATGTCAGTGGGCCACACGAAAGGCCACCACGGAGGCCGCCAGTAGCCCGCGGGCCTTGCAATGAAGAACACTAGCATAAACCACCGCACAAACTCTGGTCATCCTCGCAACAGCGGCTTTGGGCTAACCATCGAACAAAGACGGTCACTGCTTCGCGCACTTTCCAGATGAGCTTTTACGGCTGTCTGGAACGCTCTTCTTTCCGATATTAGGAAGCCACTGGAACTATGCACTTTTAGATCACCTAGATGCAAAACTACATACTACTTCAGAACTTCGTTTTTGTGTTTAGTTTGCTGTCCCTCCCCCCCGCACCTCCGATTAGCACGGATGGCTACGTACGGTGCGAAAGGAAGTTCAAGGTACATACGTGCATCAAGGGGCCCTCGTGTAAGGAATTCAATGAGGCCCCCTGTCCAATTTCGTCACCCGCCCCAACCATCGCCCCTCTCTCTTTGTAGTCCAGCGCTGGGCCCCTCCGGCCTGCCCTGCCCGCTGAAATCTACATCCGCCGCCTGGCCCACTCAATCGCGTGCATCCACAGCCCTGGGTACAATTGCACCAGACAGCCTGCCCAACAGGTTTGGTAGTAATCGTTGACTGTACGAGGATGGAAAATGTCAAGGGTTGCTACTGTATGGCCATTCAACTTACTTTGCGATGGGTTTTTAAAAAATAAATATGGACAGACTGGTGTGTGTGTGTGTTTACGGTGAGAAGAGGTAGTGTAGCGGTTAGTGCGCTGCATTATGAACCTGGCGCCCCGGGTTGAACCGGTCGTGGGCCCTTCCCTAGGTCGACTCAGCCTCAAATGAGTGCCTGGTGCGGTGTGTAAACATTGCCACTCGGAAGACAAAGGCGGCCGGGCGTGGTGTTAGCCACCCAACCCCCTCGTGTGCTGTGCTAGCCTGCAAAGGTGCTCGCTAGCAGTACTTGCCCCAACAGTCTGTTAAGGCTACACGAGGGATCTTTACTTTTTGATTTAAAGCTTTCGTGACTGCAGGGATTCATATTCTTGGTTCTTTCGGTAAAGTCACGTATTTTATTATTATTTTATTGTTTCCCTTCTACGTGACTTTACCGAAAGAACCAAGAATATGAGGGATCCTTACTTTTGCTTGGAGTATACATTATGAAACAAGGACTGGCAAATTGTAGTCCTTAAACTATTAGCAAATACAAATGACCCTCAGAAGGATACCAACATCAACACAATGTAGCGATGCATTTCATTGATCCATCGATTACAAATGGATTCTTATTCTCGCGATGCACGCATCACATTGTGTCTGTGAAAATGTCTTTCTTTAATGTGTTCATGCAAATTGTATGCAGGTGATGTGCTCACGTTACGTTTGGGCTAAACGATGAACAACAGTCCAAATAGAGACAACAACCTTGATGGTATTTTTTTACAAACTATATTTAAAAGAGTAATGTTACATTACCTAATAAGTAGTGTTGTGTGAAGCACAACACGAAATCTCTCCAGTATACTAAAGGTACGGTTCACATCCGAGCTTTCTTAAGAAAACCACTTGGCTGACACGTCAATTCCCTTGCATTTTTGTTTTAATATCAGGCATTTGTTTCTTTCAGGGGCGGGGCCAGGATTTTCAGCCCGGGGTGACATTCAACAAATTTTAAATTCAAGAATGATTAGAGAGTCAGGCTGTTGAACTAGACGCCATCGGTTGGCGACACGGAGTCCGCCAGACCGAGTGTCGTACACTTATACGCAGAATGTTTCAGATTTTCGATTTTTTATTTTTTTTCGGTGGTGACAATTGTCTACCCTGTCACCCCCCTGGCTCCGCCCCTGTTTTTTTATATCTGGAACGCCCTTCCGATATTAGGAAGCGACTGGGAGCTACGCACTTTAAAATCATCTAGATAGAAAACTCATTTATTTAGAACAGATTTTTTTGTGTTTAGTTTGTTTTCCTTCTTCCGCATCTCCGAATGGCACGGGTGGCTGCGTGCGGTGCAAACAAAGTTCAATCTGGAATATGCCTCATTTAATCAGATTTCAGAAGCTAAGCAGTTGATTGAGCTTGGATAGTGCTTGGATGGGCGACCACCATCTATAAAAAAGGCTGCAATCGACAGTGTGGGCAGTGCAGCAAAAAAACATTTTTCTGAACTTCGCCCACCTTCATCAACGCATACTGACCAGCGTGTTGAAGTATCGTCATATAGCTCTCACAGTCCGCAAGGCATAGGGAGGTCCTCTATTAGCAGCAGATTTAATCAGGATATGAACAAGACTGCCATCAGAATGTATTATGTATGTTGAACTTATTTCGCACCGTATGTCGCCCACCGTGCTAATCGGGTACACAACAATTTGTCTCAGGACAACAAGCTACACACAAAAAGCTTTAAAAATAATTTTAGTTTTCAATCTAGATTTAAAAGTGTATAATACGTATGTATGGCCGTATGTTGAACTTCTAACATGGACACGTACTTCTGGCACGTGCTGCGTTACAACATCAGCCTTGGGCCCTTGGGTATAAAAGTAACAATTACTGTTTCGACAGACCCATCTGTCACGTGAGCCGCCCCAGAGAACCGGTCAAACTGCACAATGACGATGACACAATCTGGTGACTCAACGAGCACACACCTTAAAACATTAAGCTTCAGCAAGGCGCTGATATTTGTTTAAATAATACTTATCCTTCTTTCGTATGGATTAATAGCAGCAGAATAAAGATGTGATTTTAGATTTGTCATCCAATCAATTGTCTTTTCAGACGCAGAGTGGATCTCGTCCATTCCTCCTTTAAGGGAGTGAAAACAGCGACGGAGTTTTTACGATGTGGGTCGATGTTTTGGGATTCGTGGCCGCACTCGCAGGCCGCCGAATCTTTTTATTGGCGCCACTTGTGGCATCAGGTGGCCCCATCGGCCACGTGGCCCGGTCCCGATTCGGTTGATGGTCGACCACTGGAAAACGTGGAAGGTTCAAACCGGGGAGGTTCAATGGTAGGGTCCAGTATGAGATGTTTATTTCTGACGTTAAATATTATTTATTGTTCAATAATAATATATCAATGTCGATAAAAGTGTTATATATTTTTTTTTTTTATCGAGGCCTTATAGATGCTGCCGCAGTGTAATGGTCATAGGTCACTGGGGTTCATCTCCCGCCTCTATTTATGCAGACACATATATTGGTACACTACAATTTGTCTATCGCCAGGTCGCATGTGATGGAGTCAAGCGTGGGTATTGCCACATCTTCTATGATGTTTGGTCAGCGTGGAAAAGCAGGCCAAAATCACCCTCGAGAGGGCATCTCCGAGACCTCCTGCAGCTGCGTGGGTAATGCAGGGTGGTCCAGATGTCTTGTGACCCCCTTTTAATTCTCTGAAACTTCATATATTTTTTTAAATAAGCTTTATTTAAAACATAAATGAATATGCACGCGAAAGACATTTTAGGGGTCAATTAATTACAATACCCTCCCCCTCTCCGCCTCAAATCACTGCACCAGATTGGGTTATATGATGACGTCACCGTGCTGCTCTATTTAAGACCGGGAGCAGGTGGAGGGCTTCACCATTCTGGCGAGTTGCCCGATGATGCTGGATGTAATTACCAGCGAAACGTCGTACTCAAAATTGTAAATGATGTTGATTCACTCTTCAACACACCGGTGGGCTAAAGTAGTGAACTATTTGTCTTTTGTGAACGTGACACATTTTTTTTACTGTTTGGCCGTGTCGGGTGGTGGAGGATTACGACACATTTATAAATAATGCGATCTAACCCAAAAACTATTATTATGAATAATATTGGTCACGAAAGCCTAAGTGTTAAAATAACATTTGTTGTTTGCACAGGAAAATTATTTTACCAAAGGCGTTTCTATTCCTTGTTTTGCAATATTTTATCGAATCTTATTCCTCACTCTAGATGCACTATTTTGTAATATGTTTCTCTAATCTTAATGTTCATTTTAGTTAAATATTTAATTTATAATTAAGTAATATATTGTAAAAAAATAATCATTTGTTGACTTTTCATTGCTGTATTTATTGTATTTATAATTTTTATGCGACCTGTTGCAAACGTGTTTTTAATTTTAAGTGTTTTGTTGATGAAACCCGATTCAAGAGCTTCTTAGCTCACAGGGCAATTCTCAATCAACTGTTCTGTTCTATAACATGGCAAGTTGTGCCTGACATTTCATTCATTGCAGTAAATAAAAGTGCGCTGTGCAAAAATGCTTTGGAGGAACGCCACAATTTATAATTTGTGCCCACGTGTAAAGAGAGAGAATATTGTTCAGTCATATCTACAACTTTTATCCACTGTATGTTGCTATACATGACGTACACACATAGGCATGCACACACGGCGCAGGAATCCTTAAAAAAAAAGAAGCGTCCGTTCGGAAAAAAATTACAGCATTTGCACACAGCACAAGGACCAAACCACAACCACAATGCATACACGTTGATTTCAATGCAGGTAGGACGCTTATCAGATCCTCCCGTACCTTTATTTCTCTCCCCCCCCCCCCAATCTCAATGCGGAACCTGCTTTCGGTGTGTTTTAACTTCACTGACATTTGGTGATTGGCCAGGCGCAGAGTCGTGACACTGGGCATTGCTCTTGCCACAGTTTAACCACATGAACGTACTGTAACAAGACAAAGACCCCATAGCTGATGTAGATGTGGGGGGGGGTAATAATGCAGTTAGTGAACACCTATTGAGGTATGGCAAGGCACACAAAGGGGTAGTGTGGTCAGTACAACTAAAAAAAAACATCGATTCTTCAACTGAATCATGGTCCCTGAATCGTAACAATTGATCAATATAAGCAGGAAACGGAGCCAGGATTTCAGGCCTGGGTGACATTCAACAAATTTTAATTTCAAGAATGATTAGAGAGTCAGGCTGTTGAACCAGACGCCATCGGTTGGCGACACACTCTGACAAAGCAGTTGTACGGAGTCCGCCAGACCGAGTGTCGTACACTTATACGCAGAATGTCACCCCCCTGTCACCCCCCCTGGCTCCGACCCTGAATATAAGAAGGTGAATTGTTAATTGCCTAGAATATATGCACAGTTACCTTCATCTCCCCATTACTGAAATTGATACGTCACAAAAGCTACCCATTTCAGGTTGACCTAACCTAGGAAAAGCCCAGTCGGCTTCAAGTGCCAACTGCCAATGTTGTACGTAGCCAAGAATCGAACTTGGGTCGCCAATATGTGTGGTGCACAAGCAAATGCAAAGATCCCTTATAGCGCCTTAACAGAATGTTAGGGCAAGTGCTGTTAGCGAGCACCTATGAAGGCCGGAACGGCACACGAGGGGGTGGGTGACCAGCACCACGCCCGGTCGCCTTTGTCTCCCAAGTGGCAATGTTTACACACCGCACCAGGTACTAATTTGATGCTGAGTCGACCCAGGGAAGGTCCAGGACTGGTTCAGATAATTGTAAGTGGTGTTGGCCGTGGGCAAGAATCGAACCTGGGTCGTTGCGCAGCAGGCTGACCGCTACGCTACCGCATGTGTGCACGGGTACATGCACACATGCGAAACATGCAAACACATGCCAGTGCGAGCACCTCCCTTCACCTCTCAATCAGCGTTGGTTCTCTCAAGAATGCAGCTTTGACTGCGAGTGCAACAATGCTTTGTAACAGATTAGTTCCGTGGCTGATTATGACTTTAATAATATTAAAAAGTAGCTTACAAAGGCATGCATATGGTAACATTTCTAGTAAATAAATAAATAACGACCTATCTATGTTATGAGAACAATCAAGAATTGTGAGAGCTTTTGGAATTCACAGCTGATATAAGTGCATTATTAAACTTTTTGGAATCTCCAGCGCAGACCAGTGACACATCTCCTATATCCCAAATGTCTGTGCTTTCGTTAACCTATTGATATTTACAGCCCTTTTTTCAAGTCACTGCCTGGATGAAAGCTTCCCCGTGCTGTGACAGTCATGGGGGTTGTCTGGCCATACCTCACCATGCTGGTCAGTGTGGGTTGGTTCAGGAAAGTGACCGGCAGGATTGGTCCCAAATATGATCCTCATGGCTGGGATTCCCAATTCGTGTTGCTAGGTCCATAGCACAGTGGATTAACCGCCTCGATATCACCCCACCTCATTGTTGACCAATGAAAGTGAACTATAAGTTACAGCACCTCTTCTTACGTCAATCCTAGTGAAAACCTCAGTCAACCTCCACTCAATGGGAGGTCACTCCTCATTCTTTTGCTGATAATAATGCTGCCTGGGACTCCCTCTTGCTCTCCACCTGCTGACTGGTACATCTGTCATTTAAAGTCCAGGCTTAAGATGTTCCACTTAAGATATTCGCGCGTCCGATTCGCATGGTTGGCTACGTATGGTGCGAAAGAAGTCCAACATACATACATTCTTCTCCTCGACCTATGGCTTACCATTTCTATTTGTCCAAATCTAAATCTGAATCTGTCCAAATGATTTGATCACCATGGGTATGCACAGCTCATTGTCAATCCACTGCTGGATGAGGGCCTCCTTTCACCATGTGGGTCATGGCGGTTATTTGACCATATTTGTCAACACTGGTTAATGCAGCTTGGTGAAGGTGGGAAGCATCATAGACGTACAATACAGCAGTGGATATTGCTGCACGACATTCTGCTATCCACAACTTATCCTGTCAGCCTACAACACCTATTATGTACGGTGCATGGTGGACACCCGTTAATCACTATCAAGACTCAACACTGTTCACTTTCCAAGGTCTGCATGAGACCAGGCACATTCCAAGTGATTTAGTCTGGGGCTATCACTGCCCTTCACCCGCACCTCCAGTTAGCATGGTTGGCTACGTTCAGTGCGAAAAAAGTTCAACATACATACCAATGAAACTGCTGCCCCTAATTTCTCACTTAACTTTAGAAAATATATGTAGTGCATCCCTGAGATGCAGTCGCATTTTGGGAACGTACACTAAGATGGATGTTTTAATCGAAAAGAGACTAGATGGCTCAATGGGACACTGTCTACAGGAAAGCCACCCATACGGATGCCTACCTAAAACCTGACTCCCAACACCATCCATCCCATGATTCCCTCATCAAAACTCTACACCATACAGTTCTATGTATTTCCGGCCATTATCACCTAGCCAGTGAACTGGAACACGTACATCAAGCTCTCAAGATGAATGGATATTCAGACTACACAATCCTTAAGCGATCCAAACCGTTGGGAAATAACCATCTGTAGCAGGGGTCACCAAAAATATTTCCAAAATCATGAGCAAACACAAGATCCAGGTTCGATTTAATACAGTATATAAAATTTGTGATCTGATCCCATCTGTGAAGGATGTGATCCCTGACATGCATTACCCCGGCGTCTACAAACTAAGCTGTGTCTGCGGCAGTAGTTACAGTGGGGAAACTAAGCGATATGTCTCGGACCGTGTTCGTGAACACAAGGCAGATCTGAAACACGGTAGGACCAATACCTCGGCCGTGGCTGATCATTGTTTTAATGCGGTGTGCTCACACGAAATTGATTTCTCTATGACGAAGGTGCTTTGCAAACCCACTGGCTATCAACAAAGATTCGTTCATGAAACCATCCATATATACAGACACAATTTCTTGATGACGACCGCTTGTGTTGCGATCGAAACGTCATAGTTTTTTCTTTTTTTCTTTTTGTTTACCTATCTACGTGACTTGACCGAAAGACCCAAATAATAAGATTATAGTGTTCTTTAGGAGCATGTGTCAGGCCTTGTGAGTCGGGATAGGTCCATCACTGTCTGCAATTATGTTCTTGCAGCCACGAGCAACGCCAGCCAAGTCAGCCAATATTTAGTTGTTCAAATAACTTGCCTCGAGTTGCGTTTTGTTCTTTCAGGACAGTCAATCAAATCAGCCTTCATTGAAGGAAGCAGGGAACGTTTTACAATGTCCTCACTTACAAGATGATGTAAAGATGGTTGTGATAACACAAAATATGTGTAATTGCAAGGTACGTCTGTTTTGCAAGTTTTATCTTGCAAAACAGGATTCATCTCAATGGGTTATCACCTGCGGGTTAAAACACACACATTTGCCACGCAAGTTGTATATACGAAGCATCTGCGTGTTACCACACATCAGGATGACTATCCGATGTGCTTTTGGGTTGCCATGATTCCCGATGTTTCGCACCACGTCTGACGTGAGAACTCAACATACCAGGAGGGAGTCCAATTTTCAAGCTGAGGCTGCATCAAGATAGGACGGGGACAGTAACACACCCGGGTTGGGTCACAGGAGCCAATGGAAGTGCGGTGCTGAGTGTCATCAGCGCAGGAATTATGGCCAATTTTGAAAGCTGAAGATGACATTATCCAAGTTAGAGGAGATAGACCCCAGAACGGTCATTGCCAAGAATGGAATCTTAAAGAATGGCCCTGTTGAGAGCTAAGAGAGGGACGAGCAAAACCAGAAGAATGGGTGTGTGAGAGACCCCCTATATATGTACATGTGTTGAACTTCTTTCGCACCGTATGTACAAGCAGGGTGAAGACTTTTTCCGCCTGAGGACGACCGCTTGTGTTGCGATCGAAACGTCCCGATATATTATTTTTTATTTTATTTTTCTCTACCTACGTGACTTTACCGAAAGAACCGAAGAGTAGAATGAAGCCTATGAATGCATTCATGAACTGTGACGGTGTCTGTTTCATCACCAGAATTTAATAATATCCACGTCTGGTTCAAAAGGCCCATTGGCCAATTGACTTAAATATTCAGTTTAATACGTAGGATTTCACGACCAATATCCAAAATACAGGCTTTTTGGGTTAGATCGCGACCTAACCCCCCAAAAAAACTTGTATTATGATTTAAATATTAGTTTATAAAAGCAATTAAATGCAGGCCTTTCCTACATATCAGAACAATAATTTACACCCCTTTTGTCAATCCACTGCTTGATGAAGGCCTCCTCACACACCATGTAGGACATGGGAATTTTTGTTTTACCATACTTCCTCACATTGGTCAGTGCGGGTTAGTGAAGCGGGTGAGAGGCATGACTGGTTCAGACACCACGCAATGTTAGGCGTAGCCTTGTAATCGAACTTGGGTCGTCTGGTTCAAATTGCTGTGTGCAAAGCTCCACTGCCACCACCCACCCTACGCATACACTGTAGGTGTAACGTCTGTATGACAAAGCCTGCTGATTTTATGCTGAAGAAAACTCCAATGATTTTTTTCTCTCTCTCTCTCTCCAAATGCCGACGCTCAACAACAACGAACTTATATTCTGCTTGGGTTGTTAGAGAGCGAATGAACGTGCAGGTGCCCACGCTGGCTTCAACGCCACCAGATGAGAGATGGCCCTGGGTAATTTGCATTCCTTGGCTTCCTCGGTTAATGCCTGGACCAGCATCTCCCCATGACACAGCAAAAGGGGCCCCACGGTGAAGGTAACACGCGGCCCATACGAGACGCAGGCGGTTCAAGCGGCAGAGGAAATGGCACCATTGGCATGGGTTTATACGGCCTACCCTGTCCCCGATGCGCGGTGTGCCATTCGTCTGGCACTTGATTTTGTTGGCGTTTTACATCGTACAAATGGGTCTGGTCCGTTTTGTGTTATTTTAACGAGAGGCAACAAAAAAAACAAGTTGCTGCCTTGCGTCAGGTTGAACGCGAATGAATGACTTGCATTGACGAAACAGAACTGTGGCAGGAGGGGGGGAGGGGGGATTTAAGAAAGTTGTCTAATTGTTTCAACTGTTGCACCCACCGGAAGATCGAACTCCGGTGACGACCTGGATTGCAAGTCCGGTGTGCGAACCTTTGCACCACAGCGGCGGTAACCCCCAGAACTAAAGTAACAACTTAAAATACTTCCCGCATGTCATGTTGACCTTCTTTAGTAACTGAGACGTCAGTCTTCACAATGGCGCTTAGACACAATGACATGCCAAAACTTCTGCCCTCTTGTTCCCATTTCGTTTTAGTTTCTTTCGCAAACCGTGTTTATACTTTGCTTCTTTAAAATCTTAAGAGGCAGAAATGCAAAGCAATGTTTCAGCCACCATGGGTATGTGAAAGGTCTATTTAGCCCGCCGCTTGCGATGAGATGCTTCTCATGCCATGCAATGCTTTGGAAAGGGGGTATGCTGATAGAAATCTCTGCAAAGTCTTTCAGGCTAAATACTCGAGTGCCCATTGCACCGTACCATATGTATGTATGTATGTTGAACTTCTTTCGCACCGTACGTAGCCAAACGTGGTTATCGGAGGTGTGAAATGCGTGCCAAAACCGAGATGCATGCTGGAAGCAGCAAGTTGGCACAAGTGTGTCATGTGCTAAAAAAATACAAAGATGGAATAATGTACATATGTATTTGCCAAGCAGATACGTAGGGACCCGAGTGTATATGCAAAGTATATGCACGTGTCTATGTAGAGACAGCGTGCTATGGTAAATCATTAGGTATTTCATGATCAAGAGTCCTTCTGCTTTATCAACTGGGTCATATGCCATGAATATTTAAAATAATCATGTCAATCTCACCATGAATATTAGTATGCAACCATTCAATAGTATGCCATAATGATTAATGACTTTAATATTATAGTGTTTGTTTTTATTAAGAATTATAATAACACACACTCCATTGTCCATCTTCCATTGGATGAAGGTCTCCCCTACACGTATTGGTCGAGGGGTGTTGTTTGACCGTACTTCATCACGCTGGTCAATGCGGCTATGCACGAGCAGGTGGGGCTGACCGAGGCAAGGGGGAAAATACCGGTGCAGCCTCCCAGTAAATCCGGAAGCATTAACGCAGAGTACTCGTGAACAGGAACGTACCGCAATCCCTAGCCAACTGTGGACTCGCTAACCCCCGGCATTTTCAGAGGGAAACTGGCACTATTTGGACATATATGTTGTGCTGAATGGAAAAAAAATGGAAGACAAACCGGAAAGAGAGGAATACCTCACAGAGAATGGCCTGACAACGACGACACATAAGGGATTCATGCCAGAAAGATGCCTCCACTTACTTGAGCAATATATGCACAAGACAGAGGAAAGTGGGAAAAAAAATGACGAAATGTGGAGTGGACACCTACTACGGGCTATCTGCCCCATGGATCGCGAAGGATTGCTCTGCTCACCAAAGTGAGAGCAATGGGTCTGCCCCGGCGTGCCGCTGGCGCTGGTACCTGCGCTGCGAACGGAGGAGGCCGGCTACGTCGACGCACAGCGGCACGAAGCCGCGGCGTGCCCCATTGATGACCAACGCCACTGCGCGTCCAGCCGCCTCTTGGTCGTCCTGGGAGCTGCTCACGCTTCCTACGCATCATGCACACACACACACATGCACATCAGGTGCGCGTATGTGAACCTCCTTCCATTCCGAGTGGTGATCTGTGAAAATGCTGGACATCTGTGAAAACGAGTTCATAGCTCATCGGGTTCCTCCAGTGTTAATAAATATTCTGATTCTCTTAAAGCCTCACCTTTTCTCTACTGCCCATTCTCTACCTCTTCCCTCCCCTTGCCCCTCCACTCCTTCCTGTCTCTCCCCTGCCCTTTCGTGATCCCTAAGTACCCCTCGAGCGCTGTCACTCATTCCTCGACCTTTGTAGCACGCCCCTGTCAACGAGATTATTCCGTTCTGTCATCGTTTTGTAAGCTATGGTAATTGCTTTGAGTGAAGGCGCTCTATATACATATCAAATTATATTGGAAAGGAGTTAACTTGTTTATTTTTGTATATATGCGTGCTGCACTTCTTTCGCACCATATGTAGCCAACCATGATAATTGGAGGTGCGGGGAGAAGGACAACAAACTAAACACAAAAAAGCGGTTCTAAAGAAACGAGTTTTCAATCTAGATTCAAAAGTGCATCGCTCCAATTGGCTTCCTAGATCGAAATGAAGAGCGTTCCAGACGGCCGCAGAAGCACATCTGAAAGCGCGATGCAGTGGCCGTCTTTGTTCGATGGTCGGCCAAACGCTACTGCGAGCATGCCCGGAGTTCCCGTGATGGGATCAGCAAGGTATTGTGGTCCATACGTGGCAAGCACCTTGTGGGTGTAATGAGTGCGACCTTATAATGTATTCGCTCGGCAACCAGGAGCCATTGCATCTCGGCGAGTACCAGACGGACACCGGTGGGATCTTGCAATCTAGCTATTTTCACGATTGTTCATTTTCGGAGATATCATCATCGACATCATCATAATCCAGGGGTCGCCGCTGGGACAAATTTATACTACGGGAAGTATCTTAAATCTCTCAGCCTCCGTCCACGCAGCAGTATAAACGGTGTTAACCACAGTTAGTCGACCGGCAGGTGGTGTGTGGTAGGATAAAGTGTGGGTACTTCCAAGACGCCTGATCAGCGTGGAAGCTCAGGCCAAAATACCCAACAGAGCTTTCATGAGTGGAGACCTTATGCCAGTAGTGGCGTGAACTACGAACTACTATGAACCACCTCTACGGGGAGGATTTCCACACCACTCATACTTAAACTTCAAATTTAGCAATCTTTGGAAGAACGTAATCAACCAGGTAAAGTGTTAACTGTTGTGTTAGCCGACTCTCTGTGTTGCATTGCATTACATTTCTAAGTTTACTAGATTTGTTTTCTCAAACTTCCAATTTCTCTCCCCCTGCCGCTCTCTAAATGTTACTAGATTTGTCAACTTCCAATTTTTCTCCCCATACCGCTCTCATTGACATGCTAATTTCTCTGCTCCCCCCCCCCCCCTCTCTATATATAATGCCTCGTCACAGAGGCGTTGTCTCTCTGTGTGTCTCTGTGTGTCTCTCTCTGCGTGTGTGTCTCTCTATGTGGCTCTCCCCCATGTGTGTCTCTCTCTCTCTGTGTCTCTCTAAGTGGCTCTCCCCCATGTGTGTCTCTCTCTCTCTGTGTGTGTCTCTCTCCGTGTCTGTGTTTGTCTCTCTCTGTATATGTGTCTCTCTCCGAGCTTGCATTCATTCACACCTGATGACGGTTGCTTGTGCTGCAATCGAAACGTCGTATTCTATTATTTATTTTCTTTTCTTTCTACGTGACTTTACCGAAAGAACCAAAAAATAACTATCATTGTACATGTAGATTGCGCATCTGGGCACATGGGCATCATTTCCAACTCAGCCACTGCCATGCCTTTATAAGGCAATTCCTCTGAACTAACTACACACATTCACACCAACCAGCTTGCCAGAGGTCAGTTTAACTCCTCCCACGCCTGTGAAAAAATGTGTCAGATACAGAACTGATTATCGCATATTATATTTAATGATGAATTATATATTATCGAATATAATAGTCAGTATGCTGGAGGCAGTGGTACCGTGATCAGCGCATTGCGCAATGAGCCAGGTGACTTCAGATGCCTTGCCATGCTTAACACCAGTGGCTAGTGATACCTGAACCGTCCCGTGGCACTCCCTTCATTAACCTTCACTGACCGAGATGGCGAAGTATGTTCAGACACGGTGTGGGGAGGCCTTCATCCAGTAGTGGCTTTGACAAAGGATTGTGCACTGACATAATTGCATTTTGGAATGCAGTAACGATGTCTATCCCAGAAAGTTTAAAGACGTCCGTTGGGTGTACGGTATTTTGACCAATTATTTGTTGACCATAGGAGTAGCGCGGAATGCGCAGAGAAAAGAGTGCATAACAGGACGTGCGTGTCCTTACAAATAAGTCAGCGGTCTGCATGGGATGTCTCGCGTACATTGGATCTCACCGGCCTTCCGACCACATTATAAGCCTGTGGATTTACAATTGTATGTCGCCGCACCCTGCTAGGATTCATGAAGGCTCGGGCTACCGAGGTTTTGGAGAAGCATGCAAAAATGTGTAATGGCCGAAAAATAATCCCAAGCCATATGCAGCCTAACGGCTATTTAAAAATAACCAAAAGTCTCCGATTGGAAGAAAGAGGCCTCCACAGTGATTGGTCGGGAGGCAGACTTTAAAGGGTTTGGAGAATTAGGGTGGAACGGGAAAACAAAAAGGATCCGTTAAAGAGAAAGGATAGAGATCGGCTAGAGGTAAAAACAAGGAGAGGAAGTTTCGAGAAAGGGGGCTCAGGGAGATATCAGGGGAGAGCACGAGGAGTGGGGACGTGGGGAGGAAGATACAAGCGGGAAGACAAGCACGAAGCCTAGGGTCCCTTTTTGTGGAAGTCTTCAAATAAATGTGACTCTTCATATAACTGTCGTCGAGTCGTTACAAATGTATTGGTGGAAACCTGTCTCCCCACCAGGGAAAATTAGCCTGGTGCTGACTGCTTCCTGAGCATTCTGTGTGAAGTTCTTATGTCAAGTTTAATCTCACAGCGTTTTGTTTTTATTCTGGCAAGTGTCCATACCTGTGTATTATGTGTGCTTGACGTTTATTGCACGTGTTGTGTATTTCTTATTCAGTGTTGGCCTACTTGTTTTCGTGACCCAGCCAGGTCTCCCCTGAAAAGGAGTCTTTTAAATTCCACCTGGTTGTATATTTCTACTCACTGAAGTAAGATTGCAAAAAAAGATTAGGGTGCAGCCCTGCAATTGCACACACCACTGCTAATAGAAGTGCCTCCAATGATCGGGAGCTCCAGTGAGATACTCTCGAGGGTACGTTTGGTCTACTCTTCCACATTGACCAGACCTCTCGTGGAAGAGTTGGCAGTACCCACACTTGACCCCACCACACGCGACCTGCCGATTAACTAATTGTGGGCTACCAATTTATGTATCTGTGCAAATAGAGACGGGAGGAGTTGAGAAACTTGGCCATCGTTTCCACTGTGACACCAAGAAGATCGAGCCAGTGATCTGGGCCGATCTCATCGTTCAGAACATATCACCCCTCTGCTTTCATCACTTCACTGGTTGCTGGTTAAATTCCGTATCGAGTTCAAGGTCTCCAACTCCTCACATTCGAGGCCCTGGATGATCTCGCACCTCCGGGAGTTGCTACTGAGCCCCTACTTTCCAACAAGAACACTGGGGTCGGTGGACTTGGATCTCCTCTGCATCCCCAGGACAAAACTCAAGTCCATGGGTGATCTCTGGGCCGTGGCTTCGGTGGCACCCGGACTGTGGCACCCTCTGCCGAAGGCAGTCACGGAGTCCGGTTCAGTTGGGATCTTCAAGTCCTTCTGCCTCAAAATATTTATCTTCCAGAAGGCATTTTCTCTTTTAACTAGGCCACATCTTACCAAAACTCTACCCCATTGTTATATCACAATATAATGAGCCAAGAGTGTCTGTGTGTCCCTCGCGTGACGTCACTCCACGTCGGCCAGCCCCCCTCATTAATAATCATGAACAGGTGACGTCCTCCAAACACCCCCCTCCTCATTAATAATCATGAGAGGGTGACGTCACTCCACATGTAGCACCCCCCCTCATTAATAATCATGAGCAGGTGACGTCACTCCACATCGAACATCCCCCCCACATTAATAATCATGAAGAGGTGACGTCTTCCAAATGGACACCCCCACCATTAAAATGATTAATTAGCGGGTGACGTCACTCCACATGGGGGGGGGGGGGGGGGGCGAGGCGCCTCCTCCCCCCTCCTCAGCATCAACTTACAACCCTCACTACAAAGGCAGAACCTTCACATCACGCGATCTCCGTAACGCTGTTGAGACGTTAAAGCAAAAAGGACACCATGATGAACAAGGGATTATAACCTTACAATGAAATAACTCTGTGTCACCGCGGCCTTACAAATTGCGCACGCATTGATGCACGTCGCTTTCTGAAAGTCGCCGCAAGGGGCCGAGGGCTATGTTGTACCTAAATGCAAAACACAACAAAGTATGCGATTGCAGTGTAATCGGAAGTGACTGTGAAGAATGGTGTTAAGACACCATTAATCTGTTTCAATCAATGAATGTCCCCACAAGACCCAACCTAAAAAATCCGGGACAGTCATCTCTGCTTGACGTCCTATTGACAAATGCCCCTCACAATTTCGCACTGACTGGTGTTCTGGGTAATAACCTTAGTGATCACTCCTTCATTTTTGGGGTGAGATCATCAGCCAGACCCAAAGCCCCCCCTAAATTGGTTGCGAAGCACTCTATGAGACACTTCAGCACTTAGGCATTTACTAATGATGTGCTTCACTCGGATATTGACAAGGTCTGTGATATCCCCAACCTGACTACGGCTTGGGAGACCTTCAGGTACACGTTTCTCCAAATTCTTAACAAACATGCTCCGTTGGTTAGATTTAAAACTAAAGGCAACCGCCCACCATGGTCTGATCCTTTGATTACAAAGCTCATGAAAACTAGGGACAAGGCTTGGGCATGTGCTCAGAAAAGTAATTTGGTCAATGACTGGCTAGAATACAGGATTTTAAGGAATAGATGCGTCAAAAAAATACGGCATGCAAAAAATGCCTACTTTTCCTCCACTCTCCTGGAATCACATGGAAATGCCAGGATTTTCTGGAAAACAATCAAATGTATCGAAAAGGCATCCAAAACAGACAATCTACCCGTTGAGCTTAACCGAAATGGGGAATATTTTTCAGATCCCCAAAAAATAGTTGACAATTTTAACCTTCATTTTTCTGAAGCTGGTAATCTTTTTGATAATGTATTGGGAGTCACCCCTGCTCATGCAAATTCCTACACCCCTGTCCAAACATTAAACGAATTTAGTTTCCAGCCAATCCACGAAAGTAATGTTCTGAAACAACTGTCCTACCTCAAAGGGTCCTCCTCTACCGGAGCAGATAGTATTCCCGTCTTTGCTCTACTAAACTGTTGGTCACCTAATATACAAACCTATAGCCCATATTTTCAACCTGTCCATCAAAGAAGCATCAGTTCCTCTAGAATGGAAACATTCCTATGTCCGTCCACTTCACAAAGGGGGCCATAAAGATGATCCAAATAACTACTGACCTATCTCAATTTTGTCCCCGTTGATGAAAAATTTTGAAAAATGATTGACCTACCAAATGAACAGTTTCCTGTCCACCAACAATCTACTGCATCTAAAACAATCTGGGTTCCAAAAAAAATACAGCACCACATCTGCTGCATTAGACTCTCTGAATCACATTTACAGTAGCATTGATAATAAGCAGGATGTCTTTTTCAAGACCTGTCCAAAGCTCTTGATACAGAAGACCACAACACCCTGCTTAGTAAACTAAGTTGCCTCGGTTTTTCCGAAAACGTAGTAAAATGGTTACAAAATTGCTTCTTTTCTCGCACCCAAACTTTATTCACAGATGATTGGAGGTCAAACAGTGTGAAGATAACAAAAGGGATTCCACAGGGTTCCACCTTCGGCCCCCTTTTGTTCTCTCGTTATGTCAATGACTTGGGCACTGACCTGGATCATTCCAGGGTAAATCTTTTTGCAGATGACACGATACTGATTACTGCTGGTCGCTCTCCGGATGACGTGATTGTTAAGCTACAGGGTGATTTCAACAAACTACAACTTCAGCTAGTTGCTCTTAAACTAGTCCTGAATACCTCCAAAACCAAGGTGCTATGCTTGTCACCAGGACTAAAGCAGGAAGTAATTTTTCCCCAATTACATTCCTTAAATAATTATCAAATAGAGCAAGCCAAGATCTATAAGTATCTTGGGGTCATCCTGGATTCAAATCACATTGGTTATATTGGTAAAAAGACAAAAGTAAAAATTGGTTTTCTGTATCGACACAAGCAATGCTTCCCCCCAATGTTCCGTATGGAATTGATAAAAGCTACCATACTGCCTCTACTTGACTACTGTGTATATAAATCAGCCCCAAGTACTGTACTGAAGAAGCTTGATTCCATCTATCACTCGGCCTTAAGATTTACATTGAACTGCCCATATAGAACTCACCACTGTGATCTCTACATTGGGTCAAACTTAACATCTCTTAATGTTCGACAGCTTGTGCACCAGATCGTATTTATTCACGATGTACTTACAAAAAAATCCGCAGACTACCTGCTGGATCTCCTCTCTGTTTAAAAAAACAAATTTGACCTCAGGTCTTCGCTCATTTACCAGCTTCACATTCCCTATGGCCGTACAACTGGAGGAAGGGCCTTTGCTATTGATGCCCCCAGGGTCTGGAATGCTATTGCCAGTAAACTGCAACTTGAATCGGTACCAATGAGATCTTCACTCAAAACTGCTCTAGAGGAGTTGTACACCCCAAGCTGCCACTGCTATTCAGTGGCGTAACATAAAATAAAATGTTTCGCTCCGGATGACGCTGCAAAGTATTATCTGTATTTTGATTTAGCGTGCTGATCTTAAAGGTGCATTGAAAAACTTGATACTCCGACTGATGCTTCTGTTGTTGTGGATTAACTCATGCAGCCAGCTATGGCTCTAGGATTTGGTGTTACATGTTATTTATGTAGTTTATTGTAAAAATTCGGTCACAGTCCCTATGATCACTGTTACGTTGCAATTATGGCTTTATTTTTTCGTGATTTCGAAAACGTTTTTTTGGTTTGGACATGTTTGTTTTATTGTAGTACGGAATTAGACTGATGGCCTTAATCTAAGTTTTCGTGTGGTTGTTGTTGTTTGACTTGCATCCCACTGGGATTTTTTGCACACAGCGTTGGTGTACGGTGCTTTTTTCAGGAATATTTTGCTGGTTTTTTCATGGATTTTCTGTTTGCACAGTCACATAGTCACTTTAAGATGTTTTTCTTGTTCGTGTTTTAGTTGTTTTTGTTTGTTGTGGTTGCACCCGATTCAAGAGCCGAATGGCTCACAGGGCTATACCAAAATAAATAAACTGAAACTGAAACCATATCGTCACCGTCATTGGGAGGAGGATAAGTTGCCTCAGAGTTTGCGTGAGAGTGTCTTGTGTTTGTAATGCTCGTACAAGGTTTGTGAAGCTTAAGAGTTAAGGGGGAATTAGGTAAGTACGGAATGCTTATGAACACCACGAGGCAAGGGACATGGCTATATTTGATCGGCTATTTAACCAGGTGTGAGAGCCCATTGTTATTAACGTTCTATTTCGTAAGAAGACATGCATGACCTACTTAAATGTTCACAATCGATTAATTTGCAGCCCTTTGTGAAGGCCTCCACACGCCGTCCAGCCATGCAGGTTGTTTGACCATCCTTCACCGTGCTGCTCTGTTTGGCCAGGCATTTAACTCAGCGCCGCCTTCATAAGCAGCAGTGCCCTAAGCACTGCGTAGCCATTCCGCCCAATTACATATCATCATCATCCATGATATATATCCACTGTTGTCGCCATCCCATCACGTTCTCGTGATGCAACAATCTATCCAGCTCTTCCTATTGAGCTGACCTCATCGCTCCACCGTCACGATGAACGTATCACAAGATATGCAACAACCCCCTTTAGCTGCGACTCCATCAGTTTAACACGTCGTAAGCTTTCGCGACCAATATCATCCATAATATAGGTTTTTTTGGGGTGGGTTAGATCGCGTAAATATAAATGTGTCGTTAACCTGCCACCACCCGACACAGCCAATTAATAAGCTTTGTCACGTAAACAGAACATGCCAATTTGTCACTATTACAGCACACCGGTGTGTTGGAGAGCAACGACGTTTCGCCAGTAATTACAACTAGCTTCATCAGGCGACAGCCATATTTGTGGAGAAATCCTCCAAATTAATTCCTTAAATAGAGAGATAGATGTGATGACGTCACTTGTGAGCCCTTCACGTGCGAGGGGGGGGGGGGTTAATGAATGCATATAAATTACAATTAACATCCATTGCCGCTTGGGTTATTCATATGGCAATCAACGTACATTATGCACGCACGTTGTTCTTGTACCTCCTGTCGTTTGCGTGCAATAAAACTGCAGTACCTGTTACTGTCTGCGTACAGGTAATTCCCATGTATGTTTGGTGACCTCTTAGGCATGCATTTAAACAATGTATTATTTGATGATTCGCTTCAAAGCAGCACTAAGCCTGAAGTTATCCGAACCGGCGAAACGTTGTACTCGTACGCCGGTTGTGCTGTACCAGTAACGAATTGGCATGCTCTGTTTACGTGACAAACCTTACTAATTGGCTGTGTTTGGTGTTGGCGGGTTTAACGACACATTTATATATGTACGTGATGTAACCCCCAAAACACCACTTCATCAATAGTCTCTAACATCGGCCATCGGTCCTTCTAGAGACTTGTCCTACCCAAGCCCTCTAAACTGTATTAGGTCATTATTATCTTCCTCGCATTGCTTCTTTATTTATGTGTTCCTCTTTCGGTCTATCGGTGTAATTCCTAGCACGCACCTCTTTGTCCTACTTTCCACAATATTTCAGCATTTTTTCTCTCCAAAATGTTCAGTGTCCATGTTGCTCACCCAGATGTAATAGTAGGTAATGTACCACCAAGTGATAACCTTACTCTTTAGACACGTATGTGTTTTTTTTCATTATCAAGGTCAATGTTCCAAAAGTATTTCAACCTGCTCTCGCTTGCCTATTAATTTCACCATCATTAGAGGACGTTTTGCCACAAGGCGCATGGAACAAATTAAGGCGTAAAGATAAACGGATAAATAATTAACCATCACAGATGTGTCCATGACATCGTCATCAAGCAAACAATTAAATCCGTGACACGATCGAATGATTGTTAATAAACAGGGCCACATAGTCGGGTTCAACATTATTACGAGTACAACCAAGGAAAAACAAGTCCACTTTGTTGGAGGTGAAAAACACACCGGGTTACGCATACCCCAGGGACAAGAGGATATCACTCGGAATGCGCACGATGCCTGGACAGCGCTTGAAGGGCAGTGCTGCACAATCGATGGACATGCTGCTGAGACTCAGAGGAAGAGGATCGGTTGGAAGGTTCACCTGGTGTATACAAATGTTCATGAGAAACATTGTTGTGGAAGGCCCATTCATTATTAAACAAATAATTATTATTATTAACGGGCGTGGGTCATCTCCTCCGTTATGAAGAAAAAAGAAGTCACTATATCATAGTTAGCGATGATCACAACGTTCAGCAGGATTGTAACAGTGCCCGAGTGGTTAGCACGCTGTGCAATGAACCCAACAGACTAATTTATAATCCCGGGCAGAGTTAACATCAGTGGTGAGTAATATTGAACTGATGTCCCATGTTCACCACCCAGCACTTACCAGCTTGGCGAAATATCGTCAAGGCAACCTCTACGCACAATATGGAGCCGGGAGGCCTTCATACAGCAGCGGATTGACAAAGAGCTGTTCAACGTGTAGGATAAACCATTATGTCAGAAAGGCAGCGGCTACCTCCGATTAGCACGCTTGCCTACGTACTGTGCGTTATGATGTTGAACGTACTCACTGTACATAGAAACGACTCACGACCACTCGGCGAGACGTTTCATCAGCAGCGGTGACCGTAGTTCACAGCAAAGAGGAGGCACCGACCTGGATAATTCCCTCGTATCGTGCGGAGTGGATGGGGCTAACGGCGTCGCTCCACAGAGTGATGCCGTTCGGAATGAAATTAATGAACTAATGAAATTAATTGATCATTTTTACGCATTTAATTGCAACCGTAGAAAAGTATGCGTTCATCCATAATGCGCAGTTCCTACAGTTAAAACTTTAAAAAAGTCTATATCATTCGTTCCCAAAAAATTGCCACATTGAGGGGGGCCACGGTGGACGGCTCGCCACGAATGTATCAATGTCTATGCCACCCTAAGGCTTTCCACATCGACAGTGTCACCACAGCCCCACCACCAACCAACACCACCAGACCTCGTTTAGCCTTGTGGTCCTTGCCGTCCACCCCTCCGCCCGCGCCGACGTCCTTCAGCCGGTGACCGCGCTCCTGCCGAGTCGGAGTCCCCGGTCCCTGCGTGTGCCACGACGCGCGCTCGCTGCTGCAGTCGCTGCTGTGACCCTGCAGCTGACCCTGCTGCTCCCCGCACGCGCAGCAGGAGCAGCAGCAGCACGGGGTGGCGCTGGAGCCAGTGCGCTCCGTGCTGCACTCGCTCGAGCACCGGCAGCAACAGCAGTCGCTGTGGTGGCTGCTGCTGCTGCTCATTGCGGACAGGTCCGTGTGGTCGCAGGGTGCACAGGAGGCGATCGGGACGCGTCTACAGCCGCCGACATCGTTATCTTCCTCCTCGTCGTCGTCTTCGTCGTCATCGTCGCTTCTGTAAGACGTGCCTCCGGACCCCGAGATGGATTCGCCTCGTTCCCCTCTGGCGCCGCGGTCGCGTTCACCGCCGCCGCCCTGGTGGTTGTGGTGGCGGTGTCGGCATCGCAGCTTGGAGTCCTCCTCGCAGGAGAGGCGAGAGCGTCGGCTGGAGCTCTCCGCGCTCGGCTGCCGTGAGCCCCAGCTAACGCCGCCGTCCTCCTTGGGGTAGCGAGAGCCAAAGCCAGACTCCCCTCCCCGGCTGTGTTGATGCGACCCCAGGCAAGCGCCTTCCACGTTGTGACATCCAGAAGATAACCCGAACCCCTTCGCGCCGTGGGGATGTCGGCACCCTGTACTGCAGCCTCCCTCCGCGCTGGCGCGTCTGCTAGAGCCTGTGCTGGACCCTTCCACGTTACGGTGCCGGGAGCCGGAGCTCGCCTGGCTGCGCGCGCTGTCGGAACCGCTGCAAGAGGCGCGCGCGTCCTCGTGGCGGGCGCGCTCCCGTCTCGCTCCCATGTCCATCGCTCTTCAATCGAGCCTCGGGCTGCAGCCTAAAACACGCGCACCGTGGTCACCATTGAGTACGTGTTGGGCATCCCTCCAATTCCCCTTCCTGCCCGGTATGATGAGATGGCGGTGACGATGATGACTGCGCGCCGCGCCTTAACCGTGGCCGGGTGTCGATCGCGAGTGTTGTGCCCGAGGTCTTTCGCCGTCATTGAGACGTTCGCAAGTTGCGGTGGACGAGTGAGCGGTGGACGCGGCCCCGGATTGTTTTGACGGACGGAGCTGTGTGCTTTACGCCGGTAAAAGGATACTTGAAGTGCGCTCATACCTGGACGGCCGAGCGAGTGCACCTGTAGACAGGCGCCGACAGGATGACAGGGGGAGGGGAGTGGGTGGATCGGAGTTCAGCTATTCACGTGGCGTTAGCCGGTGTCTCCCGGCCCGATCCAGCCCGTGCGCACATTGGTGTGATAGACCACAGCGGCGGCTATTCTCAAAACATTCGTTTGGCTGATGGCACTCCTCTTGTTTGAATCGTGTTTCAAACGAGTTTAGGCTGAAGTTTCGTTCACGTTGGATTGATTCATTATCTTTACGGGAGTCTTTGTGCACCAACTGTTGCAGACAGACAGGAAGGCACGCGCAGCTACTGCGTTGTTATTTATTTCAACTCCCGAGTTGGAAAGCGTTTTAAATTGGGGGGCATAGTTGACCCCAATTGCATGTACTGTATGTTGAACTTCTTTCGCACCGTACGCAGCCAATCACTTTCTACGTTTATGGGGCTTGATTATTAACACAACTTGCCTCTTTTGTAGACATCTCATCTTTAAGAGGCTGATTCAGTTTCATAACCTAGCTGTCTTTGGGCATTCGAAAGTGGTTTTTTCCCCCTCTAATATTGTATCACTTTTGCACGTACAATTTCAAGTGTAGATTTATGTTATTCGGCGTGCGAGCGATATCTGAACCGATTCCTTTGCCACTCCATTTCACCAACGCGTACTGAGCAGCGTGGTGAAGCATGGCGGCAACCACCCCTCGGGCACCCCCTACAATGAACACGAGGCAATATATCGAGTCGTTTAGCAGTGGGAGGAGAGAGGGCGACACAAATGTAATAAGCGGTACAATATAGCCCCCAAAGGTGACCTCTAGTGGTGGTATGATGAAATGTTATTTGTACTTGGGCACGTTTAAACTAAAACATTAACCAGGTAAGGCCAAGGTAAATCAATATTAATGTATTCCCATCATTGTTTGCAATTTATCATGAACTATACATTTGTTTTGCCAGGTAAGGCCCACTGATCTATATCGCTCTTTTTCAGAAGCGACCTGCCCGCAAATTAAAGCTCAACACAATGGCTTATGATTGTTGGGATTTTTAGAAGCCAAAAACTCTAAAGGCATGTTTCTAAATTTGGAGGGGGGGGGGGGGAAGCCGGAGGATACGGAGAAAAATCCACAAGACCACGGGGAGAGAGACATGCAGACTCCAAATATACAGGCATCAGGGTCGGGATCAAACCGATGACCTCCTGCATACCAGGAGTTAACGTCTCGCCACATCGGCGCGTTGTCACCCTTATCGTTACAGCACAAAAGTATTAACGTACAAGTAGGTTGTACGAATATTAAACCAGTTTAATGAGAGGCAGACGCCAGCAGGTTGGAATTATTCTGGAAAGCACAACTTGATGCTCGAGAATCGTGACGGAGTGGTAGCCAAAGAATGGAACGCGTCCCTTGGGTTAACCCCGATGGCACGGTGAGTTCACCTCGTGCACAAGCCCTGGGCGGATTTCTACTTCGCTGGATCACAGAAAATGGCAGTTGCTTGGGAAGGCCTTCTTCATCAAGCAGTTGGTTGACCATGGCAGCATTTCCAAGTTCAGATTGATCGGTATAACGTGCGATGAATTGTGCCCTTGCAAGAGTAACAATTTTGCTTTTGACTGCTTATTTTGCAGTGTATAAAAATCATATTCATTTGCCATTGTATATGATGTTCAAATGTCCACAGCAGATCAAATAGTGAATTTGCTATGTACAGCATTCAAAACAGCTGTGGCAGTATCAGTTTCAGCTAGACGTCGTATACAGCCACGCTAGCGTTCCTGGTCCACTGCACCCTTCTATTCCGTCACTATCGTTAACACCAACGCAGGAATAAGACGAGACAAATCAAGATATAAATAGCTTTATTTTTTTCCCCAACAGCAACAAATTAAACCAATCCCAACCGAGAACGAAAGAACAATTTTCTGCCTCCACAGTAGAAAAACAATTGCCGACTTGTTTTGATCAGGTAGTGCAGGCTACGTGTTTTTTTTGCAGATGATCTGATGCCTTAGATGTATGAAGTACAACGAGCTGTCAATGGAATAGGCATCACCAAAGCACATTCATAATGTATTCTTATTTCATACCACATCATAAAGCAGCATATTTATTGCTGTACACCATTATAAAAATCTTCAAGTTATCTATATACAATACAAGCTTTGCAACTGTAATGTATTTAAGGCTGCTTACAATGAGGGGATTTAATTTAACCAATTCTAACACAGTTTACAGATCAATCTCTAGCTTTCAATGGATGTTACTACAGAAGACCACTGAATATCGCGGGCATATCGTTCGCAGCTTCGACCTATCGCATGCAACCTCTTTGTATACCAATTGAGCTATCGTGGGGGTTAGCTTTGGACTTTCGCGGGTCGACTGTACTTTTAAGTACTGTATCATTGGCTGATATCGTGGTGCTGGGTGGGCGAGGGACGCAAGGCAGTCAGTGACACCTCAACCTTTAGCCGTGCAAGCATCTCGCGGACAAAGACCCCCGCCCCACCTCCCCCCGTATAGCCTTAACAGACTGTTGGGGTCAGTATTCGTGAGCATCTATGAAGGCCGGCACGGCACACACAGAGGGTGGGGGGGGGGGGGGGGTGTGGCCAGCGCCACGCCCGGCCGCCTTCGTCTCCCCAGTGGCGATGCTTACACATCGCACCAGGCAGGCACTCATTTGAGGCCGAGTCGGCCTATGGGATGCCCAGGACCGATTAAGATAACTGTCACCGGTGTTGGGCGTGAGCAGGAATCAAACTGGGGTGGACGGGTTCCGAGCGCAGCGCGCCAACTTTTGCGCTACTGCTCCCCACTTGCGAACACACGCCTGCTTTAGATAATCGGTAAGTGCAGTATTCAGTATTTATAGTATTTTTTTGTTTAATATTTGTATAGGGTTTACATGTGTATTTCAAGGATTTCGTTTTTAGTCGATTTGGCATACAGTACAGTATTTCAATTGTGAGGTGTCTATTTTTGGTTGTCGTATACCTAACCCCATTATTTAGGTAAGGCTTAAGTATTGAACATCGCGGTTTTGGCTTTCGCGGAACTTTACAAGAACGTAACTGCCGCGATATTCAACGGTCTCATGTACAGCAAGTTAAAAGTTTGCGTGATAAAAAGTACACCGCTCAGAATGCAATAAAATAACACTTGACAGAACTGTTAAAACGGTGTATGTTTGTAAAGACAGGCATGTTGGGCTTTCAATATTACCAAAATAAGTGATTGTATTTTAATGCAAGGCTACATTATCTTTGATTAAAAACATGCCAGTTATTATAACGTATCAGCAGAGCAACATTTGTACTTCATTCTCACAATGACATATTGATCTTCACACCGTACCCCTGTAAAGATGCGGCTCTGCACACACAGCGTTCCTTCAAATGCAGCAAACAGTAGAAATATATAATGTATACAGCGACAACCCTCTACACCAAAAGCATACCACACACACTAACAAGCCTAGCACGATGCCCTGCCATTACCCCGAATCCTCCGTTGGTAATTGGTTCTCGGCGGCTGTTCCGCTCATCTCAGAGGCTGGAAGTGTAGCTGCGGGTGTTTCTTCCACATCAAGTGGTGGCGATGACGGGCCCTGCGCATAAGGCAGGAGGATGTCCGTGTTAGCCGAATCTGGCGGTGGCGTGGAGGACAGGCCTGGGGCTGCTGTGTACAGTGGTGGGGGTGGCAGTGAGGTTGACGAGGCTTCCTCTGCTGACGGCACATCGGGCAGGCTTGTCGGGAATGCAGGTATTACTGCAGCAGGTATTACTGCAGCAGGTATTACTGCAGAGAGTGATGCGGGCAGGCCGCCTGGGAAGGAGATGGGCACCACTGGCGGATATGAGTGCAGGGCAGGGAGGCCTGAAAGGCATAATGCAGTATTGTTATTCAATGAAATATAATGCTGTTTTTTTATATTCTAGACACCTAAATTGTCGATGTATAATTTGATACAGTACTTACAAACATTGTGCAATGGGATGGAGACAATTTTAAAAACAAAGGTCAAACGTTGCATATAACACCACTGCACTCATTTGGAATTTGTGAAATACTGATAATCTTGATTCTGTATGGCACCTCAATAGTGAAGTCTTGGAATCAATAAAGCACACGTTGGCTGAATTACTATAATCTTCGCAGCTTTATACAATGTTGTGGAATTTATATTTGTTTGCCTTTATCCCAATTTTATTCTATTTGTGTTGTCATGTCATGAGCAATGTCCATTAGAACGCTCTCATAGCAGTGCATCACCCTGTATAGAGAATTTCCCGTCGTAAGATGACAAAATCGATCCACTTCTCAGGTCCTTTTCAGTGATCTCTTATCCACAAATAGGGGGTGCTGCACTTTCCCATGCATCCTTCTATTAAGATGTTAATATCATGGCAGGAAAAATAAGTTTTTTTTAATTCCCCAATCTGAAAATTTCGGCAAATTAACTGAAAAATCGAATATGCTGGTTGATGGCTAAGGCCATAAACCCCGATATAGTTCAGAAACCAGTTTAATCATGAGTGGCGATATAGATACAATCACGAGATCTTGGTGGTTACTGGCTCAGCGCCTCAATTGAAAATCCAGTGACTACCTCCTCACTTTAACACGAAGGCTTTCGCGACCAATATTCATAATACAGATTTTTTTTGGTTAGATCGCGTAAATATATGTGTGGTTAAACCCGCCACCACCCAACAGCCAATTAGTAAGGGTTGTCACTCAGAGAAATACTAATAATTTTAACCGCTCTGATAGCAGCTACAGGCTTAGTTATTAAGTAATACATAATACATATTGCAATTCCTAGTAGAGGAATCACATACTAATTAACTGATTACTAATCTATTATATAATTACACGACCCCCCCCCCCTCTGATCTATACACTTGATTGGGTTCAATTATGACGTCGTCCTGCACTATTTAAGACCGGAAGCAGGTGGATGGCTTCACTATTCTGGCAAATCGCCCGATGATGCTGGATGTAATTACCAGCGAAACGTCGTACTCCAATTGTAAATGTTGTGGGTACACTCTTCAAACACACCGGTGGTGCTGAAGAAGTAACTATCCGGCGTTTTGTTTACGTGACAAATTCCTTACCGATTGGCCCGTGTCGGGGATGTGGAGGCTTTCGACACATTGTTACTTACACAATCTAACCCAAAAACCTTCACTATGAATAATATTGGTCGTGAGAGCCGATGTGTTAAAGTGTACAGCACTAACCGTTGTGTTGGAGAGCCAAGCCACAACATTTACAATCTGAGAACGACGTTTCGCCAGTAATTACAACTAGCTTCATCAGGCGACAGCTAACAGGTATTAATCTGATATTGGCAAAGATACTTTAATGTGATCCCGGACTGCATGTTGTATACAGCTCATCCTCCAGCGGAGAATAACAGCGTGTACCTCTTACCTGCTGCATTTGGATCAGCAATTCCAAGCTGGCTGATGGGAAGGTTTAATGGTGTAAAAGGAAAGTCTGGTATTGTGCCAGGCATGACACCTGCAAAAAAGATTTACACATTTAACGGTATATCGTCGATGACTACAACGAATATCATTTTTATTTTGAGATTTTTTGGTAATTCTACGTTATGGTGCGCACTTTTTTTTAGCAGAATTGTGTATATATATAAAAATTACCAGGAGGTAGGGAGGCATTCGTATGGCTTGGTATGACTGGCATTGTCAGTACACCTGCAGGATGACATTCAAGACAGCATCATTTTAGAAAAGGTTAAGTTCACTGCCAACTTGTTTGCATGAATATTAAGCGTGTTTTGGTTTTTCAACACATCGCCAGTTCAAATTTCTATCACGGGAAAACACCTTTTTCATTTTTGGCAAAACACCCCTTTTAGCAGATACCACTTTTCAGCCAAGAAATCAGCGATAAAATGTCATTAACCGCCATGAACATTGGGCCCATTGTGTAACAGAAAGCATGGATACGTCAGATTTTTTTTTTATATTACAAAACTGTTAAAATGTGCATGCCTGCTATTTACCATCATTCAGTGCACTGGTGACAGACGGGGGCGTGGAGGAAGCCGTGGTGCTGAGCGGCAGGCTGGCCACTCCTGGCTCCAAACCGGACATGGTGATAAGCATGGTCGGGGTAGAAGAAACGTTTACTGGAGTTGGGGAGCTCAGCAGTGAGTTGGCAGCTGAGAGGGACACCTGCAAAAGATCCACAGGCAAAGGGACATTAAGCTTTGTTTTCATTACACTGGTTTATATGATCTCCATTTACAGTACATTTCAATGTATTGTTGATGCAGGGTTATTAAATAAAAATTCAGAAAAATATTCCAGTTATTAATCAGCTCTATGTACACGTTATTTAATGGGTTTTATTGGTACCAATATTCAGGAAAATTAAGTGCAAATAAAACAGTGTGGAAGCTTGACCACACCTCAGTGAAGCCATCCTTTGCACTGGTTGTGGTTGAAGGGCTGATGAGCTTGCCCTCGGTGAAAGGCCGTGTAGGAATCCGATGCAGATATCCGTAGCCGATCCCACAACCTAGACTGTAGTGGTAAGTATAACACCATAATCACAATGTACAGCACTATGATCTACAATATAACAATGAAATAAAATATATCACTCTGCATCATTTCGTACTTCTCTCCTTTCGAATTTATCTCCATACATTGTTTAATTTCAATACTTGAAACATAGCTTTCAAATGCATAAACTCACCTGCCCTCACCACCCCAGGCCCCATTGGGTGTGATTACCACCTCTCGGCAGCTGTCAATGTCACTGTTGTACACGTAAAGCTTGAGAGGCTTTCCCTCATGGGATTCGATCATAGTGTACAGATCCTCGGACTGAAAAAGATGAAAATAATGGATCCACATGTCAATGTAAACTAAAACTATATTTTTTATTTTACCAGGTGAGGCCCACTTGAGGTATGAAACCCATTTTCAGAAAATACCTGGCCACAAATGATAGCTCAAACAAGTGGCTTATCACGTGGAATTTTACAGCAGCCAAATACTCTAAACACATGTTGATTCTAAATGTGGTGGGAAAAATCGGAGGATCCAGTGAAAAATTCACACGACCACGGGGATAGACATACAAAGTCCAAATATACAGCAAATGTCAGGGATGGGATCGAACCAACGATCTTCTGCATAGGAAGTTAACATCTTGCCACTGTGATGCTCCTGTACTTTAGCAATGCAGGTTATTATATTTATTCCTATTTTGCTCTTTATATTCACCAAAGGTTATCACTAATATTAAGATGAATCAACAAAGCGTGATAGTGGCAGTAAAGGTCAAGACAATTACCTCATTTAACACGGCATCGGCTCCAATGATGTAGTCTGAGAAAGGACGCAGTCCTGCCAGAGCAGCTGGTGAGTGTGGCTCCAAGTCCTAAACACATTGGTACAAAACTACGTCATAAAACACCCCACTTCATGTCACCGTAGCACTGTATATAACTGACCTTCAATTTGTTCAAATTCACGGGCTCTGATACTTTATTCTCTTCTGATTTCGGTCGCTGGGGTTGAACTAAATTGGAATTCGATACAATATCTGGAAAATCACCGAGAAATGTCTATCTTACCATAACGTAGAAGCATAAATTAGACTTACCTTTTGCCTCAAGTGCTGAAGAAATAAATAGACACCAAATCCACTTTGTTGCTGCGTTGAATTATTTATTAGATTCACTTTCAATAAAGAAACGTCAAACTTAAAGCGAATTTGCAAAAAAAAAGATATTTCCGCTCGACCTTTTTCTGCGTGAGTGTAAAAATCCACCTGCTCATGAATATTAACGACGGGAGGGGGGGGTGCGGCATGTGGAGTGACGTTACACACAAACAGACCTACTTGGCTAATTATAGTTGTAATAAAAGACAAACTGCTATGAGCCCATGTTACGAATGGGATGATTCTATTTCTACAAGCTTTTTTGCCCATCCAAGGACGGGTGTACATTGCAGTAAATCTGAAATATTCAATAGAAAAATTGTTCATCTCATGATTATTAATGAGGGGGGAGTTGGCCCATGTGGAGTGACGTCATCCCCTCATGGTTATTGTGGAGGGGTGCGGCATGTGGAGTGACGTCACCCGCTCATGATTATTAATGAGGGGAGGGGTGTGGCATGTAGAGTGCGCGAACTTCTTGTGCGTTCGTGTAAATTTCCGCGCGGGCATGAATATTAATTAAGGGGGGGGGGGGCTCTTTAGCAGTGACGTCATGCACGGATGTAGCACTGTGCTGCGTAGATTAATTTTTTTACCATCACTTTCTGTAAAGAAACGTCATATTTGAAGCGATTTAACGTAATTAATTATTTAATTTAGCTCGACCTTCCTCTGTGTTAGTGTAAAAATCCACCCACTCATGAAAATTAATGAGGGGGGGTGGGCTTCATGTGGAGTGACGTCACGTGCGGGACGGACAGACATTTCTGGGTGATTACAGTAGGTAATTCTAAAATAGTAGATAAAAATGCATGATTCATCTAAGACTGATTGGTTTGGTGCTCCAAATACCTGGTCACTTTTTACATGACTTGCAAGACTGCTTTGCCTGTGAGGTAGGAAATCACTCATTCATCATCAACCATGATCTATCTACTGCTGGATGAAGGCTTCCCCAAGTGATTAGCATGGTGAACATTGTCAATCACCTTTTATTTTACCAAACACAAAGGTCATCAGTTATAACCATCAATATACATTTATGGTTACTTCCAAAATATTGAGCCTTCACTCAATTTTGTTTGACAAAAAATGCTCAAGAACTGACTAACTGAAGGACAGATTCGATTCTTAAATAGATATCATGTTATTCGAGAAATCACAAGTTCCCACTATTCGCATGTTTGAGAGGCTTAAACTCTGTAAAGCCACATGTGGCTAAGCTACTCACAATGTGTCCCATTTGACACACAAGCCACGTAAATACTGCCAGTAGTTCATATACTTCGTCCACATAATCCCACTAATCCAGAGATTCAAATGTCTGCTCTGTGCGCGATGTGGACCATACTGTCGCATGCAAGTGTGTGGGGGGCAATGCATGCTCACCAGGACGTGCCAGACGTTCTCGTTGGCACCCTCAAAGCTGCAGAAGCGGATACTGACGCCGAGCAAGCCCTGGCCACCCCACAGGTTGCTGGGAGTGATGGAAACATCTCGCACCTTCAACGTCTTGCTACTGAACACGGACATCCGTACCGGCTTCTCCACGTTGGCCTTCAGCAGGTCCTTCAGTGTCTCGTTGTCCCTGTCCTGGCAACACATCAATTCGCAAATATGAGTGCGGTTCAGATCATTATTCCTGTGCAGATTACGGAGGATGCAGATAAAACTGTTTACGAAAAAGGGAGAAAGAAATGGAGGAATGGTATTCTACACTCATTAATGCCTTTTATTTGCACATTTTATTATTAGCTGCTTCTCACCCGTTAAATGCTACTTTTAAGAACAAAAACAGACCACACATTCTACGTCTTAACCCCAATTCTACTTTTGTTTTTTCACTTGTCTTTGTTTTAACTGTAACCATCACTTCCCCATGTACCCCATAGAATGAAGCTTACTGTACACATCTCAGTTATTAAAAAAACCTTTTCAAAACAAAACATTTCGAACCTAACAACCTTGGTTCACTTTGATACGTTAATTTCTGGCGTTATTCCAAACTTAGCTGATCTATCAACGTTATGTTATTCGCGAATACAGATAATGTTTTGACATGTACTGTGAACGAAAACGTTTTAACGTTCAAACGCTGATTCAGTTGCTCGTGACATTGATATTCGTTCAAATAATATCAGCTCACCAGCCTCGTGTTTCCAATTGATACAATGAAATCAAAGAAGGGCTCCAGACCTGCTCGATGTCCCGGAGAATTTTCCTGTACCTGTAAACACACAGATTGGCACGGTTGGCTACGTACGGTGCGAACGAAGTTCAAAATCCATACAGATACATCTTGAATGGAATGGTGGTTAAACACGACACACAGCGTGTTTTCCTCTGGAAAACAACCAGAGGCACACGCTATGCAAGCATGCGCAGCTCATTATTGTTTAGCACTTCAAGAGGACAACCACGCTGTTTACATCAGACAGTCATCGGCATTAGGTAGGTAGTGACCACGGTTGGGTCGGTAAGTCCTGGTGAGCATGCATCAATCATGTATGTTGGCCGCACCCCCGATTAGCACGGTTGACTACGAGCGGTGTGAAAGAAGTTGGCCATACTACTACTACTATCGTTGCCATAACCCGCACCATCAATAATTGTGCAAATGTTACATTTCGCGTGTCAATATATAGTTGGGTAAATTTCGCGAGACGTGGGCATTGCAGCAAAACACAGAGCTCTCTCGTAACCAGATGGAGAGTCCTTAACGCGAATTATGGCCTCGCGTCAACGTAAAAGCATTTATATTACGTCCACCGCAAAGCCACTCCCTGTCACATTTGCCATGGCGGTGGCGGCGGCTAAGAGAACGAGGTGGATCTAAAGCACTAAAACAACACCTTTATTCATAAACTGACAACACCTTTAACACACTGGGGTGAACAAACCTATGGGGCGAGATGAAGTCGGGGGCCCATCATTCAAGCATTGTGCGAAGTTTTAAAACATTTGCACGCACTGAAGGAGGGCCGCGGCTTGCTCGAGTAAACACGCAGCTGTCAAGGCGGCGGAGGCATCACGAAGGCGGCGTCGCGCGTCTGATGCGTGTTTCGAAGTAAAGCGGCTTTTAATCGAGGTTAAATCGATACACTTGGCCATCTATGAGCGCCAAAGCATTTTAAAATGCGTTAAAATCACTACAAAAAATAAAAAAAACAGATGCGAGGCCTAGCGGCGAAGCCTCGACCTGGCCTGGCCCGGAGCGGCCGTGCCTCGCGTGCTTTCCCCGGCGGGGAGGGGGTGGTTGGGGTAGGCTCCGCGGGCGTCCTCGGCGATCCGGGAAGGCGTCTTAAAAGGCGCGCGGCGCGTGTGTCCCCCTCACCCTGAGGACGTGGTAGCCTTCGCTGCCCCCGCCGGGCACAGCGACGCTCTGCGAGCCGCCCATGGTGGTGCGGTGCGGATAGCGCAGCTCTCTAGTCCGCTCTCGGCGGGGCCTTCTCGCAGAAGGCGCACGGGGAGGCTCGGAACGTCGGCGACGCGGCGCGGCGACGACTGACGTGGCGGCTTGCGGCGGAGGAGGCGGCGCCCACGCGGACCAGCGCTCACACGACGCGGGCTGATTCGCGCTGGCTACGTGGGAGGGTTGGGGAGTTGGTGGAGAATTCCGAGCAGGGGGAGGAGAGGGGTGGGGAGGGAAGGGGGTGGGGTTAGGGGGGGGGTTAGAGTGAAGGGAGTGGGGCGGGGGGTGGGGGGGAAGGGGCGGGGTTAGGGGGTTGGAGTGAATGCTGATGGACGGGAATGTGGGGAAGGGGGCGGGGTTAGGGGGTTGGAGTGAAGGGTGAGGGGCGGGGGGTGGGGGGAAAGGGGCGGGGTTAGGGGGTTGGAGTGAAGGGTGAGGGGCGGGAGGTGGGGGGAAGGGGAGGGGTTAGGGAGTTGGAGTGAAGGGTGAGGGGCGGGGTTGGAGTGAAGGGTGAGGGGCGGGGGTGGGGGGAAAGGGGCGGGGTTAGGGGGTTGGAGTGAAGGGTGAGGGGCGGGGGTGGGGGGAAAGGGGCGGGGTTAGGGGGTTGGAGTGAAGGGTGAGGGGCGGCAGGTGGGGGAAGGGGCGGGGTTGGAGTGAAGGGTGAGGGGCGGGGGGTGGGGGGAAAGGGGAGGGGTTAGGGGGTTGGAGTGAAGGGTGAGGGGCGGGGGTGGGGGGAAAGGGGCGGGGTTAGGGGGTTGGAGTGAAGGGTGAGGGGCGGGAGGTGGGGGAAGGGGCGGGGTTGGAGTGAAGGGTGAGGGGCGGGGGGTGGGGGGAAAGGGGAGGGGTTAGGGGGTTGGAGTGAAGGGTAACGGGCGGGGGGTGGGGGAAAGGGGAGGGGTTAGGGAGTTGGAGTGAAGGGTGAGGGGCGGTGTTGGGGTGAAGGGGGCGTGATTATGGGCGGCACGTCAGAATCAATATTTATTTTTTCAGGAGGAATTCCGATGAGCTGTGAAGCTCTTTATCACAGATGTTGACCACTGGAGGTCAGAACTCTATTATCCGAGTTAATTACCTATTGAGCTATACAGCTCTTTGTCAAGGGTGACTAGGCCAAGCAGCAACAGTTAATAAGCAAGATATAAAATATTAGAAATGTAAAATAAACCAAATGATGGTACAAAACAATTACGCACATTATTTTCGACCTCAATAATGTCTGTCTAAAAGAGTCCAGTGATAGCAGAGTGATGATCCCCAGAGAAGACCCCAGTTGGTTCCAAAACTCTGCAGCAGCAGCTACATGAAACGCCTTTGAACCAAGTTGCGGACGAAGTGTCACCACTGGATCAAGCTGGTTGCTATAGTGATTGGGCATTTATTAGTTTATTGATTTATCCGCTATGGAATGCCAACATTTTAACCTTCTTTGGTTCTTTCGGTAAAGTCACGTAGAATGAGAATAAAATATTAAATTGATCAAATAAAATAACGCAATAAAATTCTCACATTTTAAGTTTATGATCGGCTTGTGTGTTTGTAGAATTCATGTTTCGTATATAAACAATTATTTTAACTCCGATTTTTCCCTCCACATTTAGAATCAACACGCGTTTATTTGTGACCTGGTCGCTTCTGAACTAGAGTGGTCCTTACCTGGTAAAATTAAATAAAATAGTAGTATTTAGACTTAAAACTTCCGTGACTGCAGGAATTCATATTCTTGGTTCTTTCGGTAAAGTCACGTAAATTTAAAATAAAAAAACAAAAGCAAAAACCCACGACGTTTCGATCGCAACACAAGCGGTCTTCTTCAGGCGATCGAAACGTCGTGGATTTTTATTATTTTATTTTTATATTTACGTGAACCAATAATATAAAAATAGTAGTAGTAGTAAATAATTAATTTTATGAGTTGAATATTCAATAGGTATTCAATATATTAATTGTGTATTACCAATATACCAATAAAGCATCCATCAATTCCACTGTTTTATTTTACGAATGCTTGATTAAATTGTCGATATATCGACTGAATACATTAATAAACATACATGACAGTCCAGCCCTTTGTCAATCCATTGCTGAGTAAAAGCCTCCCCATGATGTGTAGTTATAGGGCTGTTTGACCATACTTTACCATGCTGGTTAGTGCAGATTGGTTCCGGGGGGGTGGGCGGTTTGGGGCGTGACTGTTTCACATTATTCAGCACTCTTATTAGTCGTCGCCAGGAATTGAACTCATGTCTCTAGTTGTTGGCGCTGTCCGCTGAACACAAGTGCCGCCGCTCCACCACCATATGCACAGCATAGTCTTAATTCCATATAGGCTACTGCACGATGTCAATGTGTTCACGGATTGCTCAGTACATTAAGGCATTCACAAAGCATATAGATGATGTTTATCAGTTGTTATCGCATTGCACTAAACCACTTGTATCAGCCATCCAGAAACCATACATACTGCGTGTACCAGCCATTCATTAACTATTGTATATGTATGCACCAGGCAGCAACACCAGTGTGCCAAGCATGGGACAAATCCTCACTGATGACGGAAGGCCTATACATACAGTGAGGGAAAAAACGTCTTTGATCCCCTGCTGATTTTGTACGTTTGCCCACTGACAAAGAAATGATCAGTCGATAATTTTAATGGTAGGTTTATTTGAACAGTCAGAGACAGAATAACAACGAAAAAAATCCGGAAAAACGCATATCAAAAATGTTATAAATTGATTTGCATTTTTATGAGGGAAATAAGTATTTGACCCCCTCTCAATCAGAAAGATGTATGGCTCCCAGGTGTTTTTTATACAGGTAACGAGCTGAGATTAGGAGCACACTCTTAAAGGGAGTGCTCCTAATCTCAGCTTGTTACCTGTATAAAAGACATCTGTCCACAGAAGCAATCAATCAATCAATCAGATTCCAAACTCTCCACCATGGCCAAGACCAAAGAGCTCTCCAAGGATGTCAGGGACAAGATTGTAAACCTACACAAGGCTGGAATGGGCTACAAGACCATTGCCAAGCAGCTTGGTGAGAAGGTGACAAGAGTTGGTGCGATTATTCGCAAATGGAAGAAACACAAAAGAACTGTCAATCTCCCTCGGCCTGGGGCTCCATGCAAGATCTCACCTCGTGGAGTGGCAATGATCATGAGAACGGTGAGGAATCAGCCCAGAACTACAAGGGAGGATCTTGTCAATGATATCAAGGCAGCTGGGACCATAGTCACCAAGAAAACAATTCGTAACACACTATGCTGTGAAGGACTGAAATCCTGCATCGCCCGCAAGGTCCCCTTGCTCAAGAAAGCACATATACATGCCCGTCTGAAGTTTGCCAATGAACATCTGAATGATTCAGAGGACAACTGGGTGAAAGTGTTGTGGTCAGATGAGACCAAAATGGAGCTCTTTGGCATCAACTCAACTTGCCGTGTTTGGAGGAGGAATGCTGCCTATGACCCCAAGAACACCATCCCCACCGTCAAACATGGAGGTGGAAACATCATGCTTTGGGGGTGTTTTTCTGCTAAGGGGACAGGACAACTTCACCGCATCAAAGGGACGATGGACGGGGCCATGTACCGTCAAATCTTGGGTGAGAACCTCCTTCCCTCAGCCAGGGCATTGAAAATGGGTCGTGGATGGGTATTCCAGCATGACAATGACCCAACACACACGGCCAAGGTAACAAAGGAGTGGCTCAAGAAGAAGCACATTAAGGTCCTGGAGTGGCCTAGCCAGTCTCCAGACCTTAATCTCATAGAAAATCTGTGGAGAGAGCTGAAGGTTCGAGTTGCCAAACTCAAGCCTCGAAACCTTAATGACTTGGAGAAGATCTGCAAAGAGGAGTGGGACAAAATCCCTCCTGAGATGTGTGCAAACCTGGTGGCCAACTACAAGAAACGTCTGACCTCTGTGATTGCCAACAAGGGTTTTGCCAGCAGTACTAAGTCATGTTTTGCAGAGGGGTCAAATACTTATTTCCCTCATTTAAATGCAAATCAATTTATAACATTTTTGACATGCGTTATATTGTCTCTCACTGTTCAAATAAACCCACCATTACAATTATAGACTGATCATTTCTTTGTCAGTGGGCAAACGTGCAAAATCAGCAGGGGATCAAATACTTTTTTCCCTCACTGTACCACCCACCCAGCCTACACATACCATTGAGCAGCCTATGCGTACCAGCCAGCCTATACATACATACCAGCCAGCCAGCCTATGCGTACCAACCAGCTAGTCACTCGGAGTGTACCACTCAGCCATCCGGGCAGCCAGGCAGCACATCTTGACGCTTTCTTTATTCACAAAAAAAATCCCTTCAATGCCCGGCTTTGTTCGCGGTCCTCGCTCGCGAAGTTCCCATAGCGACGCACAAAGCGGTCCCTGCGGAGCGACCTTCGGGTCTTTTGTCTCGAAAACATTCCCCTTTGTGGGCGTGAGGAGCTCACGGCTCTTGTCACTTCAAGTCGTGCCAGCGGCGAGGCCTCCTCGCTCCGGCGGCGTCCCCCGGCACAATCTCGACAGCACAACGACCATCGGAGTGTCGACTCTTACCCACCGAGATTGCATCTGGCTCCTCTCTCTCTCTGTCTCTCTGTGCTTATCTCTATCTGTTCCTCTGTCTCCTGGTGGTGACCGGCGCTTTTAAAATTCGGATTATGCGTGCGCGTTCGTGTGGGACGTTCCTGCCAGGCGCTTCCAAGACCGAGAAGAAGTTGAATGAAAAGTGATTAATTATGTAGTGTCCAGACTCGCCGTGGGGGGCCCCTTTAAGATATTGGTTGCTATTTCCGGAGCTTCATTATATCAGGTGCAGATACCATGCGCAGGGTGTAGTTGTAATCTGTGTAAGGGCTGAAAGTGAATGTGATGCGTCATATCACAGTCTATATACAATCATAGCAACGACAAGCGCCATCAGCATTCAAAAGTGCTCTTACGACAGAGATTGTCGCATCAAAGGTACGTGTCGGGGCAAAAGAGCGTGTGCAATGATTAAAGATGGCAAGCGTGTGTCTGCGTAGAATTCAGATAATGGTCCTTCATTCACTTTGTCTCGCGAATCGGGAACAATATCGCGTCTTCCTTTGTACTAAACGGCTGTTTCCTTACAATCGGTCTTCTACTTTCGGTCGAATTCATTGGTCGGACAATCTGAATGTGATTTATATGAATCATTGGCCTTCTATATCGCACTTTTTTTTAATCCTGCTGTATTATGGATATGTGTGAACATGTTCAGCTGCAAAATTGTGCGTCGTATAGTTTCAGTGTATTTGTAGCCGTTGGCATTGTTCGAAACCAATCGCTCCCTTGAAAATAGTCATATTAATGGCAATTAGTCAAACAGAAAAGCTTCACTGACATTAAGCCTCTTTTCAAAGGAGGGTCCTGCGTTGGGAAGTTTTGGTCAATTCCATAAAAAAAAAGTATTTGGCTTCATACGACATATAACCGGAGTGCCCGGAAGAGAAAAAAAATCCCCATCACGAATATGAGATAAACAATCAAAAGCTCCGCACGGATGGATTGCGTTGTTGCACTGCCATTCTCTGGCACCTCGACGACCCGCGTCTACAACACCTGGTACCCACAGGTGGTCTCTCATTCACATAAACTACGAAGCAGGACGAGCCCAGCTTAGCTTCACGCGGTGTCGCGAGATCGGGCGCGCTTGGGGTTGTTATTTTTTTTGTCGTAGGCGAGAGGCTTGCCTACCTCACTTGGTAATGAAACAACATTACTCGTGTCGTTGTTACTATCGCTCTTCACGAAGCGTGCTGCGCAAACGCAGTGGCTTCTCCGAGGAGTAAGGCGGACGAGAAGGGGGAGAGGAAGGAGGAGACCACCCTCCTGGAAACTTCACAAGGGATGAATGCTCAAAGCTGCATTGTTACTACAGTGCAGCGGTCTCCGCCTGCACTCTGAAAACGCTGACTGCGAGAAAAGCCCTCCGCTCACATGAAGAGAGAAAAGCGAGATCGGGGGTGGGAGCCCTCGCGCGGCGGTCCGTGCGTCCCCTAGCACTCCACCCTTCTCACGTCAGCGAGACGCATGCTCGGCGTAGCCCAGCAGCAGCAGCAGCAGCGGCGGCGGCGGGAGCTTAAAGACACCGAGACGGTGGTCATCCGCGCCGCCCTTTGCAGGTAACGGAGGCGCGCACACACGCGGTCGCTTTGCAGTGGTAACATGCAAATGCACTCCCGGGTCGCTACGTTGTCCGGTACGCGTTTTCGCCGGTACGCCGTGGGACTGATTGGTCTTCTTCATTCGGAATTAAACAAAATTGAGATGCTGCGTTGGCGCTGGTGCGTGCACCAGCGCAATAATAACAATAATACAATCTCCACTCATTCGTCAATACCACATCCCAAGAAGGGAAACTATATAATCGGCGACGTTTCGGGCAATGGCCCCTCTTCGTGTCCGTTCAACTTCTTTCGCACCGTGCGTAGCCAACCATGCTAATCGGAGCAGAGCATGTACGTTTCCTTTAGAATAGTAAAATAACAAATGATAGCCCTTTTGTCAATCAATTGCTGAATGAAAGCATCTCTAGCCGTGTCGGACATGGCAGTTGTTTGACCCTCCTTCACCATGTTGGTCATTGCAGTTTGGTGAAGGTGGTAGAGGCGGACGATCGGCTCAGATTTTATTCGGCACTTAATGATGTTAACCGTGGCCGATAATCGACCGTCAGGGAGCCGTGTTTATGGCAGCAATGCGCTAACCACTGCGCCACTAATTTTGATGTTAAACATAAAAAAACACGGATTTGAGTATCATTGATGTCCCATTGTTATGGTGATGAGCGCGCCGCATGTATAGTTACGTGGCATAAAGGAACTTAATGAGGCTTTATATAACGGGTTGCAAGCGTCGCCTACGAGAAGGAAGCATCGGAGAGATATTGTGAGAGAGAAACCCACCCCGCTTCATTTCGACAGCCCCATCATACAAGTCCGTGCGCTAATCTCTGAGGATAAAAATGTTAATTTAATGACCCGCGAATTGGTCATAGCTCTCGAGAGAGATTGTGGCGAGAATTAACGGGGTGGCAGATACACTGGAATACTTTGAGCGTCCTGTGTGCATGATAAAAAAATATATGAAAAGCACAATTATAAACGCGTTCTCGCGAATGGACACTTCTGGTTAAGTTGTCGATGGTAACACCAGGCGTAGATCAATCACCTCCTACTGACCCCGGGCGCCCCCATATGCGCTCACCACAATCTCGCCCACCTCTCCATCTCCCCAACTCTCCACCCGTTGGGCCTCCGCATCAATTGTCTATGTGCACTTCGTAAATTGCGTGTGTTCAGCAAACACGATATCAATATTCTTGGGTCTATCGGTAAAGTCACGTAGATAGTCACGTGGATAGGTTATTTGAACCTATCCACGTCACTTTACCGACAGACGCAAGAATATTAATTCCTGCAGTCACGAAAGCTTTAAGTCACGATATCAATAATTAACACGCACACACACAAACAAGACAAAACTCACCGCCGCTATGTGCTCATCAGTCACCCGCCGCTTGACTGCAGTGTTAGATGTTTGATCAGCTTTGTCAACATCCGTCTAGGAGCGCGAAGATCCTGAATGTGTGGTCTCCTCTCCTCCTTACTCCCACCCCCAACCCCCTCAACTCACGGGATAGACATTGGCACGCCGTTAGCAAAGCCCTCGTCCCCATTACATGGGACAGACGGCATCGCTAGGTCGCCACAGCAAAGAGAGAGAGAGACGCCCACGCGCTGTGTTCGACCTGGAATGACGGACGGGAATGTGCGCAAATCGCGCAAAATTGTCCGCACAAATCTCCAGAATTCACGGACCTGAGAGCGGTAAGGACATTTTGAATTAAGTCGATTTTTCACAGCTGTTCCTGGGTGTTGTTTTTCCTTCTTCCTCCTCGTAGAGAGGGAGGGGGAGAATGTGTTATTTCCTCTCAAGTGTGTCGAGGTGTCTGCACCACCGGCTCTCTTCCCGTGCGACCCCGAAACACCCCCAACCGCTTTCCCTCCACGGACCGCTCCCCCCCCACCACGAACTCCTAACAACACCTGCCTCGCTCTGCGGGACCTGCTCAGTGGGGGGTTCTGTCTCGCACCTCCGTAACTTAATCCCTTCCCCCATTAGCCCCGTCGCGACTACACTTTTGCCCATTCGCCTCTTCATTGTCGCTCGTTTGTGGCCACGGAGAAATAAAACTTCGCCGCGAGGCGCCCGAGTCTTACACTCGCCCGGTCTGGGATTAATTCGGATTTTCGAAGATACGTTGTCAGTGTCGTTTTAGCTTACAGCTCGGAACGACCACGAGGCGCCCCACTCAAAACGCACGCATTCGTCGTTGGTTAACGCAAGCCTGCATTTTAATCTCGACATACGCTCACACTTTCGTGTTCTTTGTTGCAAATCGGTAAGCTCAACTTGTTCCGCTTTGACGCGTGATTTGTCCTGATCTGTGCACTCAACGGGAGTTCCGTGCGCGCCTTTAGCTTGAGCGCGAGCGCTGGGATCTTTGCAGGCTGATTGCGAGGATTGCGAACCGAAGACGCGCGTTTAAGTGATGGATTTGGTTCATTAATCGCACGCTGTATTTCTGTGAGACAGCCTCCTCCGGGTTTCGGGGTGCACGCCGTGGGATGAGGACGCCGACTGACCCGCAGTGAGAGCGCAACTCAGCGCCTTTCTTTGCCTCCCGAGGCCAGCCGAAGATCCTTTCATCACTCCCTGTATCCGTCCCTACGTCCATCCATCTCTACATCCATTCATCACCTCTGTCTATCTGTCCGCCTCTGCATTCTTCCATCCATCTGTCCGTCGCCTCCGTCCACCTATCCATTAATCCCTCTCGTCATTTACGTCCATCCATTTATCCATCACTCTCTCCCTCCGTCTCCCCACCCCAAACCATCTCTCCCTCGCTAGCCATCTCCTGTGGCTGCTGGCTCCGCCGTGGCCGGACCCCCCCCCCCCCCCCCCCTCGACACTCTCTCTCGCTGTGGCCATGTACCGCATGGCCCTGACGGCGCTCCGCCTGGTGCAGGCGAGGCGAGCCCGGCCCGCGACCGCGTGGCGCGCCGCCGGTCTCCTCGCTCTGCTTCTGCTCGCCGCGCTCGTGCTGCGCGCCGACGTCTCGCGCCGCTCGCCGCGCCTCCTCCTGCCCCTTCCCGTCCCCACGCCGCCGGGCGGAGAGCCCGAGCTCCAGGTGCAGCCCGGAGACCCCCCCGGGAACGGGGACCTCGAGGGCGCCGCGGACGACGCGGAGGAAAATCCCGGGGCTCCAGCGCGCGTGGGAGCCGTGCTGCGGCTGCAGATTAGGGCCCCCGCCAAGAAGCAGGTACGGTCAACCCTCCCTGCATATTCGCGTTCTGATTCCCTATTCGCGAACCGCTGGACTCCAGCATTCGCGAGCGTGCGTCGTGCCAGATCACCGAGTCGACCGTGCGGTCCATTAAAAAGGAAGGCGAATGTAATCAGGGAAAGTGTTGCGGCGAGCGCTCCCCAGAGTGCTACATTGAAAAGAACTGTGCGGCGTTGTTATCAAACACCTGCATCTCACGAGGAGTCCTCCCGAATTCCTCACCATCACCACCACTTTTATCGCCGTCAAATCATCATCATCAAAGGTAATAAAACAACACGTTATTCTTTATAACGAATTATTGATGTATTGTAGTCATTGGACATTTACCCCCCACCCCGCCCCCCCCCCCCCCCCATGTTCACTCGTACTCTGGAACGTAATCCCATTTTCCCCATTGCAACAAGGTTTCTGCATTCGCGAATGCTACGTCCGCGAGCGTTTTAAAGAACGTAACTAACGCGGATAGAGAGGGGTCGCTGTATTGTACATGTGTAGGCGTGCGCGCCACGACTACTCGCCTACGCTAATTCAATACGGTCTCCATCCGCAATGGTCGTTGTTCATTAACGCCCAGCCTATGCCGTGCATGTGCTATTTACAATTTTTTTATTTTACCAGGTAAGGCCCATCGAGCTACTCTGTAGCTCTTTTTCAGAAGCAGCTCGGCCATCACAAATTATAGCTCATGCGAAAGTGGCTTATCACGTGGAAATATTAGAGCAGCCTAAATCCTCTAAACGCATCTTTCTAATTGTAGAGGGGTAAAAACGGGAGGTTCCGGAGAAAAATCCACGCGACCACGGGGAGAGAAACATGGAAAGAGTAAAATATACAGGCGTCATGGTCGGGATCGAATCTACAATCTCCTGCATACCAGGCGAGGTAGTTAACATCTTGCTGAATGCTGGCTAGCAACGCCACGCGGGTCAAGTGGGGGTTATTTGATCTATTCGTCACCACGCTTCCTGGTGCTGGTCGGTAAATGCCAAGAGAGCGCTGAAGACGTGGGGACATATAGAGTCCAGTACACCGGTTGATTTAGCTTCACTGCTATCTGTTGCCCAACATACACAATTACAGTACACTTTGGATGTACAGTACTGTATTGGAAACACTTAAAACGGGGTTCGCTATAGTGGTGTTCATAGATGTCCAGTATGGGCGCTGAGCCGCCCATACTGGACATCTATGAACAAGAGCTTCATAGCTCATCGGATTCCTCCTGCAGACTACATAAAGATTCTGATTCTGAAAGAAAAAAAAAACTGTAAATGGGTTTCGGCAGGACGCACCACCATAATGGGTGATGGAGGATGGACCAGGCTGGTGACTGAATGACAGCCACAGGGAAGGAGGGGACGCGCCCAAGAAGATGACCACGGCAGAAGGGGAAGCGACGCGATTAGTTCGCGTGCAAGTTGTGGATTCGAACGTGGCATCGGGTGACAATGACGGCTGGCGATGGCGTGGCTTGACCATTATCCTGCAGCGGATAGATCGTGTTGATGACGATGGTCGCGTGTGTGTATATATGCAACCGTATCTTACTTAAAATGATGTGCGCAGAGTGGAGATGCGCATTCCAGGGATCCATTAAACACACGCACTTGTTTAATAAGACAGTCAGTCATAAAGGAGGAGGAGAAAAAGGGCTTGCGCATCGACTGAATCAATCGTGGTAATGACATACAAGCACGGATAACCTTCGGAGGAGGAGGAGGAGGGGGGGGTCCAGATTACGTTGGCAGCAGCAGGAGAAGGAGTGAACCTCACCGCGTGAAGGTTGATTTGAGGGTTTTCACTGGAGAACCTCGGTTGGTGAATTAGGGGGAGCGCGCGGAGCAGAGCGAGGGGAGAATGGAGGGAGGGGAGAGGTACGCAGTGGGGAGGGGCGAGTCTGCGGGGCATCTTGAAGACGGTGAGAGCTATCCCGCTCACCTCCGATTAGCGCGGTTGGCTACGTACGGTGCGAAAGAAGTTCAACGTACGTTGCCTTTGGACGTAGGTGGTCGACGTGGAGGCGGGAGGTGGCTCACCCCCAAGTCGGGGTTTCACTGCGTTGTTGTTGCGTGCCGCCTACTATCCCAGTATTGCCCATTGCCCCGCAGAGCCGAGTGAAGTCCACAACTCCGTGCGCACTAATGGCAAATTCTATAATCATTATTATTCGGCAAGATCCGGCAGCTCTGCGCGTAATTTATTCAGACCGTGGGTCCCGACAGCCGCAGCAGCCGCCTCACCCTGGCTACAGATCCCTTTTTGAGGACACAGTAATTTCTGCTGTCGTTAATTCTCATTTATTAGGTTTTTTTTTAATCGCCTTTCTCCCGAATTGCGCCAAGGATTTGTCTTTGTGTAGACCTGGTTGCGTAAAAAGTAGCTCGTCCTAAAAAAAAGGCGCTATTCTATTCATGGCGCGTACACCACGACATTTTTTACCCACCTCTGACCATGTGTATTTTCATACTTTTAGTTTTTACTGTGTAGGAACCTCCTGGTTACACCACCAGCCCACAGGGGATTGTGTCCGTCCGTCGTGCATTCAAAAATTGGAGGGGTGGGGCTGGGTGGAGAGGGGAGGGTGGGGAGGGGCTGGGTGGGGAGGGAGGGGCTGGGTGGGGAGGGTGGGGCTGGGTGGGGGGTGGGAGGGGTGGGGCTGGGTGGGGAGGGGCTGGGAGGGGAGGGTGGGGCTGGGTGAGGAGGGTGGGGCTGGGTGGGGGGTGGGAGGAGTGGGGCTCGGTGGGGAGGGGCTGGTCACCCCGTGGTGCCCTTATAAATCTCAACGTTTAACCTACTCACGCCGGCTTGTGCCCGCCCTCACAGTCGGGAATATTTGTGGAATACACCACGTGGTGCCGCCGTTGACCCTGGCCATTGATCGAGCAACCCAACGTTCCTACCAGCTCCCTCCGCAGGAATGTGTTCACGAAATAACCTGACGAACGCGTACCCTACGTTGGCATGATACAGTGAGATGGTTGTAAAGCTTGCGCATTGACGTGAACCGGTGGGGTGCAGTGGTCGTGCAGTGGTTAGGACTGTTCTACCAAACCGGCCGCCTGGGTTAAACTCCCGGCCACGGCTAACAACAGTGGCCAGTGAAGTCTTTCCGATGCACTTCTGCGGCCGTCTGGAACGTTCTTCCTTTCGATATTAGGAAACCACTAGAGCTAGGCATTTTAAAATGTAGACTAAAAAAACACATTTCTTTCGAACTGCTTTTTGCGTCAAGTTTGTTGTCCTTCCTCCGCACCTTCGATTAGCACGATTGGCCACATACGGTGTGAAAGAAGTTCAACACACATACATCTGTACCAGTTTTGGAGTCCCTATTTACCAACATACACTGACCAGCGTGGTGAAGTATGGTCAAAAAGCCTGCGTGACCTGCACAACATTGGGAGGCATTCATCCGACAAAGGGCTGCAAGCGAGCGAGCAAATGCAGATCTGCATTTACCTTTGAGCGTAGCATTATTTAATTAGTTTCGATTTTCCCGACATGCTCCGCAACTGGAGAGGCCCTGCTCCACATGGGTACGGCTTTGTGACCTTTTACACGCCGGCGTGATCGCCGGCGCTGGTCTCTCTCTTGCCTCCGTACGACGAGCAGGCGAACGAAGCGAGGAGCTCTCAGCCCTGCAGCCGCTCTGACCACTACGGCCCCGACGAGCTGAAGCCCCACCTGGGGAGGCCCTCGCAGGACCCGCTGGCGCCCGGCGCCCGCGGGGCCGCGGTCCGGCTCGGGGCACTGTCGCCCGACGAGCTGGACGAGAAGGAGCGAGGCTTTGCCAAGCACTGCTTCAACGTGTTCGTCAGTGACCGCATCTCCCTCCACAGGGACCTGGGCCCCGACACGCGTCCGCCCGAGTGAGACTTCAGGGCGGGTTTATGGTTGCGTCGCGGGGCTTCGAAGGCCTTCCTCTGCCTTTTTATTATCTGTCTAAAATACGAAGTCACGTTTCGTTTCATTTGTCCATCCGTGAGTTACTTGAGTCGCTCTCTTGGGTGGTTTTCCATTGTATTTGGTTAGATCACCGTGCATATAAAGTGAGTCGTTAAACCGACCACCACCACCTGACAGGCAATTAGTAAGGTTTGTCATGTAAACAAAACGTGCCAATTAGTTACTAGTTCAGCACACCGGTTTTGTGTTGGAGAGTAAACTCACAACATGTACATTTCGAGTACGACGATTCACTAGTAATTACAACCAGCCTCATCAGGTGACAGCCTACGTGTTAAACTGATGAGTTTTTATCACAAACAGCAAGCCTTTGTGATTTGCAAATGGTTGGTGAAATCGGTAAACTAAAACGAGTTTTATACTCAACTTTGTTTTATTTTACCAGGTAAGGCCCACAGAGAGATATATATAGCTGTTTCTCAGAAGAAACCTGGCCACAAATGATAGCTCATCGAAGTGGCTTATCATGTGGAAATGTATAGCGGCCAAATACTCTAAACGAATATTGATTCTAAATGTGGAGGGAAAAACCGGAGGACCCAGAGACACATTCACGCGACCACGGGGAGAGACACATGAAAACTCCAAATATACAGCAGGCTTCAGGGTCGGGATCGAACCCACGATCTCCTGCATACCAGGCAAGGTAGTTAACATCTCACCCCCGAACTCCAGTCATCCTCGCAGCGGTTTTTGGCTAGCCATCGAACAAAGACGATTACTGCATCGTGCGCTTTCAGATACGCTTCTGCAGCCGTCTCGAGCGCTCTTCCTTCCGATATTCGGAAGCCACCGTGGCTATGCACTTTTAATTGTAGATTTAAAACCAATTTCTTTAGAACTGCTTTCTATGTTTAGTTTCTTGTCCTTCCCCGCACCTCCGATTAGCACGGTTGGGTACTTACGGTGCGAAAGAAGTTCACCGTACACACGTACCGCCCTCACATGATACAATGGAATCTGCCAAATATTTCTGGCATTTGGCACACATGCAGTAGACGCTGGATATAAGCACACCTCATAAAATCACGTCTCTGACACGAGCAACACGTGCTTACATTACACTGGTGGGGGGTGTCAAAGGGCAACTTCTGATACAAGCACACTTCTTCAGATATAAACACACTTTGCGTTGATCCTAAGAAGTGTGCTTACATGCAGCCTCTGCTGTACATCACTTGTCTCGAGCGGACATTGGCGATTGCTGTTTTCTTCTCGCGAGTCCAGGGGTCGAAAACAAAAACAACAAGAAGAGTCATTCTTTTGAACTCAGCAAAAAACATATTTCAAGAGCCGCAATGCACTGTGTGGTGAATACGAGAAGGCGAGTCCTTAATAAACAACTTCACAAAGCAGTCCTTAAGGAGTCGCATGCAGCTCTAGAGCCGCAGGTTGCCGACCCCTGCCCATGGTTAACTGGAATTCCATGATCAGGGGTCGGCAACCAACATAACAAGATCGGCATTTTGGGGGGGAATTTCGAGATCCGCCCTTAAATGGGCCGCATGCGGCTTCGGAGCCGCAGGTCGCCGACCCCTGCGCTCATGCCTCATATCCCATGAGTGGGGGCAGTTCACCACTGGCGCAGTATTAAAAAGTCCAAGCTCAAAGTTGGTACCACAAAATCCACAGTCCTCTACCCTCCTCCTCCTCCTTATATGCCCCCTCCATGGCCAGGTGCGTGCAGCAGAGATTCCCGCGGTCGCCGCCGCTTCCCACGACGAGCGTGATCGTGGTGTTCCACAACGAGGCGTGGAGCACGCTACTGCGGACCGTGTACAGCGTGCTCCACACGGCGCCCGCCCTGCTGCTCGTCGAGCTGCTGCTGGTGGACGATGCCAGCACGGAAGGTGGCAGCGTCGGGCGCGTCCGGGTGGCCACCGCGGCTTCGTTTCCTCCGGGTCCCTTCCGGGGTTTTTGTGCCCTCCACGTTTAGAATCGACGTGCGTTGAGAGGAATTTTGGCCGATATGGAAAAATAAATGTCCACGCGAGTAAAGCCACTTCATTGGGCTGTCATTTGTGTGCCAGGGCACTTGTGAAAAAGAGTTATATACAGTGAGGGAAAAAAAGTATTTTATCCCCTGCTGATTTTGTGCGTTTGCCCACTGACAAAGAAATGATCAGTCTAGAATTTTAATGGTAGGTTTATTTGAACAGTGAGAGACAGAATAACAACAAGAAAATTCAGAAAAACGTAAGTCAAAAATGGTATAAATTGATTTGCATTTTAATGAGGGAAATAAGTATTTGACCCCCTCTCAATCAGAAAGATTTCTGGCTCCCAGGTGTCTTTTATACAGGTAACGAGCTGAGATTAGGAGCACACTCTTAAAGGGAGTGCTCCTAATCTCAGCTTGTTACCTGTATAAAAGACACCTGTCCACAGAAGCAATCAATCAATCAGATTCCGAACTCTCCACCATGGCCAAGACCAAATAGCTCTCCAAGGATGTCAGGGTCAAGATTGTAGACCTACACAAGGCTGGAATGGGCTACAACACCATTGCCAAGCAGCTTGGTGAGAAGGTGACAACAGTTGGTGTGATTATTCACAAATGGAAGAAACACAAAAGAACTGTCAATCTACCTCGGCTTGGGGCTCCATGCAAGATCTCACCTCGTGGAGTTGCAATGATCATGAGAACGGTGAGGAATCAGCCCCGAACTACACGGGAGGATCTTGTCAATGATTTCAAGGCAGCTGGGACCATAGTCACCAAGAAAACAATTGGTAACGCACTACGCCGTGAAGGACTGAAATCCTGCAGCGCCTGCAAGGTCCCCCTGCTCAAGAAAGCACATATACATGCCCGTCTGAAGTTTGCCAATGACATCTGAATGATTCAGAGGACAACTGGGTGAAAGTGTTGTGGTCAGATGAGACCAAAATGGAGCTCTTTGGCATCAACTCAACTCGCCGTGTTTGGCGGAGTAGGAATGCTGCCTATGACCCCAAGAACACCATCCCCACCGTCAAACATGGAGGTGGAAACATTATGTTTTGGGAGTGTTTTTCTGCTAAGGGGACAGGACAACTTCATCGCATCAAAGGGACGATGGACGGGGCCATGTACCGTCAAATCTTGGGTGAGAACCTCCTTCCCTCAGCCAGGGCATTGAAAATGGGTTGTGGATGGGTATTCCAGCATGACAATGACCCAAAACACATGGCCAAGGCAACAATGGAGTGGCTCAAGAAGAAGCACATTAAGGTCCTGTAGTGGCTTAGTCAGTCTCCAGACCTTATCCCATAGAAAATCTGTGGACGGAGCTGAAGGTTCGAGTTGCCAAACGTCAGCCTCGAAACCTTAATGACTTGGAGAAGATCTGCAAAGTGGAGTGGGACAAAATCCCTCCTGAGATGTGTGCAAACCTGGTGGCCAACTACAAGAAACGTCTGACCTTTGTTATTGCCAACTAGGGTTTTGCCACCAAGTACTAAGTCATGTTTTGCAGAGGAGTCAAATACTTATTTCCCTCATTAAAATGCAAATCAATTTATGACATACGTTTTTCTGGATTTTCTTGTTGTTATTCTGTCTCTCACTGTTCAAATAAACCTACCATTAAAATTATAGACTGATAATTTATTTGTCAGTTTGGCAAACGTACAAAATCAGCAGGGGATCAAATACTTTTTTCCCTCACTGTAGCTCAATGGGCCTTTCCTGATAAAATAAAAATAGTTCATATAGTTAGTTACTCACTGAATACATTATGGGTCGTCGGTAAACTCGGAGGTGGCACGTGGAGAGTAAACGCAGCCATAGCGAGAGGTATTTTGGATGTGGTATGCCGAGGGTGGAAATTATTTCTGGGTCGCTGATCCAGACAAGCACGGATTAAATGAATCCCTGATTGTAAAGATTCACCACGCCCTGTCATTCAATGAATTGTTGTTTGGGTTTCGATTCGTTTATAGAATCATGTAGATGTTATATTTCTCTTATTTCACACGTGTTCGTTTTTTATTTAATCCGTCTCGTAACATTTTGTCCACTCCGTTATCCTAAATGTAATGACACCATATCATTTGCATGTCATGTACTACAGTCATAAATCGTCTGACGGGAGTGTTGGCACATTAGTTAGCGTGCTGTGCTTTCAACCCAGCATACCGAGTATCAGCAGCGAGTGACATTTTGAACCGGTCCTGGCACCCCCTCCACCAATCCGCACTGACGAGCTTGGTGAAGTATGGTAAAAAAACCCATATAACAGGCTTGGCTTGAGTAGGCCTTTATCCAGCAGTGGATTTAGAAAGGCCTGCAAAACATTTTCAGAGACACAATTCGATGCATTTATAGTGAGAGTGAGAATCGATTGATGTTGATTAAAGAAAAACATCAACTTGATTATTAATTTGCTTATATTATGATGTTACTGATCTGGCATAGTCATTGCAATGATGATGCAGATAGCCACGGTGGCGAGATGTTAACTACCTCGCCTGATATACAGGAGGTCGTTGGTTCGATCCCGACCCTGACACTTGTATATTTGGAGTTTGCATGTTCTCCCGTGGTCGCGTGGATTTTTCTCTTGGTAATCTGTTTTTTCCCTCCACATTTAGAATCAACACGCGTTCAGAGTATTTGGCATTTATACATTTCCACATGATGACAAGCCACTTCGTTGAACTAAAATTCGCGGCCAGGTCGCTTCTTAAAAAAGAGCTATATAGAGCTCAGTGGGCCTTACCTGTTAAAAACAAAAAAACACGCAGTTTAGTTTTAGTTTATGCTAAATCGCAAACAGTGATGGAAACACATTGATATTGATTTCATCTTGTGATGATGACAATGATATGGGCGATGGTTATCCAACGTGAACGACGGTGATTAATCACCATGCTGCTGCTGTCGTGTGTGGGTCCGTGCTCATTGCCTGCGTGTGGCAGAGCACCTGGGCGCGCGTCTGGAGGAACAGGTGTCTCACCTGGGCGGCCTGGTGCGCGTGCTGCGTCAGCGGCCACGCCGCGGCTTAACTGCCGCGCGGCTGCTGGGCTCACGCGAGGCTCGCGGGGACGTTCTCACCTTCCTGGACGCGCACTGTGAGCCGCCAACCGCGACACCGCCGCTGTTTCTGCCGCGCACGTCGCGACGCGCCACGCAACAACGGCGTTGGGAGTTACGGGGCAGGGCGCGTAGCATCATTGCGCGCGTTTTACTCGTGCGCCGGTCATGCCAACTCCCGACCGTGTCCGTCCAGTGCTCGCCGAGCTGCGTTGGCATCCGTTCGCTGAAGGAATGTTTTTTGTAAGTGCTTGCCGCAGACGAACCAAAACACCTTGCTGTTATCGTCAAGGGCCGTAAGCCAATCCGCGAACTGCGGTCATCTTCGCAGCAGCGAATTTTAGCTAGCCATCGAACAAAGATGGTCGCTGCCAGGAACGCTCTTCCTTCTGATATTAGGGAGCCACTGAAGATGTGTTCTTTTAAATAATCTAGATTGAAAGCTAATTTCTTTCGAATCGATTAATGTTTTTTTTGTTCGTTGTCCTTCCCCCACACTTCCAATTAGCACGGTTGGCTACGTAGAGTACGAAAGAAGTTCAACATACGTACATGCATTCTCAAGTTGACTCCTTTCTAATGTAATTGTATATTTATATAGAGTACTTTCACTCAAGGCGCTCGACATATACCTTACAAGGCGATGACAGCACGGAATGATGTAGGTGACAGGCGCGTGCTACAATGGTTGAGGAATGAGCGAGATCAATCGAGGGGTACTTAGGGATCATGAATGGCCAGGAGAGGGACGGGAAGGTGTGGAGGGGCGGCTGGAAGGAAGAAAATGGGCAATAGAGAAGAGGTGAGGCTTTAAGAGAGGCATGGGAGGCGGTTAAGGAGGGGGACTGCTTTAATGTACAGGTGAAGTTTATTCCAGTGGAGGGGTGCAAGGAGGGAGAAGGGCCGAAAAAATGGGATTTGGCACAGCGAGTAGGAGGGACAAAAAGAGACAGGCCGAAGATTTGGAACGAAGAGGAGATCGTAATGAGATGAGAGAGGTAAGATGAGGTGGGGCAAGGCCATTCAGATAATTTGCAGGATAGCATCAGGTATTTGAAAAGACAGGGATGTAGTAAATGGGAAGCCAATGGAGTTGAAGGGGGAGGAGAGGCGAAGTGTGATCATTAAAGGGGAGATTGAAAATAAGTGGTGTAGAAGCATTTTGAATTTGTTGGAGGGAAGCGATCACAGAGGCAGGTAGACCGAGTAGAAGATAATAGCAGTAGTGCAGAGGGGTGAAGATCAAATAATGAACCAGGGGTTTGACAGGAGAAATTTAAATGAGAGGGCGGATTTTAAGTGCATCCCTACAGTGGCTTCCTAATATCGGAAGGAAGAGCGTTCCAGACGGCCGCAGTAGCGCATCTGAAAGCGCTCGATGCGGTGACCGTCTTTGTTCAGCGGCTAGACAAAAATAAAGAAGGTGACACCTTAGGTTGACGGCAGAGGAAAGAGGTGAGAGAGAGAGAGGAGTGAAGGTGATGGTTTGGACGGGAGGAGGAGAGCGAGAGGCCAGTAAGAAAATGTAAACTTTCACAATGTAAACTCAGTGCTTCGCGTGCACAATGATGCAGGGGCTCTGAACAGCTCCTTCTCACAAAGGGCGATGCATTTTGGGAGTATGTGTTTTAAATGCATATATTTAAAATGGTAATTATCAGCCTTTTCATCAGTCTCGGGGGTCGTCTGACTGCACTTCATCCACGTGTGGGTCGGTGCCTCGGGGTCCAAATACAAGATCCCTAGCCAGTCATGTTAGCCATTTACAATGATCAAAGTCACGTGGCCCCGTTCCACCGTGTAACCGCTCCACCTCGACACAACTACAGACTCGTACAAGTCCAGTCGTTGTCTTTACTACAAAAAAAAACAACAACAACCACAAGACAGTATGTAATGCGCCTGACAGAGAAAACACCGGAGTCACAAATCAGTATTTAGTTGTGCATCATCTCTGTAGATTTCTAATGGGATCCGGCACACGAGATGCACGTGCGCCCCGTGCTCCGAATTGCCTGTCTGGCAGGCAGCGCGCGGGAGCGCGCGCTAATGCTGTGCGACCCGTGCGGCATTACTCAATAAATGCATCGAATTGACTGCAGAAATTAGGCCACCCTCGTCCACATTCAAACATTGTACGGGACCCAGCATGGCCAGGCAGATGCGAGGCAAAATAAACTAAATAGCGCTCATCTTGAATGTGAATGAGAATGTTTATTTATAAGGGAGGAATCCGATGAGCTATAAAGCTCTTTTTCACTGATGTACAGAAGGGGCAGGTCAGAATGTTACAACAACAAATAGTACAACAACACGATAGAAGTGTATAGTATAGGAAAGGTAAACAAATCGCTTAAAAATATACGAATACAACTAAATAATAATGTTTTATCTTACCAGGTAAATCCCACTGAGTAATTAGCTTATTTTCAGAAGCGACTTGCCCAGAAATGATAGCTCAACGAGGTGGCTTATCGCGTGGAATTTGATAGCAGAAATATAATCTAAACGCATGTTTCTAAATGTGGAGGGAAAACCCGGTGGCCCCAAAGAAAACATCCGCACGACCACGTGGAGAACATGCAAACTCTAAATATACAGGCGTCAGGGTTGGGATTGAACCCACAACCTCCTCCATACCATGCGACGTAAATAAACATCTCGCCACCGCCACGTGGATTATTTTTTCTCTGGGTCCTCCGGTTTTCCCCTCCACATTTCGGAACATCCGTTGAGATTATTTGTCGCCATAAATTCCCACACGATAAGCCGCTTCGTCGAGCTGTCATTTGTGGTCAGGTTTGCTTCTGAAAAAGAGCTGCGATATGATCTTGTCCCCTTCCCACCAGAATAACCAATTCCCAAATGGTGAAGTATGCTCAATTACCATGACCTACACGGTGTGGGGGGGGGGGGGGGGGGAGGCCTTCATCCAGCAGTGGATATACAAAGGGCCGCTAATTGGTACTACTATTGTTACCTTGTAGAAACACATCGAGCTGTGTGTCGCAGGATGTCTGAAAGGAGTTTAAGTGTGACAGTTGCATATTTTGTTTACGGCACGAGACACTTTCAGGTGCTATGGATCACTGTTGATATCCAGGGAGCGATACTCACTTTATCGACCAGCATTCAAGCACATGACTTTTTCAATTGTTAGACAACAATGGTACTCTAAGTAGTCAAACATTTCTCTATAAGCATCTGTGTGTAATTATGTGGAGTGTAAAGATTTCGAACTTCACGTGGCTTCAGCCAGACATCAAACTCAGGGCCTCCGGCTATCTGGAGCATTATACAAAGACAATACTAATTCAGGTGCACTTATTGCTTTTTTCACAAAGACAAATATCCTCCATGGTAGCCTTCATGGGCTGTTGGGGCAAGAGTGGTTAGGGAGCACCTACGGAGGCTGGCACGGCAAACGAGGAGGTCGGTGGGTAGCCAGCACCACGCCTGGCCGCCTTTGTCTCCGCAGTGGCGACGTTTACACACCTCACCAGGTACTCATTCGAGGCTGAGTCGACCAAGGGGAGGCCCAGGACCAGTTCACATAATCGTCACTGGTGTTGGCCGTGGGCATGGTTTCGAACTCGGCACACTTCCGATCCCCACTAGTCAACCTTAACCACACACACACACGTGCAACAAATGATACACATGCTCACCCAGAAAAAAAAACTATCTGGAATGAAAATTAGAATTCATTCGTACGACCCCTTTGTCCGTTTTTTAATCAGATACGGCGCGTATCGTACACGCGCGCATCCACGGGCAAGTTGTACTGACCTGTCATGAGTGCATTGATGCATTTCAGGGTTATAATTTCCCATAATTGCTTTAATTTTTTCTAAATGATTGGGAGAATCGGAGGGGGCGGGCGGGGGGGGGGTATTTATGTACGAACAAAAACGTTGTGCATGCTCGCGAATACCACTAGATGGCGACAGAGCCACCTCTCTCTGCAGTGAAAAGCCTCAAAGTAGCAAGCGCACCCGGTGTGAAGTACTAGGACAGCCTTCTTCTTTTGTCCGGCTGATGTAGATGCAGAGCACGAACTACAATCTCACGTTCAGGTGGTCAAGCCAGATAACCGCATCAGGAGTATCGCTGTGATGTCTCCTTCATATTTGTGGATCGGGCATTGCGTCGTGAACGTTGTGTAGTCTGTTCTGGATGACCACAGTCGCACACTGGAGAGTCTGTAATTTCCATTTGTGCATCAGGTATCATCCGCATCTGCCATAGTTTTGTGCAGTGGATGCGGCTTATGGTGTGCAGTAACGATGCATCAATCCCTCAATGCCAATTCCTAAGCTCATCATACATGCCTTGAATTGTGCGCTGTATGTAAAGAGTTCACATCTCCCCCTCGAGCCACTGGAGGTGACTGCATTCCCTACGGGGTAACAAAAATAACCCATTTGTGCATCGAAGTGCGACGGTGAATTGTGAGGATTCATGAAATTGTCAGAGGATGGGGTGGTGGGGGGGGTTGATTGGTACGGCGCTGGGAATTGTGGTTAGTCATACAATTAACAGGCAGAGTGTTTGTGCAATGACATACATTAAATATTGCATCAGTAATGCCCTTTATTAAAAAAAAAGCCTAAGTAGCAACACCATCCATCACGAGCGGTCTGCATTGCCATGTTTGGCCAGGTTCCATTAATGAGTGCCAAGTAACTCGTTAATGGGAACGCCCAGAGAAAACTCACGCATGTGAGAGGACTACACCCAAAGCTCCACACAGATGCATGCACGTACTGTGCTGTAATCTCCCGGCCACCACGCAGGCAATCGGGGGGAAGTTTTTTTACAAATGTGCGTGATCCGCCAACACTGGCCTCCAGAGCATTGGGTCGCAGCTATGCGCCACTGCCTGGCTGAAATGAAAATCAGTTGAACCAATGGTTCCCTTCCGATGTGATCAATGTATCCCAGCCGTGTTTGTTTTAGCCAAAGCAATACACTGGCTAGTTTTCATTTCACTGAGTCAGGGTGTGGCCCGTTTATGAAATAATGAAACGTAACCGGCTAATATGATGATGTTATGTTTTTGAGCCACCCGTGATTGTAATGAGGTCATTACTAGAATATAGCCTCCGTTCCATTTTGCATCACTTCAGCGATTACTTTCGGTCCTTACGATTATGATACATGCATCAAATCTCGTGCGTAAGTATTGGTTGTTCATAATTTATTCATAGACTAACGGCATTTTTAAGACATGTATGTACGTACTGTATGTTGAAAGTCTTTCCTATCGTATGTAGCCAAAGGCGTTAATCTGAGGTGCGGGCGAAGGACGACAAACTAACCACAAAAAGCGGTTCCAAAAAGGGATGAGTTTTCAATTTGAGATCTAAAAGTGCATAGCTCTGTGGCTTCCTATTAACGGAAGGAAGAGAATTGCAGACGGCCGCAAAAGCGCTTCTTGAAACCGCTTTGCAGTGTTCGATGGTTAGCCAACAGCCGCAAGCGAGGATGACCGGAGTTCGGGTGATGGTTTATGCTCCTTGACAAGATCGGCAAAGGTATTGTGGTTAATTTGTGGCAAGCACTTTGTGCGTGATATTATTAGAATAATGAGCTTCTTTTCACACGATAAGCATCCGAGTTAGATTTGGTGTCCCCATGTTTTATATTGAATTCGGGGCCCATTGATCTACTTGGGGGGCGGTGGGGGGTGGGGCTATACTTTGACTTCGTTCTCGAAAGCTTTGCACCGCCACTTGCCCTGTGGTTTCCATTCGGCGCTTCCTGTTTTCTCCTCGGTCCGTGTCGGCGCAAGGCGAGTGCTTCTCCGGCTGGCTGGAGGCCCTGCTGGCGCGTGTGGCCGAGGACCCACGACGCGTCGTCAGCCCCGAGATTGTCACCATCGACCTGGACTCGTTCGAGGTGTCGCGCCCGGCCCCGCGCGGCCACGAGCCCAGCCGCGGCAACTTCGACTGGACGCTCACGTTCGGCTGGGAGGCCCTCCCTGAGAGCGAGCGCCGGCGGCGGAAGGATGCCACGGAGCCCATCAAGTGAGGGCCTCGTGAACGCTGGCGGGGGGTGGTGGGGGGGGCGGCGTGGGCGTCGCTCAGGAGTGTGTCGGGCTGTACCGTAGGGCTGTGCCATAATGCCCAGTTTATTTAAACCGGCTTTGTCCAGATCGGTGAGATGAAAAATATTTCCGCAGCCAGCACACCACTTCGGGTATACAGTCTGTTCTCCTGTAACGCGTGTTTTCATAGCACTAATTGGAAATAATGCGATGAATGATTTTTGTTAAATATATATAATGCGGATGCGAATTGGATATAACGCGTTTGCGTGAACAGAACTACGTCGCGCGAGTAGGAGTAAGCATTTGTACGGCTGCCTCGGGGTAACATCATCACACAAGGCGGGATGCTGCTGGATGTTCTGGGATGCTACCCACGCACCTCAGTCTTTGTTCAGCCTGCGCATGCATCGCACGTGTTATCGCGGACTGTGCTCCACCCTGTATTATTTATTATAATGCAATATTCTTCAGGAACTACTACCGCGTTATAGGAGAAAAGACTGTACCTCTCCCTATGGCTGCGGGTGCTCGTGACACGCCGCCTACCTTGGGTTAACCAACGACCTGGAAAAAGAATATTTCAGTGAGAGAATTAAATCCTCAGTGTCAGGGACCCTCCCACGACCTCCCACACCCAGCAGTTGTCTAAGCCCCCACCCCCCGCGGGGAAGCTTCAGCAGGGACTTGGTACAAGGGAGATACGCTCTCGGGCTGTCAGAACAAAATGAAACGGACAGTAAAAAGGTTATGGGAACGGAATGGCATAGCATATGCAAGCCCGCGCAGTGGATTTTTGCTTCTCCATAGTGCCAACCAAATTATCACTGACATGGTGTGATTGTAATAATAACAATCATGTAAGGAGGCACTTCGATTCGAATAATAGCCCTTGCGTTTTGGTGAACAGTGACAATGGAACCCGCTCAGCTGTTCGAGCGATTGCGTGCCTTTTTGTTGTTTTGTGCGGGTTAGCACTCTGGGTAATTAAGATTTACGAACTCAGCAGTGGAAATTGTCAGATTGCCTCCAGTCACCGCTTGTAGGTGCAAGGTGGAGAGAGCTGGGAGGCCATGGTTATTGACATTTTCATGGATTTTGTGCAGCCGTGGATGGAGGTCGTGAGTCATCTTGAAATTGGTCAATTGTAGTTGGCACTAGACACATTTAATCAAAACATGTCAGGCAGGTCACCCACCCCCCGTGCCAAGATAATAAATGTAGTACTTTAAGACGTATTTACTTCATTGACCCCCTAGCCTGTAAACTGCGTGGGGCAGTGGCTCGATAATTCTCACGCGTTAATGCTACATTTTGCTTTTTTTTTAAAACGACGAGTGTGCACTTTTAATTGTGAACAAGTTTGGCAAATCCTGCATACGCATGGATTTTGTAGAATGCATGGCTTATTCTTTCCAATGTGTATTTCTCCTCGCAGGTATTTCACCGGTATTATGGCAGCCGCTGTCATTGTGAAATGCGTTTTCATATTTGCGAATCGACATTCTGACTGTGGTTTGTCCCTCCGAATTTTTGGGCCGATTTGGAATTGGGTTTATTATTATCATAAAAAAAAATCCCCCAGAAACCCCCGGAGTCTCATAACTCTTTCTATGGAGGATCCCGCAAAGTTTTTTTGCGGTAGTTGGCGATGCAATGGCCGGTTGGAGAAATTTGGTCGCGACACAATTGTACCGTAAAGTTTACTTATGGACAGACAGACAGACTAGTGCGTCGGTGCTTTCACCGCGACTTTGGGAAACGTTTAAAAGCATGGCACGGGCAGCTCAAAGTGATTGTCGCTCACCGGAATTGTGCCTGTGTCGCCAGGACTCCGACCTTCGCGGGGGGTCTCTTTTCAATCTCCAAAGAGTATTTTGAATACCTGGGCACCTATGACAATCAGATGGAAATCTGGGGAGGCGAGAACATTGAAATGTCATTCCGGGTGAGTCCACTGTGTCTCTTATTCTTCTTCAGCTTTAGCTTCAGCTTCTTCTTCTTCTACTTCTTCTTCTTTACCATCACCAAAGTTACTTGAACAATGAGAGACATAACTGGCACTGCACGTGTACTTTTGCTGAATTACTCCTGAACGCACTGACATTTCCTTCGTGAAAATTCTACCCATTGGCACGGCCACTCACTGTACTCACTCCATTATTGTCATCACCGCTGTGAATCAGCCCTGCTGTGCTACTGCCGGGAGACGGCTTCAAAGTGTTTCAAACCTGTCTTTACTGCATTGATGAGGAGCAACCAACAAACAGAAACCAGTGCACAAGACATCGACACAAATAAGGCTACAGTTCACGCGCACTGCGTGCCAATGTTGACAAATGCAGCATCGAACATTGCCGGTTCATGGCTCTGCTTAGGGGAGTACAATTTCCGCCTTGGACATTCCAGTTTCAGGTGACACATCCCAGGTGTTTTTTAAAATGATAAACCATGAGGCAACAATAATAATGCACCAGTGCTGGGCAGACACCAGACCGCTTCCGTATACAACAAGCTAGAACAGCTCAAACTACTGTCGGGATGATTGTTTTCTACTAAATTGCATTGGTAAATAAAACTGCGTCTGGAGCCCGATTGAGCAAAAGTACGATCCAGGCACTGTTGTACGCTTTGTCAACGAAAGAACGCATTGGTAACTTGCATGGTTAAAAGTTTGCGTCAAGGATTTGTCTTTGTCGTAGATCATGCTTAGCTCGTGATGAATACCTGATTATAATTATTGTATGTATTTTTATTATTATTATCACTATTTCGCTTATTTCCCCAGCAAAGACTGAGTTGCAGGACTCTCTTTTAAGCAAGGCCCCGCCAAATAATTTCTTCAGGAGGGGTCAATATTACTGTTTGTAATCTCAACTAAGTAATTTTGCAGGTAAATTATTAGTATTGTTTCGGTCAATACCAGTTACATAACACTTTTCTTTTCTCTATGGGAGGAAATCGGATAACGCGGAGGAACCCCATGCAGAACACGGGGAGGACAAACAAACTCTGCACAGAGTTGGGAATTTAACCCTGCTCCTACTTTGGGGCACAAGCATTATTACTGTGTCACTCTTCTGGTCCATTATAACCTGTAGTGAGGAAAATTAATCATATAACTGCTGTGACTGACTGACTGATAGGCAAATTCAGTTTTATTATATAATAATGATCGAAACCCAAGGCAGAGTTTTGAGTGACGCACCAGCTGAGACATTCATCACGACAGTGTGATAGCAGAGTGGGAAGGAATGTTATTTTCTTGTGGCACTGTGTCTGACGTTTTACAACCTCCGAGGTACAAACAAAAGCAGGACATTTCATGGGAATGAGAATATCTCACAATACCAGAAGAGGGAATAACGTCACGTACATCCATTGTGTTTGAGAGCTGTGTTATTATTATTATTATCACTACGACACATCTGACAAAAACCGGGACAGCAGCTATCAATCCAGGGAAAGAAAAAAAAAAACACCAGGACGGGTGGCAACCCTAGCCATGCCGGCCCGCTCGCGTTGCCACCTCGCACTGAGCTTGTGTGTGCGCGCGGGCCTGCCCAAGGTGTGGCAGTGCGGCGGGCAGCTGGAGATCGTGCCGTGCTCCGTGGTGGGTCACGTGTTCCGCACCAAGAGCCCGCACTCATTCCCGGCCGGCGCCTCCATCATCACGCGCAACCTGGTGCGCGCCGCCGAGGTGTGGATGGACGAGTACCGGCACATCTTCTACCGGCGCAACCGCGAGGCGGCGCGCATAGCCAGCCAGGTACACTTGCGCGAGCACCCTCCGTGATGATGATTAATAGCAATCATGACGATGAACTCGGTTTGCTATAGCGCAATTCGCACGAGGTCCATTGTGTTTTCATTGTCTGCATCGTCGTCATCACTATTTGCTAACCATCTGTAACGGATGGCTCCGACACGGTAAGCAAACTTTAAGTTGTTTATTAATAAATCTTCGGTATAGCTTCGGTTCTCTCTCTCTCTCTCCGCGGATGTCCACCCGCTCGGGTGGCTGCACTGCCTCCGCGCCACGTGGCGCTCACTCCGCTCACCCAACACGCCGCTGCCTGGCGGCGCGCCAGGGAGCGGCTGAGCGGCTGGAGGTCAGGCCGCCACGTGGCAGGTGGAGATGGCGAGGCAGCAGTGACGGGGAGCTCCTCTTGATCTTCAGACACCGACCCCTCACGTTGCTGTGCCCCCGACTTATATTCGCTCTCCGGTGCCTAAGCCCCGCCTCTGGCCACGCCCCTCCTGGAACCTTCGGGAACGTTCCAGAGGCTTCCCTGGTGGATCCGCCCCATCACCTTTACCCTAGATGTAATGTAATGTCTACTATAGATAAACCATAGACTGTACAAGGTAATGTACCTCTCCCCCACAATAAGACAGGAGATGGCGATCTTATTACACATCTAACAGGCGTCAGGGTTGGGATCGAACCCATGACCTCCTGCATACCAGGCGAGGTAGTTAACAACTTGCCACCGTACTCTGGTCATACTCGCAGCGGCCTTTGGCTAGTCATCAAACAAAGACGGTCACTGCATCACACGCCTTCAAATGGGCTTCTGTGGCCATCTGGAATGATCTTCCTTCCAATATTTGGAACCCACTGAAGCTATGCACCTTTAAATTATCTAGATTGGAAAAGCATTTCTTTAGAAGTCCTTTTTGTGTTTAGTTTGTTGTCCATCCCCCACACCTCCGATTAGTATTGTTTGCTTAGTACGGTGCGAAAGAAGTTTAACATATGCACATATGGACAGCTGTTTTGTTAGTCCACTGCTGAATGAGGGCCTCCCAACGCCATGTGTATCACAGGTGTTATTTGACCTTACTTCTCCACACTGGTCAGTTTGGATTGGTGAAGGTGGGGAGAATATATATGTATATATATGTATTCTTGGTTCTTTCGGTAAAGTCACGTAGAAGGGACTTTACCGAAAGAACCAAGAATATGAATCCCTGCAGTCACGAAAGCTTTAAATCAAAATGTATATATATGTACTTAAGTCGCTGGGTTCATAGCACCGTGCTCTGAAGCTGGCAACCTTAGCTTCGCTCTCGGCCATGGATAACATCAGTGCGTATAACCCTGTGTAAATTGAGTTTAGGCATAGTTTTACTCTGGTTGATAACAACCCGTGGAGTTCCCTTAGTCGAGTCGACACATGCACTAAAACATTTAGTCCACCCTCATTTATTCAGTGTTGGTGTGAGAGGTGGACAATCAATCCCCCGTCCCCATTGTTATCAGGTCAGCCAGTGAGCCCAAGTACTTTTTTTGGATCGCACTGAAAGTTCCCGCTTGCTGATTGTGTTCGTTTTGTTAGATGGAACATTTTCTCCCTTCCTTAATTTTCATTGGGAAAAGAACGTGGTCAAGCGTGCACCGATTCTCGCTGCCTGCATCGCGACCTATGTAAATGTGACGGGAACTAAGATCTGTCCTTGTAATAACGTCTGCACTCTGGCGGGACGACCATGAAATTGAACCAAGCGGCTCATTGGGCCCTTCTTGCTGAAATAAACCAAATCTAAATCTGCACTGCCGTCTCAAATAACATCGCAGTCAATAACACTTTGTTTTTTTTTGTCTTCGGTGGATAGTTTGTAGCCATCGTCTCGCGTGACGATGTTTGTCCGCTCACGATCATCGGTGACGAAAAATGTAATCAACCTTTCTGGTGAATATTTTCAAGACATTTCGTCCGCGAAGGTAACACCACCTCGACAACGCTGGCCCCTATCTCCCTGGCTCCCTCCCTCCCTCCCTGGCAGGGGGAGTTTGGCGACATATCGGAGCGACTGCGCCTGCGCGAGCGTCTGCAGTGCAAGAACTTCACGTGGTACCTGAACTCCGTCTACCCCGAAGCCTTCGTCCCCGACCTCAACCCGGAGGCGTTTGGAGCGGTGCGTAAACACGTCGCTAGCAAATGTGACGTAGCAACGAGTTACTAAGATTTTGTTATTGTACGCAAACTCATTCTGCGTTGCTGTGGGGCGTCGTGGGTTAATGACATGCATAAATAACCCTCCATTGTATTAATGTATGTTGAACTTCTTTCGCACCGTACGTGGCCAACAGTGCTAATCGAAGGTGTGGGGGAAGAACAACAAACTAACCACAAAAAGCACCTCTAAGGAAATGAAGTTTAAGTTTATAAAACAAGTTTTCACCACGTGCAGATGAAACGATTCAGCCGTCGACCTGTTGGCTTCCCAGACCAATATAATCCAAGCGGCATTTGTGTTCACAAACAAGCAACCAGCAGACATATGGATGCAAATGCTGCTTGGTAAAATGTGTGTGGTGCAGGCGTAACGTGCGTGCCATTTAAATTAATCGCCTGCCAGATTACTCAACTCATCGTGAACTTTGTGCCGCGTGGCTGTGCGCGAGTGCAGCTGCTGAACCGAGGGAGGGGCCAGTGCTTGGACACTGGCGGTGAGAGCTCCCAGGGCAAGCCGCTCATCCTCTACACCTGCCACGGGATGGGCGGAAACCAGGTGAGCTCCCCCGCCCGCCCACCTGCCTGCCTGCCCGCCCGCCCGCCCTCTGCTCGCACACCCCCGGTGTGAATTTAGCACAGCACAATGCAAAAAGCCATCGCGGTGTTCGTGGAACTCTTCGGAAGTTGAATTCGCAAAGGCTCACGAGGTCAAGTGAATGCGTGTATCGGTTGTCAGCCCAAATACGTAGACGTGCTGTGCCGACAGTTAGCGCCAGTTTCTTTCCTATTATTGGCCATATAAATATTATACTGCAGGTTGGTTCACGTGATATCATCTTTGTGATGGTTATGGTGCCCCTCCTATTGTGGATGGATAAACAGAGGTCATTCATGAATGCTCACAACCTTATTTGGAAAGCGGTAAAACAAAGCACATATTCTAATGTGTAACAAAACGACATCCACGACGATTCTTGTCAGAGTACTTCTTCATTAACTGTGGTACTGCACAGCTCCGCTCCCTCGGTCTCCTGGTAGCTTCACAACACCGCAGACGAGCGTCTCTCTCTCTCTGGTCCACCAGCGAGGTTCGCTCCGCTCCCCCCCCGCGGTCTCGCCGTTGGCTCGTGGTGCGCCAGAGAGAAGAGACGAGCCTCACTGAGGAACCCGCCACGTGGTCGGTGGCGCAGAGAGGAATTGACGGGCAGCGACACAGACCGGACCCAAGGCTCCCCACACCGACCACGAGTCCCTCCCCCGCCCCTGCTTATATTCACCCCGGCGGAGCTAGGCTCCCCCTCTAGCCACGCCCCCACGTGGAACCTTCCCGATGGTTCCCGAAGCGTCTCTCTCGCCCGTCACCTTAGGCCAAGATGTTGTTCCCTCTTAGGATTGGACGGTGATTGCATAATAGTGACTGTTCCCAGTTACCCTCTGGCAACCACTGGATCGCGCATCTCTCATTACAAATGTACGGCAGTAAAAGTGTCAGCCTCTACTGCTTGCAATGGAGACACCGCCAGGGAGTGCTGGACATCATTCATTTATACATTAAATTGATAAAACATGCTTTCAGTAATAAAAGAAAGTAGGGACAATTAGTCAGCAGCCATTGTCGATGTTGGGCACCCACGGGGCACTCGCCGCGGTGCACGGCCGGCGCGACGTGGCTACAATGGCGAAAAAGACGTCGCCAATTCCCACCCCCGCCCCTCGGCTGCCACGACAAATTGTGCTCTGGAAGCGCACACGGGAACCTCAAGGAGGGCACAAACCATCAGGTGAACTCCTGTCATCCTCGCAGCAGCGGCGGCGGCGGCGGGCTAACCGTCGAACAAAGACGGTCACCGCATTGCGCGCTTTTAAAGATGTGCTTCTGTGGCCGCCTGGAACGCTCTTCTTTCTGATATTAAGAAGCCATTGGAACTGTGAACTTTTTAAAATCAACTTGATGATAAAAAAACTAATTTCTTCAGAACAGCGTTCTGTATTTAGTTTGTTGTCATTCCCCAGCACCTCCGATTAGCATGCTTGGTTACGTATGGTGCGAAAGAAGTTCAATGTACATACATACTTCTGAGGATCGCGTGTAGATATTGTTCATTTGTTTTTGCAAATTATATGCAAATGTATACTTTTTTTCAATTCGTTGGTGCAATAATAATAAAAGTAGATTAATTGATTACTTAATTAGCTGAAAGGTGCAGCTGCACGGATACTTAGTCATGTAAAACCCAACGAGAATAGACACTCGTGAAATGGAAGTATATATGCATATCGTGGTCAGCAGGAGTGAGATTTAATCAATGCCCCACCGGCAAGACACAGGTCTCACCTTGCAGTGACACCCTGCAGCGAGTCCAGGGCACAATGTTCCCTCCGCTGCCACCCGTCGTGATGTCGTGTGCCTCTGTGTGCGTTTGTGCGTGGTGAGCGGGGTTCGCAGCGGTTAGCGAGCTGCGATACGAACCCAGCAACTGGAGTTTGATTCCCGTTCAAGGCCAACACCGGTGACGATTACTCTGTGCTGGTCCTGGGACTATCCTCAGTTGACTCGGCCTCAATTGAGTGCCTGGTGCTATGTGTAAGCATTAGCACTAGGGAGATAAAAGCGGTCGGGCGTGGTGCTGGCCACCCCCCCCCCGCCCCCCCCCCTCGTGCACCGTACCAGCCTTCATACCTGCTCACTAAAAGCACTTGCCAATGAAGTCTGTTAAGGCTACGCAGGGGATATTTCTCTTGAATTTGTGTGTGCATGTGTGCGTGCGTTTGGGGAACAGTAATGTATTGGTTCGCACATTGTGCTACAAACCTGGGCGAGCTGAGTTCAATCACCGTATCGTAGTCAACGCCAGTGATGAACACACACACACATGGGCTCTGGACTTCTCCTCGCCTGGCGCAGCCTCAAATGAGTACCCGCCGTGGTGTGTAAACTAGAGAGACAGAGGTGGCCAGGTGTGTTGTGTCGGCCACACCACTCCACTACGGCGCACCGTGCCGGCCCCCATAGGCGCTCGTTGTCAGAACTTTCCTCCCGACGACGCTCTGTGCGTCTACATGTGGGATCTTTGTCTTTGCGTGCGCGTGCGTGCCACCCCGCAGTACTTCGAGTACACGTGGCAGCGAGAGCTGCGGCACAGCGTGCAGAAGGAGCTGTGCGTGCACGCCACGCTGGAGGCCGTGTGCCTGGAGGAGTGCCGATACCGCGGCCACAACAGCTCCACACCGGGCGAGCAGCTGTGGCAGCTGCGGCAGGTACCGCGGCACACCGCGTCGGCCTTCATCCCCCATGTAGCCTGCACGCTCACTACGGCGTCGCACGCTCACTCGCTGCCAACGCTATGTGGCAAACCCACCGGGGCGATCCGAGGAATACGGCATAGCTGCCCCATCCCGAAAGAGTCGAGAGATTTTGTTCGGCTTTTTTGAGTAAACAAATAAATACTGTGGTGGCTATTATTATTATTATTAAAACCATCATCATCACCACAGTAAAACTATGGCTTTATGACTATGTATGTATGTTGAATACTTTCGATTTAAAGCTTTCGTGACTGCAGGGAATCATCTTCTTTGGTTCTTTCGGTAAAGTCACGTAGAATGAAAATAAAATAATAAAATAAAAATAAGACAAAATTCAATGCATTGAAGCACTGTCGTCCCGACAGTTCTGTTCTTTCACCTGAAGAAGGCCGCTTGTGTTGTGGCCGAAACGTCGTGAGAATTTTATCGTCTTATGTTGAATACCTTTCACAACCGTACATAGTCAACCGTGCTAATTCGATGTGCGGGGTGGGGGGGGACATAAAACTAAACACAAAAAGCTGTTCTAAAGAAATGAGCTTACGTATGACCACATGCTAAATTTGATCGTAATTGGTTCTGATACGCGTGATTCGGTGCACGTATTGCAAGCGCACACACACATCGCAACATGCCCGCAAAGCGAGAGGCCAAAGTGGAACACGAATAGAATTTCCATATTGCGAGTCTTCTTCACAGTTGTGTAACCGTGATGGCAATGTACGCGTACGGATATTTTGTCAACCGACTGCTTGTTGAGGGCCTCCCCCCACACCCTGCGGGTCGTGGGGGTGTCACTTTGACCATACTTTATCACACTGGTTTTGGCTAGGTTGGTGAAGGTGAGGCGCATAGCAAAGAAGTGCAGTGCAACACTGAATATTGCTGCACTGCCCTCTGTTCTACTACCACGCATCTCCACAGCCTATAACAACCTGTTTCATGGCGGTCACCCATCCAAGCACTAACATCGTTACCACTTTATCATTCCCCGTGAACGTTACTTTCGACTTCGCGTTGCTCTGTCGTTGTTTGTTTTGTGCAGAACAAACTCATCTACAACCCGCTGACGGACCTGTGCCTGACAGCGCGTGGAGAGCACCCGTCGCTGGTGCCCTGCAACCCCCATGACGCCCTTCAGCGGTGGGTCTTGCAGTAGTGGGAAAAACAAAGGCCGCCTCTACAAAACCTCGCATCCTTCCATCTACCCGGGGCCTTCAGAGGAAGCGTGCTGGTGTTGTGCAAGCCGTGCGTGCGGACAGAGCGCTTGTTGTGGCTATCGAGTGTGACAGGCAGTAGCAATTGCACCAGGGCCCATGCCCCTCTCGCTCGATAATCTGAAATGGGACATGAGACTCGATATTAATCCTCGTACCGGAATCCTTGCAGATCTCAGACCCTAATAAAGGATTTAAACCGGGCCGTTCGCTTCCGCACCGGGCACGCCACATCCACAATTAAACTAAATTCGCCATAATAGATGAATTCATCAGCTGGTAGAGGCCACTCTATGGCCCCACTGTCAAGTCGTGAGGAGGGAAGAATCCACCACTGCTTACTGATGCGAGTCCAACATCCAATCGCGTGCTGCAACTTTCGTGAAAACGAAGCGTCGGAATAGTGCTTTCCGCACTAGGACTGTTTTAACAACTGACACACGAATTCAGAGATAGTGTAGCATGGTTATAGCATAGCGCGTAGGCGGTCGTCGATGAAATTTGCTTTTATAAATGCTAGAATCTGACGTCTTCAATATTATGCATTGATCGTGCCCCACGGCACGGGGTGTGAGCTTCTTCAAAAATCACAGGACCAGTTTCTTTTACCCCTTTTGTTTCTACTTGAATGTAGGCCGTCTCTTCACACGTTACACAATGAAAATCCAGCATGGTTTACATGATAGAGTCGAAGCTAAATTCCTTAGAGAAGTATATATATATTTTTAAAAATGATAACGCCAATGTGTTACATTGTGTAAATACGAATTGTAATCGAACAAAAATGTTGCACAGCAATAAAGACAGATTGATATCCCTCGGTTTGCGTGCGAGTTTGCTGTTGTCATGAATGTGGATCTTTTTTGCAGTGTGACTCAAGTGAACTGAATGGATAACTGAATGAATGAATGAATAACTTCAGGCCTCATGGGCCATTCATATTGTATTATTTCCGATCATTCACTGTCATTATTATCAGTGCCGTATTATCCTAGTAGTAAAAGGAACACATGCTACGGGCCCCACAGTTTCAACGGCCCCGCGATAAATGCTTTCAAGCTATCAATTCCGGCTCAGTGATTCTGCACTTGCTCTATTACTATAGTACTATACTGCCTTCAACTTTTATGAACGGCATATAACCCGCAGACGCATATACCCCTCAAAAATTGCGTTTTGTGTAAAACAAATTTCAGATAGCCCGCACCTCCATATACCCAGCATACATTCATATCTTTAACGTCGTTACCGCAGCTTAATTCCATCATATTAATACAAAGTTTACATTTGTAATACATTCCACTATTAATTGTTAACATTAAAAACATAACGTGCACAAAGAAAACAAACTGTAAACGAGTGAACTTAAAACAGTAAATAAGTACCAAAAGTAAATATCCAATAAGTAAGTAACACATAACTGGTAGATTGCGCATTGCGCAGATAATAGAAGTATGTATTGATTAAACAGTGTCTCACCAGGGGGGGGTTTGATGTAGTTTCCTTATTCACCAAGGTTCCTGTACCTGACACCATCGCAATCATTGAAGACTTGGTTCATCAAGGACTAAACACTGAGGTACCCCCCCTGGTGAGACACTATTTAACCAATACATACTTCACTTGGAATGGAACTTTCTACAAACAAACTGAGGGCACCCCAATGGGCTCCCCCCTATCACCGGTTATAGCTAACATTTTCATGGAGAAATTTGAGACTGACGCCATCCAGACTGCCACTCTGCGTCCAACCTTATGGAAGAGGTACGTGGATGACACTTTTGTCATCTGGCCACATGGCCGGCCTGCTCTAGACCAATTCTTCGACCACATCAATTCCATACACCCAGCCATCAGATTTACCATGGAAGTCGAAAAAGATGGCAAGCTACCTTTTTTGGATGTCCTAATAAAAAAGAGACCTGATGGTTCAATGAGCCACTCTGTCTACAGCAAAGCTACCCATACGGATGCTTATCTGAAACCGGATTCCCACCACCATCCATCACAGAAGAATTATCTCATCAAGACTCTGTACCATAGAGCCCAATGCATATCCGACCAGGAACACATAGGCAGTGAACTCAAGCACGTACACCAAGCTCTTAAGGCTAATGGTTACTCCGACTATACAATCCGCAAAGCTATCACTCAAACCATGAAGAAGGGCCCTCTTGAGGAGCCTTTCAAAACCATCACTTTACCCTACATTGCGGGGATCACAAAAAAGATCTCCAAAATCTTGAATAAACACAAGATCCAGGTCCGTTTCAACACATTACATAAAATCCGTGATCTGGTTCCGTCTGTAAAAGATGTGATTCTGGACATACAGTACCCTGGTGTCTACAAACTAAGTTGCCTCTGTGGTAGTAGTTACATTGGAGAAACCAAACGCCATGTCTCGGACCGCATTCGTGAACACAAAGCAGACCTGAAACACGGTAGGACCAACACCTCGGCCGTGGCAGATGACTGTTATAATTCAGTAGGTTCACATGACATTGACTTCTCCAAGACAGAGGTTCTTTGCAAGCCATCTGGCTACCATGAGAGATTCGTTCATGAGGCTATCCACACATACAAGCACAGAGACAATTTCAACCGAGAAGATGGATTCTGGCTTAGCAATCATTGGAAAGATTTGATTAACCATTTCAGGTCTTAATTGATTGTTCACGCTTACAGTGGCTTTCAGACAGCATACATTAATTTTTCGTCTCCCCCCCCCTCCTCTTTTCAGAACATAGATGGACTAGTCCTTCTAAATAAACTGCCAAATCGCTGCGCGTGGCGCCGACGTTTTTTCATAAATAAAGAAATGAACCGTCAAAAAATAAATAAATTAATGCAAACCGACACACCTGATGACGACCGTTTGTGTTATGGTCGAAACGTCCTGAGAATGTTGATTGTTTTATATATATATTATTTTATTGTTTCCCTTCAACGTGACTTTGCCGAAAGAGCTAAGAATATGAATATAATTATAAAATAATTAATAATGTAAATGATATTCTTGTGTGTGGTAATACTGGACATTCAGGAGCCAAATTCCAGAGTCGAGCTCTGCTCACCACGACGAGAGGGCTTCATGAGAGAGAGATAGTGTAGTTTTGCTATCCCTCCTCCTTTGTGGTGGTGATCTAGAGATGCCCTTGTTTTTAGCCATTGCCACGCAGCAGAATTTTATTAACAAGTGTCCACACTTGATATTATTTTACGTGATATTTTATTTTAACAGAGAAAATGGGACACTTGTGTGTTTTTTTTTAATTTATCACGGTATACAATGTTTTGGTAATATACGCCAGTTTGTCAGTATTTGCTAATTATCATGTTAATGCATTTTAATTAAACGTTACTATTGTTACTCTTTGGTTCTTTCGGGAAAGTCACGTAGGTAGAAAAATAATAGATCACGATGTTACGATTGCAACACAAGCAATCGTCATCAGGTGGGACAACTACAGCAAGAAAAAAAACTGCTGAAGTAGGTGGGAGAGATCTGCCGTGGCACGAGGTTATATCGGCCTCGGCAGTAGGGGGCTTGAGAGAGGAGGTGGGGGGAGAGAGGGGGCCGGGGCAGAAAGTGGACCCCGCCGCATCACTTGGAGAGATCTGAGAGATTGGCTGCAGGGGAGGGAATGAGGGGCAGTAAGTGGACCCCGCGGTAGCACCCGGGTCACTGGAGAGAGACCGGAGAGAGATGCACAGAGAGAGAGAAAGACACACAGAGAGTCGGGAATAACAGCTGACATAGGCAGGTAGGATGGAAACATCACAGTCAGTGAAGACTTTACCTGGTTAATAACGTCCTTCCAATGATTGCTCAGTTTGTACCCATTTTCTCGGTTGAAGTTGTGTCCGTGTTTATTTATCTGGATGGCTTCATAAACAAATCTCTGATAATAGCCGGTGGGTTTGCAGAGCACCTTCCTCTTGGAAAAGTCAATTTCGTGTGAGCCCACAGCGTTAAAACAATGATCAGCAACGGCAGAGGTATTGGTCCTACCGTGTTTAAGGTTTGCCTTGTGTTCACGAACGCGGTCCGAGACATGTCGTTTCGTTTCCCCAATGTAACTGCTGCCACAACCACAGCTCAGTTTGTAAACACCAGGGTATTGCATATCAGGAATCACATCCTTTACAGATGGGATCTAATAACCGATTTTGTGTACTGTGTTAAAACGAACCTGGATCTTGTGTTTGTTTAATATTTTGGAAATATATTTGTTAACCCCTGCTATGTATGGCAAAGAGGTAGGATTGGTTGGATTCTTCTAAATTGTAAATATTGGTTGGCATCCATTCAATCAAAAACATAGTGTTGTAGAAAGATCACTCTAGGAGTACGAGGGCTATGCACACTTTGCAAATGTATTGTGTCGATAGGGATCCACAACCACTTTCAGTTATATGGGCTCGACTCGCGGCTTTATAAAACGGCCCATGCACATCACCATGGTGATTTTTGTCCCGTTGATGGTGATGGAGTACAAGTCCCGTTATGCATACAAAATGTGTTTTTACTGAAATTGTCCACGGTCCAGATCATGAAGTGGTGAGTTACCGAATTTTTTACATGGTCAATGCAAGTGAATTCCAGTGAAATTACTTGTACAGTGAGGGAAAAAAAGTATTTGATCCCCTGCTGATTTGTACGTTTGACCACTGACAAAGAAATGATATAATTTTAATGGTAGATTTATTTGAACAGTGAGAGACAGAATAACAAAAAAGAATCCAGAAAAACGCATGTCAAAAATGTTATAAATTGATTTGCATTTAAATGAGGGAAATAAGTATTTGACCCCTCTGCAAAACATGACTTAGTACTTGGTGGCAAAACCCTTGTTGGCAATCACAGAGGTCAGACGTTTCTTGTAGTTGGCCACCAGGTTTGCACACATCTCAGGAGGGATTTTGTCCCACTCCTTGCAAATCTTCTCCATGTCATTAAGGTTTCGAGGCTGACGTTTGGCAACTCGAACTTTCAGCTCCCTCCACAGATTTTCTATGGGATTAAGGTCTGGAGACTGGCTAGGCCACTACAGGACCTTAATGTGCTTCTTCTTGAGCCACTCCTTTGTTGCCTTGGCCGTGTGTTTTGGGTCATTGTCATGCTGGAATACCCATCCACGACCCATTTTCAATGCCCTAGCTGAGGGAAAGAAGTTCTCACCCAAGATTTGACGCTACATGGCCCCGTCCATCGTCCCTTTGATGCGGTGAAGTTGTCCTGTCCCCTTAGCAGAAAAACACCCCCAAAGCATGTTTCCACCTCCATGTTTGACGGTGGGGATGGTGTTCTTGGGGTCATAGGCAGCATTCCCCCTCCTCCAAACACGGCGAGGTGAGTTGATGCCAAAGAGCTCCATTTTGGTCTCATCTGACCACAACACTTTCACCCAGTTGTCCTCTGAATCATTCAGATGTTCATTGGCAAACTTCAGACGGGAATGTATATGTGCTTTCTTGAGCAGGGGGACCTTGTGGGCGCTGCAGGATTTCAGCCCTTCACGGCGTAGTGTGTTACCAATTGTTTTCTTGGTGACTATGGTCCCAGCTGCCTTGAGATCATTGACAAGATCCTCCCGTGTAGTTCTGGGCTGATTCCTCACCGTTCTCATGATCATTGCAACTCCACGAGGTGAGATCTTGCATGGAGCCCCAGGCCGAGGGAGATTGACAGTTCTTTTGTGTTTCTTCCATTTGTGAATAATCGCACCAACTTTTGTTACCTTCTCACCAAGCTGCTTGTCAATGGTCTTGTAGCCCATTCCAGCCTTGTGTAGGTCCACAGTCTTGTCCCTGACATCCTTGGAGAGCTCTTTGGTCTTGGCCATGGTGGAGAGTTTGGAATCTGATTGATTGATTGCTTCTGTGGACAGGTGTCTTTATATAGGTAACAAGTGAGATTAGGAGCACTCCCTTTAAGAGTGTGCTCCTAATCTCAGCTCGTTACCTGTATAAAAGACACCTGGGAGCCAGAAATCTTTCTGATTGAGAGGGGGGTCAAATAATAATTTCCCTCATTAAAATGCAAATCAATTTATAACATTTTTGACATGCGTTTTTCTGGATTTTTTGGTTGTTATTCTGTCTCTCACTGTTCAAATAAACCTACCATTAAAATTATAGACTGATCATTTCTTTGTCAGTAGGCAAACGTACAAAATCATCAGGGGATAAAATACTTTTTTCCCTCACTGTATGTGGGTGGAACCGTTATGCCTACGTTTCGTGTGCACTGGGTACTGTCGTCGCTATTATTTACTACTTTAACAACAACAAAAAGAGATGCCCCGTATAGCTTTAACAGACTTTTATGGCAAGTGCTGTCAGCGAATAGCAACCTATAAAGGCCGGCACGGCACACGAGGAGGTGGGTGGCCAACACCACGCCCGGCCGCCTTTGTCTCCCTCGTGGCAATGTTTACACAACGCACTAGGTTACTCATTTGAGGCTGAGTCGACCTAGGGGTGGCGCAGGACCGGTTCAGATAATCGTCACTGGGTGTTGGCGTAGCGCAGCGCGTTGTAACAGGATACAATGAATCCGCGATGGAACGAATGATACGTCATGTTAGTGCTCTGATTCAACATATTCATTGTGTTCTGTTACAGCACCAACCGCTCCAGTACCGCTCCCTCCTAGCTGCGATTGTGGAATCCCCTTCCTCGGGCCATTAGGGATTCTGAGTCGGTTTCACTTTTTAAATCAGTGTTTAATAAGTCACTGACCTTATTTGTACTCCAGGCTTTCCCCGTAACTTACGATTTAAAATAACAAAATGTATCGACTGATTGGATAACTCTGAAATTCTTCTTATTATTAATTTTATTGGAATTTCGAGAGTAGCCATTGATATTGTTATTGTCAGATTTCTACTTCGCTTACATTTGATCGATGTGAACTTGTGAGTATAGTTTTCTTTTTATTTACAGTGCTTTGAGATGTACTTCGATATGAAAGGCCCTTTATAAAATAGAGATTATTATTGAACATTGCCTCAGCCTGAACCACGGGGCTTCTGCCCTATAGACGTGGTGGTGATGGAGTCGGTGCGCTACCACCGCATGCCCAAGCAGTTTCTGTTCGGCCGGATCGAGGGGGCTAAACGGGCGTGGCACGGGCTGCACGTCCCCCTGCACGACTGATGTGGCGCAGGAGAATGTGGAGCTGAGTGGACTTGCCGATGACCGGTACCAGCGGTGCCCAGATCGGCCTCTGCGGAGGCGGAGGAGGCTCGTGAAGGACGCTACCGGGCAGTTGGAGGCAGTCGCCCTCCAACAACAACAACAGAGGGCCGAGGAGCGACCCTCACAACAACGAGCGGAGCGCCGGGCGGACTAAACGCAGAGAGTTGGCATAGCGGGGAGGGAGCACAGTTGGGTGCGTCTACCAGCCATCTCAATGGCACCTGGATCTGTTCCGTGACCTCTTGCCAGCGGTAACTTCGACACTCCACGTGGCCTCAAAGCGCACCTGGCATGGCAGAAGCGCCCGTTGTGACGTCACCGCCACTTTGTCGGTTGAACCGCGACTGTTGTTGCTGTTGCTACGCTGCAACGTGCACGCGCTCACTCGCCCGATGCATCGCACGGGGTCTGACAGCAGCTGTTGGCGACCATGAGCCATTGACGGCTAGCGAGCGCCTTTAACACCCCGCGCACGTGCCAACACAGTTATCATCATTACACGCTCCCAACGGAATCAGTCAGCGTCTCTCCCCCTGTTCAAACAAGTAGCGTGGGCGGCGCTCATATATATTTCCACTCGTTGACCCGAGTTGTTATATATTTTTTTAGCAGTGCGGGGAAATTCCACGTTGCTATGGCGAAGGCCAGTTCGACGTTTTTAATCCGCCAATTTATGGTGTGTTCTGTATATAAAATGGGCTGATATATTTTGACAACGTGCATGCACGTGATGTTATTCCGCTTTTTGGATTATAATCCGCAAGTTAACTCTTTGAGAAACGTGTCTGGTCAAAGCTCATTTCTTTTTCTTAACAGTCACTGTGAAATGTCTTGACTTTATGTACGTTCTCTAACCCACCTGTTCGTCTTCCTCTCTCTCTCTCTCAGTGTAATTCTAAGCACTGTATGCGCTTCTCAAAGCCTATTTTTCACTTGGCTTTTACATCGGCTTTTTCCATCAGTGTTATATCTCACGGCTGCTAATGTTGATGATACTTCATCCTTAATTGCCTCCTGGTCTAATTATTTGAAGTGAATTGATTCTGTATTTCGTTTCCACCGCCAAATCTAGCTGTTACGATGTTGACATTTTGAATCCTGATGTAATTTGTATGCGCTTTAGAACGAGTTGCTGTTGTGACGTTTGCCGCTTACGATGGTGACTTCTGAGGTTTTAATTGGTATCGCTGGAGAAGCTTGTATTTTGTTGTGTTCTCAGTAGGCTCCTCGTGCATACACAGCACATTGGTGTCAATCCATTGCTGGGTAAGGGCTCTTCCTACACCGTGCGGGGCATGGGGGATGCTTGACCACACTTCACAACTCTGGTCAGTGCGGGTTCATGAGCGTGGGAAGCAGAGACGGAGGCACAGTGCAGAACAGCAGTGGATTTTGTGTACACTGTTCACCGTCTCCGCTGACGAAGTATACTCCCGCCTGCTATAACGTGTTTATGAATGAACGTATTTGATTTAACCACGCGATCTATCGAAGGGACAACCGATGTCGCATTTACAAAAGTAATGCTATTTTATTGTCACCCGAAGGGGATAATGAGCCGTGTCGATCCATGACTATACGTTGAACTTTACAACCCTTTGCGATTGTGAGCATGGGGAGCAGGCATGCTGCGCGCGTTGGGCGCATCCGACGAGAGAACGGTCGTAGGTTAGATTCACTGCGTAACAAAAAAACTTACATTTTGTTCCTGAGTAGTAAGCGTTATTTCCTAATTGCTTATGCCTCATAGTACAGAAAATTGATATTATGCCCCACAAACTTTGCTTTTGTGACCTGGACAGTGATATTTTGACACGTGCCTATTTTTCTAAATTCGAAACATGCGCATTTGTGTCTTTTGTTCACGTAAAGTCCTGGTCACAAAAGCAAAGTTTCGGGGGAATAATATCCATTTTCTGTACTTTTGAGGCAGAAGCAATAAAAAAAATTCCACTTAGGATCCAGGAACAAAAATTGTGTTACATCGTGAATTATAAATAGTGAATTATAAATGTACACATTGCAGGCACGTGCTACGCGGCTAATGGATAGCTGCGACACGCCGCTGCGAATTATATGAATTTGTGTAAAGCAGTTGGTGGTGGTGTGGTCGTGTACATGTGTGTGTGTGTGCTGACTGACTGTGCATGCATGTGTGTGTGCTGAAAGACTGTGCTAGCTGACTGATTGTGTGTGCAGACTGACTGAATGTGTGTGTGCTGACTGGCTGTGTGTGTGTGTGTGCGCTGACTGTGTTAGCTGACTGACTGTGTGTGTGTGCTGACCGTGGTGTGTGTGCTGACTGTGGTGTGTGTGGTGACTGTGGTGTGTGTGCTGACTGTGTGTGCTGACTGACTGTGTGTGTGCTGACTGTGGTGTGTGTGTTGACTGTGGTGTGTGTGCTGACTGGCTGTGTGTGGGTTGACTGTGTGTGCTGACTGACTGTGTTAGCTGACTGACTGTGTGTGCTGACTGATTGTGTGTGCAGACTGACTGAATGTGTGTGTGCTGACTGGCTATGTGTGTGTGTGTGCGCTGACTGTGTTAGCTGACTGACTGTGTGTGTGCTGACTGGCTGTGTGTGCTGACTGACTGTGTGTGCTGACTGTGGTGTGTGTGCTGGCTGTGTGTACTGACTGTGTGTGTTGACTGTGGTGTGTGTGCTGACTGTGTGTGCTGTGGTGTGTGTGCTGACTGTGTGTGTTGACTGACTGTGTGTGTCTGCTGACTGACTGTGTGTGCTGACTGTGTGTGCTGACTGTGGTGTGTGTACTGACTGTGTGTGTTGACTGTGGTGTGTGTGCTGACTGTGTGCTGTGGTGTGTGTGCTGACTGTGTGTGTTGACTGACTGTGTGTGTCTGCTGACTGACTGTGTGTGCTGACTGTGTGTGCTGACTGTGGTGTGTGTGCTGACTGTGTGTGTGCTGACTGTGGTGTGTGTGTTGACTGTGTGTGTGTGCTGACTGTGTGTGCTGACTGGCTGTGTGTGCTGACTGTGGTGTGTGTGCTGACTGTGTGTGTGTGCTGACTGTGTGTGCTGACTGGCTGTGTGTGCTGACTGTGTGTGTTGACTGACTGTGTGTGCTGACTGTGGTGTGTGTGTTGACTGACTGTGTGTGCTGTGGTGTGTGTGTTCTGACTGTGTGTGGGGAGCGGTAGTGTAGCGGTTAGCGCGCTGCGCTATGAACCTGGCGACCCGGGTTCGATTCCCGCTCACGCCCAACATCAGTGACGATTATCTGAACCGGTCCTGGGCCTCCCCTAGGTCGACTCAGCCTCAAATGAGTACCTAGTGCGGTGGATAAAAACATTGCCACTGGGGAGACAAGGGCGGTCGGGCGTGGTGCTGGCCACCCACCCCCTCGTGTACCGTTCCGGCCTTCATAGGTGCTCGCTAACAGCACTTGCCCCTACAGTCTGTTAAGGCTATACGGGGGATCTTTGTCTTTGTCTTTGTGTTCTGACTGTGTGTGCTGTGGTGTGTGTGCTGACTGACTGTGTGTGTTGACTGTGGTGTGTGTGTGCTGACTGACTGTGTGTGCTGACTGACTGTGTGTGCAGACTGACTGTGTGTGCAGACTGACTGTGTGTGCTGACTGACTGTGTGTGCAGACTGACTGTGTGTGCAGACTGACTGTGTGTGCTGACTGACTGTGTGTGCTGACTGACTGTGTGTGCTGACTGACTGTGTGTGCAGACTGACTGTGTGTGCTGACTGACTGTGTGTGCTGACTGACTGTGTGTGCTGACTGACTGTGTGTGCTGACTGACTGTGTGTGCAGACTGACTGTGTGTGCAGACTGACTGTGTGTGCTGACTGACTGTGTGTGCTGACTGACTGTGTGTGCTGACTGACTGTGTGTGCTGACTGACTGTGTGTGCTGACTGACTGTGTGTGCTGACTGACTGTGTGTGCTGACTGACTGTGTGTGTTGACTGACTGTGTGTGCTGTGGTGTGTGTGCTGACTGTGTGTGCTGACTGTGTGTGCTGACTGTGTGTGCTGACTGTGTGTGCTGACTGTGTGTGCTGACTGTGTGTGCTGACTGTGTGTGCTGACTGTGTGTGTTGACTGTGGTGTGTGTGCTGACTGACTGTGTGTGCTGTGGTGTGTGTGCTGACTGACTGTGTGTGTGCTGACTGACTGTGTGTGTGCTGACTGGCTGTGTGTGTGCTGACTGACTGTGTGTGTGCTGACTGACTGTGTGTGTTGACTGTGGTGTGTGTTGACTGTGGTGTGTGCTGACTGACTGTGTGTGTTGACTGTGGTGTGTGTGCTGACTGTGTGTGCTGACTGTGTGTGCTGACTGTGTTAGCTGACTGACTGTGTGTGCTGACTGACTGTGTGTGCTGACTGACTGTGTGTGCTGACTGACTGTGTGTGCTGACTGACTGTGTGTGTTGACTGTGGTGTGTGTGCTGACTGACTGTGTGTGCTGTGGTGTGTGTGCTGACTGTGTGTGCTGACTGTGTGTGCTGACTGACTGTGTGTGTTGACTGTGGTGTGTGTGCTGACTGACTGTGTGTGCTGTGGTGTGTGTGCTGACTGACTGTGTGTGTGCTGACTGGCTGTGTGTGTGTGCTGACTGACTGTGTGTGTGCTGACTGACTGTGTGTGTTGACTGTGTGTGTGTGCTGACTGACTGTGTGTGTTGACTGTGGTGTGTGTGTGTGCTGACTGACTGTGTGTGTGCTGACTGACTGTGTGTGTTGACTGTGTGTGTGCTGACTGACTGTGTGTGCTGTGGTGTGTGTGCTGACTGACTGTGTGTGCTGACTAACTGTGTGTGCTGACTGACTGTGTGTGCTGACTGGTTGTGTGTGTTGACTGTGTGTGTGTGCTGACTGACTGTGTGTGCTGACTGTGTGTGTGTGCTGACTGTGTGTGCTGACTGACTGTGTGTGCTGACTGACTGTGTGTGCTGACTGACTGTGTGTGCTGACTGACTGTGTGTGTTGACTGTGGTGTGTATGCTGACTGTGTGTGTGTGCTGACTGTGTGTGTGTGCTGACTGTGTGTGCTGTGGTGTGTATGGTGACTGTGGTGTGTGTGCTGACTGTGTATGCTGACTGACTGTGTGTGCTGACTGTGTGTGTTGACTGTGGTGTGTATGCTGACTGACTGTGTGTGCTGACTGACTGTGTGTGCTGACTGACTGTGTGTGTTGACTGTGGTGTGTGCTGACTGGTTGTGTGTGTGTGCCGTGTTTGTGTTGACCATGTGCGTGGGTGTGTTGACCAGATGTGCAACATTTTGTCATTGTCCCTGAAGCCATTTCTAAAAATGTTGGTGCCGTCTGGACAGCCATAGCATCTCCGATTAGTACGATTGGCTACGTACGATGCGAAAGAAGTTCAACATGCATGGCACCCGCAGCTTGCGAGTCAAGCTATTTAACCACAGCGCCAGATGATTGGATCAGCTGTGAACCTTTTCCTTGAGCCTGGTGCATCTGTGCAAGACGAAGATGCCTATTTTCTGCTGGTAACGCACGTGGGCAAACAGGACTCGTTTCAAATATACTAGTGCCATGAGCGAACGAACAAGGTTCAGTTTCTGAGCAGAGTAGTCTTTATATACGATGCGATGCATATGAAGACCACTCGGTTATGGTCCTGGCTACACAGCAACTCTACGCCCATCATTACACACAGCATGCTATCAACAATGCTCGATTGTTGCAACTTACTACTCTACGGGACGTCTGGCAAAAACATTACCAAGCTGTACGGTGTACAAAACTCTTTGGCACGTGTCGTGACGGGTACTGCAAGATCCGACCGTGTCCGTCCAGTGCTCGCCAAACTGCATTGGCTTCCGGTTGCCGAACGAATACGTTATAAGATCGCACTAATTACACGTAAAGTGCTTGCCAAAAATGAACCACGATACATAGATAGATCCTTTATTGTCATTGTCACCAGTACAACGAAATTTAAAGTGCTCACCAGTCAGTACATCATTCATAAATTTAAATAAAACAAGAAAAAAAAGATAATCAATACATTTTATATATAAAAACTACTCAAGTATACCCACATAAAAGTACATTTTATCATTGCACATCCTTATTTTACAGTCAATTGTATACGGTATTACTTCGTAATTAATTAGCAGTATTGAGTGTGGTAATTGCTGTAGGATAAAAGCTGTGTTTTAATCTGTTTGTCCTTGTTTTGACTGATCTCAATCGTCTGCCTGATGGCAACAGCTCAAACAGAGAGTGTCCAGGGTGAGAAGAGTCCTTTATAATGTTCTTCGCTTTTTCGATGCAACGGGAATTGTGTAGTTCTTCCAAATTCTCACGACGTTTCGACTGCAACACAAGCAATCATCATCAGGTGTGAAAACCACAGCAAGAAAATTTGAAAAATTTGAAAAAGCCACGTTTTTCAAATTTTCTTGCTGTGGTTTTCACACCTGATGATGATTGCGTGTGTTGCAGTCGAAACGTCGTGAGAATTTAATTGTTTTATATTTGTATTATGTTATTGTTTCTCTTCTACGTGACTTTACCGAAATAACCAAAAATATAATACTGTATACACATAGAAAAAGATCTATAGTACAACCTTTTGCCAATCCACTGCAAGATAAAGGCCTCCCTTGTGCCGTGCCGGTCATGGAGACTGCTTGGCCATACTTTTACCTCGCTGTTTAGCACGATTTGTGTGTGGTTGTGGGGAGATCCGAATGAGTTAAATGATCACGAACGAATAGAGCCAGGTATCATCTGTGTCCATTCATTCGGGCACATGTTTCACGTCTTTAAAACGTGAGAGAGTGAGAGAGAAACTATTTAGTATGAAGTCTTAGTCCTTCATTAATCACTTCTCGTGGCCTGGATGAGAAGGCTTTAGTACAGTGGCTCCGTGGACCGAGACAGTTGACTTTTGTGTGATGGAGCGCCAAATGTATGACTGATGATCAATCGGCTGCCATTTATTTAAGGAGACGATAACCCATCTTTGTCTTGTATTTTAAGCGAACGCAGCTCTTTTTTTCCCCCATGGCCTCAAGAAAATTCACGACTGTGAGTGAAGACCGAACAAACAATATGTTTACCTACGTGACTTTACCGAATAGAACCAAAGAGTATGAATGGAACCAATTAAAATTATGCATTTTAATCTGGGTGAAGTGATGGTGTCGTGGTTAGTGCACTGTTTTATGAACCTAGAAACCTGGGTTAGATTACCAGAATTAGCGAACATCAGTGGTGAGTATATCTGAACCGATTCTGCCTCCCCGTCACTAACACGGGAGGTGAAGTATGGTGAAACAACACAGCATGGAAAAGCCTTCGTATAGTAGTGGTTTGACAATGGGCTGTAAATCATTATTATTATTATTAACTTTCAATTCCACGTGGACCACACTGTGCAAATGACAGAGCTGGCTCCGAGCATGCTACACACTGGGTTACGTCTGCTAAAGAATGTGATATGGTGGCGTACAATCCCCTTTGTCAACGTTGTCCCCTGCAAAGTGCCTTATGTCCTCTTCAGCGTGCGTTTCGATTTTTATTTCATTTCAGCCCCTTTGTCAATCCACGGCTCCATGAAAGCCCCCGCACGCCCTGCCAGTCATGGGGAGGTTGTTTTTATTGTACCATACTTTACCATGCTGGCTTTTAACAACAACAACGACAACAAAGATTGCGTCACCTGCCCTTTGACCAGATATTTTAACGTGACATGTTTCGAGCCGTGCTGAATTATAACACCCCCTGCCAGAGAATACCTTATGTTTTAAAAAAATAAACCCGAGCAAATAAAATTGTCTTCCTCAGCAGGATATTAGAACCTTCACGGTGCGGACACACCAACCTTCACTGGCCTCGTTGGTCAACGCGGTATCGCATCAGAATCTGTATTTATACTCGAGAAATCCGATGAGCTATCCAGCTAATTTTCACACCATACTGCACCACGCTGGTTTATCCAGTAGGTTACAGATGTCCAGTGACTCACAGATGTCTCGTAGGTTGGTGCAGGCAGGTCAGGGATGGTGGCCCATCACCAGCTCGGATATCACTCACCACTGGTGGTAGTCGTGCAAGGGAATCGAACTGAGGTGGCCAGGTTCATAGCGCAGTGCATTATCCAATGCATCAGCACTAAACATGAATCTAATTTTACAAAGCATGACGTAATTAAGGGGTTGGATTGCCGTGTAGTATCATGCTACCAACATACACGGGCTTGCTTGATAGTGATTTTGGGAACGGAATAATTGTTGACGTGTTAATGTCGTGAAGTTGGTTTTGCTAATGAGTTGTCAAAACCCAAGATGCCTCCTGGTATTTTAAATATTGTAGGAAGTACAGAATTCCCTCACAGCAGCGGCTGGCGGGGCCGTTTGTGAGGGGGCCGGGGGAGCCGACAGAGCCAGGGGGGGCCGACGGAGCCGGGGGGGGGGAGCCGATGGCGCGAGCAGAGGGAGCCGACACTGACTTTTTCACACGCCAAACACTGACTCACTCACACCATGCACTGACTCACTCACACATCATGCACTGACTCACTCACACCATGCACTGACTCACTCACACCATGCACTGACTCACTCACACATCATACACTCGCACAACCACTGACCCATTCACTCATCATACACAGGTTCACTCATCGTGTGCTGGCTCACTCGCACATCATACACTCAGTCACACTGCCGCTGACTCGCTCAAACACTGGGAGTGTCGTGCTGCCAGCTATGGCTGCAAGTTTGGTCGTACGTGTTATGTATATCGTTTATTGTTAAGTGTAAAATCACAGTTCATGTGATTACTGTTGTTACATTGTTTTTATATCTTTATTTTGGTGATTCAAAAACATATGGTAAATCTAAATTGTCTTATGGTTGTTGTTGTTGGCTTGCACCACATTGTGATTTTTGCACACAGCGTTTTAACAAGTTTTTTTTGTGTGGAATATTTGCTGGTTTATTCCAGGATGTTTCTGTTACGCGTTGTCGCTTTAAGATGTTGTGTTCAAATTTTGTTCGTTGCAGTTGCACCCGACTTAAGAGCCGCATGGCTCACAGGGCTATACCTAATAAATTAAACTTGAAACTTGATACATTCCGGAGATGCAAATTTCGTCGATAATAATATTGGCCTATATTTTATGAAATATCCCAATTAAAGACGTAATGAAGCTATTACATTCATGGAAGTTATCATAATAACGCTAAAAAGTGGTTATACTAAACATAAAGTTTATACAAAAATATTAAGGTATTCAATAATAATTCATGCATAAACTTACCTTAAATTATGATGATGCGCATCATCACTTTATCTCGCCACTTTATCTCATCACTTTCTTTATCTCTCTCTCTCTCTCGATGCAGTCGTGCAGAGTTCCAGATGCATTTCGCGGATGGCCAAAATCGCGGCCAGGCAAGTTCGTGAAGAACGAGGAAATATTGTGTACCATTTGAATATCTACACGTGTACAGATCTGTGCAGAGGTGGGGTACGGTAACCAGCCTGTAAAACACAACACATTAAACATATTTTGATTTCAAGCTTTCGTGACTGCAGTAATTCATAATCTTAGTTCTTTCGGTAAAGTCACGTTGAAGGGAAACAGAAGACGTCTTCTGAAGACGACCGTTTGTGTTATGGTCGAAACGTCGTGAGAATTTTTGATTGTTTTATATATTTTATTATTTTATTGTTTCCCTTCAACGTGACTTTACCGAAAGAACTAAGAATATTAAACATATTTTAGGTGGTGCTGCGTCCGGCAGTGGTGCACAAGCACACATCACAACAAAATCAACACACTCGTCAATAACGCGGCCTTAAAAGGAAGCAGATATCACAGGTGACGTTTCAGGCAATCGGTGATAGATATTTTGTGCAATTGGAAGAAGGGCAATTGCCCGAAATGTGGCCTATTATACATTTTAATTTTAAGGCAGTGCTATTGATGAATGTTTCGAAGGTTTTTTGTGTTTATACAAACTAAGAGATGTGTCATGTATACGTGGTATATAGCAGCTAGCGCATACCTATGTCATGCAAGACAAATGTGTTATATACATGCTCGTTGTAAGTAGTTCAACCTCAGTTCGGTCCGCAGTTGTCACCCGTGTACCGCGATAAACGGAGGATCAATTGATTGCCATGATCGTTCTCGCAAACCTTGTCTCATCTGAGCATGCACTTGTATGCAGTGCTCTGTTTTCCGCTCAATGCCCTTTGTTTTGCGACTTGCAGATGGCCGTGAGGTGGAGGCCAGCGAGCTGCTCTCTCTGTATTTTTACAAAAATAAATTCCAGTTCGCCGGGTCACGAAGAGCTCTCGCTGAAAAGTAACTTAAATTTTGGAAAGGGAAATGTTTGTTTGTTGTGCGGATCTTTTGTTGTATTGCTCATCATTTTGCTACGTTTAATTGTTGCGTTATAAGCGGATTTATGGAAAAACGTATTCCAATAAATCAGTAGAACTGTTGATGTTGAAAACTTAGCTGTTGCAGAGGCACAAACACATACATTGGATATACAAAACGGAAACGCTCTTACTGTTTTTGGAAGTTGTACCGACTCACTACACGTGCATAAGAATGTCACATAATTATGCTTGGCTATTTATAGAAATATTACGTTTTTTTCGTGGCATGCAGTGTACTTGCTATTTAAAGTACTGTATAGTACTCGGAAAAAAAAATTGGACGTTAATGGCCTCTGACCGAGAGACCTTACATTTGGAAAATGTGTAACACTTCTCTTCTTGTAAGAATAGGGGTTTTCCCCTTTTTTCTGGCAACAAAACTGAAACCTTTTAACCAGGATTCATGTCTGCATTAACCACAATACCTGCAGTCAAAATGCAAACAAAAAACATACTATGATAATATATGCATTGTCCTTGAAACTGATTGGTCCACACCAAGGGACGGCTTTCTTTCGAGCCTCGAACCAATTGTTGCTCGACCAGATGACGCCAAAAGGCTTCTTAATAATTCACACTTTAAATACCTCCTGCTTAACTTAACAAGTTCAACAAGACATATATACACACACACAGATAAAACATTCAACGAGTGAAGTCAAAACCGCTACTTCTCTCCCCTGCTGTGACCGAAAATGTTAATCAGCGCTTGGCCTGCGTCGTTTTGGCTGGAGACACTGCAAAACGGGAGCAAAACAAATGACGTTACGCCTGACCTGGGCTCCGAACACACAATGGGCCAAATTGCGTTTGCGGGGATCTCGGCGTGCCCCTCGTGGCAGACGATTGAGCAAAGTGTCCGCTGGTTTGCCTCTGCGTCACCCCGCCCTCCACCCACGACACCGCACACGCACTTTGGGATGTTTCAATCACAGGCAGCGGCTCCTGGCTCACACGGCAGCAATTAACAGCGGGTCGCGCACCTCCTCCCCGAACGGTCTCGACATTTTCAAGTGAACGCCGGCCTCGTCAAACGCAGACTGCCACAGCGGGCAGTCCTTTTTCAGATTCGGATTTACAATGCGGCCCGTTGCGGCAAACCGTGTCGTTCTCGTGATTGCTAAGCTACTGGTGCATTAGCAGACACCAGGGCCGCTCTCTCGCTGCACCGCATCAACGTGACCTGCGGTAAAGCATCAGTCACTGATGATTTAAAGGGGGGGAGGATATCATGACCACAGGTGAATACATACACAATTCATTTGCCAGTAACTACTAATGGCAGGAGAGTGCGGTGGTGGTGGTGGTGGTGATGGTGGCTTCAGTCCAGGCTGGTAGTTGGCTCCATATTTGGGGTTTTAAATTGTGGGTGACTTCGTTGATGCGAGAGCAACAGTAAAGCACGGGGCAATGTCTGATGGCGTCAGTGGGAGTTGGGCTGTTGCCAGTGCCGGATTATCCTAGTAGTAAAAGTAGCTACATATGTAGTAGCTATGGGCCCCACACTTTCAAGGGCCCCGCGCTAAATGCTTTCAAGCAATCAATTTCGGTTCAGTGATTCTGCACTTGCTCCATTACTATAGTACTATATACTGCCTTCAACTTTTATGAACGGCTGGCTGTTTAAGGTTAGCGATTTGTCCTAATATCTGGCTGTATAGCAAATGAAAAAATACAATTACTTTACTATGCAAGTTAATATTTTGTGTGTTTAAAAAAAAAATAGGGCACCTTATAACATACTAGCCTTTTGCCCGTCCAAGGATGGCAGTAAAATCTGAAATTTGCAAGCGAAAATCAGACCACGACGTGATATTCATTGCATCAATGCGTGTGCAATTTGTAAGGGCGCGGTGACACAGACCTATTTCATTTTAAGGTTATAATCTAAATTCCAGGCTCTGAGAATTATGCGTAAAGTTGAATGTCGTGTGACGAACATTATTCTCATACTAGCCTTTTGCCCGTCCAAGTACGGGTATATTGCAGTAAATCTGAAACTTGCAAGCGAAAAGCAGACCGCTACGTGATATTCATTGCATCAATGCGTGTGCAATTTGTAAGGCCGCGATGACACAGACCTATTTCATTTTAAGGTTAAAATTCATTGTTAATCATGACGTCATTTTTACTTTGATGTCTCAACAGCGTTACGGATATCACGTGACGTGAGGGTTCTGCCTTTGTAGTGAGGGTTGTGAGTTGACGCTGAGGAGGGGGAAGGAGGTGCCTCGCCCCCCCCATGTGGAGTGACGTAACCTGCTAATTAATATTAATGGGGGGAATGCTCCATGTGGAGTGACGTCACCCGCTCATGATTATTAATGACGGGGGGGGTCCATGTGGAGTGACGTCACCTGTTTATGATTATTAATGAGGGGGGCTGGCCGACGTGGAGTGACGTCACGTGCGGGACACACAGACACTCTCGGCTTATTCTAGTATAGTATGCTACAGGCCCCGCACTAGCTTACTCCGCCACTGACTGTCGCCAGACAGATTGACCCCCGCGAGGTCGCCGTGTGGATATCTCAGCTGGTAAACCTGAGGCGGGTCTCACTGCCGACGTGACTTGGAGCCACAGCACACCCTTGACGAGTGGAGGTGTAACAGTTCACGCCCCCCCCCCACCTTCTCCCCCTGCGATTGAATGAAAGGTCGCGATTCAGGGTGACGATTCCATTCAGTAAGTGATTCTATTTTTAACAAGTTGTGGTTAACTTAGCGGACCTTAGTGCACTTCCCAGCAGGGTTAATGTGTGCTCTCGTGCACACTATACGACTGGAGGGCTTCTTAAACACCCTGGCTTTTTGTACTCTGAAACATCCTCACCTCCTGAAATGCTGAGACCGCAAATAACTATTCTTGGATACAGACGCATGTAAGCCAATTCAAATCTGCCCATTCACAGAGATTTACAAATGCTACTGAATGAGAGCCTGGAATCCCAAATCTATTTAAAACTATATTCTTGGTTCTTTCGGTAAAGTCACGTAGAAGGGAAACAATAAAATAATAAACATATAAAACAATGAAATTCTCACGACGTTTCGACTGCAACACAAGCAATCATCATCAGGTGTGAAAACCACAAATTTTCCTGCTGTGGTTTTCACACCTGATGATGATTGCTTGTGTTGCAGTCAAAACGTCGTGAGAATTTTATTTTTTTATATTTTTATTATTTATTGTTTCCCTTCTACGTGACTTTACCAAAAGAACCAAGAATATGAATCCCTGCAGTCACGAACGCTTTAAAACAAAATTTATATTAAAAACTGTTAACTATTTTTTTTAACCAGGTAAGGCCAACTAAACTCTATAGCTCTTTTTCAGAAGCGACCTGGCCACAAATGATAGCTCAACGAAGTTGGCTCATCATGTGGACATTTATAACAGCCATTATACTCGAAAAGGCATGTTTTAAAATGTGGAGGGAGAAACCGGAGGACCCAGAGAAAAATCCATGCGACCACGGGGAGAGAGACATGCAAACTCCAAATTAACAAGCGTCAGGATCGGGATCGAACCCACGACCTCCTGTATACCAAGCGAGGGAGTTAACATCTCACCACGAAGCGCCCTAACCCATAAATCATTACCAAACGGTCTCTTTTTAAGGAAGCTTTTGCCAGAGATAGTTGAATGATATTTCGAAGAGAGAGAACGTAAAAAAAAAACATGCAAAAATATTTGAGCTGAATATATGTGGAGTGGTGGTGCAGTGGATAACGCACTGTGCTATGAATCCGGCGATCTGGTTTTTATTCCCGGACATTGCTAACGTCAGCGGCGAGTGAGATCTGAACCTATGCAGAGCACCCCAACCCTTGACCAACACGCACTCTCTCTCTCTCGCGTATGGCAAGTCTGTGCAAATCACACGTCGAAGTTTAAGTCTGTGAGCCATGCAACAGCTTCGGGAGTTGCGTGACTAATACTGCTCAGTCCGCCGAAAAGCGGGTGTAGGATGCAGTTACTCGCGATATGGTCTATTTTATTGTTCAGGTGGCTGCAGTCACACAGTGGGTTGTCTTTAATTTTCCACTTGTGGAGATGTGCGCAGCGACCAGTTCCTGTCCAATACGCACTGACCAGGCTGATTAAGAATGGTGGAACAACACCAGTGACGGCCACAGTGTGGTAGGCCTTCATCCAGCAGCAATAAATGTTTATTTGTTATATGTGTAGGGGTGCTATGGGGAATAAACACATGGCACGGGAAGGTGTGGTTCACCCACACCTTGGTGGCTACAACAACGTCCGCTAAGGCTCCAGTGGGTATAAAGTGCGGGGAGCCAGGGAGCTCGGGGCAGAGTGTGGGGCCCGAGGCTGAAGCAACCAGTGAAGAAAGAAGGCCAGCTAGGTGAGACCCTGGGACTCCTGTGACCGCTGCCCTTTTCAGGGCCGGCACAGCAAGCCAGTGGTGCGGCCCCAGAGCCCCAGAGTCAGAGTCCTTCTAAGGGCCGGTCTGGTCGGCGGGGTGCCGAGATCTGTGCCTAACCAGGGCCGGATCTGATAGCCTCCCTTAGAGCCCTACCAGGAGGAACTGGGAGCCTAGAGCTTAGGCTAGAGAGCCTGGGGTGTGTTCCTGAGTTATACGGGTAAAGGGGCCGCTACCCCTTCTAGTGTAACCCTTGTTAAGGTTTAAATAAATAGTGCTGCTTCTATTCTGCCGTCTCCGTGTCCTGGAACCCACTACACATGGAAGGGTATACATATAAAACATTCTTTTTTAAGTTTGTATTCACATCACAAACTAACAGCACGGAAATAATATGACAGCATGGACAATATAGCCCTCCGTGAAAATGAGCTGGTTAATCCACTTGCACTTCAGTTGTGATGTGACCTTGATCGTCCTCTGTTGCTCCCGTTTCAGGCGACACGCGATGACCTCCACCCTGCCGTAGTTCTCGATTAGCACTGCACGTGTCTGGATCTTGCCCATAAGCCTCAAACTCCCCACAGATGTTTTCAGCGAGACCACCGTGCCCATTGAAGATGTGTAATTGATCCGTACAGAAAATTAGGCTCACGGCAAGAGCACACCTTCTAACCCAGTGCCCTTGACTGCCGGAATTCATACTCCTTGCCTCTTTTGGTAAAATCACGTAGATAGAAATATACAATAAGAAACAATATATGAGGTGAATGAGGGTGAAATAAAATAAGTAGTAATAATAATAGCAACTAATGTAGACTGCAGTCTATAATTTCGGTTTATTAATGTGGCTAAGTTTCGAACTTTTACCGTTAAAGAAAACGTCAGATGTAACGTCCGTTTGCCCTGGGCTCTGCGTCCGTGCCAGTGAGTCTGGAGATTTGTTTGTGAACTGTCCAAAACGTCCGTGGAGGTCGTGTCATGTGGTCCTCTGACAATCTGGAGATTTACCAGATCGTCATTAACCCTCCCTTGCCCCGGAGTTTATTATTTAATGGCTCTTTATGGCCTCCTCCCTCCAGTTGCTTTAAAGTGGCAAGGCAAGCCGGGTGTGAGGGGTGGGGTGTGGCTCACCCTTTCATGCCCCATGCTCACCCAGATCGATTATTATTTAAAACAAAAATATTGGCAGAATGATTCTTTTATGCATTTTTGGAAAAAGGCTTATATATACAACAATGTTTATTACTGCGAACCTACATGATGTATTTGGAAATAAGCTGCGGAGATTATTCACCTTGGAGATTTTTGTTGGTGTTGAATGATGTGAGTCAGCCTTCGTTTACTCGGATAACTACGACACGATTATTGGTTATCTCTGTATTTTTGTCAAGACGAGACAGGTATTTGTGTGAGATGGGGGTGGTTGTGTTAAAAGAGACACATGAAAGGCTGCGGATTTTGTAATTAACAATGGTGGCACTGATTAGCCTGGCTTGGAATTCAAATGCCCAAAGTGTACGTGGATACGTCATTTTCCATTTAAGCAAATACAATAGGATGTGGATGTATATAGCATCTCAATGGAAATACATCCTCTAGACACAAAGCTACAATACCCGAGATTAAACAAATTAATTGAGCAGGTCCCATGGTGTTAAGTGCAGTCTCCGACCTTTATCAGCACTGTTACTCTGGCCCCTCTATTCATGTGCTATGAAGAAGGCTTATTACCCGAAACATTGCCAATTATATATGTTTCTATTAAGGCCAAAGTGTTATTGACAAAGGTGTTGAGGGTTGAAATAAAAAAAATGTATGTACTGTCTGATAGATGATTGCTCTAGACCCAATCACATTTTAACAGATGTTTGTGTTTATGTACAGTATCATATAAGTTTATATGTGCATGTTGACATATCGATCATATTAATTTCTAAACTAAATACATTTCATAATATTTCATTGAATTGTATAGAATGTGTTTATAAAGTGCACACGATTAATATTTGCTTCTTGATTTTATCACATATATTTTTCATATAATCCCAGTGTCTACATGTTAATGATGGGGAAAGGGATGGGAAGTAGACGTGGGAAGGAAGACAGAGAGATGACACTTGTGGGAAGTGGCGGCTTTTGATTTGAATTAAGCCATAAACGTCCACCCCACCTCTCAATGGAAAATTGCGAGTTGGTTTTACAATTTGTAAAAGTTATTCGTATGCATCGCGTACAAGTGTAAATATATACAATCCTAAGTGTCCAATAGTGGATAATTTAAGTACCCAGCCCACGCACATTATATCGTGTTCATCCATGTATGATAAAACATGCATTCCTACCAGGAATTATTGTTTTTGCATACTGTAACCCTGTAAGATCCCAGTGCCACTGGTTACTTCGTCATTAAGTGCTACTTATTAATTGACCTCCAGGAGGATAATGGGCTGAGTCAACCTATGCGGTGGATTTGAGTTCACAATTATTTCAATCTTGAGCCAAATCGGTGCTACCCACTCAGAAAACGTAAAAAAAAATCAAGAATCTGCACTCTGCACCCACAGACATCTTGAAAGAGGTCGGAGCACCCACACTTTACCCCACTCTATGCGGCCTGCAGATCAACTGAGTCTGGTATAACCATGTTTTACTGATGGGTGGATAGATGTAGAGGGGATTTAAAACACGTTACCATGATTTCAACTACCGGCCCAGGAAAATAAAGCAGCGACCTCTGGATTCCAAGTCCATTGTTGCTAACTGTTACACCACGGAATAATCCCTGAATGAAGAATACGTATTGAGCCTGATTAATGCGTTGCCATGAAGACAGTTCCTATTGAAATTTGGCACGCAAAAAAACGTCCAAATCACTGACATTTCCCACCATTTTTTACCAAACATTTTTTCTTGCCAATTGTTTTCTTTCCACCATTACGCGTTTCCAGCCCTTTGCATCTCCATAAAGGTGCAAAAATAATTCAAGCAGAACAGCAGCACCCGCAGGGAGATCCTGTGGTGATAATAAACGAGCCTGGAGGATATTACTCACAGGGCAAGTGTGACTCAGTGGAGAAGAACACGGGAGTAATGCGGCCCTTCGTCTGCGGTTCATGAGTTCAATCCAAGAGCTGCACATTCGCTCCTATCTGCCTCAGTCAACGCACACCCCCCCCCACCACATCCATCATCTCTCAACCTGGTTGATTGCGTTCTTCCAAAAATATTGCTAAATTTGAGAGAGAGACAAAAGACAAGACTCGGAGACACACAGACAGACAGACACACAACTAGGTGGGGTGTTGACTCTTGTGTTGGCCGACTCTCTGTTTTTTTAAATTGCATTATATTTCCAAGTTTACTAGGTTTGTTTTCGCATTCATTTGTACCTGATGATGGTTGCGTGTGTTGCAATCGAAACGTCGTATTCTATTATAATTTATTTAAATTTATTTCTACGTGACTTTACCGAAAGAACCAAAGAGTAATTCCTGGAGTCACGAAAGCTTCGAATCTAGTATTTATCAATCATTATTGTTACAAAATCGGTCCTTGGGGTCACCCCTTCAAGGAAAGTCAAACTGTCTGTGTGCACCAATCAAGACCGTGTGTAATGTATACAGACCTAAATTACATCGCAATTGATACTCGGTCAACACGAGACCGGAGAAGAGTGGACGACATCTGCACCCAGGGGTTGGGAGCGTGCTGGGGTGGCAGGGTGCAGTTGTTGGGATGACGTCATGATAACGCTAGCGTGACGTTTTGCATCAGAGCAATGCCAATGTCTAAAACGTGAGCTCCCCTCTCGTTTCTCCCGACTCACTTTTACTGAAATAACCCCGGATACAATAATACGTGAGGCTATAACTATATTTATTATTTTAGTTGCACCGTGTATTGGGTTTCGAGGGAAGACAGTTTCGCAGTGACAGTATTAATACGAAAAGACTATTTAAGGTACAATGCTCACAATGAAGGTATCATTCGTTTTGCTTTAATGCGCATGTCAGTTAGCAAAAAAGCGTTGGTGCTTAGTAACAAACACCAGCAGTAGTGCTACTATATTTTACGCTGCGTATTTTTTGGAAATATTATGTTCTAATTTGTTTCAATGTTTTTTTTTTGCATTTGTGGTTTATTGTTAGAATAATTTTTTTTGCTTAAATTTGTTGTACTTGTTTTATCTGTTCAATCGGAGCCGCCCCCCCTTGTGGGTGACCGATAGGGCCCCTGTGCGTCGCATAACGCTGCTGCTTATCCCCCCCCCCCATAGTTGCGCCTCTGGCCTCACGCCCCTCCACCCAGTCATATGAACCGTTTTATTAATTGCACCAGAAGAGGCGCTTAATATGAGAAGAAACCAAAGCCTATGTACACGCTTTCAGTCAACTGAACGCCTCGCTTTTACGCGACCACAGCTCTGTTTCAATCAGTCCCTAGTCAATATTTGGTGTATATGTAGCGACATCGGAGATGTCACTGTATGATGCCGGGCCGAGAGGGCCGTGGCGTGCGATGTTTCTACATCGCGGACAGCACCTGGTGGGTTGCTGTGTGAGGCCGGCTCTCGCACAGCACGGCGTGCGATGCACCGTCATCGCGTTACACCCCGTGGGCGGGTGTGGTACCAGCCCTGGCGGGGCTTGGTGAGCGCTGGGATAGCGAGGACACCACGCATAGCGTGTAGTGCGGGCTCCCACCAGGGGGAGTGGGAGAGCGTCAGCCCAGGGGCAGGGTTGCCCCGGGCCATGGCACTCTGGTTGACCCCGTAGACACGTGATCCGGAGTGTCCACAAAGAGGGCCCCAGGTGGGGGGGGGCTAAGGGGTGATCACGTGTCCGGGGAGAGCTCTCGAGAGGGATCGAGAGGGAGCTAGAACGCTCGCGAAGGTGGGCGGGGCCGAGGGCGGAGCCGGCCCTGACCTGAGACGATATCAAGTGGGTCCCTGAGAGGGACCGGGGTCGCTGCATTCCACAAGCTGGAAGCTCCACGTCTCAAGCTGGAAGCTCTACGTCCTACGAGGCATCAACACGTGGTTGGGGACCCGAGTGAGGATCTGACCCTTCGTAGCTGTAACTCCTCAGTATAAAGTAGTTAGCTGGGTGGTCACCATCCTAGGCTGTATCTGGTGAAGGGGCAGTTACCCCTTTGTGTTAACGGGTTGATGTTACAATAAAAATGTTGCCTCTAAAGAACGTCTGCGACTCAGTTGGACTCACTACATATATTGTCTTATTTTCGGGACCTATGCAGTATGGAGACCGAGGAAATAATAAAAGGTCATAAAACCAAGCCCTCTTGAAAACTTTCAAATAATTATTGGTATGGTCAAGGTTCTTGGGATGTCTGAAACTGATATGTAATTGAACTAAAAAGAACATCTGAGGTGGCTGAGTAACTCAGAGGTCACAGCTGTGAGCTGGCACTGCTGAGAATGGGGTTCGGAGTGTAGTGACTCAGTAGTTTCAACTGTGTTACAAATTACTTACCAAAAACCATCACTTTACATTTGGTTCCGCTCTTCATTTGGCTAAATTCCAGGCTCTGAGAATTATGCGTAAAGTTGAATGTCGTGTGACGAACATTATTCTCATACTAGCCTTTTGCCCGTCCAAGTACGGGTGTATTGCAGTAAATCTGAAACTTGCAAGCGAAAAGCAGACCGCTACGTGATATTCATTGCATCAATGCGTGTGCAATTTATAAGGCCGCGGTGACACAGACCTATTTCATTTTAAGGTTAAAATTCATTGTTAATCATGACGTCATTTTTACTTTGATGTCTCAACAGCGTTACGGATATCACGTGACGTGAGGGTTCTGCCTTTGTAGTGAGGGTTGTAAGTTGACGCTGAGGAGGGGGGAGGAGGCGCCTCGCTCTGGATGACCGCTGCAAAGTATCTTCTTTGGTTCTTTCAGTAAAGTCACGTAGAATGAGAATAAAATAATAAATTGATAAAATATAATAACACAATAATATTCTCAAGTATGTTCTTGTGTTTTGATTAGTGTGCTGATTTTTAAAGGTGCTCCTGCTGTTGTGGAGTGACTCATGCAGCCAGCTATGGCTACAGGGTTTGGTGGTACATGTTGTTTATGTCGTTTATTGTGAAATTTCGGTCACAGTTCCTATGATCACTGTTATGTTGCTTTTGTGGCTTTATTTTGGTGATTTCGAAAACCTTTTTTGGTTTGGTCATGTTTGTTTGTTGTAGTACGGAGTTAGACTGAGGGCTTTAATCTTAGTTGTCTTGTGGTTGTTGTTGTTGTTTGACTTGCATCCCACTGGGATTTTTGCACACAGCGTTGGTTTACGGTGCTTTTTCTGGAAGATTTTTGCTGTTTTTTCCTGTTTTTTTTTCTGTTTGCACATAGTCACTTTAAGATGTTTTCTTGTTTATGTTTTTTGCTTTTTGTTTGTTGCGGTTGCACCCGATTCAAGAGCCAAATGGCTCACAGGACTATACCAAATAAATGGAAAAAATAAATTGGAGTGACGTCACCCGCTCATGATTATTATTGAGGGCGGCTGGTCGATGTGGAGTGACGTCACGAGCGTTAAGGACATTCCTGGGTGATTATAGAAGGTGAGCCGTTCGGGTGGGGAAGTCCTGCCCTTCACTCTGTGGATCAGAGGTCAACCGACGGGTTCTGAGAGGAAGCCTCTGTGATCTCCACCTCTGTCTTGTAAAATCTTTCTACATTGAATTACAACATTATAAGTTACAACATTAGTAACGGAGCGGAAGCATTTTTAGATTTTCTCCTATTCCTTTAATTACTACTTCATTCTCAAAAAAAGTCATTGATATAGGTTCACAAATACTAATTACCACAATATTGTAGCTAAAACACCAGAACATTTGACAAAATCAGCGACTATAAGAACACAGGCAACAATGAAATCAACAGCGCGTGCTTGTCGCGCATGCAGACGAAAACACGTTTTTCAGTTCAGTTCAGTTTTTTTTCCAGTTCATTTTTTAGGTATAGCCCTGTGAGCCATGAGGCTCTTGACTCGGGTGCAACCACAACAAACAAAATATGAACAAAGAACATCTTAAAGTGAGGGCGCGCAACAGAAACATCCAGGAAAAAAACAGTCAAATCTTCCAGGAAAAAAGCACCATATATCAACGCTGCGTGCAAAAATCCCAATGGGATGCAAGTGTAACAATAACAACCATAAGACAATTTTAGATAAAGTTATCAGGCTAACTCCGTACTTCAACGAACATGGCTTATCCATACGTTTTCGAAATCACAAAAATAAAGCTATAAAACAATGTAACAGTGATCATAGGAATATGTGATTCAAATTTAACAATAAACGATATACATAACATGTACGACCAAACTTTCCAGCGATACCTGGCAGCATGAGTCACTCCATAACAGCAGGAGTATCAGTAGGAGTATCAAAATTTATCAATGCACCTTTAAAGATCAGCACACTAAAATCAAAACTCAAGATCATACTTTGCAGTGGACATCCCGACCGGTGCATTTGATTTCAGCTCACTCTGCATAGCTGTGGCAGCGGGGGGTGTACAGCTCCTTAAGCGCAGTTTTGAGTGCAGATCTCACAGGTATTGATAGAAGTTACAGTTTATTGGCGATAGCTTTCCAGACCCTGGGGGCATTAACAGCAAATGACCTTACTCCAGTATTTGTACGGCAATAAGGAATGTGAAGCTGGTAAATGAGCGAAGACCTTAGGTCACATTTGTTCTTCGAAACAGGAGATCCAGCAGGTAGTCGGCTGATTTTTTTGTAAGTACATCATGAATAAATAAGATCTGATGCACAAGCTGTCGATCATTAAGAGATGTTAAGTTTGACCCAATGTAGCCATCGCAGTGGTGGGTCCTATATGGGCAGTTCAATGCAAATCTTAAGGCCGAGTGATAAATTGGATCAAGCTTCTTCAGTACAGTACTGGGGGCTGATTTATATACGATGTCACAGTAATCAAGTAGAGGAAGTATGGTAGCTTTTATCAATTCCAAACAGAACATAGGGTGGAAGCAATGCTTGTGTCGATACAGAAATCCAATTTGTAATTTCGTCTTTGTACCAATAATGTGATCTTGAAAATTCAGTTTTTAATCAAAGATGACCCCAATATACTTATGTATCTTGACTTGCTCTATTTAATCATTATTTAAAGAATGTAATTGGGGGAAAAATAACTTCCTGCTTTAGTCCTGGTGAGAAGCATAGCACCTTGGTTTTGGAGGTATTCAGGACTAGTTTAAGAGCAACTAGCTGATGTTGTAGTTTGTTAAAATCACCCTGGAGCTTAGCAACCACGTCATCTGGAGAGCGGCCAGCAGTAATCAGTATCGTGTCATCTGCAAACAGATTTACCCTGGAATGATCAAGGTCAGTGCCCAAGTCATTGACATGAAGAGAGAGTAAGAGGGGGCCGAGGATGGAACCTTAGGGAACCCCTTTTGTCATCTTAACACTGACCTCCAACCATCTATGAATACAGTTTGGGTGCGAGAAGAAAGATACATTTTTACCATTCCACTGCGTCTTTGGATAAACGGAGGCAACTTCGTTTACTAAGCAGGGTGTTGTGGTCTACTGTATCGAAGGCTTTAGACAAGTCAAGAAAAAGACTGGCGCAGCACTGCTTATTATCAATGCTACTGTAAATGTTATTTAGAGAGTCTAATGCAGCAGATGTAGTGTTGTAATTTCTTTCGGAACCCAGATTGGTTTCGATGTAAGAGATTGTTATCGGACAGGAAACTGCTCATTTGGTAGTTCAACGGGGACAAAATTGAGATAGGCCGGTAGTTATTTGGATCATCTTTAGGGCCCCCTTCGTGGAGTGGACGAACATTGGAATGTTTCCATTCTAGAGGTACCGATGCTTCTTTGATGGATAGGTTGAAAATGTGGGCTAAATGTTTGTATTTTAGGTAACTAACAGTTAGCAGAGCAAAGACGGGAATACTATCTGCTCCAGTAGAGGAGGACCCTTTGAGGTAGGACAGTTGTTTCAGAACATTACTTTCGTGGATCAACTGGAAACTAAATTCGTTTAATGTTTGGACAGGGGTGTAGGAAATTGCATCAGCAGAGATGACTCCCAATACATTATCAAAAAGGTCACCAGCTTCAGAAAAATTAAGGTTAAAATTGTCGACTATTTTTTGGGGCTCTGAAAAATAGTCCCCATTTTGGTTAAGTGCAATGGGAAGATTATCTGTGTTAGATGCCTTTTCGATACATTTTACTGTTTTCCAGAAGATCCTAGCATTGCCACGTGATTCCAGGAGAATGGAGGAAAAGTAAGCATTTTTTGCATGCCGTATTTTTTTGACACATCTATTCCTTAAAATCCTATACTCTAGCCAGTCATTGACCAAATCACTTTCATGAGCACATGCCCAAGCCTCGTCCCTAGTTTTCATGAGCTTAGTCATCAAAGGATCAAACCATGCTGGGCGGTTGCCTTTAATTTAAAATATAACCATTTCACGTAAACCTAAATATCGTGATGTTGCGTTGGCAGTGGGGCAACAAGCACAAATGACAAAACCTCAACGCTCTCCTGAAATGTAACTTCTCTAGAAGGCAGAAAACATTAATTCGGCGACGTTTTGAACATTGGACCATCTTCATATCGTTATGCATTGCAGAATGGCCATGCCCGAAATGCTTGCCAGTTGTATATCGCAAATGTTGTGGGTTTTGCTCTCCAACGCACCAGTGTGCTGAAGTAGTCACTAATTGGCACGTTTTGTTCACGTTAACCTTACTAATTGGCGGGTTGGCGACACATTCATATATACGCGAGCACCCCAAACAACAACAACAACAAACCCCTTATGATGTACAACGATATATTCTTTCCTCCGGGCGAGTGTTATTGCACGTAAAACCATTTCTGCCTTTTGCTCCGTGGCAGGGAGGGGGAGGAAGTGCTGTATACGTACAACAAAGCAACAATCATGGTGCACTCTCGTGTATTTTTTTTCTATGTGAAAGCAACGAACGCGGCAGCTGAGAACCGAGCGCCGTCGTTCTTCCGCCACCGCTGTCGCCGAGCGTGGGAGGTCTCCTCCTCGTTCAGGGGCAAAGAACCTCTTTTGTAACCTCGCCGCCGTAATGCTACTTTATCGACCACAGCGCACACATTTACTAACAGGGATATTCTTGCGCGCCCCCGGTGATTCACGCTGACTCTCGCCTGCACATCCACCCCCTAATTGGCACTAAATGTACAATCAATACGATGGGGAGGGTCCTTCATTTTCACATCTGCACCGTTGCACTACAAAGGGGTTCGTTGGATTCCCGATGGACGCCGCTGATGCATTTGTTCTTCCTGTTTAATGCTCGCCCGCCCGGACGCCCGGAGTCATGGTGGAAACCAAGCACGTATTCAATGTGTATAGATAATTTAAAACGTCGTTGCTTATACTACGGTCAAAGAATGCTGCCATGGTGTTAATGGTCAGCACACTTGAACTTGCAATGCAGTGTTTTCCCGGTTTGATTCAATCTTCTCCGGCACGGCGGATACAATTGATGGACACATTTCTTAAAATCGCGCCCTGCGACTATGCACCTAGCTGTATTAACGGCTACACCGCAGTTAGTCGAACACCAGGTGGGGTGTGGTGGGGTGAAGTATGGCTACCCACCGCTTCTAAGATGCCTGGAGACTGTGGAAGAGGGGGAAAGCGACATTGTAGTAGGGCTATTTCTATCTCCCTCCAATGGGAGGCCATTGGCTCACCAATGGCATAAGCAAGACATTGCACGGTTAAACCTTTACCTTTTCTTACTGGAACAGAACTAAACAACTGGTGCATTATTCCTAAACAACTGGTGCATTATTCCTAAACTAAATATGTTTTACTTATTACATGATTGTCGTTGTGTTTGTCCTATGTTTTATTTCAATATTCTAGTTATAGTTTATTGACATCCGCAATAAAAATTTTGATGTTACAATAATCTTTAATGTGCTTTGTGATGTTTCTTTGTTGTATTTATATTTAGCTGTGATGCATTATTTAATATTTGCATTCTTAACATCCGCCGTGTTGATTTTATTTGTGTGTACACTAGCCGTGTGAGAATTAAAGCGGTTGGCGTATTGTCTAATCAGTGGCATCGCGTGCTTGGGAGGGGTCTTTGAGCAAGGAATTAAATGGGCCCCTCTGTTTAAATGTCTCGCTCCACTCTTCGTGGCTCAGCACCTGGGTCTGTCCTGCAACACACTCACGTGAGTGTTCACTTGACGCAGCGTTGAGAGCACTAGAATCGAATTCTGGTAAGGCACCACGGTGGAACGATGTTAACTACCTCGCCTGTTATACAGGAGGTTGTGGGTTCGATCCTGACGCCTGTATAGTTTTAGTTTGCATGTTCTCCCCGTAGTCGCATGGATTGTTCTCCGGGTCCTCGGGTTTTTTAATCAACATTTAGAATCATGCGTTTAGAGTATTTGGCTGCTATAAATTTCCACATGATAAGCCACTTCGTTGAGCTATCATTTGTTGCCAGGTCGCTTATGAAAAGAGCTATATAGCTCAGTGGGCCTTACCTGATAAAATAAAGCTTACAGTTTATATAATCGAGGCAGATAAGAGAACGTCGTTGGGTTTTGGATTACAGGCAATCCCAGGGCTTAATTTTCATGGAGTATTGTTCAGGGCTTCCCAATCTCCAACATATTTTCCAGAGCTCAGCCCCAGACATCTCTGGTGGAAATTAAGCCCTGGGTAAAGCAGATGGTGCTCTGTTGCTGTGGAGAACTGGGAGGGATTTACACTCCTTGGAGACACCTTTCTGTGCAATTAGCGCAGTGATCGGTACAAGGTGGGGTGAGGTAGTGGAGGGGAGAAAGCAGCGTGGAAAACACAGCAGTTTGCAATGGTGGGGTGGAGGAAAGATGGGAGGTTGAGTGATGGGAATTAGTAATAAGCATGCAACGTTCCACCCCCTCTCCCAATCAGTCGCCACGAATTGGAGCCCTGATTCGCCTAACTATAATATTATCATATTGTGTGCGTATTATTCGTGCAAGTCCTAAATATTTAATTTTCACTTCGTGTGGTTAGACGCACCTCACGAGCATAAGGCTTGATTTTAATTGATGAAGCAATACCTAAAACATAACAAAGGTGTAACACATACGCAGGTAGGGAGTGTGAAGTGAACAAAGGAAAGCAAACTACACGTAAACACAGACATAGACTGTTCGTTTATCTGCTGCCATTGACTTTATAAACACCTTGTTATTAAAGGGACCCGAGTAATTGGAACATAACAAGATCACTCATTATGATAGCGGTCCAATTGAGCTGTTTGTGCAAGCAATTACACAAAAAGACACCAATCAAAACTTTGAGATTGGAATTTTGAAACTACAGAGCGATGAGCAATGCCTTTTGATGTTCTTGGCGAAATTAATCGCAAAACTGCACAGACCTCGTGCTGAATTCGTGCAACGTATCGGCAAAATGTTGAAAGAAATTTGCGATTGCAATCAAAGGAGAAGTGGATATAAAATAATGAGGTCTGCGATACAGGCATGGCACTCTTCAGTCCGAAAATAATCAATGCATATTTCATGCTCTTCAGAAAAGATGCGACATTGTACGGTAAAACACAGGATGAAGAAAATTCAGGACCAGCATCTTGGCAATTGCCCAATATGTATGCGTGTTGAACTTATCTCACACCGTGCATTGCGAACCGTGCCGATCGGGGGAGCAGAAAGAAGGACAGCAATCTAAACACAAAACACTGTTTTAAATCATTAACTTTTAATTGTAGATTTAAAGGTGCATAACTCCAGTGGCTGCCTAACATCTGAAGGAAGAGCGTTCCAGATGGCGGCAGAAGCGCATCTGAAAGTGCGCGATGGTTAAGCCAAAAGCTGCTGCTGCGAGGATGACCGGAGTTCGCTTGATGGTTCATGCTCCTTGACGAGATCAGCGAGGTATTGTGGTTCATTTGTGACAAGCACTTTGTGTGTAACACTGTGTAACAAAAAATGTGTTTTTTTTTTGTTCCTGGGTAGTAAGTGTTATTTCCTAATTGCTTATGCCTCAAAAGTACAGAAAACAGGCTATTATTCCCTACAAACTTTTCTTTTCTTCTTTGGTTCTTTCGGTAAATTCACGTAGAATGATAATAAAATAATAAATTGATACGTGACTTTACCGAAAGAACCAAAGAAGATGAATCATTGCAGTCACGAAAGCTTTAAATCGAAAATTAAACTTTTCTTTTGTTACCAGGACAGTGATATTTTGAAATGTACCTATTTTCCAGAACGTTACAGATAGATTCATTGCTGAATAAACTTGGAGTAACTTCTGAAACATTCTAGAACGTTCCAGTAATATAAACAGTAGTATAAATACTGGGGCCTTAAGCCCACCAGTTATGTTATGTTCCAGCTGCTTAAGTGGATACATATCTACATTTTTCTGAGATGGCATCAAGAGGCTGCAAGCATCCGGCAGACGCATTTTGCTATGCCTGCGGCCAATTTGTCAAGACAAGAGCGAAAAAGTAGTCTGTGGAAGCATCTGCTAAGATGTGCGAGGCCTACAAGGCATATTTCAGAATGCCTGTCGGGAATCAAGACGAACCCTGGGCACCTCATTTCACCTGCGAGCAATGCAAAAAACTCTGGAAGGTAAGATGGTCAACTGTTGCTCGGAATTTTATGTTATAAAATTAGTAAACATTTTTAATATTGTAAAAGTTTTTTTTTAATGTTTTCCAATTTTCAATGTTATTGAAAAAATATATCATATATGAAAAATGTTGCGAGAATCTCTTGCACATTAGTCATGGGTGAAATCAATGTATTTTTTTCGGATGGTACAGAGGGGAAAAGAGAGCCATGAAGTTCGCTATCCCAAGAATTTGGCGGGAACCCACTGACCACTCAAGCAACTGCTACTTCTGCATGGTGGACCCTTCCAAACGTCGGACTGGCAAGAATGCACCTGCTATCACGTACCCGGACCTTCCTTCATCCATCGCCCCGGTGCCAGACTGCCATGAGCTCCCCGTACCCACTCCTCCGGAGAGACAGCAGCTGTCTTTAGAATAGAGCAGCAAGTCAGAGAGCGAGGAAGACGTTGTAGATCCAGATGACTATTTCAGAGGTGGAACTGTGGAGAGAAACCCATACTACCCCAACCAAAAAGACCTCAACGACTTGATCAGAGATCTCGGTCTCACCAAGTCCAATGCTGAGCTTTTGATGTCTAGGCTCAAGCAGTGGAACTTGTTGGATGAAAGTGTGCAAGTCGCAGATCATAGGAAACGTCACCAACCTTTTTGCAGCTTCTTCACCCATCAAGATGGGCTCTGCTTCTGCCACAATGTGACCAGTCTGTTCGAGGCAATCGGAATCGCCTGTAACCAAAATGAGTGGCGCCTCTTCATTGACAGCTCATCCAGGAGCCTCAAAGCCGTGCTGCTCCATAATGGTAACAAGTACCCGTCTCTTCCCCTGGCTCACTTGGTGCACCTCAAAGAGGATTACAACAGCATCAAGACCTTGCTGGACGCCTTTAAGTATGATGAGTACGGCTCGGAGGTCATTGCAGACTTCAAAATAGTGGCATTCCTGATGGGTCTCCAAAGCGGTGTTACCAAATTTCCCTGCTATATTTACCTTTGGGACAGCAGGGACGCCAAGGCGCACTACCACAGGCAGGACTGTCCACAGCGGACCGAGTTCTCTGTGGGGAGGAACAACGTCAAGTGGGAGCCACTGGTGGACCCCCGAAAAGTGCTGATGCCACCACTCCACATCAAATTGGGCCTTATGAAACAATTTGTCAGAGCTGTAGATAACAGGTCGGCAGCCTTCAAGTACCTTCAAGACTTCTTCCCTAAGCTGTCTGAGGCAAAGGTCAAAACCGGTGTCTTCATCGGACCACAGATAAAGAAGATCATGGAGTGCAATGAATTCCCCAAGAAGCTCACTAGTAAGGAGAAAGCGGCTTGGAACAGCTTTGTCGCAGTGGTTCGTGGCTTCCTGGGCAATCACAAGGTCGAAAACGATGTGGAGCTGGTTGAGACTCTGGTGAAGAACTACGGCACAATGGGCAGTCGGATGTCCCTCAAAGTCCATATCCTTGATCTTCATCTTCATAAATTCAGGGAGACCATGGGAGCGTACTCGGAGGAGCAAGTCGAGCGCTTCCACCAGGATATACTGGATCTTGAACGCCGCTACCAAGGACAGTATAACGAGAACATGATGGGAGACTACATTTGGGGGGCTGATTCGTGAAAGTGATTTGCAGTATAATCGTAAATCTTAAAAAAATACTCACTTCTAAATCTTTTGTAGTAATTTTTTGTATTACTTTAGTATAAATACATGTTAATTTTGTGTCACGTTATTTTTTTCTGACTTTATGTGAACGACAAAACACAAATTCCCCGTTTTCTCATTTATAATAGGTCAATTTCTAAATATCACTGTCCTGGTCACAAAAGCAACGTTTGTGAGTTTCTACACTTTTTAGGCATAAGCAATTACGAACTTACACTTACCACCCAGGAACCAAAATTGCGTTACATAGAGTAATGAGTGCGATCTTATAATGTACTCGTTCGGCACCTGAAAGCCAATCCAGCTCAGCAAGCACTGGGGGGACATGGTCGGAGCTTGCAATACACGACACGTGCCATAGACGCGCTGCAGCTTGCCCACAATTCTACAAATTATTTCTGTGGGGTCTCCACAATCTCGCGCTCCAACGCTACTGTCGCCATTGCGTAAATCCATTGTATGCGAAGTGTGTGTGTGTATAAATATGAATATTTTTCTTTCTTCGAAGTGACGGGTTTAAGCCAGTGGAGGTAGCTGGCAATCGTGCGGGGCGATTCTGTGGGCTTCGGTCTCCATACTGGCACTCAGCTCTCCCCTGTGCCCTCCAAGTAACTCCTTGGCAAGCGTGCGAGCAAATGCGAATCCACGTGAGGGTCGTCGGCCGATTGACTTATGCCGGTAACTTGGGACTCATCCCTCCTCGCAAACGAAGACTGCAGCGAGGAAACCTGCCCTGCGGCTCACTGGCCCAAGTCCTAAACCATGAGGAGTAGGATCGTCGTGTCGGAGGGGCTGCGGGGGGCTGTTCCTTCCCCCACCCCCACCACCCCGCTGAATAGCTCAGCCCCCACTTCTAAAATTTTATCACTCAATTAAAAAAAAAGTTGGTACAATATCTAACACCGGTGCCAATCACACGATGAAGGACATCGCCAAACTCTCCTCGCATTCATGGGCGGTGAGCGCTTGAGCGGAAAGCACGGCAGATAAAAGCAGATTATATCGTGTTTCGTTTTAAACATTTTTTTAAAATGTTAAACGACATGTTGTTATCCACACTTGAAATCCCCTAAAATGCCACAGTGTTGACGAAGAGTGGGGGAATTGTACTTTGGGTCCTCATATTAGGTTCGATCCCACACCCTGACGCCTGTATATTTGAAGTTTGCGTTTCTCTCTCCCGGTGGTCGCGTGGATTTTTCTCCGGTTCCTCTGGTTTTTCCCTCCACATTTAGAATCAACGTCACGCGTTTACAGTACTGTGTTTGGCTGCTATACATTTCCACGTGATGATAAACCACTTTGTTGAGCTATCATTTGTGACAGCCATGTCGCTTCTGAAAAAGAGCGATATACAGTAGCTCAGTGGGCCTTACCTGGTAAAACAATATAGTTTATTCTTGCTTTGAAGCTTTTCGTGACTGCAGGAATCCATACTTTTTGGTTCTTTCGGTAAAGTCACGTAGGCATAAAATAAAATACTTCACGACGTTTCGGGCGCAACACAAGCGTCCATTATCAGGTGGGAAAGCGTGTATAGTTTAGTTTGTTCCTTGCACCAGGGATCGTGCTGACCGTGCTACGCCACTGGCTCGAGGCTCAACCGCTGAGGCACGGTGGTGGGTTTGGAGGGTTGGCTTGGGGTTGGCCTCATGAAAATTAAATTCGTCCCACGGGTGCGTGCACAGTTGCACAGCATCTCAAGTGCGTGTCTGTGGGGCCACGTGGATGTGCCATTGACCCCTTCAAGCAAAGATTTGCTTTCTCATTCTGCAATAACGACAGGCTTGACTTATATTAAAACAACTTTATAAATGTTTAATTTTGTTTAAAATTGGTCATTCCACCAACTAGATTTTTTTCTCACAGTGCAATTTAAGATGTATTAAGCACAATCGCTCTTACTTTCATCGGTTGTATGTATTATTAAGGAGTAAAATATGTTGTTTACGGATACGGTAATTGATTGTGTAATTTGTTTTGTGCGAGGAAATTAATGCGTGCAGGAAAACGGTTTGTGGTGCGAACTCATTGAGGCCAAGAAGCAGAATCCTTTTCTGGGGCACCACCCTTTTCAATGTATACTCTCTTAGTGAGATGCCAGAAGAGACGTAGACAAGGGATACTGGTGTGTTGATATGAGAGAAATGTAGACAGAATGGAGATGTCGTGAGATGGGAATATTGGTGCAGACAAAATATAAATGAGATATTCGTTGGTCTTTCATGTGATTTACTGAAGCTCGCTATGTTTATTAGGATTATATTTTGAACTGTGCTGTATATAACGCAGCCCTATTTTTGTTGATGAATCTGAGACACCTGGAGCGTTGAGGTTGATTTGCTTATGCCTCCAGCCACCAGTGCAGGAGAGCTGAACAAAACTGAGGAAGCCATATTCCCACAGCACAGGGGATAATTATATAATGTCATGCTCAAGTGCTTCTCACAGATGTCTGCAGCTGCCATTTTAAAATTTGTGTGTAACTTTGTTGTCAGGAAATGCGAATTTTACTGGATGAGGGGATTCAGTGTATTCAAGGTCACATGACCTCATCAAAAATGCAATCGCCTCTCGTTAGTGATTTTATTCCGGGGGATTTCAAACTTTAACTTAATTCGCAGCTCCAAATGATGAATAGCAAATTAATATTTGAAAATACGTATTTTAAGAGATAATGGATTTATATCATAAATAATGCAATTTGTGTATTTGTAAAAGTCACTCAGAAATTGATCAGACATTCCAATTCAGTCTCGGGGAGGAATTTTTTTTTTAACAGTTTAACCTTTAAAGAGAGTTCTACAATCGCAGACAGAATGTACAGGGTGTTTTAAAAGGATGGACCCGAATTGAAATCGCTATATCTCTGCAACCACGAACCACCCATGAATGAAACTTTTACCATACTTTTTGGTTCTATTGGGTAAAGTCACGTAGGTAAAAAATAAAATAACAAAAATCACGACGTTTTGGCCACAACACAAGCGGCCTTCATCAGGTGAAGGGACGAGACTGTCTGGAGGACAGCGCTGGAGTGAAAAAAGCCACGCTCAGATCACGACCTTTAAGCTTGTGATCGCGGCATCTTTTGAGGAAGGTCAGCGTCTCGATGAGCTGTGACTTCTTGTCCCGTTGTCTGTTAAAAGCTCTAACACAGGGGTCGGGAACCTATGGCTCGCGAGCCAGATGTGGCTCTTTTGATGATTGCATATGGCTCGCAGATAAAACAAAATATTCTCACTTGTTTTAATCCATCCATCGATTTTTCACTGCGCATGTCCTGTTCAGGGCTGCAGGAGCAATTGTCCATTATTTTAATTGGATGATACTGGCCTACGTTTGCCGTTGCTGGGTAAAACAGGTAAACGCCCCCTTTTGAATCAGTCTGAGACTGCGTCTGCTCGGTCATTAGCTCAAAGCTAACCCTTCAACGAAGAAGATGGCGAAAAGAAAAAAAGACGACGAGTATCGTACATTTCAGGACGAATGGACCGAAGAATTCGCCTTTGTGGAGAGAGCGGGTTCTGCGGTGTGTCTAATTTGCAATGACAAAATTACATCGTTGAAACGGTCGAATGTAAAGCGGCACTTCGACACGCGCCACGCTACCTTTGCATCAAAATACCCTGCGGGAGACAGCAGAAAGAAAGCGTGCCAAGAGCTTCTGAGCAGGGTGCAAGCTAGCCAGCAGCAACTCCGCGTATGGACCCGGCAAGGTGACTATAATTCGGCTAGCTTTGCTGGTTCTTTAGCAATAGTGAGGAACGGAAAACCATTCACAGATGGCGAGTATGCTAAAACGTTCATGCTGGATGTAGCCAATGAACTTTTTGATGATCTTCCGAACAAAGACAAGATAATCAAACAGATACAAGACATGCCTCTGTCGGCAAGAACTGTTCATGATCGTACCATCGTGATGGCAAACAAAGTGGAGGAAACGCAAGTGAAGGACATAAATGCAGCGCCGTTCTTTTCTCTGGCTTTGGATGAGTCAACAGACGTGAGCCATTTGTCGCAGTTCAGCGTGATTGCAAGATATGCTGTTGGTGACACACTGCGCGAAGAAAGTCTTGCTGTTCTGCCATTAAAAGGGTCCACAAGAGGTGAGGATTTATTCAAGTCTTTCATGGAGTTTGCTCAAGAAAAAAGTCTACCTATGGATAAACTTCTCTCAGTGTGTACTGATGGTGCTCCGTGTATGGTGGGGAAAAACAAAGGATTTGTGGCGCTTCTCCGTGAACATGAAAATAGACCCATCCTAAGTTTCCATTGCATTATACACCAGGAGGCACTTTGTGCTCAGATGTGTGACAGGCAATTTGGCGAAGTGATGTCGCTGGTCATTCGTGTGATCAACTTTATTGTTGCCCGAGCCTTAAATGATCGCCAGTTTAAAACACTGCTGGATGAAGTTGTAAATAACTATCCTGGTCTGCTTTTGCACAGCAATGTGCGTTGGTTGTCAAGAGGGAAGGTGCTTAGCCGTTTTGCGGCTTGCCTGAACGAAATCCGGACTTTCCTTGAAATGAAAGGCGTCGGGCATCCTGAGCTAGCCGACACCGAGTGGCTCCTCAAGTTTTACTATCTCGTAGATCTGACTGAACATCTGAACCAGCTCAACGTGAAAATGCAAGGCATTGGAAATACAGTGTTATCCCTTCAACAAGCTGTATTTGCTTTTGAAAACAAGCTGGAGCTTTTCATCACGGATCTTGAAACAGGTCGTTTACTACATTTTGAAAAACTGAGCCAATTTAAAGATGCATGCACAGCAAGTGAGCCCATTCAAAACCTTGATCTCCACCAGCTAGCTGGCTGCACATCCAGTCTCCTACAGTCCTTCAAAGCACGCTTTGGAGAATTTCGTGAGCACACTCGTCTTTTTAAGTTCATCACCCATCCAAACGAGTGTTCACTGAACACAGCCGACCTGAATTACATCCCTGGTGTCTCCGTCAGAGATTTTGAAGCAGAAGTGGCTGACCTGAAGGCCTCAGACATGTGGGTGAATAAGTTCAAGTCACTGAATGAAGATTTGGAAAGAATCACACGACAGAAAGCGGAGTTGGCGAGCAAGCACATGTGGACAGAAATGAAAAAACTCCAACCCGAAGACCAGCTGATTCTCAAAACTTGGAACGCGCTTCCTGTCACATACCACACACTGCAGCGTGTGAGTATTGCTGTATTGACCATGTTTGGATCTACGTATGCATGTGAGCAGTCATTCTCACATCTTAAAAACATCAAGTCCAACCTACGATCACGTTTAACGGATGAAAGCCTCAACGCTTGCATGAAGCTTAACCTCACCAAGTACCAACCCGACTACAAAGTACCAACCCGACTACAAAGACATCAGCAAATCCATGCAGCACCAGAAGTCGCATTAATGGTGAGTGTTATAACAACATTATTTAAAAGAATAAATTCAGAGGCTTATTATACTGACATTTAGTTGAATTCACTTTTAAAATATATTATATGGCTCTCACTGAAATAAATTTCCAAATTGTTTGCTTTCATGGCTCTCTTAGTCAAAAAGGTTCCCGACCCCTGCTCTAACAGATAGGTGAAAGCCCTCCCCATAGAGGTTATCAATTCTAGATTTAAAGCTTTCGTGACTGCTAGGATCCATACTCTTTGGTTCTATTGGGTAAAGTCACGTAGGTAAAAAATAAAATAACAAAATCACGACGTATGGATCCTTTTATAGAACCAAAGAGTATGGATCCTAGCAGTCACGAAAGCTTTAAATCTAGAATTGATAACCTCTATGGGGAGGGCTTTCACCTATCTGTTAGAGCTTTTAACAGACAACGGGACAAGAAGTCACAGCTCATCGAGACGCTGACCTTCCTCAAAAGATGCCGCGATCACAAGCTTAAAAGTCGTGATCTGAGCGTGGCTTTTTCACTCCAGCGCTGTCCTCCAGACAGTCTCGTCCCTTCACCTGATGAAGGCCGCTTGTGTTGTGGCCGAAACGTCGTGATTTTTGTTATTTTATTTTTTACCTACGTGACTTTACCCAATAGAACCAAAGAGTATGGATCCTAGCAGTCACGAAAGCTTTAAATCTAAAACTTTTACCACTTGAAAGGGCGGAGCATAGAGAGAGCGGGGCATAGAGAGGGCGGGGCATAGAGAGGGCGGGGCATAGAGTTCCAATTATTACCGCTCGATGCCTCTCCCAGCGCACAAACAGCCCCTAGCCTCAGTCATTGGCAAGACGGTGACCCCAGCGCACAAACAGCCCCTAGCCTGAGTCATTCTCTAGATGGTGACCCCAGCGCACAAACAGCCCCTAGCCTCAGTCATTCTCTAGATGGTGACCCCAGCGTACAAACAGTCCCTAGCCTGAGTCATTATCTAGATGGTGACCCCAGCGAACAAACAGCCCCTAGCCTCAGTCATTCTCTAGATGGTGACCCCAGCGAACAAACAGCCCCTAGCCTCAGTCATTCTCTAGATGGTGACCCCAGCGCACAAACAGCCCCTAGCCTCAGTCACTCTCTAGATGGTGACCCCAGTGTACAAACAGTCCCTAGCCTCAGTCACTCTCTAGATGGTGACCCCAGCGCACAAACAGCCCCTAGCCTCAGTCACTCTCTAGATGGTGACCCCAGTGCACAAACAGCCCCTAGCCTCAGTCATTCTCTAGATGGTGACCCCAGCGCACAAACAGCCCCTAGCCTCAGTCATTCTCTAAATGGTGACCCCAGTGAACACAAACAGCTCCTAGCCTCAGTCATTCTCTAGATGGTGACCCCAGCGCACAAACAGCCCCTAGCCTCAGTCACTCTCTAGATGGTGACCCCAGCGCACAAACAGCCCCTAGCCTCAGTCATTCTCTAGATGGTGACCCCAGCGCATAAACAGCCCCTAGTCTCAGTCACTCTCTAGATGGTGACCCCAGTGAACAAACAGCCCCTAGCCTCAGTCACTCTCTAGATGGTGACCCCAGCACACAAACAGCCCCTAGCCTCAGTCATTCTCTAGATGGTGACCCCAGCGCACAAACAGCCCCTAGTCTCAGTCACTCTCTAGATGGTGACCCCAGTGAACAAACAGCCTCTAGCCTCAGTCATTCTCTAGATGGTGACCCCAGTGAACAAACAGCCCCTAGCCTCAGTCACTCTCTAGATGGTGACCCCAGCGCACAAACAGCCCCTAGCCTCAGTCACTCTCTAGATGGTGACCCCAGTGAACAAACAGCCCCTAGCCTCAGTCATTCTCTAGATGGTGACCCCAGCGCACAAACAGCCCCTAGCCTCAGTCACTCTCCAGATGGTGACCCCAGCGCACAAACAGCCCCTAGCCTCAGTCATTCTCTAGATGGTGACCCCAGCGTACAAACAGCCCCTAGCCTCAGTCATTCTCTAGATGGTGACCCCAGTGAACACAAACAGCCCCTAGCCTCAGTCATTCTCTAGATGGTGACCCCAGTGAACAAACAGCCCCTAGCCTCAGTCATTCTCCAGATGGTGACCCCAGTGAACAAACAGCCCCTAGCCTCAGTCATTGGCAAGATGGTGACCCCAGTGCACAAACAGCCCCTAGCCTCAGTCATTCTCTAGATGGTGACCCCAGTGAACAAACAGCCCCTAGCATCAGTCACTCTCTAGATGGTGACCCCAGCGCACAAACAGCCCCTAGCCTCAGTCATTGGCAAGACGATGACCCCACCGCAACACAAGGGGCGTTTTGCGTTCTGCAGTTCAGCAAGACTGAATCCGTAATTGCGGTGCAGCGTGCGTTTCATCATACCCTGCGACTTTTTCCTGAGGGGATACGTCAAAAACCGTGTTTTTGTGCCACCATTAGCGACTAATCTGGAAGACCTCAAAAACAGAATCACGGCAGCGGTGACTTCAGTACAAGAAGACACTTTGAGAGGCGTTTGGGACGAATTCAACTATCGTCTCGATGTTGTCCGTACAGCAGGTGGAGGGCACATAGAGCATTTATAAAATGGTTAGTAAAACTTGATAACTCATTAAACCGTTTGTAACTTTTTTGTGAAATATACTGCTTTGAAATTGGGTCCATCTCTTTTGAACACCCTGTATTACTCAATTTTAGTTACAACAATGTGAATATCCATACTCTTTGGTTCTTTAGGTAAAGTCACGTAGGTAAAAATAATAATAATAATAAAAAATAATAAAAATCAAATCAAATCACGACGTTTCGGAGGCAACAGAAGCTTCCTTCATCAGGTGTAAAAAAGGCACAGCAAAATAACTGTAGAGAGGGCTATTTGTGATGAGAGACTGTCATATAGGGTAAGAGGAGGGGGAGGAGCCAGGGGGGATGGGCGTAGGATGGGGGGGGGGGCCAGGAAGGTAAAGCTGCTGTAAAGCATCACAAATAGCTCTCTCTACAGTTATTTTGCTTTGCCTTTTTCACACCTGATGAAGGAAGCTTGTGTTGCCTCCAAAACGTCGTGATCTTATTTTATTTGTATTTATTTATTATTATAAAAAAAATTACCTACGTGACTTTTCCTAAAGAACCAAAGAGTATGGATCATTGCAGTCACGAAAACTTCAAATCTAGAATGTGAATATCGATTTATAAATGATATGAGTAACGATAATAATTTATAGCACTCACTATTCATCATTTGTGGATGAAGGCCATGGGGATTGTGGTAAAGGAATGCTAAAGACTGGTTCAGGTATTGCTCACAGCTAATGTTAGCTGTGGCCAGGAATCGAACTCAGATGAACAGGTATGATGGAATGCTTGCATGGTGACCGAAATATTCAATGTTCCTCGACGAATCGATGCATCGCCACGCCACTGTGTACCTTTTATTCTGTTCTAATATTCTGTTATATCATGTTTTTTTTTTCTTCCAGATTTGATATTTCGCCGCTTGTATAGCGCTTGGCGAGTGGCAGCAGTGGCGGTAGTGGCACTGCAAGAAAATACGAGCGCAGCTGGCTGTGATAGTGCATGTGCTGAGTGAGCTAATGAGTTTAAAAAAAAAAACGTTTTAAAAGATACTTGCTCTCACCTGTCTTGGCTCCCAGAAATGGTCCTTGTTAAGGCAAGCCACGTGAATGCACATAATCAGAAAATGTGGTATTGAATTGGGCCAGGATCATCAGCATCAATGGGTGTCCGTTAATGCAACGTGCCATATTTCAAACGGAAGCATTTCAACATGACATCTGCCGCCCGAGCGCATAGCGCGTGTTAAAAGCGTATGGGACGAACGCGCGCACGGGGCATGCTGCGCTTGGGAATGGTCCACGTGGCCCCTTGCTGGGAGAGAATACGGATGGTGCGCAGATGTTTTTTTTGTAATTCATGCACAGATGCGTTCACGTGTGCCGTGCGCGGCAGATTGCACTATTTGAGAAAAAGAAAATAGACTGATGGAGTTTAATGCCAACCCGGGGAATTACGAAATTATGCAATACACATAAACAACACGGTAAAAACAAACAGACGTAATACACATTTAAGAGCGAGGGCACGCTATTGTTTCGTTGATAATTTCACCAGTTATCAGTTTAATTACTTGACTTATTAAATAACAGGAAAATATATATGGGAGTTATTGGGGAGAGTCTCGCCTCTGCTCCCGTGTGTGTTATTGAACGGGAGATGATCGGTGGGGATTGGTGAGGTGATCGGTGGGGATTGGTGACGTCATCGGCATCATCATTCACATCACGTTGGGCGTGGCTTGCAGGGGAGCTTCCTCCCTTCGGCAAGCAGCACATCTGGAGGTGGCTGCTGCCATTACACTGGTCTACATTTTTTTAGAGGTCATACAACCGCTTGTGTTGCGATCGAAAATGTCATAGTTTTTTTGTTATTTTCTTTTAACCTATCTATGTGACTTTACCGAGAGACCCTAAGAAATATTAATTCATGACGTCACGAAAGCTTTAGGTCCAGCTCTGCCTTACTCTTGGATAGTTCCAAATCCCCGACAAGGTCTTTCAGTTCATTTTGTGTTATGAGGTGTGGTTCAGAGGAGAAGGATGGGAGAAAATCTGGGTCATGTGACCTTGATGATTCAGGACAAAACGTTTCATCCTCTTCCTCGTCTTCTAACTCAAGTGAGAATGATTCTGGTGCATCAGGAACTGGCAGTCCTTCTTCGTGGGGTACTGGGCGTATAGCTAATGGGATGTTTAGTTAATGCACAGTCCACTTTTTCTTCTTTGACACACCTTTACAAAATGGAGGCGCCATGCAGAAGTAACAATGGCTGATATGATCTGTTGGCTCTCTCCAAACAATTGGCACTGCAAAAGGCATAGATTTCCTTTTCCTGTTCAACCACTGGCGAAGATTTGTTGCACAAGTATTGCAGCATATGTGTGGGGCCCACATCTTGTCCTGATCCAGGTTCAGATTGGCATTATTTATTGTTTTGCTCAAAAAGCAAGTACTGTCCAAACCCAGTCATAGGTTTATTCATTGATTCAGTCAAAGATGTACAGTGAGGGAAAAAGTATTTGATCCCCTGCTGATTTTGTACGTTTGCCCACTGATAAAGAAATGATCAGTCTATAATTTTAATGGTAGGTTTATTTGAACAGTGAGAGACAAAATAACAACACAAAAATCCAGAAAAACGAATGTAAAAAATGTTATAAATTGATTAGAATTTAAATGAGGGAAATAAGTATATAACCCCCTCACAATCAGAAAGATTTCTGGCTCCCAGGTGTCTTTTACACAGGTAAGAAGGTGAGATTAGGAGCACTCCCATTAAGAGTGTGCTCCTAACCTCAGCTCGTTACCTGTGTAAAAGACACCTGTCCACAGAAGCAATCAGATTCCAAACTCTCCACCATGGCCAAGACCAAAGAGTTCTCCAAGGATGTCAGGGACAAGATTGTAGACCTACATAAGGCTGGAATGGGCTACAAGACCATTGCCAAGCAGCTTGGTGAGAAGGTGGCAACAGTTGGTGCGATTATCCGCAAATGGAAGAAACACAAAAGAACTGCCAATCTCCCTCGGCCTGGGGCTCCATACAAGATCTCACCTCGTGGGGTTGCAATGATCATGAGAACGGTGAGGAATCAGCCCAGAACTACACGGGAGGATCTTGTCAATGATCTCAAGGCAGCTGGGACCATAGTCACCAAGAAAACAATTGGTAATACACTACGCCGTGAAGGACTGAAATCCTGCAGCGCCCGCAAGGTCTCCCTGCTCAAGAAAGCACATATACATGCCCGTCTGAAGTTTGCCAATGAACATCTGAATTATTCAGAGGACAACTGGGTGAAATGTTGTGGTCAGATGAGACCAAAATGGAGCTCTTTGGCATCAACTCAACTCGCCGTGTTTGGAGGAGGAGGAATGCTGCCTATGACCCCAAGAACACCATCCCCACCGTCAAACATGGAGGTGGAAACATTATGCTTTGCGGGTGTTTTTCTGCTAAGGGGACAGGACAACTTCGCCGCATCAAAGGGGCGATGGACGGGGCCATGTACTGTCAAATCTTGGGTGAGAACCTCCTTCCCTCAGCCAGGGCATTGAAAATGGGTCGTGGATGGGTATTCCAGCATGACAATCACCCAAAACACACGGCCAAGGCAACAAAGGAGTGGCTCAAGAAGAAGCACATTAAGTTCCTGGAGTGGCCTAGCCAGTCTCCAGACCTTAATCCCATAGAAAATCTGTGGAGGGAGCTGAAGGTTTGAGTTGCCAAACGTCAGCCTCGAAACCTTAATTACTTGGAGAAGATCTGCAAAGAGGAGTGGGACAAAATCCCTCCTGAGATGTGTGCAAAACTGGTGGCCAACTAAAGAAACGTCTGACCTCTGTGATTGCCAACAAGGGTTTTGCCACCAAGTACTAAGTCATGTTTTGCAAAGGGGTCAAATACTTATTTCCCTCATTAAAATGCAAATCAATTTATAACATTTTGACATGCGTTTTTCGGATTTTTGTTGTTATTCTGTCTCTCACTGTTCAAATAAACCTACCATTAAAATTATAGACTGATCATTTCTTTGTCAGTGGGCAAACGTACAAAATCAGCAGGGGATCAAATACCTTTTTCCCTCACTGTATTTTAGTCATTTCTGGTTAAAATTGAAATCCCTTCCCTTTATAACTCGTTTAGCCTCTGCCATTCCCACGTCAGGGGTGGTATATACTGACCCAGTAGCATATCTTGAAAAATAAAGCCAATCAACACTTTTAAGCATCATTTTCATTCCAATGACCCAGAATTAGTGAAGTTGGACTACATTTATTTCAGAAGCATTTTGGCTGTAGACCAGTGTTATTAAAGTAAAAAGTAAAATACTCAAATCCATTATCAATAACACTATGGTCTCAAAAGGAAAATGTATAACAGGTGATGTTTCGGCCAATGGCTTTTGTTCATAGCAAATAGAGAGATAGAGTGGATAATTCATTAATCGACGAATCATCCCAGCTCTACACACATAAGTGAACACAAGTGGAGTAATACAATCTAAGATATTTGGTTCACAGCACAAACATTACAGCCGCTAATTCGCTGTGCTAGAATTCACAGTTGCTCGCTAACAGTTACCCCAACAGGCTGTCTAGGATATACAGGGGATCGTTGTCTTTATCTTTCTGTGTACAAACAGTTTTGTATATATCTGTACTCATGTGCAGTGTATGCTTGGCTTCATGAATACGAATCAAACACGTCCTGCACGCATTACCGCCCCTGGTGCAGTCTGGAGGCAAGGCTCGGTGGATCACGACAATTTGTGGAACTCCCAAACCTTCTGGACCGCGAGTTAGCCAGGAGATGGCAGTATAGCAAGTTGGTTCATGAATCTGTCTGTGCGAACCTTGAGTGTATGCGGGGGTCTCTCCGTGTACTCTAGTTTCCTCCCACATGCAACTACTAAAATGGGAATTAACCAAAATGTCTCGATACTGGGTCCTCCTCAAGGGGCCAAAGAGCACCGAGACTCAGCAAAACTATCCTCATTAAATAAAAGGCATTGTAGTGCGCACGTAAATATGAACATTACATATTCTCTTACGAGTTGGCTAAATGAGTTAGAAGAGCTCTTTGACACCTATAAGTTAGCCCGCCACCACAAACAACGCGCACCAGTCAACTTACTGCTCACCGCCCTAATCACATTGCAACACGGATCGAGTTTAAAGGCAAAGACAAATTGCCCAATGTGTCTTAGAAGCTTTGGACTGCAGGTCTATTGTGAATTTCTATACCGCGGTGAAAACGGTTCATATCCACATTCTATTTCTAGCATGTACATGTCTCGCTTGTATAGGGTGGGCTGGCGATTGAATAAAGATGGTAACTGCGTCGCACGGCACATTCAGGTGTGCTTCTGCAGCCGTCTGGAACGCTCTTCCTTCCGATATTAGGAGGCCCCTGGGGCTATGCATTTTTAGATAATCTATATTAAAAACTCTTTTTTTTAGAACTGCTTTTTGTGTTTAGTTTTGTTGTCCTTCCCCCGCACCTCTGATTAGCACAGTTGGATATGTTCAACGTACATACATACACAGAGTTGCTTTAGTCCTTTAGCTCTATCAGTTGATTTGTACAATACAAATGTGTCGGGACTTCCCACTCACCTTATACCTACTATAATCACCCAGGAATGTCCTTAACGCTCGTGACGTCACTCAACATCGAACAGCCCCCCCTCATTAATATTCATGAGCAGGTGACGTCCTCCGAATGGACACCCCCCCCCCCCATTATTATTACCTACTATAATTACTGTAATGAGCCAAGAATGTCTGTGTGCAACGCTCGTGACGTCGCTCCACGTCGACCAACCTCCCTCATTAATAATATTGAACAGGTTACGTCCTCCGCATGGACCCACCCCCCCCTTCTCATTAATAATCATGAGCAGGTTGACGTCACTCCACATGGAGCACCTTCCCCCCTCATTAATAATCACGAGCAGGTGACGTAACTCCACATCGAACAGCCCCCCTCATTAATAATCATAAGGTAACGACCTCAAAAATGACACACCCCCAACATTAATATTAATTAGCAGGTGACGTCACTCCACATGGGGGGGGGGGGGTGTGAGGCGCCTCCTCCCCCCTCCTCAGCGTCAACTTGCAACCCTCACTACAAAAGCCGTCACGCTATTGAGACATCAAAGTAAAAAGGACGTCATGATGAACAACGCATTATAACCTTAAAATGAAATAGGTCTGTGTCACCGCGCCCTTACAAATTGCACACGCATCGATGCAATGAATATCTCACGTCGTGGTCTGATTTTCGCTTGCAAGTTTCAGATTTACTGTAACACACCCGTCCTTGGACGGGCAAATGGCTAGTTGAGTAGATGCAGCAAACGCATTTTATTACTTTAGCCTCTGACCAAATCACCTGCAATGCACCCCACCTCGTCAGATCGCAGAGGCCGAAGCCGTGTCGTGTTTAGATGAGTGACTGCTCAGCATAACCAGCATTATAGCTTCCTGTGGAAATATTTCGTTGGCAGGAGTGCAGCAAAATTAATTTGTTGTACGGTAACACCCCGATTTACGTCTTCCCCCCACCCCCTGTCGTCATTTTATTAATACCGCTACCCGATTTGCGTCGCCTGAACCCACACTCGCGTCGCTGACAGCATCGTCCGCTCTTTCTCGCATCCATCGCCTCTCAGCATTCGCCTCCACCTACTTCGCTGTAAATCGCTTCGATTGACGTCGTTTTGACATTCGTCATCGCAACTTTCAGGAACGCATCTGCGACGTAAGCCAGGGTATTACTGTACTATTATTCTATGCTCCCACATGCAAAAGAGGTTCAACATACGTATGTAGTGGGTAAAAAAAACGGGAGGGAGACTTCTCTGGAGGCAACACGTTTATTATACAATAACAGCTAAATACAAAGGGGTTATGGCCCCTTCCACCCGATATCCTAAGGAGGTATGTCCTCCACACTGGCGTGCCCTACAAACTGGGAGAATCGCTCACTAAGGGCCCTCCGGCTAGGGCGACCTAGGGAGGCTATTCTGACCCGACCCAGCCAAGGTCCTCGGGTCCGGCCCTGGCTCCAGGTCTTCAGGGTGGCTTCTTCGAGTCTTCGACTGGACGACAACTGCCGGGGCCGTTATACACAGTCCCAGTTCACTCCGCCCCTAGCCACGCCTTCCTTCTGGAACCTTCCGGAGGGATCTAGAGTGTGACGTCATCCCCCAGCCCCCTTCTTGGGGGTCTGGGGTCTGCACCCCTGGTCACGATGCTCCCTGGGGATTACCTCGGCCCAACGGCCCGACTTCATCTCTCCGTCTCAGCCTCTCTTCCGCCCCCTGTTGACACGGCTAAGAGTAGTGATGATCGCGCCCAACAATGCCACGACACGTACATCTGTGCGCCACTCCTTCACTAACCCACAACGACCGGCAAAAGGTGGGTATGTTCAAATAACCCCCCACGACCCACGTACCGTACATATATTTGCCAGAATTCTAGATTGACTAAAATGGCCGTATATGCACGTGCGTACCGCATATGTGCAGAGACTATAAGAGTACAGTGATAGTGTTTTTTTTTGTGTACGCAATATGCCACGCTCCCTCCCTGCATGCCGATAAAACCCACAAACGTGCGGTGATCGTGCCCGTTTATCTTCACTTGTGGGGGTGTAAAATAAAAGGGCCTCCTTTTTAGGGGAACTTCAAAGCGCGTGGCCGTGGCTTTCTTGTGAAATGTCACCCGACAGCAGTGGCCGGTCGCTGCGAGCAGCCCTAAGTAAAAGCAAAGGTAAGTGCCTTGGCTTTTTGAACCAAATTAGGTGGAAAATAGCCAGTCATATTAACCTGTGCCGTGAAGTATGCGGATAAGCTGACAATGTATATGCACGGGATTAATCGTTAACATCATTAGCGGCATCCATGATCTGTCCACGGACGGATTAAGGCCTTCCCATTCTGTCGCTCATGATCTCGACGTATTACTATATCCACCTGTACACGGGCGGGTTTCATTGCTCCATTTCCTTTGGTGGACGTGGTTTCACCATCCTATAAATAAACCATTGGCAGCCCTTTGTCAATCCACTGCTGGACGAAGGACTCCGCAAGCCATGTGAATCATGGGTGGTTGTTTTACCATACTTCACCACGCTGGTGAGCGCGGGTTAGTGAGGGGGACCAGTACAGAGACTCGTCACCGATATCAGCCCTGGTCATGAATTTTATTCAGGTCGCCCGGGTTCATAGTGTAGTGCGCAAACCATTGTGCTTACCACTCCACCCACTATATATAATAAAAGAAACATGACATGATTCCAATGTATTATCCTTTAGGGTTACTTGTGAAATTATTGACGTTTTATTTTATTTTCGTGACATATGACGCCTCACAAGGCATTGTTAACAAACAAACAAAAGAACTCAGTATTGCCCGTGTGTGCGTATTTCCTCATTGCAGTGCATTGAGTGGCGCCCCTGCTCTCGCGTTGAGCCGAGGCGGGTCACCAAATGCCAGCGAGACGAATCACCGGGGGCAGGACACTGCTGGGGAAATGTTTCACTCTTTTAAGACACACAAACATAAAGCAAATCTCGTTTTTGCCAGCATTTTAAGAAATGGCTTGATGAGAAAGAAAAACCAACAACCCACTCCCCACATACCCGTCTAAACATCAAAACACCCAGCCGCACATTACAGTGTAGAATCAGTCTGAAGGCGTTCATTTTTTCAACACGTCTTGTGGTGACTCGTGATTATTGAAGCAAAGCAGCGCATCCCTTTTTTTTTTGGAGCGCAAGGATACATGCTGATGCGGTCATGGGCGTTGCGTGCCGTGTGTCGTGTCGTGCGTGCGTGCGCAACGCGGGGTGGGGGTGGCGATCTACGGTGCGTATCCTGGGGCGAGCTCGCAAGGAACTGAAAAGAGACGCGCGGTGCGCTCGCTCGCTGGCTCGCAATGACACGCGCGCACATGCGCAGCGACCACGGAGCCAAGCAGAGGACGGTGCGTGCGTCCGCGTGTCGCGTGTGGAAACAGCGCGCAGGCACGTGCTTTTCACTGGTCGCGTCTTCGCTTCATCCTGAGCAAGGAAAGTGCCAGAGCGAAGGGGCTAGCGAGCAATAGAGAGATCTAGGGGACTCTATCGTGGCATTGACACGCAGAACTGCGAGGTCGAGTGCGAGAGAGCGAGCGAGCGAGCGATCGAGAGAGAGACGGCAAGAGCAACTGAGAGACGGAGGGATTGATGCAAGAGCAAGGACCGGCGCCAGCACCACCACCGCTAATACAAAGGCAGACGGAAGGGAAGGCTGAGAGGGTGAGAGACAAGGGGAGGGAGGATACCCAGCGAGGAGGCTCGTTGGGAGAACCATGACGGAGCGGTGCGAAAAGCAAGAGAAGTTCTTTAAGAGGAAAAGTGCCACCTTCACCGTTGGAGGATGCTCCTACATCATAGGTATCACACTCCTGCTCCATCACCGTAACTTTTCTGGTGCACCTCTAGGCGGTTTGTTCCTAGGGGTGTCCTCGCGCTGTACCCACTGACATCTCTCTCTCTCTCTCCCTGCCCGGGAACACCGCGTTTTTCTGGTTGCAAATATAATTGATGGTAGGGTGGGATATCCGTTTCATAAACACTTGATCGTCTTTCACTCTCGTGTAAACTAGACGGGGAAAATGAAATCTACCGACAGCTGACTATCAGGAAAACGAATGAATGCAGCACATATATAACAGTCCGACTGGTGTCAAAATGTCAGGTTGGATTTCTTCAACGGCAAGGTCGAATAAGACATGTATGTTCTTGGGTCCTGTCATCGTGCTCGTGTTTGCATGTGGAAAAACTTTATTCCTAAAAGCCTAACTGAATATTTTACTGACTCGTTTATTCAGTTCGGTCCGACCTGAGATGTTAGGCCAATTACTTAATGAGTAAGTAGTGCGGGAGGAAGCGATAGCGCTTGGAGTTTACTCATGCATAAGGGATGGAAAGACTACAACTCCGCACGGAGAGGTCTACACCTTGCATCTTGCAGTGCCTGCTGTGGGCATCAATATTTCAGAGGGAATGGATGATCTTCTCATTTAAATCCTCACAGGTCCCGCCACAAGCCGGCGATGGAGAATCGTATGCACATGCGCAATGCTAACTAAACTTTTTATTTTTATTTTACCAGGTAAGGTCCACTGAACTACACAGTTATTTTTAAGAAGCGACCTGGCCGCAAATGATAGCTCAACGAAGTGGCTTATTTACGTGGAAATGTATAGCAGCCAAATACTCTCAACGCATGTTTCTAATTGTGGAGGGAAAAACCGGAGGAACTGGGGGAAAAATCCACGCCACCACGGGGAGAGAGACACATGCAAACTCCAAATACACAACGCGCGTCAGAGTCGGTTTCGAATCCACCACGACCTCCTGTATACCGGGCGAGGTAGTTAACATCGCGCTACCGTGAGCGCCCCAGGGGATGGGCGATCTCATTCAAATGCTCACGTCTCCCGCTACAAGCGGCGATGCAGATCGTACGCACGCACATGCGCAATGCGATAATGTGTGTGTGCGGTGGGAGGTCACTCTGCCCCTTACAACTTCGATGGGAAACTAAATCCCTACCGCGCGCTTTGAAAACGATTTGCTCACAAGTAAACTTGCGGTTTTAGAAAGTTTTGCTTTTCCTGTGTCAGATATTTAGTGGTGTGTTCATTTCATGTTTCAAAAAAATAAACTGATTAATTGTGCATCTGAAAATATCAATATTTGTGCAAATACAGTAACTGTTTTAAAATATATATTTTCAAAAAATTCATATTGAGTGATTTCGAAGATCCTTGGATGTCAAAGGGATTTGAGTACAGTTATGGGGAGACAAATGATGGAAAGACAAATCTTCAGCGTCATTTAGCTCTGTTCCACTCTTGCGTCCGGCAATATGCTCAGCAACTAAATGCCAATGTCGAGGTTTGGTAGCCATGAAAGGGCTTCAGGAGAGAGTTCGTTTGCTTGATCTTTTCTTGCGTTGAAGAAGCGCAGTCTACAGTGATTTCATGTATAAAGACATTGAATGTAGACAGCTTGCTGAAAGTAATAATACAATCTCTGTTGTTGCCTGTGGGTGATACTGGACACAAAAGTTAAAGTCTTTTCATCCCAAGATAACGTGGGGTGGCAATTTGTCTGTTGAGTCTTGAGCCGGTGGTGGGAATTCCACGTTCCAATGACAGCGCCCAATCTCTCCACAGGGATCCACTGTTCACTCTCCACATGCTGTAGTAGTACCCGTTTTATTGACCCCAGGAGGGATGATGGGCTGAGTCGACCCCTGGCAGTGGATTTCAACTCAACACCATTTTGTAAAAAAAAGGTGTCAGTTTTGTTGCCAGATAAAAGGGTAAAAAAAACAATTATCATATTTTGTTACTGGCAAATGAGGTTTCCAATGGTGTAAATGCTTACCCCGAGCTCTCATACTCTGATGGTGCATTGCCTTTGAGTTGTGCGCCTTTTGGTGTCTTCTGGTCCAACACCATGTGAGACGAGGCTCTAAAGAAAGCTGCCTCGGGTGTGGACCAATCAATTTCAAGGACAGTGCATACATTATCAGATTTGTTGTTTTTTGTTTGCGTTCCGACCGCAGGTATTGTGGCCAATGTAAACATGACTCCTTATAAAAAAGGTGTCAGTTTTGTTGCCAGATAAAAGGGGTAAAAAACAATTATCACCATTTTGATGACCTAACATTTTTTGTTTGAACCCTAACAAATCAGTTGAAAACGATGCGAATTTCAACATTTATCTAACGAGCATACTTCAAATAGAAACGACATTTCTCAATTGAATGCAGATACAGATGCATGTGACGTTTTGCGTTTGTTTAATGCAGTTTGTATATTTATTCTCGCTTCGAAACCATACAGTTTCTGCATGAATTAACGGCTTGCTAAAACGCTATGAGGGACCGTGGTTAATGCTGTCACCTGAGTTAGATTCCTGGCCATGATTAAGGGATATCGGAACTGGTCCGGGTCCCTCCGTTTCATAACAACAACAACAACAACAGCAGCCGTCATTCGCCACCAAGTCGCGGCGGTGACCTCACCACAGTGCTTGTGCCAGGCTAGGTGCACTTTTTAGGACACGGGACAGTGTCAAGGCTTGCTTCGTTGGAGGTCACTAAACACACACTGACATAATCATGGTAAAGTATGGCTAAACAAACCCCCGCCGGCTGACATAGCGTGGCGAGCCTTTAATCCAGCAGTGTATTTATTAAAAGCGGGGATGTGATTGTGAAGAATGATTGCAATGTTACGGCGACGCAGTGGCGAGCACACCGGACACCCGCAAATTGAACACGTTCGTACAGCAGTTCAAACAATACGCTGCGTTTAGGGCTATTGTGATGGAGGGTTGTTTTTTTCGTCGTTCAGTTTGTGGGTGTGTGTGTGTTCAGCATGTTGATGCTTGGCTGCCTCAATTGCTGACAGCCAACGCTGTATTCATTGTGCAGCCAGAAACTGCTTCGACGTAGAAAATCGACACCGATGCAGTAACAACAACAAACCGCACCCCCCCCCCCCCCTTCCCACACACAATTTCAAGAACTTTTTGTTACAGCTGAAGAGGCAAAGAATTGTGACGTCATATTGACGGGCAAAGAATGCTGGGATTCCTGTTATTGTTTTACTGTCTAAATCCGACTGCAGCAGAACCCTGTTAAATATTTACTTTGTTAACGACGAAAACATGTGTCCAGGCTTTCATAATTGGCTCCACTGGGAAACTGTTATAGAGGTTTTTTTTGGGGTTAGATCGCGTAAATATGAATGTGTCGTTAAATCCGCCGCCACCCGACACAGCACAATGAGTAAGGATTATCGGGTGGGGAGTTTTAATGACACATTTATATGAAGCAATTTAACCCAAAAACCTCTATTACGCATACTACTGGTTGCGAAAGCCTGCTACATGTTAAACTGGGAAACCGTTGTTCATTTCCATGATGGGTTTCATTGAAATACAAAAGCACGTTTGCCTTAAAAAACAATCACCCCCCCCCCTCCCCCCACAGGTGCACCGTTAGAGTGAGGGTGTAAAGATGCGTTGGTCTATCGATTATCGTCGAGCGTTAAGCGCAGCAAACGACGTCTTTATCCTGCCAGAGGCCGCTAAATTCATCACAATGTTAAACGGGAGCATGTCCTTGAATGTAAGTGCCAGCGTGGATTACGACGATTCATTGAATTGCCGGCTTGGGAGAAGGGGAATCGTTACAATCTCTACCGTGTGAGGTTGTACAGCTTAACACTGTCATCTCTCGCAGCTAGCTATTTCACTCGTACACTGCTACTTTATCAGTTTATATATAAACGAAGTACTGCATAGCAATCTGCGGGAGAGATTGACTGCTTAGCGAGGAATCCGGTTTGCACAGGTAGCATGGACAGCTATAACGTTATCATGGACATTCGTCACCAGACAAACCCTGGGTGGTGATGTGGGGGCCGACGTCCACCCCCTCCACTCTCCCCTCCTCCTCTTCGGCCGTCTCTCGCAGGGCCCCCGCCGATCGGGAGATCGCCCCCCCCCCCCCCCGTGCCAGCGCCCTCTCTGAGGGACGTCGCCACTCGGCTGGCTCACCGCCGCCCGGGGTTATCTCCCACATGCACACGTACCCCACCACTAATACGGAGGTGGCTGCGTGCACGCGCGCGCCACTGCAGGCGCTCGTTGCACACAAAGGCTAGCGCTAAAAATAGCAGGATGAATATGCACGCGCCCCTCCTGGTGGTTAAGCCCTAATCCGCGTGTCCGCAATGATAATGGTAATGGGAAAGGAACGGCTGGGACAGGGCTATGGGGCACGCCTCACCGTTAATGCGATTTCTACTGTGTAAACGCGCTGCGTAAAGCGTGCTGTGTAAACACGCACGCGAGAGCAAGCACATGGATTCGATAAACCATTTCGGGTCTTAATTGATTGTTCACGCTTACGGTGGCTTTCAGACCGCATCCATTATTTTTCGTTTCCCCCCTCCTCTTTTCCGAACATAGATGGACTAGTCCATCTGAATAACTGTCAAATCGCTCTCCGTGGTGCTAACGTTAAAAATAACCGCCACTTTTTTCAAATTTTCTTGTTGTGGTTTTCACACCTGATGATGATTGCTTGTGTTGCAGTCGAATCGTCGTGAGAATTTTATTGTTTTATAGTTTTATTATTTTATTGTTTCCCTTCTACGTGACTTTACCGAAAGAACCAAGAATATCTTTGCTGGCTGTCAGTTTAACGCATAACTAATGACAGACTTTGTTTACGTGACAAGCATTACTAATCGGCCGTGTCGAATGGTGGTGGGTAAACGACACATTTATATGTACGCGATCTAACCCAAAAAACACCTTTATTATGGCTATGCTGTTTGTATTCATAAACCCGCAACGACCAGGGCGGTGAAGTATAGTGAAATTACCCCCATCATCCGCATGGCGTAAGTAAGCTCACTTGCGGCAGGGGATTGAGAAAAGGGCAATAGGTGATTTGTACCAGGGTGGGCAGAGATGCAATAGCTTGTGCACTGCACAATTGATTTGTCCACCTGAGTTGAATTTTTGGTCATGGATAGCATGAGTGGCGAGTAACATTTTAACTGGTCCTGAACCGCCCCCATCCCCCCCCCCTCTTTTTTCATCAACCCAAAAGACTGACCAACGTGGTGAAGTATGGTTAAACAAACCCCCATGACTGATGGCGCGTGGCGGGATTTCATCCTGCATTGGATCTACAAAGAGCTGCAAATTCATTGTTAATAATCCATGTACGCTTATTGCAACTAACTCTTAACGTTCCACTGCATATGTTTCAGTACATAAGTTACAGTTCGTGGGAGTGTGATGTTCGGCAGGAAGGAGGTGCCTTAGTAAGCAGTGCTTCCAATAGTTCGTGTGACAGGGCAAATGGTGTCACTGAGTTGTAATAATGCAATATATTTACCGAGGAAAAACCCAAAATGTGACGCCTTAAAAATTAATGGGTAATTGGAAACGTGGGAGGAAGAAAGAGGGTGCCCAGAGACAACGATAAACGCACCTGGGGAAACATATCTGGGGACACCGCAGAGCTTCATGCAGACGGATTCGGGAATGCATCACTGCGCTGGCAATCTGACCACCTTGCAGCCAAAAGCCTTAACAGCCGAGTATTCTAGATTTAAAGCTTTCGTGACTGCAAGGATCCATACTCTTTGGTTCTATTCCGTAAAAGTCACGTAGGTAAGGTAAAAAAAAAATCACGACGTTTCGGCCACAACACAAGCGGCCTTCATCAGGTGAAGGGACCAGACTGTCTCGAAGACAGCGCTGGAGTGAACACAGCTAAGCTCAGACCGCGACCTTTAAGTATTCCCCGGCAGTGATTCCAACTAAGCGCTAAACCAGGCGCAGCTCTGAGATCTGATGGGATTGAGCACGTTGAGGGAGATTGCAGGCAATGAGGGGGCAGTTTAAATGCATCCTTTGCAATGGTGAGGACGTCACACGTGCTCGCTCTCTCTCTCTCTCTCATGGACTCAGTGGTCCTCACTGGGAGCGCCCACTCTCGCGTGCCCCCCCTTCCCCCCTACATTTTTTTAACCCTAATTCACAATGAAGGTTATTTTTGCTGGTGAGATCGCGTAAATATAAATGTTGTCATGAAACCCGCCACCACCCGAAATCACCCGAAATACAGCCAATTAGTAAGGTTTGTCACGTAAACAAAACGTGTCGTTTAGTTTGCTATTATATTCTTGGTTCTTTCGGTAAAGTCACGTAGATATAAAATATAAATAAATAGTAATAAAATTTAAAATTTAAATAATACATTTAAAATAATAAAAGCAAATAACCCACGACCTTTCAATCGCTACACAAAGCGGTCTTCATCAGGCAGACAGTAAAGAGGGGGCAAGCCTCCAAATGCTTGCCCCCTCTCTTCTATCTACGTGACTTTGCCGAAATAACCAAGAATATGAATTCCTGCAGTCACGAAAGTTTTCAGTAAAAATGTAATTGTTAAGAAGTGTTCCTCTTTCGGGCCTTAAATCAAGTATAGGTGATGTCGTCACTGTGAGCCTATCAGGTGCCAAGATCAGAGGGGGGTTAATGAAGTCATATACATTTCAATGGCTTATGTTAATCTGAGAATACGCGGTAGCTATCATCGGTCGGGTTAGTCACAGTTAATCAACATACAGTGAAGTGCTTTTGTGTTGAGTTTGTTGTCCGTCCCCGCGACCTCCGATTTGCACGGTTGTCCACGCACAGTGCGAAAATGTTTCAACATAAATGCGTTATGTTGATCTGAGAATACGCAGTACGTTTTACCGGTTGGGTTAGTCACAGTGCAACCCTGCCATTATTTGCTTACACCACAGAGTGGAAGAAGTGGGGAGTATCCATACTTTACCCCACCACACGTGACCTATCGATTGACTAACTGCGGTGCACCCCTTTGTGCTGCTGGGTGGACATAGGCTGGGGGTGGTGGGGGGTGGTTTGAGAAGCTCGTCCATTATGTTAACTGCCGTGCATACCCAGTTTTCTTGGATCGATTAAAGGAGTCCCATTTTGTGGGGAAAATTCCAACGCGGCTCTGTTTCGAGGAGTATGGCTCCATTCTTGGGCAGAACGTTCCTTTTCATAGGAATGTGAAATGTACATCACCGGGGGTAATGAGTGCCGCCACCATGCTCGTTTTGAGCAGAGAGCGAAAGTGAGATTACATTTGGTTACAAGGATTACTTATAACCACCCCCGGGCAATTTATTTCAAATCGCTTAAAACACTTGGCGAGGGGTTAACCAGATCAGGTAAAAACCAATATGTTTAATGGGAAGACTTGTCAGTTTTGCGTGCGCTGGCATATTTGACACCTGCTTACTTCTGTCATTGAGTCGCCGCTGCTCCTGTGTTCCCACATACCCGTGCGCGTGCTCCCGACTGCATACCGAGCATATGTGCACGGTCGAATCACTCGCATCACATTCCTATACAGCGCCTGTGTGTGTGTGCAAGTCAGCCAGGTCTGGAGCAGGACGTGTGTCGCACAAAACATACCGTGCAAAAAAGTTAGGTTCCGCAATCGTAACATTTACGAGAAACCTCAATGTTTGCGATCTTGACTGTGGCACCTGAACTTTAATCACATTTTTCATTTGACATGTTGGTGTTATGAATAATCTCGTAATTCTTTTTTTTTAATTTACGAAAGGGTTTAATCTTATTCTTTGGGTTTTTCGGGAAGGTCACGTAGATAGGTTAAGATAAAACAACAAAAAACTACGACGTTTCGATCGCAACGCAAGCGGTCGTCTTCAGGAAAAGAATTTGAATTCCTGCAGTCACGAAAGCTTTAAGTCAAGGTTTAGTCTTACTTAATCCTCAGCACGATACTTATTGCCCTCTTCGTGTGTACACAATGAGATCGTGTTACAGCCATCCGCGCAATGACACACCTGCATGAAACGATGTAACTTTACCCTTGGGCGGATTTAATAGTGGAAACAAAAAGGGGGATGATGATGATGATAGAAAAAAGGGTGGTGTGCTTTGTGCACACGTCACATTTGGGCTATAGTATAGACCAGTACCCCCACCTACCAGGCTGCCAAGCACACAGTTCCATATACAGGGGCCACGTGGCACAGTGGTTAGTGCATTGGGCTATGAACTTGGCAACCGAGGTTTGATTCACGGCCACGGCCTAACATCAGTGGAGAGTAATATCAGAACCGGACCTGGCCTCGCCCCTCTTCGCTAACCCACATTGACCAGTGTTGCATCACTGTGGCGAGATGTTAATTACCTCGTCCGGTATACAGGAGGTCGTGGCTTCGACCCTGACGCCTGCTGTTATATTTGTAGTTTAAAAGTTCTCCCCATGGTCGCGTGTTTTTTTCTCTGGGTCATCCGGTTTTTTCCCTCCACGTTTAGAATCAACATGCATTTAAAGTACTGTATGTGGCTGCTGCTATAAATGCCCACGTGATAAGCCACTTCGCTGAGCTATCGTTTGTAGCCAGGTCGTTTCTGAAAAAGAGCTGTATACCTCAGTGGGCCTTACCTGGCAAAATACTAATATATCTTTTTAGTTTTTAATGAGTCATATAAACTACATTCCCGTAGAAACACACCGTGGGGTTTTTGTGAGGTCGTCACCATCTGGATACTGGTGTCCACATCAAGGCCCATTTAGAATCAACATGCGTTTAGAGTATTTGGCTGTTATAAATTTCCACGTGACAAGTCACTTCGTTGAGCTATCATTTGTAGCCAGGTCGCAACTGAAAAATAGCTCTATAACTCAGTGGGCCTTACCTCGTAAAATAGTGGAAAAGTATGGTGTAGTATGGTGAAACAACCACTACAATTATATATAGTGCATGGAGGCCTTCGCACACACACATACTTAATCGGTCTTATAGGGGAAACAATAAAATAATAAAAAAATATTTTATTTTATTGTTTCCCTTCTACGTGACTTCACCGAAAGAACCAAAAATATGAATCCCTGCAGTCACGAAAGCTTTAAATCAAAATTTTGGTCTTATAGGCTTCATCGTCCCTTTCATTTTATTTGCCTTCCCAAGAAATATTGGCGGTTTTATTAAAAAGTCAATATATCCATTTTGTGTTTATTTCTTATTTATCCGAGAACGTCTCAAGACTGCCTTGAGAAATCATGTTTTGAAGAATGGCATGAGGGATGAAACTGGTGCACTGGGATGAACGCACGCATTAAAACAACCTGCAGAGATGGGGTAATTGAACCACAATACATTGCTTATCTTGACAAGAAGCACAAATCATCGTGTGCACTTTCTCGTCATCCTCGCAGCGGCTTTTGGCTAACCATGATGGTCACTGCATCGCGCGCTTTCATACACGCTTCTGCAGCTGTCTGGAACGCTCTTCCTTCCGATATTTGGAAGCCACTGGAGCTGTGCACTTTAAAATCTCAATATGAAAAGAAATTTCTTTAGAACTGCTTTTTTTTACGTTGAGTTTGTTGTCCTTCCCCCGCACCTCCGATTGTCACGGTTGGCTACGTATGGTGCGCACATACATACATACATGAACACATTTCTCACCACCCGGAGAGATTGGAAGTTTCACAAATCGTGTGATGCACCAACCCTCGATTCATGATTCTTATGATCCACCAAGCCTTGCCTTCTTCCACAGGGGCCTGCATGTCCTGCTGAAGGACTGTGGTGAATGTGCTTTGGTTGCGAGCCTCGAACGTAGCACCCAGACAAGAGCCTCTGCCCTCAAGAATAATAATAATTAGTGCATTCGGTATTTGTGCCAATTTTTAAGCACAAGTTCTGTCATGAAGACACTACGTTCACAGACACGTCTAGTATGGCAGTCGGGGGCGATGCTATTATATGGATTTACTGAATTAAGTAATAAATGCATAACTTTGTTTATTTTGGGCAAACTTGGACCGTGACGCTGGCACACATATAGTGATAGGTTTTACCCTTTTAACTGGCACAAAAAACTGACACCTTTATTCAAGGCAACATGTCTGCAATAACCGCAACACAAGAAGTCAAAATGCAAACAAAAGAGACAACTCTGATAATAATACACACTGTCCTTGAATTTGATTGGTCCACACCCGAGACGGCTTTCTTTAGAGCCTAGTCTCCACTGGTGTTGGACCAGAAGACGCCAAAAGGCGTATCAGAGTTGTCTTTTTGTTTGCATTTTAACTGCTTGTGTTGAGGTTATTGCAGACATGATGCCTTGAATAAAGGTGTCAGTTTTTTGTGCCAGTTAAAAGGGTAAAACCTATCACTATATCTTGTTACTGGCAAAGGAGGTCTCATAATGTAAATGCTGGCAACACATGCTCTGCTCTTTTTGGAATAAAGCAACGGGCTCTTTGACGCCCACTATGAAGCAGATGATGCGGAGTGTTTGGAGTGAATACACCCGCAGTATTACCCAGGGCAAGTTTCGAACCGCAAACCTCTGTGACAAGTGGGACAGTTTTTTTTTTTTTCCGGATCCTCCGGTTTTTACCCTCCGCATAAGAAACACGCTTTTGTAGTGTTTGGCGGCTATACATTTCCACGCGATAAGCCACTTCGTTGAGCTATAACTTGTGGCCAGGTTGTGTTCTGAAAAAGGGCTAGATAGTCAGTGGGCCTTATCTGGTCAAATAAAAAATAGTTTTATGTTTTTTTTTTAGTTGAAACGTGCGTGGAAGCACCAGCGCCTCAGCCGGTGCGTCCTCAAATCGCATTTCCAACTGCGAGTCTGCGCTGTCCTCACGGCCGCCTACGTTGATCAACATGTTTTACTAAGACGTTGTCCCACCGGTTTGACAGATAAATTATGGTGAAGCAGGCTTTTACCCGTGTCTGTGTGTGTATAGATGATCTGGAGGCGCAATCATGTGGTCACACAGCACGTGAAAAGGATAAAAAAAATTAAGCCATCACTGGCGCCGTACAAGAACAATCCACGAAGACAATGACCGTACAATCTGCTTGCAATTGTCCAATTAAGACCTGAGCTACATTCGTGTAAAACGGAGAAAAAAGACCAACATCCCTCAGCATAGCCTTAACAGACTGTTTGGGAAAGTTATGAAGTACCTATGAAGGCCGGCACGGCACACGAGGGGGTGGGGTGGCCAGCACCACGCCCAGCCGTCTTTGTCTTCCCCAGTGGCGATGTTTTTACACACTGCACCAGGTACTCATTTGAGGCTGAGTCGACCTAGGGGAGGGGGCCGAGGACCGGTTCAGATAATCGTCACTGGTGTTGGCTGCAAGTAGGATTCAAACCCGGGTCGCCAAGCTCGGAGTGCAGCGCGCTTACCGCTACACCACCGGTATCACACACACAGGGCGGTCACTTCGTGTCGCCCACCGACCATATCACGACCTCCGCTTTTGCCGGCCGCCGCCGCTGCCTCTTGGGGGTAGCATCGCGCCGCGCTCCCTCCCCTCCCTCGCATCCCCCCCTCCCCTCCCCCCTCCTCTCCTCCCCCCTCCCCTCCTCCCCCCTCCCCTCCCCTCCCACCCCCCCTCCCTCCCTCCGACCCCCCCTCCCTCCCTCCGACCCCCCCTCCCTCCCTCCGACCCCCCCCTCCCTCCCACCCCCCCTCCCTCCCACCCCCCTCCCCTCCCTCCCACCCCCCTCCCCTCCCTCCCACCCCCCTCCCCTCCCTCCCACCGCCCCTCCCCTCGCACCGCCCCTCCCCTCCCACCCCTCCACTCCCCTCCCACCCCTCCCCTGTTGATGGTGGAAATCGACCATTTGGGCGTACAGCTTTTTCCGGTCTACATCTGAGAAGCATTCCTCCTCCTGGTCATTCCCCGAGGGGTACCCCCCAGTGCTGCTGTGAAGGAGAGAGTTGAGTGTGCTTCCTTGCTGGGACGACATTCAGTGTTGGGGGCACTGGGCCACCGCCGGCTGACTTATCACCAACACTCACAGCAGGCGCGATCCCCACTGCTGTTGAGAAGGACCTTCGTACCTCATTCACGAGTTTTTCGGCGAGTCTCACCGAGTGCATTCCGGCCATTGCAGCTATCTCGGTAGGGAGAAGCCACTGCCCCTCCGTGCCTGGTTTCACCAAATCGCCCACCCTCGTGAGACGTGCTTCTACCATGCGTTTCTCCATGTCAGGGCCCACAAGAGAGAGGGTCGTGCCATGTTGGGGTTCCGTAACAGCGCCTCGTGAGCGAATTCTGATGCTGACCGGGGTTTATTCAGTCGGGCAGTGACAAGGAAACCCCAGGTATGTAGGATACTCCTGTAGAAGTGGGGAATCTGTGCGAGTGGAATACCTTTAATGTCCATAAAGAAGAGCTGATTGCTGCACTGAAGGCCCCCGAGGTTATTTAGAAAAAAGATGCTGTGGAACACCACACGGGTGATGGGGTCGTGTTGAGAAACCTCTGTACGGCTTGTAGACGAAAAGTAGAGAGCTGGCTCTGTACACACACGAGATCGTGCCCGCCCTCCCGCAGTGGCAAGGCCAAGGTACCAGCAGCCACGCGGTGCTTCCTCTGCGACCAGAAGAAGGCAGCTACCAGTCTCTGAAGTTTTGCTATCAGGTATGCGGGTGGAGTGAGGGAAAGGAAGCGGTGCCACAAGGTGGATGCAACCAACTGGTTCACCACCAGGGGAGTTTTTCCTCTAAACGTGAGAGATTTGTGCAGTCGCCCCAAAAGCTCCAGTCGTTTCCTCACCTTCTATTCCAGGAAATCCCAATTTTTCTGCAATGGTTTTTCTCCAGGTCCCAGGAGCACGCCGAGATGGTGAAGACTCTCTCTTTGCTCCACGTTATTGTTTTGGCCAACTCAGGGATCTGGGCTTCGTCCCACCTCCCAACAAGCAGCCCACTGCACTTCTCCCAGTTCATCCTGGAGGAGGAGGACGCACGCGGGGAGTAAACCTCTTGGCACTTGTGCAGCCGTTCGATGTCGTCAAAACTCAGTAAGGAGAGGAGATTGTCATCGGCATACGCTGTGAGGGTCACTCTCACACTGGGCTCTTTTAGAGTTAGTCCGGTGAGTCGGCGTCGGAGTAGATGCAGAAAAGGCTCTGCAACGAGGGTGTAGAGCTGTCCTGACATAAGACAGCCTTGCCTGATACCTCTTCTAAAATATGTAGGAGCAATTAGTCCACCATTAACTTTAACCATGTTGTACAGCAAACTAATACTATGAAGTGAGTCCCAAAACCAAAAGCTTTCAGAGTGCCAAGAAGATACTGGTTATCAACCCTGTCAAAGCCTTTCTCTTGATCAAGGGAGAGAAAGGCAAGTAGAAAGTTCAATTTGCTCCGACAAACTGATCAAATCTCTGACTAGGAAAATCCCATCATGGATGGTCCTCACTGGAACAGTGTATGCCTGGTCATTGGCAATAACCTGAGCCAACACCCTCTTAAGCCTTGCAGACGCAGCTTTCGCGAGAATCTTATAGTCTGTGCTCAGCACTGAGACTGGACGCCAATTTTTGAGGTGCCTGAGGTCGCCCTTTTTTGGAATCGCTGTGAGCACGGCTCTCCTCCAGGACTGAGGCATCACGTTGGTCTCCACTGCTTCATCTAGAACGAAAGTGGAGGATTGTGCGGATCATAAAGACACCAATATACTGCAGAGAGCGCAGCCGCGCCCTGAACAGTGAAAACAACAGAAAAGAACAAAGACATTAAGAAAAAAGAAGTTTAAATAAACAAACTGATCAGAAATGTGTATAAAGCAAGACACTTACTGATGGTAAGAAGAAATCCCGAAAAAAGGGTGAGAAAAATCAAGTTTTAGAGGTAAGGCCAGGAGCTCTGCGTGAAACAGGTCTCTCCCCTCCCCACCCACGCTCCCTCCCCACCCACGCTCCCTCCCCACCCACGCTCCCTCCCCACCCACGCTCCCTCCCCACCCACGCTCCCTCCCCACCCACGCTCCCTCCCCACCCACGCTCCCTCCCCACCCACGCTCCCTCCCCACCCACGCTCCCTCCCCACCCACGCTCCCTCCCCACCCACGCTCCCTCCCCACCCACGCTCCCTCCCCACCCACGCTCCCTCCCCACCCACGCTCCCTCCCCACGCACGCTCCCTCCCTCCCCACGCACCCACAACACCGCCAGGGTGAGATGCTGCTCCCCCACCCCCCTTATACCGATGTTGCTGCTGCGGCACCCGAAAAAGAAGCGGCATCGTCCTCCTACTCCCGACTCGAGTCACACCTGTCACGCGAAGAGCCGCTCCATCTCCATGGAAGCCGGGGCCACTGGGGGATGCTCGCTTCTTTGCGCGCGAGTGATGGGGACGTGCGTCCCCGCGGGGCTCTCGCTAACACGTTTGGCTCGGAGCAGATGATCGGACTCCCGCTTAATGTTGGCCCAACGTGCCCTGACGTAGCTTCGCTCCCCTCTGTCCCACCGAGGCTGTGCCACATTTTTGAAGGGCATCTGCGCTGTTTTCCCACCCCGCGGGGGGGGGGGGGGGGTGGTGATTTGCTCTGTTTACCGACTTCCGTTGGCAGGAAACAGCCTTGGGATTTTTAAACAAAACAAAGCAACAAGCAGGTCTCGCGGATTAGAATTTCCCCACGTGACCTGGGTTAGAATTCCCCCCCAATGTGCGTTTGGCTCGTGTTGATGGGTTAATGGTAGCGTGTTGTGTTTTCAGCTTGAATGCGCGAAGCTGTGCTCCTTTGAAAGGTCACGGAAAACTCGTCCGCTAGAACATTACTCTCATATGTAGAGAGGGTGGGGAAGTGCATCCCCCTCCCCCCACTCTGTGAACAAGAGGTCACTTGAAGGCATCTTAGAGTTAGCTCTCTGATATCCGCTTCTGTTGGGCTGTAATCCAACAGGAAGGGTTGCGCATCTCTGTGCGACTTGCAAATTGATTCTTTGTCTCGTGGCGTGAGGCCGATAACACGGTCAGGATAACATTTGTGGGAATGCGACAACACAAGCACTCCTTCAGCATCGCCTGAGTCCATATGCTTATGTCACATGTGCGTTTTGAAGGTTGTCATTACGCCTATTTATTTTATGCAAACTTGGCATGAACTGGAAGAAACCACAATGTCAACAACTGAGAGAATTGAGCTTGCTGTCCATGACTTCTGCAGTGTCCCATTGCAGTATTCAACTAGATTGGGGTGTTTTTGTTCAACCTTAGTCATGGCTAGACATCACTACACCAATATACAACATAATTTCGCTGCAGTGTGATTCTTGTTTGCTTTTGATGAACTGACAATATGTAACTTACCCTTGCCTGGGCCTGCCCTGGGTAGACCGACTTAAATTGTAGACTTGTCTGACAAAGTATCATCAGTTTTGTAATTGTACTTTCACATTACTACAAGCCATAATATAAGCTTGCTAATGCTGAATGCCAAGTACCCAGTGTATGTTGAAATGATGAGTTAAGATATATATATGTAACACGCAAAGGGTTACTTCCTTAGAGATGATCATTATAAAAGCCTTATGGTAACCTCTAACAGTTGTTATCACACTATGTCAGTTTGCATCATGCCACCACATGTTGTGACAATCAGGTGAACTTAATATCTATATGAAATTTTCTTTTTCAAACCACACTGCAAAAAAACTGAGCGAAAAATATATTTTCACACATTTTTGCAACTCGAGAGGGTGTTTTGGCCTCGTCTTCCATGCTGGTCTGGCATCTTGAAATATGTAGGAGTACCGATGCTAAAACCCCAAGACAGGGCAAACCTGCCCATCGACTCACGATGATGCACCCATTTATAACCCTGGTTAGGCGGGGGGATAAAAAACAAAAATAACATACAACACCGTTTCAACTGCACAAATGATGTCAGAAAAGTTCACGGTTTTGGAATTGCTCCGCCACCGGACGCTTGAATTTGCGAGACTTCTCAGTGGCGAGCGCGACAAGCAGTTTCGAGAGGGAGGGGGCGATATTCCGACTGGCATCAACTCGGCGTGCGCACTCCGCGTCGCGTTAATTGGAAGATGACGACAATGACACCGTTAATGACTCCACCGGCGGTGTTGAGACAACAGCGGTGGTGACATCGACGGTGACCGCCCGCCTGGGCTTCAAGCAGCTTGACTGTCTCTACTTGATCGTGCCAACATGTGGGGATAATTATTGAGGTTTGTGCTCATTTAGAGACGGCAAATGTCGTGGATGTGCTCGCGGTGTCAGGCGGACAGAAACATTTAACGCCACATTACAGGGCAGTAATGTCGAGTATTTTTTTGTTTGTTAAACATCGAAGGACTGTAGGGTCAAAATAATTACTAAAATTAAATAAACGTGTGTTTTTATTTTGTCAATTTTAAATAAAACCGTGCAAAATTCAAGCAAGCGAACACGTTGCAGCATAATGATCATAATAGGAAAAACATAATGAAATGCAACTTATAACAAAACTTAAAGAATGTAATGTAACACGTAACAAGTTGGTTATGAGAGACAACTTAAAAATAATGATGTTCACATTGAAACCGAAAATAAAAAAACGTTGATAAAGTTGAGTTGAATCTTGATTTGAAGCTGTCGTGACTGCAGGAATCCATACTCTTGTGTTGCGATCGAAACGTCGTGATAAATTATTATTTTATTTTAAGAACCAAAGAGTAAAGTTGAGTTGCATTTTGCAAACAGTACGTTTTAAAATAATTTGCGTATTGTCCAAGCGTAGCGCTGTAAATGGATTGCGTGCACTTACCTGCGGTAGCAGACACGGCCCATCAGGGGCAGTAACTTACACCGGCATGTGGCTCGCGACATTCCACAGCCCCAACGCAGGAGGGGGCTGCGGGGTGTTCTGGGATCCCCCGAGACCCTCCCTGGAACTCTCTGGAAGGGAGGCGTGGCCAGGGGCTGACACACCGGGGAGGTGTCTGAAAGCCGGACCTCTAGAAGGGTCCGGGGCCAGTCCAAGACCGAAGCCAGAATGCCAGCTGGCTTAGAACCCTGGGACCCCGAGCCCCACTGCCGTTGTAAGGGCCGGGACTCTGTGGGCTCAGTGGTGAGACCCTGGGAACCCCCGGCCCGACGTCCTTGTAAGGGCCGGATCCGAGTGGGCCAGTGGTCGGGACCCGTACCTTGGCTGGGTCGGGTCAGTGTAGCCTCTCCTAGGTCACTCATAGCCGGAGGACTGAGAGCCTGTAGCCCCGTGTTAGGGTACACTCGTCTGGAGGACGTACCTCCCCAGGCGGTAGTCTGAAAAGGCCGTTGCCCTTGTGGAAGACTGTGCTGTACGTGTAGCGTTATTTAATAAACGTGTTGCCTCCAAAGATTCGTCTCCAACCGTCCGTAAAACCCACTACACAAGTACTGAATCCCAGAAGTCCATCAAATAACCCAATGCTACTTTACCAAAATGTAAAGCAGTGTTGTAACGTGGTGTCAGATGCACGTTTCAAAATTACTTTTTTTTTGCGTGTCAAAATGTCTCCTATGTGACCGTTCCCACAGAAACTAAATATGGCAGTTTTAAGGATATGATGAAAAGGAAAAAGAGAGGCAGGTTTTGTTTGGTTGTGACGTTTCTCATTTTTTTACGGGCAAGATTGACAGTGCTACCTTGGCTGATCGGAACTTTTAAGGTGGAGCAACGGCTGCAGGCCGGTGGGTCCACATTCCGGAAAGAATAAAAGAGTGCTGTCAAGTTGCCAAAGTCTACAGTGTATCCTCGAGCCCTTTGTTTCACGCGAACGAATCTTCCCCTGTACCTATGCCTGCAAGTGTTTGACGTTATTTCGGTAGTATTTAGAGGTACCAGTTATTTGAGACTGAAAGGCGTGTAATGTTTCGGGCTTAAAAAAAAATGCTTCAACGACATCTGGCACTTGTGGGCAGTGTTTCGTTGAAGGTATCAGTGGCTTAATAATTGTTGAGATTTAAATAGCATGCAATCTAAAGCTATTTAAACTTTTTTTTAGCAGGTAAGGCCCACTCAAATATAGAGCTCTTTTTCAGAAGCGACCTGGCCACAAATGATAACCCAACGAAGTGGCTTATCACGTGGAAATTTATAACACCCAAATACTCTAAGCGCATATTTCTAAATGTGGAGGGAAAAACCAGAGGACCCAGATAAAAATCCACGCGACCACGGGGAGAGAGACACGCAAACTCCATTAGGGTCGGGATCAAACCCACGACATCCTGTATACCGGGCGAGGTAGTTAACATATCGCCACAGTTAACATATCGCCACTGCGGCGATATGTTAACTGTAGCGAGGTGTTTGTTTCATTGCTTGTGACTTAACGCTGTGGACTATCTCCGTTTTATTCATTTAAGTGAACGGGGGCCCTTCGATATTTTTCGACACACACGAAGCTGCAACAGTGGTGCTCTGCAGTGATTCCACGTAACAAAAATATCACTCGCACGTGTTGTAGATAAGAGCCACCTTTTGGAGCGATGCGGCTGCTGTCTCCTCAAATAAACATCACCTCGGGTAAATAATCCACTGCGATCATAGCGCGTGTGTAAAAGCCCTCTGTTGATGAGCACGCTCTGTCTCTTTTTTTTTTAACGCACGCCAGTCGTTGTTCACGGACCACTCGCCGCTTGACGGATCCCGGCTCTCGTGGCACTAGCAGGTGTGATCGAGAGGGGGCCGTGACTCGAGTGCGATCTTTAATCCCCTGGACCCCGGGGGGGGGGGGGATGGGGGGTGGAGAGACGTTGTCTAATCAGCCCCGTGGACTATACACTGATTTTGTTTTATTCCATCATGTTTGTTTTGCTCGGCGTCCTCTTCGCTCGCGGCTGGGTGTGAAACGTCGGAGTCGTTCGCCGTGCGGGAGCCTCTGATCGGTGTCACTTGTGGGTCGAGTTCGGCGACCCGCGCCAGCCTTATTTGGAGCGATGTGCAGCAGGGCGGTGTCTGTGGAGCGTTGGGCAAGAGAGGAGTGCTGTTGGGCACAGGGGTGTCTCTTAGCCACGTCTAAAAAATTCTGGGGGTGTCCAGACCCTCACATCACCCACACTGACGCTCCTGGATGAGGAGCATTCGCTGGAGTGCCAGTTAAAGTTGGCGGGGCGGAGGGCTCAAATCGATTATATGATTTGTTGGGGGGGTAGAAAAAAATGAATGAAGTAGGAGGCCATGAAACATGCCCCCTCCGCCCACTCTCGTCTTCCAAGTTTGCACATCACAGCTTTAACTACCGGGTATAGAGATTGCCTTTGTAACAACTAGTTTGTCAACGGTTTATATCCCCCCTTACCCCCCCTCCCCAGCAAAAGAGATGTATTTACTAAAACCAAATGATTTCTTTTTCCTGTAGTATACCTTCCAGATCTGGCAAAAATAACTAGACCTGCTATCAATCATCCACAAATTTGGAATTCCACATTCATGGAGTGTCTAACACACAGGCATGTCTTGCAGTTATTTTGCAGTGTTTAAAGCCTCCACCAGCACCCATCATCATCAGCCACTCACCATCAAATGAAACAACTTTTACAACTGTAATAACACTGGATGTCTCACCTGTAAAGTTATGTTTGTCTTTGTGATGCGTCATGTTTCACTGTAATAAGTTACTCCTTTTCTGTTGTTGAGCCATTACGGTACTCTAGAATGTGCTATTTAATCACCGAGAATGTCTGATGAACCCGACCCTGATAGTTAAGTGCTGATTGAAAATAGGCCGACGTTGGAAGATGGTATGCTACGTCGCACCTTATTGGGCAGAAAAGCAATTACCAATTCACCCAGTTATATAAATGCACAAGCATGTTTTTGTTTTCCTCTGGGGTTTTTTTTGTTGCAGTTGTGAATGAATTCAATGTACATTTTATTTCGCCTATAAATGCGCATGGCTTTTGTTGGGGATCTTAAGAGTGACATTTTAAATGTCGTATTCGGATCACCTGTATTTGGCACAGTGCATTATTTATACCATCACCAGCAGCCATTATCTATCCCCATGTCAGAAGAGGGCCTCCCCGCACCATCAACACCATCAGCCATTGTTTATCCACTGCTGGATGAAGGGCACCACATGCCATTAAAATCATCATCGGCAGCAATTGCCTGTCGAGTACTGCACGAAGACCCCCGCACATCGTCATCATCATCATCAGTGATGTTCTGTCCATCGCTGCACCAAGGCTTCCCAAAACCGCAGCCATCATTCACGAGTCTGTGGCACCAAAATCCATCTCACTCCTATCAATGGAGTGGCATCGTTGCTCCGTCTCCGTGGCGGTTGCCCACTCGGGAGCAATTTATTTTTTCTTTGGGCTGCTATTCCATCACCAGCCTCGTCGGTCAGTCACCAACGCTTCCACTTACGTGTCCTCTCCAAGCCCACTTTTCTCAAAGGTTAATGATGGTCCATGTGCTCCTTTATGTCTGTCGGGGTTAAGTCCTAGCATTTGTTGGAGACAGGAGAGCCAATGCGCCCCTTTATACGGGAGAAATGGACAAATAAACATTCCACGATGTGCACCAATCAGTGGTGAATGATGTACAGAAGTTGCAAAAGGAGCGGTGGGTGAACACGTGGAGCTTAACGTTTTTGGGGAAATGTTGGGGCAGATACCAGACAGTGGGAGCAGAAGGAAGAAATAAAGTAATCATGTGCTAGGACGGTATTGCAGCTCTTTGAGAGAGTGCCGGATGGGTGCATGGGTCCATGAAAGGTTTTTGGGTTAGACCGCCTAAATATAAATGCAGCCTGATGAGGCTGGTTGTAATTACCGGCAAAGCGTCGTACTCGAATTGGCACATTTTGTTTACGTGACAAACCTTACTATTTGCTTGTGTTGGGTGGTGGCGGGTTTAACGACACATTTATATTTATGCCATCTAACCCAAAAACCTTTATTATGGATAATATTGGTCGCGAAAGCCGACATGCTGAACTGCATGAGTGGAGTCTGACATTGCAAGTGGGGTCAAGGGAGTAGGGCAGTACCAGGCGACACAGAGTCCCGTCCGTATGCTTGTGTAGTGAGTCCAACTGAGCCGCAGACGTTCCTTTTAGAGGCGACACCTTTAATTGTAACACCGTAACACCGTAACACAAAGGGGTAACTGCCCCTTTACCAGATACAACCTAGGGTGGTGACCACCCAGCTAACTATACTATACAGGAGAGTTACTGCTACGAAGGGTTGGACCCTCGCTCGGGTCTACAACCACGTGGTCCTCCGTAGGACGAGGCATTTCCAACTTGAGACGCGGAACTTCCAGCTTGTAGAACGAAGAGAGACCCCGGTCCCTCTCAGGGACCCGCCTTATATCCCTCTCCGGTCGGGGCAGCTCCGCCCTCGGCCCTGCCCGCCTTCCCGAACATTCTCGTTCCCTCTCCATCCAAGAGCTCTCTCCGGACGCGTGATCACCCACTAGTCCCCCCACCTGGGGCCCCCTGTTTGGACATTCTGGATCACGTGTCTACGGGGTCAACCAGAGTGCCATGGCCCGGGGCAACCCTGCCCCTGGGCTGACACTCACCCCCTTCCCCTCGGGGGAGCCCCCACCACTCGCTGTACGTGGTGCCCGCACTATCCCAGTGCTCACCAAGCCCCGCTAGGGCTGGTGTTACACACAGCCACCCACACGGTGCTGTCCCCGCTAGGGCTGGTGTTACACACAGCCACCCACACGGTGCTGTCCACGCTAGGGCTGGTGTTACACACAGCCACCCACACGGTGCTGTCCACGCTAGGGCTGGTGTTACACACAGCCACTCACACGGTGCTGTCCACGCTAGGGCTGGTACCACACAGCCACCCACACGGTGCTGTCCACGCTAGGGCTGGTGTTACACACAGCCACCCACACGGTGCTGTCCACGCTAGGGCTGGTGTTACACACAGCCACCCACACGGTGCTGTCCACGCTAGGGCTGGTGTTACACACAGCCACCCACACGGTGCTGTCCACGCTAGGGCTGGTGTTACACACAGCCACCCACACGGTGCTGTCCACGCTAGGGCTGGTGTTACACACAGCCACCCACACGGTGCTGTCCACACTAGGGCTGGTGTTACACACAGCCACCCACACGGTCCTGTCCACGCTAGGGCTGGTGTTACACACAGCCACCCACACGGTGCTGTCCACGATGTAGGAACACCGAACGGCACGGCCCTTCCGGGCACCATACAGTGACATCCCCGGTGTCACTACACCTGTGTCACGGAATTGCGCACAACAGAGGCAGTTACCGTGAGGCAGCGTTGTGATGCTGCCACGTTGTACGGCACAAGGTGCGCATGTTTAGCATGCCGTTGCGAAGCGCCCGCAGCCTCCAACTTTCTTCCACATGCTCGTGCGCCTGAATAAGCGAAGGCAAACACGAGGGGCGCGAGTCAATGGACCCTTTACCTTTGACCAAACCAAATGGAGAGAAGGTAACGGGCATGCGTACGTTCATAGACGTTAGCACCGCCGAGGGTTATATCCTCCAGGCTCCAATTTGGGAAGCCACTTCAACGGTGGCGTGTGACGGGGCGAGTAATATTTCATCTACCACTTGCTGTCACCTTTTTTACGGGCGAGTTCATTTATGGAACGGCTATTTACGCATGCGATGAATGAGTGACCTGGATTGACCCCTCCCCTTTCCACTCTCCCCAATTTCCACCGCCACAACCACCACAACCACCACAACCCACCTCCTACACCATAGACGAGGAGTGGCTCATGTTAAGCGACAGGTGCATTTTGGGAGTGTGGAACAGCTTACCCAGAAGTACCGGGCGGTCCGTTTACAGATTCCTCTCTACAATAATAATAGGGGGATAATTGCGTATAGAAAAAGCAAAGTTTGAATGCACAGCCTCTGCACGTCTCCCACCAGCTGTACACTGACATGTTTTTTTTAACACTCTTCTCTCGAAGATGTAGAGTCGTCGCTTTGACAATATTCAGTGGCGTGTATGGAAGAACGAGGGGTTATTGGAAGTGAGTGCAATATCCGTCGGTGGATCACGCAGCATTATTAATGGAACCCAACAATGAATCGGTGTAAGGCGAAGTAAAAAAAGTTATTTTCAGATGGTGTATGAGTAGTTAAAATGAGGTGTGCAAATTAAGAGACCAGTTAACAACACAATTTCAGCTTTCAGTTTTGTTTATTCGCGTGTGCTCGTGTAGTCACGTTTATTTGTTTCAGCAGGTGGGAACTAAATTGTCTATATCGTGTTGTTCTTTGCACATTTTATTTGGTCTTCAATCACTCCTTTGCTGAGTGATTCTCCAGTTACCTGAACTACTCTTGACATCTCAAGATGTGCTGCATGGGAGGCACGGTATAAATATTAAAAGATGATGATTCAATGCAGTACACACAGTAAAATGCATGCATGTATGTTGAATTTATTTCGCACCGTGCATAGCCAACCGTGCTCATTGGAGGTGCGGGGGAAGGACAATAAACTCAACACAAAAAAGCAGTTCTAAACAAATCCGTTTTCAATCCGGATGAATTAAAAGTACATAGCTGCGGTGGCTTCCTAATTTCTAAAGGAAGAGCGTTCCAGACGGCCGCAGAAGTGCATCTAAAAGCGCGCGATGCAGTTACCACCGTCTTTGTTCAACGGTGCTGCGAGGAAAGCGCAGTGTTGGGACAAACGCTTAGACTGCTGCATGCAATCGATTGGCTAATGGCATCAAGAAGAGCGTGGTGTCCTTTGTGGAAGGTAAATTCAGCATGTGGTGCATTAACCCTTCCGTGGACAACGGTCTTATGAATGCACAGGACTCTGCAATGGGATATGTGGCGAAGCAAATAGGGTATTGATTAAGACAAACATTAACAGCTCGCTTGAGCTTCACAGGATGACATTCAACAAAGTCACACATGGATAGATGCAGCAAATAAATAATTGCACGTAGTAGCCGTTCACTGAACAGTATTTCGATATTGAGACAATTATAAATATACAGACGCAGACAGATGAACATATATAAATCGATAAACAGATAGGCATATAGATAAAAAGAAGGATTTATAGCAGGATTGATCGGCAGATAGAGAGATAAGCTGCGTTCCCCTGCAAATCCATGCAATTGACATGATGAGCCTTTCCGCTATGTATTCCAGACCACTCACTTCGCGCAGCCACTTATGATGCGGTGGAAATGCCTCGGTGTCCTTGCAAATTTGATCGCGGCGATCCCGTTCCCAGCTTTTCGGGATTCTCGCCAAGGGTCCAGCCACCCGCGCTTTTGAGAGACGTCAAACGGCATTGTCCAGGAATACAATACTGTACCGCGGTCATCGCAGTCCACCTCGGGTTCATTATTTATTTATGAAGAAGAAAAAAATCCCAACCGCAATGATCGCCGATGAATCACATTGTAACGCGACGCCCTTATAAAGAGCGTCACGAGCCACTCTATAATCATCCTTGAAACTCGTACGGGGCACATGCGTGTGTGTGTGTGTGCAGTGCATTGTGTCGGGGAGCGGTAGTGTCGCGGTTAGCGCTGCGCTGCGAACCAGGCGACCCGAGTTCGATTCCCGCTCATGGCCAACACCGGTGGCGATTATGTGAACCGGTCTTGGGCCTCCCCTAGGTCGACTCAGCCTCAAATGAGTACTTGGTGCGATGTATAAAAAAATCGTGGTGCTGGCCGCCCACCCTCTCGTGTTGCGTGCCGGCCTTCATAGGTGCTCGCTAACAGCGTTTGCCCTAACAGCCTGTTCAGGCTATAAGGAGGTTCTTTGTCTTTGGTGGTGGTGGTGGTGGTAGTGGTAATGGTGCTGTTGTCTTTGTGCAGTGCATCAGATGAAATCTGAGTGGCCAGTGATGTTGCATGATTGCTTGAGTGACACAGCAATGCATCTACACACTGACTAATGTAATCGCAATTCATATCAGAGATATAACCATCAAAAGATTCAGCGGTTTAATCACTTTGACGATTGAATTACCAAAGACAGTTTGTAAGGCTCAATATTAACACTAATTAAAGTATTATTATTATTGCCATTTCAGTTTCACGCGTAGGCTTTTGCGACAATCTTATATTTTTCTTATATTTAAAAGTCTCCGCGCACGTGCTTGTGAGGGATTAGGCTCTCGAACGGTGGGCTTAACGTCCAAAACATTTTGCCAGCCAGCACGCCCTAAGCCCCGTGGTGGGAATAGGCTATTCCGTTTTCCCATCCGCAAACTTTAAAATCGTTTAATTTACAAATTGGCGCCATTCTTATTTTAATTATTACTCATTGCGCGCCGTCGACCGTACCAACTGACGACAATTGCCTGGGGCGGGCGAACCCTGCCAAGTGATGCGCGTTCGGTCGAGCTCATGGGGGGACATTTCATTTTACGCGTTTAACAAGCAATACATATACACACCACGCTGCGGATTTCTCTTCACAGTGTGATGTCCTCTTCTCCCCCCACCCCCACCCCAATGCGTGCAGTTACTGCTATAAAGTCCTTACATATTAATATTATTACAGCGCTTACATAGTACTATTCTAGATCTGTAGATCGGGCGGGGGCATGGTGGGGGGGGGGGGCAATGTAGGCGACGCCGCGGGCTCTGCACGGGACTAGGCCTCACCACGGCAATGTAAAGTACAATTTCATTTAATCTTTCGCGAAGAACTCAGCTACATTGTTTACTATGATGAAACTAATACGTTGGTAAATATTACAATAATAATGTTTTTGTGCAGAAATCTAATATTTGTTTGTGTGTCAGTCCAAGTGTGTGTGTCAGTCCATTTGTGTGCGTATCAGTCGCTGTGAGTGTGTAAGTCCATGTGTGTGTGTTCGTCGACGTGTGTGCATGGCTCCATCTGAGTGTGTAAGTCAATGTGCGTTTGTGTGTCTATGTGTGTCAGTCGATGTGTGTGTGTACGTCCATGTGTATGTGTGCGTCAGTCCATATATGTGTGTTTGTTAGTCCACATGTGTGTGTAATTCCATACATGTGTGCGTGTAACTCGATGTGTGTGTGTAAGTCAATGCGTGTGTGTGACTTGATATGTGTGTGTAACTCCATGTGTCTGTATCTAAAGTATATGTCTGTGTATGAGAGTCCATGTGTGTATGTGTGTGTACGGCAATGTGTGTCAGTCTATGTATGTGTGTGTGTGAGTCTATGTGTGTGTGTGAGTCACTGTATGTGTGCACGCCAATATGTGTGTGTAACTCCATGTGTGTGTATCTCAAGTGGATGTCTATGTGTGTGTGAGTCCATATGTGTGTGTATGTAAGTCGATGTGTTTGTGCGTGTGAGTCGATATGTGTGTGTGTCAGTCCATGTGCGTGTGTGTTAGTCGCTGTGTGTGTGTGGCTCCATGTTAGTGAATGTAAGTCCATTTCTTTGCGTGTCTGTTGGTCCCTGTGTGTGTCTTAGTCAATGTGTGAATGTAAGTCCATCTCTTTGCGTGTTTGTTGGTCTATCACTCTGCACGAAGCTTCAGGTCTTCTCGCCCACGGTCATTACCTCCCTTCTCTACGCTTGCGAAACTTGGACCCCCCTACTGGGACATCTTAGCCGGTTAGAAACATTTAGGATGGCCTGCCTATGATCCATCCTGGGTTTAACCAGGCTGCATTGTGTGAGGAGCTCACAAATCCTTGAAAGATGTGCACAAAGTCCCATCGGTGAGGTCCTCCGGCAGGCAAGGCTGCGCTGCCTGAGTCATGTAGCCCGCATGCCCAGCCACCGCATGCCTAAACAGTTTTTGTTCAGCCGAATCGAGGGGGCTAAACGGGCGCGGCACGGGCTAGAGAAGAGATGGAGTGATGCGGTACAGGAGGACGTGGAGCTGAGTGGACTTGCCGATGACTGGTACTAGCCGTGGCAAGATCGGTCTCTTTGGAGGAGGCTCGTGAAGGATGCTACTGGGCAGTTGGAGGCAGTTGCCATCCAACAATAACGGAGGGCGGAGGAGTGACGCTCACAACGAGTGGAGCTCCGGGTGGCTAAAGCACAGTAAGTTGCCACAGTAGGGAGCACAGTTGGTGCATCAGCCAGTCGTCTCAGTTAGTTGACCTGTGCCATCTGGGTCTGCCCTGTGACCGGCCAGTGGGCATTCAACACTTCACGTGGCCTCCAGGTGCACATAGCCTGGCACAAGTGTTGTGGTGATGTCACCGCCACTTAGTGGTGAATGGCGGTTGTTGGTGTTCAGTCTATGTATGTATGTGTGAGTCGATATGTGTGTGTAACTCTATGTGTGTGTGTGAGTCGATTTGTGTGTGTAACTACATGTGTGTGTCTAAAGTCGATGTCTGTGTGAGTCCATATGTGTGTGTGCGTGTAAGGCCATGTGTTTCTATGTGTGTGGGTTGATGCCTGTGTGTAAGTCCATGTGCGTGTCTGCCTTTTTCGCCTGGGTAATGCCGGGTACTTACCGCTATTATCCATAATAGCGGTTTTTGGGTTAGATCGTGTAAAAATAAATGTGTCGTTAAATCCGCCAATTCGTTACTATGCTACTCATTACTATACTAGTGTAGTGTCAATGATTCGGAGACAAGGTTTGTAGGAGGCACCTTCTTTATAAACACCGTTCACGGTCTCATCTACACACTCTCCACAGTGCCTTAACCTAGCCTCTACACAACACTAGCCGACTAACACTGATGGCGCTGACTGAGATAGCCAACTGCTCTCTTGTAGCGCAATATCTAGTGAAGACGGCAGTGACGACGGCGACGAGACTACAGCAACGACGAGATGAGTTCATTCCCAGAACCGGCAGCCTCAAGCTCCCACTCTCGGCTCCTTTTATGCTACCGGCACGGGCTGGCTCCGCCCTGACCGCACCTCGCTTCCTGAACCCACTATCAGTTTCCAGGGGTCTCCAGATAGGGTCTTCCTTGACCCTTGCCCTAGTTCCTCCGCTCTGCCAACACACACCGTGCACACCCTCACCCGCGTGTGTATTGTCTGTCCACCACAGTTGCCGCTGCTGTCCACCAGCCGGCGCTATTACACTACACCAGTAATGAATTGGCATATTCTGTTTATGTGACAAACCTTAATAATTGGCTGTATTGGAGGGTGGCGGCTTTAATGACACATTTTGTATTGACCCAAAACCTCTATCATGGATATTGTTTCACCTAACGGGCATCGGAGCACCTTTTTTCAGTCACATAATAAGTTTCATAATAATAGCAAACAAATAAAACAAGACGTTTCTCAGACTCAGACCTCTAGCCGACAGGTTGGGTGAAGAGCAATCCCTCGCATCTCTTATGAAAGTCCAGCAAGGCTGAAACAGCGTGTATCTCACGTGGCTCGTCCAGTCGTGTGTCCCAGGGTCGAGCTGGCAAGGTGCGATCCTCCCCAGCTCTTCTTTGAGACGACATCTCAGGACTGACCAAAGCACCAGTCCAGAGGACGTGAACTTTCGCATCGTGCACGGTGTGTGGCCGATCGGGAGGCGACAACAACCTCTGCCGTTTTAAATGTTGATTATAAGAACTGCCCCCCCGGTTAAAAAGCGGGCGTCACCTGCGCCGTTATTGTTGGCCGCAACGGCAGATGCCCTCTCTTTGGTCACAGGTTTTTTTTGTTGTTGTTGCCGTGCCGGTGCTCTGTATCTAAGAGCAAGCAATGCATGAACGGTTAGGGAAATGATCGTGAATTAACTGCACAGTGGCTGAACACAGCCCAAAAGGGGCATGGATTGTGCATTCACATGAATGTCCTCCCATCATTTGAATTCTTTCTCGACACCCGTCCAATCGAACTCATTCCGCCTTCCTTACGAGAAACAATTGAAAGCGCTCTCTTTCGTCGTGCCTTTTTGGCAGCCTGAGACTTTGTTTTTCTTGTTAGCTTCAGGCCACATTGTTCGACCCCCCCCCCCGACCCCCGACCCCCCCGACGTGTTCCGCACATCCGGCTGTTGTTCAGCCCCCCACTGTAGGCTGCTGTGCTGTATATTCCAAGACTCATTGCCAAGTGTTGACGATTGAGACGGAGCTTTGTCTCTCTGCAGTCTTTGCTTCGACAAAAAACACAAGCGAACTTTTGTTACGTATCTGCTGAGTTTACTGTGCACTCCAGAAGCCATAAGGTAAATAAGAACCACATCTCCTGATTCCAGTGCAGCTGATGTGGTGGAAGTACTGTACAGGTGTATAATCCTCTGTCAGTCTAATGCTGTGTGAATCATGGGAGTTTAACCATTACTTTGCCACGCTGGGCAGTACGGTTTGTTGAATAGTGGCTACCCCGGGACTGGTTCAGATACCACTCGGTAATTATGTTAGCTGCGACCCCAGATTGCTGGGTTCATAGAGCAGTGTTATAACCACTGCTCCACGACTCGTCCATAACCTGTTTGAATATCTAATATTTTCGTCACTGAGTCTCAATACTTCATTTCAAGTGTCCACCTTTAGGACGTTTAACCAATGTATTTGTGTTGTATTGACGACGTGGATGAGTGTTAATTGAACTGGAGGCAGATCGGGATTTTATTTCAATTCGCTGAGCTGTAATTCAGCCAAATTAAGTCAATAACCAAATTTAGATGAGAGGTGTATTATTTATGTATTTTTGTGCTTTAGCGACTAGACTGAGACCTTCGACTCACGGCTCTTTGAGAATCTGGTTTTAATTTTGGACAGCTGAAACCTGGGTTTGAACCCAGGGTCTACAACGGAGCCGGCTCAGTGAGTGCCCCAAGCCCCCATGGAGATGTATACTACGCCTGTTGACAATAATGCACTGTAAATATAAAACGCATTCTAGAGTACCAGAGGAGCAATATCCTTTACAGCCACACATGTGCGGTAATGCACGGCTGCAAACGAAATTGGATCTTGTGCTGCCACTGATAATATCCTTCATTGATCAGCACTCATAGCATAACAATTGTATGCATTACACAGCAGTTAGAACACATTGGAATGCCCACAAATATGCAAAGTTTTAAAATACAAATGTGTTTTTGTGAAGCTGAGGACACCAACAATGAGATGAAATTCTATAAATAATTATATAAACGTGGCATTAGGGGGAGTTATCTTCAACCAAAGATGGTTAACCAATGGAGGGAAGTGATCAATATGTTGTGACATCCACATTCAGTACTGTGTCTATATGTAAAGTGGGGAGCAGTGGTGTAGCTTTAAGCATGCTGCGCATAGGAAACCTGGCGACCCGAGTTCGATTCCCACTCACGGCCCCCAACACCAGTGACGATTATCTGAACCAGTCTTGGGCCTCCCCTAGGTCGACCCAGCCTCAAATGAGTACCCGATGCGATTTTTAAACATTACCACTAAGGAGACAAAGGCAGCCGGGCGTGGTGTAGGCCACCCACCCCTTCATGTGCCGTACCATCCTCTATAGGTGCTCGCTAACAGCACTTGCCCCAGCATTCTGTTAGAGGCTATACGGGGGATCTTTGTGTTATATATATACTAGCTTTACTACTCGGCTTCGCCCGAGACTTGGATTCTTGTCTTTGATCAATACACGGCCTACGCGGAGGGTGGGGGGATGCGTGACGTCAACAGGCACACTGCGTGACGCTACCGCATGCGGGTGACATCACAGATGTGACGTCACCGCTCACTTGCCGTGCAAAATATATCCATTATTGCAAACCCCCCCCGCCTCCCCCAAAATACAAAAGTCTATTTTTATACTTTTTGCATTGTGTACAGTCTGGATGCCAAATGTCAAGTTTGTTGCATGTTGGGAAGTATGCTAAACACTTCGAACAGACACACATATTCACAAATTTCCCTTTTATATATATAGATTCATGTGTATATAAACATGAGCTGGGCCCGAGTGAGCCAGGGCACCGAGGTCAGTGCGGGGATACAAGCAGGCAGGCAGGCAGGCGGGGGGGCGGATGCGTGCGCGATGAGTGTGCAGGTTGCAGGGAGGCATTGTGAACGACTTTTGGAACCGATCGATGTAGAGTTCTGGCAACGCCGATTATTTTTTTATTCATCGAAATCCTGACGGCCGTGAGCAGGAGCTGTTCTGTGCGCGCGGTTCAACGGTGCGCCTCACGTGACCGTTTGAACATGTGCAGCGCAGTCCATTAAAAAAAAATTGGTTGAGAGACTTGAAGGGAAGAATAACACGGCAAGTGTCCTTCGAAAATGTGTATACAGTACTATGGTAAGTTGAGAACACGTCACATGCATTCCGTTGCATAATTATGTCTTACAGATGCAGTGCATGCGTTTTAAGTCAAAAAAAGCTGCACGTGACAAAATTGGTAATTTTTTAAATCCTATTACAGTCATTTTTATTCAGGACACGACTATAAAATTACCAGGTCAACCACAGCACATTTTTGAAAGCAGCAATTGCATTTATCATCTTAAACAAATACATTGTAATCTGATTAAGCTAAGTTGTTTCTCCTACTTCTTAATTAAGACCCAATAATTGTTCCTCCCGTACTTTAAACCACGTTAAGCACCAGAGGTGGGGTTATGGGTATGGATAATAATAATTTTAAAAAGATTTAACACATAGGCTTTCACAACCAATATCCTCCATAATAAAGTTTTTTTTTGGGTTAGATCGTGAAGGCTCACCGTGATGACATCACCATTGCTCAACTTAAGACCGAAACAAGATAACTTCTTCACAATTCTGGCAATTGCCTGATGAAGTTGGTTGTAATCACCAGCGACACGTTATGGTACTCGAATTGTAACTGTTGTCGGTTGACTCTCCAACACACCGGTATGCTGAACTAGTAACGAATTGGCATGTTTTGTTTACATGACAACCCATACTAACTGATTGTGTCGGGTGGTGGCGAATTTAACGACCACATTCAGATTTACGAGATCTAACCCAAAAATGTTTTTAATTATGGACGTGATAAGCACCTTACATTTCATTTCAAACATTTTAACTGGCAGCCCCCCATGGCAGATTTCCCTTTGGACACAAGGAGGCAACTCAGCACCTGGCCTGCTAACGGGCAATAGGGGGAGATCATTTTTATGTCTAACCCCAATTCCTGACTTAAAGCTTTCGTGACTGCAGGAATTAATATTCTTTGGGTCTTTCGCTACTGCCGCAGACACAGCTTAGTTTGTAGACGACGGAGTATTGCATGTCAGGGATCACATCCTTCACAGATGGGATCAGATCACGAATTTTACATTGGGGAAACTAAGCGACATGTCTCTGACCGTGTTCGTGAATATAAGGCAGATCTGAAACACGGTAGGACCAATGCCTTGGCCGTGGCTGATCATTGTTTTAATTTGGTGGAATCACATGAAATTAATTTCTCTAAGATAAAGGTATTTTGCAAGCCCACTGGCTATTAACAAAGATTAGTTCATGAAGCCATGCATATGTATAGACACAGACACAATTTCAACCAAGAAGATGGGTACATACTGAGCAATCATTGGAAGGACTCATATTCTTTGGTTCTTTCGGTAAGGTCACGTAGAATGAGAATAAAATAATAAAAGAACACAATAAAATTCTCACGACGTTTCGGCCACAATGCAAGCGGCCGTCTTCAGGTGAAATGTACAGACCTGTCGGGACGACAGAGCTTCAATGAACGATGTTAAGATTTGTAGCGACTTTTAAGCTGGTTGGGAGAAGTGAGGCACCTTGACAAAGGGGTTTACATATCAAATAGCTGAGGGATTAGCTTGTGACTGGTCACGGAAATGGCTATGTTAAAGTCAAAATCTACACATCCACATAGGCAACTAGTAATTTAGCATTGAAATAGCTAAGGGATTAGCTTGTGAAAATAGCTGAGCGATTAGCTTGTGACTGGTCACGGAAATGGCTATGTTAAAGTCAAAACCTACACATCCACAGAGGTAACTAGTAATTTAGCATTGACATAGCTAAGGGATTAGCTTGTGACTGGTCACAGAAATAGATGTTAAAGTAAAGGCCTACACATCCACAGAGTTTCAATGAACGCTGTTAAGATTCGTAGCGACTTTTAAGCTGGTTGGGAGAAGTGAGGCACCTTGACAAAGGGGTTTACATATCAAATAGCTGAGGGATTAGCTTGTGACTGGTCACAGGAATGGCTATGTTAAAGTCAAAACCTACACATCCACAGAGGCAACTAGTAATTTAGCATTGAAATAGCTAAGGGATTAGCTTGTGCAAATAGCTGAGGGATTAGCTTGTGACTGGTCCATGTACGAGGTGCCTCTGTGGATGTGTAGGCTTTGACTTTAACATCTATTTCTAATTCTTAGTTTTTTCGGTAAAGTCACGTTGAAGACCGACACACCTGATGATGACCGTTTGAGTTATGGTCGAAACGTCGTGAGAATTTTTTATTGTTTTATATATATTTTGTTATTTTGTTGTTTCTCTTCAACGTGACTTTACCGAAAAAACTAAAAATATGAATTACTGCAGTCACGAAAGCTTTAAATCAAAATCTATTTCTAAATTAGGTTTTTCACATCGGTTTACTGTATGACAGTTGAGTTGTTGCAGCCCCCTTTGGCGTCCATGTACGAGGTGCCTCTGTGGATGTGTGGGCTTTGACTTTAACATCTATTCCTGTGACCAGTCACAAGCTTATCCCTTAGCTAATTCAATGCTAAATTACTAGTTGCCTCTGTGGATGTGTTGGTTTTGACTTTAACATAGCCATTCCTGCGACCAGTCACAAGCTAATCCCTCAGCTATTTGATATGTAAACCCCTTTGTCAAGGTGCCTTACTTCTCCCAACCAACTTAAAAGTCGCTACGAATCTTAACAGCGTTCATTGAAGCTTTGTGAATGTGTAGGCCTTTACTTTGACATCTATTTCTGTGACCAGTCACAAGCTAATCACTTAGCTATGTCAATGCTAAATTACTAGTTACCTCTGTGGATGTGTAGGTTTTGACTTTAACATAGCCATTTCCGTGACCAGTCACAAGCTAATCCCTCAGCTATTTGCACAAGCTAATCCCTTATTTATTTCAATGCTAAATTACTAGTTGCCTCTGTGGATGTGTAGGTTTTGACTTTAACATTGCCATTTCCGTGACCAGTCACAAGCTAATCCCTCAGCAATTTGATATGTAAACCCCTTTGTCAAGGTGCCTCACTTCTCCCAACCAGCTTAAAAGTCGCTACGAATCTTAACAGCATTCATTGAAGCTCTGTGGATGTGTAGGCCTTTACTTTAACATCTATTTCTGTGACCAGTCACAAGCTAATCCCTTAGCTATTTCAATGCTAAATTACTAGTTGCCTCTGTGGATGTGTAGGTTTTGACTTTAACATAGCCATTTCCGTGACCAGTCACAAGCTAATCCCTCAGCTATTTGTACAAGCTAATCCCTTAGCTATTTCAATGCTAAATTACTAGTTGCCGTTGTGGATGTGTAGGTTTTGACTTTAACATAGCCATTTCCGTGACCAGTCACAAGCTAATCCCTCAGCTATTTGATATGTAAACCCCTTTGTCAAGGTGCTTCACTTCTCCCAACCAGCTTAAAAGTCGCTACGAATCTTAACATCGTTCATTGAAGCTCTGTCGTCCCGACAGGTCTGTACCTTTCACCTGAAGACGGCCGCTTGCGTTGTGGCCGAAACGTCGTGAGAATTTTATTGTGTTATTTTATTTTTTTTATTCTCATTCTACGTGACCTTACCGAAAGAACCAAAGAAGACGAATCCTTGCAGTCACGAAATATTTAAATCGACATTGGAAGGACGTTATCAACCAGTTTAAGTCATAACTGGCTATGATGTTCCCATCCTACCACCTTCCGATATTAGTTGTGCTTTACGCCCATTTCAAACTTGCGCTTTCACAGGATTCACACTAACACATCAAATTCGCGTGCTGACCCCTCGGTTGCGGCTCTGCGATCTTCCATTAACATGCTAATCTCTGATTAACATGCTAATTTTCACCTGGCAGCCCTTTGATTGGTGGAAAACCAAGCACTGTCGGTTGGCTGCCCACCACTTGCATTAACATTGGCTGCTGACATTTGGGCTACGTCCATTTCAAACCCTTATAAATAGTTTTCCTTTGGAAGCTAACCCCCCTATTCCTGAAGATGACCGCTTGTGTTGTGATCGAAACGTCGTAGTTTTTGTTTTTTGTTATTTTCTTTGAACCTATCTATGTGACTTGACCGAAAGACCCAAAGAATACCCCCCACAGTAATAAGCAGGGTGGCCGCCAGGCTCCAACTGCGGATCTCCGCAAAAAAGCGTCCAATGAGGCTACCGCTGGGCCATATCACTGCCACGGTGGCGAGGTGGTGAGATGTTAACTACCTCACCTGTTATACAGGAAGTTGTGGGTTCAATCCCGATACCGACACTGACGCCTGTATATATAGAGTTTGCATGTTTGCCCTGTAGTTGCTTGGATTTTTCTCTGGGTTCTCCGGTTTTTCCCTCCACTTTTAGAAAAACACATTTAGAGCATTTGGCTGCTATACATTTCCATGTAAATAAGCCACTTCGTTGAGCTATAATTTGTGGCCAGGTTGCTTCTGAAAAAGAGCCACAGAGCTCAGTGGGTCTTACCCGGTAAAAAATATATATATATAGTTTAGTTCTCATTTCTGGCTCATTCAGGTATGGCTGGTGCATGGTTACCAAAGATTAATCAGCCTCTTGTTTCTCTCCTCCGTGCCCATTGTCAACTATTTTATTTACGCATTCATTGGTGACCGGGCTGAGACCATCAAATCGTTACGCTCAAGAACCCGGTTAAGCACAGGCCACTGCCTGGATTCAAACCCAGCATCACAGCAGTGACAGCTCAGTACGTCCGACTGACATTTGTATACTACAGTAAATTGCATTCAATTTTCATCATGCCTTGTTGTCGGGTATTATGAGTAACATTTATCTCTCCACATGAGCGTTGATTAGTTGTTAGTCCAATTAGCTTTCTGGACGAATATTGTCTGACTCCGCTGATGAGATTCAGAAGGTCAAGATTAGTCCAGAGTGTGCTCGCTTCAATAAATGCTGCTGGTCTAGAAAGCCCTGTGTTATGTTGAACTAAATATATTTCATGTTTATGTGGAAAGATCAACATAAAGGAAGTCTGCTTATTTCATTTATTTACTGTATGTAATATATCATGTGCATAACAATTATTCCGTATACGCACATTCAAATGTCAGCGGTAGGAATTTGTAAAAAATAAAAAAAATCACGCACAATTATTCACATTGCTTTGATCCTGCATGTTTTCCAAATCCCCCTTTTTTTAATAAAATCAACAGCACACACAGGAGCCGAAACAAATGAAAATATAGTTATGACTTTAGGTTTAGAGTAACAAAAATCGTTCTTGCAATGGTAACATGACTGCTCATTACAACCATACCCCACACTGTACATTAACTAACGAGGGCACCGCGCTTATTAATGTCCTCACAAAAACTGCGGTGTGGATTACAAGTGATTTTATGAAAATCCTGCAAGATAACTGGGTTTTCAAATGCTCTGCGAGGGGAACAGATCGCCGTATTGTATGGTACTGTTTAAAACCTGGGTTGCGATGCGAGGTCTAATGACTTTAATGACTGTGCGTGTCATTCCTCTGTCACCTCTATCCCCTCTACCCTTCTGCTACCCCACCCTCCCATCCCTGTCCCTCACCCGACCCTGCTCTTCTTTTTTTGCCATTCCTCTGCCATTACCCCTCTCTCCCGAACCTCTCCCACAGTTGCAAGCGAGCCTGTGGACGGGGCATTGAAACGGCAAGTCAGACGTAAGTGTGTATGTATGTATGTATGTGGGGAGCGGTATTGTAGTGGTTAGTGCACTGGGCTATGAAAGTTGGCGACCCGGATTCAGTTCCCGCTCACGGTCAACACCAGTGACGAATATATAAACCGGATCTGGCCCTCCCCTAGATCTACTCAGCCTCAAATTAGTAAATGGTGCGGTGTGTAACCATCGCCACTCGGGAGACAAAGGGTGCCAGGCGTGGTGCTCACTACTCACTACCTCGTGTGCTGTGCCAGCCATCATAGTTGCTGCTAACAGCGCTTGCTGCTAACTGCTGCTAACAGCGCTTGCCGTTAGAGTCTGTTAAGGCTATACGGGGGAACTTTGTGACATAGTAGCTGTTACCCTTCAGCACTCTGATCCCAGTGATCTGATTTTCCATAACCGAGGTCGCTCTCGCAAATGAGACTCTGTCCTGGTCTATTGAATTGTCACCTGCTGGAACAGCACAATAATTCCCAAATGAGTGGTATCTGAATCCCATCCTGGATCTCAACCTCAGACAAACTTCACCTTCAATGTGGTGCGTAAAAATCATAACTCAGAAATTATCTGCTTCCGAAAATCAAAATGCCATGCGTTCAGCTAATTTACGCCGGTGGCTTTTAAAGGAGATGTGCAGATGATGTATGTGTAATGGAGCTCTCAGAGACACCGTCTTGTCTTCTGTATATTTATTATGAATAGAGTCCACTGACAACTCAACAAGTAACCACGAGTGACTTTGTACACTTGGGTAATGAGACAACCCTATTCAGAGACAACATAGCTTCTAGTCTCAAGACAACTCGCAGACGATGGAGACGACCCGATCCAAGGCGACGACGACGACGGTTTCCCCCACTAAATAGCCCACAGCTCCGGCTCGCGCTGGTTCTTATCCTCGCTCTACATAACAAATACTATTCCCGATGAACCAGCCACCGCCACTACTATTCGGCCGCCAGCTTTCGCCACTGCGTGCCCGAGTTAAGCCTCAACGAATCCCCGATAACCCGATGCGTGAGGTGATTTTTAGCGGTCGGGAGTCTGGTGCATCGCGACTCACCTGGGCCGGGCTATGGCTGTCGACGAGGCGGTAAACACAAGGAGCTGCATGATGTCCCCACGACACTTGGCATCCCCACACGAAGGGTCAAAACTGGCGGCAGCAGAGCAGGCGAGCCAGGGTGCCCGCGGCGAAGGCACCGAATCGTACCAGGATCGTCACTCCCGGAGCCGTCGCGGCATCCCCCATCGCCACCGGTCACCTCCGCCATCCACCGCTGTCACTCCCCCCGAAGACTCCATTTCTTCCTGCGACAGCTCCACGACAATCTTGGATGGTCGGCCAGCCCATTTGTCTCCAGGCCGAGATTTTCCACTCCATGCAGCCCCCCAAAGCCGTCCTCGGAAGGTCACGCACACTTGCAGGCACCCCTCGGCCCCGACGGTGGGTCGTATACAGCAGATATCTCCTAGTAGGCATCCTGAAGCGTAGCCCTCTTCTCCTCCGGGATGGCCCAGAACACCTCGGGGCCATCATCGTCAAGAGCCATAGGCAAAGCAGTCAGCGCCTCTTCCTCCGTCCAGCCGACAAACCGGTATGCAGCCCCAAACCGGCGGGTGAAGGCACTCCAGTCCCCCCCTGCCACCGTAAATTCCTTGATCAATGGCAACCTTCGTGGTTGCTCGACGGCTCCTCGCTCTGCCGCCCGAGATGACACCACCCCCGCCGCCTTCCGCGTAGGCTTAAAAATGGTGGCCGTCGGTTGCGTCGCCTCCCGTGAAATGGCGGCCCCCGACCGCGAGGTCTCCAGTGCGGGAACTCCGACCGCAGGCGGCTGCTCCACCATCCCCGCACGATTTTGCGGCTCGTCCCCAGCTGTGTCGGCTCCCGAAGTCGCCCCTCTCCTCTTTGACGTCAAGTCAGTGACGGTCAACCGGAGCCAATCTGCCTCCGCCATTAGGGCTTGCCACTCCTCCGATGCAGGTGCCACATCCTCTGCACCCTCGGGCTTCATCATTGGGTTCCCAGCTCTCAGGGCTGCTGGGGGAACTCCTTGGCCCTCTCCCTTCTGTCTCTGAAGATGCTACAGGTGGGTTATTACTATTTCCGTTCTTCGGCATCTTACAATAGCCACTTCTGACACCACTTGCGATTTAGCTCTCAGAGACACCGTCTTGTCTTCTGTATATTTATTATGAATGGAGTCCACTGACAACTCAACATGTAACCGCGAGTGGCTCTGTACACTTGGGTAGTGAGACACCCCTATTCAGAGACAACATAGCTTCTAGTCTCAAGACAACTCGCAGACGATGGAGACGACCCGATCCAAGGCAACGACGATGACGATGGTTTCCCCCACCAAACAGCCCACAGCTCCAGCTCGCGCTGGTTCTTATCCTCGCCCAGTCTGGCCACGCCCTTATTCCCGAATTCTCCTCACCGCACCTGCTCTTGTCAATCACCGCCCTAATTACACTTTCCCGCCATTGGATCCCGTGCTCCCCGTCACGTGACCCTGTCAACGCTCGTCCCATCAATCATCATTAGCACGTCCATTAGTAACCATGGTCCCGGGGAATCATACTGTCCCCCTATCGCTCTGCACTGTCTTTACACATGTAAGAATGGGGCTGTCATCTAGACATGCAAAGCATGCTGACACTTTCTGTTTTGATTTTGCCGTCTCAAATTCCTTCATGCAAATACCTGTCTCTGACGTGTGGAGCAAAATGTCACGTACCATGTCGACCAGCACGCGGTTCAACATCAGAGAACTATACAGCACAGCCTTGGACATCGATGAAGTACCTTTTTGTCTATATATTATCGTATTTGTCTAACCCGCACACATCTCTTGCCGGTGAGTTTTCTCATCAGTTGCATACAGTGCCTGCATTTGTGTTCACGCCGGTAAGAGGGACAATGCTGGACAGCAATGGTGTTATCCACGCCACTGTGTCGCCTGCTTTGCTGTCCCATTCTCACAATTAGATATTTTCGTTATGCATTTGGTCAGGATTCTCAAAGTAATCACCTGTGATGCAATTCAAGCGTCATCTGTGTTTACAATTAATCGATTTTATATGATCTAAAAAACTACATTGTATTTATACTTACTGTGTTTTGGTTGTTATTTAATAATTTGTGGTGGTACTGGATATCTGTGAAAAACAGCTACATAGCTCATCGGATTTCTCCACTCGAAATACAGATGATTATATCGTGAGAATACTGTAATTTTTTGGCAATTATTTTTCTATAATTGACAACAACAGAGCCACTGAAAGGTAGACTGCGTCCAAAATACATGCACTAATGGTGCTGTCACTTTGAAATGCGAAGCATTTTGGCACTTTATTATGTTTGTTGACGATTTCCAAATACCTGGGCTGAATTGCAGCTGCTACGTATACATAAGTGGTAGTGTTGCTGGCTGATAGACTCCCCATAATACTCTACAAAGTATTATGGCTCGAATGAGTGCTGTTTAATTGAATTTAAAAAGTGGATTTGGAAAACATGCAGGATCAAAGCGCTGAGAAAAATTGCACGTGATTTTTTTTATTTTGACAAATTCCTACCGCTGACATTTGAATGTGCGTATACGGAATAATTGTTCTGCACATCATATATTACGTACCTTAAATAAATGAAATAAACAAACTTCTGTTCTGTTTGTCTTTCCACATACAAATGAAATATATTTAGTCCAACAAAACACAGGGCTTTCCAGACCAGCAGCATTTGTTTAAGCGATCACACTCTGGACTGATCTTGACCTTCTGAATCTCATCAGCGGAGTCAGAGAATAATGGTCAAGAAAGCTAATTGGATTAAGAACTAATCAACGCTTAAAGGGAGAGATAAATGTTACCTATAATACTCTACAACAGCGCATGATGAAAATTGAATGCAATTTACTGTAGTATACAAATGACAGTAGGACGTGCTGAGCTGTCACTGCTGAGATGCTGGGTTTGAATCCTGGCAATGGCCTGTGATTAACCGGGTTCTCGAGTGTAACGAGTTGATGTTCTCAGCCCGGTCATCAAATGATTGTGTATATAAAATAAAATAAAAACTCATCACGTTAATTTTGGTACCGTACCTAATTTGGCCACATTCCAACTCGGAGAATTAAACGAGTTACTTTGACAAGCACATTCAGAATCAAAATATGTATTTATACTAGAGGAATCCGATGAGGTGTGAAGCTCTTTTTCACATTACTCTGAGTGGCAGAGTAGGTGAAGATGTGCTGCCCCCCCCCCCCCCCACTCTCTGATATCCACTGATTTGGGCAGTTTTGGGCCGTTCTCTGCTCTGGAGGGTTACGAGGCTCTGCAAGGCATCCAAATCTATACTCCACCTCATGACATGACAATGATAGCACGACCAGTATAAGATTTTGGGAAGAGAAAAAACAGAGAATAAAATTACATCTTAAAAGAACATGCAAGCACCTAAGCCTCACCTGCAGAAGTGTTTGCATAGCTCCTGTTAAATTACTGATGATTCCATGTGATGATTTAATCACCAAAAATATACGCAACCATCAGTTAAATCACCCCGACTGCAACACAGATGATGTTAAGAAGTTCTGAAACAACAGCTCCATCAGAGCGAAAATTACAACAGCAACAAAGGAGACAGGGTGTTGTTACATGCGTATATCCTGAATTAACTAAACTCAAAAAGTGAAAATTTAACGAATATCTCAAGTGAAAAGCCCTTATTGACAAAGGGCAGGGAGGAGAGAGCCAAGAGGCTGATTGTAAACACAGACAAATCAATTTATAACATTTTGACATGCGTTTTTCTGGATTTTCTTGTTGTTATTCTGTCTCTCACTGTTCAAATTAACCTACCATTAAAATTATCGACTGATCATTTCTTTGTCAGTGGGCAAACGTATAAAATCAGCTGGGGATCAAATACTTTTTTCCCTCACTGTATATGTTTTTTTTTTATTTTACCAGCTAAGGCCCTCTGAGCTCTATGGCTCTTTTTCAGAAGCGACCTGATCACAAATGATAGCTCAACACAGTGGCTTATTTGCGTGAAAATAGATATCAGCCAAATACTTTAAACGCATGTTTTCATCATGTGTAAAGAAAACCCAGAGGACCCGGAGAAAATTCCACGCGACCAATGGGGATAACACGCAAACTCCAAATATACAGGCATCATGGTTGGGATCGAACCCACAACCTCCTATATATACGGCGAGGTAGTTAATATATCGCCACCGTGGCTCCGATAAGCATTCATTAATTATAGCCTACTTTTTTCACGTATCAAAGGGCGCGCTGCCGGTGCCATGGTTATCACACTGGACTTGTCATCTAGATATCGCTGTCTGGTTCGACCTCTCAGCTCTGCAGATAAAATAATGGGCTTTGAGTCCATAAATAAACGCTCATGTTGGCACGGTTATGTCGAGACAGTCAAGCTGCTTGAAGCGCGGACGGGCGGTCACCGTCGATGTCACCACCGCGGTTGTCTCAACACCGCCGGAGGAGTCATTAACGGTGTCATTGTCGTCATCTTCCAATTAACGCGACGCGGAGTGCGTACGCCGAGTTGCTGCCAGAAGCAATATCGCCCTCTCTCTCTCTAAAAGGCTTGTTGCGCTCGCCATTGAGAAGTCCCGCAAATTCAAGCGTCCGGTGGCGGAGCAAAGTGCAAAACCTTGAACTTTTCTGACATTATTTGTGCAGGTGAAACGGTGTTGTGTGTTTTTTTTTTATTCCCCCCGTCTCTATCTACCCGGGAGTATAAATGGGTGCACCATAGTGAGTCGATGGGCAGGTTCGCCCTGTGGTGGGGTTATCGCATAGGTACTCCTACATATTATTGGTTATTTCGGTAAAGTCGCGTAGAATGGAAATAAAATAATAAAAATAAAACATAATAGAATAAGATTCTCACGATGTTTCGGCCACAACACAAGTAGCCTTCTTCAGGTGAATAAACAGGACTGTCCAGAAGGCAGTGCTTGAGTGAACTCCTACATCTTTCAAGATGCCTGGCCAGCATGGATGAGTAGGCCAAAACACTCTCTAAAGGTGCAGGGTTGCACCTCTACCTTTACTTTTAAACCTTGTGTTTTTTTAAGATCTCATTTAGATATTCAGTTCACCTTATTGTCACCCTATGTAGAGTTATGCTGGTGGCATGATGCAAGCTGGCACAGTGTGATAACAAATATTAGAGGTTACCTTAAGGCTTTCATAATGATGGTCTCTAAGGAAGTAACCCTGTGTGTGTTATACATATAGTCGATCGACAGATTAAGTTTGGCGAGATCAAGTGTGGGTGCTCCCAAATGTGTGTTTAAGACGTCTGAGCAGTGTGGACGAGTCAGCTAAATACTCTCTATCAGAGCTCTCGAGAGCTCCCTCGAGTGAATGTTCTTCCACCAGCAATGGCGTGAGTGAGCAATTGCAGGGCTGCACCTTTTACCTATTTCCCATTGCATAAACTACCCTCATTGTGCGGGGGATACCGAACCACTGACAGTTGGTATCATGCACACATCAATACTTCTGAAATCCAGGTTACCTGGCATTGCTCCATCAGAACCTGCGGATTGATCGTTACACTCACGTGTGCCGTCATCAGCTGACGTGGCTATCGTTTTGCTCTGCTTCTGACTATTCATTTTCTCTCGCGCAAATAATTATTCATGCCAACGCACACGAGTGTTTGTGCGTGTATTATGTACGAGCGGAAATGAACAGCCGTGTGTGTGTGTGTATTTGCATTGTGTTTTGATAAAACATGCTTGTGCAAGTATTGATATAACCAGATATGTGTAATGACAATAGAGAGATAATTACAGGGAGGTTAGCTTACAATACGAATACACTAGTGGCCACGGGAGGTAATGACAGGGGTATCAGTTGTGAGTGTGAAGGGACTGGTGGCTACGGGAATGTTTGAGAAGGGAGCGTGGTCAGGTGACGGAAGAGGACGGTGGAGTCTGCCGGTAGAGCGAGCATCCAGAGTTAGCGAGAATGATCGAGAAGGGGGGTGTGGCCCCGTGATGCTATAGAAGGGAGATGCGTGGGAGACTCTGGGCTAGATTTAAAGCTTTCGTGACTGCTAGGATCCATACTCTTTGGTTCTATTGGGTAAAGTCACGTAGGTGAAAATAAAATAACAAAAAATCACGACGTTTCGGCCACAACACAAGCGGCCTTCATCAGGTGAAGGGACGAGACTGTCTGGAGGACAGCGCTGGAGTGCGAAAATAAAATAACAAAAAATCACGACGTTTCGGCGACAACACAAGCGGCCTTCACCAGACAGTCTCGTCCCTTCACCTGATGAAGGCTGCTTGTGTTGTGGCCGAAACGTCGTGATTTTTTGCTATTTTATTTTCACCTACGTGACTTTACCCAATAGAACCAAAGAGTATAGACTCTGGGCTGTTGCAGTGGGGGTCTCCGCCTGATGTTAAGTGAACGTGCCTTCAATAAAGTGCCATCTCAAGAGAAGTGCGTCAAGTCGTTATTACATATGTATTAATAGTATTGGTATTGGATTATGGAGTTTCATGTACCACTGCATGGAAACGGTACAAGCTCTTAGCTGTCGCAGTGCACTGCGGTGTAGCAGTATCAATGAGACCATGACTTGTAGCACTAAAGGCAGTAGTGGTAGCACTGTCATTATTTATCACGAGTGTGGCGGTGGCACAGTGGTTTACACTCTGCAGTCCCATTCACAGACACAACTAATATCAGTGACAATTAATGTCAGTTTTATTCAATTTTAATTAATCATAATGTTACACTTGCAGCATTCCAATGTAAATTATACAATTCAATGAGGACAATCCAAAGTGTGTGAGGCATTTACATATGTAGTGACTAACTTGGAAATACTAAGAGTTGGAGAGCACTTCTTTATTAACAAGCACCATTGGGGTTAACACTTTTATAATAAGTCCGTCTATGGTCGGCAACGTTACTCAGTCAGGACAGTTGGTAGGCTGCCTGACTGGTGGCGCCACGAGATGGTGAAGACGGAGACGACGACAATAAGGACGATGAAAAGGACGAGAAGAATGTGAAGAACGACGAGAAGAATGGTGAGGACTTCAGCAGCACGACGGGGATCCCACTCCATACGACAGCCCCGAGGTCCCCAACAGGGACCCTTCTTATCCTGTCAGTGTGGCCTGGCTACGCCCACTTTCTAGAACCTACCAGCGGGTTCCTGGTGTGCCCCTTCTGTGACCTTTCCCCTAGATCCCCCTCTGGTGTATCACGTGGCCTGCTGACGTCAGGGCTGCCGAAAAGCCGCAGATCCCCTTCCCTGCCAGCAGCCAGCGCTATGCTGCTATACTACTATTATTCTATGCCACTACACATATATATTTCAATATCTTACAGTAATTTTCTTGATTGCTTTGTGTTTCATGTTGATTATTGTGCTATACAAGAATATATGTCAGTCAATGGTATATACATTCATGTTGGAGAAGATATACATACTGTTGTAGAGTATTAGTGCAGTGGTTAGCATCAGTGGCGAGTTTTTTTCTGAACTGGTCTTGGGCCCTTCCTTCCCCAACCTTTACTGAAGAGCAAAACGCTACATAGTTTTTTTAATACTTATATTAATGTATAACCACGTGAAAGCCCTTTGAGACAAAACATTTATTTTTCAAGGGAGACCTGTATGATGGATGGAAGCAAGCATACACCGACATAGCTCTAGAGTTTATACGAGGTGGCCGACTGATGGCTACGAAGAGGCGAGAATTGGGATGAGAGCAGGACCACATGTCATTCTTTGGACAGCAGCACCCATGCAAAGATGTTAACTCCCTCGCCTGGTATACAGGTAGTCGTAGGTTTGATCTCGACCCTGACGCCTGTATATTGGAGTTTGCACGTTCTTACCGTGGTCACGTGGATTTGGCTTCTATATCTTTCCACATGATAAGACACTTCGTTGAGCTCTCATTTGTGGCCAGGTTGCATCTGAAAAAGAGCCATATAGCTCAGTGGGCCTTACCTGTTAAAATTAAAATAGTTTTGGAATAGTTTTAGTACAATTAAGAACACTCAGAGGAAATATATACGAAAAAATGGTATACAGAAACAAAACATTACCAAAACAGAAAAACCTTACAATGTACAGAATATTAAATAGTAAGACAATTTAGCAATATAAAATATTAGGGTGTTGAGTGGTGATTTAAGACTCGGAGGCAGATTTGCAGGTAAGGGCTTGCGCCAGTTTATTCACAAAGAAGATGGTAACTAAACACCAGGGGTAGGTGTCCTACACTCGGTCCTTCCCATGGACCCTCGGCTCTATCTGTCCTTAGCCTTGCCTATCTCTTCGGCTCTCCTACTCGCAGAACTCGGATGGGGGATCAGCCAACACCATCTGGTCACGAGCAGGAGAAGCTTTCTCTAGACGCTCACCATCCCGGCTCCCACAACAACCCCGCTTTCGTCACGGGGTCCCCCTTAAGTACCTCAGGTGACATGATGTCATCGTGCCTCACCGCACGCATGATGTCACATCGCCATACTACTTTTCTACATTACCCCCCTCCCCCGTGAAAAAAAATTGTGAAGCGAGTGTGAAGGCGGAGCTGTCTGCAGTGGGATAATGGGAACGTTAAGGCAGAACGGCAAGAAGAAGGCCATCAGCCCGCGAAGCAGTGCGCTGGTCACGACGGCGATGGCCGGAACCCGATGATAACGTCCCCGAGATGGTCATCGGAATCTAATGCCCCTTGAACGCGTGTGAGCCGCTGGTCCGCTCCCACGTGCGGCGTGGGATGTCGGGGTAGGAGATGCATCAGCCGACTACAGGCCCGTTGCTGGGGCACCCACAGGAAGAGGCGTCGCCTCAGAAGCTACTCGTGAAGGCTCTGTAAGTGCACACACAGGGCAGTCATCTTGCGCATCATCATGGCCCGGGCAGCCCGGCGCGTCGGACGCATCAATCACCGTCCGCTCCGGAATGGGGGATGAATCAACAGGGCTAGGTGGCACATATATTTTCAGCCTAGACGGGTGTATGATCCAGTGCCGGCGACCAAAGTGGATGCGAACACATTGCGGGTGTCGGATCTCCATGACCTCAACAGGGCCCTGCCAAGGGCGACGCAATTTCGAGGAAGTGCCAACAGGTACTTGGGGGCAGTGGAGCCACACTTTCTGCCCCTTTTTCCACAGAAGGCCGGAGGCTTGGTGCTTCGGCAAGCGCTCATTAGCCGCTTGCTGGCTGGCCGAATTTTCAACGGCCGCCTGCCGTGCCTCATGCAGCCGGTCGAGCGCGGCCTTCATTGGAGCGGGCACTGCGGATCCCTTTTTTGAGGAACCCAGATCCATCTGTATCTGAATCGGGGTTCCGGATCTCGACCGTACATTAGATAGAAAGGCGAGAACCCCATTGAGGCGTGAGGGTCCCACCTGTATGCGGCCAGGACCCTCGGGACGAACAAGTCCCAGTCCGACTGGGACGTGCTCACGTGGTGGCACAACATAGACGTGAGAATGCGGTTCAACCGTTCGACCATCCCATCGGACTGAGGGTAGTAGGGCGAGGTTCGAATTTTCTTGGTGCAAAGGAGATCACAGACCTCCTTGAACAGTCGTGAAGAAAAATTTCGGCCCTGGTCTGTTAATAGTTGTTCTGGCGCACCCTTGTCCAGAACGTACCCCTGTACGAATGCCTCGGTGATAGAAAGAGGCCGATTTATCCACTAAAGACCACGCCACAGGCCAACGCGTGAGGTATTTTACCCCCACCAAGAGGTACCTGTGGTCCCGTTGGGATGTCGGGAATGGAGCCAAAATGTCAAGTGCCACTTGCCCATTGACACGAGAAACCCAGATGGACTGCAGCGGGGCCCGATCATGGCCAACCGGGGCCTTCCGCCACATCATTCTCAACACCTGGCCAGTAGTACTCCCGTTTAAGGGTCAGCAAGATCTTATGGTAACCAAGGTGCATAAGCTTCTCGTGAATGGCTCGGGTCAATTTTCCTCGCAGGGCAGTGGGCACGACCACACAATAACGCTCCAGTTTGGTATCCCAATGCATGAGGAGGCCGTCATGCACAGCGACAACCGGGGCAGCCGACGGAGCTGAGCTCCAGGTGTTTAGCCCAACACGGCATCGTAACCTCAGCAGAGAGGAATCCTCCATCTGCAATTTGGACCATACCTCTCGGGGGAGACCCAGACCAAAATCCACAGGCAACACCACACCCGGAGGGGGGGCCGCGTCCACCGTTGTAACCAACTGGGTCGTGGTGTCAACTTGGGCCCTGCAGCGACTCGAACCCATGGTGCATGTGCACCCGCCCCCCGTAGGCAACCTGGACAGGCCATCAGCGTTTCCATCCTGTGCCCCCCTTCCTATGGATGACGTCAAGGGAATATTCCTGCAGCACCTCGAGCCAGCGGGACAGCTAACCCGAAGGCTGATCTATCCGTAGCGAATATTTCAGGACCCCATAGTCACGTGATCCGGAGTGTCCACAGAGAGGCCCTCAGGTGGGGTGGCTAGGGGGTGATCACGTATCCGGGGAGAGCTCTCGAGAGGGATGGAGAGGGAGCTAGAACGCTCGAGAAGGCGGGCAGGGCCAAGGGCGGAGCGGCCCTGACCCGGGGGGGATATAAGCTGGGTCCTTGAGAGGGACCGGGGTCGCTGCATTCTACAGCTGAAGCTCCACGTCTACAAGCTGGAAGCTCTACGTCCTACAAGGCATCAACACGTGGTCGGGGACCCGAGTGAGGGACTGACCCTTCGTAGCTGTAACTCCTACAGTATGTATAGTGTAGTTAGCTGGGTGGTCACCATCCTAGGCTGTATCTGGTGAAGGGGCAGTTACCCCTTTGTGTTAACGGGTTAATGTTACAATAAAAATGTTGCCTCTAAAGGACAACGTCTGCGACTCAGTTGGACTCACGACACATGTGCATATTTGTGTAACTCAAAGCGAGCAGTGACGTATAGGTTTAGCATACTGCACTATGAACCCTGAAATATGAGTTAAATTCCCAGCCAGAGCTAACATCAGTGGCAAGTGATATCTGAACTGGTAATGAGTACCCAATCTTTATCATTGCTGTCTGAGTGTGGTCGAGCGGTCTAGGGTGCTGGGTTAAGGCTCCAGTCTCTTTGGGGACATGCATTTGAATCCCACCGTGGCCACATTATTATATATATTTTTTATCTCACTCCTGAGTGCTATCTCCACCACGGCTATGATCAGTGCTAAATATTGAACCGGTGCTGGGTCCGCCCTAGGGTGACTCGGTATTAAATTATTCCCTGGTGTGGGGCTGGCGACACCACCCACCAATGCGCCCTGTCCGACCTTAATGAGTGCTCGTTAACAACACTTGCCTCGACAGTATAATAAATGCTATTTAACGGGGATCTTTGTCTTTGTGTAACTAAATACACCAGCTATTGCGAGTTCACATTATAAGACGAGCTCAGCAAACGCTGTCACGTAATGTTGCACCAGAGCACAAGGGCACACATCAGGAGGGCATTAATACTGCAAGAGGTACACAAAACCGCACGCTCGCGAATCGCACGCTCACTTTCGCGTCCCCCCTCTTTATTATTTAAACAACAACAATGAAACCCAAGTCCCCGGGGTAATGTTTTGGTGCTAGACGCTGTGTGAGCGGCTCTCCCTCGAGCCATTATACTCAAGGAGATGCTGTGGTAATGAATACTCTGTTTGATCTGATGTAATGCCATTAGGCAGAGAGGTTAATGCAGCTGGGGTGATGTACAGCGGTGAATTGTTCACTACGCCCGTACGCAAGGCGGAGCCATGTGGGGTTGTGGGTGCCACAGATATAAATCCAAGACCTGGGGCTGTGTGGGCTAAGGATAGGGGATGGGGAGGAGTGACCCTCTTAGTAACGAGATGTTAACTATCTTGCCTGGTATACAGGAGCTCACGGGTTCAAATCCGACCCTGACGCCTGCTGTATATTTGGAGTTTGCATGTTCAACCCGTGGTCGCATGGATTCTTCTCCAGGTCCTCCGGTTTCTTCCCCCGCATTTAGGAACATGCCTTTAGAGTATTTGGTTGCTATAAATTTCAACGTGATAAGCCGCTTCGTTGAGCTATCATTTGTGGCCTGGTAAAACATGTTTTCTTTTACGTTTTTAGTGTAGTACAGGCCAAAGGCATTGGACCGACAGGGAGGTGACTTATCGCGCTCTCACCGTCACGGTTTCTGGTGTCAGAGCTGTGTGTTATTGTTCGACATAACTCATGTGTTAAGGGCGAGGGAGGTCTTAAAACGTTGTTTTTACTGGCGACACCCACGCTCTGTAATTCGAATAACATTCACCCTTCCATAAGGGCAATATTGCCTACGTACAGCACGAATGTGAATCCGCTGCTGGATGAGGGCCACCCCCATGCCATGCGGGTCACTCATAATTACCATGGTCAGTGAAGGTTGGTGAAGCCAGGAAGCGTGGTTGTCGAAGCATATAAGTAGAGTGGAACACTGGATTTGCAGCACTGCCCTCTGTTGCCGCACCCTAGCCCTTCAGTAACAGCAGTAATAACAATACATTTATAAAGGGTACAAGTACAAGAGCGGTCACGCACTGGTTAGCTCATTACACTGTGACTCCTGGGGACAAAAGTTCCATTCCCGAGTTCGGCTAACATCAGTGGTGAGTGATGTATCAACCAGTCCGGTTTCTCCCTCCACATTTAGAGACGTGCACATCGTGTATCTGGCTACTATAACTTTCCACGCGACAAGCCACTTCGTTTGAGCTATCTCATTTGTGATGGCCAGGTCGCTTCTGAAAATAGCGATACAGGTCAGTGGGCCTTGCCTGGTAAAATAACAAAAAATAGTTTAGTTTAGTCCCCCCCCCCCCCCCTTCTTCACAAACCTACACAGGCCAAGGTACTTGATGCACGGTCAAAAAACACCGAAGACCGATACAGCATGGGGATGGGTATCATTCAACAGTGGATGCAACAAAGGGCTGTAAATTATTAAATACAAGAGCATCTCATCACCGTGCAATTGCAACCGTACATCTTAAACAGTACTCGAGTATTAAGGCGAGCATATAAATGAAACGTATATTAACGAGAATAATGGCACGAACAACAACGCGCATCGGGCAGATTGAAGTATGTGCGTTGAACTTATTTCGCGCCGTACGTAGCCAGCCATGCTGATCGGAGGTGCAGCGGCGTGAAAACACGCAGGGCTTCGGTATCTCCTACGCCCGTGACAGCGAGCTGCCAGTGAAGCCGCTCGTCCGCATAAGCCCCACTGTCACCGATGGCGAATCTAGGACGCGTTGCCTGCGACTGTTTGAGACGGTATCTGCACTTCTAGGAGAGATTCCGTGCCCTTAATCTCGATCCTGTGGGCCCCACCGTTCCAACGATATCCTCTGTTGACTGGGAAGCCATTCCCCTAGAAGTTTGATCTCTTTCCGATACGTGCGACGCAGCCGCGAGCGAGCGCGTGTAGTGAGTTTTGCTTAAATTGCCCCTGCCCAATGCATACATCGCTGTGTGTGAGATGGTTGTTGGGTGAAAGGGTGGAGGGAAGGAGGTGAGTGGAGGGGGGGGATTGAGTGGTTGGGGTTTAGATGAACTCTGAAAATTCCGTTTCTCTCTCTCTCTCTCTGAAGCGTGGAGCGATCTCCACATTATCCTGAGTTCATGGCCCTAGAGGGATCTGTCCCCCACAGGCCTGTGAGACTCACGTTCACAACCCGAACCCTCATCCAACCAATCACAATACCGAGTCCCACAAGATGGGAGAAAGTTGAATGAGCGATTAATTTAATGATTGTTCTGGGGCCCACAAAACTCCCCTCTCCAGGCTCCACATTCTCATGTCTGCGTCAACTAGTTAATTGCTCAAAAACGTCCCTTTGCACAATACCCAGAGTCGTTTGAATATATCGACACGGCCGTCGTAATCTGTGCCTTTGTCTTTCTTAAACAAGCTCCATGGACATTGGATCTGTCTGTATATGACGCCGACATTAGGTGAAATATATGCGACGTATGATTATGATATGGTAGTATAACTTACACGAATAATGTACCGTATTTTAGAATATACGTTCCTTTGTCAATCCACTAACATACCTGTCAACCCCTTATCAGTGCCCTACCTTATTACAGACCAATTCAGACGGTATTGGTCATCGCGTGCCCTTGTACATCACAACGTTAATCCTGCAAAGTCCCATCACCTGGGAGAAACATAAACAAATAGATAGAAAAAATGTGGCCGTATTGAAATGGCTGTAAGCCGTATGGACCCGAAAACTGAATTCCCCTTTACAAGAATGCGGGGCAAACCGTATGAGTTGATAGCTATGCGGCTGCAGTGACGAGGGCCTCACCACGAACTGCCAGTCATGGAGTTATCTTTGACCAAACGTCACCACGCTGGTCAGTGCCGTTTGGTTGAAGGTGATGGTGGTGGTGGTGGCCCACGACTGGCGTTAGACATAGCCGGGAATAGTTACGCATGTCGTAGAGGCGTAGTGCAGGATGCTAACCACTGTGCCCCCACTCTACTTCAGAACAGGGGCGGAGCCAAGGGGGGTGACAGGGGTGACATTCTGCGTATAAGTGTACGACACTCGGTCTGGCGGACTCCGTACAACTACATTGTCAGAGCGTGTCCGCCAACCGATGGCGTCTAGTTCAACAGCCTGACTCTCTAAATCATTCTTGATATTAAAATTTGTTGAATGTCACCCCGGCCTGAAAATCCTGGCTCCGCCCCTGCTTCAGAATACATACGACTGTATACATTGAATTGCACATTTGCGTAAATATTTCCTCGTGTGGTACAAAAACACAAGTAAAGTCATCACAATGCAATCAACATAATAACTCGTGTAAGACATTATCATTGGTCGTCTACAGCCTCTCCCGCTTAGTTTGGTCTTGTCCAATTCTATATGACGATGGAATCCTGTAAGTTCGACATTCTGGTTAAACCAATCCAAAAACCACCCTTACGTTTTATAATTTTACAGGTACCTGTGTATGCCAATGTTTCTGTGACCCAGGTTTCTTCACCCTAACGCCTTTGTTGGACGTAATGAAACGTCTTGCAGTAGAAATTCGCGGTTCTCGAGTGGAGGGTCTTGTTCCCCCCCCAGGCATCACGCAAATGCCCTAGCCCCTCCGTCTACCCCCGCACTTATCAAACAAGGGTTTGGCTAACGCCTCTTCTTGAGACGCAACGTACTCTCATATTTGTGAGTGTACATGTGATGTCAACATTATTGATGCGCTCTCTCGTGCGTGCTCGGTCGACTCTATGCCTTAACGTCAAACACGTTGGTAATATAACGTCGATCGTATTATAACTGTTTCCTTCAATGGCTTGTCTTATTAAATTAGTATTATGTAAGAGGCCGCTAAAGTTCGTGGTTACTGAGAGATTTTGAAGACAGTGCCTTGGGCTGGTAGAACGTTGTGGCGATTACAATTATAGGCGAAGGGCAGGTGCTTTCAAAGTGATGTGGTTAAAGTGCCCTGGTGTGAAAATGCTATATAGAATAGCCCAACAGGTCTAAATTGATCAGATTAAAAAAAAGTTTAACCTATGAAACTGATTGCAAAAAGACACCTAAGGAATATATGGAGAGATTATCTAAAGCATTGTATCCACACCTGGGCAAAATTGCTTATTTCATGACATTTTTTAATGTAAGAGATCCGCTTTCCTGAATAGGCACTCTGCACTAATTGTAGGCTTAGTTTGAAGTGCCCAAATTTTATTTTGAAAATTGTTAAATTACAGGGGAGCCAAGTTTAATTAGATGTCAATACGTGTAATGCAGCGTCAGCTCTTTCCACCCACCCCCGGTCACATACGTGGCAAAGGAGCGGAGGAGAACGCACGTGCGGTGTCGCTATCCCCAGCCACACAGAGATGCCGCTCGCTGTTGATGCCACCCCCCCTCCCCCCCCGAGTTCCCTGGGGTCTCGTGATAGTTGGCACGTGTCGTGACGGCTACTGCAAGATCCGACCGTGTCCGTGCAGCGCTCGCCGAGCTGCATTGGCTTCCGGTTGCCGAACGAATAATAACACCTCGTTATAAGCTCGTGCTCGTCACACACAAAGTGCTTGCCACAAATGAACCGCAATACCTCGCTGATCTCGTCAAGGAGCATGAACCATCACGCCAACTCCGGTCATCCTCGCAGCAGCTTCTGGATGAACCATCGAACAAAGACGGTCACTGCATCGCGCGCTTTCATATGCGCTGCTGCGGCCGTCTGGAACGCTCTTCCGATATGAGGAAGCCACTGGAGCTATGCACTTTTAAATCTCGATTGAAAACTAGTTTCTTCATGACTGCTTTTTTGTGTTTAGTTTGTTGTCCTTCCCCCGCACATCCGATTACCACGGTTGTCTACGTATGGTGCGAAAGAAGTTCAACATATATACGTACATATGCACAGAGGCTGTGTGACGGTTGACACTCGTGGTTTTCCGACCTGCACTATTTTTCTGCTAAGATGGGATTTTCTCGTCATGTACAGACTTTGTTTCGTAAGGGAGCTGCCATGCTCAAAACCAGCTGTGAGGTCATGATGTTGACTCAGGATAGCCTAAATTGACCTAATTCAGCATGAAACATTGGTTTTAAAATCCGATTTTTTTTTTTTAAAACAAATTGCTTACCTCCAGCTACAAAGGGGTACAGGTGGCCAGGACGGGAGCGAGCTGAGCACATGGAAACATCTTGGCTCATGGAGTGTGGGGTGACAGGAATTCACGCTGTGCTTTCAATTGTGGGACGCGAAATGGGGTGGGCTGTTCCTGGGTAACTCATCCCGGCTGCCAATGCTGATGGAAACGCAGCACGAGCGTCATGCTGCGTGCAGTCACATATCGGAGTAACGGAGCCGTCGGTGATGCACCCTATCCCGAGGTTGAGCACAGCTTAAAGTAAGCTTGTCCACTAGCGCGGTGAGAGTGAACAAGATTAACGACTGCTTTCGCTCGCATCCAAACGGCTGGACTTTTGAGATTCTGATTTCGTGTGGACATTTCCGTTCCAAATATATGGGCGCACTAATCATCACGGTGAGCTCTAAATGAGAACAGTTCAAAATACGTAAAAAGTGAAATGAGGACTTTGTTGTGAAGTGCGTACTGGCAATGGGGTTAGGGCTAGGGCCAGGAGCGGGATTGTTGTTTAGGCTTACACTATTGTGTAATATTTCACGGTTGTGAGATGAGCAGGCATTCGAAAAGAATAGAGATTTATTGAGACGAGATAAAATTGATTAATACACCATGGAGATGAGATAGATTAATTTGCTATTTATTTCAATTAATGTTTTGTTTGTTGGACATTGATTTCGAGATTTTATGCCACGTGTTTTTTATTCATGTGGGCCCCTTGAGCTATTTGTGGCTCATTTGCTTTTGCTTGGTTTACTTTTGCCGATCACCACCACTGGTGGTGGGGGAGATGGAGATGAGCAGGAAGAACCGCGTTCCAAATTTTGTCAATTCCTCATCTGACACTGCCACCTATGGGCCTGGCTCTTGAGTAGCAATACCAGTGTTGGGACGCTGTACAGCATTCTCGTGCACGCTGATTGCCACCGAGTAGCAGAAGAACCCTCGGTTTGATCTTCCACGAAGCTCATGGTCCACCCTAAATCGCATCCGCACAAAATCATGGCCGATGCGGATACTTGATGCACAACCGGAAAATTTTAAACTTTCCAATAGTGTGGGGCTGTGGTCATCCAGAACAGAGACCGTCCAACCTATAACGACGCAATGCCCGATCCACAAATACGCAGGAGACATCACAAGCCCACTGGCTGTCAACAAAGATTCGTTCGTGAAGCCATCCATATATTTCGACACAGACACAATTTAAACTGAGAAGTAGGGTACAAACTGAGCAATCATTGGAAGGACGTTATCAACCAGTTTAAGTCATAACTAGCGATGATGTTCCCATCCGACCACCTTCCGATGCAATTTGTGCTTCACGCCCATCTCAAACTTGCGCTTTCACAAGATTCACACCAACACAGCCACTCCACAAGCCGACTACCCCCCGGTTGCGGCTCTGCGATTGCCATTAACGTGCTAATCTCTCATTAACATGCTAATTTTCACCTGGCAGCCCTTTGATTGGTGGAAACCCAACCACCGTCGGGTTGGCTGCCCACAATTTTCATGAACATTGGCTGCTGACATTTGGGCCCTGCCCATTTCAAGCCCTTATAAACAGTTTGCCCTTAGAAGCTAACCCCCCTAATCCCTGAAGACGACCGCTTGTGTTGCGATCGAAACGTCGTAGTTTTTTGTTATTTTCTTTGAACCTATCATCATGACTTTGCCGAAAGACCCAAAGAATAGAATTTAACTCAGTCTTCCTTGAAAAATAAACTCCTCGTTTCCACGAGCCCTCAACAGACATCCGGCATTCGGTCAACTGATTTGAATATTCACCGAATTTAGATAGTTTGCGAGGGAATTTCAGACTCTGAGGACAGCAGCAGAGCAGAACTGACCTCCCACGAAGTGGAGGTTGACAGCAGTGGTAAAATTGTTAATGTTCATTAGTGATGTCAATATTTGTTGAAAACGTGCTTTATTGATTTAATCCACATGCCTATGGTTGGAGATAAATCATGAAGCTTAGCGATCATTATAATCTAGTAACGTTATCAGAGACTGCAGTACACTGCATGAATAAAAAAATGACAATTGGCTATCGAGTCTACGTGTATGCATTGTTGTTTCACTTCGTTCCTCTGATAGAGGGTCTGATCATATCGCTGTGACTGCAGAAAACTTGCACGCTCCTCCCACCGACAATGGACAACTCAGAGCGGAGGAACTATTTCACTGTCGACTAAACCAAGCGAATGAACGCATGGCATCCACAGACTAAGTCTCGACTAAAAGTCTACGGTGTTTAGGTGTCCATCCCCTGCACTTTCGAATGGCGCGGTTGGCTACGTACGGTGCGAAAGAAGTCCAACAACGTACATAAAATACATGGGTTGCCTTCAACAAAGCGAAGCCTATAACTAACGCAATACGACGAACTTAACACGGGTTGACATAAAAACGCAACACATCCATCATAAACACTGCCTTGAAATAAATGTTACACATATACAATGTACATTTTTAAAGGATGTATAACAGGCTTTTATTTCGCCCCCCCTCCCCCCCGCAGGCACACAGTCCCAGAGCTGCCTGAGACGGCCGAGCCTCGCGGGGGACTCGGACTGCGCGGGGGGCTCTGGCCGGGGCGTGAGCGGCTCGGGGGGCCCCGGAGCGAGCGACGCGGACCCTGCCGCGGTGCTGGCCCAGGAGCTCCCCGCTGTGCACTGCGGCTCCGCGTCTGTAGAGGGCGCCTCGCTCAGGTGACCCGTGAACACAAAGACAAAGAGGACTCCCACACACCCCCCACCCACACCCACCCCACCCACCCACCCCCCACACCCACCCCCCCACCCCCACCCCCCCACACCCACCCCCCCACACCCACCCCCTCACACCCACCCCACCCCCCACACCCACCCCACCCCCACCCCACCCCCACCCCCCCCTGAGCAGGCTTGTTGGGGTGCAAGTGCTGTTCGCGAACACCTGGGTGGAGTGGCCAGGAACACTGCTGACCGTCTTTGTCTCGCCAGTGGCGATTGTTTTGTTTTTTACGCACCGCACCAGGTACTTATTTGAGGCTCAGTCGACCTAGGCGGGGGGGGGGCAGGACTGGTTCAGATAATCTCCATCACTGATGTCCGTGCGCCGCGAGCGGGAGTGGAACTCGGGTCGCCGCGTTCGTTGCGTGCTAAGCGCTGCACCACCGCTCCCCGTGAACGCGCACGCACACACACCGAGAAGAACCCTCGCGGGGCCTTTGTAGACTGTTGGGGGCAAGTGCTGTTGGCGAGCACCTATTTAGGCCGGCACGGTGCACGAGGGCGTGGTGTGAGCAGCGACAAACCCGGCTGCCTTTCTCTCCCGCAGTGCTGATATTTAATACACCACACCAGGTACCCATTTAAGGCTGAGTTGAGCTAGGGGATGCCCATGACCGGTTCAGATAACCGCCATTGAAGTTAGGTGATGGCCAATAATTGAACCCGGTGATTTGGGTCCGTTACAAGTGGTTAAAAAAAAAGAAACACTTTGGCAGCGGTGGGATTTGAACCCACGCCTCCGAAGAGACTGGAGCCTTAATCCAGCGCCTTAGACCGCTCGGCCACGCTACCACGTCGGCATTGATACGGACCCTCCCGTAGCCGTACATAGGATGTTGGGGAAAGTTCGGATTGTGTGGCCAGTAGGACGCCACGCTGACTTTTTCTCCCCAGTGCCAATGTCGACACGCCGCACCTCCCGATTAGCACGGTTGCATAGTACGGTGCGAAAGAGGTTCAACATACATGCGTGCATGCACCAGGTACATAATTGTCACGATCCACGGGCAGATAGCCCGTAGGTGTCTGCTGCATATTTCGTCGTTTTAACTTTCCTCTGTCTTGTGCCAATATGCTCAAGTAGTGCCAGATCTTTCTGGCACCAATCTCTTATGATGTCGTCAAGCCATTCTCTGTGAGGTCTCTCCAGTTCCTTACATTTTTCTGAACAACACACGTTTAATTTTTATATTATTGTCCATCCTACATGTGTGTCCAAATGGTGCCAGTTTCCTCCTTATTACTTTTTGCATCATCATCAGGTCTTCTTCTGTGTGCAACCTTTTTTTTATTTCTACTTTGGTCACACTTTGGGGTCCAGTTTAGATGCAGCGTCCTTCTGTAGCAACACATTTCGAATGCCAATATCTTATCTATCAGTTCTTTTTCAATGTCCAAATCTCACAGGCATACAAAGCTGCACTGAGCATGCATGCTCTTGAGATGTTCAGTTTGGTCTGATTTTGCTTGCTTCTCCAGATGTTATTGAATCCTGCCTTTACTCATTTTGCCTTTGCAATCCTCGCTTTTATGCGGGCCTGGTACAGGACTCATATAAGACACAGAAACACATGTCCGTATGCACCACTAAGACAACCCTTCTCTCTCTCACACACACGCATATGGCTCTGTACATGCGGTCATCGGTAACATCCGGCGGGCAAATTTCCCAATATTCACGATGGTACTGCAATTGGACATTTTGACAATCACATGACAGCACTCGGAAGGGTCACCCGTTGTGTGCGGGGCGCCACAGTGGCTAGGAGATGTTAACTACCTCGCCTGGTATACAGGAGGTTGTGGGTTCGATCCACACCCTGACCGATGCCTGTTGTATATTTGGAGTTTGCGTCTCTCATCATGATCATCATCACGGTGGTTAGGAGATGTTAACTACCTCGCCTAGTCTACAGGAGGTCGTAGGTTCGACCCAAACCTGACGCCTGCTGCTGTATATTTGGAGTTTGCATGTTCGCTCCGTGGTCGTGTGGATTTTTCTTACCGTCCTCCGGTTGTTCCCTCCACATTCAGAATCAACATACGTTTAGAGTATTTGGTTGCTATACATTTCCACGCGATAAGCCACTTCGTTGAGCTATCATTCATGGCCAGGTCGCTTCTTAAAAGAGCTATATAGCTCAGTGGGTCTTACCTGGTAAAATGAAATAGTAGTGTTCCTGTTGTATAACCCAAATGCCAACTGTATAGAATACCTGCAAATATTCTAAAATATAAATTACTGTTGTCAAACATAGCTACGGTACACGATGACTCTTTTGTAAAGTAGATAATGACCGTCAATGTATTATCAACCGGGCGTAAATCATGGTCTTTATATTGGACAGAATTCAGCATCAAGGGGTATGAATGACTCGGTGTCTATTCAGAGTGAACAAGCTACTCATTCATAGAATTGGCAAAATATCGCCATGAAGGACCATCCTGAAAAATTACTGAGACTCAGTGGATATTTTTCACTGAGTCTCAGTAATTTCTTGAATTGCTCATGTTTGATTCAATAACTCTTTGATTCGCTCGGTAAAGTCACGTAGAAAATAAAATCTAATAACAATAGAATACGACGTTTCGGTTGCAACACAAGCAACCATCATCAGGTAAGAATGAATGATAAAACACGGAAACAACATAAGCAGACCTACAGAGAGAGAGAGAGACACACAAAGACACACCGAGCGAGACACACACCAAGGAAACACAGATACGGAATCAACACAGGCAGACACACATGCAGAGAGAGAGACACTCACAAAGACACACACCAAGACAAACAGAAGGACAACGACTCTGTGCCGAGGCCTTAAATAGAGAGAGGGGAGAGGGGCCGAGGCAGAGAGGGTGTTAGCCGACTCTCTCCGTTGCATTAAATAACACTCTCTAATTTTACATCACACTCTCTAATTTTACATCACACTCTCTAATTTTACATCACACTCTCTAATTTTACATTACACACTCTAATTTTACATCACACTCTCTAATTTTACATCACACTCTCTAATTTTACATTACACTCTCTAATTTTACATTACACTCTCTAATTTTACATTACACTCTCTAATTTTACATTACACTCTCTAGTTTTACATTACACACTCTAATTTTACATCACACTCTCTAATTTTACATCACACTCTATAATTTTACATCACACTCTCTAATTTTACATCACACTCTCTAATTTAAAATCACACTCTCTAATTTTACATCACACTCTGTAATTTTACATTACACTCTCTAATTTTACATTGCACTCTCTAATTTTACATCACACTCTCTAATTTTACACAACACTCTCTAATTTTACATTACACTCTCTAATTTTACATTACACTCCTCTAATTTTACATCACACTCTCTAATTTTACATTACACTCCTCTAATTTTACATTACACTCTCTAATTTTACATCACACTCTCTAATTTTACACAACACTCTCTAATTTTACATTACACTCTCTAATTTTACATTACACTCCTCTAATTTTACATCACACTCTCTAATTTTACATCACACTCTCTAATTTTACATCACACTCTCTAATTTTACATCACACTCTCTAATTTTACATTACACTCTCTAATTTTACATTACACACTCTCTAATTTTACATTACACTCTCTAATTTTACATTACACACTCTAATTTTACATTACACACTCTCTAATTTTACATCACACTCTCTAATATTACATCACACTCTGTAATTTTACATTACACTCTCTAATTTTACATCACACTCTCTAATTTTACATCACACTCTCTAATTTTACATTACACTCTTTAATTTTACATTACACTCTCTAATTTCACATTACACTCTCTAATTTTACATCACACTCTCTAATTTTACATCACACGCTCTAATTTTACATCACACTCTCTAATTTTACATTACTCTCTCTAATTTTACATCACACTCTCTAATTTTACATCACACTCTCTAATTTTACATCACACTCTCTAATTTTACATTACACACTCTCTAATTTTACATCAAACTCTCTAATTTTACATTACACTCTCTAATTTTACATTACACTCTCTAATTTTACATCACACTCTCTAATTTTACATCACACACTCTAATTTTACATCACACTCTCTAATTTTACATTACACTAATTTTACATCACACTCTCTAATTTTACATTACACACTCTCTAATTTTACATTACACTCTCTAATTTTACATCACACTCTCTAATTTTACATCACACTCTCTAATTTTACATCACACTCTCTAATTTTACATTACACTCTCTAATTTTACATTACACTCTCTAATTTTACATTACACTCTCTAATTTTACATTACACTCTCTAATTTTACATTACACTCTCTAATTTTACATTACACTCTCTAATTTTACATTACACTCTCTAATTTTACATTATACTCTCTAATTTTACATTACACTATCTAATTTTACATCACACTCTCTAATTTTACATTACACTCTCTAATTTTACATCACTCTCTAATTTTACATCACACTCTCTGATTTTACATTACACTCTCTAATTTTACATTACACTAATTTTAAATCACACTCTCTAATTTTACCTTACACTATCTAATTTTACATCACACTCTCTAATTTTACATCACTCTCTAATTTTACATCACACGCTCTAATTTTACATCACACTCTCTAATTTTACATTACACTCTCTAATTTTATATCACACTCTCTAATTTTACATCACACACTCTAATTTTACATCACACTCTCTAATTTTACATTACACTCTCTAATTTTACATTACACACTCTCTAATTTTACATCACACTCTCTAATTTTACATTACACTATCTAATTTTACATTACACTCTCTAATTTTACATCACACACTCTAATTTTACATCACACTCTCTAATTTTACATCACACTCTCTAATTTTACATTACACTCTCTAATTTTACTTCACACTCTCTAATTTTACATCACACTCTCTAATTTTACATTACACTCTCTAATTTTACATCACACTCTCTAATTTTACATTACACTCTCTAATTTTACATCACACTCTCTAATTTTACATTACACTCTCTAATTTTACATCACACACTCTAATTTTACATTTGCACTCTCTAATTTTACATTACACTCTCTAATTTTACATCACACTCTCTAATTTTACATTACACTCTCTAATTTTACATCACACTCTCTAATTTTACATTACACTCTCTAATTTTACATCACACACTCTAATTTTACATTTGCACTCTCTAATTTAACATCACACTCTCTAATTTGACATCACACTCTCTAATTTTACATCACACTCTCTAATTTTACATCGCACTCTCTAATTTTACATTACTCTCTCTAATTTTACATCACACTCTCTAATTTTACATCACACTCTCTAATTTTACATCACACTCTCTAATTTTACATCACACTCTCTAATTTTACATTACACTCTCTAATTTTACATCACACTCTCTAATTTTACATTACACTCTCTAATTTTACATTACACTCTCTAAATTTACATCACACTCTCTAATTTTACATTACACTCTCTAATTTTACATTACACTCTCTAATTTTACATCACACTCTCTAATTTTACATTACACTCTCTAAATTTACATCACACTCTCTAATTTTACATTACACTCTCTAATTTTACATTACACTCTCTAATTTTACATCACACTCTCTAATTTTACATTACACTATCTAATTTTACATTACACTCTCTAATTTTACATCACACACTCTAATTTTACATCACACTCTCTAATTTTACATTACTCTCTCTAATTTTACATCACACTCTCTAATTTTACATCACACTCTCTAATTTTACATCACACTCTCTAATTTTACATCACACTCTCTAATTTTACATTACACTCTCTAATTTTACATCACACTCTCTAATTTTACATTACACTCTCTAATTTTACATTACACTCTCTAAATTTACATCACACTCTCTAATTTTACATTACACTCTCTAATTTTACATTACACTCTCTAATTTTACATCACACTCTCTAATTTTACATTACACTCTCTAAATTTACATCACACTCTCTAATTTTACATTACACTCTCTAATTTTACATTACACTCTCTAATTTTACATCACACTCTCTAATTTTACATTACACTATCTAATTTTACATTACACTCTCTAATTTTACATCACACACTCTAATTTTACATCACACTCTCTAATTTTACATCACACTCTCTAATTTTACATTACACTCTCTAATTTTACTTCACACTCTCTAATTTTACATCACACTCTCTAATTTTACATTACACTCTCTAATTTTACATCACACTCTCTAATTTTACATTACACTCTCTAATTTTACATCACACTCTCTAATTTTACATTACACTCTCTAATTTTACATCACACACTCTAATTTTACATTTGCACTCTCTAATTTAACATCACACTCTCTAATTTTACATCACACTCTCTAATTTTACATCACACTCTCTAATTTTATATCACACTCTCTAATTTTACATTACACTCTCTAATTTTACATCACACACTCTAATTTTACATTTGCACTCTCTAATTTAACATCACACTCTCTAATTTTACATCACACTCTCTAATTTTACATCACACTCTCTAATTTTACATTACACTCTCTAATTTTACATCACACACTCTAATTTTACATTTGCACTCTCTAATTTAACATCACACTCTTAATTTTACATCACACTCTCTAATTTTACATCACACTCTCTAATTTTACATCGCACTCTCTAATTTTACATTACTCTCGCTAATTTTACATTACACTCTCTAATTTTACATCACACACTCTAATTTTACATTTGCACTCTCTAATTTTACATCACACTCTCTAATTTTACATCACACTCTCTAATTTTACATCACACTCTCTAATTTTACATCGCACTCTCTAATTTTACATTACTCTCTCTAATTTTACATCACACTCTCTAATTTTACATCACACTCTCTAATTTTACATCACACTCTCTAATTTTACATCACACTCTCTAATTTTACATCACACTCTCTAATTTTACATCACACTCTCTAATTTTACATCACACTCTCTAATTTTACATCACACTCTCTAATTTTACATTACACTCTCTAATTTTACATTACACTCTCTAAATTTACATCACACTCTCTAATTTTACATTACACTCTCTAATTTTACATTACACTCTCTAATTTTACATCACACTCTCTAATTTTACATTACACTCTCTAAATTTACATAACACTCTCTAATTTTACATTACACTCTCTAATTTTACATTACACTCTCTAATTTTACATCACACTCTCTAATTTTACATTACACTATCTAATTTTACATTACACTCTCTAATTTTACATCACACACTCTAATTTTACATCACACTCTCTAATTTTACATCACACTCTCTAATTTTACATTACACTCTCTAATTTTACTTCACACTCTCTAATTTTACATCACACTCTCTAATTTTACATTACACTCTCTAATTTTACATCACACTCTCTAATTTTACATTACACTCTCTAATTTTACATCACACTCTCTAATTTTACATTACACTCTCTAATTTTACATCACACACTCTAATTTTACATTTGCACTCTCTAATTTAACATCACACTCTCTAATTTTACATCACACTCTCTAATTTTACATCACACTCTCTAATTTAACATCACACTCTCTAATTTTACATCACACTCTCTAATTTTACATCACACTCTCTAATTTTACATTACACTCTCTAATTTTACATCACACACTCTAATTTTACATTTGCACTCTCTAATTTAACATCACACTCTCTAATTTTACATCACACTCTCTAATTTTACATCACACTCTCTAATTTTACATCGCACTCTCTAATTTTACATTACTCTCTCTAATTTTACATCACACTCTCTAATTTTACATCACACTCTCTAATTTTACATCACACTCTCTAATTTTACATTACACTCTCTAATTTTACATTACACTCTCTAAATTTACATCACACTCTCTAATTTTACATTACACTCTCTAATTTTACATTACACTCTCTAATTTTACATCACACTCTCTAATTTTACATTACACTATCTAATTTTACATCACACTCTCTAATTTTACATCACACTCTCTAATTTTACATTACACTCTCTAAATTTACATCACACTCTCTAATTTTACATTACACTCTCTAATTTTACATCACACTCTCTAATTTTACATCACTTTCTCTAATTTTACATTACACTCTCTAATTTTACATCACACTCTCTAATTTTACATTACACTCTAATTTTACATCACACTCTCTAATTTTACATCACACTCTCTAATTTTACATCACACTCTCTAATTTTACATCACACTCTCTAATTTTACATTACACTCTCTAATTTTACATTACACTCTCTAATTTTACATCACACTCTCTAATTTTACATTACACTCTCTAATTTTACATTACACTCTCTAAATTTACATCACACTCTCTAATTTTACATTACACTCTCTAATTTTACATTACACTCTCTAATTTTACATCACACTCTCTAATTTTACATTACACTATCTAATTTTACATTACACTCTCTAATTTTACATCACACACTCTAATTTTACATCACACTCTCTAATTTTACATCACACTCTCTAATTTTCCATTACACTCTCTAATTTTACTTCACACTCTCTAATTTTACATCACACTCTCTAATTTTACATTACACTCTCTAATTTTACATCACACTCTCTAATTTTACATTACACTCTCTAATTTTACATCACACTCTCTAATTTTACATTACACTCTCTAATTTAACATCACACACTCTAATTTTACATTTGCACTCTCTAATTTAACATCACACTCTCTAATTTTACATCACACTCTCTAATTTTACATCACACTCTCTAATTTTACATCGCACTCTCTAATTTTACATTACTCTCTCTAATTTTACATCACACTCTCTAATTTTACATCACACTCTCTAATTTTACATCACACTCTCTAATTTTACATCACACTCTCTAATTTTACATCACACTCTCTAATTTTACATCACACTCTCTAATTTTACATTACACTCTCTAATTTTACATTACACTCTCTAATTTTACATCACACTCTCTAATTTTACATTACACTCTCTAATTTTACATTACACTCTCTAAATTTACATCACACTCTCTAATTTTACATTACACTCTCTAATTTTACATTACACTCTCTAATTTTACATCACACTCTCTAATTTTACATTACACTCTCTAAATTTACATCACACTCTCTAATTTTACATTACACTCGCTAATTTTACATTACACTCTCTAATTTTACATCACACTCTCTAATTTTACATTACACTATCTAATTTTACATTACACTCTCTAATTTTACATCACACACTCTAATTTTACATCACACTCTCTAATTTTACATCACACTCTCTAATTTTACATTACACTCTCTAATTTTACTTCACACTCTCTAATTTTACATCACACTCTCTAATTTTACATTACACTCTCTAATTTTACATCACACTCTCTAATTTTACATTACACTCTCTAATTTTACATCACACTCTCTAATTTTACATTACACTCTCTAATTTTACATCACACACTCTAATTTTACATTTGCACTCTCTAATTTTACATTACACTCTCTAATTTTACATCACACTCTCTAATTTTACATTACACTCTCTAATTTTACATCACACTCTCTAATTTTACATTACACTCTCTAATTTTACATCACACACTCTAATTTTACATTTGCACTCTCTAATTTAACATCACACTCTCTAATTTTACATCACACTCTCTAATTTTACATCACACTCTCTAATTTTACATCGCACTCTCTAATTTTACATTACTCTCTCTAATTTTACATCACACTCTCTAATTTTACATCACACTCTCTAATTTTACATCACACTCTCTAATTTTACATTACACTCTCTAATTTTACATTACACTCTCTAAATTTACATCACACTCTCTAATTTTACATTACACTCTCTAATTTTACATTACACTCTCTAATTTTACATCACACTCTCTAATTTTACATTACACTATCTAATTTTACATCACACTCTCTAATTTTACATCACACTCTCTAATTTTACATTACACTCTCTAAATTTACATCACACTCTCTAATTTTACATTACACTCTCTAATTTTACATCACACTCTCTAATTTTACATCACTTTCTCTAATTTTACATTACACTCTCTAATTTTACATCACACTCTCTAATTTTACATTACACTCTAATTTTACATCACACTCTCTAATTTTACATCACACTCTCTAATTTTACATCACACTCTCTAATTTTACATCACACTCTCTAATTTTACATTACACTCTCTAATTTTACATTACACTCTCTAATTTTACATCACACTCTCTAATTTTACATTACACTCTCTAATTTTACATTACACTCTCTAAATTTACATCACACTCTCTAATTTTACATTACACTCTCTAATTTTACATTACACTCTCTAATTTTACATCACACTCTCTAATTTTACATTACACTATCTAATTTTACATTACACTCTCTAATTTTACATCACACACTCTAATTTTACATCACACTCTCTAATTTTACATCACACTCTCTAATTTTCCATTACACTCTCTAATTTTACTTCACACTCTCTAATTTTACATCACACTCTCTAATTTTACATTACACTCTCTAATTTTACATCACACTCTCTAATTTTACATTACACTCTCTAATTTTACATCACACTCTCTAATTTTACATTACACTCTCTAATTTAACATCACACACTCTAATTTTACATTTGCACTCTCTAATTTAACATCACACTCTCTAATTTTACATCACACTCTCTAATTTTACATCACACTCTCTAATTTTACATCGCACTCTCTAATTTTACATTACTCTCTCTAATTTTACATCACACTCTCTAATTTTACATCACACTCTCTAATTTTACATCACACTCTCTAATTTTACATCACACTCTCTAATTTTACATCACACTCTCTAATTTTACATCACACTCTCTAATTTTACATTACACTCTCTAATTTTACATTACACTCTCTAATTTTACATCACACTCTCTAATTTTACATTACACTCTCTAATTTTACATTACACTCTCTAAATTTACATCACACTCTCTAATTTTACATTACACTCTCTAATTTTACATTACACTCTCTAATTTTACATCACACTCTCTAATTTTACATTACACTCTCTAAATTTACATCACACTCTCTAATTTTACATTACACTCGCTAATTTTACATTACACTCTCTAATTTTACATCACACTCTCTAATTTTACATTACACTATCTAATTTTACATTACACTCTCTAATTTTACATCACACACTCTAATTTTACATCACACTCTCTAATTTTACATCACACTCTCTAATTTTACATTACACTCTCTAATTTTACTTCACACTCTCTAATTTTACATCACACTCTCTAATTTTACATTACACTCTCTAATTTTACATCACACTCTCTAATTTTACATTACACTCTCTAATTTTACATCACACTCTCTAATTTTACATTACACTCTCTAATTTTACATCACACACTCTAATTTTACATTTGCACTCTCTAATTTTACATTACACTCTCTAATTTTACATCACACTCTCTAATTTTACATTACACTCTCTAATTTTACATCACACTCTCTAATTTTACATTACACTCTCTAATTTTACATCACACACTCTAATTTTACATTTGCACTCTCTAATTTAACATCACACTCTCTAATTTTACATCACACTCTCTAATTTTACATCACACTCTCTAATTTTACATCGCACTCTCTAATTTTACATTACTCTCTCTAATTTTACATCACACTCTCTAATTTTACATCACACTCTCTAATTTTACATCACACTCTCTAATTTTACATCACACTCTCTAATTTTACATCACACTCTCTAATTTTACATCACACTCTCTAATTTTACATTACACTCTCTAATTTTACATTACACTCTCTAATTTTACATCACACTCTCTAATTTTACATTACACTCTCTAATTTTACATTACACTCTCTAAATTTACATCACACTCTCTAATTTTACATTACACTCTCTAATTTTACATTACACTCTCTAATTTTACATCACACTCTCTAATTTTACATTACACTCTCTAAATTTACATCACACTCTCTAATTTTACATTACACTCTCTAATTTTACATTACACTCTCTAATTTTACATCACACTCTCTAATTTTACATTACACTATCTAATTTTACATTACACTCTCTAATTTTACATCACACACTCTAATTTTACATCACACTCTCTAATTTTACATCACACTCTCTAATTTTACATTACACTCTCTAATTTTACTTCACACTCTCTAATTTTACATCACACTCTCTAATTTTACATTACACTCTCTAATTTTACATCACCCTCTCTAATTTTACATTACACTCTCTAATTTTACATCACACTCTCTAATTTTACATTACACTCTCTAATTTTACATCACACACTCTAATTTTACATTTGCACTCTCTAATTTAACATCACACTCTCTAATTTTACATCACACTCTCTAATTTTACATCACACTCTCTAATTTTACATCACACTCTCTAATTTTACATTACACTCTCTAATTTTACATCACACACTCTAATTTTACATTTGCACTCTCTAATTTAACATCACACTCTCTAATTTTACATCACACTCTCTAATTTTACATCACACTCTCTAATTTTACATTACACTCTCTAATTTTACATCACACACTCTAATTTTACATTTGCACTCTCTAATTTAACATCACACTCTCTAATTTTACATCACACTCTCTAATTTTACATCACACTCTCTAATTTTACATCGCACTCTCTAATTTTACATTACTCTCTCTAATTTTACATCACACTCTCTAATTTTACATCACACTCTCTAATTTTACATCACACTCTCTAATTTTACATCACTCTCTCTAATTTTACATTACACTCTCTAATTTTACATCACACTCTCTAATTTTACATCACACTCTCTAATTTTACATCACTCTCTCTAATTTTACATTACACTCTCTAATTTTACATCACACTCTCTAATTTTACATCACACTCTCTAATTTTACATCACTCTCTCTAATTTTACATTACACTCTCTAATTTTACATCACACTCTCTAATTTTACACCACACTCTCTAAATTTACATTACACACTCTAATTTTACATTACACTCTATAATTTTACTAAATTTGTTGTCAAACTTCCCACTTCTCTCTCTAAATTTCTCCTTCCTTGTCTGTTCCACACTTAATTTCTAATTTAGCAATCTTTGGAAGAACGTTAATCAAGCAGGCTCTGCGTTAGCTGTGTGTTAACCGACCCTCTGTGTTGCATTGCATTACACTTCTTAATATTGCTAAATTTGCTTTCTCAAACTTTAGATTCTCTTGCTCTAAACCATTGTCTCTCCTCCGGCCACTGCGGTCCGGAATTCCACACTGCTCCCTCCTTGACCCCTCGTTTGTCTGCTGCTCCACTCATTTGTCCTCCGCAGTCTTCTTTCTGCCCCCTCTCTGCCCCGGCCCTCCCCTCTCTCTCTCTCTATTTAAGGCCTCGGCACGGAGTCGTTGTCCTTCTGTTTGTCTTGGTGTGTGTCTTTGTGTGTGCCTCTCTCTCTCTGCACGTGTGTCTGCCTGTGTTGTTTCCGTGTCTGTGTTTTTATCATTCATTCTTACCTGATGATGGCTGCTTGTGTTGCAACCGAAACGTCTTATTCTATTATTGTTTCATTTTTATTTTCTTCGTGACTTTACCGAAAGAACCAAAGAGTAATTCCTGCAGCCACGAAAGCTTCGAATCTAGTTGGATTCAATTGCCACATTTGGACAATTGAAAACCCCCTGTATGCCACTCTCTTGGAAATGCCATGGTACTTCAGTGTTATGTAACGCAGAGTAACTTATGTTATGCATTAAAACATCTTCAAAGGCTAATGACGCATTGCACCTCAGTGGGTCCACCATCAAGATATTACCCAAACGTCCATCTCCTTTAACCCTCTCCAGCAAATCGAAGACTATTTAAGACTCTCGCGATGTAACATCAATATTTCCTGAAGAATGCCAGTCGGCTGAAATGCCAAAATCCTAATTTCCTTCCGTAACACTTTAAATTAACTCGTAATTATACGTACATAGTTACTGATGTCACAACGTTGTGCCTGTCGAAATCACCAGTGTATTATTGTTGTTACCCTGTGTGTCCACGTGGTGGCGCTGTATCGCATCTCAAGTGCTTGAGTGTGTGGCTGCTTGGACGTGAGTGTCACTCGCCGCGTCTCCGTGATGCACTTGAGATTCTGACACGCTTGAGTGTAACGTGAACGTGCATTTAGACCTGCGTGATTATCAGCAAAGGAAATGTAATGGAATTCTGTGATCAATTTTACAGGAACAAAGATTTGAAGGTGGGTTGTATGTCCATTCAGGGTGGCATATATTCCATTTGAGAGATTTTTGGTGTACAGGTAGTTGGAGGACCCGACGTCCATGCATCGTTAGACCTCTCAAATTTTTAGCCTCACATCCAGCTGAGACACATCTCATAAGCACTATGCAAGGGTAAGTAAGCGCTTGTAACGCGCGCCCTTTGATCGTGAACACGTCTGAAATAGTTTTCAATTGGCCATGACCTTTGCTGGTTTATTGTCGGTTTATTGTTCATTCACAGCCACCAAACAAGACTAAATTACACTGCCCCGTGCACATGATGCACATATGTAAAAAAAAATGGAAATTGTTTTCCCAAGAAACTCTCATTAGTTTTCACAAGACTATTTTACATGGAGGGCCTGCAAATGGGATGTTTGGTTGACTCCGTGAACGAGTGTTTGGCTTCGTGACGGAGGAAACCTGCAGAGACCAGAGAAAATACCCCACCATGAACATGAGGAAGTAACGATGAACACAGCCATCTGCTGGCCACCTCACTGCGCCCACACCCACAACACGTATAGCTATACCGAAATTTAAAGAAATCCCACCAACCGCCTAGTTACGAAAACCAACAATATCATTACTGATTCGACATCTTTGATCGAACCAACCAAGCGGTTTTCCTTAAAACCCTCTGGTGCTAAACCACCCAGATTGTATGGCTTACCAAAAATCCATAAAGAAGGGACACCCCTTCGTCCTATCGTCTCCACCATTGACTCACCCACCTACAAACTGGCGCGATTTCTGCCTGAGACCTTACAACCATTCACTGGTAAGACCACCTCAGCTGTACTCAACTCAGCTCACTTGGTATCGTTAAATAAGGGCATATCACTATCTCCAGGTGATTTGCTCGTTAGTTTCGATGTGGTCTCTTTGTTTACCAAAGTTCCTGTGCCTGACACCATTGCAATCATTGAAGATTTGGTCCAACAAGGACTGAATGCTGATGTACTGGCCCTGGTAAGACACTTCCTCACCAACACTTACTGCACCATCCAGGCATCCACTCTATGTCCGTCTTTGTGGAAGAGGTTCGTAGATGACACGTTCATCATCTGGGCACATGGCCAACCAGCTCTGAACCAATTCCTCAACCACATCAATTCCATACACCCAGCCATCAAATCTACCATGGAGGTGGAAAAGGATGGCAAGTTACCATTCTTGGATGTTTTAATTGAAAAGAGACCAGATGGCTCAATGGGACACTGTCTACAGGAAAGCCACCCATACGGATGCCTACCTAAAAAAACCTGACTCCCACCACCATCCATCCCAGAAGAATTCCCTCATCAAAACTCTTCACCATAGAGCTCGATGTATTTCCGACCGTCATCACCTAGCCAGTGAACTGGAACACGTACACCAAGCTCTCAAAATGAATGGATATTCAGACCACACAATCCGTAAAGCTATCACCCCAACCGTTGGGAAAGAACCATCTGAGGACCCAATCAAAACCATCACCTTGCCATACATAGCAGGGGTCACTAAAAATATTTTCAAAATCATGAGCAAACACAAAATCCAGGTTCGATTTAACACAGTACATAAAATTCGTGATCTGATCCCATCTGTGAAGGATGTGATCCCTGACATGCAATACCCCGGTGTCTACAAACTTAGCTGTGTCTGTGGCAGTAGTTACATTCGGGAAACTTAAGCGACATGTCTCGGACCGTGTTCGTGAACATAAGGAAGATCTGAAACACGGTAGGACCAATGCCTCAGCCGTGGCTGATCATTGTTTTAATGCGGTGGGCTCACACGAAATTGATTTCTCTAAGGCGAAGGTACTTTGCAAGCCCACTGGCTAGAACAGAGACCGTCCAACTTATAATGACGCAATGCCCGATCCACAAATACGAAGGAGACATCACAAGCCCACTGGCTGTCAACAAAGATTCGTTCATGAAGCCATCCATATATATAGACACAGACACAATTTCAACCGAGAAGGTGGGTACAAACTGAGCATCATTGGAAGGACGTTATTAACAAGTTTAAGTCATAACTGGCTGTGATGTTTCCATCCTACCTTCTGATGTTAGTAGTAATTTTCGACTCTCTGGTTTTACATTAACAGGTTAAATGTCATTACATTAACAGGTTAAATGTCTCACACTCACACAGCCACTGTCGCTCGTGTCCTCGATGTGGCGGTGGCTCTGAGATCTTACATTGACATGCTAATCTCTCGCAATACAATGGCCATCTCTGCAGCTTGGTCGTCGTGGAGGTAGCTCTCCGACCTTACATTGACATGCAAATTTATCACTTTAACATCACTAGCCCCGCCTACTTTGCTTATGACCCTTGGGCTACACCCATTTGAAACCTTTAAAACATCCTGCCTCAGCAGCTTTCCCGCTATTTTTTCTCCTGATGACGATTGCTTGTGTTGCGATCGAAACGTCGTAGTTTTTGTTATTTTCTTTGTACCTATCTACGTGGCTTTACCGAAAGACTGAAGAATATGAATTGCTGCAGTCACGAAAGCTTTAAGTAAAAATATAAAGCTCCAGTTATCACCCATCCAATTACCAACCAGGCTCAACGCTAGATGGCTGTGTGGATATTATGCACTTTTAAAATCTAAATTGGAAACTCGTTTCTTTAGAACTGCTTTTTGTGTTTAGTTTGTTGTCCTGATCCCGCACCTCTGATTAGCACGGTTCGCCATGTACGGAGCGAAAGAAGTTCAGCATACGTCTGTCTCCAGCTACTCCAGTGTCTTACCACATGCCAAACAATCATTAATGGGATGATGCAAATATCTCAGATCCAGATCCGCTTGAAAAAAGAGTATTAAGTCGTATTGAGGTTTGCTGGGTGAATTCGATTGGTATTATGTGATTATTATTATTATCTGATGCTTGAATCACTTGTCTTGTACAGTACTGTTTTTGTTTTTCTGCATTCCCAAAGCAAGAGTTCACAGAGCAAACTAAAGCACCTTGTACGTATACTCCTATAATAGCATTTACACTGGTAACTTGCACCCGAAGTTAATGTAAATCGAAGGTTGGTGTATTTCACATTGATTGAGAGAACGCTAGAGTGACCTTTGTGATGAGTGATCGAATAACAACTACATGGCCAATGATTGTTAGTTTCCTATCATGGTAACTAACAGCCCTTTGCCAATCGCAATCAGAATATTTAAACTGGAGGAATCCGATGAGCTATAAAGCTCTTTTTCACAGATGTCCGGTAGAGGCGGGTCAGAACGTTACAACAACAAACACTGCAAAGACACGATGGGAGTGCAAAGTATAGCAACGGTAAGGAGAAGGCAAAAAAATGCAAATAAAACTAAACTTTTTTTTATTTCATCAGGTAAAGACCACTGAAGTTTCGATTTAAAGCTTTCGTGACTGCAATGATTCATCTTCTTTGGTTCTTTCGGTAAAGTCACGTAGAATGATAATAAAATAATAAATTGATAAAATAAAATAACACAATAATATTCTCACGACGTTTCGGCCACAACACAAGCGGCCTTCATCAGGTGAAGGGGGCGAACTCCAGCGCTGTCTGGTAGGACAGCGCTGGAGTTGTCCTACCAGACAGTCTCGCCCCCTTCACCTGATGAAGGCCGCTTGTGTTGTGGCCGAAACGTCGTGAGAATATTATTGTGTTATTTTATTTGATCAATTTATTATTTTATTATCATTCTACGTGACTTTACCGAAAGAACCAAAGAAGACCACTGAAGTATTTTATCAGGTAAACCCCACTGAGCGTCTTTTTTCAGAAGCGACCTGACCACAAATGATAGTTCAACGAAGCGGCTTAACGTGTGGACATTTATAGCAGCCAAATAATCTTGATAAAAGTATTCACATATTTGGGGTTGTATCGGTATCCTGAGCCACCACGCTGGTCATTGCGAGTTGCTGATGAGGAGTTTGGGTGTATGACTGATTCGCATATCACTCTTCAGTGTTTTTTTTTTTAGCCAAATCAGCTTCTTGGCTTTCAAGACCAATATGATCCAGCAAGTACGTGTCGGGGCAAGCACATTCTGCACCGGGTGTTTCACATTGTTGATAATGAGTTCGTGTGCCCGGTAGCAACGCGACGCTTTCTTTGCCGGTCCCTGGCTTGCCGCTCAGACACGCAGGATGCGAGTGTTGGATTCTCGCGTTCCACGCGTTGGTTATTTCGTCACTCGGAATGCTTCATTCATGCAAACACACGCATCCGAACGATAGAGGTTCCAGGAAGTCCGATAGCTGCAGCCGCGGAGAGTGAAACTGCGCTGCCGGGCGGAGTGTTTCTGAATCCAATAAGCTTAATCGTTTGCCAGATCACGTGTAAAGTTGCACACTCCTCCACCGTTTGGTTTCATGTGCGCAGACTAATGCAAGGAAACAGCAGCGATAAGCGACATCCTCCCCACGTTGCATTAATTTGAATTGCCGTGTGTGTGTGTGCGGACGTGTGTACGTGTGTGTGTGTCTTCTTCCTTTCCCCAACAGCCTATGTCGGTTATCCGGGTGATATTTGTTGAAGTCATAATCTCCGTTTTCTTATGCAAGTGATGGCAGCGACCTATAAATATCGGCACGACGTTGAAAGGGCTGGTGGTGTCGCAACAATGAAACCCGCCGGTCGCCTTTGTTTCCCCATTGCATATTCACAACATACCAGGTACTCATTTAATGCTGAGTAAACCTAGGAGAAGCACAGGACAGACTCCCTACATATTATTGAAGGGGGACATTTTTTGTTTGTAATTTCATGTGATGGCGTGTTCTCATGTGGGAAATGTAAGGACGGATAATCGTGTCGTATACATGGCATTGGATTGTGTATATTCATAAGGCACGTCAATGCCTCGGCATCTGCACATTCGTAATTAGCAGTAATTTGTATGCACACGTGCAAAGACAAATGTATTTTTGATTACATTTTGATGGTGATGCGTAATTTAAGCACTTGCCATTTGTGACTCTGCAGGTTACCAATTCCATACCGGGGTAGTCACGGTGTTCACCTACGCACGGAACAATGGTTTTATACAAACGGCTGGCGTTGCTTTGCACACAAAAAAACGCATCATCATCATCATCAGCAGCCATACGCAATCCACTGCTGGATGAAGGCTTACAACCAGCACCGTACAACACGAGCTCATTTTCATCGCTCAATCTCGTCGGTGGATGTTTCTCTCGGATCTTAGTATCCTGCACAGCGATGCCTTCATACGTAAAGACGTATGGCTGGCTGTGTGCCGCGCTGGACATGCTGAGGGAGATAATATTCCGGGAGCGGTTGAGGAAGACGTGGAGACAGGAGGTGAGGATGGAGGTGACGCGCGGAGCGGAGAGAGAGGGTCGCTCTGAATCTAAATCATTTTTGTGGAAAACGCAATTTCTCTCCGCGTGCAACCAACGACCTCTTAAAATAAATTGTGCTCCCTTTGATTCTTCCGCCAAATGTTACCCACTTCCACCAAGCCCCCCCCCCCCCCCATGATAGCCCCGTTTTGATTGAAGGCCACACATGATTGCCTGTGTCGCTTGCACAGAGCAGCCTCCGAGGATAAAAAAAAAATGTTGGGGGGGGTGGGGTTTAGGGGAGGTCTGCGGGAGACGCTGCGAGGGAGGATGGGGGGAGTGGATAGGGGGGTGGAGGGATGGGGGGTTGAGAAATGTCGTGGCCGGATTAACCTCTTGCATCGCAATGACAGGTTTACTCAGCCGCTATGCAAATCCATCTATCTGTGCGCGCTCGCCAGCTCAAGGTGCGCGCTAACATTCGCCACGAAGCGCCAACAGCGCTGATGCTGCTGCCCTGTACCAACATTTAACGGCAGCGGTCGGCTACAGAGGAGTGTCCACGTCGGATTTGTGAATGTCGGATTTGTGAATGTTCGTGGGGAGCGGTGGGCGCAGTGGTTAACGCGTCGCCCATCGAGCTCTGCGACACCGGGTACGATGCCCGCTAACGGCCACCAACTCCAGTGACGATTGTCTGTACCGGTCCCGGGCCTCCCCTAGGTCGACTCAGCCTCAAATGTAGTACCTGGTGTGTAAACATCGCCACCGGGCGTGGTGATGGCCACCCACGCCCTCGTGTGCTCTGCCGGCCTTCATCGGTGCTACTCGCTAACAGCACCTGCCCTGGCAGCCTGTTAAGGCTGGCACAAGCGCAGTGGCCGCCACTCACTGACGGAACGGCGGCTGCCGTATTATCGACTGCCACGATCGATTCTCACACGCACGAGTCGACGTGTCGCGTCTGTTGAGCCTGAACAGCGATGTGCATCGTTCATCGGTAGCGACTCGCCCGCGTGTGCTATCCCAAGGTCTGTTCGTGGTCGACGAAGGCTGAGCGGTTCTCGGCTGTTCCGAGTTCTCGTTCTTGGCGAGCACAAATTCACGCGCTGTTACTTTTCTTGACGGTATTGTCCGTCTCGCGGCACAAAACAGTAAATAAACGGACGCGATTAAGTCATCTAGACGCGCGTGCCTGAGTGTGTGATTATCTTATGAGTGTCGTGACGTGCTATGAAATATGTTGACAACTCACAGCAGCAGTCGGAATAATATATATCGATGCCGCAGAGTTCAATGTTTACGCAGTTTGGAGGGATGGTGGGATTCGGGAGACGGGGAAGGAGAATGGAGGGATGTGTGATGGTGGTAGTGGTGGTGGAAGTGGAAAGGGTGATGGGGCAGAGGAAAGATCGGCTCTTTGGGGAAATTTGTATACACGTTGATCGACCTGGCAAATGTGAGCCTGGGTTTATGGAGAGATAAGCTAAACTATTAAATTTCAATTTTATTTTATTTTACCCGGTGAGGCCCACTGAGGTATTTAGCTCTTTTTCAGGAGCCACCTGGTCACAAATGATAGCTCAGCGAAGTGGCTTATCCACCTAGCAGACAAATACTCTAAGCGCATGTTTCTAAATGTGGAGGACAAAATGAACATGCAAACTTCAAATATACAGCAGGCGTCAGGGTCGGGATCGGGATCGAACCCACGCTCTCCTTCATACCAGGCGAGGGAGTTAACATCTCGCCACCGGGCATTCCTGTTAAGGAGTCTGATTTACATCTTGATAAAACAGCTGGACGGCATCGCCTTGGCTATCTGCGCCGCTCGTTGTGAAGGAGACATTGGTGCGTTTCGGGCCAAACATGAATCCGCCGTTATCTCTCCGCTGCTGGGTGAAAGTCCTCCCCAAGCCGTCATTTCTCGCGATCCCGCGATGCGACAATCCACCCTAGCGCATGCACACGAGCTGATTTCATCGATCGATCTCCACGGTACAGTGCTCTTTGAAACTTTGCCATCTCTTGGATGAAAGAAAAAAAAAACAATGCATCGAAAGATGAACATTTGCTAACAACACGTTGTTCAGTCCACGTGTCTCTATTGAAATATAAACGGTCACGTTCGCACGTCCGGATTAGTAATAGCGGTGACATCTCGCTCTGCATTTTCTGGGCGGGGGGGGGGGTTTCTGAGACATCGCTCCCCATTTCGGGTACAATTAAAATCACGCTGGTGCGTTCTGTGCGAGCCGCTGATTTCCCCAAGTGTGACCAGTCTCGAGTCTGCACGTCCGTACATCAAACAAAGACAAAGCTCGCCCGTATAGCCTTAACATTCTGTTGAGGCAAGTGCTCTTAGCGAGTAGCACATATGAAGGCCGGCACGACACACGAGGGAGTGGGTGGTCAGCACCACGCTCAGCCGCCTTTGTCTTCCCAGTGGAGATGTGTTACACACGCACCAGGTACTAATCTATCGCTCCCCACATCATCAAGCACACATGCAAATACTCCCCCCTCGCCACTCCGTGTAGCCTTCAACAGAATGTTGGCACAAGTGGTGTTAGCGAGTACCTATTACGGTCGGCATGGCGCGCAAGGGGATGGGTGGCCAGCATGATTTCCGGCCGCCTTTATCTACCTAATGCTTACGTTTAGACACGCTGCACCAGGTATTCCTTGAAAGCTGACGCGACCTCGGGGAGGCACACGACCGGTGCAAATATTCGTCACTGGCGCTGGCTGTGAGCGTTGGTCGAACTCGGGTCGCCGGGTTCTTAGCTCCGTGCGGCTGCTACACACGTATGTTGAACGCACATCGATGGTCATCTCAGTGAGTGATGGGGGTTATATAATGATTCACCCTCCCCCGCCAAGCGATTTGGTGAATTGCCACGGTTTGGAATCGCGATTCTTGGTTGTCTCCTTACTGTCTAGTTTGTAGATTTGTTCCCTCCATTTGCCTAAATGTAACAGCCTTCATCATTCATATGCAATTGGCATGAATTGTAAATAATTGCTTCTCACACTCGCGATTCGAGGTATACATATGTCGAGAGCCGAATGCATGATTGTAATCGTAGGGGTGATATTACATGCAGAGACGTACCGACGGTACGGCGAATCGGGGCGACCGCCTCGTGTCCCGCTTTATTTTTGGTGTCAGATTTCATCCTAACGGTTTAGTTGTAAGGTGGCGTGAGGGTCCACACGGTGGGATTTACCCAGGGCCCTGCACCCCCGCACCCCATGGACGGCTCTGATTCCATACCTACTCAACATTCCACGGTGTTCTGGGTGAAACGACAATCGTGTGTCTCTATGAGTCGCCAGCCGTAGGAGGGGACTGTGTTGATCGTCGTCTTTCTGTCTGGTTTTTCTGTGTCCCTGTGTCCTCTCGCCGTTCGTCCGTCTCTCTGTGCCTCTTCCGTTCCTCGAATGGATTTTTTTTTTGCAGCGCTCCTCACAGCTGTGCGTCCTAGGCTGCCGTCTTGATCACCCCCCTCCCCCACCAAAAGCTGAGGCTGTTGTGGGTGACACGAAAGCTGCACCGTTGTACGATCTTGACCGTGTCGTGCCACTGTGCTTCTTGTAATAGTCTGCAGATATTTCCCCACGGGGTGGGGGGCAATTGTGACGCGCGTGGTGTTTTTAGATGTATGTTTTTTTTACTTGTCTCGTCTTGTTTAAATACTCGCTGTCGGCGTGTCGCCGGAGCCGAGGCGATCATTATAATTGCATCGTCCGTCGCATCTTTCCTGCAGGTCGCTTGCGATAGCCAGAGGGCGCCCGTGTGCGTCCTTTGTTCAAAGTGTTTGTTCATGCCGCATTCCGTGCACGCCGCCTGTTCTCGCTGCCAGGTTCAGCTGTACCGATACCCTCCCCCTTCCCACCGTGGGCTGCTAGAGTCGCAGGAACCTTTGTGGGCGCAAAGGCTCCGTGAAAGGTCTACAGCCAGCAAAGGTGCACGTTAAATTTAGGTAAATCAGCACGCTTATATATTGCATGCCGGTTCGTTAGACTCGGCAGCAGCGCCCGGGCCCGCTGGTGCGTGCGCGAGTGGGGGATTGGGTGGACGGCAATGCCAGGTGCCCTCCGCGTCGCGGTGGAGTTGAGCGCGTGCTGGTGGCGTAGGCTGGCACTGCGGCGCGTTTAGGGCGCCAGACGGAGTGGCCCTTCGTGCGAGGCGCGTGTCGTCAGAACCGCTACCGCACTGCTGCTGCTACTGCTGTCGTCTGCTATTGCTTGCTGCTGTCACCACAGCTGGAGTCACTTATTCACCAAACTGCGTTTACACGCAGGAGACAGTGAGGTTGGGAGGGGGGGGGGGCGCTTTAAATCCGAGGCGTCGCGCGCGGTGGAATCTTTCCATTATCGCAGGGAGGTGGTCCGGTGCGGTGGACGAGTTTGGTGCGATTTTGTGAAAGGCGTGCGGTTCGTGCGGCGGTTGTATCAAACAGCCGCAAAGACATTGACAACAACAACAAACCACACAAACACACAACAGGAAAAGAAGAATATTCCTACTCGCTCAGCGCAGGCGAGGCACGGGTTGTGTTTGCGCACGCGACTCGACAAGGACGTCGTCCCGACGGCCATGGACCTCAGCGCGAGCAAGGATGTGGACGAGGACATGGATGACGGGACCCCGTGGAGCGATGTGAGGCCAGAGCAGCTCCACTCCATGTGTCAGAGACTCCGCGGGCTGTGAGTGCACACCTATGTTCACTCGCTTGTGCAGAAACACACGTGTACACGCTTGCTGGGGTGAAGTACTGTTAGCGAGTACTGTACCTATTAAGATCGACAAGGTATACGCGCCAGTGGTGTGGTTAGTATCACGTCCGGCCGGCCGCCTTTGTTTCCCCAGTTTTAATAATCACACACCGCAGCAGGTACTTTGTTAAGGCCCAGTCGACCTAGGGGAGACTCAGGACCGTTTTAGATACAACACGTCACTGATGTTAAGCAGTGGCTACGAGTTCACCAAGCAAACATAAATTCGGGTAAAAATTTATTTGAGCAACTAAGCGTAGTTTAAAACAATTACCGTAATGTAAATTTATATTCACAGGAAGGTCTCACCGAGTCCCGATACATTTCCTTCAGGAAAGTCATACTCAGGATATTTGGGCAATTCCCCAATGAGCACATTCATTCGAGGTGTGTTGTGATCCACCAACAGCGAGTGTCGGAGCACGGTGTTATGACTGGCGTGCAACCGTCATGCCGGTTAAATTTAAGGGTCAGCCCACTAGATGCCCTCCAGTGTCGATGTTCACACACGGTTAGCAGACGCTCAACCAAGGGCACTTGTGCCCGTGTGCCCGTGTGCCGCAGCAGCGAAAACTGCCCGCCGAGCGGGGACTCTTAGCGCATTGCACCGCAGTTGCACATACACGCGCTGCACGCAACCACAAGCGCGCGCGCGCGCGGGCAGGCACACGGACACACCGTGCGCTGTTGTGCACGGGGCCGGTGATGTTGCTGCTAAAGAGAGAGAGCTTCCGGACATTGCGGGCAACGCATTGTGCACGCGCATGTCATGCAGAGACGGCGCCCACCCACTGCGTACGCACGCATCGCAGAGTGCACGTTTTGTCCTGCACAGCAAAAGTAGCGAATTCATTCCAGTACACACCGTACGCGTTGGTTTGCGAGCGCCTGTTTGTGTCTTTTTTTCGTGCTGTGTGCACACGTGCCTGGTTAGTGCCCAAATCTAAAAACAAGACAAACAGCCCCCGGATAGTCTTAATAGACTTTTGTGGCAAATGATGTTAGTGAACGCCTATGAAGGCCGGGGTGGCTAGCACCACGCTTGGTCGGCTTTGTCTCCCATGTGGCGGTGTTTGTACACCGCGCCAGGTACTCATTTGAGGCTGAATCGACCTAGGGAAGGCCCAAGACCGGTTCAGATATTTTTCGTCACTGGTGTTGGTGGCCGTGAGCGGAAATCGAACGCGGGTGGCAGGGTTCATAGCGCAGTGCGCTTACTGCTGCACCACCGCTCCCCATATATCTACTGCACGCGTACGCACGCATAGACGATGCGAGATCTCCCTGTACGGACATGCAGACTGAGTGCAAGAGTTGTTAGCGAGCACCTACATTTATCGCTTTTGTGAATAACAAATTAGGTACACATCAAGACCCAATTTCAGCGAGAAGCAAAACGTTAAAACGACCCAAGAGCAAGAAAAAGGCGCGTAAATAACACACAAACGTCGCAACAATCAATACACATCCCTGAGTACTGTACACGAAGTTAAAGAAAAGAGGAAATAAAGGATGGGCGTAGGTCAGAGCACAATAAAAGCGGAAGAGCTTGATGAATTATTTTTTTATTCACTTTCTTTTTTATTTTATTTTTTCTATCGACGTGACTTTACCGAAAGAACCAAAGAAAACGAGGTCGGCGCTGCGCCAGATGCGGTGCCAAGCGGCACCACGCCCAGCCGTCTTTGTCTCCCCCGTGCTGACGCGTACACACATACACACCACTGTCGTGGGGGCGATGCCGAATTGATCGTGCGGCGGATGCCCAGCAACGGCAGCGATGCCAAGTTTGAATTTGTGTCCTCCACATGTCATAAATATTGACAGCGAACAACCGGCGGGTTCAACGTCCCGCTGCGTTAAGCCGTGGTCGGGAATCGAACTCAATGCGTAGTGCATGCAGCGCGCGTTACACACCACCGTGCAACACTGCACGAGACGAAGATCTGCCATATCGCCTGTAACAGATTGTTGGGGGGCAAGTGCTCTTAGCGAGTAGCAGCACCTTTGAAGGCCGGCACGGCAAACGAGGGGGTGGGTGGGCAGGACCACGCCCGGCCGCCTTTGTCTCCCCAGTGGCGATGTTTACATAACACTGCACCAGGTACTCATTTGAGGCTGAGTAGACCTAGGGGAGGACCCGGACCGGTTTAGATAATCGTCACTGGTGTTGGCCGTGAGCGGGAATCGAACTCGGGTCGCCAGGTTCGCAGCGCAGCGCGCTAACCGCTACACGACCGCTCCCTATTGTACATCACCCACATACAGTGAGGGAAAAAAAGTATTTGATCCCCTGCTGATTTTGTACGTTTGCCCACTGACAAAGAAATGATCAGTCTATAATTTTCATGCTAGGTTTATTTGAACAGTGAGAGACAGAATAACAACAACAAAATCCAGAAAAACGCATGTCAAAAACGTTATAAATGTATTTGCATTTTAATGAGGGAAATAAGTATTTGACCCCTCTGCAAAACATGACTTAGTACTTGGTGGCAAAACCCTTGTTGGCAATCACAGAGGTCAGACGTTTCTTGTAGTTGGCCACCAGGTTTGCACACATCTCAGGAGGGATTTTGTCCCACTCCTCTTTGCAGATCTTCTCCAAGTCATCAAGGTTTCAAGGCTGACGTTTGGCAACTCGAACCTTCAGCTCCCTCCACAGATTTTCAATGGGATTAAGGTCTGGAGTCTGGCTAGGCCACTCCAGGACCTTAATGTGCTTCTTCTTGAGCCACTCCTTTGTTGCCTTGGCCGTGTGTTTTGGGTCATTGTCATGCTGGAATACCCATCCACGACCAATTTTCAATGCCCTGTCTGAGGGAAGGAGGTTGTCTCCCAAGATTTGACAGTACATGGCCCCTTCCATCGTCCCTTTGATGCGGTGAAGTTTCCCTGTCCCCTTAGCAGAAAAATACCCCCAAAGCATAATGTTTCCACCTCCATGTTTGACGGTGGGGATGGTGTTCTTGGGGTCATAGGCAGCATTCCTCCTCCTCCAAACACGGCGAGTTGAGTTGATGCCAAAGAGCTCCATTTTGGTCTCATCTGACCACAACACTTTCACCCAGTTGTCCTCTGAATCATTCAGATGTTCATTGGCAACTTCAGATGGGCATGTATATGTGCTTTCTTGAGCAGGGGGACCTTGCGGGCGCTGCAGGATTGCAGTCCTTCATGGCGTAGTGTGTTACCAATTGTTTTTTTGGTGACTATGGTCCCAGCTGCCTTGAGATCATTGACAAGATCCTCCCGTGTAGTTCTGGGCTGATTCCTCACCGTTCTCATGATCATTGCAACTCCACGAGGTGAGATCTTGCATGGAGCCCCAGGCCAAGGGAGATTGACAGTTCTTTTGTGTTTCTTCCATTTGCGAATAATCGCACCAACTGTTGTCACCTGGGCTACAAGACCATTGCTTGGCAATGGTCTTGTAGCCCATTCCAGCCTTGTGTAGGTCTACAATCTTGTCCCTGACATCCTTGGAGAGCTCTTTGGTCTTGGCCATGGTAGAGAGTTTGGAATCTGATTGATTGATTGCTTCTGTGGACAGGTGTCTTTTTTACAGGTAACAAGCTGAGATTAGGAGCACTACTTTGAAGAGTGTGCTCCTAATCTCAGCTTGTTACCTGTATAAAAGACACCTGGGAGCCAGAAATCTTTCTGATTGAGAGGGGGTCAAATACTTATTTCCCTCATTAAAATGCAAATCAATTTATAACATTTTTGACATGCGTTTTTCTGAATTTTTGTTGTTGTTATTCTGTCTCTCACTGTTCAAATAAACCTACCATTAAAATTATAGACTGATCATTTGTTTGTCAGTGGGCAAACGTACCAAATCAGCAGAGGATCAAATACAATTTTTTCCTCACTGTACACGCACAAGCACAATGCACAATATTACCCATAATATAGTTTTTTTGGGTTAGATTACGTAAATATAAATGTGTCGTTAAACCCGCCACCACCCGCCAATTTGTAAGGTTTTGCCACGTAAACAGAACATGCCAATTCGTTACTCGTGTAGTGCAGTAGAACCACGCGGAGACGAGGAATTATTTAAGGGCTGTTGCCGTTGAATAAAACACGGTTACACTCGACATCCTACGCTCACATCAGTGTAGATGCACTCTATCTCGGTCCTTTACCCCGGACACTGAATACTATTTGGGCCCTACCCTCGGCTACCCTTTGGACTCTCTCACTCGTCTGTCCGTTGCGGGGGTTCAGCCAACACCGCTCTGCGACGAGGAGAGAGAGACCCTCTGCAGCTGATCCTTACCCTGGCTCCCTCCAACGACCCCGCCTCCGTCACTGGGCCCCCCTTAAGAACCCTTTGGGCGGCTCCTCCCCCCAGCTTGGCTCCGCCCATGTTCCCGAAGATACTCTCCAAAGCCCATTACGTAACCCGTGATGTTGCGTCATTCTTGACTATCAACCCGCTCGCACCTCCTTCTACTCTTGGTTACTCACAATACTCCTCTACACTAGGACAGCACACCGGTGTGTCGGAGAGCAAATCCACAACATATCCAATCTAAGTAGAACGTTTCGCCAATAATTACAACGAGCATCATCAGGCGGACAGCCATGATTTCACGTAGCACAATTAACAAACGAGCAAGCACGCTCAAAGCCCAGCCAATCACGAGATGATTTACATGGGAGGGAATGGGGGGGTCCCCAGGGGGGGGGGGGTCCCCACCCAGCTCAAGAATGGGGGGCCCAGGGTTGGCACACGCAACCCATATCGATTACTGGTGTCTCACATTTCTCTCGACGGGCCTGCATACACACGCGTGGACACACCACCCTTACAACATACACTATACACAAACACCATACAAACCACACACACACCACGAACCACATACACCACACACACCATGAATACAGACCACACACACACCGTATACAGCACACCATACACACACGCAGGATTGCTTTGAAGGCCACAACGCAGTGCTGTGGACGAGCGTCCCGACGTTGCCGAGGGCGCCACCGTGGCTAGGAGATGTTAACATACTTCAAGATGGCCGCCTGAGCCGCGCGTTCCCGGGGCGCTCCCAGGCCACGCTCCCAGCAGCGGCTGGCGGGGCCGACGGAGGGAGCCGATGAAACCGAGGAGGCCGACGGAGCCGGGGGGGGCCGACGGAGCCAGGGGGGGGCCGACGGAGCCAGGGGGGGGGGCCGAAGGAGCTGGGGGGGGCAACAGAGCCAGGGGGGGGCCGACGGAGCTGGGGGGGGGCCAACGGTGCCAAGGGGGGGGCGATGGAGCTGGGGGGGGCGACGAAGCCAGGGGGGGCCGACGGAGCCGGGGGGTGCCGACGGAGCCAGGGGGGGGCCGACGGAGCCGGGGGGGGGGGCGATGGAGCTGGGGGGGGGGGCGCGACGGTGCCAGGGGGGGGCGACAGAGCCGGGGGTGGAGGGGGCCGACGGCGCGAGCAGAGGGAGCCGACACTGACTTTCTCACACAACAACAACAACAACCGCCATTCCCCACTAAGTGGCGGTGACATCACCACGACGCTTGTGCCAGGCCATGTGCACCTTGAGGCCTCGTGAAGTGTCGAACGCCCGCGGGCAAGAGGTCACGGGGCAGACCCAGGTGCCACGGGTCGACTGACTGAGATGACTGGCTGGTGCACCACCTGTGCCCCCTACTGTGCCAACCTGCTGTGCTTTAGCCACCCGGCGCTCCGCTCGTTGTTGTGAGCGTCGCTCCTCCGCCCTCCGTTGTTGTTGGAGGGCGACTGCCTCCAACTGCCCAGTAGCGTCCTTCACAAGCCTCCTCCACAGAGGCCGATCTTGACACCGCTGGTACCAGTCATCGGCAAGTCCACTCAGCTCCATGTCCTCCTGTACCACATCACTCCATCTCTTCTCTAGCACATCATACACAGGTTCACTCATCGTGTGCTGGCTTACTCGCACATCATACACTGACTCACTCATCATGCGCTAACACATCGTGCGCTGACTCACACATACACTCACGCAACCTAATACTAACTCAATCATCATACGCTGACTCGCACATCATACACTCACTCACGCTGCTGCTGACTCACTCACACATCATACACTGGGAGTGTCGTGCTGCCAGCTATGGCTGCAGGTTTTGTCATACGTGCTATGTATATCGTTTATTGTTAAATTTAAAATCACAGTTCCTATGATTACTGTTGCTTTATTTTGGTCTGGTTGTGGTGTAATAGTTTTCTGCAATGTAGATTAATATTTTGTTTGTTGCGGTTGCAACCGACTTAAGAGCCGCATAGCTCACAGGGCTATACCTAATAAATGAAACTTGAAACTTGAAACACCACACACAGCACACACACCACGGCGCCGTTTCGATCCCCTCTGTTGCACAGTCGGAGGCTCACGCAGCTCGCACTTGCAATGCAGCGACAGGGGGGACGAGGGTGGAGGGTGATGGATGTAGATGGATTTCGCCTCCTACTCCCCACTTTTGAGCACAAAACCATTCATGCGCGAGTTCATGGAGTGCGCACGGTGAATGGAGGCGGCAGGCTGATCGGCATAGCGTCTCATTGCATAGCTAGCGTCTCATCTGCGAGATAAACAACGCCGTAGTGACACGTTTGCGCATCTATATGATAATCCGTGGACGGTGTGCAATGTGCGCGTGTTTGTCTATGCGGAACGCACGGCAACTTTGGCGGCGTTCTTGTCTGTGCGGCCGAATCAAAGTCGCTCGCGCAGCGCGGACGCACGCAGCACAAAGCTACGCGAGTGCCGAGATGTGATTTCGTGTAGTACAATGAACGGACACAAACTCGAAGCGAAGGCCAAGACAATCGCGGGTTGATTAAGAGGCGTCTTTAGTACAGTACAAAACAGGTACAATTTGACGTTTTGAAGCACATGAATTTGGCTGCATCTCAAAACTATGTTTCAAACAACACGCAAACACGCATAGAAAAAGCACTGGGGCCTTTGTGCATTATTCAAAAGCCATCAGCAGCTCCTGAAGAACTGCATTTGGGGTGCCCTTGTCTGATATCACCATAAAAAGAAATGTGGGCAAATGTGATTCTCACAAGACTAGTAGAGCCGAGTGTTGTTGCGCACATGCCTGTGATACGGCGCTTTAGAGGTGAGGGTTACTGGATCACGAAGGGATTTGTGTTAAACTTCCGAATCTCCGGGATTGTGAGTTGGCCTGGAGATGTCGGTACAATAAGTGAGTGCATGAGTCCGTTGGAGTGGACTTGCTAGCTATCCCCTCTATTCATGATGGGATTTCTCTAGCAACTGCAATTTCAAATGGCTCCCTGTTCAATAAGAAATTAGCCAAGCACCATATTCTTAAAATGAGTCTTGAAACTCAATTAAACTTTCCTGAATAAAAAAACATGTTTTACATTCAGTCATACACATGTAGTGTTCGATTTCACTCGGACAACTTCTGTCTTTCTACGAACACCGCTTTATTTACAACTCTCAGCATGTCCTCCACATTCCACAATATCCAGGTCGCCACGGCTCGCTCGCCGTGCTTCACTCGACTCGCTCGCCACCTTTGTCTCTCCACTCCCCACGATTACTTCGCTTGCTCCGACATCAGTGACTCCGCACTCAGCAACTCCGCACACAGCGTCTTCGCACCCAGCGACTTCGCACACAGCGTCTTCAGCTCCGCTATCGCTACGCTCTCTCCACTACTGGCTATTCTCGTCTCCAGCTCCGCTATCGCTATGCTCTCTCCACTGCTAGCTACTTCTCTTCTTCAGCTCCGCTATCGTTACGCTCTCCCTACTGCTAGCTGCTCTCTTCAGCTCCGCTATCATTACGCTCTCTCTACTGCTAGCTGCTTCTCTTCTTTAGCTTCGCTCTACACTCTGTTTCCAAACTCCGTCTCCAACTCTGTCTCCAAACTCTGTTTCCAATTCTGTCTCCAAACTCTGTTTCCAATTCTGTCGCCAAACTCTGTCTCCAAACTCTGTCCCCCACTCTGTCTCCAAACTCTGTCCCCCACTCTGTCTCCAAACTCTCCTCCAAACTCCACGTCTTGCCTCGTCCAGCTCCCAACTCCAACTCCCGCTCCAATTGCCGACCCCCCAATTTATCCCCGCTCTCATTACGCCCCAATTAATTAGTCCGCGTCCCAACGGCACCCCGCGTGATACGTACACGTGTTTCTCGCCAGACTTCAAGACGCCTCTCCAGCCCCGGCAACAGCCCCAACCAATCACAGCCGTCCTTGGCTCTCCCAGCTTAATTGCCCCAACGTAACCTGCACTGTATTTGCCTTCGTTACAGGCTGACCCAAGATAACCCCAATGACTTTGCCTCCACAACAGGCTGACCCAACATAACCCGCACTGTCTCTGTTTCCATGCAATACACACCTTTCTACTCCACTACACACACACATACACATCTACACACACACATCACAAAACTTGACTAAATTAGGGTTTTTTGGATTTTAAAAAACATAAATATATGAACGTTTATGTGAGTGAGTGTATCCGCCAATCCTTGTTAATCTGGCAACAGCCAATTTTTTAAGCGGATGAAACAATAATGATTTTCAACTTTTTTTAATCACATCTCCATGCCGTGTTGGCCATGGAGTTTGTTTCACTATACTGTAACTTTCTGACTCGCCCCTACTGGACATCTGTGAAAAAGAGCTTCAGAGCTCATCGGATTTCTACAGGATAAATAAAGACTCTGATTCACCACACGAGTTCAGATACCACTCCCCACTCATGTAAGCCATGGCCAGGAATTGAACTTAGTTCACCGTGTTAATTGCATGGTGCTTGAGCAACTACTGTCACTTTCACCCACCCAGGCCAATGATGGCCGATGTGAAATATGAACAATTACAGAGACCTGGGAATTGTGATGTGACATTTACAGTACATTGCGAAGCTCTTTTTCATAAGCGACATAGGCACAAATGATAGCTCAGCGAAGTGGCCTATCATCACGTGGACATTTATAGCAGGCAATACTATGAACCCATGTTTCTAAATGTGGAGCGAAAAACCAAAGGACCCGGAGAAAAATCCACGCAACCATGGGGAGGACGCCTCCCGCGCCTCCGTCAAATCCCTAAGCGTGACCTGCATGGGCATGGCAGCTCTCTTCTTACCCAAGTCCATGCCCAACTGAGCTTCCATGGGGTGATCACTCTCCTTTCCCATACATGAGGTAAAACGGGGAGAATCCTGTTGAGGCGTAAGAGGCCATCCTATATGCGGCCAGAACACCGGGAATGTGCAATTCCCAGTTCGACTGCGCCTCGTTAACTCGTTGGCACAACATGGACGTTAGGGTCCTGTGCATGCCCTCCACCATCTCGTCCATCTGAGGATGGTAGGGCGAAGTCCTAATTTTTTTGTACCCAGGGAGTCGCACACCTCCCGTAACAATTCAGAAGAAAAATTTCGCCCCTGTTCTGTGAGAAGTTGTCACGGAGCCCCCTTATCCATTACGTGGCCGTGCAAAAACACATCCGCAATAGATGCAGCCAACTGGTCTGGCAGAGGCCATGCCGTCGGCCACCGGGAAAGGTATTCCAACCCGACCAGGAGAAATGTACTCTTTGGTTTTATTCGGTAAAGTCACGTAGGTAAAATAAAATAAAACAATTAAATCACGACGTTTTGGAGGTAACACAAGCTTCCGTCTTCAGGTGGAACAGTCACAGCAGAATATCTTGACACAGATATTCTGCTGTGACTGTTCCACCTGAAGACGGAAGCTTGTGTTGCCTCCAAAACTTCGTGATTTAATTGTTTTCTTTTAATTTATTTTACCTACATGACTTTACCGAATAAAACCAAAGAGCATGAATCCTTGCAGTCACGAAAGCTTCAAATCTAGAACAGGAGAAATGTGTTTCCCCTTTGAGTGGTGGGGAATGGCCCAAGAATGTCCAGTGCGACTAGCTCGTTGATTCGAGACAAAGTGATAGATTGAAACGGAGGCTGGGCCTGCCTCGACGGTGGCTTGCAACGTGCACAGTCAGTACAACCTTTTACCATGTGGTATATATCACCCATCATACCGGGCCAATATAAGTCACGCTTCAGCGTTACCAATGTTTTACGGACTCCGAGGTGCATTCATTTTTCATGGACCATCCGTGTGAGTTTACCCCACAGAGTAGTCGGCACCAAGATGCAATAACGCTGCAGCTCCTTGTCCAATCTCATTAAGAGTCCTTCGTGGAGGACTATAAGGGACATCCCTGCTGGCACTATTTTACTGCCTCTCGCACCAACGTGACGCAGCAATTTCAACAACGAGGCGTCCTCTATCAGCGTGCATGAGACCCAACGTGCCGTCACTATGCACATCCACCGCGAGTGGTGCTGCATCGACAGATGCTACTTACATCACCCGGCACCCATTGAGCACGCACACTGGTCACTCGGTGGTAAACGGGACAGCGCATTGCAGTTCCGCACACCCTTCCTGTAGGTGACCGTGAAAGAGTAGTCCCACACAATTTCTAACCAGCGGGACAGTTGGCCGGAAGGCTGGTCAATACGTAGGGAGCATTGGAGGGCCACGTGGTCCGTGGACACGACAAAGTCACGTCCGTAAAGATATGGCCTATATTGCTGCACAAAATTAACTATGGCCAGTAGTTCTCTGCGTGTCATGCAGTGGCGCTGCTCTGCGGGGGACAACACATGGCTCCCGTAGGTCACCACTCTCTCAGTGCCGTTCATGACCTTGGACAGCACAGCACCAATTCCAGTGTTGCTGGTGTCTGTGTCCAACACAAATGTCAAAGAGAAACCGCGGTTACGCTTTTCCGCCAGCAGCTAGCGCTATACCACTACACACGCAAACTCGAAATATACAGCAGCAGGCGTCAGGGTCGGAATCGAACCCACGACCTCCTGTATACCGGGCAGGGCAGTTAACATCTCGCCATCACAGCGCCCAAATACTGCAAGAACCCACAAGGCCTCTTCCTAAAAACCTTAGAAACGGCACACAATTGAAAGCTGAAATGTCCTGCGCAGCTGCAGCAGAATGACAATGTGGTGTTGCTCTTTAGCCCTGAATGATTTACATTTTTGGATGCGCATTCACTTAATGATTTCCACACCGCTGGCGGTCAGCCGAATACATAGTGGATTATTATATAATTATACATACTCGTAATATGTTTCTTATAATCGACAAAAGTGATAGGGTACAAAATTCGACAAAAACATAATATGATTAATTCTCTAGGCTCAGGGGTCCATGCAATTGATGTATGATGTGTTTTTACGTATTGAAAGCAGTTCGAAGCTCCCCTGCATTTGTTGGCAATATCATAATGTAGTGCCTTGATTCAATGCAAGAAAGATTCAGAAATGTTGTCACTTTTTACGATTTTGTTGGTTTTGTTGCTGTTTTTTACGCCCTGTTTGTAAAGTTATGTTTACGACAAAATAGTCAAAACTTCACCTTCGCTTATGATACTACTAGGACTTCTACAATTGTATTTACCAGGGAAAGCCCACTGAGTTATTAGCTATTTTTCAGAAGCTACCTGGCCACACATGATGGCTCATCGAAGTGACTTTATCATTACATGTGGGAATTTACAGTAGTATCCAAATAATCGAAAGACATGTTTTTAAATGTGGAAGCCAAAACCAGATGAACTCGGGAGAAAAAATCCATGCGGCCACCACAGAGAGAGATAACAAACGGACTCCAAATATACAAGCGGCATCGTCAGGGTCCGGGATCGAACCCACATCCTGCTATGTACCAAGTGGGAAATAGCATCTCACCATATAATTAACATAACATGAGCAGACATTGAAAACATTGATCTTACCCTCGCCTTGATAATGAATCAATACTAATCGATTAATAATTACACCCCCTAATGGGTATCATTAATTTAAACCAGATGAGAGCCCTTTAAGTCCAAAAGTCTCTTTTTTCATGGGAGACCTGATTCACAAAGCAAGTAAACATTTAAACAATTGATGACAACATCTTACACGTTATATCTGCACAAATATTAAGCAAAATAATATGAAACAATTTACATTTGTAGTGACTTAGCTCGGAGACGCTAAGACTTGGAGGCACTTCTTTTATGTAACCGAGGACGTTGGTACACATTCTTCTATCGCTCGCTTATACACAACGCTACATGGGTTGCTAGCCTACACAGAACACTACGTGGGTACACACTATTACTGTTGCTCGCCTACACACAACACTACGTGGGTACACACTATTACTGTTGCTCGCCTACACACAACACTACGTGGGTACACACTATTACTGTTGCTCGCCTACACACAACACTACGTGGGTACACACTATTACTGTTGCTCGCCTACACACAACACTACGTGGGTACACACTATTACTGTTGCTAGCCTACACACAACACTAGTCGTCTAACACTGACGGCGCTGTACCGAGACAGCCAACTACCGTCTAGCAGTGCAATATCGAGTGAAGACGACACCGATGATGGCGACGATCTTCAACAGCACAGTGCGGGATCCCACTCCATACGACAGCCCCGAGCTCTCGCTCAGGACCCCCTTTTATGCTCCCAGCGTGGCCTCGCTCTGCCCCGGCCACGCCCCCTCCCTGTAAGCTATTAGCGGGTTCCCGGGGCTTCCCCCACGTGCCCCTTCTGTAACCTTTCCCCCAGATATCCCCTCTGGTGTATCACGTGGCCTGCTGACGTCAGGGCTGCTGTAAGCTGCAGATCCCCTTCCCCGCCAACAGCTAGCGCTATGCTGCTACATCGCTAATTCTATGTCACGACACATTTACTGTAAGCACTAATTTATTGTTAGTCGTTTTAATCAAGTTATATTTAAATCAATACAACTTGATTTCCAGGGAGGTACATTTTCACGTTGAAACAGGGTACAGCGAACAGCTGTTACATTCATGAAATTACATAGCGACAAATCAAATATTTAATTTAAAAAAGGGGAATGCATATGTTTTTTAAATGCAGGTTGACATCCAATGTTATTCGTGTGCAGCGGGGATCCAAAACTCAAAACAATGCAATGTATTCTTAGTATGTGTACGTTTTCAGCCACACCACAGCCATTCCTTCTCTGCCCAATTACTCATTCGTTTGTCAAAACTGGCGACAGTGCATGCGTAGGAAGGCCACGCTGATGTAATTACCCTCTATCACGTTTTAATGGGGAGGTGAGGGTCAGAAAGACACCGAGATTTTTCACAGCCACCGTGGTGTTAAACAGGCGGCGTTGGGGCCACCGTGGAGTGTCTGTGTGTTCACATGGAGTAGTAATAAGAAGAAGAAACTCAGTTTTATACAGCGCAAATTCACGCATAGCCTCTGAAGCACTTTTCAGTAAAGCTTACGTTATGGAGAAAGCCTGTTTTAAGACGCGATTTAAAAAGTGTAACAGATTCAGATTCCCTGGTGGACCAAGGAGAAAGGGAATTCCACAACCGCGGAGCCTGGCCGCAATATCCTCTGTCTCCCAGAGAACAAAGTCTGCTGTCTGGAATAATGAACAGACCAGAATCAACAGACCTAAGTTTTCGCAGTCGAATATGAAACTTAAGCGGAACGGTAAGATATTCACCGTGTGTATGTGTACATGTGCACCTCGCTGCACATGAAGACCCACAGACTCCGTGATGCTAACGAAGCAAGGTGACATCACGGGGTGGTGCATTTATGGTTATTGCCAGTCGACGGAGACTAATGCGTCTTGCAGTAATGATGTAATAACGTACGTGTACAGTACACACGTTTGCCAATCCACTGCTGGATGAGGGCCTCCCCATGCCATGAAGGTCCACTGAGGTTATTTGGTCCAACTTCACGTTGGCCAGTGCGGGTTGTGAAGTCGGGGAGCATATAAATACTGTACAACAATGGAAATTGCAACACTGCCCTATGCTGCCCCCACATACGTAGCTCAGTGTAAATAAATTAAGTGTGTTTTGTCTCTCTCTCAAATGTAGCAATCTCTGGAAGAACGCAATCAAACCAGGTAGGGTGTTGACTGTTATGTTATCCGACTCTCTGTGTTGTATTGCATTAAATTTCTAAGTTTACTAGATTTGTTTTCTCATTCATTTGTGCCTGATGATGATTGCTTCTGTTGCAATCAAAACGTCGTATGCTATTATTTAATTTATTATTTTCTCTTTCTACGTGACTTTACCGAAAGGACCAAAGAGTAATCCCCCATACAGCTTTATAGACTCAGGATAAAAGCTGTTAGCGAGCACCAAAAGGGGCCGGCATGGTGCACGAGAGGGTATGTAAGAAGCACTACACCGGGCCGTCTTTGTCTCCCTGGTACTGATGTTTGCACACCATACCATGTGCAATTTGAATGCTGAGTTGACGTAAGGGAAGTCCAGTACAGGTTCAGACAGCACTTGTCACTGTGTTAGTCATGGTCGGGAATAGAACACGAACCGTGTTCGTGAACATGAGGCAGATTTGAAACACGGTAGGACCAATAATTCTGCCATGGCTGATCATTATACTGGTAGGAACGAAGTTGTAAACTGAGTGTACCAGCCTGCAATAGATGAATGTGTCCGTCCGTCCGTCCCCTTTCAATACTTTAACGAAGTGAAATCTCGTGCTGTTGGGTGTAAAATCAGCAATAGACAGCGCAGAGACTTGTCCTACCAGCCCACCCTGCAGGGACCTGTTTTTAATGCGGCTGGCTCACACAACATGTATTTCTCTAAGACGATGGTACTTTGCAAGCCTACTGGCTATCAACAAAGATTTGGATGGTGATAAGCTCAGCAATCATTGGAAATGTGTCATCAACCACTTTGGGGTCATGACTTGATTTGTGTTTTCTTGTCAACCTCCACCGTCAGCAGTTTGGGTGTGTGGAGCGAGCCGCAATTGATTTCCTGGCGGCCCTTTGATTGGTGTAGACCTACTGCCGGTGTCGGGGTTTTCCCCTACATTAACATAAGCTGCCCCGCCCATGCTGCTTACACACTTAGGCGACGCCCATCTCTAAACCTTTAAAAACAGTTTGCCTTTAGAGGCTAACCCCCCTTTTCCTGATGACGACCGTTTGTGCTGCGATCGAAACGTCGTAGTTTTTTGTTGTTATTCTTTTTTGTATTTACTGAAAGAACCAGAATAAGTCGATATTATAGACTCCCAGTGCGCTCACTCAAGTTAAGAACACTCAGTTCAATAACCATTGCTACAGTCTACATTATAGACTGCCAGTACTCACCAAACTTAATAACCAGGCTACAGTCTACATTATAGATTGCCAGTACACTCACTCCGATTAAGAACCAGGCTACAGTCTACATTAGTGGTTTTTGTTTTTTTATTTTAATTTTATTTTATTAACTTTATTGTTTATTATTATTTTTACATCTACGTGACTTTACCGAAAGAATCAAAGAATACGGATACGCAGTGTAGTGCGTTAACATCACCGCTCTCCACGACACACACAACCCACATTACACACGCACCACATATGTATATTACACACATCCATAGTAATATGCACACAACACACAGACACATTACAAATGCATACCCACTCACATACAAAACACACATCACACATCATCACACACTGCGCCCTCGCCATACATATACACACCACCCACGCACACATTCGCACAAACATACACACACGTACACCACCGACAAAGTGACCCCGTATAGCCTTAACAGACTGATGGGGCAAGTGCTGTTAACGAGCACCTGTGAAGGCCAGCACGGCACACGAGGAGATGGGTGGCCAAACACAATGCCCGGCTGCCTTTATCTCCCGAATAGCGATGTTTACACACTGCACCAGGTACTCATTTGAGACTGAGTCGACCAAGGGGAGGCCCAGGACTGGTTCAGATAATCGTCACTGGTGTTAGTGGCCATGAGCGAGAATCGAACCCAGGTCGCCGGGTTTGTAGTGCGGCGTGCCAATGGCTGCACAAAGATCCACCATATAGCCTAACTGTTGGGGCACATGCACGCATACGCACGCTTGCCCGGGTTCGCATGTGAGCACTTGCTCACACAAACACACACTGACGAGCGGCAATGCTACGTGCTTGCATGCAAACATGCAGAATGTAGCCATTGTCTTTTGTGTGTGCAATGCCTATACAGTACTCCAGCACTATTGAGGTGGGGTGAAGTATTCCACCAAAATGTGCCCTAGACTTATACAAATTTGACAGGCTATAGCAGGTAGGCGTGTTGGCTCTTCGGCTGATCTGTGCGATATCTTCGAGTGTGTATAATCGCTTTCTTTAATCCCATGCAAAAAATAATAAGAATACATTTGCCAAACATCATTGTACAAGACCTTGGTAGTTTGAGTCCTGAGACTCAGTGAGGCCTTTTTTGATAAAAGATAGAAAATCGTGTGTATGGTATTAATGGTTAAACTGTTGTGCATATGTGACACCTTGTCTGGTTTATTTGCAGGAGGAAGCACAAGAATGCAGCTCAAAGGTAAAAGGGTGTCTGCATGATGTGGCCCGTGCATTTGCAACCCATGAAGCAAATGCACATGGGCTATATTCTGTGATAAGTGATTAAAAAAAACATGTTATTGTATTTGAACATCTTGGTTCGTAAATGAGTATTATTTTTAATCATCGGTATATGCCCCCCCGCCGTCTATGTCCGTACAAGCGCACGAATAATATACCGCTGTCACGGTGTGTGTGCTCACCTGTTCTCCGCTGCTTTGCCTGCATTGTTGCTTCACTTACGTGCGTCGACCAGAGAGGTCCGTATCATTGAATTCACCAGGTGCGAGTCCGTTGAGACTTAAATTTTGTTGTAATGGGGACTCGCATAATCGTATGGGCGGGCACTTTTGATATTCAAATAAAACATGTATGCTTTGGCACCGTCACAAATTGACCTAAGCCGAGAATGACAGCAGCGGGCACGCTTGGCTAATTTCCTTTAGAAGCTGCTAAAGGAAGCACCGTTATCAAGGTACAACAACCGTTGTCACGGTGCAGGACCCTTTAATATGTTGGCATTCGCGACCAATGTTATCCATAATAAAGTTTTATTTCGGGTTAGATCGCGTAAATATAAATGTGTCATTAAACCCGCCACCACCCGACAATAGTAAATGTGGATTTGCTCTCCAACACGCCGGTGTGCTGACGTCGTCACTTAACGGCACGTTTTGTTTGAAAGTACCCGTGTGAAGGGAATTTGCCAAACATCCTAAAAGCAGGACTCTCTTGAAAAGAAGTCTTGAGACTCGGTGAAGTGTTCTTTAAAAAAAATTACGTTATATTGAAAAATAAGAATAGGTTTTACCCTTTCTTCCAATAAAACAGATGTTAACATGTTCAAACACCAAATAGACACCTTTTGCAAGGAATGAAGTCTGCATTAACTACACATACTTGTGGTGAACATGCAAACGAATATGCTCTGATCAATATAATTAATGTATCCATTGCCTTTGAAACGGATTGGCCTACACCAGAGATAGCCTCCGTTGTGGCCTGAAAAAAGGCCCCATGATACTGCACGTTATATATTGTTATACATTTATAAGACACCCTTAAGCAGTGCATCCCAGAGCACCGTGTTACATTGTTACACTTTTATAACCTGATGGCAATTTTATCTCTGCGTAGTTTGATATCAGCACAATGTGCTACTGCAGTTGCTAGTGGCCTCTTCGGTGGTATTTATTTGCATTTGAACATTTCATTAGAGCATAAAATAAATACCCGTGGTTAACAACAGTTATTGCTCATATGTCCGATTGTATAGTGTTTCCGAACTGTATGTTAATTCAATAAGTACATGCTTCAGTGGATTTTTTTTATTGTAATCTTACTTTTTTAAGTGTTTTGTCTGTACACATCATGCTTATCTTGTTGCGTTGTTCAGCATCATGAACACAATCAAAACACAAATCCAAAATGTTTTAGGATTCTATAATTCACATTGTGCCGAAGTGTGGCGATGTGTAGGAATCAGTACGTAATTACACAACCCACGTTGTAGTTAGCAGCAAGCGTTGCGTGGCATAGTTGATTTGAAGTGATTTCGTGCTTTTGTCAGCACGATTGCCAATTTATTTAATTGCTGTGAGTGTTGGTTGTGTGCGAACGTGCTACCAGAAAACATTTCACCCACTGCTTTTCGACAGAAATGGTCAAAGCAGTAGGAATAGCGATAATTGTCGGTGAAACTCCGCTTCTGCTGACAGATTAATTAACCTTATTTTCCAATTATTTCTGGCATGTACCAGGGCTCAATTTGGTTAGGACTGCTCTGAAACTATTTCCCTGTTCAACTCCGCCTGTCTGCAACCCCCTTCCCCAAATGTCCAGGTGGGATAGAGTAAGGGGAGACAGGGGGATCATTTCCCTCCGGTCGCACTTCACTACACACACAAAGTGCTTGCCACAAGTGAACCACGACACCTCGCTGATCTCGTCAAGGAGCTTAAACCATCACACAAACTCCGGTCATCCTCGCAGCAGCGGGTTTTGGCTCGCGATCGGACAAAGACGGTCACCGCATCGCACACTTTCAGATGCGCTTCTGCGGCCGTCTGGAACGCTCTTAGTTAACTCCCTCGCCTGGTATACAGGAGGTCGTGGGTGTCATCCTGATCCTGACGTCAATATATTTGGAGTTCGCATGTTCTCCCTGTGGTCGCATAGATGTTTCTCCAGGTCCTCCAGGTTCTCCCTCCACATTTAGAAACATGCGTTGAGGGTATTTGGCTGCTATAAATGTCCACATTATACTTTAAGTCAGTGGGCCTTACCTGGTAAAATAAAATAGTTTATATATATATTAGGAAGCCATCGGAGCCATAGATTGAAAACTGATTTTCGTGTTTCGTTTGTTGTCCTTCCGCCACACCTCCGATCAGGGCGGTTAGCTATGTACGGTGCGAAAGAAGTTCAACATACATAGACGATGATAGAAATGCTAATGATTTTGTTTGGGCAGTGCTCCAGAAGTGGGAGTATCTCAGAGCGATTTACTCGCAATAAGTAACTTCCGTCACATCTCATCTCAAACATTTTTTTAAGGCAGCTGACTCAGCAGCTGACCTGCGAGCAGGCACATTAGTTCTCCAGTAGGGGCCGATCATTTTCTATGTGTAGTGGGTTCAATTGAGGCGCACACTCAACTTGGAGGCTACACTATTAACGCATGACAACCAACGTGAACATTATGTACAGGGTGCTGACCACCGTTCCTAATCTCACTAATACTCGGGGAGTACTACACAGCGTGACCAGGGCAGGTGACGGGTTGCCTGGTCACGGACGACGATCGGAGACTCGAGGACCGCTGATGGCGTCTTTAGCCCAGGGTTGAACAGCCCAGCTCTCTGTTCGCACCCCGCTGAAAAATCCCGTGGAGTGGCCGGCTCCGTCCCAGGCCACGCCACCCTTCTCGATCCTTCGGGAAGATACGGGCCCCCAACCACGTGACCCCCAAGCTCTCCCCTGGGGCTCCTAGTCCCCCTTTGTCTGGTCACGTGTTCTGTTGGGTTCACGCAGAGTGTCACGGCCTGACATAACCTCCGTGACACCCGCCTACAACACCCATACCGAGCCAACACAGTAGTGACGTCATATGTCCCAACGCTCGCTCAGTCTCGACACAATAGTGACGTCGTATGTCACTACATATGGGTAATCCAAATTTGAGTAATTCAAATCATCATCATTATTATCATCTGCATGCCTCAGGAGCAGCAGTAGTATAATGTTTCCCCTGCATTTGAAGAAGCACTGTTACTTGGTGTTTACAGCAGGCATTGAAGATGCACCATGTAGTATTTTTTTTTTTGGAAACGGCTGGCCGATGCTATTCAGGGATTGCTTTGGTTGGAATTCGTTTCATGCGTGGTGTAATGTGTGCACCTTTGTATATTTCTATACCGGAAGAATAACGTAATGCACCTCTGGTCATTTTCTGCTGCCCTTGCACGAGCTTATCTAAAGTGCCACCAAATGCACAGCTGCACTGGCAGTTTCTGCTCTGCATATTGCGTGGAGGCTGTCACTGGATGGCCGTCTCTCTCTCTCTCTCTGTTTCAGCTGCGCTCGCTTATAGCAATGACGCTGCATCCATCAAAGCCCTGCCCCCCCAAGAACACGCTGCCGAGCATGGATTTGGACGCGCGTTGATGAGTGCCTGCACGGAGGATTGCTAGATCCCGGAGCAATATTCGTCTCGCGATTTTACGAGACGGCATGTGCACGACTGCCATTACGACGAGCATTCTTCTCATCAAGCCATCCGTCTGGAATGATGGCAATTTCGCCGTGTGATAGTGTTACAGTTGAAGCTCCTTTTGAATTTTTTGTTTTGCTGCCCGTCAGATCAATTTGGCTGAGTATACTAGAACCCCTGTGACGAATTATTCTACAGTTTCCACGTGCGTAGACACCAACAATAAGAACTTTATTTTTGTTATTTAAAGCTTTCGTGACTGCAGGGATTCATATTCTCGGTTCTTTCGGTAAAGTCACGTAGGAGGGAAACAATAAAATAATAAAAATATAAAACAATAAAATTATCACGACGTTTCGACTGCAACACAAGCAATCATCATCAGGTGTTAAAACCACAGCAAGAAAATTTGAAAAAAAGTGGCGGTTATTTTTAACGTTAGCCACTTTAACGTTAGCCACTTTTTAATTTTCTTGCTGTGGTTTTCACACCTGATGATGAATGCTTGTGTTGCCGTCGAAACGTCGTGAGAATTTTTTTTTATATTTGTATTATTTTATTGTTTCCCTTCTACGTGACTTTACCGAAAGAACCAAGAATAATAACTTTACTTCCACTGTCATTACCATCACCGGGCACAACTGCAATCTCCAGCTAAACGTTGTATATAATTGTCACATTTTCGCTTGCTTTTTACTTCAACGCTTTTTCCGGGAAACAATATCAATGGCGAAGTTTTGTGCGGGTGGCAGCTTGATTTGTTTGGCTGTGTTGGGTGGTGGAGGGTGCATAGCTCTCACTGTTATTACATAACTATACGAGCTAACCCAAACATAAATTTTTGAATCACCAGCTCATCACTCAGCCAGCTGTGTTGGTTCGTCTCGCGACCGCGTACAGGTGAGCTGGTTATCGACCAGGAAGATCGCTAATTGACTCTATAATGGCCTTGGACAGGTCGGCGTGTCGAGCCAGTGTTGTCTGATACACTAGTGGGCGTGCGAGTCTGTGTGCGTACTTGCGTTTGCCCGACTGAGCGTTTAATGATCGGCAGTGCAACGGTTAACACACTTCGCTACGAACCTAGCCACCCGAGTTTGATTTCCGCTGAAGGCCAACATCAGCAATAATTATCTGCATCGGTTTTGTGCCTCATCTAGGTCGATTCAGCCTCAAATGAGTACCTGGTGCGTTGTGTGTAAAACATCTGGGGAGACAAAGGCGGCCGGGCGTGGTGCTGGCCACCCACCCCCTCGTGTGCCGTGCCAACCTTCATAGGTGCCCGCTAACAGCACGTGTCCCTACAGTCTGTTAAGTTTATACGAGCGATCTTTGTGGCGTTTGCCTGACTATGCGTTAATGACGAAATACATTATAAATCAGAAATTTCCCTTCCTTTCTATGTTTGCGTAGTGACTGCAATGCAAATACAATGATATGCACGAGTGTTATTATTGTTTTATTATATTTTGTATTGTCTTCAGCCAATAAATAATGTTTTATTTAACATGATTATCTCAATGGGATGCATTATTTAGTAATAATGTCACAACATAGATGAGGGTAGCAGTAGTTAAGTACGGGCTGTTTTTAATTGCAATAATTTGGTCGCAACTATATATTTAAACAAAATTTGGGTTGCACGTTTACATTCTGGTTGAGTGCCTCCCTACACTGTGAAATTTGTGGGCCTTATTTGACCATACTTCACCACGCGGGGAATTTGTGTTGGTGAACGCGGGGTGCATAGGCGTTGGGTCATACGACAGAGCTACAAAGGATTGTGCTGCATTGCCCTCTGCAGGCAATCATAACCGCGCAGCAGCCGACAACACCTGACTTGCGCATGGTTGGTCGCCCATGTAGGGATTCTACAGACTCGATCTTGTTTCATGCTCGAGGTATGACGAGATCGGGCACATCCTGAGTGAACTGGGCACCGCGGTGGAAAGATGGGAACTATCTCGCCTGGTATATGGCAGGTAGTGGGTTTGACCCCGACCCTGACCCATGTATATTTGGAGTTTGCATGTTCTCTCTGTGGTTGCGTGGATTTTTATGCGGGTCCTCTGGTTTTCCCTCCACATTTAGAAACATGCGTTTAGAATATTTGATTGCTATACATTTACACATTATGCTGTAAGTCAGTGGGCCTTACCTGGTAAAATAAAATAGTTTATATAATACGCCACTTCGTTGCGCTAACATTTGTGGCCAGGTCGCTTCTGAAAAAGAGCTACATAGCTCAGTGGGGCCTTACCAGGCAAAATAAAATAAAACGTTTTAGCTGTTTCAGTTTATATTTGGTCAGAGGTAAAACAATAGGATTCTTTCTAAGTTTGAGAAGTGTGCTGCTGCTGCTGCTGCTGCTTCACATGCAGATGGCACGCTCGCCTTAGTAAAAAAAAGTAAAAAAAATCACCAACGTGAGCGATGACTGTGTTGGGCTTTGCCCTGGCACCCGCACAGCAGCTTGTAACACCGCAAGTGGGCCGGGGTCACGGGTGTGTGTCGGTATGACGCACGGCGCCCCCGCGGCGGTGTCTGTCCCGCGCCGCGGGCCTCCGTAAACACTTTAGCGGGCTCCGGGCGAAGGAAAAGTAAATGATTATCTCGGGGAGTCCATCTGTCATTCACCCTCCGCGGTTGCTGGGGAACACGCGGAATAATGCCACGCGCAGCCTCTTATCATCTTTCGGCACCTGACAGGGAGGCGCGTCGCACTCCGTTGCCTTTGGCGACTGCCTGCGCTCATTGTGTTGTCTCAGAACAGCGAAATCTATTAGAAGTGGGTGGGTGGGTGGGTGACCCAGAAGGGTAATAACTCTGTCGGCCGAGTATTGCTGACAACCTGGGTACAAATCGGGGGTGTCGGTCACCCGTGATTCAACAGCGTCAGTCACAGTCAATCCGCTGCTGGATGAAAGGTCTCCCCCACACTGCAGCCCTCTCCAATGACCCTGCGATGTAATAGTCCACCGAGCATTTGTACACTCCCATTTCCACGGTGGTCATTCTCTCGACCGGGGTTCCTTTCCTTGGCTGCCACTCTGTCAATATCCCTAACTGTCGGCTATCATCGCTACTGTGTCACGTGTCCTGCTCAAGCCCACTAATTTCCCTTAACAATTCTAATGTTATGCTTCACCTATGTTTTACAATCCACGAGTTCCTCTACACGACAGTGCTCCTCGGTTTAGAAAAGGGGGGTGATTGGGCTCGCTCCCACACCGAGTGGGGTCCACGAGCAAGATATTTATATATTTTTTTTATATGGGAAGGGATGTTGTTGAGTTTTTTTCTCATGGGATGTGCATCTTCTTGCACAGAAGTTGTTTTCGTGTCGCTAAATGTTTCCTCTTGAAGAAACATGTTCGCAATTTTAACTGGACAAGAGCGTTATAATCCAGCATTAGTTTCCAACGAGACACCAAACTAATTTATGCAAAACTTGCGGGGATCCTGCCATTTCCTCACATTTATTAAGCCGGCTAAATTAGAACTCTGAGAATATTAAACAAAAAAAATACATATCAGCATGACTGCCATTCGACAACACTTTGCTCATGCAAGACGAGTGGGAAAGTGGGCCCACCGAATGTGTGGACCAGGGGTCAGGGATCTCAGAGGTAGCTCTATGAAATGTCCGCTTCTGTGGGCCGTTCTCTAACACGAAGGTTCGCGCTGCTCTGCGAGAGATAGCACCATCAGGATAAAACTGGGGTGGGCTTGGGGGGGGGGAGATATAACAAATAAAACAGATCCATAATAGAGGGGGTTTTTTTGGGTTAAAACCCGCCACCACCCGACACAGCCAGATTGTAAATGCTGTGGCTTGGCTCTGCAACACACCGGTGTGCTGTACTAGTGTCGTGCTTAAAGACATACACAGTACGTGAGTTGAGGCGAGTCTTTTATTTACACTTCCCTTACGGGACGGGTTCTAGAATTGGTGTAAACGTAACTACCCCTGTTGAACACTGTGTAACACTTTGTAACAATATGTAACACTACGTAACCCCGATACACACGAGGCTATTGAAGATCCCAACCCGACGACGTGACCCGACCCACCCCGTGTTACCCACAATGACGACCCTTTACCGTATCCACGCTGTCCTTTTATCCCCCTAGCGGGGCCTTCCCCCCGCCGTCTGGCTACGCCCTCCTTCTGGCACTCCGCAGCCGGCTCGCTCCCTTCATTACCCGAATGACGGGATGTGCCGGAGTTTCACTAGGCTCGCTCCCCTGCTTACCCGACTGACGGGATGTTCCGGCATTACACTAGTGACGCATTGGCCACGTTCTGTTTACGTGATGGCGGGTTTTAACGACACATTTATATATTTACGCGATGTAACCCAAAGCACCTCTTATGAATGATATTGGTCGCGAAAGCCTACGTATTAAACTAAATAAAACAGATATTTGTATCAGTCTTAACGAAGTACACGATGACACCTGTGGTCACAATAGGCATCATTGACATTCGGCGAGGCGTTTAAAATGAGCTCGAGAGATTGCAAGCGTGAACATTGGCCTCAAGGTGGCTTTCCAAATGGTGTAGTGAGTGTTGGCACGAGACGTATTAGGCTCACCGCTGTGAACCGGCTGCTCATTCGCCGTGTGTACGGGAAGGCAGCCAAGGATGGGGCGGTCACGTGCCCCCGCCCACTCATCGCTCCTTTGCCACAGACAGCCGCAGTGACGAGATGTTAACTGCCTCGCCTGGCATACAGGAGATCGTGGGTTCGATCCCGACCCTCAGGCCTGCTGTATATTTAGAGTTTGCACGTTCTCTTCTGTGGTCACCGTGGCTTTTTGTCCGGGTCCTCAGGTTTTTTTCCTCCACATTTAGATTATTTGGCTGCTATAAATTCCACGTGATAAGCCACTTCGTTGAGCTATCGTTTGTGGCGGCCAGGTCGCTTCTTAAAAAAGAGCTATATAGCTCAGTGGGCCTTACCTGGTAAAATTTAAAAAATAATAGTTTAAAAATAGTTTCGTTTAAGGTGTCCTCGGCTCACACCACAGGGTGGTTCTCCGCCGTCGGTGATTCCCGAGTGTTGGAGCACAAGGTGCGCGCACAATTACGCTGTGCCCCTCGGCTACGTGACAACGTGTCCCGCACTTTCTAACTTGCCTCACCAACTTCAAAACTGTGCCCGCATGCATCTTCGGCGAACAGCCAATTGGAAGTAGCCCTCTGATATGTTTAAAACTAAACTGTAAACTAGTTTTACATTTACAACATGGGACCTCCTTTGCCAGACTAACACCTTTTGAGACGAGGCTCAAAAGAAAGCTGTCTCTGGTGTGGACCAATCAGTTTCAAGGACAATGCATATATTATCAGAGTGTGTTTTTTGTTTGCATTCTGACCACAAGCATTGTGGTTAATGCAGACATGATTCCTTGTAAAAAGGTTTCAGTTTGGTGTTTTAACATATTAACACCTGTTTTGTTGCCAGAAAAAGGGGAAAAACCTATTATCATATGTTGGTACTGGCAATGATGTAGATGCTCACCCCGAGCTCTCATTACTCTGATAGTGGCATTGTCTTTGGGCTGTACGCCTTTTGGTGTCTTCTGGTCTAACACCGTTTGAGACGAGGCTCAAAAGAAAGCTGTCTCTGGTGTGGACCAATCAGTTTCAAGGACAATGAATATATTATCAGAGGTTTTTTTTTTAATTCTGAGCACAAGCATTGTGGTTAATGCAGACATGATTCCTTGTAAAAGGTTTCAGTTTTGTTGCCAGAAAAAAAAGGGGAAAACCCCTATTATTACATTTTGGTACTGGCAAAGGAGGTCTAATGATGAAGTTTTACATTTGCTTACCAGTTTTTGGTTCCAAGTGCTGGGAGCTTATTTAAGAGCCTGACAATGGAAGAAGTTCTCATAGGTGAGCTGTAGAGAAAAAGTGTGAAAAGCCAAGCAGTGGTGCTGGTTGAAAATGTGTTTCTGTATTCATAATATATAAATACAACAGTAATGGGTGTGGCATGTGTGTATATATAGCGTACTGCATATACCGTATTTGTCAGAAAGCTAAATTTAATTGACATTTCAGGTTATTGGTTCTCTGTCACGGTTAACATAGTAACGTCTGAAACATTTAAACATTATTGGAAAAAACGTTTCAACATTAAATCGCAAGCTGCAATTCATTTCCTTTACGGAACTCGGATTCAGGGAGAGGTCCAGGGTATATTTAGAGAGGCTGCAATGAAACGCAATCACGGAGAAGTAACGCAATCAGGCGCTGATGCTCTTTGCGGGGCTTCGTGAAACGTGCACGATCGCCCCGTGAAGTTTGCTAGAAGACCGTTCTTCGTCTTTAACGAGCCGGCGGTTTATTTTGAAGGACGAAACAGTGAACACATGCCCCTGCTATTATATCCCGAACACGTCTGGCAGTGTGTGTACACCATGCGTGCAAGGAATTTCATACAAGACCTCTGCTTCAAAAGCTCAGCGGATTTGTTGTGTTTTTTTTACGTTGCCTTTCGATCGGGAAATTTAACAAAAATGACAACGTTGCACCGCAGCATGCCAGACTGCAGGCATGGCAACGCGGTGCATTGATTCATCGATTAAAATCAATCCGTGCGCTCGTGGGTACGCGCGTTGAATCTCGCGTGCGCGAGATGCCGAACGTGTTCCGTTTGCGTAAATCGCACGCAAATCATCTGCGCATGCAAATTTCGGTAATTGGGAATATTAATGACAAGAACAAAACCCTCACGCGAGATAAAAAAAAACACAAAACAAACAAAAACGAAGTGAAGATAATCCTCGAATTGAAATTCGACTCCCCGCACCCCCCCCCCCCCCTCTCAAAACAAATGTGTAGCAATTTATCAAATGGCTCTTGGGGACTGTGGCCCGGGGAGGGACTGATAGTGATGAACCGTTACCTGTCGACCTGACATCATATCGGGTCTCAGTGTTATGCAAATACCTTGTCTCTGGAGACAGCGGTTGCCAGGATGATGCGAGATTGTGCGTATTGTTTTTTTCTTTAAGATCCATCAATATTCCTTTCATCCCATCTCCTCCCAGCTTTGAAGCCGAAATAAATTAACAAACCTGAAGTGTCACTCAGGAGGGACAAAATGATTCACAGTGGCTTATCGTAGCAGCGTGCGCGTCAGATGCCTCTGCGGTGTACGAAGCCCTGGCATCGGCGATGACTACAGCTCGATAATGCGGTCGACCACTGCTGCAGGATTTGTCAACACTGCTCAATTTCCCCCGTTGTCCGAATATTATTTAACCCGCCATTCATATATGTATGCATGTATGTTGAACTTCTTTCGCAACGTACGTAGCCAACCGTGCTAATCAGACGTGCGTGATATATATGTGTGTGTGTGTATGTATGCACATATTGTCCACTCGTTTTTATGTGTATACTGTATACGTGTACGGCCCTTTTGTCAATCCACTGCTGGATGAGAGCCTTCCCACACTGTGAGTTGCGGGAGTTATTTTGACTATACTTTACCATATTAGTCAGGGTGGGTTGTGAAGGTGAGGAACAAAGCTTTATGCTGTTCGGTACAAATGTAAGATTGGAGATTTTTTTTCTATATATATAGCTCTGTAGTTGACCTCAAGTTGAGGCAAATGTTTAAAGGACATTATTCTATTTTTTTTTATCCAGTGTAGAAACTGTTTGTGGCTGCAGCCCATTGAGAACTCAAGTTTGGTTAGTTATCAATCACTCAGTCACGACCTCAATCCGATATATGTTTGGCCGGTGTTATGGCTTAGCGGTAGCACATTTGACGCATGTTGCAGAGGTCCACAGTTCAAATCCAGCATTTCGATACTATGGGTGTATTTACCGTGGCCATACTATGCGCCATCTGCTTCAAAGTGGATGTTAAAGATCCCATGTTGTCCTTTGCTAGAGTAGGCCATTGTGTTTGTGGCGTCATGGTTAAAATTTGCCAAATTAGAAAAATGTAACTGCAAATGACTAAATTGGAATATACATCACAATCATCGCCCCCGGCCCCCCGACTGCAAAACACTTGTCAGGTCTACCTGGGTAAACAAAATAATGTAAGAATAACAATGTCCTGTACGTGTATGCAGTGAGTTTATTACGGCTCGCGCTGCTTTTTGACATTGTGCAGTCATTACATTCAGAGCGTGTTCACCACCATCTGGGTCAGCGCTAAGACATTTGAGCGATTGATTTACTAAACGAAACTTTTTATTTACCAGGAAACCCCCACGAGGCTCTTTTTCAGAAGCAACCTGGCCACAAATGGCAGCTCAACGAAGTGGCTTATCACGTGGAAATGTGTCACAGCCAAATACTCGAGACACATGTTTCTAAATTAGCAGGGAAAAAACACTCGAGGACCCAGAGAAAAATCCACACGACCACGGGGAGAACATGCAAACTCCAAATAAACAAGCGTCCTGAATCTGGATTGAAGCTACGATCTCCTGCGGGCCAGGCGAGGTAGTTAACGTCTCACCACTGCGGCGCTCCAATGCGATCGTAATGCAAACAAATATCATCCCAGACAATTTTGCGCAGCCTCAATAATGGCACGGTATTTATTTCCCAAATGAATCCGCCGCCACCTTTTCCTTCCGCCATTTTTGTGCAAACAATGTCTTTAATCATTCGTGGGCGGTATAAATGATTGCATTTGCTGAAACTTTGGTGAACTAATTAATGCACTGTACAGCCATTTGCTCGGCTCTACGTGTGTGTGACCATTCCAGCTTACGATCTCAAAGTGCACCTAGCCTGGCACAAGCGCCGTAGTGGCGCCACTGCCACCTAGTGGCGAATGGCGGCTGTTGGATGCATTCGATCTCAATCTTCACGCCATGTTGGCACTCCCCTCTGTCACGTGGGAGGTGTTGATCAACAAGCACGTGCAGCGGAGTCACGACTCAACCTGCATAGATGTTGATGATGATGATTCAGTGGGCATGAAAACAAGCACCGTGGGAAACCACGTGTCTCTCACCAAGGCAGCGATGTGCTCGCTCTTGATTGCCGTGTTCGTTTCGCATGTGCGGATCTGTGAACTCAGGGCACGCTCCCGGACATGCCCATGCAGTACAAGCTTTACGTTCCCACTTCAGGCGTGACTAGTGGCCGCTTTTTCTCATTGGCGTTTGTCACGGTATCTCTGACTGTGTTGGTAAAAAAAAAATCGGCGTTCGAATGAAACCGTGGCAGATCAATTTACCGCGGGTGTTTCGCTGCTGTCCATGCGGGAGTTATTTTGTGGCCGATTATCCCTCCATGCTGGCGTTTCTGCCGCCGCAAAAAAAATCTGCAGGCGGGATTATTTATAGACACAATCAAATGCTCCTGACTTAATTTTCCAAAACTCAGACTATGCAATTATAGGTCATTAGTGGTACAATTCAGAAGGCATTGCATAAGTGGATTCTGTATTTGCATTTTTTATTTTTTTAAACTCGGCGCCTCTTAATATTTTTGTACAAACCTATATTTTGAGTTTCATGTCTGTTAAAATGAGCTATGTTATTGACTCTTATCATTGGTTATCATAGTGAGGTATTTAGAACAAGGTGGTTATATTTAATATGTATATATATTTTACCGGTGTGATGAAGCATTGCAAAGCAACCCAATCACCCGCACGGCGTTGAGAGGGCTTCATCCAGCAGTGGATTCGCAAAAGGGCTTCATGCGTACAGTTATTCATCAATTTAACAATAAATATAATTTTAACACGTAGGCTTTCGCGACCAATATCATCCATAAGAGTTTTTTTTGGGTTAGATTGCATAGTTTTGCACAGAACATCAACATTATCAAAATCAATTGAATATCCTTGTTGGCACGCGTATTCTGCAACTGCTGACAGTTGTATTTGGGAGAATTTCATATTTATCTGATGTTCTTTTAGTCTCGTGCTGATCATTCGTCCTGTTTGCCCAACATAACATTTTCCACACGTGCAGTTAATTCTGTACGCACCTTCTGTTGATAGCTTCGGTAATGCATCTTTTGTACCAGATAATAATTTCTGTATTTTATGTACCGTGCCAAATCTGACTCGGATATTTTGTTTTTCCAAACATCTGGCTAGTTTATCAGTTACTCCCGTAATGTACGATATTTTGATCGTTTTAATTACTTGAGCAGTTTCACTGCTCGTTTTATTTGATTTGGTTTTGGCGTTCAATGCCCTGTTGATTTGTGCATCATTGTAACCGTTCATTGCAGCACTTCTTTAACATGTTGAATTTCACTTCTCAGACTGTCACCATCTGACACTATTAAATATTAAATACTCCCAAATACAACTGTCAGCAGTAGCAGAACACGCTTGCCAACATGGGCACTCAATTGATTTTGATGATGTTGAGGTTCTGTGCAAAACGAGCTACTACTGGCCAAGACTAATTGAATAGTCTATCAAAATTGAAAGAAATAAGCATAATTTTAACCGTTCGGATAGCTACCACCTTAGTGCTGCGTGGTAGCGAATAATCAAATAATACATTATTTAAATGCATGTCTATAAAGGGCACCATACTTCAATAGGGATTACCGTTGACACGGCTATTTGAATACACACAATAGAAAGGAAGGACGACATGAAACGGCACGCATAATGCACATGCATAATGTACGTTGACTCATTAACACCCCTTCCCCCCCGACTTTGCACAAGGGCGCAGAAGTGTGGTCACCACATCTACGCCTCTATATCAGGAACGAAACACACTTCTCCACAAATATGGCTATCGCCTGATGAAGCTAGTTTAACACGTAGGCTTTCGCGACCAATATTATTCATAATAAAGGTTTTTGGGTGAGATCGCGTTATTTATAAATGTGTCATAACCCTCCACCACCCGACACGGCCAATCAGCAAAAAAGTGTCACGTTGACAAAAGACAAATATTGATTTAAAGCTTTCGTGACTGCAGGGATTCATATTCTTGGTTCTTTCGGTAAAGTCACGTAGAAGGGAAACAATAAAAGAATATTGTTTTATAGTTTTATTATTTTATGTTTCCCTTCTACGTGACTTTACCAAAAGAACCAAGAATATAAAAGACAAATAGTTCACTACTTTAGCCCACCGGTGTGTTGAAGAGTGAATCCACAACATTTACAGTTTGAGTACGATGTTTCGCTTGTAATTACATCCGGCATCATCGGGCAATTCGCCAGAATGGTAAAGCCCTCCACTTGCTCCCGGTCTTAAATAGAGCAGCAGGGTGACGTCATCATTTAACTCATTCAGGTGCAGTGATTTGAGGCGGAGGGAGGGGTATTGTAATTATATAATCGATTCGTAATCAGTCAATAGTTATGATTAGTAATTAGTTGTAGATTAGTAATTAGTTGTAATGTTTGTTATTGTGATTATATGCTAAGTTAGTAATCCGTTAATTAGTATGTGTTTCCCCTATAAGGAATTGTAATATATATTATTTAATAATACGCTTACAAGCCGCACTAAGCCTGTAGCTGTCAGAGCGATAAAAGTTATTTCTATTTCTCTCGATTTCAATGGATTCTCTAATTAGTCTTTGCCAGTAATAATAAGTTTTACACAACACTTCAACGTTATCAAAATCAATTGAGTGTCCTTGTTGACAAGCATGCCCTGCCACTGCCGACAGTTGTGTATGAGATAATTTAATATTTCTTTGATGAAGCTAGTTGTAATTACTGGTGAAACGTCGTACTCAGATTGTAAATTTCGTGGCTTGGCTCTCCAACGCACCGGTGTGCTGTACTAGTGGCGAATTGGCCACGTTCTGTTTACGTGACAACCCTTACTAGTTGGCTGTGTCGGGTGGTGGCGAGTTTTAACGACACATTTGTATATTTACGCGATCTAACCCACAAAAAAACCTCTATTGTGAATAAATATAATTTACAGCTCTTCATCAATCAACAGCTGGGTGATGGGCTTCCCTGTCTGAGTAGTTGATGGACCATACTTGGCCAGGCTGGTTAGTGCAGGTTGTTTGAAGGCGAATGAGTAGTGCAGGACTGGATCAGGTATCACCCCCCCCCCCCCAGCCAAGAATCAAACTCGGACCGCTGGTTTCATAGCTTAGTGTGCCAACACTACCCCAGCTGGTGAGACCAAGGGTCAAACTAAGACAAAGTCAGGCATTAACTTCTTAAAATTTCAATGTTTACGATTCCCATATACGAAACATAATTTCGGAATGTATCGTCTCGTAGGAAATACTGCGCATTACGATTTTGAATCCCGTGTGCTACACGGTGTTCGACGCTAATGCGCGGTTATTTGTGCCATGCACTGACAATGTTCACAAGCCGACTAATTGTGAACATTGTCACTTGAATGAGTCTGGTGGAGGCGTTGCGCATACTTCATTACTGGCCTGAGCCCCGTGGCGTGTCGTGAGGTTTCTTTAATTGGAGTACCTGTGCTAGCGCCGTCGGCCGTAGCAAAGCGGATATATTTTTTTTTGCAAAACGTTAGGTTATAATTAAACAGTTGGCTTGCGCGAGGCGCTCTGACGAAACCGTTGCGTTTAATGGAGGCGCAGAGGTTGTGTACATGACTCCGAGTGGTGGTGGTGGTGGTGTGCACGTTTGTAAGACGGTGATGCGTGCGTGTGTGCGTGTTTGCAGAACCAGGTCGTTTGCAAGCGTGCACTTGCTACCGGATGTTAGCATTACAGACTCTAAACGCCTTGGAACACTGGGACACACGCCATTAAGATTGATTTTTACCCGGGGGCGAGATTTCTTTGCTGCTCACTGCACTGGGGCTGCTGTCTGCTTTTGCGAGTGAAATCGTTTGCGATGTTAATGCTCTTCATGTTTCTTAGGAATATACCTCTACTTGGGAATTTAGACTTAATCTGCAGGCAGGCAGGCAGATAGACATTTTACGCCACGCTATTTTTGGTCATTCAGGAGCACAAATTTTAATACAATATTTCAGAAGAAACGAATATTATTAAACGCATTTTGGAAGTGAGCTCTCTGCTTCAGTAGGCTCGCCCACGCTCTCCTTGAAGCAGGTGGCTGTCACTGTTGGCCATGTGCTGCTCCACATTCACATGCAGCACTTTTTTTTTTGTCCGACTGCGTGCAATGAAAGCAACACACTTCTGGGCAAGAATGCAGGACGCGTGTTTCCCGATGTTCTTAAGCCTTAACGTCGGATGAATTTAGTGGTCGTACATATGCAAAATACACATTACACGTCATGGAAGCATGAATTTAGAATTGTATATATGTATAAATGCCCATTCATTGCACGGGGTCCAGGAGGGGTTCATTATGATTGGGAATACTGGTAATTAATGGTATTCAGGAAGTGATATATGACTTGAGGCCTTTGCCCCAGGTAAACAAAATCCATTGCTAAAAATTGTCACCGTGGTAATCTTATCGGGTTTTAGCTGTATATAATCTATCGTTCCATTCTGTAATATTTTTATTTGAAAGTTGGGAATTGTTTTTTTTTAAGAGAATTGAAAACCACGTCATTTAATCCAAGGGGCAAATGGAGTCTTCACGAGGAACGTGGACTGTGGAAATGTACGCGGGGAATTTTTCTCATTACTGTATACGCAAATACAGTTTTGGTAGCGAGGGCAGGAAACCCGCGGTTGGAGGTGGTGGGGATGTGGTTGGTGCTGGACCTGCTCGTGCAGTGGGGGATCTGTGAGAAGGAAGGGCAAAGGGGAGCGAGAGGCGGTGGAGCTGGCGCCTGCAGTGACAGGCACAGATCGTTACGCGCCATGACCCCAGATTATAACTTTAAAAAAAAAATACAATGCCTAAGAACCGATTATATCTCCACCTTCTCGATACCAACCTCTAAATACAGCACCCAGCCCTGAACACACACTCACGCGCGCACTTACGCACGCAGAGAGACCCCCGCGGTTGTACATACAAGAGCCCACCCAAGCCGATTGTTTGACCCGCTGGCAACACCTTAGCCAAGCACGGCCATGGAGCAGAGTTCATCAGAGCCGCCGCTGTTTATGCAGCAGGGGCACCGAGGCACGGTGCCTAAAGTGGGCAGGCTGTGTCCAGCCAGCCCGAGGCGCTGGCGCTGAGCGGAATTTGTCGAGGTGCGGCAGAGGCACACGCCACCGGCGACGAAGGGCGTCGGGATGTCTCGGTCATCGCAGCAGCAGCAGCAGCAGGGGCGAGGTGGAGCGCCGGCGGGTCGCCGTGACGCGGACCGCACCGTGACCGTCCCGAAGGCGCTGCTGAAGTTGCCGGCGACGCGGTGAGTGGCTCGCCTCGCGTGAGACGACTCGACGGTGCCTCCAACAGAGAGCGCGCCGCTCGGGCAGAGGGGCGCTGTGGCCAAAAGGTCGGCGCACTGCGTCACGGACCCCGGCTGTTGTCAACCCGAGTTCGATCCACCAGCCTTGGCTGTGGTCAGAGTGGCGAGTGGTGTCTGAACCAGTCCTGGCCGGCGGAAGGGGGGACGGGGGAGTTGAAGAACGGGCAAACAGCTCACACGACCGACACGGCGTGGGAAGTCATCCATCAAGCAGTATTTTGACAAAGGGTCAACAAAAGTTACGTTTAATCATATAAATTACTACTTAATGTATGTGCTCGATAATCACCCGGGCAGCCAGACAACTAATTATAATGCCAGTTATTTACTCCGGAGTGTCAAGACCCCTTTTTTTTAAGTGGAGTCCGTCAACATCGGGATGTTTGGAAAAGTTCGTGAACGAATGTTGTGGCTTAATGGGGGTGATGAAGACCGGGAATTTACGCAAAGACATCCCTGCGCATGTGAGGGGGGTGACCCTGAGCACTATAGTCTTCTGGAGACCTCACAGCCATCACGCCTCTCACACCTGGCAGTGCCTGGCAGGATGCGGGTGCTTGCTAGAGACGGCTGACAAAGCCGCGGCTGAGCTGTGACACTTTATCTCCACACAGGTCGCACTCACTACACACAAAGTGCTCGCCACAAATGAACCACAATACCTTGCTGAGCTCGTCAAGGAGCATAAACCATCACGCGAACTCCGCTCATCCTCGCAGTAGCGGCTTCTAGCTAGCCATCGAGCAAAGACGGTCACTGGCATCGCGCGCTTTCAAATGCGCTTCTGCGGCCGTCTGGAACGCTCTTCCTTCCGATATTAGGAAGCCACTGGAGCTATGCACTTTTAAATATAGATTGAAAAGGTATGTGTTGAGAACTGCTTTTTGTGTTTAGTTTGTTGTCCTTCGCCCACACCTCCCAATTCGTGCGGTTGGCTATGTACGTTACGAAAGAAGTTCAACATACATACACACAAGGGAAGAGAAGTGTTAAAATAAAACAAATTGTAAATGGTGTTGAAGATGGGTGCACTCACCACCGAGCGAGCTTGAAAGGTTCAATAGTCTTGTTCCTCTCAGCATTTCTCTTGTGCGACACACCACCTCTAATTTGCATCCAACAATCACAATAACCCTAAAAAAACATAACTTCGTGTCCAAAGGAAAATAATATAAGAATGGGCATTGTGATCGCTGCATATGTGCCCGAAGTTTTACAGATCATATTCACAAAAGTCTGATTGCTTTACTACCAGCTGAAGTTTTTGCCGCTTGGCACATAAGGAGGAGCTGTGCTATTGCATTCAAATCATGTTCCAGATGACTACAGGCTCCTTTATATATATCAAGCTCCTAATGAAATACGTGCATGTGGAGCGTCGCTTTTTACTGTCTGTTTTGCGCGCTATGCGCGTGTCTGTGTTAAACAGTTATTATTTCACATTTTTCTACATATGAGTAACAGGTGGCAGGCTTGTCAGCGTTCAGGTCACACTCCAAGGGGGGGGGGGGAAATTACTTGGTTCACTGATGCTGGAGATTGTTTTTAGTATATTTTAATGAGACTTAAGTTAATTTTAGAGCTTCGTGCTATCCTGCCTTGGCGTGAGAATGGCTGGAATTTTTGTTGTTGTCTTATCGACATGATCTCAGTTTTATGTGCATATTTGCATTCAATAATATACTCCAGTAATGTATAAACACCACTGATCTGATCGCGTGATGCGGTGCTCGCCGCGTTAAGGTCATAAAAAAATACTTTGAGTTAAAATTCCTATCAGGAGTCAAACACAGCTCTCTTGTTGTCCAATAAAATGTCTACCACTGCCAGAAGCCAGCGGTGGTGAAATTGGCTCCTGCCATAAGAATGTGGATTTGCCAAGGCTGGCTTGGGGCCGCCAAGTGGAGGTGAGCATGACCGGTTTAAGTCACTCGCGACATTATGTCGTCCAGATTTTGGTGCCGATGCTTCCCGTAGCCACAATGCAGGAACACTCTGAGGCGTGTAACTTTGCATGAATTCATTGATGAACATCGAATAATGAATTCACGAATCTGTCCTTACACTTACAATGTATAATATTAAGTATGTAAGAATTGATTACTGTGCCTAACAAGTATAGATTTACGCCAATTATGCTCATGTTACATTCAAGCTGTGCATGGACAACGGGGCTGTGCATATGCATTTAGTTTAATGGAGCAAATAAAACTATAAAAATAGGAATTTAAAAAACTCGCCAATACAAATAAGATGGTAAAAAATTGAGAAAATGTGTTTACATTTTTTGCAATCGAACTGCAACTGAGAAGTATGAAAAAGACAAAGCTTTTTGCCTGCACCTGTGGGGATGGAATATTTGCCCGGCTACAAATCTCCATTGCGATGTGTTTTAGCTGTTTCATCAGAAGGCATATCTAAAAAAAAGTGTTCAAAACTAATTGCCATATTTGCTTCTGGAAGTACATGTAGCACTGCATATAATTTGTGTCGTACAAGATACGTACACTGCATATATAATTTCACTATTGGACTGAATTGTTTTGTGTCAATACAGCCGTGTGTGTGTGTAAAATGGGAGCGGTTGTGTAGCGGTTGTCGCGATGCGCTAGAAAACCAGCTAACCGAGTTCTATTCCCGCTCACGGACAACACCACTGACGATTATCTGAACCGGTCCTGGGCCTCCCCTCGGTCAACTCAGCCTCAAATGAGTACCTTTTGTGGTGAGTAAACATCACCACTGGGGAGACAAAGGCGGGCGGGCGTGGTGCTGGCTGCCCACCTCCTCGAGTTCAATGCCGACCTTCATAGGTTCTCACTGACAGCACTTGCCCCAAAAGTATCTTGAGACTATACGGGGGGATCTTAGTCTTTGTTGTTGGCTGCCGCGGATTTCTACTGCCCCGGATTTCTACTGCCGCCTGATCATTTGCACCCTGGTCGCTGGGGGATCCACGCCTCGGGCAGGAATTCCGTTCGCACTGCTACTTGCATGTCCACTAATATTTGCTGAGCAATCGGATAAAACATGCAAGGCAGAGGCCCCCCGTGGGGGGTCGAGACGTTCAACTTTTCTTCCGTTGCGAATGTGTCGAAGGAGAAGTAGCGGGGCAGGACTTGTTCATTTTTATGCCTTGGACTTACAGGCTGTCACACGAAACGTGTGTGCCTGGCATCACGCAGTGGGAAGGTCATTGGGGTGTACATCTTCAGGCTGGCCGGGGACACTCAAACATGAATAATTAATCCCCTTAGTGACTGTCATAGTTTGGGGTCGTGATGCGATTCAACAACAAACAAATATCCATTTTCACCATCTGTTTTGCATTATTCCTCGAATAAGTATATGATTTGTATATAATTTCCAAAAGTATTGTAAATCATAAATTCTCATGTGCTATAATAATTAACTTCAATCGATTTGGTATGGATGCATCGGTACGCGCCAGAACATCACCATCACCACTGTTTGCCGCAAATGAACCACCATACCTCGCTGATCTCGCTAAGGAGCGTGAACCATCACGCCAACTCCGGTCATCCTCGCGGCGGCTATAGGGCTTAACCATCGAATAAAGACGGTCACTGCATCGCGCGCTTTCAGATGCGCTTCTGTGGCCGTCTGGAACGCTCTTCCTTCCGATAACAGAATTTCTATTGAAAACTCATTTTTTTTAGAACTGCCTCTTGTGTTTAGTTTGCTGTCCTCGCATCCGCACCTGCACATTCATATATGTTGACCTTCATTGGCGCCGTACGTAACCAACAGTGCTAATCGGAGGTGCTATTCGGAGGGCACGTACATACCGTCTCCCTGCCACGAACCCCAAAGCGGCCCCAGAATCTCACACCGCGTTCTCACTCGCCGCCCGCCACGCCATTCTCCCTGTGCGAGCCGATTGCCGAGGCGGTGCATTGACACCGCAGCGAGTGTGGAAAAGTGGTAGAGAGCAAGCAAGAGGCTCTGAAGGGTAACCAGCAACAACAGCCGGGGCTGTTGTTGGCGTTATGTTTCCCGGGCCCCGCTGAGCTGTGCAAGGGGCTTGCAGCGCCCAGAAAACGACGAGAGTGCGACACGGGCGGACAACTTCCTGATGACTCCATTGAGTTCAAGTTGAGTTTTTTTGTTAAAAAAAATAAGACACGCCACTCTCCCCGCGGCGCTGTTTATCTTGTTTCCTCAGAAGCGAGGAGGCGTGCCTTTTTGTGTTTCAAGTGGCTTCTGTTTTTATTTGTTCAGAGCCTTCAGGGCAATGTAAATGCGGCGCTGCTTGTTTGCGCAAATATAATTTAAAAAAATTCAAAGTGTTCTCATGGGTTGACTCGGCCAGTTCCGTATCTACTTTGTGACTTTGCGATTTGGCGAGGGCATCGGAGAGAATGGATCTGGAGAGTGAGGAGATGTTGGTTCAGGGTCTGGTGCTCAAGTGGGTGTTTGTGTCCTGCCCGAGTTGAGCGCGGAGTAATGGAGGAGAAAATGCATTGAGTTGAGGTTCCCGTGTTTGCGTTATTTCACAGTTACACAGCATTCAAGCAAGTGCGGGCACGCACGAGGCCGCCCTGTCCTCACATGGCGGGGTTATTTTCACCGTCCATGCAAACGCCACGTACGCTGGCCACAGAAAACTTGTGGTTGCTACAATTCCCATTTATAGATTGGTGGTGGTGGTGGGGGGGGGGCATTTTTTCAGGCAGCCCTAAATTTAGAGGTCACGGGGTGGGGGGGGGGGCAGCTGCAGGGAAATATTTTTCATAACCGGCCTCGCACTCTCTCCTCGCAGCCGTGGGTGTTCAACGCGCATCATGTCACTTGTCGTATTTAGGACTTGTTTAGAGATAAACGGGCACATTAATCTACGTTAGAAATAAATAGTAAATTAACTCTGAAGCCCCGCTTTTATGTTGAGATTTAACTCGGGTTGTGGTGGGCAGTGAGTGCGGCAACATCCATTATTGTACTGTACTTCTATGAACCCATTTCTATCCTCCCCATCTTCCCCAATCCACACTTACCAGTATGGTCCAATAGTCTCTGTCACTCGCATGACATCTGAAGAACCCCTCATCCAGCAGTGAATTGACAACACGCTGTATATGTACTAGGCTCAGTTTACCGGAGCATTAGGAACCCCTCATTAGATTTTCAGTAAAAAATCCTGGGCAGGGCAGACTCAGTCCAATCATCATTTCTTAATACTAACTTTCATTCATAATAATGATAGTCTTGCCAACGCCATTGTTGGTCATGGTGTTTGTTTGACCATACTTCACCACGCTGGTCAGCCTGGGTTGGCAAAAGGCGTGGCGGTGGGGGATAGAACTTGTTAGGATAACACTCACCACTGATGAAAGCTGTGGCTGGGATTGATATATAGGTGCATGTGTGTGCATGCCGCAGTGTGCTAATCACTGAATCACTACCCCCCCCCTTCCCCTCTACCACAGGGAAAAGAAGCACTGTGCCTTTGTGTTTAGTTTGTTGTCCTTCCCCGCACCTCCGATTAGCACGGTTGGCTATGTACGGTGCGAAATAAGTTGTGCATCATACATTGTCTTATAGAGAAGCTGGTTCCCGTAATTGGTGTGAGAAATTTCCACGTCCGGCTTAGAACCTGCAATGGGGAGGAGCAATACCCAGTACTTTTCACGAAAGGGGAAAAGCGTAAACTTCGCCTTTTGGCGTCTTCTGGTCCAACACCCGTGGAGACTAGGCTCTAAGAAAAGCCGTCTCGGGTGTGGACCAATCAAATTCAAGGACAGTGCGTATTATTATCAGAGTTGTCTCCTTCGTTTGCATTTTGACTGCTTGTGTTGTGGTTATTGCAAACATGTTGCCTTGAATAAAGGTGTCAGTTTTTTGTGCCAGTTAAAAGGGTAAAAACCTATTACTATATTCAAACGTTGCAACGAAATGAGCGCAAACACACCGATGTGTGTGTGCTGCTTTGAGCATTAATTTCACCTCGACACGTGCACAGTCATCGTCTAGTTTCAAAAGCATCGTATGGTCCATTGCAAGTACACTTACGGCGCATGTGATGACGCATGGATCTGCACAAATTAAGACGCCGCTTGACCCTTAATCATCTGGCTCTTGCACTGTAGATGCGGTGTCAAGAGGGCACCAATAATGACAACCATGCTTCATTATTGTGTCATCCGGTGTCGAGCGTTGGAGGTCAATAAAATGCAAACAAATAATTATACATGAAGTTATACATTGCGCTGTATTGATCTCTATCGTCTGACGCAATCACCTTGTCAAATCATGTAGTGCGCTTGGACAAATTATTAATCCGCAATTGAAAGGTGAATGATGCTGAATTTCGATTTAAAGCTTTCGTGACTGCAGGGATTCATATTCTTGGTTCTTTCGGTAAAGTCACGTAGAAAGAAAACAATATAATACAAATAATAAAATAATAAATACTTCATTTTATTATTTCCCTTCTACGTGACTTTACCGAAAGAACCAATAATATGAATGATGCTGCTTTGTCAAAATATGAATCTTCCTCCATATTTTACTCAAAATGTATATATATTTTCTCGTATTAAATAATTTTGAATACACCCTGAATGCACCTGATCCTATCAGATATTTAAAGCTAAGCAGGTATTTTAAGGTAAAGTCACGTAGAATGGAAACAATAAAATAATAAAAATATCAAAAATAAAATTCTCACGACGTTTCGATTGCAACACAAGCAATCATCATCAGGTGTGAAAACCACAGCAAGAAAATTTGAAAAAAAAACCCGCCTCTTTTTTCAAAATTTCTTGCTGTGGTTTTCACACCTGATGATGATTGCTTGTGTTGCAGTCGAAACGTCGTGAGAATGTTATTGTTTTGTAATTTTATTTTTCCCTTCTACGTGACTTTACCGAAAGAACCAACAATATTAATCCTTGCAGTTACGAAAGCTTTAAATCAAAATGTAAAGGTATTTTAGTCTTATTTGTATAATTATGGGAGACTGTCTGGGAATACAATGGGTTAATGTCGTATGTTTAGAGTCTGCATGTTCTCCCCGTGGTCACGTGGATTTTTCTCCGGGTTCTCCGGTTTTTCCCTCCACATTTAGAAGCATGCGTTGAGAGTATTTGCCTGATATAAATTTCGACATGATAAGCCACTTCGTTGGGCTATCATTTGTGATTGCCAGGTAGCTTCTGAAAAAATAATATATAGCTCAGTGGGCCTTACCTGGTAAAATAAAAAAAAAATGTCTATTTTACTTTTAGTTTTGGCATTGAGGTGCCCCTAATGTTGACAGAAACAGCAAGGGGGGGGGGGGCAGAAACTCTACACGCGAAAACCCAGCAATCGCGCGCCGGGGGACTTGACAAGGGGAGGTGGGAGGGATTCTGGCTCTCTCTGCCCCATCAAACTAGGGGACCACGAGCGAGAACCTGGAAGCGTTTATGGGAAGGATGAGGGGAAAGATGATTAACACACTGCTACTATTTAACTCACAGGTTGCAGAAAGAGTCACCGAAGAAAGGTTCAATGCCAGCCACCACCATGCCTAGAGTGAACACCGTTGGCGTTACATTGGCGTGAGAGAGGAGTGCGTGCATCTGGCGCGTGGGTTTTTCGCGAAGTGTGTGCAGGGGTTGGACTAGGGGAAGGGCAGCTATGCCGGGGGAGCTAAGGGGGTGGGCATGCAGAGGAGTGCGGAGCGGCGAGGCGAGAGACTCGAGCGTTTGTTTTGAATGCAACGAGCGAGTGTTCTCCGCACACAGGCACAAGTGATCCCTGCTGATGGTCAACCCTCCTCAACTAATCACGAATGTGCACACGCACAATGATCCCATCTCAGCGAAGGGCTTTCGGAGTGTCTTCACACGCACGCAAACCTTGCCGAACGTCAGCCTGTCTCGGCCAAGTCCTTAAGAGTGTCTCCACATATGCATCCTTTCTGAAAGTCAACCGTCCTTAGCGAGATGTTTTAATGCTGTCTCCACACACTCGGCCTGTATCAGCAAGGGTATTTTCAGACTTGAAGAGTGTCTCCATACAGAGAGTCTCTCCCAACCGACAGTGATCACTCTCAGCAAACGGCTTTAAGGTTGTTGCCACACGCTCACGCAGCCCTGTGGATAGACCGGGGCTTTAAGAGGGCAAAACTTGTATATCTCGGGATGGTAGGATTAATTTCTCATCCTACATGCGCTCTTTGTGGCACGGGTTGTCCCAGGAGCTTTGCTCATCGTTTGGGTCAACAGAAAATTCGCGAAAGCTCGTTTTGGTTATGGTGTCACATTTTAGGAAGGGCCTCTTGTGCTTCGGTTCAGGTATTTTTACGAGCCAGCGGCATGCGTTGCTGTTAGCAGTGTGATTATTCAATTGGGGAATTACTCATAGATGCAATCATGGTGATGGGCGTGAATGATTAACCAGCCGAACAAGGATATGAGAGTAGGAGGCAGTACAATAAGTAGGATTATGATCACTGTGCTGTATGGGAGGTTTTCTCTCTCCATGTGTGCATAGATTTTCTCCAAGCACTTCAGTGTCCTCCTACATCTAAAACCCACTAAAAATAGATGTTTGTGAACAGACATATCGGCAAAATCTCGCCCCCCCCTTCCCGTCGTTAATAATGTCTTAGAACATAAAATAAATAACCGGCTTTCTTCGCTCAATGTCAATAAGTGAAGCAATGGCCATTGTGAACAAGAAGAGCCTTTGCCCGACACTTTAGCCTCTATTTTATGTTTCTCTTTCATTGTCTACGTAGGCTTTCACGACCGATTGTGATTCATGATTAGTTTATTCCTTTGGGTGAGATCATCGTGTAGGTATAACGCCAAATCTCTCATCTAAAACCCTCCACCACCCGACAGAGCCAGCCAATTCACGTTGCCACGCCGTGGGTACATGTGCCAATGAATTTGGATTTTTCAACTAAGCCAGGAGGAACGTTGAAAAGCGAGAAAAAATTTTGCACAACGTTTCGCCGGAGATTACATCCAGCATCATCGGGCGTGAACAAAAACCCAGCTGTCGTGCGTAAATGTATATACGTACGTTGAACTTCTTTTGCACTGCACATCGCCAACCATGTTCATCGGGGAAAGACAACAAACTGATTTCCAATAAAATGTCGTGTAAAATACGGTACCATTTTTTTTGCTTTTACAATTCAGTTTTTTGCTAAATAACCAAATCAATTGAAATATTTGCCCATGCCATGACAACGTGATTTGATTGGCTCTGTCGGGCTGTGGAGGTTTGGGGTTAAAACACTGGCATTATAGCTACTCGATGAGTTTACCCAAAATAAATTGATGATGAATCATGTTTCCTATTGAAGACGGTGTTCATGGTGAACCCGGTGATGTTTTTCATTTGGGCTTGTGTGCCACTGTCAATGCAGCCTATCAATAAATTTGTATTTCTGAAAATTAAAAAGTATTTGTAATTGAGTGAGTCTTTTTCCCCATAACAGTTTCCATTTTTATACATGTGTATATATTTTGTCATGAGATCAGAATCAGAATATGTATTTATACTGGTGGAATCCGATGAGCAATAAAGCTCTTTTTCACAGATGTCCAATAGTGGCGGGTCAGAACATTACAACAACAAACAAAACAAAACTACGATAGGAGTGCAAAGTATAGGACAGGTAAACAAATCAATAAAACATTTCAACAAATTAAAACTAGACTTTTTAATCTTACAAAAGCCTACTGTGGTATTGACTTATTGCTCAGAAGTGACCTGGCCACATATGATAGCTCAACAGAGTGGCTTATCACGTGTAAATGTATAGCAGCTAAATAATCAAAATTATCTAATACAAAAATTTCGAAATGTGGAAGGAGAGTGGCTTATCACGTGTAAATGTATAGCAGCTAAATAATCCAAATAATCTAAATACAATTTTCGAAATGTGGAAGGAGAGTGGCTTATCACGTGTAAATGTATTGCAGCTGAATAATCTAAATTAAATTTTCGAAATGTGGAAGGAGAGTGGCTTATCACGTGTAAATGTATAGCAGCTAAATAATCCAAATACTCTAAATAACATTTTCGAAATGTGGAAGGAAAAACTGGAGGATCCGGAAATGTTTTTATATCCATTTTTAATAGTTGGTAATACTTTTTTTTTATTAAAGCGGTTACTTATCAGAGGATGCTTTGATGGGCAGTCCGTAGCCGCAGCCTGGATGCATGCCAGCGCGTTGCCATGAGTCAGAAGGGAAGGTCGATAAGAGGAATGAAGTGGAAAATGTAGGGTAATTTCCATTTTCGTGGTCAAACAATTTCACAGCCCTTTGCATCTGCTGAGAAATATTGATATAAGTCCACTGATGAAACTCTCTCTCTGTGAGAAATGTATCAGCATGTCTCCAGAAAGATGTTTTTTTAACAAGAAAATACCAAGAAACTGCAATAGACAGTTCATATGTCCCCCGTAGTAAGGATCATTTTGACAGAGTCCACATAGCCTCGTCAATATGCCCTGGCCATTCACCTGCAAATTGGATATCGAGCACTTCACTTTGCATACTTCACTTAAAAGACGAATGCACGGTTTGCTCATTTGTAATCGCATTTGCATGTGCTTTGAATACACTACCCGATTTAGAAATACAAAATCACCTTGATCACCTAATGAGGGCAAATGGGCAGCGATTTATTTGACCCAATGTATTTCATAGACACAGCAATAGGAGGTATGGTGCCATGAGCCCGTGGGTCTCACCTCGAGTCCTCTCAGCGCATCCATGACATCGGTGGCATCGTGGGGGCGTAAAAAGGGAAATCTTCCCCCTCCTAGGCAGATAAGGAGGTAACAAAAATAGGATTTAGCTCCCTAACTATAACATTCCTGTGGAACACGAAGGTAGAAGACAATTGAGCTGATGTTAATAGTAAACATATACATTGTTATACAAGTCTGCATTTTACTTTTAAAATATCATCACCATGAGATTTGAAACGTAATTTCCTGCACATTGACTTAAACTATAAGTGGCGTTGATTAATGCGATGAGACGACTATTTTCCAGCTGGTGTTTTGGAGAAAGCGCTGCGTAATGTGAGCCAGGGATTTGGACTCGTGTCCTTCCTGTGATGAGCTGCTTTTACCTTCCAGTATTTCCTCTCTATTCACAAACTTGCGATCCACGAATCGCATCTGGAACTTTACACGACTGTCAGAAAGTGATCGAGTTAAAGTGTTGAGATAAAGTGATGATGCGTAGCATCATCATAATTTAAAGTAAGTTCATTTATAAACTATAATTTAATACTGTAATATGTATTTATGATTTATGGTTTTTTATAACCAATTTTAAATGTTTTTCCCTTTTTTTTTCAATCACGTTTTTGTCTACCCACCCAGAAAAGCCTCACTGAGCCTCACGCCTCTTTTCAGGAGGATCCTGCCAAGGTGTTTTGCAGCAGGGGCCGATGATTGCTGTGAATATTCCAATTGAAAATGTAACTGATTAGCTGTGAAGGCCACCTTCATATAATGTTCTTGTGCAGTGGAGTGAGTTTGGTTTGCTGGCCACAACTGAGATCAGGGGAGAGTGATGTCTGAAACAGTGTTGGGAGCCCCCCCCCCCCCCCCCCCGCCTTGACGAACCTGCATTGACCCACATGGTATGGCAACATAAAATAGCATGGCCAGCACAGTATGGTAAAGCTTACATCCAGCAGTGGATTGAAAAAAAGCGCTGTAAATCGGTATGGTTATTGTTGTACGAGCACTGAGGAGCAATTACCACCAAATTTATAGCAAATTAAAGGGTTCTATTGTTTCATTCAAAATTAATAATGGCACGTAATTCTGTTGTCGGTTGCATAAAACAACGTCGATTAAGCTTTGCATTAGTTTCCTATTTAATTCTTCGCAAGGAGAAATTTACACTTGAGGTCTTTTACGCAACCGGTCACTGGGCTGTGTGGTATTCAGTGTCTGCAGCGCTGACTATCGGTCCCTGCAGGTCTACTACGTCTCTCCTTTGGTCATAAGTCGTTCGTCGAGTCAACACTGACCTTAAGCTGTGTTGTGAAGCAACACAGCGTGTGGCTGTGTGTTGGTTATGCGTGTGTGGACTGTATTAATGCAATTCATATTACCCTGTCATCCGTGTCATTCCGTGTCAAATAATCTATTCAGTTTGCATGCCTTATTAATTTAACACCTTAAGTTCATATCGGATATCTCCAAGCGATTCAGGGGATGAGAGATTGCACTAATTTCCCAATGCTTTTTTTTACAAACATATTTTTTTGCGTGTGATCTGTACATAGAAGCCCATCTCAATGGAAGCCTTTTTTCAAATGTGTCACTGCAGAATGGCGGATCCATTAATTCAGCTCCTGAGTTAGTGCTGAAGAACAAGCGACATGTATAATTGTTTCATTAGTGCTCTCAATAACCGTTCATTTCCCTGTGTCGACGTTTATGATTATGATTGAACTTTCACGTTTGGTGTGGGTGGGCGGGATGCTGTATGAATTGTAACCTTCCTGGCCAAATGCCCACAATGCACATGTTCTACCGTTGAGCGCGCACATATCCATACGTTTATTTCATTTTTCTAAGAAATTCTATTCATTGCACATGCACAGGAGTGATGCCGAAACTCAAATCCCTCCTACTCATCAACCCTTACTACTCCACAAACACAGTCACGTTAACCCGCTAAAATGGTCATGGACACAAATGAGGACATCGTGCGATGTGTAAACATCGCCACTCGAGAGACAAAGGACGCCGGGCATGCTGCTGGCGACCCCACCGCCTTGTGTGCCGTGCCGGCCTTTCATAGGTGCTGCGCGCAACCAGCCCTTGTCCCAAAAGTGTGTTCAGGCTATACGGGGGATCTTTATTTCTGTATGCACTCTCGTCCTCCGCTGTCCCGTCCCCTGCGTGTGCCCAGGCTCCGCTGCCTGGTGAAGCAGCTGGAGAAGGGCGAGATTCCCGTGGCCGAGCTCCGCCGGAACATCGAGTACGCGGCCTCTGTGCTCGAGGCTCTCTACATAGACGAGACCAGGTGCCCCACGGCACTCGCACGGCAACACGCGCACACTCGCACGCGCGTCAATACATCAACGCGCACACACTCGCGCAGCAACACGCGCACACTCGCACGCGCGTCAATACATCCACGCGCACACACTCACGCAGCTGCACGCGCACGCTGATGCATCAGCACGCATAACCCTGCACATGCACATCCACACATCAACGCACCCACATGGCAACACGCACACGAACGTCAACACGCACAACAGGAGCACATCAACACGTACACACTGACACATCAGCATACACGCATCAACCATGCATCCCGTCTGCATCAACTTGAATAATGCACGCAAGCACGCAGAGTGAACAGGCATGCTGAATGAGTCATGCTCCCTGAAACGAGCATTCGGATGGCACGCCTCTTCTACATCGGTAATCCTAAGCCAGCGGTGGAAATTCCACATTCCCATGGTGCAGGCCGGATTGTCCATAGGATGATGACTGTTGGCATACACGAGAAAGGTAAACTCTCCGGTTCTCTCGGTAAAGTCACGTAGACAGAAAAACTAATAAAGGAACACGACGTTTCGGTCCCGACACCAGAGAGTATGGATTCCTGCAGTCACGACAGCTTCAAATCAACACGAAGGTATACTCCGCAGACGATACCTGCCCGTGCGTTACAATGTGCACACGCGCGTGATAACAAAATGTGCTCCGTGTACAGGGCATGTCACAGTGACATGCATCTTTGGGCAATAATTTAGACAATGTATGAGCGCAGTAACCTCTCGGTTCTCCTTGAAGAGCAGCGGCAGTGGCTCACGCCACAGGTGCCTTTGCCGTAATTCAGACAAACAGAGCATGAGTTGCTTTGGTAACAATATTTGTTTTTTTTTACTTGAGCATGAACCCTCCGTTGCAGCACTTAATCAATACAGGCCACGCGGGTTAGGCAGGGCTGTAGTCAAGGACACGTGTGCGCGTGTGTGTGTGTGTGTGTGTTTGGACATACGTAGTGTAGGGGACAGCATTGACCAACAGCATACAGAGTGTACCGACATTTATATCACTACTGCGCGCACCCTAAGTTCACATTACTTAAGTATTTATTGTAATATTGTGGCTTTATGAAGACGTAGAGACGTAAGGAAACGGAGCGGTCGCACAGTGATTCACGCTCTGCGTTATTAAGGCAGCGATCTGAGCTCAAATTTCCCTTGCCATGGCTCAGATCAATGAAGAGCGATGCATCAGTCAGTACTGTGCCCCCACCCCCACCTCCACATTGGCCACCTTTACTGAGCAGTGTAGTGGTCGAACAATCCCAATGATCGACACCGTTTGGGGAGGCCTCAATTTGCTTAACATCCCAATGCAAGAAACTCCCGAAAAAGACCCATTGGACTCTGTGAGGCTTTCTTAAGTACATAAAGGTCGTAATTTTTTGTTGTTATCAATGTTATTTTTACATTGCCGATTAATATGTGAGCGGTTTCTCCTCTGCTGTTGGACTGAGGGCCCTCTACATCAGTCAAAAAAGTCTCACTTGCTCCCTTTGCAGTGAGCGCTGGTCAGAGGCCAATTTTCCGTATTACTTTAGTGCAAGCCGATAGTGCACTTTACAGCAGAACGGGAACGGCATAGGGAGGCACAGAGCAACAGGAATGAAAAAGAAACGCGTCACGACCTCAGCGACTAACACCGGCTGAGAAAAATTTAATTCCAACCACTCGCAAAATAAAACAAACCGCCCGCAAACAAAAATTGTACAGAGCAGATTTATAAATATAGATACCTGCACGAAATTCATTCACAACCAAGTGGGGGGCAGTGGTGGAGTGTAGATGGCAAATGCCCTTCCCTGGTGCAAATAATCACATGGGGTCCCTAGTCCAATTTCCCCCGCTCTTCGTAACCGGGCACCCGAGCTCCTGCAGCCCCATGGACCCCCAGGCGCATGCTTCCGCTTGGTGGTAAATCAAGTTAATGTACGTACGCATATACGTACATTAACGTGCGTAAATGTCTTAATAAAAAGTAACACGGAAAAATAGACCCACACCTACCACCTGTGCACTTAATAGCTATGCCACTGGGTAAAAAGCCCATGGCATTCAGCAAAAAAAACGTTTGGTTTGCAAGGGAGACCTGGAAATGCACCACCAGCGGTGGAAGCCAGACCAGTGAGGGATGTGCGTGGAAAAGCATTGGTGGTTGCTGGCAGTGGGGTTAAAGGCAGCGGGGACTCCCTTTGGGCCCTTTGGCCTTATCGTGGGGCCCCGTAACGACGCTCGAGAGCGTCGGTTGTCATGCCCGCGCGTGCGCGCCCTTCGTTGCAGACGGCTGCTCGACTCGGAGGATGAGCTGGGCGACATCAGCTCGGAGGCCGTGCCGGCCGAGGTGCGGGACTGGCTCGCGTCCACCTTCACGCGCCGCATGGGCGTCACGGCGCGCCGGCCGGAGGACAAGCCCCGCTTCCGCAGCATCGTGCACGCCGTGCAGGCGGGCATCTTCGTGGAGAGGTGCGTCGGGAGCGTACGGAACAGCGCAGTGGGTTACCGCGCTACGGTACTACTGAGCTAAATTATGAAGCACTTTTTTTTTTTTTGGTGTGCCAGGTGAGGCCCACCGAGCTGTGTAGCTCCGATTAGCACGGTTGGCTATGTGCGGTGCGAAAGAAGTTCAACATACACACATCTGTCTTTTTTAAGAAGTGACCTGGCCCTAAATGACGGAGTGGGTTATCGCATGGAAATTTACAGCAGCCAAATACTCCAAATCCATGTTGATTCTAGATGTGGAGGGAAAAACCAGAGGACCTGGAGAAAAATCTACTCGACCACAGGGAGAACATGCAAACTCCAAATATACAGGCATCAGGGTCGCGATCGAACCCACGACCTCCTGCATTCCAGATGAGGTCATTAACATCTCGCCACCATGGCGCCCACAAACCCGGAAACCTGGCTTCAATCCTCACCCACGGACAACATCAGCGGCAGATATCTGAACCGGTCTTGGGGCCTCCCCTAGGTCAACTCAGCCTTAAATTAGTACACGGTGTGCTGTGTAAACATTGGAAATCAGATGACAATGGTTGCTTGGCGTGGTGCTGACCACACCATACATAGGTACTTATGAGCAATCCTTGTCTGTGATCCAGCATTTTGGAGGCAAGGGTTTGAGGATCACGCAGAGCTTTGTGGAATTCCCAAATGCAATGGACTGCGAAGTGGTCTGGAAATGACTGCACAACAAGGGGGTTCCTGCTTCAACTGTGCGGACGTTTGAGTATTATTCATGCGTATGCGTTGTGGGTTTTCTGCGGGTTCTGCAGCTTCCTCCAATATCCCTGTCACTCAATAAAATGGAATTGGCCAAATGTCTCAATGTATGATCCTCCTGACTAGGAGTCTCTTTTGAGCGGAGACCTAGTGAGGATTTCCCTGATAGATAAATAAATGAGACAAATTGTTAATTCCAAAATCGTACAACCGTAGTCATTATATACTTTGTGTTTAATTGTTGTGTGTTGAACTTCTTTCGCACCGAACGTAGTAAACCGTGCTAATAGAGGTGCGGGACAGTTGTATGCTATGCACACCTGGCGACTTATGTTCAAACAGCCGAACGCCGGCAAAGCCTAAGTCGGGGCCTTGCGGGTCCGTGCGGTTGTTTTTTCTGCAAAAGCAGCATGTTCATATTCACGTTGTCGATACACTTTCATTCCATTAGAGGCCACACAAATCCATGTTCATGTTAGTGTTTCTCCATGAATAATGTATAATCTGTAACATTTGTGCACCATCGTGCATGGAATGTATTTCCAATTAATTTTTTTTTAAAAATTACATTCGATCATGATCACTTCATAATTGTCTCTATTGAGCACAGCGAGAATAATACTAATAAATAAATAACGCACATGCCAGAGCACATTAGATGCACACGCGTATAACCTCTTTTGACAAATTGTGTGAATACCGCATGCACGTGTGTTTTTTTTTACGTGTGCAGGATGTATCGGCGCACATCAAACATGGTCGGCCTCAGCTATCCACCGAACGTTCTGGTGGCACTGAAGGCAAGTTGGGCCCTCGCACGCGATGGAGGAGGTGGACAAGGTGGCTGAGGAGGAGGAGAAGAGGGGGGGGGCTAATATCAAGGCAGAGCAGTAACCTGGCACCACTGAGACATCTGGGCTTGGAATCCAGAAAAAACTGGGTTATTTTTAGAATTGTATTTATTTTTAAATTCAAGAATCTAGAATGCAAAGTAGATTTCAAAGAGGGGGGGGGGGGAAACAGAAAATAACATGGAATAAATCGGGAGCGATACATCCTCAAAATTAGGGACCGACAGGCAGAGTCCTGGCTCACTGCCCTACCGTGGTAAGGGGAACGATCGGGAGCAGTCTATTTATGGAGGAGGGGAAGGAGATGAAGGAAGGGGGAAGGGCAGGGGAAATAAACCGGGGCCTTTAGAGTAGCGAGTTGACGGTCTCAACCCAGTCAACGACTGTCCAACAAGACTTCCATATGAAATCTAGTATTCCACTTAATTTGACATGTTCAAAAGCTATGAGGACAAACATTAAGTTTGGCTGCCATCATGACAAATACGCCAACAGTAGGGCGCGTGCGATGGTGCATGGCCTAATGCTCATTCAGAAGTACTTTTGTGATGTTTCCTTCCAAAGGACGTTCTCGAACAGGAAAGCTCCAAATTGAAATGACTTAACCAAGCGACGTGACGCTGATGAGACGATCGGAACGTAATATGCGAGGATAAAAAAAAAATAATCAAAGAGGGTGCTCGTATACTCCCGCTCGCACGGTCATCAAAGCGGAAATTAAATCGAGTTTGAACGCTGAATTAAGCTCCAGTGTCAAATTATCGGGTATGAATTGCGACAGACCGCGAGCCCGCGACAATACGCCGGCTGCAAACGGAGAAGGAGAGAAACTTCGCAGGTACAGCAACCCCATTTCGGCGCGACGGGACCTTACGAAGCAGGGGTGGTGTGTGGGGGGAGGTTAGGAGTGGGGGGAAATTGGGCTCGCTGCCGCCACCCAAGTGGGAACCACCTGCGGCGGAAACGAAGGTTTTTTTTTTATCGGGAGGGTGAGGGGAAAGGGGTAAGGTAACTAACATACTGGTTTAACACGTAGGCTTCCACGACCAATGTTATCCATAAAAAGAGGTGGGTTTTATTGTTGGGTTAGATTGCGTAAGTAAAAATGTGTCATTGAACCCGCGACCACCCGACACAGCCAATTCTGGCTGTCGCCTGATGAGGCTAGTTGTAATTATAGGTGAAACATCCAACTCGAATTGTAAAATGTTGTGGGTTTACTCTCCAACACGCACACACACACCGGTGTGCCGAACTAGTACCTAACTGGCAAGTTTTGTTTACATGACAAGCCTAATTGGCTTGTGTCGGGTAGTGGCGGGTTTCACGACACATTTATATTTGCATGATCTAAACCCAACAAAAAAACCTCTATTATGGATAAATAACATACTGTGGGAAGAAAAGGCGTCAGGGGAGGGAGGGAGGGAGAGAGAAGGGGAAAGGGAAACAACAACAAAAATGAAAACCCTACGAACAAAAATAATCACGCGGCATATGAAATTAAGTGCTGAGCTCCCACCGAGCGGATGCTCTACATCCGCCCGATACTCTTAGACCGACCTTGCACCGGTTATTCCCTCGTGCTCCGCAGGACGTGCACAAGTGGTCGTTCGACGTGTTTGTGCTGAACGAGGCGAGTGGAGAACACGCACTCAAGTTCGTCATGCATGAGCTACTCACGAGATACGAGCTCATCTCGCGATACAAGGTGGGGGACGCCACGCTGAACAGACGTTATCTCCCATCGCCTGGTTTGCAGGAGGTCGTGGTCTTCGATCCCGACCCTGATGCTTGCTGTATATTTGGAGTTTGCGTGTCTCTCCCTTTCTCTCTCCCCGTGGCCGTGTGGATTTTTCTCCGGGTCCTCGGGGTTTTCCCTCCATATTTAGTGTTTCGATTATTTGGCTGCTATGAATTGCCACGTGATAAGCCACTTAGTTGGGCTATCATTTGTGGCCAGGTCGCTTCTGAAAAAAGAGCGAATAGCTCAGTGGTGCTTTACCTTGTAAAATAAAAATAGATGAAGATGCGTTGCCATAGAGAGGCTGCTCGTGATTAAGGGGTGACTTGAGAGAGCGGGAGAGCCTCTAGAAGAGACATGCAGCCCCGAATAATGGGATCTTGAACGTCCAGTGTGAAGCACACGGCACTTAAGTTTGTTTCATGTGCCTGCAGTATTAACCAGGGCGGCCCGCCGGGTTCGAACTGCAAACCTCTGCAACAAGCAGCTCACAATGCTACTACTCGGCAACATTACCACCCTCTAAGGGAGGGCCAGCACACCTTCAGATAAGATTTACTTAACCCCAGATGCCCCTTGAAAAAGATACTCCTGGTCTCCATAGGTTTTCAGATGGGTATAAAGAACAGCTACACATAGCGGAAGTACTTGCCGCTGGTGTCATCCATGGCTGGGAATTAGACCAACGTCACTGGGATTTCACGGCAATTTACTAACCAGTGTGTGTATGTATATTGAATATAATTCACACCGTATGCAACCAGGTGGCCGAGGGGGGCTTATAGACAACGTGCTAATCGGAGGTGTGGTGTACCACTGCACTCCCACTCCGACACACATTGTTATGTAACGATGCCGCACCGGGCGGGGAGGGGGGGGGTGTCGTAATGGATGATCCGGATGACCGGCGCGTCGTGCTGGCATGCGCTTACCCGTGCAGATTCCCGTTGCGGCGCTGGTGTCGTTTGTGGAGGCGCTGGAGGCGGGCTACAGCAAGCACAAGAACCCATACCACAACCTGGCGCATGCCGCCGACGTCACCCAGACCGTGCACTACCTGCTCCTGCAGTCGGGCCTCATGGTGCGTGCAGCCTCCGACACAAACAAAGACAAAGATCCCCCGTGTCGTCTTAATTGACTGTTGGGGCAAGTGCTGTTAGCGAGCACCTATGACGGCCGGAATGGCACACGAGGGGGTGGGTGACCAGCAACACGCCTGGCCGCATTTGTCTCCCCAGTGACGAAGCTTACACACCACACCAGGTATTTATTTGAGGCTGAGTCGACCTAGAGAAGGCCCAGGAAATCCTCACTGATGTTGGCCGTGAGCGGGAATTGAACTAAGGTCGCCGAGTTTGGAGCACTGCGTGCTAACCGCTAAACTACCACTCCACCCAGCCAAAACATGCGCACGCACGCACACATTCGGGCGCTCATCGACATTCAGGCATGAGCGAACATCTGTGAGCGAGCATCTCTGGGTGAAGTTTTGCGAGCGAGCGCACGCACGAGCGGAAAATTGGAGCGATTTCAGGCGGGCATGCAGGATTACTGAGTCAAACGCGTGCATGCGTGCGTTGCTGCGTGCGTTGCCTGTGTCATTGCTTTGCTACGAGCAAGTGCCCAAAATAAGGATCCCTCGCACTCTCCCTTCCCCACATAGTAAAATGGACTGTTACTTTAACTTCTACTATCGAGCACCTATTACAGCAATTGTGGCATAAGGGGGTGGGTGTGTCCTTGGTCGTGCCTGACCACCTTTGTGTTCCAATTGCGAATGTTTACAACATTGCACTGGGTACTCATTCAAGAGTCAACCTTAGGGGAGGCCAATTATATGTTATGATAAAATTTGCCACTGCCATAAACCATGGCTGGAATTCGAGCTCTGCTGACCATGTTGGCAGTGCAGTGCAGCTAAACACTACCACCACTGTACACACACAATAAAATTTACACACACACACACGCGCACATAGGTTCACGGGCCAGAGTCTCATCTTAATGAAACGGTGGAAGGAAATCGACCTCGGTGATCTTCTTTCTCTCTTGGCAGTGAATAAATTGGGATGGTCTCACCTAAACACTGGATGGAAAAGAACATGAGCTCACTTGTGATTCTGTGCCCCATTGCATTATTCCTCCAGGCTCAAGGCAAGTGCTGACAGCCAGTGTGCGTGTTGGCACCTGGGTTGTGTAAGAGAGGGCACTGTGGCCTCCACCGTCACTCCCTCCCCCCCCCGTGCTCGTTTGTCGGTTATTTATCAAGCTCCTGTTAACCCTTTTCTGTTACAATGACGTACGGGTACATCATGAGTTATTTCTAAAATAAAGTACATTTATTGATACTGATGCTCCCACGAGGCCCTGCAGGAGTGCGTGGCACATTTTGGCGCCAGCTATCATGTAGTGGTCTTGTCGTTACGGTTCTCTGCGGTAAGTGCAATGTCTTTAAAAACAACTGCGCTGTGCCTCTCTACATACAATTAACGCTGAACCGCTTGCACGTTCCGAGATTCAGCGGTGAACAAGGGACACCCACCCCCTGCAACTTGCAGACGTCTCGGAATGGGAAAGGGTTAAGATCAGCACGGCACATGAGAACGTGTGAGGGGCCAACGCCAATCGCGACCGCAACGCTTTTGAATTTACAGTAGAACCTCGGAGATCGAACGCACCAGAACTCGAACAAATCGGTGTTCGAACGATATTTCCGAACATGTTTTGCCCTGGAAACCGAACGAAATTCGGAGGTCGAATGGGCAATCGCGACTTGAAAGAACCTGTACACGGCTGAGACGTGTATGGCCCAGCGTGCATGACGCTTGCCCAGACAAAGGGGACTCCCCTTCCAAACAATAACACCACCACCATCTCCTCACCACCTTCCACTCAAGCCATCAACTCTCCTTACTACAGGTAAAGTGAAGTTCAATGTTCATTTATTTCATTTATTCCATATATTTATTCATTTATTCCATTCATTTATTGTGTTTCTTGTTTTTTTGTATGATTTTATGCATGTAATTACTGTAAACTTCGTGTAAAAATGTTTTATGATGAGAGATTTCTTGTGTCTGGAACCAATTAATGTTATTTACATTAATTCTTATGGGACAAATTAATTCGGTGTTCGAACAAATCGGTGTTCGAATGGCCTTCTGGAACGAATTAAGTTCGATCTCCGGGGTGCCACTGTACATCGTTCATGTTGTCACATTGACGGCCCTGAACCGATGGAGGAAATTACACATGCCTGTGGCCGCGGCCAATATATTCGCAGGCTAACCACTGGCTGGCATCCCATAAAGTGGTACTTATTTAAACGTGCCTGAAGAGTTGATGGGCTGACACAAACTACACCAGACAGTTTGAGTCGACCTAAAGAAGGTCCACACGAGCGTCAAATCACAGAAGGGCATTGAGTCTCTTGTCGCGTGAAAAAAAATATCAACTCTGAAAAACAGTGTTGCAGTTAATCAGTAGCATTAATTTTGTCCCTAATCCCAACCCTTAGCAATCTCCCTTCTCACACACGTCGTTATGGTGGGCCCCATTAACACGCCCGTGAGTTACACTGACTTATTACACCACTAGAAAGCAGCGTGAATCAATAGCTCAGTTCGCCTGCTCACGAGACACCAGTGGCCCCTGATGACTAATTATCTCGCACCGCAATAAACAAGTCACATTGCAGTGGTGCTGCTTGCGTACCAGATTGAGAAGCATGGGCCATCAAGCATTGCATTTAAAATTGTGATACATCAAACTAATTACGATCTCGCGAGTCCACCCTCTGGCACGACAACTAAGACTGCGCACGGCATGTTCTTTCCACATTAACGCTTCGCACACTTCCGTAGATCGGTAGATGTTGAAATTATAGACTGTAGGGGGATTGAGAACCATAGATTCGGCATACCTTGTTTCCTGAGAAGAATTTAATCTGTGGGATAGTTTGAAGGATTTAAAGCATTGCAGACAAAGGAAGAAGTTGACATCTCAAACCAGTACCTAGGCTGGCTTGTTACCACTCCGTGGTTGACCAACTGAATCACCCATGAAGCAATTTGCAAGATGGCCGAGGAGAAGCAACCAAAACATGGCCTGCCTCTTCTTTGTAAACTATTTATTTCGTATAATAGTACACATCGAGGATAGTCTTCTAAATCACCATAATGATATATTATTCTCACTCGAAGAAACATGTTGGTATCTTTACTGTATATGCATTCAAGATAAACACCTGCCAGTGAACTCTCTAAAGAAATTATATTTTAAAACAAACGTCCAATTTTGCTCATAAGTATTTTTTTGCACCTTGCAAAACGTTAAATGCAATATAACCTTCAGGTTAACGGAACTAAGTGTTGCAGAATAACGGGAAGAGATAGAGACAGGACGAACGAGACTGCAAACCGATACATTTTTTTTTATCCAGTCATGACCCCCAAAATCATGAGTATTCATCGACCCGTGCGAGGGTCGTGGTTGGGGGGGGGGGGGGGCAGGTGTGAAGCGTTGCCACGTCTCGTGAGCGGGGAGCGATGTCGTGAACGCCGGAAGCCTCGATGCGAGAGGGTCAAGAAATATTTGCCATTGATGGTTCCATGCGGGACACCTCCCGCGAGACGCTACAGAACGCGCGCGCAATGCCACGCACGTTCGAGGGCCTTCAGCTTGACATTTTCCTAAAGCTCTGGGCTAACATTGTCCTGCGGGGAGAAAAGGCCTTTGAGTTTAAAGGGGAGGATGGAGAACCAGGTGGATCCGGCTTGCGTATTGAATAATAACGGTACTCGTGATGAATTTGTACAACATTTAAATTGCATCTGAGTGAGCGTCGCTACTGAGAATCCATCGCAATTCAACAAGAGGAGAGAAAATGGTGGCATGGACATTAAGATCGCTTCACCGCAATTTGGAATGGATTTCTGAAAATGTTTCTCATTGGGTCCCTTTTCCTGGGGGTCTCTTTGGTTCGATTTGAAACGATAGGTGCTAACCAACGTGTTACCCAAGAACAGCGTTCCCTTACAATTGATTATTGGTTAGGGCCATAGTCCACCACCATAAACGGCATCCGCACAAACCATGGCAGTAGATGCGATACCTGATGCAAAAATGGAAAATTTTAAACTGTCCAATGTGCGACTTTGGTCATCCAGAACAGACCGTGCAACATATAACGACGCAATGACCGATCCACAAATACGAAGGAGACGTCACAGCGATACACTCCGCTGTCTCCTGACGCGGTTGTCTGGCTTGACCACCTGAATGTGAAATTGTACTTGTTGCTCTGCAGCTACATGAGCCGTACGAAAAAGGAGGAATAAGATGGTGAATAAAGCAAGTGGTATAGGTAGGACTGTGGGGTAGAAGTGCCACAGAGGTTAGCTGCACTTTGCTATGAATCCGGTGACCTGAGTTTAATTCCCAGCCATGGCATCCTTTCACCAACCTGCACCGACCAGTGGGGTAAAGTATGGTCGTGCAACCCTCATAACCCACGTGACATGGAGATAGACCTTTATCCGGCAATGGATTGACAAAACCTGTAAATTATTAATTTAATGTTTGAAGGCAGGACTAAAAAATATAAAATTCAAATTGCATTTAATTGGCATGACGAAAGTAGTAGTGAAATTACTTTGCAGTTCAAAATAAGTAAGATATTTTGAGAATTAATTGAACATTTAAGTAATCTCGGCCATATAATGAAAAATGATACGTAGCGTCATTGTGGAGAATATGAAGTAACAGCTATGTAAGCCGGCCTGCGACCCAATTCGCGTGGTGCTGAGTTGACCTGTGAGTTGACCTGAACTCGAGCTGAAGGACGACTCTCGGTGATCAACACAAAAACTGGAATGTCTATATTTTTGGTTAAATTACTTGAGTTACATTCGAGGTGAGCATCTCTCCGCCAGATATACATCCGAGTCAGATGATTAAGCCCACTTCGCTGATGAAAATTTGTGTTAAATTACATTTTACAATCCCCCGCAGGCCGAGAACATTTTTTTTTTGCTTGACACGTTCGATGAGTTATTCCTACTCGGCCAAATTCCTGATGTGGGATGTCAAGCCAACTGGTGAGGCTTCCAGCTTGAAGCGACAGCCAAGTTGAGTTGAGAACGAAACCCACGGAGACGCAGTGGCAGCAGATCAGAACAGCTCGAGTGTGACTTGCGGGAGTGTGCTTTGTGGGGCAAAGCTACTGCTGGGCTGCGACCCAACTATGTATGCACGCACGTTGAACTTCATTCGCGCCGTCCGTAGCCACCCGTGCTAAATCGGAGGTGCGGGGAAGGACAACAAATTAAACTGTAAACTATTTAAACTAAACTATTTTTATTATGCCAGGTAAAACCCATTGAGCCGTGTAGCTTCTTTTCAAGACGCGACCTGGCTACAAATGGTAGTTCGACGAAGTGGCTTATCACGTGGAAATGTATCGCAGACATATTCTAAACGCGTGTTTATACACGTGGAGGAGAAAACCGGAGGACCCGGAGAAAAATCCACGCGAACCACAGGGAGAACGTGCAAACTCCAAATATGCAAACGTCAGGGTCGGGATTGAACCCTGTGCCTCCTGCATACCAGGCGAGGTAGTTAACACCTCGCCACCGTGGCATCTTAAACACAAAAAAGCATTTCTAAATAAATTAGTTTAACATTTATATTTAAAAGTGCATAGCTCCAGTGTCTTCCGAATAAGGTTGAACGGTGAACACAACCACACTTTACACGAGCTGAGTGTCGTCCCCTAATATTCGTGGTTGGTTTTCTCCGGCTGCTCGGACTAAAAAGGAATTGGCCAAACATCCCAATGTCCTACCATCTTGATGCTTTCTTGTATAAATAAATTGCACGACTTATCATCGTTATTAATTGTCATGATTATTCCACTGCTGGATGAAGGCCTCCCCATATTGTTGTCATCCATTACAGTCTTGTGGTGCCATCATCCATCTTGCTCCTGCACATGAATTAGTCACTCCATCTTTGATGATGGTCTTCACCATTGGCTATCATCCTGTTCAGTGACGCCTCCTATCCAAGACCACTTATATATATTTTAACAGTGACTACGACGATGTCTAGAACTTGTGTTCTCTGATCCACGTGTTTCTCTTTTTGTCTCTCTGCGTATTTCCCAGCATGCCTCTCTCCGTGCTTCATTGTGTAATCTCGTTGTTTTGTTCCGTTCTCGTTGTCAGTGTCCACATGTCCAGTCTCCGAGTCATAGCAGGCAAATATGCACCAGTTGAAAACTGTCTTCACTTTTTTATTTTTGCTTTTGGCTATCAAATTCTATTTAACAAGTGCACTCTAACCTGCTCCATCCTGCTCCAACTCTTTGCTTACTCTCTTCTCTCGTGGGTGTGGCAAGCCAGTTTTTTTTAACCACTTGGAATTTCCTTTCATCGGAGTGAGACGCTTCGATAGCCTCCTCCATAGTACGTTCAGCGCTCTGTCATGTGTGGTGGCATCGCAGTGCCTACCTGAGCTTGACGATTGCACTCGTCTCCTAGGAATTAATAGCGGCGTGAGTTTTGGTTGCTTCACTCAGTTGAGGTGGCCTGGTTATTGAAGGCAGCGTTAAAAGTTAGCTTGCAAAGATTGATTTGTGTCTTTTAAACTTCCTCTCGGTGCTAATGTTTTTTTTTCTTCTTCTCTGAAGGTTAAATGTGACTCCCCAATCCATATAACATGGGCTGCAAGGGAATTATCTAATCTACAGCATTGTGTTTTTTGAAACTAGGTGTGCCTTGTACACCCTGATTGCAGGATTGTCTCAAGAAAAAAGCAGTCATACATCACTGATTACCACACATCTGTCATTGGCGGTTGTTAACATGCATTGACTGTGGGACACTAAGAATGCGAACACGCTCACAAGTTTTCACTTTATAAATTACACCCCTGTATAATGAGCAAGTGCCTATTATGTTTGAGAACATTGATGACATTTATAACGGTACATTATTTTTTTTATCAGAATGGCAATCGCTCCTCACACTTCAGACTGTACGATGAATTAAAAAAAATCCAGGTTAGCGATTGATTTATTTCTAAGCGTCTGTTTGCTTTGACAGCGGTGAGATTCGCCTGCCAGTTCAATGGGGTTCAGACAGTGCAATGAATCGTAGGACGAGAGGGCTTCTCATTGAGACAAAGCACATTCGGGAGCATTCAATAACGAGCAAACGCACACACATCACACAAAGACTAAGGTCCCCCGTATAACCTTAACAGAGTATTGGGGAGAGGATGCTGTTAGCGAGCACCTATGAAGCCCTGCGCGGTACACGAGGGGGTGGGTGGCCAACAGCACGCCCGACCATCTTTGTCTGCTCAGTGGTGATGTTTACACACCAGGTACTCGTTTGAGGCTGAGTTGACTTAGGTGAGGCCCAGGATCCGGTTCAGATAATCGTCGCCGTTATTGGCTGTGAGCGGGAATCTAACTCAGTCCACCGTGTTCGCAGCGCAGCGTAGCGCTAACCGCTGCGCCGCCGCTTTCCACAGCACCCACGCACGCACGCACTGGCACCCATTGGAAATGCAACGTAAGTTTTGTACCCAATTGTATTATTTCAATTAACATGCTACGGAATGCACGGTTCTCTGCCCACGCCCTCGCTCACGACCGGTTTTTGCTCGTCGTTTCACGCTCCCCCACTCGTCTCGCTCCACCGTGGCCCCCAATCCTCAAAACTTCGCACGCCAAACCACGGCCGTTTCGCACCACCGAACCCGCGGTGGCGAAATGTTGACTGCCTGGCCTGGTATACGGGAGGTCGTGGGTTCGATCCAGACGCTGACGCCTGCTTTGTATATTTGGAGTTTGCACGAGTCTTTCTCTCCCCGTGGTCGTGTGGATTTTTATTCGGGCCCACCGGGTTTTCCCTCCGCAATTAGAATCAACATGCTTTTAGGGTATTTGGCCACTCTACATTTCCACATGGTGATAAGCCACTTCGTTCAGCTATCATTTGTGGCCAGGTCGCTTCTGAAAAGAGCTCAGTGGGTCTTACTTGGTAAAAATAATTTTTAGTTTATCATCATCACCACCACCACCACCATCCGTGTCCGCCGTGTCCTCTTGATCCCTTGTACCCCAACCTCCTGTGTCTTTGTGCCACCCCTCGAACAGCACTGGCTGAGTGAGCTGGAGACGCTTGCCGTCATCTTCGCCGCGGCCATTCACGATCTGGAGCACACGGGCACCACCAACAACTTCCACATCCAGACGCGGTGCGAGCCTGCAGTGCACACCGCTCACCGAATCTGCTCACCACCGCTCACAAAAACTGCTTACTGCCGCTCACCGAATAATCTGCTCACTGAAACTGCTCACCGCTCACTGAATCTGCTCACTGAATATTCTGCTCACCACTCACCTAAACTGCTCACCGCGATGCGCGTGCACACCATGGTGGCAGCAGTCAGCCAGTTACCCCGTCCATACGACCCCAGCGATTAATCAACCTCCACGTGTTGTCGCTACATGCGTTTTTTATTTACATACGGTGTATTTAATTTCTAAAGTAATTTGTGAAAATATCAAATGTGTCATTTATCCAGTTAGTTAAAGCCAAAGAAATTGCATTGCGGATTTTAGTTTTTGCCCTTGATATTGGTATGGCTATAAAAGGCAAATTGCAATAACTCTTAGGTTATTTTGGTAAAGTCACGTAGATAGGTTCATTTTCTCTGAACCTATCTACGTGACTTTACCGAAAGACCCAAAGAATATGAATTCCTGCAGTCACGAAAGCTTTAAGTCAAGATGAAACAAAACACTACTCACCTATGGTACATCTGACATCTGACTGAGCAGCTACCAATATAATTTGTAATTTTACATTCTCACCTTCCTCTAAATAATTTGCTTGATTAGATGGTAATCATAGTCTTGCTTTAACAGTGCATTATTAATTTTCCATTTAATATTTTTTTTTCTCTTCTTTGGTTCTTTCAACACAAGTGGCCACTTGTTGTGGCCGAAACGTCGTGAGAATTTTTTATTTTATTTTATTATTTTATTCTCATTCTATGTGACATTACCGAAAGAACCAAAGAAGATGAAACCTTGCAGTGACGAAAGCTTTAAATCGAAATGTTTTTTTTCTTTCAAAACAATGTAACATCTCTATGTCAGTCACACAAAATGCTTTGTGTGACATTTTCATTCTAATTATCTGCACGTCTCTGGTTTCACGCACGCACGTGTGTCCGTACGCCCGTGTCCGCATGGACTCGTGCGATTGCGTGCTTGTGTGCCCGTGTATCTGCGTGTCCATGTACTTCTGTGGCTGTGTGTCCCAAGTGCTCTTGAAACCTGTGTCCATGTAATCATGCATATGACCGTGTGTGCTCGCAATCCCACATCTTTTCCCATTTAATATTGCGTCCGCATACTCACGTGCCTATGTATTCACGTGCCCATGTGATCATGCACTCGTGCGCGAACCAACATACTCATCTTCCCATGTACTCACGTGGCCACAAACTCATGTTCCCATGTAGTCACGTGGCCACAAACTCATGTTCCCATGTAGTCACGTGGCCACAAACTCATGTTGCCATGTACTCACGTGGCCACAAACTCATGTTCCCATGTACTCATGTGCCTTCGTGTCCGTTGTGGTGGGGAGCGGTAGTGTAGCGGTTAGTGCGCTGCTCTATGAACCCGGTGACCCGAGTTCGATTCCCGCTCGCGGTCAACACCGGTGGCGATTATCTGAACTGGTGCTGGGCCTTCCCTAGGTGGACTCAGCCTTAAATGAGTACCCGGTGCGGTGTAGTAAACATCGCCACTGGGGAGACAAATGCAACTAGGCGTGGCGTTGGACACCCATCCCATCCCGTGCTGTGCCGGCCTTCACAGGTGCTCGCGAGTAGCACTTGCCCAGTCAGTCTTTGTATGCCTATGTATTGTACTCACGATCCATGCGTAGCGCTCGTGTCCCCATGTATTTGTGCGCTCATGTTGCCGTGTGCCCGGGTGCAGCTCTGACGTGGCTCTGCTGTACAACGACCGCGCGGTGCTGGAGAACCATCACGTGAGCGCTGCCTACCGCCTCATGCAGGACGATGACATGAACATCTTCATCAACCTCAGCAAGGACGACTGGAGGTTGGGGTGCCACTGTGACGAGATATTAACTCCCTCTCCTGGTATACAGTTGGTCGTGGGTTCGATGCCGGCCCTGACGCCTAGTATATTTTGAGTTTGCGTGTCTCTCTCTCTCTCTCTCCACGTGGTCATGAGGGTTTTTCTCCGAATCCTCCGGTTTTTCCCTCCACATTTAAAAACCAATGTGCATTTTAAGTATTTGGCTGCTGCTAAAGATTTCCGCGTGATAAGCCACTACGTTGAGCTATCATTTGTGGCCAGGTCGCTTTTGAAAAAGAGATAAATAGCTCAATGGGTCTTACCCGTTAAGAAAAAAATGTGTTTAATTTTATAGTTTATAGAGTCCACACACTGATCCGCTCGGAGCGAACTCCTCCAGCAAAGTGGCCGTGCTATGGAGTAGTGCAGCAATCAGGTTGATAGAGACTTTTATGAGGGGCCTTAAGTGCAAACACATTTCAATATGCTTGCCAACTTACACCGTCATCCTATCAGACCACCACAGCACCACCACCGAACCAACCCGCACCACCACCTCAAAACGCCATCCCACACCGCCACCACCACCAACACCCCACATCGTCACCGTTGGGACGGATCTTAAATCCATTCATTCCTTGGAGCTCCGTCCCCAGATGCCAGGGCCTCACATTGGGTTTTTATGGAGCGAGCGAGGCATCCGCGTGTTCATCTCTCAATCGGCGTGGCATTCGCGCGACAATAAGCTGTGATGTTCGGTTACCTTGGGCGTCTAAAATGTGTGCCTGTCGTGTGGTGTGTCAACAGCTCTGTGGTGAATGTGCTGCATTGGGAATGCCCAGGAGGGTTGGCCCTTCCACACCCACCCCATAACCAAAGCTTTGTCCCACTCACCAAATATATATTCCCATGGCTACTGAAGTTACATTGGGAAATTCTATTTTACAAATAGTACATATAATAATACAATAATACATATGCATACCTATGATTCCATCATTATTATTTTCAACCTTATCGTGCCTGCTCAAGAGTCAATGCACTCCCGCTTAAAGGATTCCTTCGTGTCAGATGTGGGGGTTGTCTGACCGTACGTCACCACGCTGGTCAATGCGGGTTGAGGGGGAGGTACAGAGGGGAGACTGGTTGAGATATCATCGATGTTAGCCAAGAACCTGGAATTTAACTCTGGCGCCCAGTTTCATAGACCAGTTTGATCACAACTGTGCCACCGCTTCGTCCTATGATGCCCAATTGGTTATCACATTACTCTTTTACCATCTCACTGCATGCGCCCGTGCCTGTGACCCTTTTTCTTTCGGGTTTTGCGATGTATACAGAAATTTAAAAAAACGACCAGAGTTGAGCCAATCCCACCTCAAGTGACGTACATGGATGCTCACAAACAGCACTTGTGCCACGCTTGTGAGTGAGAATGAAGATTGAAGTCTGTGTCCTTGCGTGTTTAACACACGTGTCGTTTGTGCTGCTGTACAGAGAGCTGCGTGCGCTGGTCGTAGAGATGGTTCTGGCGACGGACATGTCGTGTCACTTTCAGCAGATCAAGACCATGAAGAGCGCCCTGCAACAGCCCGAAAGGTTATGCACACATCCATGCTAATGTCTGCGTGTGTGCGTGAGTGTGTACGTCTGTAACGGGCAGCAGTGTAGCGGTTAGAGCGCTGCACTACGAACCCGGCGACCCGAGTTCAATTCCCGATTCACGGCCACCAACACCAGTGATGATTATTTGAACCAGTCATGGGCCTCCCCTATGTCGATTCAGTCTCAAATGAGTACCTGGTGCAGTGTGTGTAAACATCGCCACTAGGGGGCAAAGGCGGCAGGGCGTGGTGCTGTCGACCAGGGCTGAACGATTTGGGGAAAATATCTAATTGCGATTTTTCTGACAGATATTGCGATTTGATTTGCGATAAAAAATTATTCAAGCTTCAGTTCAATATTCACTGTGTAATAGATTTAAAACATGTGATTGAGCATTACCACATGATACCATCAAAATATGAACTGCTCTATATAGTCTCATGCAAGGATGAGAACTTAAAATATATGAATTTGCTTCCAACATGCATTTAGTAAAATGTTTTAAGAACAATCAAACATAGAACAATTGTTAAGTTAAATAACTAAAGTTATAATACAACATAAAACAATTCCCATAAAAAAGTTAGAGGACTTTTCAAATCGAAAAAAAAATCGCAGCCTTTGCGATTTACTAATCGCATTGTTTCAAAATGCGTTTTCGATTTGAAATCGATTCATTGTTCAGCTCAACTGGCTACCCACCCCCTCGTGTGCCGTGCCGGCCTTCATAGGTGCTCGCTAACAGCACTTGCGCCAACAGTCTGTTAAGGTTATAAGGGGGATCTTTGTCTTGTGTGGATGTGTGTGTGCCAGGGGCGCAGCCAGTGTGGGTGTCATTGGTTTCCAGACCCCCCCCCCCCCCACCACCACCAGATACTTTGAAATGTTGCTAAGAGAGTACCCAAAAAGATTTAGACAAAAATCTTGGTATTTTTGAGTCCCAGTTTTTCTCCCTTCAACAAGGTGATTGTGGCGATGACGGAATCTGTAAATACACAGTACAGTAGTGCGCACATAGTCGGCTCAGTACTGAGTAGCCGGTAGTTGCGGAGATTTGGTTTGTTGCTTGATAATAATATTGGTTTTGGAAAGCCAATACAGTTGGCTGATAGACAAAAAGATTCATTTATATGTGGGTGACAAGGAACCCGAGTTCTGTATTATATGCTTTTAACATAATCTTACAATTTCAATAGTTAAACGTGTTGATTAGTTTTTTTTTATTATTTAAAGCTTTCGTGACTGCAGGGATTCATATTCTTGGTTCTTTCGGTAAAGTCACGTGACTTTACATTATTACGCCTTTTGGCGTCATCTGGTCCAACACTAGTGGAGACTGGGCTCTTAGAAAAGCCGTCTCGGGTGTGGACCAATCAATTTCAAGGACAGTGCATATCATTATCAGAGTGGTCTCTTTTTGTTTGCATTTTAACTGCTTGTGTTGTGGTTATTGCAAACATGATGCCTTGAATAAAGGTGTCAGTTTTGGTGCCAGATAAAAGGGTAAAAACCTATTACTATATCTTGCTACTGGCAAAGGAGGTCTCATAATGTAAAGGCTTACCCCGAATTCTCAATACTCTGATAGTGCGCTGTTTTTGAGTTGTACGCCTTTTGGCGTCTTCTGGTCCAACACCAATGGAGACTAAAGGGCTCTTAGAAAAGCCGTCTCGGGTGTGGACCAATCAATTTCAAGGACAGTGCATATCATTATCAGAGTTGTCTCTTTTTATTTGCATTTTGACTGCTTGTGTTGTGGTTATTGCAAGCATGATCCCTTGTATAAAGCTGTCAGTTTTGGTGCCAGATAAAAAGGGTAAAAGCCTGTTACTATATGACGTGACTTTACCGAAAGAACCAATAATATGTGTTGATTAGCGTTTGTCAGAGTTTAGCGCGGACGACAGTGATTCACGACAGGATTTGCAGACAAACGGATCACTGCGCAGCTCCAATCTAATAGCCAATCACCACCGGGAACCCTTCGCTGGTCGGACACCGCCAACTCCCAGAGCGTGTGGCCGCGTTCGTGACGCGTTCGTGACGCGTTCGTGACGCGTTTGTGACACGTTCGTGACGCGTTTGTGACGCGTTTGTGACACGTTCGTGACGCGTTTGTGACGCGTTTGTGACACGTTCGTGACGCGTTTGTGACACGTTCGTGACGCGTTTGTGACACGTTCGTGACGCGTTCGTGACGCGTTCGTGACGCGTTTGTGACACGTTCGTGACGCGTTTGTGACGCGTTTGTGACACGTTCGTGACGCGTTTGTGACACGTTCGTGACGCGTTCGTGACGCGTTTGTGACGCGTGCGTGACGCGTTTGTGACACGTTCGTGACGCGTTTGTGACACGTTCGTGACGCGTGCGTGACGCGTGCGTGACGCGTTTGTGACACGTTCGTGACGCGTTTGTGACGCGTTTGTGACACGTTCGTGACGCGTTTGTGACACGTTCGTGACGCGTTCGTGACGCGTTTGTGACGCGTGCGTGACGCGTTTGTGACACGTTCGTGACGCGTTTGTGACACGTTCGTGACGCGTGCGTGACGCGTGCGTGACGCGTGCGTGCTCATGTGCTCTGCCTGTCCCCCCCCCCCCCCCTCCCCGACCACCACCGCAGCATTGACAAGTCCAAGGCGATGTCGCTGCTCCTGCACGCTGGCGACATCAGCCACCCCACCAAGGAGTGGCCCCTGCACCAGCGCTGGACCGAGGCCCTCATGGAGGAGTTCTTTAGACAGGTCCGTTTCCCCAGCGTTCGTTTGCTGTGAAACGTCTCGCGCTTCGCCGTCGCCGTAATAGCCACAAGCGAAGTGTCTAACTGGGAGGGAAATGGTCACGGTAACGAAAGGAAGCCATTGCCGCCCGTGAAGAATCCTCGTTGGTGAAAATCAGCCTGAACATTTTGGGAGGTCGCTCCTTCTTTTCTGCGCCCACCTGCTGTTTGGATTTCTCTCCGCCCGATTGTCTACACTGCTTATTACCTCCCCGCTGTTAGTCCAGACTGGGCATCTCCAGTCCTTTCGCTGCCTCAGAATAGTTATTTCCAACAGCACTCTATAATTTTCCCCACCTCTTTGCCCTTCAACCTCCATCACAATCGTCACCCCCTCCTGTTCTTCGCCTGGTTGCATGCCTTGTAGATGCCGTTTGCCTCAGTCGTTGCACGCGATAGGACAACTCGGCTTCGGTGTAGTTTGCTCTGCTCACTGGTGCTCACCTTTGTGTTTTCGTTTTACTATTTTTTTTTAGTTCATATGCACTACTAATTTGTGTGCGATCATCTTGTGCAGCAAAGTGAGATGCTTTTAATGTAGGGACGCTTTGTTAATTAATATTCTTTTTATGAATTTAATTAGGCAGTTGTTGATTAAAAATATGTGACACTTGGCACCTGAGGTTCATTAACTTCAAACGCCATGAAAAATAAGCATTTTTGAATGCATGATGTCACTTTCCTAATGTCAGTGTCCAGTCACCTCCCTACAGCCATCACAATTTCACCAAGACCACATTTGTGAATATTTGGGTGTTTTCTGTTGAAGCAGACGCTTGCATGCCCGCCGACTCATACGCATTTTACGAACCCTATTGCTCCCGTGATAGCTTAAGTCGCTCGGAACAAATCGTTTCATTTTCGTGAGGTCATAAGTTCAAAGCCCAGTCAGAGAATCAGAACAATGCATCGTCTCATCAGAGTGGGTGACAATGGAGCACAACCTGGGTAGCATTGCTCGCCAATAATTCACCAGTGTTTTTGTTTCATCGTCTAGATATATGTACGTATGCTGAACTTCTTCCGCACAATACGAAGCCAACCGTGCTTTATCGGTGGACGAATGACTACTTTGTAGTCTGTGGTGAATTGGTGCATTCAACAATTTAAGATGTTTGCAAGGAGTGGCTCGATCAGAGAGCATGGAAGGAAATGGGAATATGCCTTACATGGGGCACTCCAGAGGTTAACTTTGTAAGCGTTAACATTTTCCAGCTCCTCGGCTCAAGCCAAGGTCATTGGAATTGCCGGCACATTGCTGTAATGTGGCAGAAAGCTCACTTCTCTGCAACCACTGTCAGCTTGCTCTCCCATTGCTACACACGTGCTGCCTTCGCCCCCTGCGTATTACTCTTGTCGTGCTGAACGCACATTGTTAAAATTAGGGGATATTCAAAAACAAGCAAAGGGGCCAGACGTGCACCTTATAATCCAAAGAGGATCTCGCGGTGCTATTTCACTTGCGTGTGATTGTGCTCGATTGCTATTTGCCACTTAGGCGCCTCCAGTAGGGGGATGTAGATACCGTGAACTATTGGACTGAGCAAGTTGGCAACATCGTCCTTTTACTGGACATATCTGACAAAGAGATTCGTAGCTCATCGGATTCCTCCAGTCGACATAATGTTTCTGATTTGGAAGTGTCTGTGTTTAACATAAAAGTTCAAAATTACATATCAGTTTTTGTGAACTGTGCCCATCCATGTTAAGTGCCACCATACAATGTGAAAGCAAATTCCGTAGCAGCATGTGGAAATGTCATTGATGCACAAAGACAAAGATCCCCCGTATAGCCTTAACAGTCTCTTGGGGCAAGTGCTGTTAGCGAGCGCCTATGAAGGCCGACACGGCACACGAGGGGGTGGGTGACCAGCACCACGCCCGACCGCCTTTGCCCCCCCAGTGGCGATGTTTACACACCACACCAGCTCCTCATTTGAGGCTGATTCGACCTAGGGGAGGCCCATGACAGTTCCAGAAAATCGTCACTGGTGTTGGCTGTGAGTGGGAATCGAATTTCGGGTCGCCGGGTTCGTGGCCCAGTGCACTAACCGCTACACACACATACACATCTAATATTCCTAAACCTCACCTCACCTCTTCCTCTCAAGTTATGCCTAGATGCTACAAATACCTAATGCACTTGTACTAAACACAAATAAGAAAAAACAAGGGCCTCTTCATCAAGAGAAGCGCTACTGACATGCACCTGTTAGGTGGGGCCAGCACAATGCAAGAGTGGCCACCTTTGTCATCACATCTCGCCACCGTGGCACCCCTAGTTGCTGACCCGCTCATACTGGACATCTGTGAAAAAGAGCTGCATCGCTCATCGGATTCCTCCTGCAGTCTAAATAAAGATTCTGATTATATTGTTAGGGGCGCTACGGTGGCGAGATGTTAACTACCTCACCTGGTTTACAGGAGGTCGTGGGTTCGATCCTGACCCTGATGCCTGTATATATATATGACTCTCTCCCCGTGATTGCGTGCATTTGTCTCTGGGTCCTCCAGTTTTCCCCTCCACATTAAGAAACATGCGTTTATTTGTCTGCTGTAAATGTCCACGTGATATGCCACTTTGCAGAGTAATAATTTGTGGCCAAGTTGCTTCTGAAAAAAGTGAGCCGCACCTGGTAAAATATAAAATAGTTTAGATAGTTTTAAATATTTTTTGTCTCCCCAGTGCTGATAATCAAATTTCAAATTCCACTCGCCCACTGGGTGTTGTGCAAAGCCAGCATTGTCGTGCCCTGTGCCTGCCACTGCACCAAAGCTTGCTATACTTTTCAACGCAAGCACATCAACCTGGGGCCTCGCATACATATCAGCGATCTCAGCAGCACGGAAATAGAGACATCAAGCTAGTGGTGTCAGTGTCTCCCGTGAGCCAATTACAGAAACAAAACAGACATATCAAGCGTCTCAGCCGCTCACCGTAAGTCACCAATCGATGACCACGGTTGGCTACATACGGTGCTAAAGAAGTTCCACATACATACAGAAGAGTATATCAGTGGTGTGAGCGACGTTTATTCATGTGATCGCATGAGGACATTCTCAGGCAGAAATATGGCCCAGCAGGAAAATTGTCGAGACGTTATTATGCATTCGCTAAGAAAATTATTTAAATCGCTGTAAAGTGAATGCAGCCTATGAACAAATCACCCAGAATGTGCCCCATCTCATCAGACGTTGGAAACCAAGCCGGGTTGAGTTTGGATAGTATTTATATGGGTGATGGAGATGACTGCTGGGTGGGTCCCGTTCACAGCTGAATATCGGAATGCCCAAGCGGCTCAGCCTTCATTTTATTTAGAGAGGCATAGCGCCGTTGTTTAAAAAAAAAAAAACATTGTACTCACTGCAGAGAACTGTCGCGACACGACCGCACTCTCTACGATAGCTGGCGCCAAACCATACCACACAACCTCCCGCATGGCCTAGTGGAAGCCTAGGTACCGATAAAGTTATTTCATTTGACTTTTTCTTCTGGTACGTCATCGGAACAAAATCGGAAGAAAAACTGATGATATACACGTACCTCAGCGGAATGGGAAAGGGTTACGTTGCTCTAGGCTGCTGCTGCTGCTGCTCCCACTGCTGTTGGGGGCTACTTGGTGGGCAGCAGAGGGTAGTGTAGTAAAACCCATTGTCGAACTATAGTTTATATCTATGCTACCCACCTTCACCAACCCAGACTGACCAGAATGATGAAAGTATGGTAAAATAACGCCCACAATATGCAAAGTGTGAGGACTTAATCCAGCAGTGAAAAAAAATCCTGTGCATGTACACGTGCAATGTGAATGCAGTTTTGTGTGGACCATCATTTCCAATGTTTATTGATTTTCATAATAAGTATTAATAACTTAATATCATAATATCAATCCTCCTGGGCTAGATCATTCATGAAAAGGGATCTAGATAATGGCCTCAAGCATGGAAACAACTCCATGCAGCTGTGCTGCTGAGTTTACAACAGACATATGGTCCCTTCCTACCTCGCAGGGGAGACCTGTGGAGGCATCTCAGGTCGTGACGGGGGGGGTGGGGGGGGAAGTGACCGCCGTGTACTTATCGCGCCCGTGAATGGCGAGGTTAATGGATGTCAGCTCGAGGCAACGGGAGACAAGTGGCGTTGTTGTTGTTGTTGTTCGGACAGGATCGATACGCGGTGCCTCGTCCATCAGCGTCGCAACTTGGCGAAGCCACGCGTGGAGTCGCTCTCCTCAGTCCGAAATTCATAACGGGTTACAAACCACAACTTCAAGAAAAGGCATTTTTTAAGATCGGAGGGGGTTTCCTGCCGAGTGTAATTGTCTGATCTCGGTCGGACTTCTGTCCGTTGGAATTTTTCAATCGCAATTTTTTTTTTCCCCCCGCTCGGCGACTTGAAGGCGCACGTTGAGACGTCTGGGGAATATTTATGAACGCGTTCCGCCATGAGAACCGATAGCCAGGAGTGGTGCAGCCGTTGTGGTTGGGTGATGGAATCATGAACAACGCACAGACAGGGGTCTCGCGTACACAAAGTCAAAGAACATCAATGCTCGTTTATTCATCAAACCTTTTTTGGATCGGGTGATTTTAGACAGCGTGTACTTAAATCATTTCCCTTTGAGCATTTCTGAGCCAGTTTACCACTTTTTGACGCTGATCAGCAGCGTATAACCTGATTGTGATAGCATGACTTATTCTTGCATTCTGATTAAAGAGACCATCTTTTTCATTAAGGTTGTGTTTCACCAAGCTTGTGTTTAGTTTGTTGTCCTTCCCCCGCACCTCGGATTATCACGGTTGGCTACGTACGGTGTGAAATAATTTCGACATGCATACATAATCAGCTGTGCCGGTGAAGTTGCATTGACAAGCGGGCGTTGTGCAGTTAGCTCGCTGGCCGTGGTGCTGAATCACTGCAGCGTTGTTCAGCATTAATAGGTGTGGCAGCGCCCCCTCGTGGCGATGATGTAAAATGTGCATAGACGTTGAGTTGTTGGCCCTCTGTTTTGCCGTGGTCTGGGCAGGGCGACCGTGAAGCTAAGCTGGGCCTCCCGTTTTCGCCCCTGTGCGACCGAAACTCCACGATGGTCGCCCAGTCACAGATCGGTGAGTCTTCACTCGCCCTCGTCACCCACTCTCGCACCTCCAATTAGCACGGTTGGCTACTTACGGTGCGAAAGAAGTTCAACGTACATACGTACGTGTGCAATGAGATAGTGACATCGACTGATTGGTAAAGGGTAGCACGGGTACAGGCACCATTATAAACATTATCCAATCCGACTCAAAGCTTTCGTGACTGCAGGAATTCACATTCTTTGGTTCTTTCGGTAAAGTCACGTAGATAGACAATTGTAAAAAGCTAAAAAAGCTCACGACTTAGTTTTTTCGGTAAAGTCACGTTGAAGAGAAACAACAAAATAACAAAATATATATAAAACAATAAAAAAATTCTCACGACGTTTCGACCATAACTCAAACAGTCATCATCAGGTGTGGCGGTTTGCATAAATTTATTTTGAAAACGGCATATTTATTTATTTATATATAAAAAATAACGTTTGCGTCACGCAAACGTTTCAACACATTACATAAAATCCGTGATCTGGTTCCGTCTGTAAAAGATGTGATTCCGGACATACAATACCCTGGTGTCTACAAACTAAGTTGCCTCTGTGGTAGTAGTTACATTGGAGAAACCAAACGCCATATCTCGGACCGCATTCGTGAACATAAAGCAGACCTTAAACACGGTAGGACCAACACCTCGGCCGTAGCAGATCATTGTTCTAATTCAGTAGGCTCACATGCCATTGACTTTTCCAAGACGGAGGTTCTTTGTAAGCCTTCTGGCTTCCATGAGAGATTCGTTCATGAGGCTATCCACATATACAAACACAGAGACAATTTCAACCGAGAAGATGGATTCTATCTTAGCAATCATTGGAAAGATTTGATAAATCATTTCACTTCTTGATTGATTGTTCACGCTTACAGTGGCTTTCAGACAGCATACATAAAAACAAATTTCGTCTCCCCCCTCCTCTTTTCAAAAAATAGATGGACTAGTCCTGGGCAAACTGCCATCGTTGCGCGTGACGCAAACGTTATTTTTTATATATAAATAAATAAATATGCCTTTTCAAAATAAATTTATGCAAACCGCCACACCTGATGATGACCGTTTGAGTTATGGTCGAAACGTCGTGAGAATTTTTTATTGTTTTATATATATTTTGTTATTTTGTTGTTTCTCTTCAACGTGACTTTACCGAAAAAACTAAGAATATGAATTACTGCAGTCACGAAAGCTTTAAATCAAAATTTAAAGCTCACGACGTTTCGATCGCAACGCAAGCGGTCATCCTCAGGTGAACAAATACAGCAGGCGGGACTGCTGAGAGAAACATAGCGAGAGAGCTGCTGCAGCCAAAGGCAGAGGAGCCACCGCAGCCTTCGGCGGATGTCCGGCAAAGCTCCACCGCCCTCCCCGGCACGCCGTCAGCCAGCGGCGAGAAGACCGGGAGCGGACGGGCTGAACCCAGCCGTGTGATCAGCCGTGTGTGTGTGCGTGCGGTCTGTAGAATGTAACATCTAAGTGTGTGCCAATAACGTTGGCTTGTGCCGTGCCGTGCGTGGAATGAAGAAGGGTACCCTCAACGCGACGTGTCGTGGAAAGTCGCTCATTACACATGCGCGCATTCACTCTCGCAGCACCCTTGAGCCATCACGCCCTTCAAATGAACCACCTACAAGGCGTGACTTTCCATCTGTATGTACTATGTTGAACTTATTTCGCATCGTACGTAGCCAGCTGTGTTAACCGGAGGTGCGGGAGAAGGACAACAAGCTAAATGCAAAAGCAGTTACGAAGAAATTCGTTTTCAATTTAGATTAAAAGTGCATAGCTCCGGTGGCTTCCTAATATCGGAACGGAGAGCGTTCCAGGTGACCGCAGAAGTGCATTTGAAAGTGTGTGATGCAGTGACAATCTTTGTCCGATAGAGAGCGAATATCAGTTGTGCATGGCAACTCCGGCGTTCCCGGCTGTAAGTTCATATACTTACAGTGCTTGTAATAAGTCCAAGAGGACATATTAGGTTAACTCTTTTCCGTTTGCTTCTGTTTTAATTGTATAAGTGTGTACTCTTTGAAGTCCAAGTCTTGTTCTTGTCTAAACGGTGCACAGCGGTATCGTGTAGTGTTGTGGATTCAGGAGACGTCGGAGTCGGTTATTGGAGGCAACACTATTTATTAAAACACCTCGCTCGGCAGTACAGTCCCAGTACACTCAGCGTTACTGTCCTCCTACACCTACTGTCTAGGGAGGGTACTGCCTCCGGGCTAACGTGCCCTGTAACACAGGGCTACACTCATGGTCCTCCTACACCACTGTCTAGGGAGGTACTGCCTCTGGGCTAACGTGCCCTAACACAGGGCTACACTCAGGGTCCTCCTACACCACTGTCTAGGGAGGTACTGCCTCTGGGCTAACGTGCCCTAACAGGACTACACTCAAGGTCCTCCTACACCACTGTCTAGGGAGGTACTTCCTCTGGGCTAACGTGCCCTAACACAGGACTACACTCAGGGTACTCCTACACCACTGTCTAGGGAGGTACTGCCTCTGGGCTAACGTGCCCTAACAGGACTACACTCAGGGTACTCCTACACCACTGTCTGGGGAGGTACTGCCTCTGGGCTAACGTGCCCTAACACAGGACTACACTCAGGGTACTCCTACACCACTGTCTGGGGAGGTACTGCCTCTGGGCTAACGTGCCCTAACACAGGACTACACTCAGGGTACTCCTACACCACTGTCTAGTGAGGTACTGCCTCCGGGCTAACGTGCCCTAACACAGGACTACTCTCAGGGTCCTCCGGCTATGGGTGCCTAGGGGGAGGCTGTTCTAACTCGCCCTAGCCAGGGTGCGAGTTCCGACCACTGACCCACTGGACCCGGCCCTTACAAGGACGTCGGGCCCAGGGGTTCCCAGGGTCTCACCACTGAGCCGCACAGAGTCCCGGCCCTGATAAGGACAGCGGGGCTAGGGGTCTCATGGTCCTAGCTGGTCTTTGGCTTCGGTCTTCAACTGGTCCAGATCGGCTGGGGAGGTCCCCTTTTATGCCCCTTGCCCATTGAGGGGCTTAGCTGTCTGGAGATCCTGAGCCCCCAGCAGCCCCTCCTCTCTTGGGCTGGCACTGCAGTCCCTCCCCTGATGGTACGAGGTACCGTTCCATCTATGGCACTACAATTGTACTCTTTCAAATTCGGGTCTGTATCTTAGTGGTGTACAATCCTGCCTCGAATGTAAGAAGAAAAGTAAATTATCATTAGACCTCCTTTGCCAGTACCAAAATATAAGAATAGGATTTTTCCCCTTTTTTTTCTGGCAACAAAACTGAAACCTTTTTTTTACAAGGATTCATGTCTGCATTAACCACAATACCTGCAGTCAAAATGCAAAAAAAAACACTGTGATAATATATGCATTGTCCGTGAAACTGATTGGTTCACACCAAGGGCGGCTTTTCTCTTGAGCCTCGACCCAATTGGTGCTCGACCAGAAGACGGCAAAGGCGTACAGCTCAAAGACAATGCACTATCAAAGTACACATGTACGCCTTTTGGCGTCATCTGGTCGAGCACCAATTGGGTCGAGGCTCAAAAGAAAGCCGTCCCTTGGTGTGGACCAATCAGTTTCAAGGACAATGCATATATTATCATAGTATGTTTTTGTTTGCATTTTGACTGCAGGTATTGTGGTTAATGCAGACATGAATCCTTGTAAAAAAAGGTTTCAGTTTTGTTGCCAGAAAAAAGGGAAAATCCTATTCTTAAAAGTAAATCAGTTGAGATCAACAGATGTTAAAGATGTTCAGCCACGCAAGTGCCAAGCAGAGCTGTGAATTACAACCCCAAATTGTACAATCCGTGTTTCTTCAGCTTCATCTCACTCGGATGAATATTGGTAAAAAATATACGAATGTTCTGTCTTCCAATCCATACTTCTAATTGACCGTAGCGTGTAGTCGCAGCAGTAAACCTTAGTGCTAATTTTATTTTTTAAATCAGTTATGACACACCCTTCATTAAGCCCTGCCACGCCGAACTCGGGCTGCTGTTGTTCGTGGATTTTTTTATTCCCCTCTCCGTTCTGTGATCGGCGCTTTGTACCACACTCGTGTTGAGTTAAAACAAAAAAAACAGTCTTGACAATCACTAATAAATCCTACCGACCATTTAAATGAATCACAAAAATCCGTTTAAATCATTGTTTAATCACTCATTGAAAATCGCTTTTACATGAAGAAAGTGAAACTGGTTTCGTACAACTGATATGATTGACGGATTTTCATTTTACCAGACGAGAACCCAGGAAGACAACACGTCCCATTTGCAAAGGGTGCCCTGGATCAACGAGTTCACAAAACACTGAAGTTTCAACCAAAACACAAAGAGCTAAGAGTTGGACAAGAGACTTTGCTACTCATCGGCAATAGATACAAATTGTCAAAGCAAGCAAACGTATGCAAGCCATGCCCACACAATTCACAGTAAAAAAAAAGAGCCGTCGATCACATTCTACTTGCAATTACGAAGTTAATACTGTAGTTAAAACATAGTTTGGTATATATAAAAAAAATATACCAATTTAGAGAGGATAAACTCTATGACTTATCACCATCATCATCAGGCAAGATCATTCCAGTTCCGGTTGAAGGCCTCCTCAAGCTGGCACCATAATTTCACGGTCCTGCGATCTAGCGATCCACACAATACCTGGGCCTTCTCTCAGCCGTGTTCCGTGCCTTGGCCTCTGGCGGTGAAAACGTTAGTCTAGACCAGACATGGTTGGGATTTTTAATCCGGCCCGCCGAACTTGTCCAAATATTATTATTATTAAATTAGATTTTACCTTTCTCCTGTAATGCCCCCATTTACCCATTAGATGGCGCATTTTGACCGGGAGTTACGACATGTTTCTGTATTGTTCATGTTCGTGCAATTTGTTAAATTGCCTTGCAAATAAATGTTTTGCTACCTGTTAAAGGCCAAATCCTTTCATGTAATGATTTTTAGATTTCATTTATATTAGTTCACACAAACACTCCATCCATCTGTTCCTGGCCCGGCCCCTCTGTCAAATTTTAGAACCCATTGTGGCCCGCGAGTCAAAAAATTTGCCCACCCCTGGTCTAGACCACTGGTCAACACGTTAGTCTAGACCACTGATCAGCCCTGCTCGTGTCCTGCCCAAGACCACTTACGTTTCTTAACTGCATGGCTTATTCATGTAGAACCAGGTGAACACTATTTCTTCCTAAAACATTTGCAGATTGTAGCCCAGCGCTATTTGGTGCTGTAATTAATTTTCACTTTACAATTCAGTCAAAACGGCCACACTGAATTATTTTTTTTAATTAATGTAAACAGGGCAAGCCACTTTGTGGAACAAAAGCAAATCTGCTTCCTATCCCCCCTTTCCAGTATCTGCTCATGACCAAATCAAACCCTGCTATTTAATCGTTGAACGTTTTAGATTGCCATTCGTATTAACGTATTGACGTTGAGCGTGACCCCCGTCGCTAAAGAATGCATGACAGGGTGAGAGAAGGGTGGGGGAGGGACCCTTGCATTGCCGAATACAGTCTTTGGAGTATCAATGCGTGCCGATTCATTTTTGCACGCATCAAATCCCTAACGCTGCTTGTATTAAAATAGTTACAAGCTAATTCTATCCCTTGACCATTTCACAAACATTAACCCATGCCCTTCGCATGCTATGTTGATTCCTTTGGGGCTGCAAGGTGGCCAGGGGATACCAGTATTGTAGGTTGCCGCTCGTATGCGTGGTTGTTTTGTCGGTACCCCAGATTCCTTAACGTGAGAGCTCAGTATTAGAGAAATATAGAAATATTCTATCCTTACCGGCATTTTCACAGTGGGTGACAGTTAATTTCACTAAAACTGGGGACATGTGATAAATATCATCCTATGGGTGTATTTGTACAAACAATACCCAAACGAATGAGTTACATTTAATTTCAAAGCACGGTGCAAAATAAGTCAAGGATTTTTGACAGCACTCACATCAGGTACGCCAAACTCGTTTTAATTGAGTGACTGAGGGGTTTTAATGGTCTCACACAAACTTAATCCAGGATCACCGAGTTTCTGGCTCGCTGCCCTCACTTTGGAATTAGCCTCAGAGGCACCCGACCATTCAAATCCAGTAGCTCGGTGTCCAAACCATTCCACCTCCACAACTACAGAGCCTCCTTGCTCACCAACCCACACATAGACAAAATCCTGCATTTGAAAATTCACCAACAGAGGGCAGCCGAGGTATCTAAACGACATGGCGCCCTTCCTTGGCCAATGCTCTGCTTCCACATAATCTGTTTGTCACTTATGCTGCACTGACACCGATCCATTTAATTAAAGGGAGAGGTATTCTCAAAGCCACATCAATTCTACGCTTCCAGCCCTGAAACGCTCTGCCCGTCTTGTCGAAGCAAATCCTATGCAGGGGGAGTGGCGAGATGGCACATGGGAGGGAAGCATTTGGCAAAGGTTTGCCGTGTGGCTCCAGGTCAGGGTTTTCCAGCCAAGAGCTCTATTCAGGCTCTCAGGACGGCAGGTCTGGTGACCGCTCAGCACCCACCGGTGCATTAGAGATGGCCTCCGCTTTCATACCGTGCTCTGTTTAATTTGCCTGCGCGTGTCGCACGCAATTACAAAACCGTGGCTTAATTCCACTCCTGCGCGGGAGCCACGGCAATTTGCTGGTATTAGGGGCTATTCGGGCACAATGTTGTTATTGTAGAACGCTGGAACAGGTTATAAGACAATGCATCATGGAACATTACTCCTACAAAACCTCCCATTATTGTAAATGCAACATTCAGTGCCTAGTCATGAGGCATCGCTACCTAAACGAGAAATGCAACAAAAAATGCACAGGGCCATTATTCAATTGACTGTACATGTGCATGAATGCTGCACTGTGCTTCACGCTAATGTTGACCAATTATTTTTTAATACATAGTTTCTCATATCAGCTCATGCTAACACTCAGAGTGATGGTAGTGGCTTAAGGATTAAGATACCAATGGTGGGCTCAATGTGGATAGGATTTTTTGTTTGTATCATCGCTGTTTTTATCACCTCCGCATCCTGCACCGTAATAAAAAAATAACCTTATCCCGCAAAGCTTCCAGTGGTCTGTTAAATCTGTTATAGGAGCTTCCTGCTTCTATATTTGGGAAGCTAGTTGTTGAGCATTTTTTTTGCCTGAGAAAAGTTGGTTACATGTGTGCACCATCCAGTAACGTTTGTCTCGTTGGCATGGGCCCTTGTGAAAGGGATGAAATGAGGACACCCCCCCCCCCTCATTCAATTCCCCTCCCCCCTCTTCGTAGCCCATAGCATGGGCCCCTTTTGGCCTACGGGCCACGATGCAGTTGCACCGCCTGTGCACTCGATAGCTACGCCAATTGGTGCCATCGCACTTCCTGCGATCCATTCCGTCCATTGACCTTTGCTCATGAAAATACGTCTGCATCTCTGCTCCTCTGTGCCTCAATTCCTTCCCTCGGCGCCAGGATTCATGGACTTCATTGTGGAGCCCACGTTCTCCGTGCTCACCGACATGGCCGAGAAGGTGGTGGTGCCCCTGGCAGAGGAAGCGGCCAGGGCCGGCACACCAGGGGTGCCACGTCGCGGCAGGTATTCTAAACTAAACGAAAGCAATTTTTTTATTTTACCAGGTAAGGCCCCACTGAGCTATGTTGGCTGTTTTTCAGAAACGACCTGGCCACAAGTGGTAGCTCAACGAAGTGGTTTATTGTGACGTGGACATTTGCAGCAGACGAACACTCTGAACGCGTGTTTATTCTAAATGTGGAGGGATCACCGCACGCCCACCACACAACTCACTCGTATACCGTTATTTAAATAATCACACTCATTGACGGTTGGAACAAATATTGCCTCTCGTGAATATATGTAGCCCCGGACTATGGTTCAGGTCCCTTTGTTACAAAAAATAAGTGGTACAGATATTTGAAAGGTTAACCAATATTCTGGAGCATTTGGGAACCATTTTACCATGATATTGGTTCTTATAAGTGATTAATATTTTTATCTGGGGCCAACAAATATTTGGTGGGAACATATTCTCTTGACACGTGTACGATAAAAAATAAAGAAAGTATTAAATTGTTTTAACTTAAGAACCAAAAAGTAGGACAGAATGTGACCAATAGGAAAATCCACATTGTTTTTCTTCCAAATCCAGGTTTGTTTCTTGACCTGATGCAGACAGCAGGCAGGTGTAACTTGGTGATTGGTTGTGATTGCTCACGAGAGACAGCTATTGACAGATGGCTGAATTGCAATATATTAATTGACAATCATCATACATTTGGTTTATTAAAAGCTGTTTGTTTCTATCGTTGTCATACTCATAATTTTCATGAGCATGTTCTAGCCACTGCTGGATGAAAGCTTACGTACGTCATCGCCAACCCGCATTGTCCTGTGATGCCACAATCCATCTCGCTCCTGCAAATAAGCCGATCTTACCTTGCTATCTACACAATTGCCATCCTTCTGGGAGTGTTTTCCTGCTTTGGCTGCACATTCTTTCACCAGTCTCACTGATCGGCCATCATAATTTTCGAGCAATGTATCCCACCCAAGCCCTGTTCTTGACCGTCAACACGACGTCTCTAATGTGCGTTCATTGCCTGATCCATGCGCGTGTTCCTCTTCATACCTCTCGGTGCACTCCCTGGCGTGCACCTGTCCTACGCTTCTTTGGGCCGCTTTACAGCTCTCGTTGCACTTTCTCTGTCGGTCTCCTTTGTTTCTGCACTGACGGGCGGTCATTACGCACGCGTGCTTCCCTGCACCCTCACGCGCCGCCCGGTGAAGTGCGCCCCGCTCTCCACACAGCGCGGCAACCGTGGAGTGGCACCGCGGCAAGCGCGCGGCGAGCGACGGCTCCGTCACCTCCATCTGCACCGTCGACCTCCTCCAGTTCCGCGCGCTGTGGCAGAATTGCCTCAGCAGCAACAAGGAGCGCTGGAAGGAGCAGGCGGCGGCGGTGACGGCGGCGGCGGCGGCTGCAACGGCTGCCGCGAACACCACTGGAGGTTGCCTGCTACCCAGACTAAACTAAACTATTTAAATTTCGATTTAAAGCTTTCGTGACTGCAAGGATTCATCTTCTTTGGTTCTTTCCGTCGTGAGAATATTATTGAGTTATTTTATTTTATCAATGTATTATTTTATTCTCATTCTACGTGACTTTGCCGAAAGAACCAAAGAAGATAAACTATTAGACTAATTTTATTTTACTAGGTAAGGCCCAGGCATCAGTGTCGGGATCGAACCCACGACCTCCTGTATACCAGGCGAGGGAGTTAACAACTCGCCACCAAAGCTAGTAACCAGGCAGAGGCGCCAAAGCCAGATATATTTTGTTGTTGCAGAGACCTGTTTAAGATTGTTTTCCAGAAATGTTCCAATTGTACTATCAGCATCATGTCATGAAACATGGTAGCCGCAACCCTTTGTGTTCGAGACGAGTTTACTAAAGTAGCTATCACAGAGCTATCTTTAAGATCCTTTCAAGTAAACCGTGGTCCACGCAGTAGGAGGCAGCAGAATGTTAAATTCTATGTTTAACATTATTCAGTTTACAGCAGTGCGGTTCTCAGACCAGCAGCGGTACGCGACGGTCCCCCAGTTCGTCCGCGGAGCTGTGATGCAAGTGCAGGTTGATCTGGACAATAATGGCAGCGTTTATACCTTTGATTTAAAGCTTTCGTGACTGCAGGGATTCATATTCTTGGTTCTTTCGATAAAGTCACGTAGAAGGGAAACAATAAAATAATAAAAAATATAAAACAATATAATTCTCACGACGTTTCGACTGCAACACAAGCAATCATCATCAGGTGTGAAAACCACAGCAAGAACATTTAGAAAAAAGTGGCGGTTATTTTTAACGTTTGCACCACGGAGAGAGATTTGACAGTTATTCAGATGGACAAGTCCATGTATGTTCGGAAAAGAGGAGGGGGGGGACGAAAATAATGGATGCGGTCTGAAAGCCACCGTAAGCGTGAACAATCAATTAAGACCCGAAATGGTTTATAAAATCTTTCCAATGATTGCTAACCTAGAATCCATCTTCTCGGTTGAAATTGTCTCTGTGTTTGTATATGTGGATAACCTCATGAACGAATCTCTCATGGTAGCCAGATGGCTTTCAGAGAACCTCTGTCTTGGAGAAGTCAATGTCACGTGAGCCTACTGAATTATAACAATGATCTGCCACGGCCGAGGTGTTGGTCCTACCGTGCTTAAGGTCTGCTTTGTGTTCACGGATGCGATCCGAGACATGTCCTTTGGTTTCTCCAATGTAACTACTACCACAGAGGCAACTTAGTTTGTAGACGCCAGGGTACTGTATGTCCGGAATCACATCTTTTACAGACGGAACCAGATCACGGATTTTATGTAATGTGTTGAATCGGACCTGGATCTTGTGTCTATTCAAGATTTTGGAGATCTTTTTTGTGATCCCCGCAATGTAGGGTAAAGTGATGGTTTTGAATAGCTCCAATTTGACCTCATGAGCCGGTGTTCCAACAGATGACAAGGAAGCTCCCCTGCAGGAGGAGGAGGAAAAGGCAGCAGTGCCGGCACATGAGCTGCGGAGGGAGTCGGACAAACGTAGGCGACAATCCACAGCTGCCCTGGGACAGATCGCCTCCGCCGATGACGCTGACGATGACGCTGATGACGTCAGTCATGGCAGCGTGGGCGACCAAGTTGAGGGTGGCGTTGAGGACCATGGCGTCGGCGATGATGATCATAACGATGGTGGCGACGATGATGACGAGGCAGCGGAGAACATGGGAGAAGATCCCGGAGAGAGACTTGCAGATGAGGATGCAGGGTGGCGAGAGGGTGGGCGCGCCGTGAGGGCGAATGACGTCGAGGTCGCCGCCTCGTCGGACGTGTTCCTCCAGTCGGAGCCGTCGCTCACGTCCGAAGAGTCCGTGTTGTCCGATTCGAAGGACAAAGAGGACTCGACAATGCTGGAGACAGGTGTGTGTCGTGTTCTGTAGTTACCCTCATGGTTTTGCTCACGTTCGTGCACCCCCCCCCCCTCCACTGCCCACTCCCCATATATGGTGCAGGACAACAACTACTCTGCTGTTTCCTTAGGAAAACCTCCCTGAGCCCCAAGTGTAATTTTCATGAGAGTCTTCCAGGCACTTCATTGCCGTTTGGCTCTCTCTCTCTCTTGTGGAGTTGTTTTTTTTTTATCTCAATGTGATCCACCAACCCCACTTTCAGGTCTCAGGACTACAGGCTTGCTTCACCAGCACACAACCACCTGTGCGTGTGTGTGTGATACACATACGTTACGTCGGTTAGATTTTTTGCGTGCATAAGTCTCAGTGCATAAATACTGCAGAGCACCATGATTGAACATGGTTCTCAAGGTTTCCTTGTGAGTATAGGTGTATCCAGGGCTTTATTTCAGCCGGGTATGTCTGGGTCGACAACCCAATATATATTTATGTGCCTGGCACACTGCATCTCTATACCTATCACCATGCATGTGGCTAGTCGCATTCCTATTGCATTCTACTAGCGATCAGGAAAACTTTCGATAAGAAATTTGTTTCTGGGTATAGCTATGGATTTAGCCATCTATTAAAATGTGTTTGTTTTGCTCTCAGTCTGTGAATGCAATTTCAGGAGTAAGAATCAATTAGTTTGTTGTTTGCACGTGTTTTATTCATGGGCTCACGTGAGCCCTGCAGCCAGTGGAGATGTTGCAATGCGCCACAGTGGTTATTTTTCTTTACCAAGAACCTGAATTGAATCGTGAATTATCATAACAGGAGGTGGGGGGGGGGCGGATTTGTTACAGACTTATGTTTGAGCATTGCACACTCGGTGGGTCTCTGACCACATCACCCAGAATGTGCCCGATCTCTTAGTAGCTAAGCAGGTTTGAGCCCTGTTGATGCTTGGATGGATGACAGGCTTCTGCAGTTGCATGCGTGCTGGGCAATGGAGGGCAGCGCAGTGTGCATCTATGCTCCCATGCCTTCGCCCACCCATACTGACCATCGTGGTAAAGATATGGTCACACACACATGGCGCACACCATATGAGCCACCACCTGCTCAACCTCCCTCAAATGCCGCCCCCATTTCGCCTCGCAGCTCCGTGCTCAGGAAGCCACCAGGTGAGTACTGTGCACAGTGGTGATGGTAATGGTGCTGGGGATGTTATGCTGCTGCTTCTGCGTACAGGTGAGGCTTCGTTAAGAACCAGTGTGGAAGGAAACGTCTTGTTGGACCATTGACGCCACCACCACCACCACCATCATCCCCATACTCAGGTGTGGCTAAAGAAGTGGCGCAGTAGTTGAGAATTGTTGACATAGGCCCTGGTACAAGAAGTAAATCGGGTGTCGCCCCTATGTCCAATCGCTGTCTTCCCGCCTCACGTGTGCCCGTCTGCCCAACGGCGTGTGCCCGAGGCTCCTCGGGTGTCACGTGAGCCGGTTAACCTCCACGCCCACCAATCACAGCAACCCGACTTTAGAACTTTGACATTGCTGCCAAACCCGAGTACTCCCCCCCCCCTCCTGCGCATAAAGCCATTACTGCCAGGCACCCCCCTCCTCCCCAACCAACAACCAGCACTCTTCCCTCTTATTAGGCAGAGCCTGGGCCCCGACGGCTCATGGGCCCCAGTGCAGTTGCACTTTTTTGCACGTTTCATGGCAGCATCACTGGCAGGATGAATGATTCCATGATTCCCTGATGGCCAAGTTGGCCCACGTAGGACCCACACCATATCAACTTCTTTTTGCACTCTCACTGGGGATCATGTTGGGCCAAATATCTTGAAATTTGTTGGCGTTATGGTTCAACAGTCAATGCGTTTATCTTGCGATGTTTAATTAGATGCTTGTTGCTTTTAACATTGCAGATGTTTATTTTGTTATTGCGTTTTTCTGTCATCACATTTTTGGTTGGCGAATGCCCCAGAGGTTGCTTTATTCCTCCACTCGCATCTGCTGGAATTGCGAGGTGGCTTCACTGTTCACTGCACGTCTGCTAAGTTGGCCGCTTTGTGCATGATGTGGTTTTGTAATCTGTGCCAATGTTTTCGTCTTTTGCAGGACTGACAGTGTGAAGAGTAAAATGTGAAGTTGCAAAAATAGTGTGAAAAAAACAAGTGGGAAAGAGGGAGGAGAGGATGGGGGAGCGAGGCGAGCACAAGGGAGCAACAGTCGTTTTGTTTCAACAATGTATGGGCATGCTCACAGGGTTGACTGTTTGTCATGACCATGGGCAAGCTCAGAAACAGCCTTTTCCACTCAAACTGGACAATCAAACCAATAAACCGGGGATCCCACGTTACATAGCTCTGAACTGAGTCGCAGACCGGTGTACAAAGAAATCCCTTTACCGTGGGTCAGTTTTTAGACAATAATTTTTGTAGCTTGTTACATGTGCAAATGTGTACGATGGCTGACATCTGTGCTGGAACATTGCCCACAATTGTAGCTGTAACCCTGTTGGTGTTAAAGCTGACACAGAGTTGCAGTTAACACTGAAATCATAAAGGACTACAATTAAACGTAACATGTATCAATTGGTCTATTTAAAAAAAAAAGTCGTGTCCGTGAAATGAATGAAAAGGTCCACCATTATTTAATTAATGGCATTGTGGATTTGTTTATGGGTCTGATTTTCCACGAATCACATTTGGTAAAAAAAAATGTTCCCTTCAGTCTTATGCTCATGTGAAGGTAAAATGTTATATGTACTGCAGGGCAACGCATGTGACTGAAAAATCATGTTTTATTGCAGAGAATATCAACAGCATACGTGTGGTGTATTTAATTATCTAGATTGGTTTTAGTTTGTGAAATAGAAAAGTAAAACAATCATAAACACTACTTGCAAGGAGATGCTAAGGTTTGCAAAACCACTCCTCTTTATCTCCGTTCATCCTAACTCCATCTAACATAAATGTTTTTTTTTTCTCTTGCATCACACACACGCATTGTAAATTGTCCTGTCATATTCCGGCTGCTGTATTAGGACTTTGCTTCTGAGCAGCACTAACAATTAAACAAATGCTGTTTTAGCACCGTTTGCATTATGGCTGCTTTGCAGAGTGTAAGCATGTTGACATTTGAAATGCATTCTGGCCGGACAACAAGGAGGGCATCAGGATGCGTACTCGCAGTTTGTTATGCTGCAGCCAGCCCGTGGATTCGTTGACTGACATGAGTGTGGCACCATAGCGACGGTCGCTCTGACATCAAGAGGTGAAAATCCACAACGGGTTTCTGTGGCGTAATCGAAAAAAAAACAAGACATTTAGGGCTCGATTTTTATAGTAAATGCTTTTTTAGTATAAATGAGCACACACACACACATCATCAAAAATACGGCGTGACTTTAGTGTTCTGTTTTGTTAAGGTTATTTCTTTATACTTTTTTTTCACAAGTTGCTGTGCATAATAAAGCAGTGACACTCAGCATTGCTGACTTTTGCAACATTTCCGTTTGATTGCAGCGTTTGTGCAATTCCGTATAGCGGTAATTTAATCAAACGCATTTATTCCGTACGAGTTCATGAAGCCTGTCTTCGCCAGGCAAAAAGTTTCCAATAAATATAATAAAGGTGATATGAATTTTTACAATTTTTATCTACGATCAGACATTAAACAACTACTCAAAAAATGTGTATTTTTCCGCAAAATAAACTAACATTGTCGACAAGTTCATTTCATTTCTTATATTTCAAGACTTATCCATCGGAAACTGCTTAATTTAAAGATTCCATTTTTTTATTCAAAAGAACAAAAACTAATTAAGTTAATGCTGTATGAGGGGAAATTCTTATCGTTTGCCGTTTTCAAATAATTCAGATTTGAACATGAGAAAATGCGTATTTATTTCGTTCAAAATCGCTTGAATCTGAATAACTTCAAAAACAATAAAAGATAGAACAATTGTTCTCGCTTAAATTTTCATGACCTGCTGTTTAACGCTCTATCAAACGAAAAAAACCGCAATGTTACATTTTGAACGGTTTCTGAATGTCATTCACAAACATTGCTATGGGTCACAATGTCGAGCTTTGGGGGCCTTCAAATGGAAAATCTCGGCTTTTTCTGATTTCCCCTGTTTGTGTCCAAAAAACTACATACGTACCAAATTTCAGCTTTCTACTTTGTCGGGAGGTATCCGAGAGGTTTTTGAGACGTACAGATTAAGCTGTTTATTTATATAGATAATGTCGAAATCCCACCGTTTTTTGCTGAAGGAAATATAACATCAGGTCTACTGAAGAAACATTTAGCAGAGCTCCCCTGCTGGTTTTCCTCGTAAAAATTTACTCCTCCATCTCTACCGTTGTGTGATGAATCAGCCCAGATATTTTGAGATTTTACTTTTTAGCCACAGGTGCTCATATATGGATACAAGACACCGCATAACGTCTCAGAGTTAAGTGTGGTTTTTGTGTGCGCTTGTGTATGTGTGTGTGGGGAGCGGTAGTGTAGCGGTTATCGCGCTGCACTACTAACCTGGCGAACTGGGTTTGATTTCCGCTCACGGCCAACACCGGTGACGATTATCTGAACTGGTCCTGGGCCTCCCCTAGATCGACTCAACCTCAAATGAGTACCTGGTGCGGTGTGTAAACATCGCCACTCGGGAGACAAAGGCCGCCGGGCTTGGTGCTGGCCACCCACCCCCTCGTGTGCCGTGCCGGCCTTCATAGGTGCTCGCTAACAGCACAATATCTTAAGGCTATTGGGGGATCTTTGTCTTTTGTGTGTGTGCGTTGCAGTTAATTCACCGTGCTACACTCCCAACACCCTCGTTTATTTTTCTATCTATCTTACACACGTTCAAAGGACCCTACCTTGGTCAGCCTAAAATCAATACAGTGGCGGTGTGTGTGCATCAGCACTGCCTGTGATGCTGGCCACACCACCACCTCAAGTTCCGTGCTCACCTTCAGAAGTTTTTGTTACCAATTGTTTTCTTGGTGACTATGGTCCCAGCTGCCTTGAGATCACTGACAAGATCTTCCCGTGTAGTTCTGGGCTGATTCCTCACCGTTCTCATGATCATTGCAACGCCACGAGGTGAGATCTTGCATGGAGCCCCAGGCCGAGGGAGATTGACAGTTCTTTTGTGTTTCTTCCATTTGCGAATAATCGCACCAACTGTTGTCACCTTCTCACCAAGCTGCTTGGCAATGGTCTTGTAGCCCATTCCAGCCTTGTGTAGGTCTACAATCTTGTCCCTGACATCCTTGGAGAGCTCTTTAGTCTTGGCCATGGTGGAGAGTTTGGAATCTGAATGATTGATTGCATCTGTGGACAGGTGTCTTTTATACAGGTAACAAGCTGAGATTAGGAGCACTCCCTTTAAGAGTGTGCTCCTAATCTCAGCTCGTTACCTGTATAAAATACACCTGGGAGCCAGAAATCTGATTGAGAGGGGGTCAAATACTTATTTCCCTTATTAAAATGCAAATCAATTATAACATTTTTGACATGCGTTTTTCTGGATTTTTGTTGTTGTTATTCTGTCTCTCACTGTTCAAATAAACCTACCATTAAAATTATAGACTGATCATTTCTTTGTCAGTGGGCAAACGTACAAAATCAGCAGGGGATCAAATATTTTTTTCCCTCTGTACTTCTGCAGACCATTCCCTAAAAGGGTGATACACACTGCTCTGGGAGTACTGAATGGATATTTACACTCACAGCATAACAATATAAAAAATAAAATTGTGCACCAAGAAATAGTAATAAATGTTTTGTTGCATGTAGAATACGTGCCTTGAACAATGCCCATGAAATGCATTCAATACAATTTATGCAAATGATACGACCGTGCTCCAATACTCACGATGTGGACAAAAGTACAAAGCGCATCGGTAACAAAAACATTAATACGAAAGGGAGCACCGTAACGGATGGAAGCAAAGTAAAACATCATCGAGTTGAATCGTGACTCCACATCGAGGTAATTCACAAAATCACTGGTGGGGGCGGGGGGGTAAATCGTTCCGTGCTCCGTAATTGGGCGAGCAGCAACGGAGGCACGGCGCGAAGGATGTGGGGCGTGCCGTGTGGTGTCCCTTCACAATCATAATCAGAATATGTGGACTGCAGAAGGAATCCCATGAGCTATGGAGTTGAGCAAGTTACAACAATGCAATACGAGTGCAACATAGAGAAAATGGTAGGCGAGTTACGAAATATAAATAGGAACTAAAATAATTATATAAGTCCAATTTATCAAGATTGGGCAAGGCAGCAAAAACAACAACACAGTCCCAGACCATACCGAGATAACGCCTCACAGTAGTAGTCCCTCAATAAAATGGCACAATATTGAATGATCGACACACAGCTAACGATCAAAGTTTGCAAATCACATTTGCAAATGTGACCGCCGTAATCCAGCACGAGTCTTCTGCTTTCAGCATATTTTTTAAAGGAAGATTTACGATGCTAAGGGAGGAAACAGATTGTTTCCAAAACGTCGCACGTGTTCACCTCCTCGTGCGGTGCCCTCCGATTTCTCCATCACCTGTGCCATCAGGCGGGGGAGGGAGGGAGGGGGAGACGCTTGGAGACCGCTACTCCTGTGCTGTGATCTTCATTTTCTTTTCGATATCCAATTTTTTCACGTCAGGTTTGAAAGAGTGCTAGCGACTGTTTAGGTCCGTATTACCAGATACAGTCGACATAAGGACCCCCCACCCCCCCCCCCCTTTGAGAGAAAGGCCATCTTTGTCTTTTGTCCAATGTGTGCTTGTGTCATATCCTCCCCAGGCTTAGCACAAACGTCCACCACACCCACTCGAAGCCACCACCAGGCAACACGAACCGTGGGGGGGCCTTGCAGTGAACACACGGTAGGAGTCCTCTCTCTCACCCGAGTACAAAATTCCAAAACCACACTCTGGCCTGAGACTCGGTCTCGTGTCGACGGACAAAAGCCCTATGTGCGTGCTCAAGCTCCTCTGAGCTCCAAATGCCCGCTCCACACCTTTTGATATCACCTCCTTCTTTCCAAGACCTTCCACACCCTCTGTCTCGCTGTCTCCTCCACCCGCCCCCTCTAGATATTCCCCCCAAAAATATCCCACTCATACTGATACGCTCACCTTAGGCCCAATTCAATCCCCGAGCCACTACACCTCTCTCAGAAGTTGTCCATTACCTCCTCCCGACCCCCACTACCCCAACCAGTGTAAGTATGTGTTGCTTATATTAGAATTGTGCTTATACAAGGTGTGGATATTTTCAGCTCCTGCTGCACAGGTCAGATAGAAATGTATGCCAGTGTCTAAATTCGTCGCAGGATGTACGGAGGGTGGGCTGTGTTTTTGAGGGTTCTGTTCAAATGTCACACCAATGCCGTGTAACTGTAATTCGTGAGTTCTCCGTTTTGAATGTGCCCCTATTAAAAATGAAACAAGGTCAACTGCTCTCAGATCAGGTCCCAGCCAAGCGTGCTGACCTCGCACCCACAATCATCGGTGCGTGAACTTAACATTAAAAAAAATCACAATAACACAGCAACTATAAACATTGTTGATAGCTTTGTGTTACCATCGTATGCAGTATCCTCAATCAATGTTTCTAAATGAAAGGGTTTTTTTTTGTTAACTGATCAAATTGTCTACTGACCTGAACAGTACACCTTGATAACTCTTTCCCCGTCAGGGAAAAAAAATACGGTGCAAACATTGTGATTTGCATCCATTATTTATTCTCATGAAATTATAGTGTGCAATTTTTTCTTTAATTCTTGTGTTCTATTCTTCATAAGCACAGCCTCAGCTGAATTTCAGTATTTAATAATTTATATCTTTGGCAGAGAGCCTTGAGGCAGCTTTATATCGAGAGATGCATATTGCACTTGGTAACGACCCTAGCTTATCTATTTAAAATTATGTTGTGTCTAGTGTAATTGCACGTAGTAAGTACTAGATCTATAACAATTCACTCCCCAGCGATATAAAGAATTGTTACCATTCGAAATCTCAATTAGATTCAATAATTATTTTCTGTTGATGTCCCGTTATTGCCAACGCGTTTGTATAGTTTTGCTTACTGTATTCACCCAAATCTAAGTGACGTGTCATTTTAACGTACAGTAATTTCCATTAATAACATCTTCAATCACATACATAATTTGATACGTGTGTTGTATGAGCATAATAACCTATTTTATTTCACGAATCCATGCCTAGTTGGTTGCCTAGTTAGAGTGTAGTATCCTACCTCAGTCATCATCACCCCCCCCCCCCCCCCAATTTCGTGGAAACACCGTAACGCAGCGTTCTTTCTAAATTTGAAGTTTTCGTGACTACAGGGATCCATACTCTTTGGTTCCTTCGGTAAAGTCACGTAGGTATAAAATGAAATCAATTAAATCACGACGTTTCGATTGCAACACAAGCAATCATCATCATCAGGTGGGAAAACCACGGCAAGAATTTGTTTTGCGTTCTTCATTGCAAGGCTCAGCGAGACACTTGGCGGCCCCTGGTGGCCTTTAGTGCGGCCCCCGACGATACACAACGTGTGAACACCCCCCCCCCACCCATCATCATCATCATCGTACTGCTGCTGCTGTGAAACCCCCAATGGTTTCAAATGCGTGGCGGCCCTCACGCTGATGATGTCTGTGATCGGTGAAAGTGGTGCCCCCCCCTCTTAAAATTACGGAACAACAACACTGCCGTAAAAACATTCTCATCAATAGGTGCATAATTGAACTCTTAATCTTGTGCCCCAGTTGTGAAATATATGCCCCATTCAGCATGAAGTGTGCACAAGAGACAGGTGTGGTTCCACCCGTGCGACTTGGTGCACTTAATAATTGCCAATGCTGCTGTGACGCAGTGGTCGGCACACTGGCAGTGCAGAGGTAAGATAATACGAATGAGAATCTCTATCCTGGAGAAATCCGATGAGCTATGAAGCTCTTTTTGCACAGATATCCAGTCGGGAAAGGTCATAAAGTTGCAATAACAAGTACATAAAAGCAGTGTAGCTGCTGCATCCTCCTGGCGCGCGAGTTGTCAATCACTTGTGCAGGATTCTTAACCTCCCCCCCCCCCCAACTGTCCACCCAGCAGTATAAATAAAACTGAACAAAAAAAAGTATGTTACCACAATCGGCAGATCAAGTGTGGTAGGGAAAACTGTGGATACTCCACCTCTGCTATGATGCCCAGCCAGTGTGGAAGAGTAGGCCAAATACCCTCGAGAGGGGCTCTCCATAGCTGCCTCTATTCCGAGGCCCTTCTGCCAGCGGTGATATGAGCACGCGACTTCAGGACTGCACTTTTACCTTTGTAATGGCAGCTTATGTTGATGTAATGTTGTGGCGTGAACAAGTCACGTGTTTATATGTTGCAATGCTCGTACATTGTCACGTATGAACAATAAATCATTTACCTCTTCTCCATCCACCTCCACCAGCTGGCATCCCCCGTGGTCACAATGTGTACGTGTCTTTCGGGAACCATACTTCTGCTGTTGAACACATACGGCTTTCGCGACCAATATTATCAATATAGGTTTTGTTGGGTTAGATCGCGCAAATATAAATGGGTTGTTAAACCCACCACCTGTAATTTATATGCATTCATTATCCCCCCCCGCCCCGCCTTCGAACGTGAAGGGCTCAAAAGTGACGTCATCACACCTATCTCTCTATTTAAGTAACGAAAAAGGAGGATTTCTCCACAAATCTGGCTGTCGCCTGGTGAAGCTAGTTGTAATTACTGGCGAAACGTCGTACTCAGAATGTAAATGTTGTGGATTTGCTCTCCAACACACCGGTTAGTGCTGTACTAGTGACGAATTGGCATGTTCTGTTTACGTGACAAACCTTACTAATTGGCTGTCGGGTGGTGGCGGGTTTAACGACACATTTATATATTTACGCGATCTAACCCCAAAAAACATATAACATATTTCTGCTGCTTGCCAAGTTGTGCTAATTTCAAGTGCCTAGTAGTCTTTCTGGTTGTAGTTGTGGCTTTTTATTCTTCAAATTGCGTCATGCAAAGGGACCCGTGCAAGGTAAAGCACAACCTGCAGGATCTGTACAAATGTGCATATTTCAGAGGAGTTTTGTGCAAAAATAAATCAATTATACGAAGGCTTTGCTATCTTCGCTTTGCGGGGGGGAGTACAATTAAATGTTGTGTGTGTGTTAAAACGAAGCTGAAGGTCTATGTACAGCCCGACAGTTTACTACACGAAATAATATACAGTATATTCCAATATACTCTTCACTTTTAAATTATGTTTAGAATATATACGAGTACATTTGACAACATCGGTATACAACGCCACAGCAAATGCATTTTTTCATGTTTTGTTTAATGAACACAAAAAAGCACCACGGTGTTTACTGTAAGAGCTCTGAATTTTTTTCTTGTTTTTAAAGTTGTACCGACTACGTTTCAATAAAATTACGACGATATAAAATATGATTCTTAAATTAGCATGGCTTTGTGGGGGAATCATAACCATTTAAACATCGACTTCTTAAAACACCGAACTGTGACCTTGGCGACATTCACATTCAGAACTTTACATAAATCACAGGCATTTAAACTTGAGGGTAAAACGACAGGGGTGTAAAGATGCACCGATTACAGTAATATTTATCCTTTAACCTCATGTTTGCGTACACGTGATCTGTATGCGTTGTGTGTCATGAGCTCACATGGACACCTCTGCAGCTGCTAAGAGGCCGCTACATTCACACACATTATTTTTTTTACTGTGACCCATGTTTTGAATCGCCTGTGAGGTGAATCGTTACACTCCTAAAATCTAGCCCCCCCCCCCTACACTAGAGGTAGCCTGCAGAAAAGCAGAGCTACAACCGGACACTACGGGAATGGCCCAGCTGTATGTCTGTTGTTTGTGGTGTATGTATGTATGCACGTTAAACCTCTTTCGCATCGTACGTAGCCAACCGTGCTAATCGGAGGTGTGCCGGGGGAAGGACAGCAAACTAAACACAAAAGGCAGTTTCATGTGGGGAGTAAGTGTAGCAGTTAGCACGCTGCACTACGAACCCGGCCACCCAAGTCCGATTCCCACGCACGGCAACCACCACCAGTGACGATTATTTGAACCGGTCCTGGGCCTCCCTTACGTCGACTCAACCTAGAAATGAGTACCTGGTATGGTGTGTAAAACATCGCCACTGGGGAGACAAAGGCGGTCGGGCGTGGTGTTGGCCACCCACCCCCTCGTGTAACCGGGGGAAATGTGATGATTGGAGGGGAATTAAATTGCTGACAAGTGCGAGGAAAGAAGCAGGAAGAGAAGCATTTTGGAACTGGAAAGTTACCAAACCAAAGTATCACACAAGTCCAGCCCCATTCATGGACCTCATTGTGAATAATGGGATGCCCAAGGATGAAAATGGGGTTGTGGGGAGCAATTTACGTGGCGGGCCTAATGGGCACAACACCTGCGAATTCTGTGTTGGGTCCAGTGTGAGCTGTGTGTCTCGAGGATATATTCATAAGCGATTGTTAAATTTGAACCAGCAGTGACAAGGTTGGGGAGTTTACAAGCAATTCACCAATCGAATTACTGCATTGTGCCCACTTTATTACCGAGTCTACAGAGGCGATTTTGGAAAATAAATTTAATTCCACAATTTCAGTCGGATTTGAACCTCGATTCCCCACGTCACATTACAGCTCTTGCATGTCAACCCTTACCGCTCAAATGCTTCCCCATGTGCCTCTGCACATGTAATTAAATGTATTCTCTGCAATCAGTGACACCATTGTGCATGCATTACTATGAAAATATGGAAATTCCGCGATGAAATAACATTTTTTTCCCGGATTTTGGAGGCTGCTTTTCCATATGGTTCCAGCGGCCAATTGTTGCTATGTATTTGGAAGTGATTAAAATGTATTTCGTTTCCCCGTCAGATTTACAACAGAACACAATTTGAATTTGTAAAAAAAAACCTAGATATGAAAGCGTCTCAATATGTTGTATAAATAGTGATGTGGAGAAAGGTTGTTTTATTGGAGCAAGAAATGAGGGGTGAAATTCTACTGACCAGGGTATAGCGTTATTGTAAAAGGGCAGTGGGGAGTGGCGATGCAGTGGTTAGGAGACTGCGTTTTCAACCCAGTGACCTGAGTCTGATAATATAGTAAGTCATGGCGACATCGGTGGAAAGTGATATCTGTACTTGTCCTAGGCCCCTGTCTTCAACTTGCAAATGGCCATCTTGGTGAACTACTGTTAAACAATCCGCATGACCAGCAGTTGATTGACAAAGAGCTCTATTTTTTTCATTGTAGAAGTGCTAATTGTTTAACTTTCAACAGATAAATGATACCAATACAAACAACAGCTTAATATCAGTATATATTCATTATCTATTTATCTGTGCATACATTTAAAATAGTAAACTACAGTACTGCACAGACACATTACAATACACTGAGTGCCTCATTTTCATCAACCGCAACCTCTTGTGGGTAGGCAAAGCTGACCTTAAATATATCATGCACTGAATATTTAAAACACGGTACACTGAAACATCTCATCAGTATAACTACATTGACACTAACATTGCCACTTAATAAAGAAACTGTTTGAAGCTAAACCTATCTATAAACCAGTTATCGTATACTTTTGGCCACGTAAGTCCCACATCCCGTTTCTCAATTGACAGACACATTTCAATACAAAGCACAGTACATAGCATATTTAAACTGTCCTTAAACTGCAGTCCTCACATCCCCAATACTTCGATTTAAGTGACCTAATTTGTATTTCATCAGAGAATGTCAGAGAATATGGAGATTGAGTCTAGTTTGATAACCTCTGATCCAACGGAAATTAGTTGTGCCCATGAAAAGCCACACCATGGTAGGCATGACTTTTGGTCTGAGTTTGGGATGCCTCCACTATCAGGACATTAATTTTTAAGAATTTCGTTCACGGGAACCGTAAAATAATTTTGTAATCAGCGGAGAACTGGCAGCAGGGATGGTCTAAGTGGAGATTGCCAGGGTAGGGAGAGGTGAGAATGACAGATTCAAGTAAGGAGGAGAGGCATTCATTGGCATCCATAACCCACACTTTACTCAAAGCCCCAATGCTGACCTATGAAAACCAGGGCCCTTGTCCTACCCTTGTGACCAAATCTCCTGAGACCAGCACAAAACCTCCAAGGTCTCAGTTGAGGGCCCCGAACTGAAGTTGGTAGTAGTGGTGGTGTTGGATCCGAGAAAGTCCCCCCCGCCCCCGCAGCTCACGATGGCACAGATGGTTGGACGTTAACTTTGGCTGATACCAGTGTCTCCTCGGGTACCAGCAGCTCCTCGACCCATTCCTCCTCAAGCATGGCCGGGACAGGTTGCTGCTGCTGCTGATGCTGCACATCCCTGGGACGTCGCTGCACTCTGCCTGCACCTGCTGTACAACAACAACAGCAACCAAAGATCCCCCGTTTAGCCTGAACAGACTCTAGGGGCAAGTGCTGTTAGCGAGATGAAGGCCGGAACGGACCACGAGGGGGTGGGTTGCCAGCACCACATCCGGCCGCCTTTGTCTCCCCAGTGGTACTCATTTGAGTCTAAGTCGACCTAGGGGAGGCCCAGGACCGGTTCAGAAAATTGGTGTTGGCCGTGAGCCAGAATTGAACTCGGGTTGCCAGGTTCATAGCGCGCCGTACTAACGACTACACGACCGCTCCCACATTCTGCATACAGTATACACAGATGCATATATAGTAGAATGTGTACACATGCTCAAGAGAAACATTTTTTTTTACATTGGCTATCACTGAAGTTCATGTTAGTGAATGAAGCGACCACTTGTGGCTCCAGTGGTCACATTAACCGTTTACATGCCACACAGAAATAGAAAAAAATACATTCTTACAAAAACACACATACGGATGCGCAGGTTTTGAGCTTAAGAATTAAATATTGATATGAAAAAGAAGCAATGCCTCTTTATGATTCCGGGTGTATTCATAATAGGATAGGTGCCCCTGATGTAATTCGAAAAGAGTAGACAGTTGTGTGCCGGCTTTTGGAAAATGCAAATTATGCCACAGATCACTCATTTGGGATCACACGCAGTGCTGGATTATCCTAGTAGCAAAAGTAGCTACATATGTAGCAGCTACGGGCCCCGCACTTTCAAGGGCCCCGCGCTAAATGCTTTCAAGCTATAAATTCCGGTTCAGTGATTCTGCACTTGCTCTATTACTATAGTACTATACTGCCTTCAACTTTAATGAACGACTGGGTGTTCAAGGTTAGCGATTTGTCGTATTATCTGGCTGTATAGCAAATAAAAAAAAATACACAATTACTCTACTGTGCAAGTTAAGAATTTGTGTTTCAATATTTGTGTTTATTTATTTATTTAGGGTCCCTTTATAACGGCACGCTACATGCCCCGCACTAGCTTAATCCGCCACTGAAAACACGGGGCATTAATCGTTGACTAAATTCTCATTGGAGGGCAAGGACCATCTCTTGGTAAGTTTTTCAAGAGAGTCGAGAGAAAACACGAGCACCAAAGGGAATTAGCATCGACATCTGCAGAATATGGAGAACCAGTGGCATCTACATCTGCTGAACATGAAGAACCAGTGGAATCTGCAGAACATGAAGAACCAGTGGTATCTACAGAACATGAAGAACCAGTGGCATCTGCAGAACATGAATAACCAGTGGCATCTACATCTAAAGGAGATTATACAACTTATTTGGTTCTTTCGGTAAAGTCACGTAGAATGAGAATAAAATAATAAATTTATAAAATAAAATAACACTAATATTCTCACGACGTTTCGGCCACAACACAAGCGGCCTACACCAGGTGAAGGGACGAGACTGTCCTACCAGACAGGGACGAGACTGTCCTACCAGACAGTCTCGTCCCTTCATCTGATGAAGGCCACTTGTGTTGTGGCCGAAACGTCGTGAGAATATTATTGTGTTATTTTATTTTATCAATTTATTATTTTATTCTCATTCTACGTGACTTTACCGAAAGAACCAAAGAAGATGAATCATTGCAGTCACGAAAGCTTTAAATCGAGATTATACAACTTTTAAAGCCATTCCCCGTGTTTCATGTACATGTCGTACAACATGTTTGGAATCAACAAATTGACTTACGAACAGACCTCTGGAACCTAACTTGATCGTAAGTAGAGAAGTCCCTACAAACATCATTCGTAAAAGGTCGCATATACAAATGAACCACAATTCCTTGCTGATCTCGTCAAGGAGCATAAACCATCGTGCAAACTCCGGTCATCCTCGCAGTGGCTTGTGGCTAACCATCGAACAAAGACGGTCACTGCATCGTGAGCTTTTAGATGCGCTTCTGCGACCGTCTGGAATGCCCTTCGTTCCGATATTAGGAAACCACTAGGAGCTACTGCATACACTTTAAATTCCAAATTGAAAACTCAATTCTTTAGAACAATTTTTTGTTGTGTTTATTATGTTGTCCTTCCCCCTGCACGTACGTTATCATTACACCGCTGCGTCTGGGGGTTCAAGATAGATGAGTTGCTGCATGTCTGCACGTCTTGACTGTGACCGTACCAAGAGCCAGCGGAGGGACCTGGTACACAGGGGTGTCCTTCCTCCGCGGTTTCCTGGGCGCCTCCTCCACTGATGGCAGTGTCTCCGGCTCCTCATTGTCGACATCCCCTGCACACACAGAGTGGGTGTCACTCCGGTACACGGCCCTGCTCAAACTCTGGAGGATGTTCGGATTGCAGTACATGTGTCTGTACACTGAGTATAATTGATTCTTACTCGACTAATCGGAGAACGTGAAATATATTTTGGGGAACAAAATCTCACCAACAACAACCGCCATTCGCCACTAAGTGGCGGTGACGTCACCACTGCGCTTGTGCCAGGCTATGTGTACTTTAAGGCCACGTGAAGTGTCGAACGCCCGCTGACAGGTCACCGGACAGACCCAGGCGCCATGGGTTGAATGACTTCAATGACTGGCAGATGCACCACCTGTGCCCCCTACTGTGCCAACTTCCTGTGTTTTAGCTGCCTGGCGCTCCACTCGTTGTTGTAAGCGCCGCTCCTCTGCCCTCCGTTGTTGCTGGGAGGTGATTGTCTAAAACTGCCCAATCGCATCCTTCACGAGCCTCCTCCACAGAGGCCGATGTTAGCACCGCTGGTATCAGTCATCAGTAAGTCCACTCAGCTCCACATCCTCTTGTACCACATCATTCCATCTCTTCTCTAGCCTGTGCTGCGCCCATTTAGCCCCCTCTATCTGGGCCAAATAAAATCTGTTTAGGCTGGGCATGCAGGCTACATGATCCAGCCAACGTAGCCTCACCTGGGCCTGTGCCACTGGTGGGAATGTAATGGGCAGAGTTTGTTGATGTTTATTGCTATCATCAGCCAGGTCGCACTGGATGTGACTGCTAGGGGATTTCCCACCATTAGGAGAGTCTCAAGAAATAAACCATTATTTTATTTCCATTCTACGTGACTTTACCGATTCATATACTTAGTCAAATAATTATCCCAGAACTAACATTGATAAGGTTAGAGAAATTGGAATGGCCAGTTCCAGATTTATTTACTTTCATCATTATTCTTAACATGAACGGGTTTTAATGTTTATATGATCAAATATATAGCCCCGCTGAACCCAAAAGTTAAGTCTTTGTTATTTTAAGATGGTGTTATGGAACAATGTTTGAGTCACCCACGTAGCAATGAGCACGGTTAGCACGGTTGGCTGTGTACAGTGCGAAAGAAGTTTAACATACATCCAAACAACAATGCGTGGAATGAAGGTGGCATCGTAGTTATTACAGTGCAATATGAATCCGATTACCTTCGTTCAATTCCCAGCCTTGGATAACATCAGTGGCAAGTGATATCAAAACTGGTCCTGAGCTCACCTTCACAACTAACACGCATGGTAAAAAAGACCACCGCCCACAACTAACAAATGGCATCAGAAGCCCTACATCCATCAGTCGATTGACAGACAGCTGTATCGTATAATTATAATTATTTACATATCATCCTAACCATAGTCATCAATGATATGCCAAGTATTCTCTTGGAGCAGTTCGGTTTCGAGGGGTATTCTGGCTTCAGCGCTATTACCTCAAGCCTAACGGTGGCACCTCATAAGTGTTCAGAATGGGGCAGTCTGATAATTAAATGAATATGTGTGACTTAGATTATATGGCTACAGCCAAGTCGTTCTTGTAGAGAATCAGAGTTTTTTCCTGTGATGTGGCACAACGTGATTTGCCCGTAAACATTTAATTGTGAGGGATTTTAAATTCACGTCTTGCAGATTGCAAGGGTTGGTGCTCAATTTATTGAGAAGTCTTCTTTTCGTGTGCTACATGACATCATGTTTATTGGCTATTAATATGTTCGATGAGGTAAATTGTATTGCAATGAAGCAAATCTTGTTTCAATTAAGTTGTTATGCCCACCCTCGAGGCATGTTGAAATGCGCCGAGTGAATAAAATCTCAGAAGCTAAGCCGAGCTGAGTCACGTTATTACATGAGTGGAAATCCACCTGGGAAGATCGGGCATTGTTGGCTTGGGCTGAAAGTGTTACTTCCTCGAATGAGTGGGGTTTTCTCAAGTGCTACAGTTTCCTCCCACATTAATATCTGTACAGAACAAGTAATGCTTTTACTTCAGCCCGTTTCTCACTGCCTCACTGCATTGCAACATCACTACTGTGAATCTGATTTTGGTTTCCCACTCAAATCAGGTAATTGGTTCCACGAAACTGGTCGTTAAGTGACTTGGTCGTTAAGCGAGACTAGGAAATGCACGCTAATTTCTTAATTCGTTCAGATTGCATTAAAAGTTACACCTTTTTCACCCCAAAAACTTACTTTATAATATTTAAACAATGGATATTAATACATAAAGATACTAACAACTTAAACACATAATATTCAAATAAACATGGTTAATCAATGCATTCATGAATATTTACTGTAACTACAAAAGCCCATCGTTAACAGGGGAATTGTCCGTAAGTGAACACATCAGGCTCTATAGATGCCCGTGGTTAAGCGATTAGTTGTTAACAGGGGCGGTGTTTAAGAGGGGGGTTTCTACTCTACACTACTATACACTACACTACAATACACTCCACTATACACTACACATTGGGCTCTGTGGATGTCCCATCGTTAAGCGATTAGTCGTTAATAGGGGTGGTCGTTAAGATGGGTTCTACTTTACACTACTTTACACTACTAACACACTACTATACACTACACTATACACTACACATCGGGTTCTAGGGATGCCCATCAATAAGCGATTGGTCGTTGACAGGGGTGTTCGTTCAGAGGGGTTCTACTTTTTATAAGGGGGGGGGGGCGACTTTTTTCCGCCTCTAATTGACACCATGTGCCACAATGGCATTCGCCAAACAACCAAGTACAGAACCCGACTGAAAAAGTATTGATATTCAGCGAGGCTTTCCTGGGAAGATAGCATAATTATAACTTACAATGAAAACATTTCACGTTACATGGGATTCAAATTGGTAGAATAATCTCTGCAATGGTGCCCATAAACATTACACTTTCTATGTATATGATGTATACTGCAGGTTACATTTTAAACAACTGGTACACAAATGCAAGAAGAGTAACGGCATTTGGCAATAACACTGCCTTCCAACAGCAAAATAAACAGTACTCTGATGTTTCAAGCAACAAGGGACTTTCCTTGAAGCGTCTGCTTCATATATTTTTCTCTTATGATGAAGCCTGAATGACGCATGTGGCGAGTTGCTTTTAAATATGGAGTAGGTAATTCAAAAACAATGTTTCTTTTACATTGTAGTGAATGTAGCGGCCTAAACTGGTTGAAGTGGAGGGCACGTGGATGTATTACATACAATATATATTTTTTAAAATTTAAATACATTGACGTTCACACACAGGATTCAATGCATGTATCGTGAGCTTCATAATCGATACGACTCAAAGAATGAATACATCGATACAGCTCTCATTCACATTGCAAATACAGTGTATCCTTCCTTTGAGGATAATTTTGTTCTCTCTCTCCCAAGTCAGCCTGTTGCCACCGTTGTCTCTGCCACCTTTGACCTAATGGTTGTATAGACTGCAAAGTTCATATTTCCTGCATGGTTATGTGAGAAGCAGTGCCAGGTGAGTAAACCTCCCAAAGGTTTTATCTGATTTGCCCAGAATCTGCAGCGTGGTACTTTAAAAAAGCAATGCAAATCAAACAGTCTAGCAGCATATTCAATAGTTGTTTTATTATTAAAGCATATACTTCTGCCTATCCATGAGCTGTCCTGTCTAATTTGTTAAAATATATATTGGAATCCAAGTGAGCAAACTGTCAAATGAAACAATAATTTTATACAAGTGAAAAAGTTAATTTAAAACCCACTGCTGCATGAAGGCATCCACCATCCATGCCGTGCCAGTCGTGGGGGTTGTTTGAACATATTTCACCACGTTTGTCATTGCACTTTGATGAAGGGGTGCCCTGGACCGATTCACACATCCATTGTGACTGATAATAGCCCTGGCGAGGAATCAAAGTCAAATTCACAATGCAGTGCACTGACCTATTGCTCCATCCCAAAAAATGTGTGTGTTTCTCATGTGACCATTGCAATAATTGAGTTTAATTCATGGAAGCAACGAACATTCAAAATAACCTATAATGGCCACTTCTCGTGCAAATCAATTGCATAAAAAAGGTTGCTTCTACAATTACAAATGTACCATATGGTGCTGCAAATATGCAGAAGGCCCCTCTCTATAAAAATATGAACAGACACGTATATGGAAGAGGGTCCACTGACGAAGGTGAAGAACCTGTCAGTCATGCCCGGTCATTCCTCCCGCAACAGCCACTGATTAATGCACGAATACCATTAACACAGCATTGGCTCTCCTAACCAATTGATTCCGCAAAGCCACTCTCGTTTGATTAGCTCCTAATGAGTGAGCGTGTCCTTCCTTTAATGTGGCTGTTTTACCTCAAAATGAAATGCAGTGCACTATGCGAAAAACTATTTGTATTAAAGAAAAATGTACATCATCAAATAAGCTTAATTAATAATAATCAGGTCTCTACTATGTGAAATAAGATATTGTTGAGTGGGAAATTTTACTCAAATTATGCACAGAGCAATGGTACTGATTTTAGAAGAAATGTGCAGCATTTTCAGATACAATTTACACAGCATCTTATATGGAATGGATTTTGATAAAACCAGACACTTCAATGATCATATTCTCAAAAATGTTAAATCTCTGTTCTGCATTTCTAATATAAGGTAAAAAAGAAACATTTAAGAACACAAATATTAACAATAGCCCTTCATCAATAACCTGCTGGATTAAGCAATGACCGTGCCTCTCCGTCATGGGGGACGTTTGGATGACACACGATGCTGATCGGTGCACGTTAATGAAGTAGGGGTGGTCAGGACCAGTTCACATATCACTCACCACTGATGTTAGGAATCAAATTCAGGCCGCCGGATTGACAGTACAGTGCCGCACATCTCCACTCCAAGTTCAATGGGTAAGTAAACATTAATGTCGAAATGTCCCTTTACAGTATTTCATTCAACTGACACGCGTGTTACTCTTTGGTTCTTTCGGTAAAGTCACGTAGAAAGAAAATAAATAATAGAATACGACGTTTAGATTGCAACACAAGCAACCGTCATCATCCTCTGTGTGTCTCTGTGTGTGTCTCTCTCTGCGTGTGTCTCTCTATGTGTCTCTTCCCCATGTGTCTCTCTATCTCTGTGTGTATGTCTCTCTCTCTGTGTTTGTCTGTCTCTCTGTGTATGCGTCTCTCTCCGAGCGTGCATTCATTCACACCTGATGACGGTTGCTTGTGTTGCAATCGAAACGTCGTATTCTATTATTTACTTTATTTCTACGTGATTTTACCGAAAGAACCGAAGGGTAATTCCTGCAGTCACGAAAGCTTCAAATCAAGTTTGACACACGTGCGTAAATCACGTGTGTACTATAAACGTGACCATTGTTTCTTCACGTGCTTCACCTGGACTCTGGGCCAAGGCAGGAGTCTCTGAGTCAGAGTTCAGCCCAGCCACTCTGGCGACCTCTCCACCCGCGTCCCAGGTGACCTCGGCGCCCGCCGCCACTCCATTGGGTCCCTCCTTGGCCGCTCCATCTGTTCCTGAGCTGCTCAGCTGCTGGTCGGTGCAGCACAACTCCAATGCGTGGCGAAGCTCTGTGGATGAAAGTCATTTGTTTGCCAAAACATGGTTCCATTTCATTTAGACATTGAATAACCCACAGTGCGACTGCAGACACCAATCTCGGAACTGTGGACCGCATGGTACACCGCTGCACACTTTGATCATCCGCCGCAAGCGTTTCAGACATTCATCACCAGGCTACTCCTGAGGCTCACCAACCGTGGCATTAACATTTACGCATTGCCGATCGATTCCCCGCCATATCAGTGAATAAGTTGAGATGATCTAACATTAATTAAAACGAATTAGTGAAGTGTTATAGATGGATGAGCCACATGTTAAAGAAAACTTTATTCTATTTACACACTTATTTACTGGAATTCATACTCTTCACCATGGACAATTTTCGATTGTATAGACGGAATTTGTCCTGAGAATTTGTTGACTGTGAAGACATGAACATTAAATCTTGATTTTTCGATTTAAAGCTTTCGTGACTGCAATGATTCATCTTCTTTGGTTCTTTCGGTAAAGTCACGTAGAATGAGAATAAAATAATAAATTGATAAAATAAAATAACACAATAATATTCTCACGACGTTTCGGCCACAACACAAGCGGCCTTCATCAGGTGAAGGGACGAGACTGTCTGGTAGGACAGCGCTGGAGTGAAAGAGCCACGTTCAGATCACGGCCTTTAAGCTGTGTGAGAGGAACAAAGCGCCTTGACAAAGGAATTAGCATATAATTTAGCATTGAAATGGCTGAATGATTAGCTTGTGACTGGTCACAGGAATAGCTATGTTAAAAGTTAAAGCATACACATCCGCAGAGGCACCCCTTGTTAAAGGAATTAGCATAGAATTTAGCATTAAAATAGCTGAGTGATTAGCTTGTAACTGCTCTGTGAGCTCTGTGAGCAGTTACAAGCTAATCACTCAGCTATTTCAATGCTAAATTCTATGCTAATTCCATTGTCAAGGTGTGCCTCTGCGGATGTGTATGCTTTAACTTAGCTATTTCAATGCTAAATTCTATGCTAATTCCTTTAACAAGGGGTGCCTCTGCGGATGTGTATGCTTTAACTTTTAACATAGCTATTCCTGTGACCAGTCACAAGCTAATCATTCAGCCATTTCAATGCTAAATTTTATGCTAATTCCTTTGTCAAGGTGCTTTTTTCCTCTCACACAGCTTAAAGGCCGTGATCTGAACGTGGCTCTTTCACTCCAGCGCTGTCCTACCAGACAGTCTCGTCCCTTCACCTGATGAAGGCCGCTTGTGTTGTGGCCAAAACGTCGTGAGAATATTATTGTGTTATTTTATTTTATCAATTTATTATTTTATTCTCATTCTACGTGACTTTACCGAAAGAACCAAAGAAGATTAAATCTTGACTTAAAGCTTTCGTGATTGCAGGAATTCATATTATTTGGGTCATTCAGTAAAGTCACGTCGATAGGTTCAAAGAAAATAACAAAAACTACGACGTTTCGATCGCAACACAAGCATTCGTCATCAGGAAGAACGCTTGTGTTCGTAGTTTTTTGTTATTTTCTTTGAACCTATCTACGCGACTTTACCGAAAGACCCAAATAATATGACATGAACATTCATATTGATATGCACAAGCAGCTGAGTATTTTTTAATGAAATAAATGCATTCAATAAAAAACAGAAATCTCCCATCAGTTTTTATTCATGGGAGTCCTAATAATCCCTCAAAGTACACCGTTTTGTAATTTGCAATATTCTCTACGTGTAATTATAAAACAATCATTTGGCGATGTTGCGCTCGCTGTGGTGCACAAGCATAAAAAAAACAAATGTTGACAAAATATTTAGAGGTTTTTATATTCATATGCATATTAAGGCACTGCACGCCTCTTGCAACCTGCTAGTTGGCAATCATGGAAAGATACGGAGTCGTGAGGACTGAATTTGAAGAGCACAGCTCTGCGTAACGTCTCGTCTGAAGGGCATTATTTATACCGCACATTTATACTCAGAACAAAGCTCCGAGGCACTGAGTCATGGAAGCTTGACTCAACTGGGTAGTTAACATTTCCTGTTGCAGTGTGAGCCTATTTCTGTGGTTCCTTGATAGTTCTGAATACAAGCAAGCAGCCAGATAAAACCCGTCTAATCTCGCGATATCAGAGGTCACGTCAAATTTCGAAGACACCACTGCAGTAAAAAAACGTACAATGCAGTGGTGCAGCGTTGTTGTTGTTGTTGGTACGGGCCCTGGCACAAGCAATGAAATGGGGCCCCCCGTCTCACCCCCCCCCCTCTCTTCATCAACAGCTGCCTGTGGCACCTCCAGCCTGTGGGCCCACCAGTGCAGTCTCACCACCTGCACACTCAATAGTCACGCCACTTCTATAAGCCAAGGATAAGCCAACTATTATCTTTCTTAACGTTTGCTATTGTGTTTACCTTTCTCAAACAACAATTAGGCACGAGCATATTTTACATTAGTCACAACATGAAATCGTATTCTTTTTTGTAGGGTAAAAAGGAAAATAGTGTTCAATGCGATAAAAAAACTATACATTTGTAGTGAGTCCAACTGAGTCGCAGACGTTATCTTGGGAGCAACACTATTTATTCACGTAACCATACGTAACATAACACAACCTACGCTCGGGTCTCGAATGCCCATCTAGCCATGCTACGGCAGAACTAGACACGGTTCGCTATCCCGGTCTGGACCACAAGCTGGGTCCCGGACCGCGTGGCTAGAGGCTTCTTCTCCCCGACGTGGATCTTCGAACACCAACACTTGAAGAAGAACCCCGAGCTCCTCACGGAGCTCTCTTTATATACCCCCGGGCTGGGGCTGGCTCCGCCCTTAGCCACGCCCTTAGCCCCGCCCACCTTCCAGGCTTCTCGAGCTCCCCTCTCGAATGTTCCCGAGAGCTCTCCGGGACCACGTGACCGCCCCTCGGCCCCCGTCCACCGGTGCCCCCCCCCCCCCCCTCCAGTATCGTCCGGTCACGTGACAACAGGTCAGCCAGAGTGTCATGCCCCAGGGTAACCCTGGCTGGCTGACGCTCGCTCTCGCTCCCTCACTGGGAGCCGGCACCGCACGCTGCTCGCGGTGCCTCCACGCTAACCAGCGCTCACCCAACCACCGCTAGGGTTGGTACTGCAGCCCGCAACCCGGGCTGCCCGCAATGACATCACCGGCCGTGACTTTAGCAAGTCCCGGCACCACACAGGGACAAGTACAGTCACTGCACTTTTAAAAGATTCTAAGACAAAATTGCGTATAAATTTGTCGATGCCGCATTTGATGAAGGTACATACTCGTTTTTAATTGCAAGTGACTTAGAAAACATGTAACTGTAAATTTTGATTGCACTTTGACACGATGGATTTTTTAAGCATATTACTACATTTCGTCTTCACCAAAAGACGGATAAGTGATTTTTTAGCATGAAACCTGTTCATTATTTATGCGAGGCTGCAACAATGACCGTGTACACATTGCTCACAACTGGAATTTCAATCATTTGTTGAAGAATATTTTTTGGTCACCCCCAACATTCTGGACACCCGCCCCCTCCCATCACCTGCCCTGTCCCCCCACCGTGCCAATGATTCACTTGTTTCAGAGCTCAGCCCTGGACAGCTCCGGCTGAAATTAAGCCCCGTTATATGCCGATTTTTCAACATACCTGCACCGGGGTTAACATTTACAAGCTTAACATGCATCAGTTCCACATGCTTGCATCGCATCTCCATAAGTATTTATTTTTATTTTGCTCTATAGGTCAGCAGCTGGGCTACAGAATGATAATTACAGTTGCAATTTGAAATGTATAATGAGATGTAGAAACGGCATCGTCCCTTTATTTTAAGCATTTGCTAATTTTCATTCACTGAAATCGAAAATGCTGGTTTTATGATGTATACATACTGTGTTGGCAGATCATTTTTATAATGGAGATAATGTTCAAGCAAGGTTGTTGCCAAGAATTCAAAGATGAATTATATATGCATATGTCGGTAGCTTAGTAGGATGTAACAATGCACCGATGAATCAATGAATGTCAATTCTTAAGCTCACGATATGTGCATAGAAAGGTGTCTGTACCCATTCACGTTTTTCAATTAATGCATGTTATGTAATATGTTTTCATGAGCCCAGTCGTGATAATGAATCAAAACGCGAGTGAGCCAAATCATTACACATTTCGAATGTTGTTGAATTCGTATTATAAATGGCAGTCCTACTTGAAATAATGACGTTATGTTTGCAATGTTGAGAATTCTACTTGCTGTCGTGAATAAGTCCCCCTAATATTAAAACCTTAAAAAATAAACAGTAACGTAACCATCGCATGCATCACGCCCACTGTGGTGGACTGCTATGATTTACACGGCTGCTCTGAAATTATACGGGATGGGGGGGGGGACCTCCCAAATGTTACGGTTAAATACAAGCAACTTAATGAATATGATGACAACGATGGTGATGAAACGGTAACTTTGGGGCTAAACCGCTCCACTAAAACGTAAGTCTCATTTTGTGAGACGGCAGGAAATGTCTTTTGACTCCTTCCCCGTTTCAAGCGTGCGGCGTGCGGTTTGCCCGACTTGGTCTCTGATTTTTAAACACGATTGACCCTGGGCTCCTAAAGGATGAGTCGCTAATGGGTATTTATGCAACGCATAACAGGTTCACGAAATCACTGCTGATGCTGATGCTGCACACTGGGTGAAGGCCACGCAAAATAAACTGAATTTACGGCCATCTACGCACATGCTAATGTAAGACATTGTTGCCACGGCGTTATGATGACGCAGGTCAGAGATGTCTGCATTCGACGTCCAATTTTCTCGATTCGTATGTATCACTCTAACCCATTATAACGTGACACATCGCAAGATTAAAGAATGATGCTCTTGTTGTATTTGTGTTCACTCTTGCAGTGAATGCGTAATCCAAGGTGAATGCTCACGCAGTTATACTTATAAATTGAACTGTCTCGATCTATTCCGGCTTTTTAACCAAAGGCAAAGCGATCGTTAATATAGAGTGAGGGAAAAAAAGTATTTGATCCCCATCTGATTTTGTACGTTTGCCCACTGGCAAAGAAATGATCAGTCTATAATTTTAATGGTAGGTTTATTTGAACAGTGAGAGACAGAATAACAACAATAAATCCAGAAAAACGCATGTCAGAAATGTTATAAATTGATTTGCATTTTAATGAGGGAAATAAGTATTTGACCCCTCTGCAAAACATGACTTAGTACTTAGTGGCAAAACCCTTGTTGCCAATCACAGAGGTCAGACGTGCCTTGTAGTTGGCCACCAGGTTTACACACATCTCAGGAGGGATTTTGTCCCACTCCACTTTGCAGATCTTCTCCAAGTCATTAAGGTTTCGAGGCTGATGTTTGGCAGCTCGAACCTTCAGCTCCCTCCACAGATTTTCTATGGGATTAAGTTATGGAGACTGGCTAGGCCACTCCAGGACCTTAATGTGCTTCTTCTTGAGCCACTCCTTTGTTGCCTTGGCCGTGTGTTTTGGGTCATTGTTATGCTGGAATACCCATCCACGACCCATTTTCAATGCCCTGGCTGAGGGAAGGAGGTTCTCACCCAAGATTTGACGGTACATGACCCCGTCCATCGTCCCTTTGATGCGGTGAAGTTGTCCTGTCCCCTTAGCAGAAAAACACCCCCAAAGAATGATGTTTCCACCTCCATGTTTGACGGTGGGGATGGTGTTCTTGGGGTCATAGGCAGCATTCCTCCTCCTCCAAACAGCGAGTTGAGTTGATGCCAAAGAGCTACATTTTGGTCTCATCTGACCACAACACTTTCACCCAGATGTCCTCTGAATCATTCAGATGTTCATTGGCAAACTTCAGACGGGCATATATATGTGCTTTCTTGAGCAGGGGGACCTTGTGGGCACTGCAGGATTTCAGTCCTTCACGGCGTAGTGTGTTACTAATTGTTTTCTTGGTGACTATGGTCCCAGCTGCCTTGAGATCACTGACAAGATCCTCCCGTGTAGTTCTGGGCTGATTCCTCACCGTTCTCATGATCATTGAAACTCCAAGAGGTGAGATCTTTCATTGAGCCCCACGCCGAGGGAGATTGACAGTTCTTTTGTGTTTCTTCCATTTGCGAATAATCGCACCAACTGTTGTCACCTTCTCACCAAGCTGCTTGGCAATGGTCTTGTAGCCCATTCAGCCTTGTGTAGGTCTACAATCTTGTCCCTGACATCCTTAGAGAGCTTTTTGGTCTTGGCCATGGTGGAGAGTTTGGAATCTGATTGATTGATTGATTGCTTCTGTGGACAGGTGTCTTTTATACAGGTAACAGGCTGAGATTAGGAGCACTCCCTTTAAGAGTGTGCTCCTAATTTCAGCTTGTTACCTATATAAAAGACACCTGGGAGCCAGAAATCTTTCTGATTGAGAGGGGGTCAAATACTTATTTGCCTCATTAAAATGCAAATCAATTTATAACATTTTTGACATGCGTTTTTCTGGATTTTTTTGTTGTTATTCTGTCTCTCACTGTTCAAATAAACCTACCATTAAAATTATAGACTGATCATTTCTTTGTCAGTGGGCAAACGTACAAAATCAGCAGGGGATCAAATACTTTTTTTCCCTCACCGTAGAGTCAGGCCAAACGGCCCGATATTGGGACCTTCCTGAAAGGGCCTTGAGACTCGGTGAGGCTTTACGAGGTACACGATAATTCTCCACAACTCTGGCTGTCACCTGATGATGCTAGTTGTAATATCTGGCGAAACGTCATACTCGAATTATGAATGTTGTGGGTTTACTTTCCAACACATCGGTGTGCTATACTAGTAACGAATTGACATGTTTTGTTTACTTGACAAACCTTACTCATTGACTGTGTCGGGTGTGGCGGGTTTAGCGACGCATTTATATTTACACGATCTAACTCAAAAACTATATTATGGGAACACGAGAATTGTTAAAATTATATTACAAACTATTTATTTTGTGCAACGCTTGAGCAATCAGCCACTGTGGTATTGTTGTACCATGGTCCCATGACCACGGGGATAACTCGTCGACACGCTTCGAGAAACCAGGAAAGTGATCTCGGCCCAAATTCCCCACGATAAGCCTTACCGCACAAAACTGGGCCAGCCTGACCAAGGCCTGCGCTTTGATCCTTCAGGGGGAATGTGCTCAGCTATCCATTAACGGACGGACAGCCAAGCAAACGGACGTACCTTCCATGGTGGGTGGGTTGTACACACAGTCGCTGGTAGTAGTGGTAGCCTTTGGGACGTCACTGCTATCTGAGTCGGCGACTGCGCAGCCCTGCGGTGTTTGGTAAATAAGAGACCGTACATCAGTGACGCTCCGGGACCACTTGACCATCCACGAGTGCCACCCAGAGGACCTTAGAGTGATTCATTTCGTGCATGTTTCCCGGACAACTATTGTACCTAATTAGTACCCAATCATGAATTGCATTCGTAATAATTATAGTCGGCAAAGATTTTATGCGATTTTTGTTTTTGCAACGCAAAAATCCAATTTCACAATTTTAATTGTACACATTCATGGTGTCCCGTTATTCTTTTGTTATACAAGTAATTAAATACAAGGGTTGTTTTTTTACTCTTTAAACTCTGGAGATGGACGTTACCCTTACCTGTACACTGCGTGTTGAGGTGGGGTCACATTGACATGCCTTATACATCCTGACTGCATTGCATGATGTAAAATGTCTTAACCAGAGGAGTCATGTTAATGTATTATATTAATATCCCACAGTGCAAATGTGTCACGGATTACAAGAACGCGTGGATTAGAGAACATAATGCAGGCAAATGGCATCGTTCAAACCGCTAAGAGAAGCAAATGGGCTTGGGTATGTATATATAACTTATTTTGCACCGTACGTAACCAACCGTGCTAACCGGAGGTGCGGGAAATCAGAGGTGGGTCAATCGTCCAGGAGAATATACAAAAAGGGGTGATGACCGATCTCGTAAACCATCACACGAACTCCGGACATCCTCGCAGCATTTTTTAGCTTGCCATCGAACAAAGACAGTCACTGCATCGCATGCTTTCGGACGCGCTTCTACGGCCGTCTGGAACGCTCTTCCTTACGATATTAGGAGCCACTGGGAGCTATGCACATTGAAATATGAATTGAAACTAATTTCTTTAGAACTACTTTTGGTGTTTAGTTTGTTGGTTGGCTATTTACAGTGCGAAAGAAGTTTTTCAGTTTTATTTTTCAGTTTATTTATTTTGGTTAGCCCTGTGAGCCATTCGGCTCTTGAATCAGGTGCAACCACAACAAACAAAAACAAAAACACGAACAAGAAAACATCTTAAAGTGACTATGTGACTGTGCAAACAGAAAATCCATGAAAAAAACCAGCAAAATATTCCTGAAAAAAGCATCGTACACCAACGCTGTGTGGAAAAAATCCCAGTGGGATGCAAGTCAAACAACAACAACAACAACCACAAGAAAACTTAGATTAATGCCATCAGTCTAACTCCGTACTACAACAAAACAAACATGTCCATACCAAAAAACTTTTCGAAATCACCAAAAAATAAAGCCATAATTGCAACGTAAGTTAAATATACAGTACTGCTTGGGTAGCCCTTCATCCAGGAGTGCATTAACCATGTGTAAGGACAGTATGGGGCCTAGTAGCCGTAAATAACACTGTGTAACAATGTTTTATGAACTTTTTGTTCCTGGGTAGTAAGCGTTATTTTCTAATTGCTTATGCCTCGAAAGTAAATAAAACGGCTATTATTCCCCACCTTTTGTGACCAGGACAGTGATATTTTGAAATGTACCTATTTTCCAGAACATTCCAAATAGATTCAGTGCTGAGTAACCTTGGAGTAACTTCAAAAAAATTCTAGAACTTACCAGTAATATAAATAACAGTATAAATACAGGGGCCCACCAGTTCAGTTTAGTTCCAGCTGCTTAAGTTGATACATATCTGCATTTTTCTGAGATGGCATCAAGAGGCTGCAAGCATCCGGCAGACGCATTTTGCTATGTCTGCAGCCAATTAATCAAGACAAGAGCGAGAAAGTACTCTGTGGAAGCATCTGCTAAGATGTGCGAGGCCTACAAGGAATATTTTAACAAGCTTGTCGGGGATCAGTACAAACCCTGGGCACCTCATTTCACCTGTGAACAATGCAAAAAAAACTCTGGAAGGCAAGATGGGCAATTGTTGCTCAGAATTTTACGTTATAAAATTTGTTAAAATAAAAACAAAAAGTTGTAAAAGTTTTTAATTTTAAAATGTTTTACAATTTTCAATGTTATAAAAAATATATATATGATATATGAAAAATGTTGCGAGAATCTCTTACACATTAGTCATGGGTGAAATAAATGTATTTTCGTAGGATGGTACAGAGGGGAAAAGAGAGCCATGAAGTTCGCTATCCCAATAATTTGGCGGGAACCCACTGACCACTCAAGAAACTGCTACTTCTGCATGGGGGACCCTTCCAAACGTCGGACTGGCAAGAATGCACTTGCTATCACGTATCCGGACCTTCCTTCATCCATCGCCCCGGTGCCAGACTGCCATGAGCTCCCCGTACCCACTCCTCCGGAGAGAGAGCAGCCGTCTTTAGATTAGAGCAGCAAGTCAGAGAGCGAGGAAGACGTTGTAGATCCAGATGACAATTTCAGAGGTGGAGCTGAGGAGACAAACCCATACTACCCCAACCAAAAAGACCTCAACGACTTGATCAGAGATCTTGGTCTCACCAAGTCCAATGCCGAGCTTTTGACGGCTAGGTTCAAGCAGTGGAACTTGTTGGATGAAAGTGTGCAAGTCGCAGATCAGAGGAAGTGTCACCAACCTTTTCGCAGCTTCTTCACCGTCAAGACGGGCTCTGCTTCGAGGCAATCGGAATCGCCTGTAACCAGAATGAGTGGCGCCTCTTCATTGACAGCTCATCCAGGAGCCTCAAAGCCGTGCTGCTCCATAATGTTAACAAGTACCCGTCTCTTCCCCTGGCTCACACGGTGCACCTCAAAAAGTATTACAACAGCATCAAGACCTTGCTGGTCGCCTTGAAGTATGATGAGTATGGCTGGGAGGTCATCGGAGACTTCAAAATGGTGGCAAGTTTCCCTGGTATCTTTGCCTTTGGGACAGCAGGGACACCAAGGCGCACTACCACAGGTGGGACTGGCCACAGCGGACCGAGTTATCTGTGGAGAGGAACAACGTCAAGTGGGAGCCACTGGTGGACCCCCGGAAGGTGCTGATGCCACCACTGCACATCAAATTGGGCCTTATTAAACAATTTGTCAGAGCTGTAGATAAGGAGTCGGCAGCCTTCAAGTACCTTCAATACTTCTTCCCTAAGCTGTCTGAGGCAAAGGTCAAAGCCGGTGTCTTCGTCGGACCACAGATAAAGAAGATCCTGGAGTGCAATGAATTCCCCAAGAAGCTCACTAGTAAGGAGAAAGCGCCTTGGGACAGCTTTGTCGCAGTGGTTCGTGGCTTCCTGGGCAATCACAAGGTCGAAAACGATGTGGAACTGGTTGAGACTCTGGTGAAGAACTACGGCACAATGGGCTGCAGGATGTCCCTCAAAGTCCATATCCTTGATGCTCATCTTGATAATTTGAAGGAGAACATGGGAGTGTAATCGGAGGTGCAAGGCGAGTGCTTCCACCAGGATATACTGGACAGTATAACGAGAAAATGGTGGGAGACAACATTTGGGGGCTGATTCGTTAAAGTGATTTACAGTATAACTGTAAATCTCGAAAACTACTCACTTCTAAATCTTTTGTAGTAATTTTTGTATGACTTCAGTATAAATACATGTTAATTTTGATTCATGTTGTTTTTTACTGACTTTATGTGAACGAAAAGACACAAATTCGCCCGTTTTCTGATTGAAAAAATATATATAAGCAATTACGAAATAACCCTTACTACACGTAGGCTTATATACATACTAATTAACGGATTACTAACGTAGCATATAATCACAATAACATTACAACTAATTAATAATCTACAACTCATTACTAATCATAACCATTGACTGATTACCAATCGATTATATAATTACAATACCCCCCCCCCCCCCGCCTCAAATCACTGCACCTGAATGAGTTAAATGATGACGTCACCCTGCTGCTGCTCTATTTAAGACCAGGAGCAAGTGGAGGGCTTTACCATTCTGGCGAATTGCCCGATGATGCCGGATGTAATTACCAGCGAAACGTCGTACTCAAACTATAAATGTTGTGGATTCACTCTTCAACACACTGGTGGGCTAAAGTAGTGAACTATTTGTCTTTTGTAAATGTGACACTTTTTTGCTGATTGGCCGTGTCGGGTGGTGGAGGGTTACGACACATTTATAAATAACGCGATCTAACCCAAAAACCTTTATTATGAACACTTACTACCCAGGAACAAAAATTGTGTTACATAGTATAATGATTGCAGCGATGAGGACAGGCAGGGTCAAGTGAGTTAACTGGATGAGGAGTCAATACAGGGGTAGAGATGGAACCCCCAGGGTGTTATAGTGAGGCAAAGGAGAGAGTTCGGGAAAAGGGGCGTGGCAGAGCTGAGGGAAAATAAAAGGCAGTGCGGAGCGGGGCTCGGGGCTGCTGCGGGGATTCGGGGTTCGGACCGTCATCGCTGTCATCACGGTGGATCGCCCTCATCGTCTTGGAAGGCTAGGAAAAAAGTTATATATCTTCGCCGTGGCTACTACAGTGACGGCTCCTATCTCGTCAGTCGGCTATATAGTGAACGTTGTGTAGCAGCTATATAGAGTCACCCAGTTGTATATAGTCAACCTGCGTTCACCTGATAACATGTCATCGAGTCGGGTGGACTGTAATATAAAATATATATAACTTAAGCAGGACAGCACCTCTGAGTGCTACATTACACATGGATAGTGATGATGATCACGATAGCACTTTGTGTGAAATCAAGGATCCTGTGGAGTGACCGTCATCACCACATTAATGTGGAATTTTAGCTATGACGCGCGTTTTGCGTGGGGAAACATTGTGACGGCTTGACGCAATTGCAAACAAAATTGTAAGGCATTCTTCACGTGAGCATTTATAACAACAATAATAATATATTGAAAGTCTCGATGCTTATTGTGATCCATTTATAGATACCTCACTGATTTCTAATGAGGAATAATCCTCTCACGCTCTTCTCAACAGGTGATTCGCATGCTGTGTTGTGGGAGCGATGGCTCCCGTGTATTACAGAGGAGAGCGTTAACGGACGTAATACGTGTACCCAGATTGGGTGGGAGGCGTGTAGAAGCTTTGAAATAAAACAGAGGCTTCTCTATAAAGGTCACGTCTTTTGTGTTTGTAGGATATAAATAAATGGATCACACTGTATATATTTTTCTCGTGGTCTTTTAATGCAACAATCTCGCACAATATTAGCAAAGAAATAGTCGCAATGCACGCAGCGAAGGCGATCCGCTATTATTTTAAATCGGGGTCACCTCAGCGGGCTGTGCGCTGGGGTTTGGTCAGCAGCTGCCACTCCATATGGCAGTGCACGATGTTCACGTGACAAGGGCAGTCTGCAGTGAAATTGTAAACAACACACCACCCGGAATGATGGCGGCAATTTCGTATGATCAGACTTGAGCCTAGATAGGGCTCGGATGGGTGACCACGACAAACCAACGGTGCGATAGACGTTCTGGTCAGCAGAGGGCAGTACAGCATTATCCACTGTTTAACTTCTTTTGCGCCCTACGTAGCCAACCGTACTAATTCCACCTTCCACAGACCAGCGTGTTGAAGTATGGTCAAAATATCCTTCACAGACCCACGCTGCCGGGTAGACAAACGGGGCTGTACCTTCATCATTAGACCTCCTTTGCCAGTACCAAAATATAATAATAGGGTTTTCCCCTTTGTTCTGGCAACAAAACTGAAACCTTATGACAGGGATTCATGTCTGCACTAACCACAATACTTGCAGTCAAAATGCAAACAAAAAACACACTATGATAATATATGACGCATTGTCCTTGAAACTGATTGGTCCACACACCAAGGGACTGCTTTTCTTTTAAGCGAATGTTGAGAGAATGCAATGTTCAACGTGGACATATACAGCAGAGTCTTCGGGGTAGGGTGGGTGGTCCGGATGTCTTGTGACCCTAATTTATTCTCTAAAACGTGATATTTGTTTTTTTTTAAGTAAGGTTTATTTAAAACATAAGCGAATATGCAAAGGGGTCAATTCATTGGGGGCGGGTCACAAGACATATTGGACCGCTCGTTGCACAGTGGTACCAGAAACCCGCTTGGGCCATACGAGCAGTAAATCTATCATCATTGTTTGGGCCGTTTACAAGTCTGTGTTCCTCATCCACGCTCGTGCTCTCCAATTGCCCTGGGCAAGCTCCAGCGGTAAAACAAACGAACGAACGAGGCCCGTTCACATCCAAGAGATGCCAACTAGCACACAGGCTGAGCGGAGAGCCTGCAGACCGACAGGGGTGAGGGTTAATAAGGTGGTGGCTGCCGACTGCACGGGGGGGGGGGGATATTGAATGCGTCCACATTTCATTGTGGATGCTTTAGGTTACGACGTTAATGAGTAGATAAGGCGCCGTGTGACGTCGTTGACACGTCACAATAGCGCTGTGTACCACACGCGAACGCTGTTCATTGAAAGCACGGGACGGCCGCGACCCGAGCATGCGGAACCTTGATCGTTATATTTATCGAGCGTGGCGTGCGCCTTTGTTGTCGCTAAACTTCAAGAGACTCACCTCCGAGGGATCTTGAGTCCTGTCATCTGCTCCCCCACCGAGAAAGAGGCGGAGATAGACATAGATGAGTGACTTCACGGCGAACTGTGTAGTAACATCGCTTGCACTTTGCGTTTTTATCTATTGGACGGGTTATAAATGTATGTTAATTTCGATTACTTTTTTTTTGTATAAACACAAAAAGCCTAGTCGTTGTGATCATCGTGTTCTGTGCTGTCCTGCAGTGCACGTGGTGTGTTCTGCCCTGTAGTGCACGTGGTGTGTTCTGCACTGCAGTGCACGTGTTGTTTCTTGCCCTGCAGTGCACGTGTTGTGTTCTGCACTGCAGTGCACGTGTTGTGTCTTGCCCTGTAGTGCACGTGTTGTGTTCTGCCCTGTAGTGCACGTGTTGTGTTCTACCCTGCAGTGCACGTGTTGTGTCTTGCCCTGCAGTGCACGTGGTGTGTTCTGCCCTGTAGTGCACGTGTTGTGTTCTACCCTGCAGTGCACGTGTTGTGTTCTGCACTGCAATGCACGTGTTGTGTTCTGCACTGCAGTGCACGTGTTGTGTCTTGCCCTGCAGTGCACGTGTTGTGTTCTGCACTGCAGTGCACGTGTTGTGTTCTGCACTACAGTGCATGTGTTGTGTTCTGCCCTGCAGTGCACGTGTTGTGTCTTGCCCTGCAGTGCACGTGTTGTGTTCTGCACTGCAGTGCACGTGTTGTGTCTTGCCCTGCAGTGCACGTGTTGTGTTCTGCACTGCAGTGCACGTGTTGTGTCCTGCCCTGTAGTGAATGTGTTGTGTCTTACCCTGCAGTGCACGTGTTGTGTTCTGCCCTGCAGTGCATGTGTTGTGTCTTGTCCTGTAGTGCACGTGTTGTGTCTTGTCCTGTAGTGCACGTGTTGTGTCTTGCCCTGTAGTGAATGTGTTGTGTTCTGCACTGCAGTGCACGTGTTGTGTTCTGCACTGCAGTGCACGTGTTATGTTCTGCACTGCAGTGCACGTGTTGTGTTCTGCACTGCAGTGCACGTGTTGTGTTCTGCACTGCAGTGCATGTGTTGCGTCTTGTCCTGCAGTGCACGTGTTGTGTCTTGCCCTGCAGTGAATGTGTTGTGTCTTGCCCTGCAGTGAATGTGTTGTGTTCTGCACTGCAGTGCACGTGTTGTGTCTTGCCCTGCAGTGCACGTGTTGTGTCTTGCACTGCAGTGCACGTGTTGTGTTCTGCACTGCAGTGCATGTGTTGCGTCTTGTCCTGCAGTGCACGTGTTGTGTCTTGCCCTGCAGTGCACGTGTTGTGTTCTGCCCTGCAGTGAATGTGTTGTGTTCTGCACTGCAGTGCACGTGTTGTGTCCTGCACTGCAGTGCACGTGTTGTGTCCTGTAATGGAACGAGCGTGAGGGCAGGGGGTGCCTTGCCCCCCCCCCCCCCCGCTCCCCTGGTGGCCAAAGCTACGAATTGGGACCCCCTTGACAACCACCATGAGATTTGTTTTCAACAACAGTGTCGAATAACCAAAACGCATTTAAAACGCGGTTAAAATGTTCGAAACCGTGAGCATAAATTCCGTGATTAGCCAAGAGGAGCCCCGATATGCAATGGCCTCTAGGTGGGGTCCATGCGAGACAAATCACAATATTGGGGCCCCACCTGACCGACTGCCGCACCCCCTGAGCTAATCATGTCGTCACTACGGCACTGGTTTGTGGTCCTGTCCCTGCCCTGCTGTGCTAGTAGGAGCTTTCCTGATCACGTTCCGTGCCACCGTGGCCCCATTACGCTGCAGTGCCTCCCCCGTGCTGTGTCGTATCACCGTGCCCTGTGTGCCCTCTCCGTGCCTCGCCCTCAGACCAGTGCTCATCGTGCCCAGCCCCACTCTGTGTGTGCGTGTCAGGACACGGTGTCCCACTGGGCCTCCCTTTGTAGCTTCTTCCCTGAAGTTGCCCCCTTTGTGTCATCACTCACCTGGTTGTGACGCCTGCTCGTTCATGACCACCAACTTGGCCGGAGTGGGACGTCTCCTCCGAATCTGATACCGTGCAGCACAGATCGATGCAGTGATAAATACATATACCGTATATGTCAACAGGTGCATTGCACGTGTACAGCCCTTTTGTCAATCCACTGCTGAATTCGGTAACAAAACATCTCAATACTTCAAGAGCCGGAATGCACGTGCTGAATACGAGACGGTGGCACTGGAATAAATAACGCTCACGAAGCAGTCGCTAAAGCGACGCATGCTGCTTCCGGCGGCAGTTTGCTGACCCCTGACTCATAGGCATTGTTGGAATGTACGTCGCCACGCTGTTCAGTGCGGATTGGTGAAGGGGTGGAGGAATCTAGCAGTAGAGCACAGTGCAACAATGTATTTTTCTGCACTGCCCTCTCCTGCACAGCACGCAGCCGTGCAGCAGAACGATACCGCGCTGGAGTGAGTGGTAGTTGCTCATTTCAATCGAACGACCCAGGTTTCAAATCTGCTGAGGTTTCCAAAATTTTAGAGCGGACAGGAATATTTTATTATCTCTGGTTCTTTCGGTAAAGTCACGTAGATTGAAAAAATAATGAAAGAAAACACGACGTTTCGGTCGCAACACAAGCGGCCGTCTTCAGGTTAGAAAAAAATATCTGCTGTTGTGGCTTTATATAGGCAGGGGAGGGGAGGATAAAGGAGGAGTTTGGCTGTAGGAGTTTCTCACCTGAAGACGGCCGCTTGTGTTGCGACCGAAACGTCGTGTTTTATTTTATTATTTTTTCTATCTACGTGACTTTACCGAAAGAACCAGAGAGTATGGATTCTTGCAGCCACGAAAGCTTCAAATCAAGAAGGAAAATTCTAGCCCAATTTGGTCATATGTCTCTGTACAGGTGCATTGCTTTTTAAAATGGCAATTTAATGACAAGCCACAGTATTCCGATTGTGTCCTTGCAACCAAAACTATGGACCGTTTAGTAAACCACTGTGGTATGTGCTTCTTCAACAGAGGAGGAACAGCCAAAGCACGAACTGTCTCTCCTGACTCCATCTTGTCGTGGCCAGCAGACCACGACATTAGCATTTAGCTCCTGAATATATTGCCACATGCAAAAATAGAAACCTTTATTGAAACCACGTGTTACCCGAATGATATATCATGTACTTTTATAATCTTTGTTGTTAACACGTCTCTATTAATAAAGATACTCTGGTCTCAATGGACTCTTACTTGATTACAAAAAAGATTACTTGTACCCGTAAGAAAATGTAACTTTATATATTGTTAGCTTTCAATCCCTATATGAATAATCCCTGAAAATGTTTACACATTTGTTGAGCAGTCGCTCAGGAAATCACCCTAAGTCTAAAAAAAATCACTCTCAATTTCCCCGATCTCATTGGATCTTGGAAGCTAAGCAGCATGAGCCTGGTTAGAGCTGAGATGAGTGACTCTCGGAGCTCGTACAAGCATGCAGGAACCGCAAATGTTGAACAACAGTTTACAGTGTCGAATGACATCCCCTCGTATGCGTAGTCTGTTTTCTAAGGGTCCTCTGGTGCCTCCACATTGAAGCGCAACACTTATCAGTGTTGCCAAACGTCGCAATTCTGGACCTGCATGAACAAGCATCTCGAGACTCAGGGAGGGTTTTCTGGGTCATTCATTCGTATTTTTGTTTTCTCGAAAAATAGCTGAAATTTGAAAATGTGTTCTTTTTTTCTGGTTATGAACGGCCATGTTCCTCTCTTGCACAATCATATCCCTGACCTATATACAGTATTTTTTTAAAGAACACAATGGGTGTTTTGTGCGACGATTGTAGTGTCCTCGTGAGCGTGCATATACGCTGGTGGATTTGTATTGGTGTTGTATATTCAAATTGGAGGCTTTATACAGCATAACATGGCTTAAAGTATTGGTCTGTACTTGAGGGGTTTTTTTTTCCAAATAGGACCTCAGAAAGTCCTCACAAGAACGACCTGTGACTTTGCTAGATTTTTCACGGCCATGTGCTCCCAGTTCCAGCAAGCTAAACTTGATGCAAACTCCCCCGGTCGCCTGCTGGCCCGAGGAGAGGTTATCCCTTTCTCAAATGCTGCCCTCTTTGTAACTCTTTCAAATTCGAAAATACGGATACTTATAATTAATGTAAGGTGTCAAAGACTCACAGAGCCACAATTAAACATATTTAGCATCCATACATTTGGACAGTGGTTAGCACATTGCACTAAGACCCCGGCGGGCCTGATTTCAATTCCTGGCCAAATTGTTAACAATTGATATTCGTACTGATCCTGGGCACCCTTCATCCCTTTACCAACCCTCATTGACCAGTATGGTGAAGTATGGTCATATAAACTCCCATTACCGACATGGTGTGAGAAGGCATCCATCCAGCAGTGCAGTGACAAAGGATTGTGTATTGGGTGTTAATGGAAGCGTGCGAGACTCAACAAGACAAGCTAAAGTCGGGTGACCTTTAGACGATCAATAGTCCAGTGGGAGAATGAATGAAACCTTTGTGGAGGTGCCTAGTTATATGTTATCCATGCAGACCAAGTGAGCATGGCTGATTGAAGTACTACTTGAAAAGCTGTACCTAAAGCACAACTGCTCATCTGGGATCAATGTGCAACATTTAATGAGGAGTATGCAACGAAAATTGGGCAATGCTTTTCTAAAACTACAAATTAATTATTCATTGTTTTTTTATCTTGCCGGGAGACCAGAAAGATCTGTTTCAGTATTTACTTTGCAAAGAAAACCTAGGCTACAGTATTAATTATGCACCGCCGTGGAATATCGTGGGTAATAAATAATACTTAAACAGATACAGTGAGGGAAAAAAGTATTTGATCCCCTGCTGATTTTGTACGTTTGCCTCCCTTTAAGAGTGTGCTCCTAATCTCAGCTCATTACCTGTATAAAAGACACCTGGGAGCCAGAAATCTTTCTGATTGAGAGGGGGTCAAATACTTATTTCCCTCATTAAAATGCAAATCAATTCATAACATTTTTGACATGCGTTTTTCTGGATTATTTTTGTTGTTATTCTGTCTCTCACTGTTCAAATACACCTACCATTAAAATTATAGACTGATCATTTATTTGCCAGTGGGCATCAAATACTTTTTTCCCTCACTGTAAACATCTCATCATGGGATCTCCCTTGCACTTTCTGGCAATAAAACAGGTGTTAAGATGTTAAAACACTGATTGATCCACACCAGAGACAGATTTCTTTTAGAGCCTCATCTCAAACGGTGTTAGACCAGAGGACGCCAAAAGGCGAACAGCACACAGACAATGCACTATCAGTTTCAAAGACAATGCATATACTATCAGAGCATGTTAAATGCAGACATAATTCCTTGCAAAAGGTTTCTGTTTGGTGTTTTTACATCTCAACACAACTGTTCTATTGCCAGAAACGGTTAAACCTATTCTTAGATAAACATCTGTTTGGCCATTTTTAAAATAACCGTTCCATCTGTCTCACCTGTGCCACCCTTGCTCCAGGCAGGATCTCACCTGTGCCACCCTTGCTCCAGTCAGCATCTCACCTGTGCCACCCTTGTACCCGTGCTGTTGTCGGCGTCTCACCTGTGCCACCTTTGCTCCAGGCAGCGTCTCACCTGTGCCACCCTTGTACCCGTGCTGTTGTCGGCGTCTCACCTGCTCAAGCGCGGCGGGGTCGAGTTGCATTTGCCCGGGCGGCATGACAAACTGCAGCTTCTTGGGGCTCCGTTGCTCCATGGAGTCTGCTGTCTGCACTCGCCCCAGCTGCACCCGTCTCTGCTGCTCGGAGCTGTCCATAGCAGGACTGCTGAAGATATGGCTGGGTCAGGGTCAGGTGAAGCCTGGACTGATGTCTATCAGACGACTAGTCGTATGGTAAAATCGCAGCTTACAGCTTTGATTAAATACAGTTTAGTCAGGCTGGCCCCTAAATATGTTTTTTGCGTCTTGTATATATGTGTGAGTTTGGCAAATATACTGCAGACTGGGATGAACGTTTGATAGCTTTTTGAGCGGCCAGTTGGGAGACAGTGCAGTGAGACAAGAGATGGGAAGGTTGAGAGAGGAGATATATTTGGTTGAGGATATAGATGACGGAGGACAGCTGCGGGAACCTGAAACTGTCCTGAGCTCTGCTGACCGTAGCAGCGCAGAGTCGCTGCATTTAACCGTGCTCAGACATAGGGGTGGCTCGGGATGCGTGGGAGCAGAACGGAGATTGGACAGCGGGGCGAGCGAGAGAGAGAGCGAGGTGTTGAGCTGTGGGAGGGACAGGGAGGTGCTTGGGGAGATCGAGTGCCGGGTTTGTAAAGTGGGGTTGGGGAGGGCGTTATGAAAAGGTATGATGGCAACAGAGGAGCCAGTATCAGATTACTCGCCATGGAAACGTCTGGAGCGATGGTGGCAATGTTGCTGGATTAACGTCAGTGTAACTTTTTTTTTTACGTCGCAAAAATATGTTGTGCAGACAAACTCTGTACTGCTCCGCTGGGATTTGCTGCATTTAGAAGCAGGTGGTGGGCAACAGAGACACCACTGAGAATGTTATTTTATTTAAAATGTGGGAACCGTGGCAGGTTTCAACAGCTTTTTTTTAAACGTGTTTTAGCTACTTACTATCCTGTTTATTGCAAGTCACGGTGGATTTGTTTTCATAACCGGTATCCGAGACATTTCGGGACTCTTTAAAAAGCTATTTAAAAAGCGCCCATCGTTGGAGCAACGAAATAATACAACAAAGCAACTTCCAGCGCAGCCTTATCTCATACTGAAGGACGTTATATCTGCTGCACGGTTAAGGAAAGCAACTATAAAAAAACAACATTGTGGGAAGAACATGGAAAGGGAATATTCAGGACATTGAAATGAAAGGGAATAATGAATTAAAAGCAAAGGTGTGCGTCCCGAGGGCGGTTCTTGACTAGCTCACCACTATCTCAGGGAAAGTCAAAGCACACCCAGAGGTCACGGGTGTTCTGGGGGCGAGCGTGCATATGTTAGGGTTGAGTCATTCCCAAACCATCGACACGCAAAGCGAACCGCACGCACCATTCATATGACGCTGGCCTACTGCTCTCCTGCCATCAAATTACACCACGGATTCTTAAATGTCCACTCTGAATGAGATGGCGCGGAGCGTCTCGTGGTTAATGCACCCGCAGTATTACAATCTTACGAGGTCGCGCTCATTACACACGGAGTGCTTGCCACAAATAAACTACAATAAATCTTGACTTAAAGCTTTCGTGACCGCAGGAATTCATATTCTTTGGGTCTTTCGGTAAAGCCATACGTGAACTACAATATCTTGCTGATCTCGTCAAGGAGCACAAACCATCATGTAAATTCTGGTCAACCTCGCAGCAGGCATTTGGCTAACCGTCGAACAAAGACGGTCACTGCATCGCACGCTTTCAGATGCGCTTCTGCGGGCCGTCTGGAACGCCATTCTTGCCGATATAAGGAAGCCACCGGAGCTATGCACTTTTAAATCTAGATTGAAAATGTATTTTCTTTGCAACTAATTTTCGTGTTTAGTTTGCTGTCCTTCCCCCCGCACCTCCGATTATTAGTATGGTTGGTTACGTACGATGCAAAGGAAGTTCAACACACGGTACATAAATGGGGATCAAATCTCCTGAAATGTTGAGGAGCTACACTGCGTCGCGGAGCTGAAGTGCCACAAGGAAGCCAGGCGGAAGAGGCTGTCAGACCGTGCTCGAGCATGGTCTGGCACATATTAATTATAATAATTATAATAACTAGCCTTTTGCCCGTCCTAGGACGGAAGCTGTAATGTTAAAGATGTACATTTACATTTTCGTGTGATTGTAAAAAAAAAATTGAATTGTTGCACGTAAATAAATTTTTCTTAACTTAAAAAATGAATATTCTTAGTTTTTTCGGTAAAGTCACGTTGACTTTACCGAAAAAACTAAGAATATGAATTACTGCAGTCACGAAAGCTTTAAATCAAAATTTAAAAAATTAAATTAAGGACTTTGGAAGATTTCTCGGTGTACGATATTTTGTGTGAATCTCTTATCACTGTTCAAAAGGTTTCCCTGCAGTTGACTATCCTTGATGAACACTTTGATCAGCTGAGGATTTTTAGATCTGGACAGAGCCACGTACAACTGTCCATGGGAAAACACGGGGTCCATTGCGATAAATCCCCACATTTTCAAAAGTCTGACCCTGGCACTTGTTGATCGTCATCGCATACGCAGGAATTATCGGAATTTGTCGTCGTTTCAGTACGACAGGAAGAGTGACATCACTTGGAGCTAGGTCGAGTCTCGGGATGAAGACGATTTCGCCTCGGTTGCATTCCGATACAATATCTGCGGTGATGAAGTTATTTTGTAATGATTTGACCATCAAACGCGTTCCATTGGAAAGACCGTTATTCGGGTTCAGAGTTCGCAGCAGCATGATGATGACGACTGTCTTCAGTGGCGATGCGTGTGGTGGCATTCCTGAAGGCGTTTGATCGTGAAGAAATTCTGGAGGGTAATTCAATGCGTCTGCAGGATCTCCCGACACGATCGAGTCAGAGCTGCAATAAATTCGGAGGTCTCCGGACAGCTGTGTGATGATGTTTAGGTTCATTTCGAGAGTGTCCTTGTTGGTAGGTGCCAGAAATTGCTCTTCGGCAGGCATGTGTCGCAAGTTCTGACCGTAAATTGCGGTGACCAGATCATCAACCGTTATCATTTGAGGTGGAATTTCAATGGAACCTAACGGCACTCCAGATATATCGGGCAAAGTTCCCAATCCAACTTTCCGCAGCCAATTGTTATGCTCATTTTGACCATCACTCCGAAGGTTTTCCGTGAGAGTCAATTTAGTCAAACGCTGCCATAATACGCTGGATTTGATGCAGCACTCGGTGACATCAACATGGGTGCCTTTTGCTACAACCGGCAAAGTCTGTCTGAAGTCGCCACCGATTACGACGACTTTTGCACCAGACGGCCGTTGAATCTGCATGTCACGCAACAGCTGATCGATGCATCGAAGGCCATGCTTTGTCATCAATGATGATGAGCGAAGCTTGTCATAGCGTTTCGCCTTCTGGCGAATTCAGTCTCATCGACGAAGAAGATGTGTCGAGGAGGGGAACTGGAGGCTTGAATCCGCTGTGCACAGTTCGTCCGCCTTTCAGTAAAGTCGCTGCGAGCGATTCCAGTGGTCGCAAAAGGAAGAGCGATTTGACATTTTTCACGAACAAATGAGAGCAGCGTGGAGTGCCAAAAAGTATTTCCGGAGCCGCCAGGACCATCTGAGTAGAAAAGTTTGTTGTGGACATGCTGATCGTCGACAGCTCTCATTATTGCTGTGAACAATTAAAACTGTTGCCCATTAAGGGAGAAGATTCTCGTTTCAGCTTCTTGTTCTTACTCTTTGGCTCTTTCGGTCAAGTCACATGTTCTTCTTGCACTGCGTCGTATAGCTGAGCTCCGATTGGATGTCGCATCGGTTGCGGAATACCAATTGATGCGCATGACAATCCACGTTGTTTGAGAATCGCGTTGATGTCGTGCAGAGCCATGTTCAATGCAACATTGTCGTCATGATGCCGTAGACAATCCAGCGACATGTCAAGTGAATGCTTGTTCCACAACTCGCCAGCGTTTGTTGGCATGCAGAAGCAGCAAATGTACGCAAACGGCTGTCGCATTTTGATATGTCGCGGACTCCTGCATGCATCAATCCCATTCTTCGTCTGAATCCAGCAAATGAGGATGAATGTGGTGTTAATGACGCCATCGAAAATTCTGAGGAATTAAAAACTCGTAGCACCTTTGACGTGCAGTAAGCGCATCCTAAGATAGAATCGCTCCTCATCTTTGATTCCAACAGTGTACAATCTCGCAGCGATCTTAGTGCCTCCATCTTTGTCGCTGCTTCCAGTTGTTGTTAACGTACACATAATTGTAGGGAATGTCGTTGTAGAGAAGATCTTGGTCGTTTGGATCAATCACGTTTAGCTGAAACCAAGATTCGAGCTTAGTGCGACTTGTTCGTGCGGCTTCCAACGCCTCTTCTTCTCGATCTTCTTGAAACGCAATTTCTTGCTGATTTGGCAAACGCCAGGGCAATCTCATCACGGCATGCGAACGGTCGTACATTGGCGACTCGAGCAAACGCCACGTAGCTTCTGGTGCCTTGATGAAATTTGACAGCTCGTCGCAGTCGAAGTTGAGGATTCTCGCCGGCGAGTGATCGTCATATTGGCAACGGTCGAATCCTTTGTAAACACATTTATGAATATATTTCACAGCTCTTAGTGATGCGCAGACTTTGACGTTGAACGTGAGCATTGTGCCTCAGCAGCAGAAGGGGATTTTGTACGGCACCACATATCTGTTAACCATTGACGATCCACGAACTTCTGCTGGAATTCCTTGGCTAGACTTAGCTTTTGTTTCAAGCGCTGAAGAAGAAATGAAGACACCAAAAGCACTTTTTTTTTTGCTGCGTAGAATTATTTACTTGATAACATTTCAATAAAGAAACGTCAAATTTTAAGCGAATTAGCTTAGAAAATGTTTCTCCGCTCGACCTGGCGGAGTGTAAAAATCCACTCGCTCATGAATATTCATGAGGGGGGGGCCCTCTTTTACAGTGACGTCACGTACGGACGTTGCACCGTGCTGCGTATATTTATTTTTGACCGACACTTTCTGTAAAGAAACGTCGTACTTGAAGCGACTTTGCGAAAACAAATCGTTCCGCTCCACCTTCTTCCGCGTGAGGGTAAAAAAATCCACTCGCTCATGATTATTTAATTATTAATTTATTAATGACGGGGGGGGCGGGAGGGGGTGCGGCATGTGGAGTGACGTCATGCGCGTTACACACATTTCTGGGCTACTATAGTAGTAATGTTCAGAGTGATAGGCGAGTGAAACTGCGGTGTATATATCTGAACGTGAGCAAAACACGCGCCCTCGTAAGTTCGCGTGCTTCAGGGCAGCACAGGCACCTCTGACTTGAATTGAGCTCTGTGCTGAAATCTTTTGCCGTGCAGGAATACACGGTGGTTTAAATAAAAGCGAGCTGACATTGTTTGCATTAAAACCGTGATCCGATGCAATCCTTCTGTGTATGTCAGTGAGACGTATGGGTAATATTCTGCCATAGCTCCAAATGCCTTAGTTCTAATCAGCGACAGTTGTCAATAATATGATCACACATTATCACCGATGACTGCAGAAAAGAAAGCCTAGCTCAATCTAGATTTGAAGTTTTCGTGACTGCAGGATCACCTGATGATGGACGCTTGTGTTGCGCCCGAAACGTCGTGATTTATTGTATACCTTCGTGACTTTACCGAAAGCCTAGCTAGTTAAATACGGTTCTACACTCAGTGTTGCACAGTTCCAACTCTGAGAACTAAAAAATATCGGGTTGACTGTTGTCGGTAGCAGAACGCATGGGAGGCGTCACCCCCTAATGTGTAGAGTAGATGCCACTTATTCATATTCTTGGTTCTTTCGGTAAAGTCACGTAGAAGGGAAACAATAAAATAATAAAAATATAAAACAGAGGTCACTTGTCAGGATTTCAGAGGTAGCTCTGTGAGATTTACTTTTGTGGGATTTTGTCTAACATGGAGGGGTGCACTGCTACTATAAAGCTCCCAAATGTAAATGCCGTTCCCTCGTGACACGATGCCAAACACACAACTCAAGTAACTCAATTTTAATAACTCGTACAGACTAGCGTGGTGAAGCATGGTCACCCAATCCCCCCCCCCACCCCATACCCCCCATGACCGACACGGTGTGGTGATGCATTCATCCAGCAGTGGATTGAAAACGGGCAGTAAATAATAATTTACATTTGAAAGCACATTTCCCAATGTTCCAGTGGAATCATACAAGCCTCAACAAGCTGAGATAAGGTGACCTTTCAGCAATTGCCACTTTAGTGGGGGAAACAACGGATTCCCCCTGCGGGGCACCTTCGTTATACATTACCAGTGTACACCAGGTTTGCATCCAATAGGGCTGCGCATTTCATTTTCAGAGATTTGGGTTTAACGGCTCTGAGCTTAGAAAACGTTCACAATAAGGGACGTTTTCGTGATACGCTGGGTGGTGGCAGTGGTACACAAGCACAGCTAACACAATCGTCGATAGCATTGCCCTGAGAGGACACCAAACAAATATAATTGGCGTCGTTTTGGACGATGGCCCTACTTCGTAGCAGAGAGACCATCTGAGCATGACTTTCAACGAAAAAAAACGTGTCCTTAGCAGACCTCCTAAATGTGTGAGCGGTTCCCTCCAATAAATCTAAGCATGCTAGCAATTACAAACAGATGACACTTCACATATAACAACACTAGTTTGATGAAGGCACAAAAAATACAACTGTGGTTTCGCACCAAAAAAAGGTGAAATCGTTTACGCAGCGCCTGTAACTGGGTAATTTAAAGGGCCCGTGTGGGACTGGCCATTTATCCAGCACATCTCTCTGTCAAATTGACACAGACTGGGAAATAAACAAAAAAAACATCCCTCAAAACTAAAAGGGTGTAGTTATCTGGGTCTGCAAGGCTGTGCTGCTGTCTTTATAGCCTGCCTAGCTCAAGCAGTGCAGAGTTTGACAGGTCCTTTAATGCCACAAAGGCAACAAGCCCAAGTGCATAGACATTCGAGCGTCTGTCTCGACTCGTCAACTCTCTGCCCGTAACTTATCGCTGCCACGATCTCGCTTGCCTAATGTAAAGGGAGTGATCTCACTGTGGAATATGCTACCCTTAACCACGGGCTATGCGCAGCTGCTTTGTCCGCGGAACAATAATAATTAATTTACCTAATAACGCATCACTGATTCTCAAAACAGTTTTTCAAGAATATCATTACCATTAATGTCTGCTCCAAAACTGGGGTGTTGAGAAAATACGCTCATGTTCATGTTTGTAGAATAACTACTGGTTATATCATCGTGTGATGATGATAAACATTTGAATTTACAAAAAAATATCGGTGTGTTTTGGAATAATCTATCCTTAAAATGTCAAGCATATTTCCCACAGAGTTGGCAATGTTAATGGAGAGACCGTGAACAAAGCGCCTGTTCCACACCCCTCTGCGTGAAAACACCTTCAGCTCCATCCTCGAGAACTGCGTGTACATTATTTGGCACGTGTCGTGACGGATGCTGCAAGATCCGACGATGTCCGTCCAGTGCTCGCTGAACTGCATTGGCTTCTGAATGCCGAACGAGTACTGCACATTATAAGGTCGCACTCATTACACACAGTGCTTGCTAGACATGAAGAACACTACCTCGCTGATCTCGTCAAGGAGCTTAAACCATCACACGAGCTCCGGTCATCCTCGCTGCAGCGGCTTTTGGTAAGCCATTGAACAATGACGGCCACTGCATCGCGCTTTCAGACACGCTTATGGAGACGTCTGGAACGCTCTTGCGATATTGGGAAACCACTGGAGCTATGCATTTTTAAATCCAGATTTAAAATTTATTTCTTTAGAACTGATTTTCGTGTTCAGTTTATTAACCTCCCGCCGCACCTACGTATGGTTACCAACGGCAATGGACCAACAACATTTTAAAAAAATTTAAACGACTCTGAATGGTAGCACCTGCAATAGTTCCACGGACCATTCCCCCACCAGTGGTCAGGAACCACTGGTCTAGATCAAACATATAATCCAGGGAGCCATTCGGTCGACGGCCTGCATAAAGCGAGGAGGAACGTCATCCAGCAGTGCATTGACAAGTGGGCTGTGCGTGTGGATTGAGGCTATTAAGTAGGTTGCGGTGGGGGGGGGGGGGGTGAGAGCTAGGAGGCGGGGCTACAGAATCACAGCTGACGTCTGCTAATTGTAGAAGCGCTGTAGCCAAGGGGAATAAGGGATGTGAGGTGGCTTCGTTTTCACACAAAAAATTGCAATTTTAAATTCCTACTTCAAGATTCGGTGGTGTTTTAATTTCTTATATAGATTACTTGGCTTCAGCGTCTCTCCGGTGAGTGATGCAATTTTGTAGTAAAAAAATTAAAATGCGAGTACCGTCATGTACATTATATATGACTTAGCATCAGTATTACCACCATGTGTTCTACAGTTAAAATCTAGTTATAATAATTGTGGTTGGAGGTCCAATATGCATCGTTTGTTCCCCAAATCTGCCAAGTCATAGTTAGGGGCAACAGTGCCCCCCCCCCCCACTACCAGTCCCTCCACCGCACCACCACCTACCCTACGTATGTTGAACTTCTTTCGCACCCTATCTACACAGGGAGGGTTGAGAACATCTTAATTTCGGTGCGTCAAGGTGGGCGTGTACACAACTGCCATTACACTTGACCTATGCTCATTAATACCCATTGATTCATGCTGTACGCTGCTTCACGTCGACCCCACGTGTCGATGCATTTGACCTCCTGGACACGTAAAGGAAATGCGTTCATTGGGCAATCGTCTTGCAGGGGTGTGGAATGCGCATTCTGACTACGTGCGCATAATTTGGCCCACGCGCAGGAGCGAAGTACAATCGATTACTATTACGAAGCAACGGTAACGTTACGTGAGTCACCCCTCATGTATTAATGCAACATCTATTGGCCCCACAACAGATTGGGAGAAAATTGAGGTCCGCAGATTTCACTTCTAATCCAGCCAGGCAAGTTTCTGGAATTGATTGCGTTGTGTGGGGGTTTCTCCCCTCCCATCCTCCCCCAGATTTTTTTTTGACGAAATAAATAAATATGTGGCTGTTGACACACAGTGTAATGCATTACTCAATTTCAGAGATATTTGCGCGTGTAATAGGAAGGCAGCGAGAGGCGCGTCATTGCCGTGGCCGGCCAAGTGACCCCGGGGACCCAAGCGCGCACCACAGGACTCCGCGGAGTCGGCGAGTGCCGCGTCCTCAATCAACGCCGGGTCGAGATGAGTCTCGCGCGTGCTCCTTTACGTGCCCCAGCCGCTGATTCACGGCGGTGAGTGTGAACGTATGCGTTCCGTGTGCGCCGTATGTATGCTGAACTTCTTTCGCACCGTACATAGCCAACCGCGCTAATCGGGGGTGCGGGGTTGCGCGTGGGCACAAGCACTTGAACCACTCCCCCGTGCAGCCAGGCCACCACCGCTCCCCCTAATAGTAGCTGTATATTACTTAGGGGGAGCGGCAGTGGCCGGTCCCTCTGAGTTATCTTGAAGTCGTCCAACGGTTATTACTTAAATTGTTATCATTTAAGTTGTTAATTAGCATCAACATAATAGACTATCGTCTTTGTGATACCAATGCCTCTCCAGGTCCTATCCTCCACCCCCTCCCACTGCCACTAGGCCAGTGTATGGTATGACAGCCCTCCAAATCAACACTCCTGGTGCCAGCACTGACCGCCAAATCACCGCCACCCCCAAACCCCGCTCATGATCGATAATTGTCACCTGTCCTGGAGTGTTGTTTTGTATTCAATGTTTTGTTGCTGTAACGTGGTGCCGACATTTCCGTTTCATATTTGAAATTTCGAGATTTCTCCTGCACGGTATCCGTTCCGCAGCTTACGCTCGCTCTAGAAATGCTTTTGGGTGGGGGGGGGGCACCACCCACAGGTTGAGAAGCGCAGCACTGGGCAATTTGTCCGTGGGCCAAAGCAGGAACCGATACCACCTAGGGAAGCAAAACGTAATACCGATTTATTTACGCGGTTAATACGAGTGAAATATGAAATAACCCGACTCATTGCAAATGGGTATCACATAATTCGCTGTTATTGTCCACATAAAGAAATTGGAACCGCTAGAGTTATGCCACCGCAAATGGTACGAACAAATGCAATGTTTGGTCTGGGCTCATGGACGAAATCTCCCCGTCAATGAGCTCTCCTGCTGCTGACAAACTGCACCTTCCTCCACTCTACTGGTGCTCCTCATGTCGCCACTGCCCATGGTTGTCTTTAATGGGACAGACTAAAATGAACGTGAAACAAACCAGGATTGCCCATCGACTTTCAGCGAGGAATATGGAATAAGGTGATCCATTTGTAGTGATATAGCGCTAACTTGATTTGGAGCTTTCGTGACTGCAGGAATTACTGTTTGGTTCTTTCGGTAAAGTCACGTGGAAATAAAAATAATAATTTAATCATAGCATACGACGTTTCGATTGCAACACAAGCAATCATAAGATACAAATGATTGAGAAAACAAACCTAGTAAACTTATAAATATAATGCAATACGACACAGAGAGTCGGCTAACATAACAGTGAACACCCTACCTGGTTGATTACGTTCTTCCAAAGATTGATAAATTTGAGAGAGACAAAACACAGACACGGAGACACACAGACAGACACATAAGCAGAGAGTGATAACACAGAGACACACAGAGAGAGACACACACATAGGCACACAGAGAAACAACGCCTCTGTGTCGAGGTCGTAAGAAGAGAGAGATAGGGCAGAGAGAGAGGGGGGGGGAGAGAGAAATTAGCATATCAATGAGAGATTTGGAGATTTCGTGACTGCAGGAAATAATAGAGCAACAACACGATGAAATGTAATGCATTGCATTGTATTACATTTTAAAATGTTACTAAGTTTGTTTGATTAAGTGTGTTTTCTCTCTCTCTCTCTGTGTCCTTGTGTTGTACCTGATGATGATTGCTTGTGTTGCAATCGAAACGTCGTATGCTATTATTTCATGTATTTTTTTCTTTCTACGTGACTTTACCGAAAGAACCAAAGAGTAGCAGCGCCGACTGTTGGACGGCAGCAGCAACTGCAGGTGGACACCGAGCGCACACGCCGCTGAGCATACACGCGGGTGTGCCGGCAGGTTCGGAAGAACTGGGGCAAGGGTCATGATAGACCTCGCGTGGAAGCCCCTGGAACCCTCTAGGGGGTTCGAGAAGGGAGGCGCGGCTAGGGCGGAGCCAAGCCGCGCCGAGGGGAATAAAAGCAGCGGAGAGGTGGGAGCTCCGGGCTGCCGGTTCTGGGACTCGTCTCGTCGTCGCCGCCGCCTTCGCACGGTCATTGCGCGGCCGGGCAGGAGTTGGCTGTCCCGGTCGACGCCGTCGGTGCAACGCGGACATGGTCGTGTCTGGGACGGATCGTGCGGCAGCGGGGGTCGCGTGTGGGAGAGAGAGGGGGGCCGGAGTAGTGTCGTGAGCTCGGCAACAACAACGAATAAAGAGGGCAGAGCGGTGCCTCCTGCGACCACCTCGTCTCCGGCTGACTGTGTGCGCGTCGCAGGCCACCCGCGCGCACAGAGGACACTGCACATTTATAGAGCCTTCACTGATTTCGTGTGACCCTGGATTCGTGCACTGATTGGTGTAAAGCAGAGTTTCTGGGCACTTTCCCCCACCCCCTATTTATTTTATAGGGGGTGGGGGGAGGGGGCATTTTCTAGGAGCTCAGCCTTGAGACAGCTCTGGCATACATTTGTTTATTTAATTCGCGAATGCTTTTACACGTGACTTTCACTCGGAGCACCAAATACGCCTCCGAGTAGCACGGTTGCCTATGCACGGTGCGAAAGAAGTTCAACAATGGACATATGTAAAAGAGGAGCTTCATAGCTCATCGGATTCCTCCAGCACAAATCGATATTCTGATCGTGTGCGTGGACGTCGGCCCACTTGGCCAGCAGAGCCACGTGACAGCCTCCTCCAGCGCGTGCAGGGCAACCACAATAACCAATCAGCCCCGGCCACGCCGTGGCTGACTCCACAGCCGCAGACGATGCACGCCACGGTCTCCTGCTCCCCGCATTCACAACAGCGGGGGCTGTCGCCGTATAGCACGATGGCCCCATCGGTTGGCTGAAGTACTTAGTGAAACAATTGTGCGGCACCCACCCCCACCACGACGTCCACCTCGCGTAACGCTAGCGTGAAGGGAGGGGGGGGGGGTCACTTCAAAGAGCGCATTTGCAGGCGACAAAACGGCGAGGTATCGATGACTATACTCTCAGCGAATGCTTTATTGAGCGTTGTAAACAAATTGTGCTGGACAAAGCGTAACCAGGGGAGCGTTTGGGCATTTTTAATAAGTGTAGATTATTTGAAATAAAGTGGTGTATCTTTAATCGTCCTCTTTTTGACCTGGAAACATGAAAACCAGAATTCAAAACCAACTCGAGGCTAATGTGTGGAATTTTTAAAAATAATGTATTATTTCTTTTGAGTCCATGCATAAGAGAGGGTGTTGAGCTTCCTTCATTTATTTTCTGCTTACCCGGAATAAGGCCCCGAGAGAGGTTTTTTTAAGTGTATTTAAGGGGGGGGGGGGCTCCTGGGGAGAGTCGGAGTGCGTGGACAACGTATTATATTCATCTATATGAAGCAAATAAGGGGATACACATATATTTTCGTTATGGGGGACGTGTTGATTGAAGTAATCTGTAAAGTTGATTTTGTGGCAGAGTGAAAATGCCTGCGCTTTGATCAGCAAAACATGCAAGAACCAGTCGAACGCGGATGAGAAGCAGCTCCATTGACTGAAAACTTTCGTTACTGCAGGAATCAATATTCTTTGGTTCTTTCGGTAAAGTCATGCAGATAGAAAATTTATAATAATAATAATAATGAAGTGAATACAAATTAAAATGATGTGTTTGTTCATGATTTTGGAAACCTTTCTGGTTACCCCTGCTATGCATGGCAAGGTGATGGTTTTGACTGGATCCTCAGATGGCTCCTTCCTCACGGTTGGGGTGATGGCTTCGCGGATTGTGTAATCAATTCTGACAAGATCCAGGTACCATTTAACACAGTACATAAAATTCGTGATCTGATCCCATCTGTGAAGCACAAGATTCCTGACATGCAATATCCCGGCGTCTACAAACTAAGCTGTATCTGCAGCAGCAGTTACATTGGGGAAACTAAGCGACGTGTCTCGGACCGTGTTCGCTTGCAATGTTATTAAAATTGATTGACAAGTGTGACACGTAGTATCCAAATGGAACACATAGCCATTCGCGGCAAATATGATTCATCATTTTGTTTGGGTCGGATCTTGCTGGTTTAAATGTGTCGTACACCCTCCTTCACCGGACAGCCAATAGGGTTGTCACTTGAGCAATCGTACATTTTTTATCAGTGCTTCAGCAAACACCGGTCTTACGGGGGAGAGCAAGTTTACAACAGTTAACAATTTGGCGGGAATGGAGCACCTTAGTCATGAACTTAAAGGGAAGGAGGTGGAATATGAGGCTGTGGTCCCCATTTTTTTTTCTGAACCCTGCTCGAATTGTTGGATAAAGCGGGGCCGGGGAGGAAGGTGGACTCTTGACACTGCACCTTTTTTCTCAAACGCATGACGTCCATTGCTCCCAGGGAAAATTAAAATTGATACTCGGATATCGCGTTGATGTTATCTTATTTTCCCTTTTGTTTGGTTACATTCTCCCCCCATCCTATTCTTCTCTTTCCTTCCCGTCCCCTGAAAATATGCTACTCCCGATCGTCATCCCTACGATGGTAGGGCGGTGAGCCCCAAGTGCGTCCAGCTGACACCCAATTTTTGAGGTTGGTTTCGCCCCGAAATGTTACGCGTTCGTGACCTGTGTTTCCCTCGTGGATGTTTGTATTTTGGGTTCTTGAATAAGAAAAAATAATTGGTACAGACGTTATGCCAATAATTACAACCAGCATCATCAGGTAAATTGCCGCAGTTGTCACAGCGTTCTCCAGTCTTGTGCTTTAAATAGGGGGTCATCAATGTTGCCCACAAGTGAAGCGTGGAGACGCATGGCTTAAGCATAAGTTATGTTTATAATTTGTGCAATGTTACATCGCTCCAAGAGCAATTTTGGTTGTGAAGCCGCCCTACCCTCACCAAGACAAATCGGGAGAATTTATTGAAATTGAGGGAAATAATGACTACGTCAGAGCTGATGGCTATAGGCTGAGTGTGGCTTAGACGCACATCGTTAAGTAATTCCATGACAACCGTAATTTATCTGTATATACTGGTTGTGAAAGGCCCCACGCAGAAAGTCCCTGGGTTTTATCTTCCACGAAGCTCATGGTCCACCCTAAACCGCATCTGTACAAACCGTGGCAGATGCGGATAACTGATGCACAAATAGAGAATTAAAAACGCAGTGTTGCGATTGTGGTCTAACAAGAAAAAACACACAACATATAACGACGCAAGGCCCGATCCACAAATACGAAGGAGACATTACAGCGACACAGTCATAATAAAGGTTTTTCGGTTAGATCGCGTTATTTGCTAATATTCTCTACCCGCCCTCTCTCTCTCTCTGCCCCCCTCTCTCTCTATTTAAGGCCTCGACACAGAGGCGTTGTTTCTCTGTGTGCCTATGTGTGTGTGTATCTCTGTGTCGTAACCCTCCACCACCTGACACGGCCAAAGAGTGAAAAAAAGTGTGTCACGTTGACAAGAGACAAATAGTTCACTACTTTAGCCCACCGGTGAGTTGAAGAGTGAATCCACAGCATTTACATTTTTTTGAGTACGACGTTTCACTGGTAATTACATCCAGCATCATCGGACAATTCGCCAGAATTGTGAAGCCCTCACTTGCTCCCGGTCTTAAATAGAGCAGCAGGGTGACGTCATCCTTTAACTCATTCAGATGCAGTGATTTGAGGCGGAGGGGGGGTATTGTAATTATATAATTGATTGGTAATCAGTCAATTGTTATGATTAGTAATGAGTTGTAGATTGGTAATTAGTTGTAATGTGTGTTATTGTAATTACAGTATATGCTACGTTAGTAGTCAGTTAATCACTGTGTTTCCCCTATAAGGAATTGTATTATTTAATAATACGCTTCCAGGCCGCACTAAGCCTGTAGCTGTTAAAGCGATTAAAGTTATTTCTATTTCTCTCAATTTCAATGGATTCTCTAATTAGTCTTGGCCAGTAATAATTCGTTTAACACAACGCGACGGGACTCCTTTCCATCTCTGACCCCGTCCACTTACCCTTGGGTGACGCCCACCTCAGACCTCTATATAACCTCTTGTTGCAGCAGCCCTTTCTTGTTCAGCAGTTCTTCTGCTGTATCTTTCTACCTGATGACGATTGCTCGTGTTGCAATCGAAACGACGTGATTTATTATTATTATTATTTTCTACCTACGTGACTTTGCCGAAAGAACCAAAGAGAATGCATACATTATCAGAGTACTGTATATATCTTTTTGCATTCTGACCACAAGTATTGTGGTTCATGCAGACATGATTCCTTGTAAAAGGTGTTTTTTGTTGCCAGGAAAAAGGGGAAAAAACCTATTCTCATATTTTGGTACTGGAAAAGGAGGGCCCATGATGTAGAAAGTAATTGCTGTTGGAAACGCACGAGTAGTTTTCCTTTTGGTAAAATGGCCCTGTCCCAAGAACACCATTCTCTCCAGTGGCTCTGAGCCATGAACGAAAGATGAGCAATCCTATGATCAGGGGAGACGCTGACGTTTTTTTTTTACTTTGGAAACATACATGGTGGGTTTGAATTTCAGTTTCCCATCGTGGAGAAGTGTAGTTCTGTCCACTGCCAATAGGAGGCAGTGCTGATCCGTAGATACTGCATTCAATGGCATGGACGTGAACTGTCGCTGACGATGTTATACACTTTAATACACACACGGATTCGGTGTCAATGACATACTTACGATGGGACTTTAATCAGATGAGACTCACGAAGCAGAGTTTGCCTTTGTATTTCCATTCTATGAATGCGGTAATAAATGTTCATCATGGTTATACTCGTGATGGACGCGGCATGACATTCTTTGCGTGCAGGGGACAGGCGACTTGAACACTGGACACAAATAGCATCGAGGCATACACAGACCAGGTTCGTGAGCTCCCAATGATCCAGACCTCACGTGGTCAGTGAAATTAGGGGGGCGGGCGTTGTTTGCTCCGTGATAGTTACGTTACTCGAGAGGATGTGCCTAAGGAGTTGACAGGTCCGCATGCTTCCTTCACCACAACTTTAACTTCGGCTGTCTTGCACTGTCTGATCGTGTGACACTCATGGGCAGCGCGGTTTGCATTCGTCAACGTCATTATCCCATGTGAAATGCTCGGCTTCAGCACGCGTACTGGGAGCACGACCGATATTTTCCATGCTTTTTACAGTGAGGGAAATGCAATTTTCTGGATTTTGTTGTTGTTATTCTGTCTCTCACTGTTCAAATAAACCTACCATTAAAATTATAGACTGATCATTTCTTCGTCAGTGGGCAAACGTACAAAATCAGCAGGGGATAAAATACTTTTTTTATCCCTCACTTCGGAATTGTCTGCATGTCTTGGGACACTTTTTCGGCAGTAGGTCTGTGACGACACGCAATCGTGTGTTTTGCCCATTCTTGTTGAATGCTTTCAGGCACAGTTAAAATACTTACCAGCGGTTCGATGGAATGACAATGTAAACCAAAAATGTATTCCGTGGGTAGTACAATAATTTTGTTCCAGGTGCCCAAGCCTTAAGTGTGCAAGTCGTGTATATTGATGTCTATACAAGTGACATTATGCACACTTTAAGACATTCAGTGAATTTAATTGATAAAAAAATCTGACAGCCTTGCTGCCTTATAACGTGCACGCTTCTGCACCAGAGAACCAGAATTCTTCCACTCTAAATCAATATTAACACGGGTGCAGTGCACGTGGGATGCTGCCGTGGTGTGATGGTTCGCGCTGTCCACCCAGCAATATCACATGGGTACATGACAGTCGAACGGCAGGTTGCGTTTGGTGGGATAAAGCGTCGGTGCGCTCCCACCTCTTCCCAAAAAAAAATCTGGCCTGCGGGGGAGCGCCGAGGTTGGAGTGTTCTGGTTCGTTTTGCTCGTGGAGGAAACCGCAGTACGCGGTGAAAACCCGCCACGCCACGAGGGAATAACGTTCCAAAGTCCGCACAGACGGACTCACGAATCTACGTTCTGGCACTACCATCTTCTGGTCACTTTGGAGAATTTTACAAATCTGCACGTGGGTCATCCATTGGAGGCCTGCTTAATTAGACGTGCCTCCAATGAATAATGAGAGTTGTACATTTGTATCCAGCGGGGAGTTAATATATTGGTGACGAGGCAATTCATGGACAGGTGATTGATGAGCATTGGCGGATGGTGGCAATTCATGAATAAGGCGATATCTGCTTTGAGAAAGGGTCGCGGGCTACCCCGCCTCCCTCACCGCCTCCACCACCTCTCCCCCCACCCTCTCCACGTGTCATGTATCCCAGCCGATCATGCGGCAGTGCTCGGGGGAACGGCCCCTCCGCCGATCACTCTGGGAGTCCCCAGAATCGCTGCCATTCTCCAGCAGCAGCAGGCGCATCCTCGGCTGCGCACGCCCTGCATCCTGCCCGGCATCCCCTCGGCATGGCGCTGTCACTGGGATTCGGCCGCGCCCTGCTGCGCCGGAAGGCGGACGCGAGGGATGTGCTTATCGAGCGCAGGAACCTGGTGACCGTGTGCCGGTACGTGCGGGCTCCGTCCAGCACAGCGGGGGAGGGGGTCTCATCCATGCGCCCGTGTGATTTCATTTTTTTTTCTTCTTCTATTCACACCGCACATAAGCGTCCGGTGTTGTGGCGAGCGCGGCGGAGGCTTGCACGTCTTCGGTGAAGATGGCTCGCGCGCGTGTTCTTTACATTGTACGTGCCTTGCGTGGCTTGCGCTGAGCGTCTTGTGTGGTTGGTGTGTGTTTTGAATGTTGTGTATGTGTGTGTGTGTTACATTGATGTTCTGTATGCCTGGGCCGTCGTCCCATGTGTGTGTGTGTGATGCAAGGAGTGTCCTGTGTCTGTCTTTGTGCAATGTTTGTGCCGCGTATCTTACACGGATAGTCTGTCTGTCTTGTACGGAGCGTCCCGTGTGTATGTGTGCGTGTGTTGCTTGGTTTCCCTGTGTGCCTTACACTATGGATGCGTGTGTCTCGCACGGAGACTTCTGTGCGTCTTGCTCGGATGTTGTCTTGCAGGAATAGTTCCGTGTCTTGAATGAACATCGCTTGTGTTGTGCATGTATGCCCCCCCCACCGTCCCCCGTGCGTTAAATACTCTTGACAACATCTCGAGCTATCATTGATGCTGCGCTCGTGCGTGGTCTTGCGTGGAGTTTGTCCTGCGCAGCTCACCCATGCACGTGTCTGCTGCGTGTGAAATGCACGACTGCCGACCGTGTATCCAAAGAAAGTATCTGGTGTCCGTGCTCGTTGACGGGTATGCTTTTCGCTACGCGTCGTGGGTGATATGTCCCGATGTATGTTGGACTGCTTTCGCACCGTGCGTAGCCAACCATGGTCATCGGAGGTCCAATTACTGTATAGTAGAGGGTCATGGGTGCTGCGTTATATTCTTCACAAGCCTCTCTTCACACATGTCAAAGGTGCAGTATTTGCGTGGCCAGTGATGCTTCACTTGGCAGCCGCATGCATGGGGATGAAATTAATTAAATTACATAACCTTTGCACATTTCATCAATTAACTTGTTTTTTAAACATTCACTCGCACGTGTGTGCGATTGTCTTTAACAAGTGATCATTTTTTTTCAAAGCGAATATGATCAAATATTACTGGTTTGAATATGTTGTTTAGGTCGTCGGATTTGTAATTGGGACAGTAGCAATGCGTGTGCCATTGTCCAAATAACAATTGGCACACGCATTGCAGTGGTTTAGTTCTTCACCTAAAAGGCTGAGTGCAATCAACGATGCCGGGCTCCTTTCAGTGAATGCTGTTGTGAAGCACGGTTCCTCTACCCACGCTTGCAGCTACGTGCAACTTTTTACATCCAATTTGCTTAATCGTCGGTGGAACCTTTGGAAAAAACGAGTCTCTCGTGGTACCACGCTTAACATAATAGATATGCGCTACAGGAGAAAAAGAAGATGATGCATGCGGTGACATAACATGGTTGATTGGCATGCCCCTTCTTGCAAGGCATTAATGGAGGGGGGTTCTTTTTCCATAGCTGGCACATTGACCCATATAGCCTGTGGGCCATGGTGCAACTGTACTAACCTGCACCACCTGCATCGTTCAAAGCTACGCCACTGGGTAAATGCATGGGTTCTCGAGCTCGCTATATGCGGTGGTGTAGGTTGGACCTGACAGCAGCTTGCAGACGTGTTGAGTCTTGAGCGCACCGTTACTTGTGTAGTGCAGCGCTCCATGCGTCTTCGGGATGTGTTCGTTCCGAACAACTTCCGTTACATTGAGACAGAGGAGAACAAACAGCTATACGGACATCACATTTGCTGTTAAGAAAATTGTGTGGGCACGGGAAGGACACGTCTCTAGAAGGGGTGCTGGCCGGTGGTGGAGACGAACATTGGAGTGGCAGCTCATGGGAGGAACGAGCCAGAGGATGTCCACCACAGAGTGATGACATCAACTTGTGTTTGGGTGCTCGGTTGCTTCTTACGTCATCGCAGAGCCGTGAGGGATGGAGACGGCCTTTGTCCAGCAGGGGATTAAGCATGGCTAATGTGAACTCCCAAGGGTGCAATTGTACACGTGCACTTATTGAGTGAATCTGTACGCTTGCACGCAAGTCTGAAAGTGGAGATGCGTCTTGAGTGCTTTATGAATCGCTGCCACGTTACGGTGCGGCTCTGTGCAGGTGCTCGCCGTGTGTACATCACCAGGGAAGCCTGCAACTACTCAGAACAGGTCCTTTGTGCTGTGGTGTAGCTATCGAGTGTGCAGGTGGTCAGACTGCTCTTGGACCCGTGGGCTGCAAAGGGGGGGGGGGGGGGGGGGATATCGTTCTTTGCGCAAGGGCACATGCCAAGCATCTCCACACGACTCTTAATGTGCATGCTGCTCTGAGTACAATCAAAACTCATTATACGCTGTGGATGATTATGGATGGTGAAATAACACGGACAAATATCCATCTCTCCGCATAAGTCCCTTTTTTATTCCATTAGGCTGTGCAATTTCTGAACGAGAGCTATCCGGCAGAATTTGTTTAAGCAAGCAAATTCGGTGCCAATTTAAAACACCTAGATCCCATGAGATTCAGAGGATGAAAAATGGTTCAGATTTTTCTTGAGAAAACAAATGCTGCTGGATAGCATTTCTGGAAGGTCCACTGCCTAATAAAGTAAAACCAACTAAATTTTGTCAGGAGAGACATGATCTCTGCAATAGCAACGAGCTCTTGATTTTAAACCACATTACGCAAGGGGTTATAATCATGTACTGCTGTCACCTTTGTCATAAAATCTGATTAAAGTTGCAACAATATTGTCGGTTTATCTCAAATTATATCATTTTAATTAATATTTTATACTTTAATTATGTCAATCTAGATGCGAACATTAACACAGGATCAATTGGACTACATTGAAATCTGATATTAATATACTCTTAATACTACCGAAAAAAAGTATTCTCAATTGCTTCTAATTATGCTATTGACTTCATGCCAAGATAGTATCCATTCCAAACTCGAGCAGTCATCACCCTATGCATTAGGAAATGGCCGAATGAAAGCGATATTACAGAACTACATCCGAGACCCCTTCAAGTGACCTTCTTAGCCACACAGAACGGGGCACTGCATTTTCCCATCTGCCCTGCTGCAGGGAATGTATGTCAAAATGGCAGTCAAACTGAAATATTTTTTCCCGTTAATTCTCAGCTGAAAACTAGGCCAATTTAGTTAAACAAAGTACCGTATTTTCCCGCATATAGCCCGCATACACATATAACCCGCAGACGCATATACCCCGCAAAAATAGCGTTTTGTGTAAAACAAATTTCAGATAGCCCGCACCTCCATATACCCCGCATGCATTCATATATTGCCCCTAACCCCCCACCTCTCTCTCCCCCCAGCTGCCCCATCTCCCAACCCCCACCTCTCACCTCTCTCCCCCCCAGCTGCCCCCCCCCCCACCTCTCTCTCCCCCCAGCTGCCCCACCCCCCAACCCCCACCTCTCTCTCCCCCCAGCTGCCCCACCCCCCAACCCCCACCTCTCTCTCCCCCCAGCTGCCCCACCCCCCAACCCCCCACCTCTCTCTCCCCCCAGCTGCCCCACCCCCCAACCCCCCACCTCTCTCTCCCCCCAGCTGCCCCACCCCCCAACCCCCACCTCTCTCTCCCCCCAGCTCTCCCGTCGCCGGTAAACAGTGCGCGCACTTCAAACATTGTCGTTTAATTGTACAAACAATTAATTTAAAACGTGATAACGTGCAATTTTTGTGTGAGTGGTTTATTCAGCAGTGCTTTAGTCCAAGGTAAGTGTTGCAAAGTGGATAGTCCTACCATGAAAAAATGTAACGAGTCATGACATGTCACACGTGTAAAATATTTTTGGGATAGCCCGCAACTCCATATACCCCGCAGGGTCTTTCTTTGTTTGTAAAAATTGGTATACCCCGCGGGTTATATACGGGAAAATACGGTATTTGATTTTTGTTTGCAGTCATTTGTGACCCGGCTGAGACTGTAAACTCACTATAATTTGCAAAAAAATGTCATCACGGTTGGCCGAAGTTTGAATTTAAACCCAGGATCTCGGTGGTGCAGCCTCGGTACTCTGACCCGTCAGCTACTCGACCACATCAGCTTAATGAGATCATTGAAGAATGTTGAAGATTGTGACTTGTTCAGTGCAGTAAAATGTGTAATGAGGCCTAAAACTGGGACCTCTACTACAGTTTTTGCTCAACAATAACAATCGTACCAATTTTTTAAGACGGATCATCTCGGAAGGAGAGACTTGGAGAGGGCTTGCTCAAGAGCTGATGATATCTGGTCGGTCTGACTTTCTGTAATCGGTCTGACTTTTTTCGCACAGCTGGCAGAGTAGGGGGTGTCCTGTTTTTTTAAAGGAGTTAGAGCTCCCGTGTAAAAAAAGATAGATACATTTCTAACAGAGATTGCACTTTCATCCCCATGTACCTAAATTTCACAGTAAAGCCACGCAAATTAACACTTTGCATGGCTTGATCGTGGCAGATTTCACCAATATCCCTTGCAAAATAGACTCCCCCCACTCATTGCCGTTCAGAGGCTGCACAGAGCCTGCATGTGAATACAGAGGGGGGGGCGGGGTGTGGCAGACATCACTGCTCTCCCTGCGGGAGCTTAAGTGAAATCAACCGGTAAGCGGTTGCTTTAACATGCAAGTATAAAATCCGTGGTTGATATGTAAGTGAATATGCGTCCTATGCTCAGGAGGTTATAATTCCAAGCATTTTCCCATCGGATCAAGTAGCTCAAATCTTTTTTTGACAGTTGTGGTAATGGACGTTTAATGGGTGAGGCTGGTGAATGCGGAACAAAAGACATTCAACATCGTACACGGCTGAATGTGCATTGCCTAGCACCGTTTGCATTTACAATATTATACTTATTACCAGGATATAGTTTACCGAATGAAGGATTACTTATGGGTTCCAGTGCTGGTTTAGCAGATTTTGAAAAATCTTAAACACAGTATAATAAAAAAAAAAGTATATACAGGATCAAGATTGAAAGGCAGCAGTGGTATAGGAATTAAATCTTAATTGGAGCACATTGTAATTGGCAGGAAATTAATAATACAACATTTCCTGCTTTACAGCCCTTTGACAATACTTAATGCCGTGTGATATAGCCAGACGGAGTCCTTGACTCTAAAATACAGTACAAGAATGGTGTTTGGAGACCAAAAGCACAGTGGTTTGTGCTCTGCATTGTGAACCCAGCTGTCTCAGTTCGCTATCATGGCTAACATTCATGGCAAGCAATATATTAACTAGTCTCAGGACCTCTCCTTCACCAAACCACACTGCTCGGTGAAGTATGCTCAAACAACCCCCTCTTGACCAGCGTGGTGTGACCTTCATCCAGCAGTTGATTCAGAGGTCTGAACGTTAGCTATATAATTGTTTTATACAATGGAGAGGTGGTTACGCTTTGTTTCAGGGGGGTTATTGATGCTCAAATACAAAACCGGTGAGAGACTGGTTATTTTCTCTCCTTGCATGGTACATGGGTTGTGCTTTTGGACTTTAGAAACGCCCATGACCAAATCGTCCAGAATGATCCCCCCCAAGTTCTTCAAGTCTTGGAAGCCACGCAGTCCGTGTGGCGCTTGGATTGGTGATCACGTGCAGCAGTTTGTTTTAGGCTGCTGTATTATGTGGCGGGCAGCAGTGGCCAGTGCAGCCAAACACATTGTTGTGCTGCACTTCTATGCACCCAGGTCTACACTCCCCACCGTAATCAATACTCATTGACCAGCGTGGTGAAGTATTATCAAATAATCCCCATGACCTGCATGGCATGAAAAGCCCCTTATCCAGCAGTAGATTGATAAACGGCTGTACATGGCTATATATTCTAGAAATATTGATAACGTAATTCTTTGAAGCCAGCTGCATTGCTCTAACTGCTACCTGTGTCTATAAATAAAGTTAGGCTCTGGTGATAAAGTCTAAAGTGGCTAAACTTTGTTTTGTAAGTTGAAACAATTACACTTTTAACGTTTTGCTTGGCAATTGTAGCTGCTGGTAGTTTATTGGCGCAGTTGGACCACTCCTGAGATATATTTCCCCTTGGAGACTGACTGCGAATATCACACGGCACTTGTTTGTCACGTGCACTATTATTAGCAGTCATGAGTTTAAAACTATGAGACTTTATAATACGAATGTTCTGCATTCGATGTAGACGTTAACTGGCTCTAAGCGTGAAGAGCACTGACCACCTTCACGCCCAAGCCTTTGGCCAAAGAAGTGATCGGTATCACTGGTGATGGCAACTATTTAGTGGTATCAATATGCGTTTTTTCCTAAATTTTGTTCTCCCAATAATTCGATTTGGCACCATATAATATAAAGTATCCGTGCAGAATTGTCAGAGTGCATAAACCCATCTGTTTGCCAACATCCCGTGGGAGGAAATCACGGAACTACTTCTGAGATCTCTTCAAGCGTTTCCCTTTTATTCATACACTAGAGGCACACTTGAACACACAACTACAAATACATATTTGTGGCGTGGCAATCGACACTATACATTTTTTCTAAATTCCCAGCAGAAATTGAGCCGAATTACATTTTTTTTTTAAATAACAAAATTAAATGTCACGGATTTTTTGGTGCACTCATTGGTGACTGGACTGAGAGCGTCACCTCGCGAAACTATGAATCCCAATTTAATCATGGGTGTTTTCCCAGATTCAGAAATCACTTCTTTGTGCTCTCACTCCAAAGCCAAACTCATGCTGTAGTCTACACCGAACAGCCTCAGCTTTAATAATAATATAATAATAGGGGCTTTCCCCTTTTTTCTGGCAATAAAACTGAAACCTCTTTACAAGGATTCATGTCTGCATTAACCACAATACCTGCAGTCACAATGCAAACAAAAAAACATACTATGATAATATATGCATTGTCCTTGAAACTGATTGGTCCACACCAAGGGACGGCTTTCTTTTGAGCCTCGACCCAATTGGTGGTCGACCAGATGACGCCAGAAGGCGTACAGCTCAAAGACAATGCACTATGAAAGTAATGAGGGCTCGGGGTGAGCATCTACATCATTAGACCTCCTTTGCCAGTACCAAAATGTAATAATAGGGGTTTTCCCCTTGTTTCTGGCAACAAAACTGAAACCTTTTTACAAGATTCATGTCTGCATTAACCACAATACCTGCAGTCAAAATGCAAACAAAAACATACTATGATAATATATGCATTGTCCTCAGCTTTCTCAGACCAACTCTTGTTTGCGAGGCAATGTCTGGCGCATGGGATCACAACTTCCCAGGATGTAATTTGATACTGTTGCAGAATAATGTTTACGTTGTGCTCAATTTAAATAACCTATCGGAGCACTTTCCCTTAAAGTGCTTTGTATGTTGGCGATACGCCTCCATTAGGTTAACTTTGATGTGAAAATCGCCACATCAACCTGCATTAAGTTTTATTAAATTTTAATGAAGCCAGCTGCTCATTAGTATTTCCCGTAGATTTTAATTTGTGAGGAAATTTTTCCTTTCCACAACATTTTTTTGCTAATTATTTGGTGATACTGCATTATCAGTGGTGCATAAGCACAATTTTAAAAATCTCAATACGTCAATAACTCTGGCCTTAAAAATACGACAATGGTTCAGGCAATGGTCCTCAATAGCATATTTACGTGCTATGAAAAAGGCCCATTTTTAGCAGATAATTTTAGCAAAAGTTTTAGTATGGTATACTCTTATTCTATATTCAACGTTGCGAGTTTTGTAGCAAAATTCAGGAGTGGTATTTACAAAAATAACTATTTGGAGTCAACATTTGATTTTTTTTAAAAAACAACGCTAAGGTAGTAACTGAGGGGAAATGTACAAATGTTAATTGCATAAAACTGGAGCTTATGATTTCTGATTTGGAATTTAGCGTCAGAACTTCACATTTATTTAAATTTAGTAAAAAAAACTAAAATTACTCTCTGACTGCGCGAGCATTATTGCATTATGAAAGCGCTCATCAGGAGCATATCACAGCCTGCGTCGTTAAATACAAACCGGGGATGATTTATTGGCATAAAGAGTACGGATTCACACTGGACTGTACAGGCAGCCTCATCAGTTGGCACTTAGCGCACAGCCTATACAGTAAATAATTATTATAAGGCGAGCTTTTTTAAAACTTCGCTGGAGTGTTCCGTACGGATGTCTGCACTTACTCTCTGCCGGCATCAGCGGAAGGCAGTGCCACAAGGCGCAAGTGGCCGTTGCAGAGCTCCGCATGCTACCGGTACTCTTGCATGCGTTGCTCTTGCTGTTATTGCTTCCTACATCCTCGACGGTTGACAAAATTGTAGGAATAAAAAGGCAAAGGATCAGCCCTGCAAATACTTTGTCATGCAACTGCTGGTGGAAGGGCCGCCACTAGAGGGAACCCAAGGGAGCTGCCTATGAAGGGTATTTGGCCTACTCTTCCGTGCCCGCCAGACATCTGAGAAGAGGTGGGAGCCACCCACAATTTATCCCGCAACACACGACCTGCAGATGGACGAGCTGTGGTTTATCCATTTCAACTGCCGGAGGTGGGGGAATTCAAGACATTTCCCCCCATTTTTTTCAACAGCCACGCCGGAGATCGAACCCGGTGACATCCAGATTGCAAGTCCAGCGTGCTGACCATTGCACCACGGCAGTGGTGACTGAGATCTCGCTATTTAGTAGCGCATGTCTTGGGGGCAGGGGTGGAGCCACAGGGGGGGCTGGGGGGGGGCTCAGCCCTCCCTGAAATTTTGGGAAAGTCGGTAATTGGGATAACCGGATATCCGGCTACTGCAAAATGCTGCAGGCTGCCACCTTGTGCTGCCCTGCAGGCTGCCCCCTTGTGCTGCCCTGCAGGCTGCCACCTCGTGCTGCCCTGCAGGCTGCCACCTTGTGCTGCCCTGCAGGCTGCCACCTCGTGCTGCCCTGCAGGCTGCCACCTTGTGTGCTGCCCTGCAGGCTGCCACCTTGTGTGCTGCCCTGCAGGCTGCCACCTTGTGTGCTGCCCTGCAGGCTGCCACCTTGTGTGCTGCCCTGCAGGCTGTCACCTCGTGCTGCCCTGCAGGCTGCCACCTTGTGTGCTGCCCTGCAGGCTGCCACCTCGTGCTGCCCTGCAGGCTGCCACCTTGTGTGCTGCCCTGCAGGCTGTCACCTCGTGCTGCCCTGCAGGCTGTCACCTTGTGCTGCCCTGCAGGCTGCCACCTTGTGTGCTGCCCTGCAGGCTGCCACTTTGTGCTGCCCTGCAGGCTGCCACCTTGTGCTGCCACCTTGTGCTGCCCTGCAGGCTGTCACCTCGTGCTGCCTTGACGGCTGCTTGAGCGGCAGCCTTTCGAACTTGTCGAACTTATTAGCCACATCAGCGGCTCCGACCTATTAATAAACTCCGCGTTCAAATCCAATGAAATCTGTTTTATACATTTGTGGCACCCATTGGAAAACATAAACACTGGGTATCTCAGAATATTGAAGTCAGCCCCCCCCCCCCCCCCAAAGTCAAAATCCTGGCTCCGCCCCTGCTTCGGGGGGGGGGTTTCAAGGTTACATGTGAATTTTTAAGACTAATTAACGTACGAAACGAACCCTTTAATGCAGCATTGTTTTGCATATCCGAGTAGCCAGCAAGGTTTAATAAGCAGCTCTTTTAAAAATATAATAGTAAAAAATTGTGTGTGGGTTTGTGTGTGGTCGCACGCTTGGCTCTCCAACGGTGGGGTTTATGTAAAATAGAAATCGCCAGGCACCACGCCGCAAGCCCCGCCGTGAGCAAGCGCTATTCCTTTTTTCACATCCGTCAACTTTTAATTAGTTTAATTAGCGATTTTGAGTGATTTTCGCACGCTTTCATTTTACTTATTTATTTATGACGCGTGCACGACCATACCAACTCCCACGCCTTTGGTGGCGGTGGGGGGGGACGGCCCATGCCAAGTCGCACGCCTTCGGTGGGAGTGAGGGGGACATTTTCTTTCGCGTTAAAAATCCTATAAAAATACACTAAACGCTCAGGTAAATTCTTCACTGTCTCATGTCCCCTCCACCCCGATGCGTGTAGTTATTACTACTATACCGTCGGTAGATGCTACCACTATAGGCCGTAGATATTACTGCAGAGCGGCCGGGGACATCGTGCCTGGGGGGGGCAGGGGTAGCAGCCCAGCCCCCGCCTGCCAAGGTGCCACCTCGGCCGGCTGGACAATCTAGGTGAGGCCGGAGGCTCTGCACGGGACTAGGCCTCACCACGCCACTCTGTCAGGGGAGTACTTTGTGCTATAGAGTCGATCAATACTGCTATAGAGTCAGCATGTACTACTGTTGTGATAACGGGTACCACCAAAGTCAGTATGCACTGCTGTAATCATAGCAGGTACCACCACAGTCAGTGTGCACTGCTGTTAGATTTTTCAGAGTAAGTTTGAAATATAAATTTGACCTGGGCAACACCGGGTACTTCTGGCTAGTTGATTAAAATTTGCGAGTTTTGATACGAGTGCCTTCTTAGAATCACCGGTTCTCTATGCACATGCATTGTGCGTGCAAATATGCACACTGAATTGAGTGCAATGTGAACACATCTCTCATGTCCTCGGCTCACAAAGTGCAGCGTGCACAAAATTTGTCTGAAAATTGGTGGGTGCTTAAACGGCGTGCATAACCGCACACTGCGTGCCATGCGCACAGAACATGTGCAGTGCGTGACGGCACTCTCACATACTGCTGGTGTGTCAGTACAGGAGAACTCCTTTTATCCACTGCCGCATTACCCACAACTCCAATTATTTTTGCGGTATCTGTAGGGTCTGCGTGAACTCATTATCCACGAGACTGATTTTTTTTTTACATGGTGGATAACAGTATATATTGCGGATAATCCCATGGATAATAGGAGCCGCGATATTTATGCTTTTGGCTAGCCATCGAACAAAGATGGTTACTACATCGTGTGCTTTCAAATGCGCTTCTGCGGCCATCTGGAACGCTCTTTCTTCCGGTGTTAGGAAGTCACTGCAGCTATGCACTTTTAAATCATCTAGATTGCAAATTAATTCTTTAGACCTGCGTTTTGTGTTTAGTTTGTTGTCCTTCCCTCATACCTTCGATTAGCCTCGTCGGCTTCGTACGGTTTGAAAGATGTTCAACATATACATACAGTGAGGGAAAAAAGTATTTGATCCCCTGCTGATTTTGTAGGTTTGCCCAATGACAAAGAAATGATCAGTCTATAATTTTAATGGTAGGTTTATTTGAACAGTGAGAGACAGAATAACAACAACAAAATCTAGAAAAAAGCATGTCAAAATGTTATAAAAAAAATTGCATTTTCATGAGGGAAATAAGTATTTAACCCCTCTGCAAAACATGACTTAGTACTTGGTGACAAAACCCTTGTTGGCAATCACAGAGGTCAGACGTTTCTTGTAGTTGGCCACCAGGTTTGCACACATCTCAGGAGGGATTTTGCCCCACTCCTCTTTGCAGATCTTCTCCAAGTCATTAAGGTTTAGAAGCTGACGTTTGGCAACTCGAACCTTCAGCTCCCTCCACAGATTTTCTATGGTATTAAGGTCTGGAGACTGGCTAGGCCACTCCAGGACCTTAATGTGCTTCTTCTTGAGCCACTCCTTTGTTGCCTTGGCCGTGTGTTTTGGGTCATTGTCATGCTGGAATACCCATCCACGACCCATTTTCAGTGCCCTGGCTGAGGGAAGGAGGTTCTCACCCAAGATTTGACGGTACATGGCCCCGTCCATCGTTCTTTTGATGCGGTGAAGTTGTCCTGTCCCCTTAGCAGAAAACACCCCCAAAGCATAATGTTTCCACCTCCATGTTTGACGGTGGGGATGGTGTTCTTGGGGTCATAGGTAGCATTCCTCCTCCTTCAACCACGGCGAATTGAGTTGATGCCAAAGAGCTCCATTTTGGTCTCATCTGACCACAACACTTTCACCCAGTTGTCCTCTGAATCATTCAGATGTTCATTGGCAAACTTCAGACGGGCAAGTATATGTGCTTTCTTGAGCAGGGGGACCTTGCGGGCGCTGCAGGATTTCAGTCCTTCACGGCGTAGTGTGTTACCAATTGTTTTCTTGGTAAATATGGTCCCAGCTGCCTTGAGATCATTGACAAGATCATCCCGTGTAGTTCTGGGCTGATTCCTCACCGTTCTCATGATCATTGCAACTAAAGGAGGTGAGATCTTGCATGGAGCCCCAGGCCGTGGGAGATTGACAGTGTTGTGTTTCGTCCATTTGCGAATAATCGCACCAACTGTTGTCCCCTTCTCACCAAGCTGCTTGGCAATGGTCTTGTAGCCCATTCCAGCCTTGTGTAGATCTACAATCTTGTCCCTGACATCCTTGGGGAGCTCTTTGGTCTGGGCCATGGTGGAGAGTTTGGAATCTGATTGATTTATTGATTGCTTTTGTGGACAGGTGTCTTTTATACAGGTAAAAAAGCTGAGATTAGGAGCACTCCTTTTAAGAGTGTGCTCCTAATCTCAGCTCGTTACCTGTATAAAAGACACCTGGGAGCCAGAAATCTTTCTGATTGAGAGGGGGTGAAATACTTATTTCCCTTATTAAAATGCAAATCAATTTATAACATTTTTGACATGCGTTTTTCTGGATTTTTTTGTTGTTATTCTGTCTCTCACTGTACAAATAAACCTACCATTAAAATTATAGACTGATAATTTCTTTGTAAGTGGGCAAACGTACAAAATCAGCTGGGGATCAAATACTTTTTTCCCTCACTCTACATATCACTGTGGAGTTCACCTCTATACAGCAATGAGAGATGGCTTGTGTATTTACGTGATCTATAAATCCAACTATGTTGTATTAATACGAATACTCTGTGTAGGGGTGGTGCTATCCCATCGGGTGGATCCTAACCAGCCCCCCCATCCTCACCCCTTCACCCCCCTGATGCCTCACCCACCTCCAAAATATATTTCCATGACCCAAGAAAAATAATAAGTACAATACGAATAAACAGGAAGAAGTTTTCCTCAGTTTTCATACCAATATTTTTTAAAGATGCCCATGATCGTGGGGGCCATTGAGCTGATCTGGGTCCTACAAGATTTGTTTTCGTCTGCTTATGCCTCCCACCGCTACTGGCTGTGTGTTTGTCTTGTATGCACTGCACGGGCAGAATTTTTGTAGCTAGCGAAGGATGCTAGGTTTAGTAATATAAGTTATGTATGTCGCTATTGTTAACTTTCAATCACATTTCTTATGATCACTGTTACATTGTTTTTATAGCATTATTTTAGTAATTTCTAGTAAGGTTTAGTTTAGCCCAATTTTTTGATGTAGTATAGAGTTAGACTTAAAATTGTAATCTAAATTGTATTATGATTGTTATTGTGATCTAGCATCAAAATGGGATTTTTTTGGCACAGTTTAGTACGCAGCATAAACACATGGTGCTTTTCTGGAAGATTTTATTCTTTTTGTAGGGGATTTCTCAATTTGCGTACAGTAAATTTAAAATGTATCTTGTAATTTTATTGTTTGTTGCGGTTGCACCCGAATCAAGAGCCGAATGGCTCACAGGGTTATTCCAACTAAATGAAACTGAAACTGTAATTATTTCTTCATAACTACTTTTTGTGTTTAGGTTGTCGTCCTTCCACTGCACCTCCGCTAAGCACGGTTGGTGAATAAACCATTAAGCAAACCCATGAAGCGAAGCCATCGTGCAAACTCCGGTCATCCTTGCAGCGGCTTTTGGGTACCCATCAAGCAAAGACGGTCACTGCATCGTGTGCTTTGAGATGCGCTTCTGTGGCCATCTGGAATGCTCTCCCTTCCGATAATAGGAAGCCGCTGGAGCAATGCACTTTTAAATCATCTAGATTGAAAGCGAACGTCTTTAGAACCGCTTTTTGTGTTTAATTTGTCGACCTTCCCCCACACCTCAGATTGGCATGGCTAGCTACGTACGGTGCGAAATAAGTTCAACATACTTGTATACATATGGGCACTAGTATGTGTGCATTGTACACGTGTGTTACGTGGCCTGTTGTGGGTACATTTAATACATTGTGGGCACGGTGTGACAGTGCCTTGTGTGCATAAAGCATACGTTTTTTGCACATCGTCCGTGGTCTGTGTAAACCAGACGTGACAGCCAGGCAGAGTGGAGTGCGATGCATGGAACGATTTAATGGGGTGTGTGCATTTTCCACAAACGCACACACGGGGTCACAAGGCTTAGTCTAAATTCTGCTCTTATCCTGCAAATGTAATACTCGCAGGGTCTCTGCCAGTTTGTTCCTAATAAGTAAATACTATTGTCAAATGATCAATTCCCCTCGGAGCAATTGATTTCACAGGAATCACAGGGTTAATTTGTTCAGGCAAATGTGTGTGCTTGGCCCAGGGGCTGATACTGTGTCGAAACACTGAGCCGGAGATTCTCCATTTGAATCTTTGAAATTTCGCACGATTACGCTGGGTTCTTTTTCATCATCGCAATTCCACGGTCTCACTACGTCCATCAGTGACAACTGCCCAATAAAACGATCTTATAAAATCTAGTAATTTTTTTTTTACATATTTAAAACCATTGAGAAATGAAATGGCTTTGGATTGATTGCCGTGCAGCCTACTCTTGGGTAGCAGGGCACAGGAGAAGGGGCAGCTCCTCTAGTGTGAATAATAAACACATTCCTGCGGAGGGAGCTGGTAGGAACGTTGGGTTGCTCGGTCAATGGCCAGGGTCAACGGCGGCACCACGTGGTGTATTCCGCAAATATGCCTGACTGTGAGGGCGGGCACAAGCCGGCGTGAGTAGGTTAAACGTTGAGTTTTATAAGGGCACCACGGGGTGACCAGCCCCTCCCCACCCAGCCCCACCCCTCCCCACCCAGCCCCACCCTTCTCACCCCCCACCCAGCCCCACCCTCCCCACCCAGCCCCTCCCCACTGTTGTATATATAGGCCTTTTTCCATTTTTGTTTTTGATATTAATAAGGATTTTGCCAAATATTTTTTTTCAATCGTGGTTGAACAACCCCCTCCACTCAGAGCAGCCGCCATTCTCACACACAACAGGCCGCCGGAGATAGCAATACAAAGTAATAAACCCAAAACAAAGAGGAAAAAGGGGGGGGGGGAAACTACTAATGAGACTCGAGGGGAACTCTACAGGACTTCAATCACCCTCTTTTTGAGAGCACAGACAACCAGACGCCACTCACAGGCGAATTCTAAAATAATTTTCCCTTTCGTTACTGCTAATACAACGGTTAAAGTTCAGAACTTAGCAACAAATGAGTCGACATCATAGACTGTCCACACACTCACTACGATTTTAAAAAAACCAGACTACAATCTACATAGCGGGTTATTACTTCTAATACATGTCATATTAATACTAATGTTATTCACCTTAAATTACACTACATCTTGCCGTTTACGTGACCTTACAAACACCAAGGAATATGAATTCCAACCGTCAAGAAACTTACCTCTATAACTCGGGACATCAAAAAATGACTCTAGTATAACAGCAAGGATCCCCGGATACAGACGGGGAGACGAAACTAATAAACCCTAAAAAATACGTGGTGATGACAATGTTAAATCACAAATCTTAGGAAACATAAACCAAATAATATTTATGCAGTATTAAACCGAGGGTTGTCGAGAAGGGATGAGGCGAAATAGGTCAAACTTACACAACAAAGATGAACTGTGTTGCATAGGAAAAGAGCCTCCCAACCGTCTTTGTCTTCCCACAGCACAGGATAGCAAGGAACGTAACACCCAGAGCGAGGTAAATGACTCTGTTTATTGCAGGGGGGCATCTGTGTCGCACGGATGCATGGATGGCTTGAGGAGGGCGACGGTGATCACAGGGAGAGACACAGATGGCTTAATAAATGACACACACACACAGACACCCGTACAGCCCCCCCCCCCCCCCACAACACAGAGCGAGATCAAAGGAAGTTCCGGTCCTTTGTGAGCGGGCGAGCGGAGTAAGGAATTTTTGGCATAAAAGCGACAAGCCAGCATTGAACAGCAGCTACCAGCGGCAGAAGACGGCGACCATCAGCTCGACAAGAAGACACACAGCAGCTCGGAAGAGGACAGCAAGCCAGCTCCGGGGCATGGCCTCGAGATCGACAACAATGCGTGTGGTGCATCGTAGAGAAGAGGGGCGAGGTGATGCTCTGTGCTGAGTTCAGCATGGACCGACAGAGTGTCGCTGAAAATTATTCTCAGCATAAAGCAATCAACCTCGAGGAAGGGCGGAGAGGGCCAAACGTCGACCAAGCCTGCCATCAACGAACGAAAGCATCGTTCATCGCCAGAGAGCCGGAGAAAGAGTGAGCGCACAGCAGCGCCACCAGCGCCACCAAACAAGGGTGACAGCTGCCAGCGGACAAGCATTGTGCCGACTCGGCTCATCCAGCAGGGGAGAGAGCCTGACCAGCCGCCCGTGAGCAAGTGTCAGCGCCAGCGAGCGCGCCGTGGGTTCGACCCACACTCACACCGACCAGCCACCAGCTGGGAGCCAAGACAAGAGCGAGGGAACCAGCCGTCGTTCGTGTACCCTCCCCCACACTCACAAACCCACAACGCTCCCGGCGTCTGCTCACACAAGAATTTACCAAAGAGACAATACAAGCATCCACAATAAGAAGACTAATTATAAAGTGGAAGACCATCAGCTGGCCGTGAAGGAATCGCGGCTCATCGAGTGATAAGAATACGTCGTTTATAAGTACATTCATTTTTTTCTTATTTTGTTTTATGTGATTTTACTTCCAACTGCATAAATTACCAATAGATTAATTGATACAAACTAAACTGTTGAAAACCTTTGTCACAAATCTACACGCTCACAGAGATAATATCGTGTTAAACCTGTTTCTTTATCATATAATCTTGTCCACAAATGAATTAAAACTTAGCCAAAGATAAGAATCTCCCATAGGAAGGCACGCACTCCATCGCACACCCTTATTCCAAGACATTTCGTTAATTATATAATCTTGCTGATGAATCTATTGACGTATACTTTTGCCTTTGGGGTATAATAATTTGCTTTTATTGCCTTTCGTATGAAAATCGTTGCATGCATTTTAAGGACTTTTCCTCTCACCAAAATGCTCGTGTTACTCTGATAAAGTAATCGTTTGTTCTGTTACCCAATTAACAAACGTGATCATTGAGGGTTGAATGTATGAATCCATGAAGCCTTAGCCAATTGATGAGTATTTGCTGAAGCACGCGTACTGCCACACACCCTTGTTCCAAGACATTTTGCAATTACATAATCTTGCTCATGAATTAATTACCGTATACTTTGCCTTCAGGACATGTTTCTTTATTGCCTTCGCATGAATGTCGTTGCATGAATTTTTAAGGACTTTTGGTTCCTATCGCCGTGTATGCTCGCGTACTCTGAGGAAGTAATCAATTGTTCTGTTACCCAGTTAACAAACGTGATCATTGAGGGTTAAATGTATGGATCAATGAGGGGAACATCTCCTGGAGTACTGTGTTGACAATTTCAAGCATAAGAATTCGCATATTAGAGTGTTAAGGTTTTGTTTAGAATTAAAATTGCTTAACACAAAGTGTTTGAGTGTTTCTTTCCTGAGTTCATGCGTAATAATCTTAATTATAAGAACTGTATAATGCAGTGAGATTTGAATTTGGAGACCTGACATAACACACTAATACATAATCAGTAAATGTTAAAGCGAGAATAATTGTATTATACCGATCGATAATACGAACCTAGACAACAAAGCCAAGCTTAATCTGGCATACAGCACACCTACATAACTTCATACGATTAATTGTCTTATCCCGATTGATGATACGACCCTGGGCAACGAAGCTAAGCCTAATTATCATAACTGCCCTCATTGGCATAATCACATACATTCTCATAAATTAATAAGATTATATCTCCGAATAGCATAATTTATGCACACACTTACATAAATTAACATAATTTCAGAAAATTACGCATTTTTAAAAAATTTCATTTAATTTTTATATTTTCATTAAATTTTCAATACCCGGCATATACAACCCCACCCTCCCCACCCAGCCCCTCCCTCCCCACCCAGTCCCTCCCCACCCAGCCCCACCTTCCCCACCCAGCCCCTCCCCACCCTCCCCACCCAGCCCCTCCCTCCCTCCCCACCCAGCCCCTCCCTCCCTCCCCACCCAGCCCCTCCCCACCCTCCCCTCTCCACCCAGCCCCACCCCTCCCATTTTTGGATGCACGACGGACGGACACAATAATCCCCAGTGGGCTGGTGGTGTAACCAGGAGGTTCTTACCAGTATAACTATAACAAGTTCTATGGCGCCTTAACACAGCAAGGCATTAACAAGGGCGCCGTTTGTACGCATCTTAAAACGTCTATCACACCGCATGTAGCCAACCGTTCTGTAACAAGAGGCTATGTAAAGAATGCTTTGATTCCTATTGCTATTATTTTGGTACAACGTCGCATATCCGACCATCACGTAGCCACCCAAATCCAATTAACTCCCCATACCGACTGCAGTATTTGTTTTACGGTCTAACTCAAATTTTTAGTTGATGTTCACCATCTGACACTTTCGCATACAGACATTCTTAATATTGCATACATTCGCTTTCAAGCAGTTCACGCTTCATGTTTGTCTTGTAATCTATTTGTGCTCAGTGTAACTGCCATTCTCTATGAATATTCGCGAGTCTGACTTTTAAACCTTTCCCCCCTTACATCTCAGATATGCGACGTTGGAGTGTACAATACCCCCCAAACATGTGTATTTTGCTTGAACATGCATTAGGCATGCAATGAAATGATTCGTCAATTAAAAATAATGATTAGTGTCCTTGTGAAGGTGTCATATCATGCTCGTGAAGATCAGTTATTTACAATTCATGAAAATCGTAAACTAATGTTGCATTACAAGAGGGTCGTTGGAGATGACGACGACTTGATGAATGCCCTCTTCCTGGAGCGGATTGACTGTGGCTGATAAGGACAGACTATCGCTACATTGAGGCTAACGGATAAAACATTAGCTATGTGAACTAAAGATAAAAAAACAACAACAAAAAAGAAGATGCAATCCAGGTACGAACAAGAGAGTAAACGACCCCAGATCATTACAATGTACTGAATCACTGGCGTGTTGGTGGATGAATCACTGCATGCCTTGTGTTATACCTTTCCTCACTGCTCACCTACCTCTGTGTGCTCCTTGGCCTACCACACTGGGCCCTCTGTCTCCTCCTCTCTCCTCAGGTTTGCAGTCAAGGCCTTGGTGGAGAGGGGAGGCCTGGAGCCTGTGGGCGACTCCTCCGAGGAGTTCGTCAACTTCGCGGCCATCTTGGAGCAGGTGCTTAGCCATCGCCTCAAAGGTACCCACCAGGCAGCACCCACCAAGCACCCCCTGTAGGGTTGCCACCTGTCCTGGTTTTCCCCAAGACAGTTAATTTTATTAGAGGTTGCTGTCCTGGGAAATATGTAAGTCTTCCTGGGGATATTAACCCTTTCGCGTTCCGAGACGTCTGCAAGTTGCAGGGTTGGGTGTCCCCATTCACCCCTGAATCTCGGAATGTGCAAGCTGCTCAGCGTTCATTTTATTTAGAGAGGCACATCGTCGCTGTTTGTAAAGACGTTGTACTCGCCGCAGAGAACTGAAGCGACACGACCGAACATCTGTGATGGCTGGTGCCAAACTTTGCCACGCACCCTCCGGGAATGTAATCGGAAGAAAAACTGATCATGTACACGTACGCGTACTTTATCGGAATGGGAAAGAGTTAAACGTCTTAGTGTTTGTCAGATGTCTAATAATAGCGCACCACTCGGGTCAATGGATATACATGTAGTTCTTCTCTCCCCTTGATTTCATGAGATATTCTTCTTCCCATGATATGTCCTGTATTTTAACTTCGGAGGTGGTAACCCTATTCCTCCAGGTGGCACAGTTGGCCTTCCACTCTCCCAGTGCTGCTGGCGGGCAGCAGCCCGTCGGTGTCGATTGTTTCCCCCATTTTATTTTCGACAAGCGGCGATAACACCACAATTTCCACCCTGGGTGTGACATTAAACTGCATCCGGTTGCGTTGCAAAAAAAAATACTGTTCAGCAAAGGAAGGGGGAAACCAAGTCGACTGGCCTCCACTAGGGTATGGCTCATGAACAAGAGTACGGGAAGGATGGCACTTCCAGAGTCAAAAGAGATGGACTCGATGAAGGCTTGACGACGCTGAGCATTGCTTGCATATCCCATAGGTTATATACTGTATCTCCAGGGGTACACTCTTTGTAGAGGCAAGAGTCAGCCGCACATTTGAATGCGATGCAGCTTCACTTTGCTGATCTGAATTAATCAAAAACGGCCATGACTGTTGTGAGCGAAAAACGTTTTGATCGACTGGTTTCTTTTATTTCAATCTAGTGAGAGCCCAAAGAGACAAAGCTTCTCATATTCGTAGGAGACCTCGGTAAATTAACTGAAATAACAATAATTTACAGCCCTGTGTTAATCCGTTGATAGATAAAATCCTCCCCGTGCCGTTTTGGTCGTGGGGGTTGTTTGCCCATATTTCACCATGTTTGTTATTGCACTTTAATAAAGGGGTTCCCAGGATCCATTCACCAGGCTAGTCAATGCGGATTGGCGAAAGGGTGGCCCAGGTTTGGATCCGACATCACTCGCCACTGATATTATAGCCTCGGCCGGGAATTGAACTGAAGGTGCCGGATTCGTAATGATACGCGTTAACCACTGCGCAACTATTTCACACCCTGGATAAGGAGGACAGGTAGCGCTGTTGGGTGGCACGCAGAAGGCTGCGGCGTTTAAAAGATAAATGCAGGAAGAATGCAAATGCATTTTAGAGAAAAAAAAACATATGTAATTAATATGGCGAGAACATGAATTTCGTAATGAATAAATATACTTAGTAAGATTGTTTTGCAAGAAAGACATGCAATTAGAGATAAAATTACATAATTAATTGCGTATTACAAAAGTAACAAAACAATCAGAGCTGTCGTTATAATAAATAATATTAATTTAAAAACATTTACGGAAAATCTGCTAAGGTTGACAGTCGATCAGCTTCTAATCTAATTACATTCGTGTTTATCAGTCAGTGATGTAGTCTGAGAGATTGAAATGTACTCATGATTGTAATTGTATTGAGATGCCAGGGGAATTTCTTATTTGCACATACGTACAGCTTTGTGTACACGCGTATTAATTGCACATGCGAGTGGGATTGTGAGAATTCATTGATCGGGGCATGTCTTCTCCACCCCCTTGTAGCTTTAGAATTAAAAAGCCCTGATAATATACGATATACCAGACGAACCAGTGGGATCACAGATTCACATCTCGTTTGCATGGAGCGTCCTGGCACGATGACGGCAATACATTAGTGTCACATAAAAGGTACAAAATCAGCAAACTCATCACATTAATATTGCACACGGGAGTGATCGATCACGTTAGATGTGTAAAACCCGGGCGGTTACTATGAACAAATCACCTGAAATGCACCCGATCTCAGATCATGGAAGATCAACAGATTTGAGCCTGGATATTATAATGGATGTGTGCAGTAAGCATCTTGAACTTCTTTCGCACCGTACGTATCCGACCGTACTAATCAGAGGGTGGACCAGCAGCCCTGCCACAAACAAGTTGTGATAGTGCTGCAGCCTTACGTCTTTGCGCAGCATAGGGCAGTGCAACAGAACGCATTGTTGCACGCTAATTGAACGCTTCCACATCCACGGTCCCCAACTGCACCAACGCACTGACCAGAGTGACGAAGCAAGCTCGAATGATCCCGACAGCCCGCGCGACTGTCGGGAGGCCCTCATCCGGCATTCAGCAGTGGGATTTGACACACAAAAATTGGCGTACATGTACGCGCGTGCGACTTAAGGGTATTAAAAATAAACATTACATTGTAAAAAAAAAATGGTGTAAGTTTTTTTTTTAATTAGTTGGACGGCAGTAAAGTTAGGTGGCAAAATAGATACGTGTTGAATCTTGTTGGTACGTGGTTTTTAGATGGTCCTTAGTATACAAGCTGATTCAATCAGCGTGCTGTTGGGATCTGACCCATTAAAGCCAGATGGGTATTCTCCTGTGTAGAACCACTTACCATCTCGTGCGTGCACGGGCACATTGCACGTTTAGACAGTGGTGCTTTGAAACCATTGAAATGCTGAATTTCTGAAGTAAATTAGGTTTTTTTTTCTCACCACTCAAAAAGCCTGGAAATTCCATACCAAAATCCAGCCCTTGCTCTACTCGAACCAAGTGTTCAATGGCTATTGTTGGAGGGTTTATTGTTATTGTGGGTCAGACACACTCATTTCATGACAATGGTGACATGTAAAACTGACACGGCTACCTTGACGAGGAAGGGTTTTTTAAAGCAACGTTCCCCCAAGAAGGCGGCATTTGTTGATCTTCTCGTGCGACCCGTCAGTCTCCTAGTGATTCTAATTTGCTCGTGCATATGATGAGTCGAATAGCAAGTGGAGCCCTCTGGAAACGTGCGTGTGTGACGAAGACCCCTCCCATGTACGGTACCGCAGGGTGCCTCTGACTCAAGGTACATTGATAATGACAGCAATTGCATGGTTGAGTAGCCTGCCGCTCAAATAACTTTCCACTCAGCCAATGCATACCTGTCAACCCCTTATCAGTGCCCTACCTTATTACAGACCAATTCAGACCTCATTGTTCATCCCGTGCCCTTATAAATCTCAACGTTCATCCCACAAAGTCCCATCACAAGGGAGAAACACAAACAAATAGACCAACAAAAATGTCCCCGTATTCAAATGGCTGTAGACCCTGTACAAGTATAAGGGTAAACCGTATGGGTTGACAGGTATGCCTATGGCTCAACGATTGTATTAATTTCGTCCAGAGATCACGCACAGAGGGAATTATCACAGCGTGTCATCTGTGGACACTGAAGAATCCCATGACAATGTTCTGTCCACCTCCCCAGAAACCATTGACACGTTGTACCGGGTGTGTGCGCCTTCCATAATAAAAACATAATTTTAAAAAAATAACTCCGTGACATTGAGGGGGCTGGGTCACTCACGGGTCAGAGCAATGATCCAGCATCTTTGAGATCGAGGGTTCAAGTCTATGTTTTTGCCACGTGCGATTAAACTGGGTTCTCAAGCTTAGCGAGTTGATGGTTTCAGCCTGGTCTTCGATGACTGAGAAATAACACGTATCATTGCGTTTGGTTTTGCACTGAATATGACTAATTTCCAGCTTCGAGAAATAAAAATGTCAGTTTGACTACCACGAAATTAACATTTCACTGCAGCAGGGTGTATTGTAAATTGGCATCTGGATTAATAAAAGGTCACTTTAAGGGAATTCAAAGAGAGTTGTGTGATATTGCATTCAACAGACCCTTCTATTACATGAGCTTTTTAATGCCGTGTAAGGGTTCAGAATTAGGCATCATTTTTTCATGACATATGGATGTTAGTGCAATTAGATTAAAATATTATGCTATTTCCAAGTGTTATTAAGGTTTGATATATTGAAGAATGAATCGCAAAAAGTGCATTTGTTATGGTGACATCTGTGTGTGGAATTTTCAACCATTAGTAAGTGCATGGTTGTATGAATATGCTTTTACGAAATCATTGTTTGCGTGCAATGTGACGTTGCGTTGCAATTTAAACGCCGCTTGTTCACGAACGTCAAAACGTATACAGCCCAGTGGTGTCTTTTTCAAACCACAGTCCTGGCAACCCTTCCACAGTGAGCTGTTCTCGGAGTCACCGGTCGTTTCGATCGCTCTCCGATGTGTTTCGGGTTGTACCGCGCATTTTTCTGGCATGACAGTCATGTCCAACATTTCCCTCCGTCTAGCTGGGAGCTTCGTAAGTATGTATGTTGAACTCTTTCGCACTGTACTTAGCTAACCGTGCTAATCTGAGGTGCGGCAGAAGGTCAACAAACTAAACACAAAAAGCAGTTTCAAAGAAATGAGTTTTCAATTTAGATTATTTAAAAGTGCATAGCTCCAGTGGCGTCCTAGTATTGGAATAAAGAACATTTTAGACGATCGCAAAAGCCCATCTGAAAGCGTGCGATGCAATGACCGGCTTTGTTCGATGGCCAGCGAAAAGCCACTGCACGAATGACCGGAGTTTACTTGATATTTGATGCTCCTTGACGAGATAAGCAAGGTATTGTGGTTCATATTCATTCGGCAACCAGAAGCCAACTCAGCTCAGTGAGTACTGGATGGACACCGTCATATCTTGCAGTAAAGGGGTCCGAGCAATGAGCCAGGACTCCTGTGAGTGGGTGATTAAAAAAGCTCCCAACACGTGGAGCGAAACTATTCAACTATTAAACTATTTTAGTGTTTTACCAAGTAAGGCCTACTTAGTTATATATATATTTTCAGAAGCAACCTGGCCACAAGTGATAAAGTGAGGGAAAAAAAGTATTTGATCCCCTGCTGATTTTGTACGTTTGCCCACTGACAAAGAAATGATCAGTCTATAATTTTAATGGTAGGTTTATTTGAACAGTGAGAGACAGAATAACAACAAAAAAATCCAAAAAATCGCATGTCAAAAATGTTATAAATTGATTTGTATTTTTATGAGGGAAATAAGTATTTGACCCCCTCTCAATCAGAAAGATTTCTGGCTCCCAGGTATCTTTTGTACAGGTAACGAGCTGAGATTAGGAGCACACTCTTAAATTGAGTACTCCTAATCTCTGCTTGTTCCCTGTATAAAAGACACCTGTCCACAGAAGCAATCAATCAGATTCCAAACTCTCCACCATTGCCAAGACCAAAGAGCTCTCCAAGGATGTCAGGGACAAGATTGTAGACTTACACAAGGCTGCAATGGGCTACAAGACCATTGCCAAGCAGCTTGGTGAGAAGGTGACAACAGTTGGTGCGATTATTCGCAAACGGAAGAAACACAAAAGAACTGTCAATCTCCCTCAGCCTGGGGCTCCATGCAAGATCTCACCTCGTGGAGTTGCAATGATCATGAGAACGGTGAGGAATCAGCCCAGAACTACACGGGAGGATCTTGTCAATGATCTCAAGGCAGCTGGGACCATATTTACCAAGAAAACAATTGGTAACACACTACGCCGTGAAGGACTGAAATCCTGCAGCGCCCGCAAGGTCCCCCTGCTCAAGAAAGCACATATACATGCCCGTCTGAAGTTTGCCAATGAACATCTGAATGATTCAGAGGACAACTGGGTGAAAGTGTTGTGGTCAGATGAGACCAAAATGGAGCTCTTTGGCATCAACTCAACTCGCCGTGTTTGGAGGAGGAGGAATGCTGCCTATGATCCAAGAACACCATCCCACCGTCAAACATGGAGGTGGAAACATTATGCTTTGGGGGTGTTTTTCTGCTAAGGGGACAGGACAACTTCACAGCATCAAAGGGACGATGGACGGGGCCATGTACCGTCAAATCTTGGGTGAGAACCTCCTTCCCTCAGCCAGGGCATTGAAAATGGGTCGTGGATGGGTATTCCAGCATGACAATGACCCAAAACACACGGCCAAGGCAACAAAGGAGTGGCTCAAGAAGAAGCACATTAAGGTTCTGGAGTGGCCTAGCCAGTCTCCAGACCTTAATCCCATAGAAAATCTGTGGAGGGAGCTGAAGGTTCGAGTTGCCAAACGTCAGCCTCGAAACCTTAATGACTTGGAGAAGATCTGCAAAGAGGAGTGGGACAAAATCTCTCCTGAAATGTGTGCAAACCTGGTGGCCAACTACAAGAAACGTCTGACCTCTGTGATTGCCAACAAGGGTTTTGCCACCAAGTACTAAGTCATGTTTTGCAGAGGGGTCAAATACTTATTTCCTTCATGAAAATGCAAATCAATTTATAAAATTTTTGACATGCGTTGTTCTGGATTTTTTTGTTGTTATTCTGTCTCTCACCGTTCAAATAAACCTACCATTAAAATTATAGACTGATCATTTCTTTGTCAGTGGGCCAACGTACAAAATCAGCAGGGGATCAAATACTTTTCTTCCCTCACTGTGGCTCAACGAAGTGGCTCATAGTGTGAATACTCTAAACCCATGTTTCTAAATGTGGAGAAAAAAACTAGATGACCCGGAGAAAAATCCACGCGACCACGGGGAGAACACGCAAACTCCAAATGTACAGCAGGCGTCAGGCTCGGAATTGAACCCACGACCTCCTGTATACCAGGCGAGGGAGATAACATCTCACCACCGCGGCGCCTGTGCAAACGTCAGACGCTGTTGTCAAATAACATGCGGTCCAACCCGACAACACGTCGGAGAACAACAGCACAAGTACAAAACCCTACACAGTCGTAATCTGTTCCATTCATATTCAAATTAAGCCAATAGATATTGCGTGCTCCTGACGGTGAGTAATCGGTGAAAGCTGTGCAGTATGTGGGTCATGAGGACTTGAAAAGGGCCGGTTTATATAATAGGATTGTATTTGATCTCGGAGGCAAAGTGAAGCATTTGTCTTGATAAGCCTGGGTTTCTCTGTGCTAGAGTCTGACTGTTATGCTATACTACACTAGCAGTTACTAAAGTCAAATCTGCGTAGCATTTGCATTCAGATGAGATGAACTGCAATATTATCTGCATCCCACGCTCTAGGCCACGCTCGACTTCGTTTTACTAAATGCTGCTTTCTCTGTTCGGAATGTATCTATTTGTCACCAACGTACTTGGCACACAATGCCTTCCGAAGACCGTGCAAATTGCGCATTAGTTACAACTTTTACAGCGTGCAAGATGCTCACGTTATAGTGGTGTCTCCGTTTACGAATTTGACTTTGGCGCTCGGGCGGTCTGGTTGTGAGTCGGCGGCCTCAGCGAGTAAGAGCGGTTGCATGGACTCATTTGCGACTTGAATGGCGACTTGCGTTGCTTACGTAGTTCCCATCATAGCAGCGTGGCTTACTCCAACGACGCAACATCATCATCGTCGCCGTCGTGAGCCATGCTATATCCACTGCTGCCATATAATCACGTGCCCGATACTGGATACACATACGGCCGGTGGCAAGGGCACAGGAATAAAAATACTTTATACGGTTCGTAAGACTTGTACGTAGTATAGAGTTATATAAACACCTTACTTTGCGCTAATTTTATGATATGCAGATGTAGTGCTGTTACAAGCACTGAATAATTTTAGGTCGACTTTGTTTTTCTTGTAATCTTATTAATTAAATAATTAAACATTAACAGCGCAATGGCAATGAACTGCTGACTGAATGAAGCCTTACACATACCGTGTTAGTCTGTCATGGTGGTAGTTCGGCCAGACCTGGTAGTTCGGCCAGACCTCACGTTGGGGCGGTGGGGGAGGTGAGGGGGTTTGGTTGGTTGGTTGGTTCAGACATCACTCGCCGCTCATGTTAGCCGTGGCAGGGAATCGAACTCGGCTCGCTGGGTTCACGTGGAGCGACAGCCACTGCACCACAACTCTCCCAAATGTAATCTACGTTAACCTATTTAAATGTTCCGCTGCCTATCACGGTTTCAATGCATACGTGTGCCGTTCAGACATGCCATGAGAAATGTTAAAGTACTGCTGGGATTCACCTAGTTACTTAAATAGCACATTACATAAAATTGGCACTATCCGGTGCATCGTGCTGCCGCACAGCATCACTTGATCACCGCTGAGACGAGGGCTTTTAAGACAGTAACTTATGAGCCCCTACTTTCAGCAATGGCTAGGGAGTAGCATGATTTTGCATCTTCTTTGTCTTGAGTGCTTCATTTGCTATGCTGGATTATAAAAATGCCCAGACGAAATCCAATGCGCTCGCCTCATCAATGTTGGCGGTCCATTTTTAGACAAATGCAATATATGTAGCAGTTATAGTGTGACAGTGTGTAAATGAAATTCAATATGCCATTTTATAATGTGCTCACAATTTTTTTTAATAACATGCACTGGAAGTAAAGGTAAAAACTTTTGACATTAAGTGATGCACATAGTTTCACTTTTTTTTTTTCAAAGGACGTAAGATGGAATTGCTTCCATCAAAATGCCGATTTGTTTCGTTTGAGCTGCGCGTTGACATTTAACTTCTCCGGCTGACAGGCAGAGCTAATCGCAATACTGACATGATTATTATAATCTTGCCTCCTGCTTGGACAATTTCGAAATAACTGCAACTCACGGTGGTTCTCGCGAATGAGTTGCTGGGTGTGTAGACAGACAGACGGTCGATGCGAGGTACTGGAGCGTAGTATGGTTTGTATGGAACCTAGTCGTCTGCTGTATGATATTTGAAAAAGCAACAGACGAGTTTGTGGCTGTGCGTTGAGTTTAGGAAATCCATTCGATTGTGTCCGGGGTCACTAGATGGATAACATTTGTACCTCTTGCAAAAGTGTGTCCAGGTTTCGCTTGCTCTACGCGGGTTCGGTGTGTGAGATTTCGCACACTTTACATGCGGCTAACCTATTTCTACCCAACATTCGCTCTATGATGCGGTTTGAATTCACTAAGATGCGGCTATGCGGTCGGACGTGGGAACACATTCCTGCGGAGGGAGCTGGCAGGAACGTTGGGTTGCTCGGTCAATGGCCAGGGTCAATGGCGGCACCACGTGGTGTATTCCGCAAATATTCCCGACTGTGAGGGCGGGGCACAAGCCGGCGTGAGTAGGTTAAACGTTGAGTTTTATAAGGGCACCACGGGGTGACCAGCCCCTCCCCACCCAGCCCCACCCCTCCCACCCTCCACCCAGCAACACCCTCCCCACCCAACCCCTCCCACCTTCCCCACCCAGCCCCACCCTCCCCACCCTCCCCTCCCACCCCCCACTCAGCCCCACCCTCCCCACCCAGCCCCTCCCCACCCTCCCCTCCCCACCCAGCCCCTCCCTCCCTAACCAGCCCCTCCCCACCCTCCCCACCCAGCCCCACCCTCCCCACCCAGCCCCTCCCCACCCTCCCCTCCCCTCCCACCCAGCCCCACCCAGCCCCACCCTCCCCACCCAGCCCCACCCACCCCCCACCCAACCCCACCCAGCCCCTCCCCACCCTCCCCTCCCACCCAGCCCCACCCAGCCCCACCCTCCCCACCCAGCCCCACCCACCCCCCACCCAACCCCACCCAGCCCCTCCCCACCCTCCCCTCTCCACCCAGCCCCACCCCTCCCATTTTTGGATGCACGACGGACGGACGGACACAATAATCCCCTGTGGGCTGGTGGTGTAACCAGGAGGTTCCTACCAGTATCATATTGTGTGTACTGTGTGTGTGTGTACTATGTGTGTGTACTATGTGTGTGTACTGTGTGTGTATACTGTGTGTACTGTGTGTGTGTGTACTATATGTGTGTGTACTATGTGTGTATACTGTGTGTGTACTGTGCGCGCTACTCGGCAGGCAGCCGTCTCTTCGTGCGGTTTTGCTTTGTGCGCCGTGTTTTTTTTTGGAACGCATCTATTACTACTTCACATGAAGCGAGGGAGACCCGCCGTGGGAAACGATCGGTAGAACATGGTGGAGCCCCCTTGTCAAATTTCATTTCTTTTTGTCGCCCAGTGCCTGGGCCTCACTGTTCCCATTGCGCTACGGTGCAATCGGACCACCTGCACACTAAATACATAGGCCACTGACAGAATTTGAATTTCCTCACCAAATTCATCGGTAATACCGCTTATAATGTAAACATACATGCCAGTAGGCTACGTAGTATATTTGGGAAAATATGTGACCATACTGGTCAATGCGGGTTGGTGAATGTAGTCTGCATAAGCATGGGTAGTATAGATGTACAGAACAGCGCCGTGGTGGTGAGTTGTTTACTAGCTCGCCTATTATGCAGAAGTCGTGAATTCGATCCCGACGAGGCCCTGGGTTTGATGGAGTCTCTTTCCTCCGTGGTCACTTGGATTTTGTTCTGGCTCCTCCGGTTTTTCCCTCCACATTTAGAATAAAATTGTGTTTAAAGTATTTGGCTGCTATAAATTTCCACATGATAAGCCACTTCGTTGAGCTATCATTTGCGGCCAGGTCACTTATGAAAAAGCTCAAAACTCATTGTGCCTTACCTGGTAAAATATAACTATAGATCTGATAAGATTGGGTGCATTTTTAGTGATTTGGTCATTAAGTCATGTTACATTCTATCAATTATTGCTACTTATTTGCTATCCATCCGAGCGCCACAGGAGGGAAACCTCATGGTTCGCAAATTCTGGTTTGGGGTTGGCTCAGTCGTTCATTTCTGTGGTACCGTAGTCCCTTGTTATTCACGAACCTGCGAATCGCATCTGGATCTCTACACGACTGCATAGAGAGAGATAGAAAGAAATCTAGGAGATCGAGTGATGAGAGAGAATGTGATGCGAGAAAGTGATGAGATATAGTTATTAAATAAAGTGATGATAGAAAAAGTGATGATATGTATAATGTATGCATTTCTTTATGGTAATTCATTTTTTTTAAAGATGGGTTTCCGTGGGCCAATATCATTATCCGTGAAATGTTCTATTCACGAGCCGCTCCGGAACGTGTCCCTCGCGAATAACAATGGAATACTGTATATATAAATTGAGTACTACTTATATTCTTGGTTCTTTCGGTAAAGTCACGTAGAAGGGAAACAATAAAATAATAAAAATATACAACAATAAAATTCTCACGACGTTTCGACTGCAACACAAGCAATCATCATCAGGTGTGAAAACCACAACAAGAACATTTGAAAAAAGTGGCGGTTTTTTAACGTTAGCACCACGGAGAACGATTTGGCAGTTATTCAGATGGACGAGTCCATCTATGTTGTCAGCAGCGGTTGTGCTATGGATAGGCCTTGCGATAGGAATGTATAATTTTAATCACTGGCTCAAGGGTGCAAACAGGAGTGGCACTCTACATTTGTTTCAGTAAAAACCACCTTTATTTCCTTGGCTGTGCGAGGGTAAATAATAATCTTGATTTGAAGCTTTCATGACTGCAGGAATCCATACTCTTTGGTTCTTTCGGAAAAGTCACGTAGAAAGAAAATAAAATAAGTAATGAGATGAATTCTATTTTATACCTACGTGACTTTACCGAAAGAACCAAAGAATATAATAATAATATTGTTCAATAATGTGCAAACATAGAATAGAAAGTAATTTTGTTCAATGAAAAATTGTAATTCAATTAGAATGTTATCAGCTGCTTTGGCAGGCGTTTTGTGCAAGGATTTACGTTTCTTTGTGTGCAGCATTTGTACTGTCGGGACACATCTGCTGCGTATGCAAACATACACAATTTTAATGCAGCAAATCCCATAAATGCATTACTTTGCAGAGGTCGTGGTTGGATTTATAATGCTCCTCATTTGCATATCGCCCTACCAGAGACGAAAAGAAAGAAGGTCGCTGCTAGGAAGCAAAAGGGCTTTGCTTAAGGAATATATAAAAATACACAAAGTGAAAGTGTGCCTTTCGGGCGGACTTTACAAATACCATCGATATACGGACAGCTCTGAGGGATTCGCATGACCGTGTGGCATCTCCCTTCCCATCACCGTTGATGAGTCTAGATTCAGGCTTTGTACTTGTATCCATAATAAAGGTTGTTTTGGGTTAGATCGCGAAAATATAAATGTGTCGTTAAACCCGCCACCACCCGACACAGTCAATTAGTAAGGTTTGTCACGTAAACAAAAGATGCAAATTGTTTACGTGACAAACCTTAGTAATTGATTTATGGTTTGGACGGTGGCAGGTTTAACGGCAAATTTTATTTTCGTGACCTAACTAAAAAAAAACCTCTTGTGGATAATAATGGACGCGAAAGCCTACGGGTTAAACATCCCATCTGTAATGCACAAGCACAGCCAGTGACAGTGTTATAACTCATCAGCCTCATTTCTCCCGAAGTGGCTTACTCTCGTCCATCTCGGCTCCTCTTGAACCCTTCCAAGATTCTTCCTCTACCTTCCGGCAACCCTCACGCATGCTCCCCTTGCTCACCCCTTTGCCTTTTCTCCAGTCTCCACTGATTTTGGCAAGAAAGTGTGCGAGGCACGAGTCATTTCGCAGAACTTTGGTTAGCCAGATGTGCATTAATTCTGGCCAAACTAACTTTGAGATGAAATTTTGATTTAAAGCTTTCGTGACTGCAGTCATTCATATTCTTAGTTCTTTCGGTAAAGTCACGTTGAAGGGAAACAATAAAATAATAAAATATATATAAAACAATAAAAATTCTCACGACGTTTCGACCATAACACAAACGGTCGTCTTCAGGTGTGTTATGGTCGAAACGTCGTGAGAAATTGTATTGTTTTATATATATTTTATTGTTTCCCTTCAACGTGACTTTACCGAAAGAACTAAGAATATAACTTTGAGATTATTTAACCTACTGTGACATGAAAGAGAGATGTGGAAACAAATCTACAGAAAATGAGACAACAGTTGAAATTGGGCAAAAGAAACGTAAAAAAAAGATATGCATCCTTGGAATTGCACTTGAGAGACAGAAAGGAAACCACGTGCCTTTGAGAACACGTGAAACTTGGTGACATCGCAATGACTGTTATAGACATCACAATGACTGTTAAGAAAAGTAAGTAAGCTTGGGCAGGTCACTCAGAAGGGATGATGGTCCGTTGTTGAGACTAATTAATGAGTAGCAGTTAAAGGAGGGAATACACCGAATAGTACGTTCATCGTGAACTGGAGCAATGAAATAGGCTTCTGTGTAAACGCTAGATGGATTGTTAAATTGCAGGACGGTGAAATATGGTGGCTTGAGGCTTTCATTCAACAGTGGATTGATAATGGCTGATGATAAATGTGAGAATTAGTTGCGTTTGATGTTTCCTTGGATCTCTAAGGCAGTGGTGGTGTCACGGTATTAGAAGTAGGTAACATAGGCAGTTGCCTAGGGCAGAGAATATAATGGAGTGTAAAAATACGTCAGAAAACGTTGATGTGCCGGTTTTCCTGTTCTCATTTCCCATGTAAAATAAAATAGATTTTATTCAGAAGAGCCCCTCCCCCCACCCTCTCAAAATTGAAGAATAACGTAGTGAGTGACCAATCGGAATGTGAACATATTATCAAGTGAAGCAGTGCATGCATGGAATCACCGTGTATTCACTCTTGCTAGCTGAACGGTTCAAAGCCATCTTCAGGACCGTTTGCATGTTTCTCTTTTGCCTAATAAATTGGCAACGCAACTATATCCTGGGTAAATAGCCTGAACATTTGTCTTCAACCAATTACATCGCTATCCCCGGTAACGTTTGTGACCCTGAGTCAACAGTTTTTTTTTCTTTTTGTAAATTACAGTTACTCTTTGTTGTACGTGTGCCCCAACTGTGAACTAAGATGATGGTGTAGACTTGCTCTATTCGTGGTTGGTGTCAAATGAAAATGATTTCGGTTTTTCCTGATTGCCACCTGCACTTCAATGAGCGTTGGTCGGCACTCACAAATCTGCTGACAAATTTAACGTGCATACTGCACTCGCTGTTTAGTGTTTATAATTAACTGTGCAGGTCTCATTTAATTCATTCACGTGCATCAAACTGTAAGATCCATTACACTCGTTGCTGTGGTATAATCCTTGGCACACTGGACTTAAACTAATACTAAACTATTTTTCCTTTATTTTCTACCAGATAAGAGCCACTGAGTGTCGTAGCTCTTTTTTCCGAAGCGACCTGGCCACAAATGATAGCTCAACAAAGTGGATTATTACGTTGGAAATTTAGAGCAGCCAAATACTCTAAACGTTTCTAAATGTCTCCAGATCAATCCATAGCTCTCCAGATCAATAGCCCAACACGACAGTTGAAACAATGGCCACGTTTGTAAACTCCCTACCTTTTTCCCCCCAGCAGTATAAATTGGTACCACCACAGTTCGTCGATTGGGAAAGTCGCGTGTGGTGGGTTAAATGTGGGTAACAGCACCACTCCCAAGGTGACTGCCCATTGTGAAGAGCAGGAACAAAAACCCTCTGGAGGGGCTCTCCAGAGCTCCCTCTAACAGGGAGGCCCTTCTGACAGCAGTGGCGTGATCAAGAAATTGCAGGGGCTGCAACTTTTACGTGTCCCCACACTAATTTACAATCGTGCAACGGAGTGGTTTAATATGCAATGCTGGAAGATTCCCACATCACAAAATAGGTACATACCTTCATCACAAAATGTCCGCCTGCCACATATCCACCCTGACCGATTGACCGCCCACAGCCAGTGTAGTAATTCTGCGCTGTGGTGTGGATTGTCGTCTTCTATAGATGTCCACAAATCCGACCTTTTCACGTATCCACCGATACCTCAGTCCCCAGTGAATTGGATCAGCGACGTTATGCTGTAATCGTGTACAAATATGATGTAAAATAAACTAAACTTTTTTTTTGTATTTTACCGGGTAAGACCCACTGAGCTATGTAGCTATATTTCAGAAATTATAGCTCAACAAAGTGGCTTATCATGTGGAAATTTATGGCAGCCAAATACCCAAAAAGCACGTTAATTCTAAATGTGGAGGGACAAACCAGAGGACCCGGAAAAAAAACCATGCGACCACGGGGAGATAGACACACAGACAGCAGGCATCAGGGTCGAGATGGAACCCACCACCTCCTGTATAATAATCTACTTGTGTAATGACAGTGCGGAGCGATAGCGGGACAGTATGGTTCCCCGGGACCATAGTAACTAATGGACGAGCTAATGATTATTAATGAGACAAGCATTGACAGGGTAACGTGAGGGGGAGCACGGGATCCAATGGCAGGAAAGTGTAATAATGGCGGTGATCGGCAGGGCCAGGTGCGGTGAGGAGAATTCGGGAATAAGGGCGTGGCCGGACCGGGCGAGGATAAGTAGCAGCACGAGCGGAGGCTTGGGGCTGCTTGGTGTGGGGAACTGCCGTCGTCGTCGCCTTGGATCGGGTCGTCTCCATCGTCTGCGAGTTGTCCTGAGATTGGAAGCTATGTTGTCTCAGAATAGAGTTGCGTCACTACCCAAGTGTACAGAGTCACTCGCGGTTACATGTTGAGTTGTCATTGGACTTTATTCTTAATAAATATACAGAAGACAAGACGGCGTCTCTGAGAGCTACGTTACAGTGGTGTCAGAAGTGGCTATTGTAAAATGCCGAAGAAGGTAAATAGTAAGAACCAACCTGTAGCATCTTCATATTGAGTTTCCCCAGCTGCCCCTGGAGCCGGGAGCCTGGTAACGAAGCCCGAGTGTGCAAAGGATACGGCACCTGCGTCAGAGCAGTGGCGAGCCCTGATGGCGGAGGCGGATCGGCTCCGGTTGACCGTCGCTGATTTGACATCGAAGAAGAGAGTGGCGACTTCGGGAGCCGACGCAACCGGGGACGAGCCGCAAACTCGGGCATGGATGGGGGAGTGTCCGCCTGCGATCGGGGTTCCCGCGCTGGAGACCATTTTGCGGGTGGAGACACGGCCAATGGCCGCCATTTCGAAGCCTGTGCGGGAGGCTACAGTGGCGGTGTGATCTCGGATGGCGGAGCGGGAAGCCGTCAAGCAACCACGACGGTTGCCATTAATTAAAGAATTTACAGCGGCGGGTGAAGACGGAGTGCCTTCACCCACCAGTTTGGAGCAGCGTACCAGTCTGTCAGCTGGACAGAGGAAGAGGTGCTGGCTGCTTTGCCATCCCTGAGGAGAAGAGGTCCATGCTTCAGGAGGCCTACAAGGAGATGTCGGCTGTATACAACCCGCCGAGGGGTGCCCGCAAGCAGGTGAGGCCCTACAAGGACGGACTTGGGGGGCTGCATGAAGCAGATGATCCCGACTTGGAGAAGGAAGGACTGGCCGACAGCCCGGAAGGCAAGACCCTCCATGGCATGTCTTGAACAGTGGGCTGTGTGCTTACATTGCTCAGGGAGTAGTGGTCCTGTCGTGCTGTGGCAGACGGTTTGACCTGATGGGCCGGAGGTCGAGACCCTCCCTGCACATCTGGCGCAGTGAGGTGTGGGCATTGTGGCTGGGAGTAGTGGTCCCATCAGGTTACGGCAGATGGCTTGACCTGATGGCCCGGAGGTCGAGACCCTCCGTGGCGCATCTGGAGCAGTAGGCCCGATCTGATAGCCCGGAGGTTGAGACCCTCTGTGGCGCGTCTGGAACGGTGGGCCAGATGCTCGCAGAGATTGGGGATAGTGGTCCCATTACGTTGTACCGAACGGTGAGACTTGGGTGGCAGGAGACGGGGGTCCTCCTTGGGCTGTCTTGAAGCGAAAAGGGCCGCAGACTCGTACCGCGATGGGTGCTAACGCTGTTCAGTAGGGGAACCATTCCTGCAGATCCTTTTCGGGTTTATGGAAATTGCGGGGGTTCAGGCGAAAGGAATATTGCGGAGGGAGTTTAGCGGAATGCGACAGGTTCGGGCCGAGTGCTGAGACGAGAGTGAGGACACATGCTGGAAAGTGTGGAAGGGGAGTTGTGGCAGTAACCCTAAGTTCGGGGTGCATGTTGTTGAGTACGACTCCTGTTGAGGGAAGGGTGGCCGTGGAAATTCGCTGATAAGGATTTTGGAGGGGGTCCAGCATCAGGAAGATTGTCAATCTGTGTGATGTGTCGGAGTGTGTTAGTCAGAAGAGGTGTAGTACGGGATAGAGCATGGCTAAATCGGTTGCGAAGCGCCATTGCTTTGGTCCCCGAAATTTGCACTGGCCAGGTATATGGCCGGTGGGGAGAGTCGTTGAAATTGGACGGCCACGGTGCAGGCAAGTGTGAGTGTGATGTTGCCGCTGAGTCGCCGTTAATCGCGCTTGGTGCCGTTTGTTGTTTTAGTCCTGCATCATTCATCCCCATTGTTGTGTAGTCGGGGTCTGGGGTGTCGGACGGGCCGGGCTGGTGGGCTGGAGTAATCGAATGCCGAGGGATGTCTGTTGTTCCACCCCCAGTTGTGGATCCCTGGCGTCAGAAGTAGCCGAAGACCTCAAACCCCTCCGCCCCCCCCCCCCCCCCGGCTTGAGTGCAAGCCTTCTTGGCCTTTTGTTGGCCACAAAATCTGCCCGAAGAAAAGGACCGATGTCAAGAGCTGGACATTTCGTTGACGGAGCGCCGTGATATTGTTGGTTTCTTGTGTGTTGCATTGTGTTTGTGGGTGTCCGTATGTTCAAAATGTCTATGGCTTGACGGAATGATCGTGGGGGTTGCTTGCGTGTGTTGTTCGGAGTTGGCGTTATTGTTGTGTTACGGATTTTGTTGCGGTGGTTCACATTGGTTTTCTAAAGTGTAGGTTGTTCCATCAACCCCTAAACAATTGTTACGCGTTGTGTTAAACGGTTTATTCGGCCTAAAAATAAATTGTTGAAATTGTGTTAGCGGAGGAAGGCAATTTTTTCAAGAGGGATGGGGGAGGAGGTGATGTAATGACAGTACGGAGCGATAGCGGGACAGTATTGTTCCCCGGGACCATGGTTACTAATGGACGAGCTAATGATGATTGATGGGACGAGCGTTGACAGGGTCACGTGAGGGGGAGCACGGGATCCAATGGCAGGAAAGTGTAATAATGGCGGTGATCGGCAGGGCCAGGTGCGGTGAGGAGAATTCGGGAATAAGGGCGTGGCCGGACCGGGCGAGGATAAGTAGCAGCACGAGCGGAGGCTTGGGGCTGCTTGGTGTGGGGAACTGCCGTCGTCGTCACCTTGGATCGGGTCGTCTCCATCGTCTTTGAGTTGTCCTGAGATTGGAAGCTATGTTGTCTCAGAATAGAGTTGCGTCACTACCCAAGTGTACAGAGTCACTCGCGGTTACGTGTTGAGTTGTCATTAGACTTTAATCTTGACTTGCTTTACTACCCGGCTTCGCCCGGGACTTGGATTCACCACGCCCAGCCGCCTTTGTCCCCCCAGTGGCGATCTTCACACACCACACCAGTTACTCGTTTGAGGCTCGGGGAGGCCCAGTAGTGGTTCAAATAATCGCCACCAGTGGTGGCCATGAGCGGGAATCGAACTCGGGTCGCCGGATTCGTAGCGCAGCGCGCGAATCGCTACGCAGACGCTGCCCCCCCCCCCCACACAGGATAAAGACAAAGATCCCCCGTGTAGCCTGTGAGACTGTAGGGGGCAAGCGCTGTTAGCGAGCACCTATGAAGGCCGGCACGGCACACGAGAGGGTGGGTGGCCAGCACCACGCCTGGCCGCCTTTGTCCCCCCAGTGGTAATGTTCACACACCACACCAGTTACTCGTTTGATGCTGAGTCGACCTAGGGGAGGCCCAGCAGCGTTTAAAATCATCGTCACCGGTGGTGGCCTTGGGCGGGAATCGAACTCGGGTCGCCGGGTTCGTAGCGCAGCGCGCTAACCATAGGTACACATAACACGCGCTTGCTGCAGACACACACACAACTTTCAGGGTGCGTACAGCAGTAAACGACTGAAATAATAAAGCAATGCTGCGTGAAGAACGCCTTAGACCTGCAACACAATTGTATTTCACTTTACCCGCGATCAGCAAGCACACTCCGTTTCGCTTCCGCACACGGCTCACATGACAGATGTGACGTCACAGCTCACTTGCCGTGCAAAAAATATATGCATTATTGAGCCACCCCCCCAAAACAAATACAAAAGTGTATTTTTATAATTTTTGCATGGTGTACAGTCTGGAAAGTACCCACATGGCAAATTTCAAATTTGCTGCATGTCGGGAAGTACGCTAAACATTTTGAAAAGACACACATAATCACAAATTTCCCTTTTATATATAGAGAAGCAGATAAATATACAGAAGACAAGACAGTGTCTCTGAGAGCCGCATTACACATGTATTTTTAAGGTGTCTTCCACTAATATCTCATAGCAGGCGAGGTAGTTTAACATCTCGCCGCCGTAGCGAGATGTGAGCGTGTGCTACACGACACGCGCTCTCACGACGAGACCGCGGTGTGCCATGATTTTTGCTTTTGTGGTTCGCGTGGCATTTGTGGGGATCCCCACACCCCCCCCCCCCCCCCGGCAGCTCTCTCTCTCTGCCGGGGGCGCTTCTCTCCCGGGCGCCGTGGTTCGAGGGCCGAGCGTGCGGGGTCCGGGCTCTCATTACAGGGCAGCTGAGCTGGTTCGGCTACGAGATGCCGCGCTGCTTCTGGGATTACGTCCGCATTGCGTGCCAGAGGGTGCCGCACAACTGCCTGGCGAGCGTGGAGAGTATGGAGCACGGCGGCGGCGGCAGGGCCAAGGTGGGACCTCTGACCTCTGACCCCGCCGCCACCCACCCACCCACCACCCCGCATGCCTTCACACAGGCCACCCTTGCGAATGAGGCTACTGCGTTCTGATCTCTTGCGTTCTCACCTGGTTCAAAAGAGGTAACGTTAACCAAACTTGACAAGTTTCCCTGGACACCTTGCGAGCGAGATGATGAGGGATAGACTTACGTGTGTTTGGTTTTCATTGGCAAGCCGGACAATACAATACGGTAACCATGAAAAGGGGGCCCGTGTATGATGTTAAAAGTTTAGGAAAAAATAAGTGCATGATCTTGAAGAGTGACATGGCATCGTCACGCTAAGAGAAATCGTGATATAGACGTGCGGTAATGGGCATAGATGCAGGTGCATTGATTGCGGATACAATTATCTTTTAAATGCAGGGATTAGCTTTTCACGCGTGTCCTGCTTAGCTCTGCTTGAGAAAGAATACAAAGCCTTAATTATATTGTATTTAATGAGGCCCTGCTCGCAAGTGGAGCATTCTATGTGGATAGATTATCGCAGGAATGTGAACTGCATGTAATTGCAAAAGATTATTGTTCAATTACGATAAACATAGCGGCACAAGCCAATTTGTTTGTTGCTTCATGACATTAAATGAAAGATATGTCAAGAAGCCTGCATGTGACCTTTGGTGGCGATACGGATGTACGGGGGGGGGGGGGGGGTGGTGATGGCAGGAGCCGTGTGTGGTCACACACTCAATACGTCCTTAAAATTCGGAGAAACGGTGGCTCCCAACCGCATGCTCGCCCTTCAACTTGGACACGGCAAATTTTCGGTAATCTGCGTAGGCCCACAGAAATAAATGATAATTGCAACAACAACAAAACATCTTTGCCCATTAAAGGAGACTTCCCGCCACTCCCACCTCCGCTGCGACTCGATATTTCTCTTATTTATTTCAAATGTTGAGTCTCCACGCAATAGGAGTACTTGGCTCACCGGTGTACAAATAGCGGAGAAAATATCTTGAACGGTTATTATTGTGAGGAGAATGTGCACTCACACACTCCCGCGCACACACCGTCACATAAAAATTATTCTAAAAAGTGACCTTAAACACAAAAGAAATTATTTTGCAAACGATGATTATTACATCGATATATAATTAGTCTAATTTATTTACAAATTAGCCCAGTTTCCTGTATTTTATTTTCCAAATTCCATGAAATAAAAATGTAACTGTATTAAAACTTACACACTCTTAGGTTCTTCCGGTAAAGTCACGTAGGTATAAAATAAATCACGACGTTTTGGGCACAACACAAGCGTCCATCATCAGGTGGGAAAGCATGGTCTGCTACTGAGGCAGACTTTTTAAATGTTTGAAATGGGTGTAGCTCAAGGGTTATAAAGAAGTGGCCGGGGCTAGTGATGTTAATGTGAGAAATGTGTGTGTTGCACCCGAAACGTTGTGATTTATTTTATTTTATACCTACGTGACTTTACCGAAAGAACCAAAGAGTATGGATTCCTGCAGTCACGAAAGCTTTAAATCAAGATTAAAACTTACACAATTATAATGTTAAGTTGGAGTGATATTTTAAGAGGCGAGTCTGGAATCTGAGAATTCGTCATAGGCGTCTATGGCGTCGAGACAGCATTGTTAGCAGCATCCTAATTCTAGATTTAAGCATCCTAATTGGCAGTTTGTGCTGTGGACCGGTGCCCAAAGCCAGCAGCATAATATGTGAAGGCACGAATTACCACGAATTAACAGCCAGATCACATTTCAACTACGGTGCAAATGCAATATTATGCCAGGGTTTCCTCATGAACCCACATGGTTTACCAGTCTACTGTGTTCAAATACAAAGTGAGTTGTTACTCTGCACACGCCTGCCAATTGTTGCATAGCTCACATCACATAAAGGCAGAGCAGTTTGATACATGGCAACAGTGCTTTTGAATTACTCTTTATATGTACAGCATTGTTGGATGCTATCAGCATGACTTACGCCATATAAAACGAAATTATTAAATTTCGATTTAAAGCTTTCGTGACTGCAATGATTCATCTTCTTTGGTTCTTTCGGTAAAGTCACGAAGAATGAGAATAAAATAATAAATTGATAAAATAACACAATAATATTCTCACGACGTTTCGGCCACAATATCAGCGGCCTTCATCAGGTGAAGGGACGAGACTGTCTGGAGGACAGCGCTGTCCTACCAGACAGTCTCGTCCCTTCACCTGATGAAGGCCGCTTGTGTTGTGGCCGAAATGTCGTGAGAATATTATTGTGTTATTTTATCAATTTATTATTTTATTCTCATTCTACGTGACTTTACCGAAAGAACCAAAGAAAACGAAATTATTATTATTATTAAATTCAACTGCATCTTGACAAACTGTTACGTAGCCAACTCATCTAGGTTATTTCACGTAACTTAATTTTCCTTTCCAAGCTCAATACATAGGGATGTAACTCCACCCATTTCTGTCTTTGGCAGAATTCGGTGCTATGCCAACACATTCTTGTCATCTTTCGAATAATTGACCGTATTCTCTGCGTGAGGCAGTGTGAGCTTTTGTTCAGGATAAATGCCACACTCTGTGAGTGCCTGTGCTGTGCGTGGTAGCTGAACCATCTTCTTTGATCTTCATTCCCTAATGAAATGCTGGAATTGCTCTTTGTTGACACGGTAGAGCACCTGCACACGTTAATAACCTAATCCAGTTCTGTCAGTCGAGCTCTAACTCCTTGTCACTGCCTGCAATTTCACGCCTTACGAAAGGCAACAAATCGTTCTTACCTTTATTAGAGAAGACTTTTTACCATAATTATTGAATCATCATCATTTTTGTCATCAACAAAAGCATTGGCATAATTGTTATCATTCTTGGTCATCATCATCCTCAATATGAGCATCACAGTCATCATCATCATTTTTGTCATCATAATTATCATCGTCATCATTCTAAATCCACTGCACGAGAAAAACCTCAATGTTGAATATACCATGCACCACCGTCTTGCGCAGCTATACAGCTGGGATTAAATATTGCTCTCAAAAACGCCCTGGTTCGATTTCTTTCTGTTGATAATTGATTTTATTCCACTGACTCTTTGGTTTTTTCGGTAAAGTCACGTATACATAAGAAATAATAAAATAACATAGTAGCGTACGACGTTTCGGTTGCAACACAAGCAGCCATCATCAGGTACAGAAGAGCTAAATTTAGGAGAGAGGGGAAACACATATCCTCAGATGTATATACAGACACCCAAGTAGGGAGAACTGACACAGACACAACAGGGGACAGAGAGAGAGAAGCATACCAGACAAACAGGGTTTGGCAAAAATTTTGGAACCATATAAAGCAACACAGACGGTCGGTCAAAACACAATTAACGCAGAGTCCGGTTGATCACGTTATTTCAAAGATTGCTAAATTGAAAGTTACGTATGAAACTCAAAATACAGACCGCACACACACACACCGACATCCAAGAAGAGCGAACCAGCACAGAGACAAGCACACAGTAAAGTCACTTTAAATAGGCAGCGAAGGTAAGGCTGAGAGACAATGGAACAAAATTAGCATGAGGTATGCATGGAGCAGAGTGGGGGGCGGCAGCACACAATGGGACAAATCAGTATGAGGTAGTGGGGATCGGCAGCACCGACTCGGAAGCAACAAGGCCCATACACAGGCAGAGACAGCACAGAGACACAAATCCAAGCGAAGACACAAAGGCAGATACACAAGCAGAGACAACACAAGGACAAAAACCTCTTACCTCCCCGGAGAGGTGGTTCAGACTTGATTTGAAGCTTTCGTGACTGCAGGAATTACTCTTTGTTTTTTTCGGTAAAGTCACGTATAAATAAGAAATAATAAAATAACATAGTAGCGTCGTCACGTTATTTCAAAGATTGTCTGGCGAGATGGTTAGGACACAAAAACAACATTTAAATTATATATTAGTGATGGATGCCATCAGGGGCAGAGCCAGGGGGGGGTGACAGGGGTGACATTCTGCGTATAAGTGTACGACACTCGGTCTGGCGGACTCCGTGCAACTGCATTGTCAGAGCGTGTCGCCAACCGATGGCGTCAGTTCAACAGCCTGACTCTCTAATCATTCTTTAAATTAAAATTTGTTGAATGTCACCCCGGCCTGAATTCCTGGCTTCGCCCCTGGATGCCATAATCTTTTTTATAAAACACAGGTTCTGTTCCTCTGCCTACTCAGCAGTTAGTAATGGACATCCTTACCTTTCTCAAAGTTACAAATATAACAACTGGTGCCATTGAATTATAAAAGTTGCTTTGCGGATTGCGTTAGTTGAATAGTTTGTAGTTATCCATAATATAGGGTTTTTTGTAGTTAGTAGGTCCTCGACCAGAATGCACCATTGGGCCTAGACAGTAGACCATAATCAAGCAGAAATTAAAACGGGAAAGTTGGAGAAGGGAACACCGCCCCACTCAGGAAATAAGAATAGCATTCAGATCTGATAAATAGTCTAAGAGCATCCCCAACTATTAGGGGTGAGAATTAGGAATTCCAACATGCGATGCTGGAAGCAAGAATAGTTTTGGTTGGCAGCGCCAGTGTTTGGTGCACCCTCCCCCTCCCTTCCCCATCTCCTTCCCTACCCTATTGCCCTCCGACTACCCCCTTTCAACCTCCATAATGCCCTGGGGTTAGAAGCTTCCTATCCCTGCCCCAGCCTATTTATAATTTACTTCCTTAAATGTTAATGTATTCAATCATCCAATCAAGAGAGAGAACACCGGGACACTTAAACAAACTAAAAACTGAAATTGCTTTTCTAAAAGAAAGCAAATTAACTTTAACTGACTCAATTAAACAACAACATCTCAAAGTAGAGGTGTTGTAATATTGATCCACAAAAAAATACCATTCACACCCTCCGAACAAATAGCAGACCCGGAAGTTAGATACATAATAGAGCAATGGCAAAATATAAGACACCCTTTTGACATTCTGCGACGACTATTACCCACCTCCAGCTAACACATCTGTAGTGAGTCCAACTTAGTCGCAGACGTTGTGTTGGGAGCAACACGTTTTATTCAACTCTTAGCACAACGTACTCCAGGCTATTAACACAACATACTCCAGGATATTAACACAACATGCTCCAGGTTATTAACACAACATACTCCAGGTTATTAACACAAGACACTCCAGGCTATTAACACAACATACTCCAGGCTATTAACACAACATACTCCAGGCTATTAACACAACATACTCCAGGCTATTAACACAACATACTCTCGGGTGGTGACCACCTAACTAACCACGCTACGGCAGAACTAGACACGGTTACACTATCCCGGTCCGGACCACAAGCTGGGTCCCAGACCGCGTGACTGGAGGCTTCTTCAAGCTTGACGTGGATCTCCTGCCTCTCCAACAGTAAGAACCCCGAGCCTCTCACAGCCCCCCCCCCCCCCTTATATCGGGCCGGGCTGGGGCTGGCTCCGCCTCTCACCCCGCCCACCTTCTCGATCTCTCTCGGCCTTGCCTGAAGGCTCTCGAGAGTTCTTCCCGGACCACCCATTAGCCCCCTCCACTGGTGGCCCCCCTCCAGTATCATCCGGTGACATGTCCCCAGGTAAGCCAGAGTATCATGCCCCCAACGTAACCCCAGCTGGCTGACACTCCCTCGCTCTCAACGGGAGCCCGCACCACATGCTGTGCGTGGTGCCACCGCGCTTAACCAGCGCTCACCCAAGCCCCCACTAGGGCTGATACTACACCCCGTGTCCGGGGTGTACACACAACAGTATACAGTACATCCCACCGTGGCCTCACAAGCCTGGCACCACATAGTGACATTCCCAGTCATTACACATTCACCATAAAAATGGTCATAAAGCACCTACATTCAAACTCTCATGATGATGTCATAATAGAGGGGGACTGGAACCTGACTTGCAACCCCCGAATAGACAAAACTCCCCCTCCACCTAAAGAGAAAAAGGACAGCAAAAGAGAAGCCCTCCTTAGCTATTATTGTCACGACTCTCTCTCTCATAGACCCTTGGCATACAACACATACCCTTGAAAAGAACTACATGCACATACCCCAAGCCCACAAATCGCTATCCAGAATTTACTTCTTTCTGATAACCAGAAAACGGCTCCTGCAAATGACAGAGCCCAATGCAACGCAAGACAAGAAAAACAGTGACAGATTTCAGATGACATTAGAGAATACTGGGATCGAAACTCCACAACCAAAATAGAGCTGACCACAGGTACTTTATGGGACGCCTTAAATGCAGTCATCAGAGGCAGATTTATTACACTAGGTGCTTTATACAGCAAGGAGTAGAAACACCTCTCTACTGCACCTTGAATAGGAGGGGCACATAAGACACTAATGACCTCTTATTCGAATGAAGTAATATCAGAAATACATCAACTCAGGCGAACACTAGATAAATTACTACATGACAAAACTACTACTCTTCTCCACAAATCGACCTGGAAGTTTACTGTCCCATCTTTCAACACAGGGAAGGACGAGCCCAAATAAATCACATACCCCCCCATTAAATCCTCAAATGGTAAATTATGGCCGAATTGTCTCCAGGTCCTCCAGTTTTTCCCTCCATATTTAGAAATATGGCTGGCTATGGATTGATCTGGAGACATTTAGAAACGTTTAGAGTTTTTGGCTGCTATAAATTTCCACGTGATAAGCCACTTCGTTGAGCTATCACCTGTGGCCAGGTCGCTTCTAAAAAGTCACTATATATAGCTCAGTGGACCTTGCCTGGTAAAATAAAAAAAATAGTTTAGTTTTATGTAAAACGGCATTATTTTATTGTGTGTCTTATAGTCAAATAATAAAAATAACAATATATCTTTTCAGCTCTTTTATTCAGACCACTGCTGGACGAAGCTTCCCTAGGTCACGTAAGTCACGGGAATTGTTTGACCTCACTTCACCCAGGGTCGAGCCTGGATCCGAATGACCCTGATGGAGAAGCGCCTGGGCGAGTACATCTCCTCCGCCCTGCGCGACGTCAAGACCACGCGGTACGGCCAGTCTCTCCACACACACCCGCTCATTAAATACAGCCCTTGCTCCCGGTGACCCCCCAACAGGAGGTATGACCCCCCAACAGGAGGTATGACCTCCTGGTGTGGGGTCGCACCTGTCGGGTTGGATATCAAATCATTGGTACATTAGGTATTCTGGCAATTTATTCTAGCGAGGCAAGGCTATCGCGAAAGTGCAGTGTTTGAGAGACTGTTATCGCCCGCGGTGGTTTCAAAACAGGGAGCGATATTGCTGCGGGGCTTTATCCAATTGGGTAATTTATTAGTCGTTTTGAAATCTGGCAAATTTTGGACGGTGATGCCGGCACCCTTGATCATCGCTTTTTCGTTTAATGTCACCACATCTTTTGAAGGTCTGCTGTGAAACAGCTGATGTAAATGTTGACTCATACACCCATCGTATAAATAGTAGTAACAATAAATAACTTGCAATGTGCGGAATCTCTCCAATGGACAAACATTTGAAAGCGACTCTAATTAACCAGGGCGGCCTGATGGGTTCAAACCTCTGCAAACAAAGTGGGAAATACGCTACTGCTCAGCCATGTCAGCACCCTAAATAAACTAAAAACTATTTAAACTAAACTATTTTTATTTTACCAGGTAAGGCCCATTGTGCTATATAGCTATTTTTTAGAAGCGACCTGGGCAACAGAGTGGCTTATCATGTTTAAATTTATAGCAGCTGCAGTGAGGGAAAAAAGTATTTGATCCCCTGCTGATTTTGTACGTTTGCCCACTGACAAAGAAATGATCAGTCTATAGGTAGGTTTATTTGAACAGTGAGAGACAGAATAACAACAAAAAAATCCAGAAAAAACATTGTCAAAAATGTTATAAATTGATTTGCATTTTAATGAGGGAAATAAGTATTTGACCCCCTCTCAATCAGAAAGATTTGTCAGTGGGCAAACGTACAAAATCAGCAGGGGAACAAATACTTTTTTCCCTCACTAAACACATGATTCTAAATGTGGAGGGGAAAAACCGGAGCATCTGGAGAAAAATCCACGCAACCATGGGCAGAGAGACACGCAAGCGTAAGGGTTGGGATCAAACCCTCGACCTCCTTCCATACCAGGCAAGGTAGTTAACATCTCGCCAATGAAGGGTTTAATCGAATTTAAGCATAGATCTTTTTTTATGAAATGCGGGTGTTCATTGAATGTTGGACGTCCTCGTGAATTACTGGTGCTCCAGACTTGTGCGGTCACCTCCATGAGAAATTGGGGAGGTGGATGGCGGTGGCTTTGGGGATAAAACTTAGACTGGCGAAGAGAACAGGGAAGGAGGGACGTCCAGCCAAGTTGAATTTTCCCCTCGACCATTTCCACGGTGTTGGCTTGATCCTCGGCTTAAAAAAAAACGCGTTATGAGGCGGCGTTCAAAAATAATTGTGCGTGACAGCGGAACGCTTACATTGAAGACATCCGAACGTATCGCCAGCGCATGGGTACGTCGGCGCGGTGATCACAAAGAGAATCGGCACAGCGTCCACTTCAAACAATTCAGGAGGTTGTTCTGATCCGCACCTTGTTCTAAATTATTGAAACTTTTTTTACATCACCAGGTAAGGCGCACTGAGCTACTGCATTTAGCTCTTTTTGCAGAAGTGACCTGGCCACAAATAATACGCTCAACGAAGTGGCTTGTTGCGTGTAAATTTATAGCAGCCCAAATCCTCTAAACGCACATTGTTTCTAAATGTGGAGGGAAAAACTGGAAGACCTGGAAAAAATTCCATTCAACTACGGGGACAGAGAGACATGCAAATTCCAAATATACAGCCGTCAGGGTCGGGACCGAACCCACGACCTCCTGTAACACCAGGCGAGGTAGTTAACATCTGGCCGCCATCACAAGAATTGTTGACTATCCGAAAGCATGCGACAGTTCGGTTCACAATGTTGAGACGGCCGTGCACAACTTGTCGTGCTCAATCTGCTCAACTTGTAATTTTGTCTTGGTAATTTATTTTCCTTTGTTTAGACATGTATACGTACTTTCCCCTGGTGGTTAAATTTCGATTTAAAGCTTTCGTGACTGCAATGATTCATCTAGACAGTCTCGTCCCTTCACCTGATGAAGGCCGCTTGTGTTGTGGCCGAAACGTCATGAGAATATTATTGTGTTATTTTATTTTATCAATTTATTATTTTATTCTCATTCTACGTGGTGACTTTACCGAAAGAACCAAAGAAGATTTCCCCTGGTGCTTAGATGCTATATCAATTCAACACATTATTCTTGTTTTGCCGTGGTGGTACTGACGTCTCAGGTGAAAGCTTCAAGGAGGAAGCCGTAGGACGCGTGCGCCGTTACCTCCTGCGTGTGTTGTAGCTGTGCAAAGGAAAGTGAGCAGCTGTTTGTAATGAATCACGACAATCTGCCTCCTCGGAGATGTTTGGTCGATGACCTCCCCGCTAAGTGGGGGGGGGGGGGGTCCCTATGATGTGTCCTAACTAAACCACATACTTCAGACAAATCCTGAATTAAACATGAATAATGTACGCGTGCAAACATGCCGCAATTAAAAACTGGGGGAAAAAATACGTATCGTGCAAATGCGCGACCTCTGTAAAGCTTTCCAACGTGTGTAAGTGAGATCCTAGAAGTGCGGTAATTAGCGGTTGTAATTTAACAAATTTTACCTTCTGAGTCGGAAAATGGGATGACATCGCAGGAAACATGATGTGTGATGTACGTATGTTGAACGTCTCTCGCACTGCATGTAGCCAGCCGTGCTAATCAGTGATGTTGTGACATCTCACGCACAATGACGTCACGGGGAGGCGCGCCCTTGACGTGTGATGTCATCATCTTGACGGAAAAAGCAAATCCTTTTGGCGCTGTTATTTTTATCACCAAACTTTGGGTAACCCCTTAAACCAGTTTGCTATGGGGTAAGTCTCTAATAGCGACACAGCTTTATGCTCACATTTCACCGACTGTATATTGGATAATTCATATGAGCGTTATTTTGACCACATGTCACAACAGATGGACAGGGAGGCAGACGAAGAGAGCTCACGTGTTAATGCTTTCAACCGTAGTCAGAAAGTATTTAAAATATGTCAATCCTGATTTGAAGCTTTCGTGACTGCAGGCATCCTTACTCTTTGGTTCTTTCGGTAAAGTCATCACGTAGGTAGAAAATGAATAGATAACGACGTTTTGATCGCAACACAAGCAACCGTCATCAGGTGAAACAAACACAGCAGGAGAAATGCTGACGTAGCAGTTCTCCTGCCAAAGAGTATTAAAATATGTCAGGTATGTACACACAGGTAAACAAAGAGAATAGGAATGCTGCCAAATATTCACTAAACAGGGTTGTTGTGATATCACTCCTGGCAATTATATGTAGATGTTTTTTTGTTAAAATAGTGGGGCATTCTACTCGGCTAGGATAAGGAGCTGTCTGATCACAAATTACAGAGTTCCCTCATTATTCGCGAGGGATACGTTCCGGAAATACTACTGAATTCCCAAATTTCGTGGATAGTGATATTAGCCTACGAAAACCTATCTTTGTAATGAATTTACATGAAATAAACTTCGATTTAAAGCTTTCGTGACTGCAAGGATTCATCTTCTTTGGTTCTTTCGGTAAAGTCACGTAGAATGAGAATAAAGTAATAAATTAATAAAATAATATAACAATAAAATTCTCACGAGGTTTCGGCCACAACACAAGTGGCCTTCTTCAGGTGAAAGGAACAGACCTGTCGGGACGACAGAGCTCTGTCGTCCCGTCCCTTTGATATTATTTTTTTACATTTCTAATTTGTTTGTACATTTTTGAGCTTTCAGCATGGTACGTGGGTCGAAAGGAATCAGCAGGGCTTGTTATTTCAGCATCCAATAGATGTCCTAACCCCATTATTTTTTTCAGAACACCACATGGGACATATGCCCCATTAGGTCAGTGCAGCTGTCACCTCATTGAAGATCCAAAATCTTACATCCTGCAGGTTTAGCAGAGCAACTAAAACGGAGCAGAATCTCCCACGCTTTGCATATATTATTTGCCTTGCAACCTAACAGACAGTTTTTTCTTTCGCTATGATAGTTTAGTTGGTAGCGATTGTGAGCGTGGTTTTTACACTGCGCTATGTACCCGGCCGCCTGAGTTTGATTTCCGCTTATGGTTGACATCAGTGGAGAGTGATATCCGAACAAATCCTGGGCCCCCCTTCAGCAATTCGGACTGGCCAGGGTGTTGATGAATGTACAAACAAATGCCCATGACCGACATAGCATGGGAATGCCTTCATCCAGCAGTGGATTGACAGTACCATACATTATTAGTATTTTACTGTTATTAGACTAAACACCACATGAATGCTTAAAAATGGAGTCAGGCATGTGCCATTCAAAATGTATTACCTTAATTTGTTCATGAATGCACAACATATGCTAAATATATAATCTGATTATTTATGCCCACCTCTGTTCAATGCATTAACTACTTTTGCAGATCTGAGAATATATATATTTGAAAATGGTCGTATGAAATGTAAGGACCAATACTACTTCCACTTACTCAAGAGTGTAACAAATTACATTTCAAACATAGTGCATATTTTTGTGTTATCACCAGCTCCTGTTATGGAAATCATGTCATGAAATGTATGGCTTTCAGCAACTTTATCTGTGACAGAACAACCTTGAAAGATGTCACTTCACGAGCCGCTCTTATGATACGATGCACAAGTGAATTGTTTATCACGTGTCAGTCCCCGAAAAACTATTTTAGAAGCTTAGCCTGAGTATAATTCAGTAAAATTTTATTTTAAAAAAACGAATATTCCAGTTTTTTTTTACTTTTGAAGTTGTTGGATACTGAGGTGAGGCCATCAGCTTGCGAAACTTAAGAACGTGGCCGAATCACCTTGACTGCCGATATGTTTCACCTTGACTGCCGATATGTTAAACGAAGATCCCAGCGGTATTATTGATGCTCTGGAATGGGTGTTAAGAGCCTTCTGATCCACCCGGCCTCACCTAAAAGTGTGTATTTTGAACTTCTTTCGCACTGTACGTAGCCAACCGTGCTAATCGGAGGTGCCGATAATGGGCCCAGAATCTCTTTAGGGAATGCAGCCCAGGTCGTCTTTTTTACCAGTTGCATGTCGAATTTAAAATAGCTTTGTTTCTTTCAAGTTGAATGCAGCTTACGAATCGTATATCAAGGTAACTAATAGTGGAGTATATTCTTGGTTCTTTCAGTAAAGTCACGTAGAAGGGAAACAATAAAATAATAAAAATATATATATAAAACAATAAAATTCTCACGACGTTTCGACTGCAACACAAGCAATCATCATCATGTTTCCTGCGATGTCATCCCATTTTCCGAATCGGAAGGTAAAATTTGTTATATATGCTCTAGACCAATTCCTCGACCACATCAATTCCATACACGTAGCCATCAGATTTACCATGGAAGTCGAAAAAGAAGGCAAGCTACCTTTTTTGGATGTCCTAATAAAAAAGAGACCTGATGGTTCAATGGGCCACTCTGTCTACAGGAAAGCTACCCATATGGATGCTTACCTGAAACCGGATTCCCACCACCATCCATCCCAGAAGAATTCCCTCATCAAGACTCTGCACCATAGAGCCCAATGCATATCCAACCAGAAACACATAGCCAGTGAACTCAAGCACGTACACCAAGCTCTAAAGGCTAATGATTACTCTGACTACACAATCCGCAAAGCTGTCACTCCAACCATGAAGAAGGACCCTCTTGAGGAGCCATTCAAAACCATCACTTTACCCTACATTGCGGGGATCACAAAAAAAATCTACAAAATCTTGAATAAACACAAGATCCAGGTCCGATTAAACACATTACATAAAATCCGTGATCTGGTTCCGTCTGTAAAAGATGTGATTCCGGACATACAGTACCCTGGCGTCTACAAACTAAGTTGCCTCTGTGGTAGTAGTTACATTGGAGAAACCAAACGACATGTCTCGGACCGCATCCGTGAACACGAAGCAGACCTAAAACACGGTAGGACCAACACCTCGGCCGTGGCAGATCACTGTTATAATTCAGTAGGCTCACATGACATTGACATCTCCAAGACAGATGTTCTCTGCAAGCCATCTGGCTATCATGAGAGATTCGTTCATGAGGCTATCCACATATACAAGCACAGAGACAATTTCAACCGAGAAGATGGATTCTGGCTTAGCAATCATTGGAAGGATTTTATAAACCATTTCGGGTCTTAATTGATTGTTCACGCTTACGGTGGCTTTCAGACCGCATCCATTATTTTCGTCTCCCCCCTCCTCTTTTCCGAACATAGATAGACTCGTCCATTTGAATAACTGCCAAATTGCTCTCCGTGGTGCTAATGTTAAAAATAACTGCCACTTTTTTCAAATTTTCTTGCTGTGGTTTTCACACCTGATGATGATTGCTTGTGTTGCAGTCGAAACGTCGTGAGAATTTTATTGTTTTGTATTTTTCTTATTTTTTTGTTTCCCTTCTATGTAACTTTACCGAAAGAACCAAGAATATGTTCCTATTATGTCAAACTTGGCCATGTACATATTACATTTTCAGTGACAAGTTGTCAACCTTTTTATTAGACACGTGACTAATGTACAGGCATATTTACGAAGACTTCCGCCAAAGGCCAGGATCTGTGCCTCTTGATATAGAGATATCCTGCCTGCTGTGATGTGAAATTTATGAAGGGTGTCATATCTTCATCTTCAGGTTTAACACTTTCCAGCTATGCCTTTCTCAAGTCTGTTATCACCTTGGGTTTTTTGTCTCATAATAAAATAACCCACTCCTTTCGATTTAAAGCTTTTCTTGACTGCAGGGATTCATCTTCTTGGTTCTTTCGGTAAAGTCACGTGACTTTACCGAAAGAACCAAGAAGATGTAACCCACTCCTGTTAAGCACATGGGATAATGGCTACACTGCACAGCATTGGTCATGTTGAAAACTAAAACTAAAAAAATATATATTTCTTTTACCAAGCAAGGCCCACTGAGCCATATAGCTCTTTTTCAGAAGCGACCTGGCCACAAATGTATGCATGTTGAACTTCTTTCGCATCGTATGCAGCCAACCATGCTAATCCGAGGTGCGAAGAAGGACAACAAACTAAAATGATAGCTTATCACGTGGAAATATATTGCAGCCAAATACTCTAAACGCTTGATTCTAAATGTGTAGGGAAAAACCAGAGGACCCGGAGAACAATCCACATGATCATGGGGAGAGAGAACATGCAAACTCCGAATATATAGGCGTCAAGGTCGAGTTATAACCCACGACTTCCTGCCTACCAGGCGATGTAATTAACATCTCGCCAACCTTCTTGCCACCAGGGCACACAACAACAATTATATGCAGCACAGACAAAGATGTAAGGAAGCTTCTTAAACGACTAATCTGATGAACACAGTGACTCAGTGGTAGAAGGAGTGGCTCAATTTTAGAAATTTGTGCATTCAAATCCTGGTCGGGGTTTGACTCAGCCCATCATCTCTCTACGGGTCAATACAATTAGTACCACTTTTGTGGGCAAGTCAACAGTGGTTGTCCTGATGGAGACATTCTCCCCTCCGGAGGAATATGGAATTTCCATTGCTGTCTCAAAGGTTCTAAAGAGGAGATGATCACCACATCAGTGGGCATTTGAGTTCTAGACCATGACTCAAACAAGAGGGAGGAGAAGATCTCAAAACCGAGGATGGGACACTGCTCTCATAACTTGTGCTAAATATGGAAACAACGGGAAGGTGATTGAAGGCACAGTCTGTGATTGGAACTGTGAGACTCTAATCCCGTAAACATCAAAACCGTGAGATGCATTTATACGTTTGTAGTGACAGAATCGGTCACGTAGCAGTATAGCGCTGGCTGCTGGCAGGGAAGGGGATCTGCAGCTTACAGCAGCCCTGACTGACAGCAGGCCACGTGATAGACCAGAGAGGGATCTCGGGGAAAGGTTACGGAAGGGGCACATCGAGAACCCGCTGGTAGGTTCCAGAAGAGGGCGTGACAGGGGGCCGAGCCAGGCCACGCTGACAGTATAAGAGGGGCCCCGGGAGGGGACCTCGTGGCTGTCGTTTGGAGTAGGATCACCATCGTCACCGTCTTCACCATCTCGGCGTCGCCAGTCAGGCAGTCTACCAGCTGTTCTGACTGGGAACTGTAGTTACTGTTACTGTCAAGTCGTGCTAATAAACAGAGTACCTCCTACTCTTCGTGTCTCTGAGTCAGTCACTACACGTTTATGGGATACCTTAAGGAGGCTGTTGACTTGACTGTGACATTCGTATCCTTGAAGAATGCATCACTTCCCAAATTAACCTCCACGAACAACTGGAGATAACCCCAAGACTGGCGTGATGACATTAAATCAACCGTTACCTTAAAAGCAGACTTGCCAAGGGCAAATTCGTGACTTGCTGAATAAATTTACAAGTTTTCGTACCTGCCAGACTCTTGAGTATTTTTTTGCAATTTGATATTACAAAGTTGCCAAACTACAGTGTTGCAGCTGTAATTATCTCTCTTCACTTGTAAAGTGGATACCAGGAATTAATGTGAACACGTGGAATTAGCCTTGTCTGAGGTCTGCCTGCTTTTAGTTTCAAGTGTTCTGCGTGTGCCTTTGCTTCAATGCTGTTGCCGTAAATGCGACATTTACCACAATAGTTAAAAACAACAATGTATACTAAAGTCGAATCATGACAACGCATAGTTTCGAAGGCGGCAAATCATTGCATGCATATACAGTGAGGGAAAAAAGTATTTGATCCCCTGCTGATTTGGTACATTTGCCCACTGGCAAAGAAATGATCAGTCTATAATTTTAATGTTAGGTTTATTTGAACAGTGAGAGACAGAATAACAACAAAAAACGCATGTCAAAAATGTTATAAATTGATTTGCATTTTAATTAGGGAAATAAGTATTTGACCCCCTCTCAATCAGAAAGATTTCTGGCTCCCAGGAGTCTTTTATACAGGTAATGAGCTGAGATTAGGAGCACACTCTTAAAGGGAGTGCTCCTAATCTCAGCTTGTTACCTGTATAAAAGACACCTGTCCACAGAAGCAATCAATCAGATTCCAAACTCTCCACCATGGCCAAGACCAAAGAGCTCTCCAAGGATGTCAGGGACAAGATTGTAGACCTACACAAGGCTGGAATGGGCTACAAGACCATTGCCAAGCAGCTTGGTGAGAAGGTGACAACAGTTGGTGCGATTATTCGCAAATGGAAGAAACACAAAAGAACTGTCAATCTCCCTCGGCCTTGGGCTCCATGCAAGATCTCACCTCGTGGAGTTGCAATGATCATGAGAACGGTGAGGAATCAGCCCAGAACTACACGGGAGGATCTTGTCAATAATCTCAAGGCAGCTGGGACCATAGTCACCAAGAAAACAATTGGTAACATACTACGCCGTGAAGGACTGAAATCCTGCAGCGCCCGCAAGGTCCCCCTGCTCAAGAAAGCACATATACATGCCCGTCTGAAGTTTGCCAATGAACATCTAAATGTTTCAGAGGACAACAGTGTTGTGGTCAGATGAGACCAAAATAGAACTCTTTGGCATCAACTCAACTCGCCGTGTTTGGAGGAGGAATGCTGCCTATGACCCCAAGAACACCATCCCCACCGTCAAACATGGAGGTGGAAACATTATGCTTTGGGGGTGTTTTTCTGCTAAGGGGGTAGGACAACTTCACCGCATCAAAGGGACGATGGACGGGGCCATGTACCGTCAAATCTTGGGTGAGAACCTCCTTCCCTCAGCCAGGGAATTTAAAATGGGTCGTGGATGGGTATTCCAGCATGACAATGACCCAAAACACACGGCCAAGGCAACAAAGGAGTGGCTCAAGAAGAAGCACATTAAGATCCTGGAGTGGCCTAGCCAGTCTCCAGACCTTAATCCCAAAGAAAATCTGTGGAGAGAGCTGAAGGTTCGAGTTGCCAAACGTCAGCCTCGAAACCTTAATGACTTGGAGAAGATCTGCAAAGAGGAGTGGGACAAAACCCCTCCTGAGATGTGTGCAAACCTGGTGGCCAACTACAAGAAACGTCTGACCTCTGTGATTGCCAACAAAGGTTTTGCCACCAAGTACTAAGTCATGTTTTGCAGAGGGGTCAAATACTTATTTCCCTCATTAACATGCACATCAATTTATAACATTATTGACATGCGTTTTTCTGGATTTTTTTGTTGTTATTCTGTCTCTCACTGTTCAAATAAACCTACCATTAAAATTATAGACTGATCATTTTTTTGTCAGTGGGCAAACGTACAAAATCAGCAGGGGATCAAATACTTTTTTCCCTCACTGTAGCTCATTTACATTAAACTTTGATTCATTACTCGTAGTTCATTGCTTTTCATGGCAGCCTTCGTGTTTTTTTCCTCAGTTCTCTTAACTGTAAAATTACAGACTTAACATTCGATTACTAGAGCCTGGTATCTAAAACCTCTTTTGGGAATGCATCGGATCCACCCCTTAATTTCTGTCGGTGCGCTTAAGGGCCATCGGACACGATTACACATTGAGAAATAAAATCGCACTTGGCCACTAATGTAAAATCCAATTAACTTACTCCCGGCACACCGTTAAGGAAATGAGAGCAAGATCACCATATGCCCTCGTATTTATCCTTAGCTTGACTTGGTGTTTGGTTTTTTTGTCTCGCCCCCTCGAATGCGCAATTTCAGAATATGCTGTGAAATGCATTTAGCACTAGAACAAACTTTAAAAAAAATATCATTTTATTTTCACAGTTGTCTCAAAGGGTCACCTCATACTAATGTAATAACGCACTTCCACTACGAATATTGACTGGTGTCTTTTATTAACAACTACTGCACAGCTCCCCTATCTCTCTCCGGATGGCTTCCCCTCTCTCTCTCTGTTGCTGTAACGCGCGCACTCCCTCTTCCACCGTCGCAGCGCGTCTCTCTCTCTCTCTGTCCACGCTCGCCGCTGGCTGGCGGCGCGCTGGAGGGAGAGAGGGCTTCGCTGGCAGAGGCCGCCACGTGGCCGGTGGCGAGTAGAGGTGGGCGATGATGCAATCCGGACTCCAGGCTCCCCACACCGACCAAGAGTCCTCTCGCTGCCTCTCCTTATATTGCCCTCGGCGGAGCTAAGCTCCGCCTCTAGCCACGCCCCCTCGTGGAACCTTCCCGATGGTTCCCGTACATACCCACGAGCTCCGCCCGTTACCTTTGGCCCAGATGGAACCCTTCCTTCTCATTGGATATTAGTTACCCAGCAGTGACTATGCAATTACCCCTCGTCATCCCTTTGATGGCGCTCTCTCATTACACTAATGTACAGGGCAGCGAAACAACGATTGTTTTCCTTAGTTGTATTTCCCCATGCATTGATCAATGTCTGAACAAACACGATTTTATGTTTCACTCCAACTTCTTCGTTGTATCCTTGCGGCCTTCAAGAGGTTTGCTCAAGGTAACCCGTTCCCATGCAAGAACATCAATTATGCAATATTACTCTCCTAAACAAAGGCAAAGATCCCCCATGTAGCCTACACTGGTTGTTGGGGCAAGCACATTTAGCAGGGGACCTTTGAAGAAGGCGGCACGGTGCACAAGGGGGTCGTGTGGTTACCACCACACCCGGCCACCTTTGTTTCCCGAGTGCCGATGTTAACACACCCATACACTTATTCATTTAAGGCTGCATCGACCTTGGGCAGTCTGAGGACCAGTTCGTCACTGATGTTTGCCATGAGCGGGAATCGAACTCGAGTCGCCACACACACACGTAAACATCACATGCTGCGCACAACATCAGAAATACTTGGAACAAGCCACAATGGATTGACATTCGTCACTTAATTAGGGGTTATATTTCCTACGTGTATCTTAACAATTTTGATGTGTTTATTAGTTTTGGAGTGCCACTCCTCTTGCCTAATTGGGAATACAAATCACTAACTGTTCAACTCAATATAAATGAAATGAAACCTGCTTTGCATATCCCATGTCTCGCTGTCATTGCCAATATTCAATGTGGATGAATTACACTCATCAAATTTACTGACTCCTCGAGCTGTAATGTGTCTGAGAGGGCATGGTGCCCTTCATTTATCCTGGGTTCTCCGGGGTACTCAACACCCAGACTTGAGCAGTGGCGAAGTGGTGCACTCCACTTTGAATTCACTTATCTGAGTTGTGATTACGGTTTGCTGAAGGGCCTTCCCTTCACCAAACTGGTGTAGTATTGTTTAAACAAATTGCCATTACCGACATGGCATGTGGAGGCCTTTAGATAGCAGTGAATTGAGAAAGGCTTGCAAAGAATGTAAGTCTTTATGAAAAAAATCTCACCTTCCTCCTTTGTGCAAATACTCCTTGAAATGAAATTTGCCAACGTTCCTATGCAGGACTCTCCCAAAAAGGAGTCTTGAGACTCAGGCATTCCTGGCTAAATATATGGAATTATCATTATTATAATATTCATGGAGGGAAATAGGCACAAACATCCTCAAATAGCATGGTATATTCCGCAGGGAATGTCTCACAGATGCCAAAACCAGGTCAACACATTTCCCAAGGGAGAATATTTAATCTCCAGAAAATCAGTTGTCCTTCATTATTTTTGGCCCTTGAATAATAAATACAATGCTTCACTAACTAAGCACATTTCTTTAATGGGTGCCACATTCACAATCAGGACTTATCGCTTGCCGATTGTTGTCAATTAGCCAGTGGTCCATTACCTATTGTGAGGTATTTAATCGCCGGTGTGATGTCTCCATATGGTTGCATGAGCGCACACTCCTGTTGGATTTGGAGTTGCCCTCTCACCTGGGTCGTATCTCACCCTCATATCCCTCACTGTGCACTGTTGGTACACACAACTAGCTTGCCTTATGTTCAATCTCGGGTGGTGGGGTGGGGGGGGAAGATACCTTATATTATTCAAATAAGTAGTCAATCGTTTGCTGATTTTGTAGGGACATAAGAGTTGTATTACACTGTGTAACATTTTTTTGTTTCTTGGTAGTAAGTGTTATTTCCTAATTGCTTATGCCTCAAAAGTACAGAAAATGGCTATTATTCCCCAAAAACTTTGCTTTTGTGACCAGGACAGTGGTATTTAGAAATTTACCTATTTTCTAGAACATTCCAGATCGATTTGGACTTGAAACTTTCGTGACTGCAGGGAGTCATATTCTATGGTTCTTTCGGTAAAGTCACGTAGATAGAAAAATAATAACAATAAAATTATAATGATAAAAATACAAATGAAAATATCGACATTTCGATCGCAACACAAGCGGTCGTCATCAGGAATGGGGGGTGGGGGTGGACTTTACTAAAAAAAACATAGAATATGAATTCCAGATAGCTTCAGTGCTGAGTAAACTTGTAGTAACTTCTAGAACATTCTAGAACTTTCCAGTAATATAAATAGTATAAATACAGGGGCCTTAAGCCCACCAGTTCAGTTTAGTTCCAGCTGCCTACGTGGACACATATCTGCATTTTTCTGAGATGGTATCAAGAGGCTGCAAGCATTCCGGCAGACGCATTTTGCTATGTCTGCGGCCAATTTATCAAGACAAGAGCTAAAAAGTGCTCTGTGGAAGCATCTGCGAAGCTGTTTGAGGCCTACAAAGCATATTTCGGCATGCCTGTCGGGGATCAAGACAAACCTCTGGGCACCTCATTTCACCTGCAAACAGGGGCGGAGCCAGGGGGGGTGACAGGGGTGACGTTCTGCGTGTAAGTGTACGACACTCGGTCTGGCGGACTCCGTGCAACTGCATTGTCAGAGTGTGTCGCCAACCGATGGCTTCTAGTTCAACAGCCTGACTCTCTAATCATTCTTGAAATTAACATTTGTTGAATGTCACCCCGGCCTGAAATCCTGGCTCCGCCCCTGCCTGCGAGCAATGCAAAAAAAAACTCTGGAAGGTAAGATGTACAATTGTTGCTCGGAATATTATATTATATATTTAAAACAATTATTGTAAACGTTTTTCATTTGTAAATGTTTTACAATTGTCAATTTAATTAAAAAATATATATATATCATGTTTGAAAAATGTTGCGAGATTCTCTTGCACGTTAGTCATGGGTGAAATAAATGTATTTTTGTAGGATGGTACAGAGGGGTAAAGAGAGCCATGAAGTTCGCTATCCCAAGAATTTGGCGGGAACCCACTGACCACTCAAGAAACTGCTATTTCTGCATGGTGGACCCTTCCAAACGTCGGACTGGCAAGAATGCACCTGCTATCACCTTTCTTCATCCATCGTCCATGTGCCACTTTCCCATGAACTCCCCGTACCCACTCTTCCGGAGAGAGAGCAGCTGTCTTTAGAATAGAGCAGCAAGTCAGAGAGCGAGGAAGACGTTGTAGATCCAGATGACAATTTCAGAGGTGGAGCTGAGGAAAGAAACCCATACTACCCCAACCAAAAAGACCTCAACGACTTGATCAGAGATCTTGCTCTCACCAAGTCCAATACCGAGCTTTTGATGTCTAGGCTCAAGCAGTGGAACTTGTTGGATGAATGTGCGCAAGTCGCAGATCAGAGGAAGCGTCACCAACCTTTTTGCAGCTTCTTCACCCGTCAAGATGGGCTCTGCTTCTGCCACAATGTGACCAGTCTGTTCGAGGCAATAGGAATCGCCTGTAACCAGAATGAGTGGCGTCTCTTCATTGACATCTTATCCAGGAGCCTCAAAGCCGTGCTTCTCCATAATGGTAACAAGTACCCGTCTCTTCCCCTGGCTCACTCGGTGCGCCTCAAAGAGGATTACAACAGCATCAAGACCCTGCTAGTCGCCGTGAAATATGATGAGTATAGCTGGGAGGTCATCGGAGACTTCAAAATGGTGCCATTCCTGATGGGTCTCCAAGGCGCTGTTACCAAGTTTCCCTGCTATCTTTGCCTTTGGGACAGCAGGGACACCAAGGTGCACTACCACAGGCGGGACTGGCCACAGTGGACCGAGTTCTCTGTGGGGAGGAACAACGTCAAGTGGGAACCACTGGTGGACCCCCGGAAGGTGCTAATGCCACTACTGCACATCAAATTGGGCCTTATGAAACCATTTGTCAAAGCTGTAGATAAGGAGTCAGCATCCTTCATGTACCTTCAAGACTTCTTCCCTAAGCTGTCTGAGGCTAAGGTCAAAGCCGGTGTCTTTGTCGGACCACAGATAAAGAAGATCATGGAGTGCAATGAATTCCCCAAGAAGCTCACTAGTAAGGAGAAAGCGGCTTGGAACAGCTTTGTCGCAGTGGTTCATGGCTTCCTGGGCAATCACAAGGTCGAAAACTATGTGGAGCTGAATTTCGATTTAAAGCTGTCGTGTGGAGCTGGTTGAGACTCTGGTGAAGAACTACGGCACAATGGGCTGTAGGATGTCCCTGAAAGTCCACCTCCTTGATGCTCATCTTGATAAAGTCAAGGAGAACATGAGAGCGTACTTGGAGGAGCAAGGCGAGCGCTTCCACCAGCATATACTGTACTTTGAACGCCGCTATCAAGGACAGTATAACGAGAACATGATGGGAGACTACATTTGGGGGAATATTCGTGAAAGTGATTTACAGTATAATCGTAAATCTCTAAAAACTACTAACTTCAAAATCTTTTCTAGTGATGTTTGTATTACGTTAATATAAATACGTGTTAATTGGTATTCATGTAGTTTTTTTCTGACTTTATGTGAACGAAAAACACAAATTCGCCCGTTTTCTCATTGAAAATAGGTAAATTGCAAAATATCACTGTCCTGGTCACAAAAGCAAAGTTTGTGGGGGAATAATATCCATTTTCTATACTCTTTAGGCATAAGCAATTACGAAATAATACTTACTACCCAGGAACAAAAATTGTGTTACATCGTGTTATTATTAAAATTGGGCAATTGTCCCATGATAAATGCTTGTCCGGACTAGATGCCCTCATCCAGAGCTAAATGGATCCTCCTCAGCCAGATTGCTGCAAGGCGATTGCGTGCACACGAAATGTAACAATAATGGCATGCGTGTGCGGTTGTTGTCATGGGCCCACAGGAGGTTTTATGGAGAAGGAGCAGCCATGCTTGGAGATGAAGCCCTTCTGCTGGCTGGAATGTTCTTGGCCCTCAACTCAATTGATTTCAGGTAAATTTTCCGCAACATTCTTACCACACTGGCCAAGCTCCCCACTCCTCTACCTTTTCATATATATAGAATGTACGTGAAACAGCCTTTGTACGAGGGCCCTCCGCACAATGTCGTGGCCAGATGTCAACTGCCACGTCTGTTATACAGGAGGTCGTGGGTGCGATTCCGACCCCAACGCCTGCTTTATCTCTCCCCGTGGTCGCGCGGATTTTTCTCCGTGTTCTCCAGTTTTTCCCCTACACATTTAAAAACGTGCATTTAGAGCATTTGGCTGCTATACATTGCCAGATGATGATAAGCCACTTCGTTGAGCTATCATTTGTTGTCAGGTAGCTTCTGAAAAAGAGCTATTTAGCTCAGTGGGCCTTACCTGGTAAAATAAAATGGAAATGTGCAGGTTGTGGGGTGATTTGATCACACTTCACCAGGCCGTTTAGTGTGGGCTGTCGAGCACAGATGAAGGGAGCATGGAAGCACAATACAACACTGAATATTCTTTAACTGTCTTCATGGTACCCACAACATAGCCCTGCAACCTGTAACATCTGTGATTCATCGCAGTCTCCCATCCATGCATTTTCCAGACTCAACCCCCTGCGTAGCTTCTGATATTTGATGAGATTGGAGTAATATGGTCACAGACTCCAGTCTTTTCAAATTCTTCCAGATTTCCCACGTATATCCATTCATTACATCCACCAGTTCATGTAACAACTGAACAGATGTACACTCAAACAAAGACCCCCCGTATAGCCTTAACATACTGTTGGGGCAAGTTATGTTAGCGAGCACCTATTAAGGCCGGAACGGTAGACGAGGGGGTGGGTGGCCAGTGCCACGCCCGACCACCTTTGTCTCCCCAGTGGCGATGTTTACACACTGCACCAGGTACTCATTTGAGGCTGTCGAACTCACAACACACTCGCACAAACATATGTTAAGACACCTGACACAACAGCAATACGACAGGAACAATGAATGATGCAGTGAAGAAATATCTTAATCCTGTCCTGGGCTTCCTCTTGGTCGACTCAGCCTCAAATGAGTCCCTGCTGGGATGTCTAAACATCGCCACTGGGGAGACAAATGCGGTCGGGCGGGGTGCTGTCCACCCACCCCCTCGTGTGCCGTGTCGGCCGACTCGCTAACATCACTTGCCCCAACAACCTGTAAAGACTATACGGGGCGTCTTTGTTGTACAAGAAAGACAAAGGCGGCCAGGTGTGGTGTTGGCTAGTCACCCGTCCCCTCGTGTGCCTTATGTAGGTGTTCGCTCACAGCCCTTGCCCCAAAAGTCCGTTGAGCCTCTTTGCCCGCATTTCCTTGTTGCCTGGCACTCGGAGTGCCTAATAGTCTTGCCTGGGCTATTAAGGTTATAGGACTGGTCTGCGTTTTGAGCGTGTCATGTCTCAAAACAAGCCAATTATATATACAAGAGACTCGTAAATGTTCAACTAGTGTGTCCGGCCCGAATTAGATTGAATATCAGGCATAGTAACGCGTTATGTTGGCTGCCATTGAAACACATTATTACGTTTTAGTAAACGTGTGAATTGTTTGATTAGAAGCTTTTTGCGTAAAGTGTTAATAGTCTTGGTTATTTCGTGCACGCTTTCTTTCTCTTGTGTGAAAAATATTATTTGCTCGATTTAACCCTAATCCAGGTACCCTTTTTAAAGATACATTTTTGTTTCCGTGTGCTGGTTCTCAACAATGGAAATTAATTAATGAACGAATGTCTTTCATTTTTCAACCATTAAGTTTCATCCTGTACAGAAGGTAGCTCATTTAATCCGAGTGTACTTCCACTGAGACTGCACGCTCTACACTCGGATAATCTGGGGTAATTTTGCAGTCAAATTGGCCATGCCAAGCCTGTTTTCAGCACCCTTCTTTGATGCATTCTGCTCACCCTTCTTATACCCGTTTGTGGCCAGGTCTAACCAATCCCACATTCCCACGTGGAACTGTCTGATTGGTTCTTACCAAACTGTGGCTACGATCCACTTCACCTCGTCTGACCCCAACCGTTATTCACACAGAGGTAACGCTGCACTGCCCCTTTGATACCTAGTGGCAATGCAGGTTACTGAACCGTGAGTAGTTAGCACCTCTACACAGGCATTGAATTGCGTGTGTGTCTGCGCGTCTTCGTTGGTTGTTTAGTGTGTTCCCATGACTATGTTGATATCAACACATATTTCAGAAGCATTATATTGATAATCCATTTTGCTCGGCATTGACGTCAAGGTAAACTAAGCTAAACCTTTTTTTTTCGAGGACTACGCCTAAGACTCACCGTTTTTCACAATGTTGAGTATCTCAAGGCCATGCAATGGATTCTCACCTTTGTTGTTGTTTACCTGTTGTAAATCATTACTCTCAGTCCTGTTTACTGCAGGGCACCGGCAGCTTCCGATGGTTCAGGTCTTATGCAAGGATCAGCTCCAAAAGTTAATTTTTTACTCGCAGACTTTCTATGAGAAAACAGTGGGAAACTAATAGCAACAGTCCAATGTGACTATTATTTCGTTCACCGTGGGGGGTATTCACTAAGTGGTGTACATTAGACTTCTATTTCTGCTAAGCAAACTCACTTCGTCACTCCTCCCCATGCTGCCTCTTCTCCAAAAGTAGACTCACCCTTGTGTGACGGTTCAACAGTTCTTTCCCTCAATGACTTGGGTTTCTCTCTGTCTTGGATTGCTACTGGGTTTCTTGGGGTTTTCTCAAGACCTCACCGATTGTAAGGAACCTTTTGGGGTTGGCATGTACGCAATGCATCAGCCCATTTCGATCATCTTCATAGCTGAAGCAATAATTATTTCTTCGGCTATAATTGTATCCAATTTGAGACACAATCGTCGCATATCTCTGATACATGCGATGATCATCAGCCATGTTTAATCCACGGCTGGATGAAGGCTGTCAGAAGCCAGTGTCATCTCTCATGATCCTGAGGTGTAACAATTTACCTAGCCAACTGCACATGGGTTGATTTCATTGCTCCAGCTCCTCGGTGGATGTTTTCTCGGAGAGGTTCCAATCCTCTGCTGCAACTCCATCGTGAATGTATCAGAATCTGAATATTTATGCTGCAGGAGGAATCCGATGAGCTATAAAGCTCTTTATCACAGATGTCCAGTCGGGGCACTGGGTCAAAACATTACAACAAACATATGATTGCAAAGTACAGGAAAGGTAAACAAATAACAGGAACACAAACATATACAAATAAAACTAAACCATCGCTATCCTACCAGACAAAGCCCACTGAGGAATTAACTTATTTTCAAGCCCACTTTTCTTAATGGCTTGATTTATGTCACGCAATGCATACAAAATGATAACAATGGATGTGTGTGCATGTGTTATTAGAAGTCAACAAACGGTGTAACATGAGGCTTTAGTTTCACAGCAGAGTTAACTCATCAAGATAAGGGGGGAAAATGTAGCCAGCAACCAGGACTAAAAAATCACACGTAATAATTCGGGGACTCAAAAGTAATTCGTATCGTATTACTGCTGGATGATCTACCGTATTCTGCATAGCGAATCCAAAACCAAACGTTCGTGCTCTTGATTCTCATAGATTTTTTTTATCAGATCGCCACGTGAGTATAAAATGCCAAGATGTGTCGTACGCCCTCCTCCACCCAATGCGGCAAAAATAACGAATCTTGTCACGCAAACAAACGCGCTGATTTCTCACGCGCGTCTTGTTCCTGTGTGTATTTGGCATGCGAATAGCGGGCAAAGCTGCCTGCGAAATGTTATCAGAATGCGTGACCCCACTTTCAGCTACAAAAGCCTGACCGTGTTGGCATAGTTCCGTCCGAGGCTCGGTGTGAAATGCTCATGGATATTTTTTCTCGTTTCTTACAGCTTTTGCCTGAAGGGAGAGGACCTAGCGAATGAGAACAACGCAGTCATTGACTACACCCCGTACTTGAAATACACGCAGAGGTACGGCACCGAGAATTACATTGCAGGCGTCTGTTAATCTAGATTGGACTGAGCCACGGGGCAACGGGGAATTGCGTGAGGTTGCCGCTGGATCCAACGCGAGAGCTTAGGTGAGTGCCGTCGCTCAAATCCATTGGGGTAAATGCATGGAGGCCTTCCTTACGGCCCAGTTCGACTCCAGTATATCTCCCGTGCAACATTCTTCATGCTCATGAAGAGTATTGCAAGTTGTGCGAGATAGATATTTCGTGACGCCATCGTGGTTTCAAGTGCAGGTGAAACAATGCAGCTATTCATCAGCTAAATATTTCCTTTTTTTTCTTGAGCTTAGCCCGAGACAACTCTGGATTTAAATTAATCTCTTTTTCTGAACACGCTTCAACCTCAGATTTCTGGTCAATGGGGATAAAACTTAACGGTCTCACTGTCGTCATGCCCCTTACTCCAGTAAAGAGGGGGGGAGGGGGTCATATTGGGTAGGATATTTATTCCCCTCAGAATTGTTGCACGTTCTGCTTTCACAGGAAGTCGTGTATAATTTTTTTTCTTGATAAGAAAATTGCCTCCGATTGCATGAGAATAAATTGCATATATTATGCAGACACCCTTGGTAATAGTGCATTAGTTTTTGTTTGTTTTATTTATTTAAATATTAAACCTGGATAATCCCTTGAAATGGAACATCTGATTTGCAAGGGTGCCCAGGGTGTTTTCTGTAATTAGTGTTTATGTAAAAATTGTTCAAGCATCAGTGCCATATGTCACGTGTTAACCTGCACTGAGACCTGCACTGAGACACATCCGCCCCCTCTCCAGCAGCCATGTAACAATGCATCCATTCAAAAAATCACAGTTGATTCTCACGTTCACAATACACGTGTAGTGAATCACTCAGAGGCACTAAAAGTAGAAGGATTAACGAGACTACGGTCAGGACAGCTAACAGGCTGCCTGAACCAACAACGCCGTAGGAGGTTGAAGACGGTGACGAGGGCTCCAGCAGCACGACGCTTCCACTCCAACAACAGCCCCGATTTCTCGCTCGGGGTTCCCCTTTTATTCACCCAGCGTGGCCTCGCTCCGCCTTCGGCCACGCCCCCCCTTCTGGAACCCACTAGAAGGTTCCCCTGCTTTACCACACGTCCCCCTCTACCCCCCTTGTCTCACGTCCCTGTTTCCGGCTCATCACATCCTGCTGACGGACAGCGCTACTACACCTGCCCGATCCCCTTCCGTGCCAGCAGCGCTATGCGCCGCAGTGACACATTCACGCGTTGTGAGAATCAATTTTGCAAACGACACGCAAGCGACATGCTTATCGAGCGAACACAGTGATTAGCACCCTAACAAAATGAGAGATGAAAAATAACGTGCCCATTGAATTATAAATCGTGGCCCTGGATCTTAACAATGCACAGAATCCATTTGTGTTGAAATGTTAACTCTACTCGAGTGAAACGCTCCAAGGACAACCACTTACATTGGCTGGGATGCATTGTGGCTGCAGTGCATAAATAACTACAGTATTGTTATCAATGGAGAAATGGCCGTGCAATGGGAGACCGGGCTCTCGTATTAACAAGAGAATTCGACGCTAATGGTTTAGGTTGAACATGTTTTCGCAGGTTCCTCAATTTAAGCGACCTGCAGTCAAATTTGCAAAAAAATCATCCTAATAAAGCATATGTGGCGTTATTATGAAGGTATTACTATTAGTTCTATAAAACGTGGCGTAGTTGTACAATAAGCGAATGGCTTGACAGATGCACAACACTTAATGTACCATCACTCTCCCAATGGCGCCGATGGCAAATCAAGTTTGTCTGAGTGCATCCAATTCCATGGTATATATATTTTTTTAATCTATACATAATTCCTGCCCTCATAAAAAAAATCTGGACGCATCATAATAACGATTGTTATGATCACCCACATCTGAAGAGCGTTATAAATTAAACATCCAACATCGTGATACACTGCGTGCACGTGTCTGTGTCTGTCACATTATCTGCCGGCCCTTTAAGTGCGTAGTTTTGCCCCCAGTCTATGGCAGGGCACGTGAGCATCGTGAGCAGCGTTGTGAGCAGCGTTGTGTGCGTGCACATATTTGTTTGGTTATTGCCGTCTTGATGGTGGCTTGCAGAATCTCATGCGGCAGCTCGAGATGCGTCTACATGTGCCCGCATCTCAGCCCCCTCCCCCCCATCTCTCGGCTGTTAATCTCACTGCCTGTCCAAAGGCCTCTCCAAAATTTGTGTTATGATAGAAGTGTGAAATTAGTCTTTTGCTTCACATGTGTGTGTGTGTGTGTTGAGTGCACTGTAACGGAGCTCTAATGAACAATACGTTCAGTGAGATTTGTTGACGGCCGTTGCGTAATCACAAAAAAACACCGAATAACAGGTCGCCGTTGCAATGTATTGAATAAATATGTAAAAGTATACAGTTCTACCGCATGTCCACGTGTACATTTGTGCACAAGTACCCGTGCTTGCGTGTGGCATGGTGGTTATTGTACTCTGCTACATGATCCCCGTGGCGTGAGTACAATTCCTGGTCGTGCACAACACTGTAAAACAAAGGTTCTGCACTTTGCCTGGATCTCCCTTAGATTAGTTTAACACATAGGCTGTGTTTTATTATATCATCCATAATAGAGGGGTTTTTTTTTTTTGGGGGGGGGGGGGGGGGTAGATCCTGTAAATATATAAATGCGTCGTTAAAACCCACCACCACCCGACACAGCCAACTAGTAATGGTTGTCACGTAAACAGAACGTGGTCAATTCGTCACTAGTACAGCACGCCGGTGTGTTGGAGAACCAAGCCACAAATCTGGCTGTCGCCTGATGATGGCTCGTTGTAATTACTGGCGAAGCGTCGTGCTCAGATTGTAAATGTTGTGGCTTGGCTCTCCAACACACCGGTGTGGCTGTACTAGTGACGAATTGGCCACGTTCTGTTTACGTGACAACCCTTACTAGTTGGCTGTGTCGGGTAGTGGCGGGTTTTAACAACATATTTACGCGATCTAACCCAAAAAAAACCTCTTATGGACTTCCTTAGATTGATGCAGCCAAAAGCGAGCACCTGGTGCCGATGTATCAACATTAGCGTCGGGAAAACAGCCTGCCGAAGGTGTTGGTCTCACCGCCCTATTATTTGCCATGGCAGATTTGATAGGTGCTTTCAAACAGGACTGGCTCTAACAGCACATATCACTGCTCTGCATGGACATTTGCGAGTATATGGGGGAGCTTTGTGTGTGTATATATACGTGTGTTTGAATGTGTATACATTTTGAGAGGAGTGGTAGCGTCGTGGTTAACGCGCTGAACTACGAACTCGGCAACCTGAGTTCGATTCCCGCTCACGGCCAAGGTCGGTGACAGTTATCTGAACCAGTCCTGGACCTGATGCGACATGTAAACATCGCCACTGTGGGAGACAAAGGCGAACGGGTGCGGTGCTGGCTACCCACCCCCTCGTGTTCCTTTCCTGGCCTTGAAAGGTTTGCTCGCCGACAGCACTTGCCCCAACAGTCTCTTGAGGCTATGTGAGGTGTATGTGTGTGTGGGGTCTTTGTCTCGGTGTGTGTGTGTGCCGTGTAGCTATGGAACGATCAGCAGCGAAGGCGACGACATGCGCACGCTGGGTAGCAGCAGTGAGGACGCCACCCCGGACGCCCCTCCCGCCGAGATCCTGGCAAACGAGAACAGCTGGTACAGCAGGTACAAGCGTCTGGAGCAGCAGTACCGCCTGTCCTGCGAGCAGAAGGTACGTTGCGTAGAGAGGTGACTCCGCTCGGGTACAGAGTGTCGGTTAAATATTTACTAGCTTGCTCGCTCATTCCGTCCGCGTTCGAAAATATCATGAACACGACGTGAAGTTTGGAACTTGCGTGTCGATGCCACTGGATGGTAGGATTAGGAATTCGGGTGCTGCCGTGGTGGTGGTGGTGGTGAAATGGTTAACACTGGACTTGCAATCCAGAGGTCACCGATTTATTCTCCTTGCACGGCGGTTTAAACAACCAGCAGATTTCTTAAATCTCCCACCATTGCCCACCATTAGTCAATCAGCAAGATGCATCTGGTGGGGGTAAAGTGTGGGACTCTCTAGAGCCAGTAAGACTCTCTAGAGACATTGGGACTCTCTAGAGACAGTAAGACTCTCTAGAGACATTGGGACTCTCTAGAGACAGTAAGACTCTCTAGAGACAGCGAGACTCTCTAGAGACAGCGAGACTCTCTAGAGACAGTGAGACTCTCTGGAGACAGTGAGACTCTCTAGAGCCAGTAAGACTCTCTAGAGACAGCGAGACTCGCTAGAGACAGCGAGACTCTCTAGAGACAGCGAGACTCTCTAGAGACAGTGAGACTCTCTGGAGACAGTGAGACTCTCTAGAGACAGTAAGACTCTCTAGAGACAGCGAGACTCGCTAGAGACAGCGAGACTCTCTAGAGACAGTGAGACTCTCTAGAGACAGTGAGATTCTCTGGAGACAGTGAGACTCGCTAGAGACAGTGAGACTCTCTGGAGACAGTGAGACTCTCTAGAGACAGCGAGACTCTCTAGAGACAGCGAGACTCGCTAGAGACAGCGAGACTCTCTAGAGACAGTGAGACTCTCTAGAGACAGCGAGACTCTCTAGAGACAGTGAGACTCTCTAGAGACAGTGAGACTCTCTAGAGACAGTGAGACTCTCTAGAGACAGTGAGACTCTCTAGAGACAGTGGGACTCTCTAGAGACAGCGAGACTCTCTAGAGACAGTGAGACTCTCTAGAGACAGTGAGACTCTCTCGAGACAGTGAGACTCTCTAGAGACAGCGAGGCTCTCTAGAGACAGCGAGACTCTCTCGAGACAGCGAGACTCTCTAGAGACAGTGGGACTCTCTAGAGACAGTGAGACTCTCTAGAGACAGTGGGACTCTCTAGAGACACCGGTGGTACTTCCTCCATCAGTGGAAAAAAGCAAGCATTTGCAGGGCTACACCTTTACATTATTTTTTTTGGTAAGATTGGCTTCGTACTTGCTTTCCATGAGTATTTTCTCGTCAATATTTACGACCTGAGTCTGCTAAACTTGGGGAGGGGGGAGTGAGACAATCGCCTACTCTGTGCCCCTGCTATGTTGCTGCCTACGAGGCCACATTCGAGACCTGGAGTCGCCTTTGGCTGTCGGTTCGCTCTCGCCGCAGGTGACACGCATAAACACTTCCTTCATTGGCTAAAAACACCTCTGGATGCTTGCGCCTCCGTGTGTCGCGGGGTCGTCACGTCGTGAGCTGCAGCCTGAGGACGCCTCGGTGGCTGAGATGTTAACTACCTCGCCTGGTATACAGGTCGTCGGTTCGAATCCCGACCCTGACGCCTTTATGTTTGGAGTGTGCACGTCTCTCTCCCCGTGGTCGCGTGTACTTTTCTCCAGGTGCTCCGGTTTTCCCCGCCACATGTAGAATCGACATGCATTCAGAGTATTTCGCTGCAATACATTTCCACGTGAATAACAACTCCGTCGAGCTGTCATTATGTGGCCATGTCGCTTCTGAGAAAGAGCTACATAGCTCAGTGGGCCTCACCTGGTCAAAATAAAAATAAAAAATTGTAGAATGACTCCGGAAACTACTGATCGTCATTCCGCTTCACCTTTCTGTTTTCCACGTTCCGTCTCCCCCCCCCCCTCCCGCCACCCACCACGGGGCAGTGCTACCTGGAGGAACTGGTGCGCGTGCGCGAGGCGCAGCTCGCCGAGGCAACGGAGCAGCACACGGCCGGCGTGCAGAGGCAGCACGAGATGACCCTGGGCTGGCGAGTCAAGCGGCAGGGCATGGAGGCGACCATTCTGGCGCTGCAGGCCGAGCTGTGAGCGTGGGGGGGGGGGGGTGGGGGGGGAGACGTGCACCCGTCTGGCCCTGAGCTTCTTCCTGTTCCCTTCTGTCAGGTGTATGTGTGTGTTGAATGTCTTTGGACTTGCCAAGAACTGGTACAAGCGGTGTCAAGATCGGCCTCTCTGGAGGAGGCTCGTGAAGGATGCTACTGGGCAGTTAGAGGCGGTCGCTCTCAAAGCAACGGCAGAGGAGCGATGCTCACAACGAGCGGAACGCCCAGGCGTCTACAACACAGCAAGCTGGCATAGTAGGGGGGACAGGTGGCGCATCGGCCAGTCATCTTAGTCAATCCATGGCACCTGGGTCTGTCCCATGCCAGCGGGCATTCGACACTTCACTTGGCATACTCTTTGTTTTTTTTCGGTAAAGTCATGTAGGTAAAATAAGGATAAAAAAAAACAATTAAATCACGACGTTTCAGAGGCAACACAAGCTTCCTTCTTCAGGTGGAACAGTCACAGCAAGATCGCTGCATCAAGTACATCACTTGGCCTTAAAGTGCACGTAGCCTGGCACAAGCGCCGTGGTAACGTCAGTGCCACTTAGTGACGAATGGCGATTGTTGTTGAACTTTTTTCGCACCGTACGTAGCCAACCGTGCTAATCGGAGGTGCGGGGGAAGGACAACAAACTGAAGGTGAGGATTTATAGGGAGGTTGCCGTTATATCTTAGCGACTAAAAGCGCCTGCTATCTCATCTAAATAGTTCCAATGCCTGACTGTAATCTCGCCCAAGGGTCCCTCCGGTGGCAGCAATCCCTATATGACACAAGGAGGAAGCAGAGCTAAATCTGAAAAGTGTGTTTGGTCTGCCAGTAGGAGGCAATGTTGATAAACAAACGAATTCACAATTAACCCATAATTGTCACATGACAGCTGAGGATAACGTATAATAAACTTAATCCACTCCTATTTGACTACGATCATGGCAATCGCTTCCTGTAGATCTCCTTTAAGTCCTCCTTCATGCCGTTGATCCACCTCTTGTACAGACCGCCTGCGTCCTCCGCATGGCGGTGCGAGACCATCGATGTTAATCTGTTGGCCTCCATTGCACGTTAAAAAATTGCGGGGCCTCGGTATCTTTTGCACCAAAGTCTCTCACGTGCCCTTGTGTTTTTCCCATGGTCTCATTTTCCAGAGGTTGTCGTCTCGGTACTCCCACTCTCATTCTCATCCAATTCATTTCTTCTGACGGTATCTTTCGTCGTTCATCCTCTCTCCTTCAGGGTCCAGAAATTCTCAGACCTGTTGCGTGAAACTGGGATCACGAATGCCTCACGCAGGTCCAAGTTTGGCCTTCAAATTGTCTTTGCTGATAATTCCCATTGCAACGCTTTAGTGAAGTCCGCGTTGTCGAATGGTGCAGTTCCTCTTGAGCGGTGGGACTGTCAAAGCCAAAGCGTCGCCCTGCCAAAGCAGGCACACAGGATGGTGTTCCTCCTCATTGGTGGGCCCCTAAGCCAGTGGTGAAATTCCACGGTATCAGGGCGGCGGCTGGTTTCTCCACGGGAGCAATTACTGCGCACTCGCCACAATGTGGTACGAATTGTATCCACTTCACATTGGCGATGGGCTGAGTCACACCACCGGCCGAGATATGCACGCGCGAGAGCCTTGCCAAGAGGCGTGCCGGACGCTCGCCGGACGCTGGCCAACGGCCCGTGCTGTCGGGTCTACGCTCCGCGTTGTAATTTAGTCGCAGCAGAACTTCGTGGAACGCCGTCTCTTGCTCGCAGTGCTCTGCAGTCGAATCACTTGTGGATGTTAGAACGGCAAGTACAGTCACCGGGCACGCTGCGCTTTGATTTCTGCATCATCGCAGGCCAATCTGGTGGCGCTGAACAGCTGAGTGGCGGAGACAAAAGACCCTTTCATTTATCCTGGCCATGGGTTCTGAGCGTAAAACCTGCACGGAGATTTTTTTTTTGTTTCAGCAGGAAGGGCCTAATGAGCTGTTCGGCTCTATTTCAGAGTCGTCCTGCGGCAGTGCAAATGTTATACAATAGAGTTGTTACATTCATTGTTATACAGGACAGATGTTAGTTTCAATCTACATCTTAACTACCTCGCCTAGTATACAGGATTTCGCGGGATCGATCACAACCCTGCTGTGTATTTGGAGAAACATGCGTTCAGTGTATTTAGCTGTTATACATTTCCACACGACAAGCCACTTCGTTGAGCCATCAATTGTGGCCAGGTCCCCTCTGAAAAAGAGCTATACAGCTCAGTTGGCCTTACCTGGTATAATACAATAAAAATGTTGTTCACAATCATGGTTACATGAGTCGCAATACAATGCCGGGTCTTTGAGCTGTGAAAGGGGCTGTCGGACCGAGTGCAGCCCCTCTCTCGGGCTGATCCAGCAGAGGGCACTGTGGAAGTGTCAGACTGATTGTTGGTGCACAGTGGAGCTGGGATAAAGAACATTTAATTTTAAATGAAGGGCCATGTATCCCGCAAACGTCGCCTCTTATATGTGTCTTCTTTTAAGGCAGCGTTATTCACCAACGAGCGTTTTAATTCGTTTGGCTTATGCATCACTACCAACACAGCATCGTGATTGTCTTTTTTTAATGGCCAAAGACTGGCAGCTGACTTGGCAATGAACTCACTGATTACATACATCATGTGTGTACTGCATACATACAGTTAGTTGTTTTATATGACGCAGCGTAACATCGCACTGATGTTGGGCTATGGCAGGTAGCGATTCATCCCCAACGATATGTGTTTGTATTGTTTCACTTGTTCAGTTTGTCCAAGTTTTTTTTATCGTTTTCATGAAGAGTAAACAGTAAATTATTGCGTGAAATGTTCGTTGTATGAATCACTGCATCATTACATAACGCAGTGAGCACCAGGACATAGCTCAGTTGGCACCACGGTGGCGAGATGTTAAGTACCTCGCCTGATATGCAGGAGGTCCTGGGTTCGATCCCGACCCGACACCTGTATATTTGGAGTTTGCATGTTCTCCCCGTGGTGGCATGGATTTTTCTCCAGGTCCTCTGGTTTTCCCCTCCACATTTAGAAACATGCGTTTAGTGTCTTTCTGCTAAACATTTCCACATGACAAGCCGCTTCGTTGTAGCCAGGTCGCTTCGGAAAAAAAGATCTGTAGAGCTCAGTAGGCCTTACCTGGTAAAATAAAAAAAAAAATTATAGTTTAGTTTGATGACGCAGCAATGAGGGTACCCAGTTATACGAGCACGAGTTGACATCCTGACCACGGTAGATTCCACTTATTCATCTGTTTGGCATCAATGAAATGAGCAGCACTTGTTGAGGTTGCACCATTTGCTGCAGTCAGCCGTGGTTGTCCTATGATGTTTCGATAACAAAAAATCCTTGCCATAGGATCGTGGCATTTCCACCACTGGCTCAGGACTGCCAACCGGAGTGAGCTCCACGGAACGTTTCATTTTGAGAACACTTCAAACTTTTGTGACTGTAATATATAAGACAATAACTGAACTGTCAAATAATTTAAGCACTAGTCTGCTGACTCTTAAACCATTTTACCAATTTTAAAAGCTAATCATACGGCTTAATTTATATATATAAACCGATGCATTTTATTTCCTTTGAAAATAAGCAAGAGGCAAAAAAATGGGGGGGGGGGGGTGGGGGGGGTAGTGTTTGCAAGTGCGCATGACGTAAGGAGTCTCAGAGCTGCTGTGGCCCTGGGCAAGTCTGTTTAAGTTGGCTTCGTTGCCTTGAGTGAGCCGCCGGCCGCACGTTTTGCGTTTGACCGCAGCTCGGGTTTCCAGAGCGGACACGTCAAGTCCGCGCAGGATCTCGCCGAGCAGCGGCGGGGCGTGCTGCGCGATGCGACGTTGAGTGTGGACCTGGGCCGGGAGGCGGAGGATGTGCTCCTCGCAGCCAGCAAGGGTGAGCAATGTGCGTACGTACCGTATGCGCGTATGAACTTATTTCGTGACGTACGTAGCCAACCGTGACAATCGGAGGCACTGGGGTGGGGGACACATGGCATATGCGTGTGTCAGCAAGAAGGCCCGAGCGACGCCCACCAGAGACATCGTCGTCATCATCGCGGTTGTCATTGTTATCACATTGCTTCAACCACTTTGAAAGTTATTAATATTTTTTGGCATCATTGTCATCAGTAATATCGTTACTACTATCAGCATTGATATCGTCATTTCAGTGGTATTTTGTCATTATCAGCATTGTAGCAGCTGTCATCACCACCATCAACACCAACGTCATTATTATTATTGAAATCATTAACAGGATACTAAATCCAACATACAACGGGATCACTACTATTGTCATCATAAATATCATCATTGCCATAATCATCACCATTGTTATTCGATCATCCATTTGTCGATAATCGTTTACAGAATCAATTGTTGAATCCAGAATTCATAGAAGCACACTACGAATTTATGTCTTTGATCACGTGACTAGCCATTATAAAATATATATTTATTTAAAACCTGCAGCCCTTTGTCAGTTCAAACCTCACGATGCTGTGTCATCCATGGGGCCTGTTTGACCATACTTCGTCACGTTGGTAAAGGTTGGTAAACCAATAATTTATTTTCGAAATAGTTTTTTGCATGCAATTATTGATAACATTAAAGACACGAAATTAAGGATTCTAATTATCATCAGCTATTTTTTGTAAAATACTTGATGAAGGGCTGCTCCTAAATATGTAGTGTTAAAGATCACTTGAGCTTTTCAATAATTAAAAAAAACTAATTTATAAGGATGCCAACATTACAGAAACAGACTTGACATGTATTTCTACTTAACATTCTTCAATAAGGGGTGATAACCCTAAGGACTATTTGCAATTTCACTTGACACTGCAAATTTCACATTTATTCAAATGCCCCTTGGTTATAAAGAATTATTAAACGTTACAATGGGTTGAAAATGATAATACACTGACATTGTGTGGTGATGCTCCACTTCTTTGAGACAAACTTGCCCTGAATGCTTTGTTCGTTTTAAAATGCATCCATAATGGATGGCTCTTTCATTCGTACGCAACATGGTACAGTGTAGTAAGGGAACTGTATTCCAATAAGTTACATCAGCGGTCTTCAATAATTTCCAGGTTCAGAATTGGATTTTGGTTATAAGGCTCTTAACCACGATGGGGTTTCAACAGCAGGGGACGCTCATTACCACAATTTATTTCAGACGTAGAGCGTAAGGCATGCGTGTAATGTCTGTGGCCATTGGGTTTGCCGATAAAAGTCCACATTCCTATGGCAGAGACTAATGCAGAAGAGATTAGCTAGACATGGTGCTGACCAGATCTTCTCTTCTGAGCCTCACAAATATTGTTTGTGATTTTTATTTTTGAGGGCAAATTGGCACAAAACAGAGGAAAGTGGAAACAAATGACGAAATGTCCAATGCACACCTACGGGCTGGTCTGCCCATGGATCGTGATGATGACGATTTTGAGGAGGCTGGATGACTCAGGGCTTGGGAGTCAGAACTCTGAGCTCACACCACTGATATCCTGGGTCTCTATCCAGGTTTTAGCCACCAGTAATGAAACCAAGTTCTCCACCTGGGTCTCAGCAGTAATTAAACCAGTTGTGTCTTATGGATGACGCTTGTATAGCAATCATATATGTAAATTGTCTAACTTCAAAATGCGGTTGTTGGCTTTAAGAGATTGTGAATGTGTTCCTCTTGGCCCTCCTGAGAATGAATATAGTGGCACGACTTCCGCCAAGAGAGAGCAATCTGTGTTTGGGTGCTCCAAAGTCACACATTGGAGAGATTCTTTCATCCTCTATCTATAGAGTAGAGAGTAGGCGGCCCGCATCTTCACAGCGGAGCATAGTTCGCATGGGAGCAAGGCCCCTGGTGGTTGAGAGGAAGGGTTACTGATACCATAATTAGAATAAAATTGGCAATGAGACAAAAACATTTGTTTTTATCCATTTGTAATGGACATCAAAAATAAGTAGACGTATTACACGTGACATTGGTAACATTCCAGAATGAAGAAGAATATCAAATTAGCCCACTCATTCGTTGCGTTGTGGTCCGGGTGTTGTTTTCATACCTCAAATGCCGTGTTTGAAAGTCTCCAGATTCCCTGTTCCTGTTCAAGGAAATGGAGTCATGATGCGTGACTCAAATATCCTTTCAGATCCAATACTTCATAGGAGGATGCTTTTATCTCAGTGGTACACACAGTGGCTTGCGTTTATCTTCGGTATCTCTTTATGGGTGCTACATCCGTGCAGGATGCTGATTTTGACATTGCAAAGCCTTTTGTAATATCAAATGCATCACGTAAAACATTATATCTACGAATGTTACGTAATTTTCCTCCCCCAACTGTATTCCAATTGTGTTCTCGGCATCATATCATGAGATAAAGAATTGTCCATTCAGAACTCTTGCAGAGCGGTGCATAGCAGTGCATAGCATCACCCGAGCGTTAGAGAACACCCCGCGGACGATGAAACCACAGAACTGCTTCTGAGACCACTTCAAGCGAAACGTCTTCATCCACACGCTTGAGGCACAGTGTCACACACGCCCTGCTGCAGATTGTATTCACTGATGGTAAATCACTCGGTGAAACACTTTGATATGTATCTAATTAAATGTTTGAAATAGTGTGTAGATGCCCATCTTATCAGCCAGTTCTTAATGAATAAAAATCAGACTGCACAAAATTTATGCTTAAATCACTCTTTCCTTCAACATTCCCAGCAGGCATGCGAGATTGTGAGAAAGGAATGAGCATATCTAACAAACTATACAAGTGTAGTGAGTCCGACTGAGTCGCAGACGTTATCTTGGGAGCAACACTATTTATTCACATTAACACGCAACACAACACGATCTACACTCGGGTCTCGAATGCCCATCTAGCCACGCTACGGCAGAACTAGACACGGTTCGCTATCCCGGTCCGGACCACAAACGGAGTCCCGGACCGCGTGGCTAGAGGCTTCTTCTCCCCGACGTGGATCTTCGTAACACCAGCACACGAAGAACCCTGAGCTCCTCACGGGGCCCTCGTTATATGCTCCTGGGCTGGGGCTGGCTCCGCCCGTCGCCTCGCCCACCTTCCAGGTCTCTCGAGCTCCTTCTTGAAGGTTCCCGAGAGCTCATTTGGACCACGTGACTGCCCCACGGCCCCCGTCCATGACGCTGGTCCTCCAGACGGGTTGGGCTCGACCACCTTGGGAGGGCCGGGGGGGGCAAGAAATCGACCCAATGAAGCCGGCTCCTCACGAAGAGCAGTAGGCCGGGTCGTCAGGTCCTCAGCATTCCGAGCACGTGAGGCCGACACGAGCGGCCGCATACGAGGCATCAGTTGCGCGGCACCTGGGGGCGGAACAGGAACATTCTCCTGAGGACCTACGTCAGCAGATGCACGCCCCAGCTCGTCGGGCACACCCAACACTTGGCCCCTTCGATATGGAGATGAAACAAATTCACACGGCGTGATGAACGGTTTCAGGCGAGACGGGTGTAAAAACCAGTTCCGCTTACCAAACCGAACCTGGACACACTGCGACCGCACGACCCAAATCACATCAACCGGCCCTCTCCAAGGTTGCAGCAATTTAGGTGATGTGCCCACTGGCACCTGCGGACAATGCAACCAGGCCATGTCCCCCGGCGACCAATCGCCGCCCGCTGCCCAGCTGCCTGGCCCGAGAGTTAACACTGGCGGCTTCCCACGCCTCAGAAAGTTTCCCCATCGTGAACCGAATCGTGTCAGAAATTTTGGACACATTCGGGGCGGGCGCGGCCTGCAACTGGACATCGATGGGAGGATCATACTCTCTCCCATACATCAAAAAGAAGGGCGAGTAGCCGGTGGACATGTGAGGGGTCATCCTCTAAGCGGCAAGAACCGCAGGGATATGCAAATCCCAATCGACCTGTGACTCGCTGACCAAGTGACTCAACATGGAGGTCAGAGTCCGGTGTAGGCGTTCGACCATGCCATCGTTTGCGGGTGGTACGGTGACGTGCATACCTTTTTTGTTCCCAGCAGGTTGCAAACCTCATGCAGTAGCTTGGAGGAAAATGTTTTGCCCTGATCCGTCAAGAGGCGCTCAGGAGCCCCCTTATCCAGAACATAGCCATTAAGGAACGCCTCAGTGATAGCCACAGCCGATTGATTTGGGAGCAGCTAAGCCATAGGCCGGCGTGAGAAATACTCAACGTCCACGAGTAAGTGTTTGTTTGCCACGCACCGAAATGGGAAATGGCCCGAGAATATCGAGGACAACAGTTTCATTTACCCGTGACACCTGGATGGATTGCAGCGGAGGACAATAAGATCTCGCTGGCGGCTTCCGCCGGACACATTGCTCACAGCCTTTCAGCAGATCCTCAACATCAGAGGCCATGGCCGGGGAGGTCAAGCCGCACGGTCGACAACGACCCGAACCAGAAAAACACGCGCACTCTCCGGGCGCTGGAAATTGCGATAGGGCATCGGCGTTCATGTGGCGAGAACCCTTACGATACGTGACATTGAATGAAAAATTCTGCAGGATTTCAAGCCAGCGTGACAATTGACTAGAGGGCTGGTCCACACGCAACGTGTATGGAGAGCCGCGTGATCGGAGCGCACTTCGAAGTGTCGCTCGTACAAATATAGCCGATATTGCTGCACAAAAACCACAATGGCCAACTGTTCCCGGCGTGTAACGCAGTACCGCTGCTCCACCGGGGACAACACCCTGCTGCCATATGTAACCACGTGCTCTACGCCATTTACGACTTGGGATAACACAGCACCAATGCCGGTATTACTGGCGTCCGTGTCCAAAATGAATGGCCACGAAAAGTCAGGATAACGCAGGGGAGGGGCGTTAACAAACCCATCGCGAATAGAGCGGAACACAGCCTCCTCCACCTCCCCCCAATGAAATTTTTGGCCCTTAGCCGTCAGGGCGTGGAGAGGTTCAGCAATGGACGCGAACCCCGCAACAAATCGGCGATAATAAGAGGTGAAGCCAATAAAACTGTGCACCTCGCTGGCCGAGGTGGGGGTCGGCCACGTCCGAACGCAATCAGTTTTCTCGGGGTCCGTCGCAATACCCAATTCGCTGACTATGTGGCCCAAGTATTGAACAGATTTTTGGAGCAGATGACATTTTTGGGGCTTGAATTTCAAGTCGGCCGCACGCATTTTAACGAAAGCAGCCCCCAGGCAATCCAAATGCTCATCAAACGTGTGGCAAAAACAATGACGTCATCCAAGTACATTAGGCACGAATCCCACTGGAGGCCCGCCAAAACCAATTCCATCAGCCTCTGAAAAGTGCCCGGTGCAGAATGGAGCCCCATCGGAAGCCGGTTAAACTCGAACAGCCCTTGGGGTGTCTGAAAAGCCGTCTTGGGGCTTGAGGCCTCGTCAAGAGGCAACTGCCACAAACCTGACAAAAGGTCGAGGGTTGAAAAGAAGCGTGCGTCTACCAGAGCGTCCAATGAATCGTCCATGCGAGGCAAGGGGTAGGCATCCAAGACCAAAACTTTGTTAAACTTTCGGAAATCGACACAAAAATGCAGACTGCCATCGTGCTTCTTAACAAGGACGATTGGAGCACCCCATGGACTGGTGGCCGGCAAAATAATATCCGCGGCCAACATTTCATCCACCGCCGCACGGACATGTTCCTTTTCAGCCGGACTCAGGTGTCCAACCGATATCAAATTTAGACTTATTAAAAATGTCAGAAAACTCCCGTAGGAGCGCTCCCAGCTTCCCCATTTGCCCCGCGGACAAATCGCTGCATTCTGAGCACAGTTTATCTATCAATGCCTCATTAACAACCGGAGGTCTGTGAGATCAAACGCCGACCCGGACATTGCCCACAACATCCACTTTCGGACATGCCGGAGACGCGTGAGCGATCACGGAACCCTCCTGAGTAACCGTAGTGTCGGACCCGGCATTAAGGACTTGAATAAAATGGTGGCTGGTCCCGGGAGACTAGCGTCTCTGCCGCAATGCGCGACATCCCCCGACTGAGCTTATTCGAGGGACCCAGTACAATACCGTCCCCCACAGTGCACGCATCGAGCAGTTTATGCAATTGAAGAGGCACCAGCATTTGCGTGCCGGGCAAGATCCGCACCGCGCGGCACACAAGTGCCTGTACTGTAGCATTAGCAGAATACATGCGAGCCGGGGGACGGAAGAAAATCCATACGCCGACCCGACAGCAATTCCAAACGGCCCTGGTCGATACGAATTTTCAGGGGCATCTTGCCGAGAAAATCAGTCCCTAGCAAGCACAGGACAGCCAGGGCCGTGGAAACCAATACATGGACCGACAATTGGACATCGGCAATGTGTAATGCAATGGAGATTCGACCAATAATCCCCAACGATCCGCCATTAGCGGCGAAACACGGAGCATCCACCGGCTTCAAAACCCGACACCAGGGGGGGCAAAATGTTGTAAATTAGCTCGGAGATAATGGTTGAAGACGCGCCGGTATCCACAAGCATGTGCACCTCAACCCCCTCAACGAACCCAAGCACGGCCGACGATCCCGCAGTCGCCGCGACCACGCGAACCACCAACTCCGACCACTGATCTGGTCGGAGCTGCCATGCGTCGCGAACACGCCCCCGACTCCCCCCAAACCCGCGCGCGATCCCCCCGCAAATCGGACCTCCCCAATGAGTGAAGTGAACCCCCGGGGCCGAGTGCGAGGTGTGCCGCGACTCGCCTGAGGAGTATGGAGTTGTAGGAAGTCGGACGTCCCAGAGCCCGCCGTCGAGGAACCCGGCAGCCCAACTGGACATGCCCCGGCAGCCCGCAGTTGTAGCAGGTGACCCGTCCGTCGCTGGTTCGGGACGAAAAAGACCTCGCCCGCCGCCGGTCGTACCACCGCCGATCTCCATCACTCCCACGATCGGCTCTCCGCTCATGCAGCGAGCACGCGGACGCAGGCTCTCCGTCCGCGTGGGCCTTGGGCTCCACGGGAGACATGTAGCACGCCACCAACACCCTATCACACTGTAGGATCTGCTGCGCCTGTATACACCTGGCGATCTTGAGCGAAGAGACCTCCCCATCCTCGGGGGGAAAGCACAGTATGGAGATCCTTGGCGAGCTCCAACATTTTCTCGAGGACCAAGGCGTCAAGGCCATCGTGATCCATTCGCGGAAATGCGGCCTTCGCCAGCGCTAAAAGCGCACTCCTGTAGGTGAGGGTCGATTCACCATCCCCTGTCCGCCTCACGGCGAATATCTGATCGGTGTTTAGCGGAGGCTCAAAAGTGGCTGCCATCTGGTCAAACGCCTGTGTGAGGGTGGACCTCTCGGACAGCAGGATGGCGAGGAATGCCGCTAATGCATCATCGTCAAGGGCGGCGGGGAGCGCCTTCAGCGAGTCCGCCTCTGACCACCCCGCCACGTCAGTATTCATGAGAAATCGCCTCTTAAATTCCACCCAACAAAGTATTTAATGAAGGGCAGCCGACGGCGAAGCGACTGGACGTCGAATGACGAGGACGTCCCCGCTTCAAGCTTGGCGGACTCCGCGTTTCCCGCCAGAGGCAAAATGGCGCCCGCGAGCGTGGGCAGCGGCGATGGCATTTCTGCCCTTTGTGAAATGGCGGCAGAGTCGCCCCGTCCGGACGGCTCCACTGCCCCCTCGTTCGCCATCGAGGGTAGGGACCGCATTTCTAAGAGGATGGAGGATGTCACTTGGAGGAGGTCAGCGAGACAGCCATGCGCGTCCCTGACAAGCTCTTCCACTGAAGGCGAGGTGCCCCGCGCCCCGACTGCGACCTGCTCCTCGGGTAGCGTCTCTGCTCCATCCTCGGCGGCCGTGAGCGGAATCAGCTCATTGTCGTCTTTGTCGTCCGACGCCCGTACACGAACTCTGCAACATAACTCGTCTACTGCTAGCTACAGTCTAGCAAGTTGGCCACTTCTGACACCAGTTGTAGTGAGTCCAACTGGGTCGCAGACGTTATCTTGGGAGCAACACTATTTATTCCGCATTAACACGCAACACAACACGATCTACACTCGGGTCTCGAATGCCCATCTAGCCACGCTACGGCAGAATCTAGACACGGTTCGCTATCCCGGTCCGGACCACAAATGGGGTCCCGGACCGTGTGGCTAGAGGCTTCTTCTCCCCGACGTGGATCTTCGTAACACCAGCACACGAAGGACCTCGAGCTCCTCACTGAGCTCTCGTTATATACCCCTGGGCTGGGGCTGGCTCCGCCCTTCGCCCCGCCCACCTTCCAGGTCTCTCCAGCTCCTCGAAAATTCCTGAGAGCTCCTCTGGACCACGTGACCGCCCCATGGCCCTCGTCCACCGGTGGCCCCCCTCCAATATCGTCCGGTCACGTGACAGCAGGTCAAACAGCGTATCATGCCCCAAGGTAACCCTGGCTGGCTGACGCTCCCTCTCACTTCCTCACCAGGTGCCCACACCGCACACTGCTCGCGGTGCCTCCGCGCTAACCAGCGCTCACCCAAGCCCCACTAGGGCTGGTACTACATCCCATAACCTGGGCTGCCTGTAATGACAACACATTACCGGTCGTGGCTTCGCAAGTCCCGGCACCATACAGTGACAAGCACAGTCACTACACAAGTAAGGTACTTGTGGCATTAAAATACTTGCCCTTGCTGCAATTAGAATATGGATTTCCATTGCCGGTTTCGGAGCCAAGAATGGAGATAAGTCCTGTTGTACAGCGAGACACTTTGACACTTTTGGTTTAATTTATTTGGTTGAGGGGGAAGCAGTGTGTGCACGTCGGTAAGGCTATTAGCAATTCATATTCAGATACAACAGCAGAATCGCATACACCTGGCGTGATGATAAGCTTAATGCATTCAGTGATATTCCTGGAATTGAATGTTAGAAATACGAACAAAGCAAAAATGGTATTCAGGCAGTGGGAGCTATGTTTGTGTGTGTGCACAGTAGCTTGGTGTGTGATAACCTCACACGTGTGTGGGCACTGTCTATGTTAACCTGACCTGTGTGTGTGTTTGCCTGTCGACTGTGTGTTGACCTCACCTGTGTGTACTGTGTTGACCTCACCTGTGTGTGTACTGTGTTGACCTCTCCTGTGTATAGTGTTGACCTCACCTGTGTTGACCTCACCTCTGTGTAGTGTTGACCTCACCTGTGTGTACTGTGTTGACCTCACCTGTGTGTGTACTGTGTTGACCTCTCCTGTGTATAGTGTTGACCTCACCTGTGTTAACCTCACCTGTGTGTAGTGTTCACCTCACCTGTGTGTACTGTGTTGACCTCACCTGTGTGTGTACTGTGTTGACCTCTCCTGTGTATAGTGTTGACCTCACCTGTGTTGACCTCACCTGTGTGTAGTGTTCACCTCACCTGTGTGGACTGTGTGTTGACCTCACCTGTGTGTGTACTGTGTTGACCTCTCCTGTGTATAGTGTTGACCTCACCTGTGTTAACCTCACCTGTGTGTACTGTGTTGACCTCACCTGTGTGTACTGTGTTGACCTCACCTGTGTGTGTACTGTGTTGACCTCTCCTGTGTATAGTGTTGACCTCACCTGTGTTAACCTCACCTCTGTGTAGTGTTCACCTCACCTGTGTGTACTGTGTTGACCTCACCTGTGTATGTACTGTGTGTTAACCTCACCTGTGTGTACAGTGAGGGAAAAAAGTATTCGATCCCCTGCTGATTTTGTACGTTTGACCACTGACAAAGAAATGATCAGTCTATAATTGTAATGGTAGGTTTATTTGAACAGTGAGAGACAGAATAACAACAACAAAATCCAGAAAAACGCATGTCAAAAATGTTATAAATTGATTTGCATTTTAATGAGGGAAATAAGTATTTGACCCCTCTGCAAAACATGACTTAGTACTTGGTGGCAAAACCCTTGTTGGCAATCACAGAGGTCAGACGTTTCTTGTAGTTGGCCACCAGGTTTGCACACATCTCAGGAGGGATTTTGTCCCACTCCTCTTTGCAGATCTTCTCCAAGTCATTAAGGTTTCGAGGCTGACGTTTGGCAAATCGAACCTTCGGCTCCCTCCACAGATGTTCTATGGGATTAAGGTCTGGAAACTGGCTAGGCCACTCCAGGACCTTAATGTGTATTCTTCTTGAGCTACTCCTTTGTTGCCTTGGCCGTGTGTTTTGGGTCATTGTCATGCTGGAATACCCATCCACGACCCATTTTCAATGCCCTGGCTGAGGAAAGGAGGTTCTCACCGAAGATTTGACGGTACATGGCCCCGTCCATCGTCTCTTTGATGCGGTGAAGTTGTCCTGTCCTCTTAGCAGAAAAACACCCCCAAAGCATAATGTTTCCATCTCCATGTTTGACGGTGGGGATGGTGTTGCGAGTTGAGTTGATGCCAAAGAGCTCCATTTTGGTCTCATCTGACCACAACACTTTCACCCAGTTGTCCTCTGAATAATTCAGATGTTCATTGGCAAACTTCAGACGGGCATGTATATGTGCTTTCTTGAACAGGGGGACTTTGCGGACGCTGCAGGATTTAATTCCTTCACGGCGTAGTGTGTTACCAATTGTTTTCTTGGTGACTATGGTCCCAGCTGCCTTGAGATCATTGACAAGATCCTCCCGTGTAGTTCTGGGCTGATTCCTCAACGTGCTCATGATCATTGGAACTCCACGAGGTGAGATTTTGCATGGGGCCCCAGGCCAAGGAAGATTGACAGTTCTTTTGTGTTTCTTACATTTGCGAATAATCGCACCAACTGCTGTCACCTTCTCACCAAGCTGCTTGGAAATGGTCTTTGTAGTCCATTCCAGCCTTGTGTAGGTCTACAATCTTGTCCCTGACATCCTTGGAGAGCTCTTTGGTCTTAGCCATGGTGGAGAGTTTGAAATCTGATTGATTGATTGCTTGTGGACAGGTGTCTTTTATACAGGTAACAGGCTGAGATTAGGAGCACTCGCTTTAAGAGTGTGCTCCTAATCTCACCTCGTTACCTGTATAAAAGACACCTGGGAGCCAGAAATCGTTCTGATTGAGAGGGGCTCAAGTATATATTTCCCTCATTAAAATGCAAATCAATGTATAACATTTTTGACTTGCGTTTTTCTGGATTTTTTTTGTTGTTATTCTGTCTCTCACTGTTCAAATAAACCTACCATTAAAATTATGGACTGATCATTTCTTCGTCAGTGGGCAAACGTACAAAATCAGCAGGGGATCAAATACTTTTTTTCCCCTCACTGTATGCGCGCGTGCATATTGCATGTTGACCTTACCTGTGCGTACGCGTTGGGTGTGCAGGCGAGGCTGAAGGCGAGGTCACTCCACTGGCGTGCCTCCCGGCTAAGGTGGGCCACGAACACGACCCCAGCGAGCTTCTGAGCCCAACGGGAGAGCAGGAGAAGTGCTCGCTCGCCTGTTTCCAGAGACACCCCCAAACCGCCAAAAATCAACCCTAAACATTCAGCGTCTTGCGTCATCTCCATCATCATCATCATCACCCCCACCGTCTTGGTCGCAATCATCAACCCTTTGTTAAGCAGCAGCTGTCCTTCCACCGTATTGGTTTATTTCTAATCTCGGGAATCGTTCGTCAAAATCACTCGATATTGTCAAGGTCGTGTCGACCTCGCCTTGTGCAGCCACCGGCCCTGCAGCGTCGGTGAGCTGTGGGGGATGGGGGGGAGGGAGAGCGCCGTTTGGCTACAAAAGAAGTCGGTGCCATTACGTCTCCGTGCTCGACTGCTGATTTGAGTATTATGCCGCTGTCTTCATTGCGGCATTTGCCATTTGGCAGTAAGTGCTTTGTTCCAGGGGTGAGGCGTGGAAGAGGATGGTGTTGAATTGAAGACTCGCTTTGTCCAGAGGGTTCCAATAAAACATCAATTCGTGATCATTAGCCCACAGGCGTGCTGCCTAAGTCTGGATCTAACGTCCTGCCTTGTCACATCTATTTGTTTCACCGGACAATAGCCAGCAATGTGATGTATTAATGTCTTACCAAGTGGACACGCAAAAGCGGTTTTGTTTTTCTATTTTACGTGCTGCCTTCTGAACACATAAGCTGTAGATAAAATGTACAAGCTTGGATGAGCCACGTGTTTTAACAGCCTATAAAGTCGCCACACCACTTGGGTTGGTATGACCCAATGGAAAATCAATGAAGCATCACTTCTTCTGCTTTTGCAAGGTATGGGTTTCCGACACTCTGATTCTTGTGATACACCCATGGTGTATGCCTTTCGACGCACACCAGTTATTTCTCTGTTTTAATATAAATCAAGTTGTTACATGCTGAACATGCCTGGTGATAAGTAAACATGTACCATCAAATATAGAGAGGACAATGCAATTTGAATTGGCATTCTCCATACATCGTGTGAGACATACTCGCCACACATAGGATCTCGATCTCAACTTGAATTGGCGCTGTCTGCATCGTGTGGAACTTGTTTACTCATCATCAGGAATGTGCGGCATTTAACAGCAACAAATACTTTTGTCAGAACCCCCAGTCAGGCTTCGCACAGCAAGAGATCATCCATGCTCCCTTGCCACCCCCGTGGTCTGGAGCTCCCAGCCATCCCTGCTGTCCACTCACTGCCTCTGTTTAATGACTGGCTGCTTCTATAAACATACCCGTTTTTTCTGTACAGTTGGGTATATTCTCTAAGGGAAACCTTCTTTTCGAGGAGATGCATAGGGCTCATTTTTGTCCACAAGACCTGGGCGGTCATTTGATTGCATAGTTCATTTCTAACTGTGATCGCCACGAATCCAGGATCGTTCTAAATCTGTTTTCGCTGATTTCATTTACAGACAGAAGCGTGCGTCAAAAGATCGGGAGCGAAATTTTTTTAAATACCTGTCCTGCTTTAATCAAAACGTGACGCTGCAGTGCTCACACTTACTCGAACAGAATGAATCAAATGCTTTCCCTCACAGACACATCTCTCCGAACTGCTTCATGTTTCCCGTGTGCTGCTGCTGCTGCTGCTAATAACCCAGATAATTCAGCGGTTGATCAGGAGAGGAGCCAATTACTTCACGCAATCACACCCCACCAATGAATAGCCTCACTGAGCCTCTGCAGAGGTGTCATCGCCTGGGGCTTATGAGTGCCACGGGGAATTCTACCTGCATCTCCTCCGTCGTGTGTGTTTGCTTTGGGGTGATTGGCATGAGAGGCTCGGCATGTGCAGCTCTCTCGGGCTCATCTGTGCGGCTCAGCACCCTGGGTTTCACCGAACACTGGGGCTGGAGGTCAGCCCCCAAGCTCAACCATGGAGTGATTTTCATTGTTTTGTCACATGCAGCATTTGAGCAATGTTTTCACAAACGTCTTTCTTTTTGTAAGGCAGCAATGCAATGTCCCATTCCTAACACCGACGTTAGCGCTCCAGTTTAAGGTTTGTGCCTTTGTAATGTTCGCCACAATTTTGAGGCTGTGTGACTAAAAATGCATTTCCATGCAGTGAAATCTAACATTACCTTAAAGTCTTGAGTCATATCGACATACGCATTACAACCCATTGTCTGCGTATTAACTAAGGGCCTTACATTTTTTACCTGCAATTTCCCTCTAAACTTCTGTACAAAAAGTTGACTTTCCTGCACAAGGACTCATTCTATCATACCTGAGAGTTTATCGATTGAAATATTTTAAAAAAAGATTTTTATCCTTAACAAAAACGTGCAGTATTTTTTATTTCAAAATAATATTTTTTTTAAAAACGCATTATAGTTTGGTGATATACGTTACTGAATTCCACCTCCTGGGCCCCAAATATCACATTTCATATGCATCCGTTTTTAAATGTCATACGTACGGTGATTAATATTTTTATAATGTGTAAAGCACCCAATGCAAACCTTATCTGGAGCGCTGGACGTTATGGTTGGATGCTTTAATACATTTTGTGGCCTCATCCCATCGGCATGCAAAGTCAATTCTTGTGAACGAGAAGAAAAAAAACTCATCACATTTGCCAAGAACACTGCGTTAAAGGAGGCGGTGTTATTAACGAATTTGTAGTGTCTGCTTGGTTGTAAACTATTTGTGCACCGCTGCCAGTGCAGCATCACCAATTAATGCGTGTTAACTTGTGAAGGAGGCCAATTGCGTGTCCTTCAAAGATGATGTGCCATCCATTGTTATACTTCTTTTAGCTTAGCTCTCTTAATTCTGTATGCCGCACGAGTCTGATGTACGTTTAGAAGTCACGTGTTAGCTGACGCGCCCACTGGCTTCTTGCCCGTACGCTCACGCGTCGGGTTTCACGTGTTTGGTGACCCTATTTCTTGGTTCAAAATATTAGGTCAACACTTAGATTGTTTGTCAACGACCTTTGTTCACCTATAGAAAAAAATATTGTGGTTATAGCCAATTGGGAACTTGGTTAAAATGATCAAAAATCAAAGTCAATCATCGCAATGATGTACTGCATAAATGAGATGCATATTAAATAACGTTCTTCATGCACCGAGAATGAGGCAGAATTTGCATTACAGCCAACTGACCTTCACTGCTGCGTAATTAATATTCTGTGTGCAGTATGCTGTGAAGTACAAACAGTACAAACACAGATATTTAATAACAATAAAATGTTTTAATAATAATTTTTAAAAGCGCGGCCTGGTGTAGGCCAATAAGTTTCAAAGACAATGCCATATATTATCAGAACATGTTTGTTTGCATGTTCACCACAAGTACGTGTGGTTAATGCAGTACTTAATACTTTGCTAAAGGTTTCTATTCGGTGTTTGAATATGTTAACACCTGTTTTATTGTCAGAAAGGGTAACACCTTATTATTCATAATTACATGCAGCAGCATCGGGCGATTTTGGCAGAATTCTGGAAAAATCGCCCGATGCTGCTGAAGGAGTAGCTAATTGGCGCGTTTTGTTTACGAGACAACCCTTATTTGTCGGCTGTGTCTGGTGGTGGCAGGTAAACGACACACGTATACTTACGCGATCTAATCCAAAAACCTTGAATGCACAAAGCTCTGGTTCATATTCTTGGTTCTTTCGGTAAAGTCACGTAGAAGGAAAATAATAAAAGAATACAAATTAAACAATAAAATTCTCAAAATTTGAAAAAAGTGGCTACTTTTTTGAAAAAAGTGGCTACTTTTTTCAAATTTTCTTGCTGTGGTTTTCACACCTGATGATGATTGCTTGTGTTGCAATCGAAACGTAGTGAGAATTTTATAGTCTTATTATTTTATTATTTCCCTTCTACGTGACTTTACCGAAAGAACCAAGAATATGAATCCCTGCAGTCACGAAAGCTTTAAATCGAAATAAAAGCTCTGGTTTACAAACAGCGTGAACATCGCATGCCACATTCTCTAATCCGTTCAGCCCGTGTGCTCCAAGGTTGCACTTTTCCAAGTGTGTGTGTGTGTACACAGTCAGGGCTGGATTCAGTTTGATGGAGACCCCGGGGCTGCTAAAGTTTTGTGGGCCCTTTTTGTGTACATGTCCCTCGTTATTCGCGAGGGACACGTTCCGGAGACGCCCGTGAATAGCACATGTCGCGGATAATAATTATAATGGACTACGAAAACCCATATTTGGTAATTAATTACATTAGACAAATGCATAAATAAGCTATTACATACGTGAACATTATTATAATAACATCTCTTTATCTCATCACTTTATCTCTCATCCACTTTATTTCTATCGATGCGGTCATGTAAGAGTTCCAGGTGTGATTCGCGGATAGCCAAAATCGCGTAGAGCTAATTCGCGTATAACGCGGGAATGCTGTGTTAAATTCCTTCCCTTTGCTATCGATCCACCACCTATGCCCAACGCCAAACACTCCCTTGTTTTTTAACTTTGGTTATTTTAGTTACAGTTTTCAAAACGTGATATACAAATCTCAAGCTTTGATCAAAGTTAAAATTAACGAAACTATTTGTTGGCACATAACTAGTGGTATTACACATGGTGATGCTGTGGCTTTAATTCAGTCACCGAAATGATGTATCATAGTGCTATGGTATTGTGTTCCAATCATTTTAAAGCAGTACATACAGTATTTGATATATTTTTGGGGGTCCTCAAAATCTGAGACCTTAGGCTGCAAACTCCCTTGTGTTAATCTGTCCCTGTGCATAGTACTGCAATATCAAATGACATTTACACCACATCCCTCATTAAAGGGCACGATACAGCATACAACGAGCAACACGTTAAGCACAGTGTAGTGAACTCCTCCCTTGTTTTAAAAGAAGAGGTCCCATATTGGCAAGCTGGTCATTGTGCTCCCAGATACATCGCTGTGAAGTGCCAGCCAAACACTTCGTTTAGGAAACGCTTACGCAAGCCTTTAAATGTTGAATACCCATCATGGAGATATTTTGCACTGATATTGGCCAAGGTGAAAGTTTTGGAGGAAAAAGACTGAATTGTATTTGTAACATTTGGATTTAAAGCTTTCGTGACTGCAGTAATTCATATTCTTAGCTCTTTCGGTAAAGTCACATTGAAGGGAAACAATAAAATAATAAAATATATATAAAGCAATAAAAATTCTCACGACGTTTGTGTTATGGTCGAAACGTCGTGAGAATTTTTATTGTTTTATATATATTTTATTATTTTATTGTTTCCCTTCAACGTGACTTTACCGAAAGAGCTAAGAATATGTATTTGCAGCAGTTGGACTTTATTTTTTTTTTACAAAATAATGCATAATGGGTATTTCTATGCATAAATGTAAACAAAGATAATAAGCAATGTATAACATTGAACAGTACAGCACACGCATTGTATATCCAAACCATAACAATATTGAATGTGTCCAACAACTAATTACTTTTTGAGAAATTACAGATTCCCTTTGCTGCAAAAGTGTTGAAATGTCATTAACAGCCAATTCAATAGGAAACATCACTTGTTAGTGGTATCATGTTTGTTAATATATGGCAAAGTCAACTCCCTTTACAGACATTGTAAATATACAAGTTCACCAATGTGTGTATATAGTTCCTAGACGTCATTCACAGTAATAGCCTGCTTTCTGGAGGGTATACAGTATAATTAATATGTCAATATGTGTGTGGTGTATTTCCTTAGTTTCTGTGAATTACTTATTGGACGACATCGAGAAGAGACATTTTTGTCGAATTCGCGAAAACAATCTCAATGTTTCCAGAGCTGCGATGCATGTGGTGAATACGAGACGGTGGTGCTCCTTAATAAGTAACGTCACAAAGCAGTCCTTCAAGAGCAGCATGTGGCTCCGGAGCCGCAGGTTGCTGACTCCTGCCCATGGTAAAGTGGGCTCACATGGTAAAGTGGACTCCCACGGTAAACTGGACTCACATGGTAAAGTGGGCACACATGGTATAGTGGGCTCACATGGTAAACTGGACTCCCATGGTAAACTGGATTCCCATGGTAAACCGGACTCCAATGGCAAACTGGACTCACATGGTAAAGTGGGCTCACATGGTAAAGTGGACTCACATGGTAAAGTGGACTCCCATGGTAAACTGGACTCCCATGGTAAACTGGACTCACATGGTAAAGTGGGCACACATGGTAAAGTGGGCTCACATGGTAAAGTGGACTCCCATGGTAAACTGGACTCCCATGGTAAACTGGACTCACATGGTAAAGTGGACTCACATGGTAAAGTGGGCTCACATGGTAAAGTGGACTCCCACGGTAAACTGGACTCACATGGTAAAGTGGGCACACATGGTAAAGTGGGCTCACATGGTAAACTGGACTCCCATGGTAAACTGGACTCACATGGTAAAGTGGACTCACATGGTAAAGTGGGCTCACATGGTAAAGTGGACTCACTTGGTAAAGTGGGCTCACATGGTAAACTGGACTCCCATGGTAAACCGGACTCCCATGGCAAACTGGACTCACATGGTAAAGTGGGCTCACATGGTAAAGTGGACTCACATGGTAAAGTGGACTCCCACGGTAAAGTGGACTCCCATGGTAAACCGGACTCCCACGGTAAACTGGACTCCCACGGTAAACTGGACTCACATGGTAAACTGGACTCCCATGGTAAACTGGACTCACATGGTAAAGTGGGCTCACATGGTAAACCGGACTCCCATGGTAAACTGGACTCACATGGTAAAGTGGGCTCACATGGTAAAGTGGACTCACATGGTAAAGTGGACTCCCATGGTAAACCGGACTCCCACGGTAAACTGGACTCCCACGGTAAACTGGACTCACATGGTAAAGTGGGCACACATGGTAAAGTGGGCTCACATGGTAAAGTGGACTCACATGGTAAACTGGACTCCCACGGTAAACTGGACTCCCACGGTAAACCGGACTCACATGGTAAAGTGGGCACACATGGTAAAGTGGACTCCCACGGTAAACTGGACTCCCACGGTAAACTGGACTCACATGGTAAAGTGGACTCACATGGTAAACTGGACTCCCACGGTAAACTGGACTCCCACGGTAAACTGGACTCACATGGTAAAGTTGTCACACATGGTAAAGTGGACTCACATGGTAAAGTGGACTCCCATGGTAAAGTGGACTCCCACGGTAAACTGGACTCCCACGGTAAACTGGACTCACATGGTAAAGTGGACTCACATAGTAAAGTGGACTCCCACGGTAAACTGGACTCCCATGGTAAAGTTGACTCACATGGTAAAGTGGGCTCACATGGTAAAGTGGACTCCCACGGTAAACTGGACTCACATGGTAAAGTGGACTCACATGGTAAAGTGGACTCCCATGGTAAAGTGGGGTCACATGGTACAGTGGGCTCACATGGTAAAGTGGGCTCACATGGTAAACTGGACTCCCACGGTAAACTGGACTCACATGGTAAACTGGACTCCCATTGCCAATTCAATCAAAAAGAAACCTCAATATATCAAGAGCTGCAATGCAGTACGTAAAGAGCCGCAGGTTGCTGTCCCCTGGACTGCATGGTTGTAAAATGAATAAACATGTCAATGGCATGGGTAAGAAGTGTAACTGGGGGAGGGCAGAACACAGCGCCCATCAGAATGACCGCCGATGGACAAGACTGGTGACAGAATGGCAGCCAGGACAAGACTGGTGACAGAATGGCAGCCAAAGGGGATAACACATCTAAGAAGATGCTTGAGCGATGAGATTGGTTCACGTGCAAAAAGTGAGATGGATGGTAGCAGCACTGGGCCATAAGTGATGTACTGTAAGTAACCAAATCGGAGGTGTGGGGTAAGGACCACAAACTCAACACAAAAAAGCAGTTCTAAATACATACTTTTCAATATGTATGATTTAAAAGTGCATAGTTCCAGTGGCTTCCTAATATTGGACGGAAGAGCATTCGAGACGGCCACAGTAGCGCATCTGACAGCGTGCGATGCGATGACCATTTTTGTTTGATAACAAAGCCAAAAGCCGCTGCGATTGTGATGGTGCAGGGAGGCCTTCATCCAGCAGTGGATAAACAATAGCTGCTGATGATGAGTACAGTACTTCGGCATCTTGCACTCAGTTTAACTAATCAACGTGTTTTTTTATGAGAATGTATTTTCACATTCTGTGTTCACTTTGAACGTATCGCTTTACTAATGGATAGCAAGGTTGACAATGTGACAAAACTTAATTGGAATCCCAAACAAGGGATGCGACTTTGAAACAAACTCCCAAAAAAATGTTGTCAGCACTTTGGCCACAAGAGCATTTGTTACTAACAAGCCCACAAGCTGCGATTGCCTGAAACTTCTGTACAACACAGAAGTGCTCGACTATTAATTAGTAAGTGTTCCGTGTAAATGACTATAGCTTTCTGATGTACGGCACCGTATTTCGGGTTGTACCGCTTCTTGTTTTACATCGTGTCTGACATTTCGCTGCTCGTGCTGGGAGCTTCTTTAGCAATGGAATAGCCCTCCGCGTGTAGAGCGAGAATGACTTGACGACATAAGATATTGGTGCCAGAGAGATGTGACAATACTTGCGCATATTGGCACACGACAGAGGAAAGTGGAAACTAATGACGAAATGTGCAGTGGACACCTACGTGGCAATCTGCCCGTGGATAATGATGATGATGAGCGAAATGTCGGACGTAATGCTGGACACGTGGCACAACTCGAAAAACGTATCGACCGGTAGACCTATTCCTCACGACCGCGGGCGGGTACCTATGCAGCAGCAGCGGTAGTAGCGTAAATGCTCTCCTCCTGGAGTGTGCAATGAGGTCCCTTTGTGTGAATTGCATCACAGGTTTTCCCGCCTTGACTTCGAGTTGTTTGTGCCCAACGTCAAAAGAAAGAAAAAGTTGAATGCGCCGTTCTGCTCAGAGTGGGATTGGTGGTGGGTTTTTTTTTGGTGGCCAGATGTGTTGAGTAAATGTCCTCGCGTGGGGAGTACACACCCACACACTGAATCTATTAAAATCCTAGCACAACCAAGAGATCCCACGCACACACACACACCCTGTAATTGCCCCCCCCACCCAACACTCGGCTAATGGTAATGCTGAATTGGCTGCCTGTGCAATGCAACGTAAGATATAACGAGGCAATGAAAGGTTTAACCGCTTTGGCTTGGCACAGATGGTCTTTGTTTTCGCGAGTAAGTGTGGCAATTCGTCTATTTTATTTTATTTTTGGTCACCAGTGAAAAGAAGAAGTGAAATGTGAACGGCCGCTCGCGCACGTGGGTTTTAGGTTCGCGATTTTATTGACGAAACAAGCTGCGTCTGACTCTGCAGACACCTCTCAATATTCAATTAATGTTTTGCTGCCTCTTGTTCTGCCTTCTGCCTGCACATCCTTGTCGATGGGAGGGGGGGGGGACATTCTTGTTCTTTTTTAGGGAGCTTCATGTTTACATTCTGTACCATGTATAAAACTATTTAAAATCATTGTAAGATATTGTCGGTCTGTATTTGGTTAACAGAATATTATTTGCTGTTTTTTTGCAGTCTTCTTCTTCTGGGATTTCCTTGTAGTCGAGTATGATTTCCCTCCAGGTGTCACTTGTCCGTGTTGTGAGGTGGACCTGGCTGTCCACGGGTCCGGAGATGGCTGAATAGGCCAATCCGTGACCTGCGGATCTTGGCAGAGTGGGGGCACAGATGGTCCATCCTGGAGCTCCCACTTGTTGTCTCTGGTGTATGTGCTTTGCGGCGTGCTAATTTCCTGGCTATCAACTATCTTCGCTCGGCCTTAAAATTCTGAGATCCATTTTTTTTATTTTGGCCCTCCAATGATGTTCTATCAAGAGCATAGATTTCCCAGTTGGTTGGATCTATGTGGCTTCGCTTGAGGTGCATTTTAAGGTTGTCACGGAAACGCTTCCTTTTACTTCCTGGGACACGTGATCCATCGCTGAGCTGGGAATAAAAGATGTGCTTAGGAAGCCTCGAGTCACTCATCCTCACAAGGTGACCTGCCCATCTGAGATGATACTTCATCATGATGGCCTCTATGCTGGATGAGTTCGATTGCTCCAGGACACTGATATTAGTTTGTCCTTCTTCCCAGGTGATGTTTAGTATTTTCTTGAGACAGCCACTTTGGTCTTGGTGGTAATATCGTGGTCTTTAAAGACCCTGTTCTTAAGTTTTCCAAAGGCAGCACAATCCGATGTTGGATTTCATCATCAGTTAAGACATTGCTAGAGAGATGGCTGCCTAAGTACAGTATGGGAAACTGGGAACGTTTCTAGTATTGCATTGTTGGTTGTAGGGGGCGGTAGGTGCGCTCTAGGAACTTGTTGAAAAAGGATATTTGTTTTGCTGGTATTCAATGTTAGACTAATCTTGCTGTAAGCATCTGTAAATATGTTGACGATGACCTGAATGTCAGCTTCTGAGCAGGCGCTGACTTGGGCATCATCAGCATATTGGAATTCAATAACGGATGTGATTGATGTTTTCGACTTGACTCTGAAACGGTTGATGTTGAATATGTTCCTGTCTGTCCTATATGTGATATTTATGCCTCTGGGAAGTCTGTTCTCTGTCAGATGAAGCATTGCCGCCAGGAAGATGGAGAAAAGAGTTTGTGCAATAACGCAGGCTTGCTTCACACCAGTCCTTACTTAGATTGGCTCTGAGGTGTCACCATCAGAGAGGATGACAGCCTTTATACCGTCATGCAACAGACGGAGGACGTTAACAAATTTTGTTGGGCAGCCATATCTCAGAAGGATTCTCCATAGTGCATCACTATTAACAAAATCAAAAGTTTTAGTCAAATCAAAGAAGGCCATGTACAATGGTAGTCTCTGCTCCTGGCACTTTTCTTGGAGTTGACGGGCTGAGAAGATCATGTATGAGGTTCCTCTGCCAAGTCGAAAGCCACTCTGCGATTCAGGAAGGAGTTTTTCAGCAAGTGGTAGAAGTCTGTTTCGTAGTATTCTTTCCAGTATATTTCCAGCAGTGGCACGAAGAGAGATTCCTCTGTAGTTGTCACAGTCTGACTTGTCACCTTTTTTGAAGACGGTGACAATGATGGCATCTTTCAGTTCGTTGGGAAGGTCTTCATCATTCCAGATCCTGGCCATGAGGGAGTGCAGGTGTTCTTGTAGGCGTTGTCCTCCATGTTTTGTAAATCTCAGCAGGAATCTGGTCTAGTCCACTCGCTTTGTTTGACAGCTTTAGCCACTTCAAGCATCGTTGGTTCTCAAGCTAAATCCTCAGTGGTAGAGTGTTGCAGAATCTCACTGAATATAGAAGCGTCTATAACAATGTTGCAGTTGAACAGAGTGCTGAAATGTTCCTGCCAGTGGGAGATGGTTGCATTTTTGCCTTTGAAAATTTCTGTCCCAACCTTTGACTGAAGTTGTGCAAGGCCCTGCTTTGTTGGTCCATGTAAGACTTTGGTTGCTTTAAAAACATTCACGTGAGTTATTGGAATCTGCAAGACGTTGTATTTCTTCTGCTTTGTTTTTGAACCAGTTGTTCTTCAGTTCCCGGATGTTAGTTTGTACTTCCGATTTGGCCTCCTTATATGATTGTTATTTCTGTCTAGACTGTTTATGCTGTTGCCAGGCGATGATTGATTCCCGCTTCTTGTCAATGATGCCTGTGATTTCCTGGTCGTTGTCATCAAACCAGTCACCGTTTTTCCTTCTTGTGTAGCCAATGGTGTTTTCACAGCTGGTTATAACTGCCATCTTCAGTTGTGTCCAGTACTTATGAACATTTCCTGAAGCCTGGTTGGTGCTGAGTCTTTGAGCTAGTTGCTCTTTCAGTCGGACCTCTACTGCTGGGTCTTTTAGTCTGGTTACACTGAGTCTTTTCCTCTGTAGTTTTGGCCGGTTGATGCGTTTGTGGTTTAGTTTGAGAGTCATCACTGATCGAATTAGTCTGTGGTCAGTCCAGCAATCGTCTGCATTGATCATGGCATAGGTGATGCGGACGTCTGAGCTGTCAAGCTTCCTGACAATCACGTAGTCCAGTAAATGCCATTGGTGTGATTGAGGGTGTCACCAGGAGGTCTTAAGGCTTCTTCTTCTGCCTGAATAGGGTGTTGGTGATTGTCAGGTCGTGCTCAGAACAGGTTGTAAGAAGAAGGTGACAAGCCACAACAGGCGTGACGGCGTTGATGATGCTGATGCCACCAAGCCTTACCTACAACCTCCCATACAGCAGCACACGTGCATATTTTTTCGGCTATTTTGCATCCTATCCGATTAGTCGAGTAATCAAACGGACCATTTGCAGAGTAATCGGATGCTTTAATAATCAGATATCCCAGCTCTAGTGTGCTGAAAATGTTTTGAAAAGTACATTTTAGGGCGCTATATTTTATTTTCTCAGAAATCCTCAAAAGGTTAGTAAGTATAATGCAGCCATTATTATTGAAAATGATCAAGTATTCTGACTGCCAGCAGGGGGTAGTAGAGGAACAGGATGTCTAGCACGCACACATGCGTGCTGAACATTTTTGCCAATTTGTTAGCCTTGGCAAATGGGAAGCATTGGGAATGTCAGAAAAGGACAGTAGCTTTAAGGTGTAGGAGATATGTTAATGACCTCACGTGGTATACAGTAGGTCATGGGTTCGACCCCGACCCTGACGCCTGTATATTTGGAGGTTGCACGTTCTCCCTGTGGTCGTGTGGATTTGTATTCCCATCCCGATTTTCCCTCCACATTTAGAAACATACGTTTAGAGTATTTGGCTGATATACATTTCCACATGTCTTCATCCAGACTTCCTGCCATGATAGAGTGTATATAGCATGCGTGTACGTGTACAGATCCCCTGCCAATACACTGCTGGATAAGGAGCACCCCAACGCCATATGGACGGTGACTATATTTCACGACGCTGGTCAGTGCGGATCGGCGGATATGGAGAAATGGGTTGTATGATATGCACCGTACATACAGTGAGGGAAAAAAAGTATTCGATCCCCTGCTGATTTTGTACGTTTGCCCACTGACAAAGAAATGATCAGTCAATAATTTTAATGGTATGTTTATTTGAACAGTGAGAGACAGAATAACAAAAACAAAATCCAGAAAAACGCATGTCAAAAATGTTATAAATTTACGTGCATTTTAATGAGGGAAATGAGTACTTGACCCCTCTGCAAAACATGACTTAGTACTTGGTGGCAAAACCCTTGTTGGCAATCATAGAGGTCAGACGTTTCTTGTAGTTGGCCACCAGGTTTGCACACATCTCAGGAGGGATTTTGTCCCACTCCTCTTTGCAGATCTTCTCCAAGTCATTAAGGTTTCGAGGCTGACGTTTGGCAACTCGAACCTTCAGCTCCCTCTACAGATTGTCTATGGGATTAAGGTCTGGAGACTGGCTAGGCCACTCCAGGACCTTAATGTGCTTCTTCTTGAGCCACTCCTTTGTTGCCTTGGCCGTGTGTTTTGGGTCATTGTCATGCTGGAATACCCATCCACGACCCATTTTCAATGCCCTGGCTGAGGGAAGGAGGTTCTCACCCAAAATTTGACGGTACATGGCCCCGTCCATCGTCCCTTTGATGCGGTGAAGTTGTCCTGTCCCCTTAGCAGAAAAACACCCCCAAAGCATAATGATTCCACCTCCATGTTTGACGGTGGGGATGGTGTTCTTGGGGTCATAGGCAGCATTCCTCCTTCTCCAAACACGGCGAGTTGAGTTGATGCCAAAGAGCTCCATTTTGGTCTCATCTGACCACAACACTTTCACCCAGTTGTCCTCTGAATCATTCAGATATTCATTGGCAAACTTCAGACGGGCATGTATATGTGCTTTCTTGAGCAGGGGGACCTTGCGGGCGCTGCAGGATTTCAGTCCTTCACGGTGTAGTGTGTTACCAATTGTTTTCTTGGTAACTATGGTCCCAGCTGCCTTGAGATCATTGACAAGATCCTCCCGTGTAGTTCTGGGCTGATTCCTCACCGTTCTCATGATCATTGCAACTCTACGAGGTGAGATCTTGCATGAAGCCCCAGGCCGAGGGAGATTGACAGTTCTTTTGTGTTTCTTCCATTTGCGAATAATCGCACCAACTGTTATCACCTTCTCACCAAGCTGCTTGGCAAAGGTCTTGTAGCCCATTCCAGCCTTGTGTAGGTCTACAATCTTGTCCCTGACATCCTTGGAGAGCTCTTTGGTCTTGGCCATGGTGGAGAGTTTGGAATCTGATTGATTGATTGCTTCTGTGGACAGGTGTCTTTTATACAGGTAACAAGCTGAGATTAGGAGCACTCCCTTTCAGAGCATGCTCCTAATCTCAGCTCATTACCTGTATAAAAGACACCTGGGAGCCAGAAATCTTTCTGATTGAGAGGGGGTCAAATACTTATTTCCCTCATTAAAATGCCAATCTATTTATAACATTTTTCTAAATTGATTGGCATCGATTTTTTTGTTTTTATTCTGTCTCTCACTGTTCAAATAAACTTACCATTTAAATTATAGACTGATAATTTCTTTGTCAGTGGGCAAACGTACAAAATCAGCAGTGGATCAAATACTTTTTTTCCCTCACTGTAGCCAACCGTGCTAATCGGAGGCGCGACGTGATATAATCCCAGGACAAAAAAAAAATTAGCTGGACTGCCTTCTATTGCCCACAACGGAGTAACAGCCTCACAGCTGTCTGACAACCTGGCATGCGTGGTGGTCACCCACGCCAGCACTTTCCAACCTCAAACCCCGCTTAGCTTCCCAGATCTGACATCGGTCGCATTCTGGCGATTTGTTCTTCGGCACGTAGCACACAACCCAATGTGATCAACAGCTTTGCCAAACGATGTAGGGTGGCATGCCGGGGTGGTAGGCTCCTTTGCTCTTTCGAATTGACCCGAGTTAACTTCAGACACGCAATCAACCTTAATGGAATGAGGTTTGGGTACTCCTTCCTTGCAGCTTCCCACATTGTCTGGAATTCCCTCCCCGTGACCGTCTGCACTGCTCTGCTGAGACCTGGTTCGAGTCTCGAGACGTTCCTCTTGTGCGCGCGTACGACTACCTCTCTTTGATGCGTCTTCATTTGTTCTAACATAATGCCATGTCTGGCCTGTAGCTATTCTCAAACACATTTGTGTATATATATAACAAAAAATCCCCCTTTTCTCCAACCTCTGTAGATGCCCGTGTGATCCCCCCCCCTATTGCAGAGCGCCTTGAGATGCGGTTGCCTATTCTTAGCTCTTTCGGTAAAGTCACGTTGAAGGGAAACAATAAAATAATAAAATATATAAAACAATAAAAATTATCACGACGTTTCGACCATAACACAAACGGTCGTCATCAGGTGTGTCGGTTTGCATAAATTTATTTATTTTTAAACGGTGTATTTATGTAAATAAATAAATTTATGCAAACCGACACACCTGATGACGACCGTTTGTGTTATGGTCGAAACGTCGTGAGAATTTTTATTGTTTTATATATATTATTATTGTATTGTTTCCTTTCAACGTGACTTTACCGAAAGAGCTAAGAATATGAATTACTGCAGTCACGAAAGCTTTAAATCAAAATGCGGTTGCCTGTTTTGTCGGACACTTTATACATCCACATGCCATTGTGTGTGGACGCGAACAGGAGGCAGGGTGGGGCCGTGCATTTCCTTCAAGAACAGGCATCGCTCAACACCCTCTTGTAGTGTTAAATCAGTTGATGACTACATGGCTGAACTTTAAAGATGGCGATGGCTTTGGGGAGACCATACAGCAGTGGATTGATCCTGGATGATGGTGATGATGTGAAGAGTGTCTTGCCATGCTTTCACACTGCCTTGCTCTTTCATTGATTTTATGTTCAATCAACAACTGTGTATACCTACTGCCCTATCTATTATGAGGTGAGCTGCAGCCTTAGATAAACGAGTCTTGTTTTGACTTTTTTGAGTGCACATGCATTTCTGCTGCAAATGCCTCTGGAAGTTTCATGAGTCTTGTTCTCTTCCAGCACTATTAACACTGGCACTTTTCCAACCACGCAGTTGCCATCCAACATTTACAACGTTCGGTTTCATTTGGTAAATTATGGAACCTTCAATTGTGCTTATGACATGAGTAGAAATAAGCGATGGCATGTTCGTCTCCACCAAAAAAAGGTCCGACAATCTGCGGAAACGGAATGTGTCGAGTTTTTCTGACAAAAAAAAATCCACGGGGCTAGGCTGCTGCTGTTGAATGTGCTGCTGATATTGTGACATGCTCGATTTGCTAACCGCAATAGAAAGGGCAGTGGTGTATTGCCCTGCCAGACTCTACTTAAACCATCAGATCATTCAGTGATTTCTCCGTTGAGTTTAACACAGGACCAGGAGCTTGTTCTTCTCTGATGCTGGAGTTGTGAATCATGCCATGTGATGCTTTTGCCAAACGCTTTAATAAGCACCCAATTTGGCAGTACCTATATTTTTTTACTTTCAATTGAGTTTGTTATATGAGGTGAACATTTCGCACTCTAGTTGTTATTTAAGATGCTGCATAAAACATTTTTGGAGCAACACATTACAACGTAGCTTGTCAATGTTGCATGAGTGTTTGTTTGCAAATTGCTGACCTTTCTGCTTCGTGAAACACAATATTTGGGTTAGTTTCGTGCCTGAATGTGGCTGCATCTGAGATGCTGTACAGATACAAAGGGTTTATTGCTTTATGGGAAACAATCATTGAGTTATAGGTCGATGAAAAAATGTAGGACTTGAGCCTGAAATTAAATTAGGGTCATGGATTTGACGGCACAGATGACTTGTGCATTTTCTGTTCAGTTTCTTGTCTTTCCTCCGCACCACCGGTTAGCATGGTTGGCTACGTACGGTGCGAAAGAAGTTCAACATACATACAAATACAAAGATCACTCGTGTAGCCTTAAGAGACTTTGGGGGAAAGTGCTGTTAGTGAGTACCACCTATGAAGACCGGCACGGCACACGAGGGGGTGGGTGACCAGCACAACGGTCAGCCGCCTTTGTCTCGCTAGTGACAATGTTTACACACCACACCAGGAACTCACTTGAGGCTGAGTCGACCCAGGCGAGGCCTAGGATCGGTTCAGACAATCGTCACTGGTGTTGGCCGTGAGCGGGAATTTAAATAGGATCGCCGGGTTCGTAGCGCAGCGCGTTAACCGACACACCACCACTCCCCCACGTGCATACATACAACATGCATACATTGTGGGAGGAGATTCCAAACCAAGAGGGCAGAAAATAAAAATACCTTCTACAGAGCGACGGTTGACTGGGGCTCTACCAAAAAAACCTTGTTTGCTAGAGCAGAGACTGCGTGTGGGGAGTAGAATGAGATGAGAGGGGAGAGATAGGCAGGGGGTGAGCCCATCGAGGATGTGTTGCTGTAAAGGCTATTATAAAATACGCCCTTGTCCTTTTTCCTGCATGCTGTGTATGCATCAGCCATCATAGTGTAATTGTCCCGTGAGCAGCACGTCACCATGCGAATACTCATCCTCCAAAGCTCAGAGAGGAGCATATCGACTTGTCAGGGAACAGCCCCCAGAAGATAACACCACAGAACTATTTCTGGAGTATATTTAATACATATGCCTGTCTTTCTCCGTGTAAAAAAAATACGTCACTCCTTCATACTCTGTAACAAAAAAATGTCTCGTGTCCAAAATCCAACGATGTGGAAATGTTTGGTTGTTGGAGCTGGAATTTAATAAGTGAAAACCAATTCTGATGGTGCATGGCCATAAACTCCCTCCACGTGAAATACCTAGGACAGTGTACCCATGAGTGGTTGCCCAGATACAACTCCGAGATCTCAGTGGCGCCAGGCACAGGCATGAGGCCCTTGAATAGCATGGCAACCTCAAAATGCTTTTTTTGTTTTTACACTTCGACATTCCTCCCTTATTAGATTCCCTCGAGACTCCCCTGGTAGTCACTCGTGCGAAATTGCGCTCTCTGCAGCGGGGAGACGCAACAACAAAAAACTGCACACGCGCATTCTCTACAACGTGTCGCCGAATGACGACTCTTCCAATTTCTCTCAGACGTCGCCAAAAGCGATGAGGATGATGACAAAGAGGAACAACCGGTGTAGTTTTCACAATAAAGGTTTTTTTTGTTAGATCGCGGTATTTATAAATGTGTCGCAACCCTCCACCACCCGACACGGCCAATCAGTAAAAAAGATGTGTCACGTTGACAAAAGACAAATAGTTCACTACTTTAGCCCACCGGCGTATTGACGAGTGAATCCACAACACGCCGGTGGGCTAAATCAGTGAACGATTTGTCTTTTGTCAACGTGACACATTTTTTTTACTGATTAGCCGTGTCGGGTGGTGGAGAGTTGCGACACATTTATAAATAACGCGATCTAACTCAAAAACCTTTATTATGAACTCGCTGTACTACCCGGCTTCGCCCGGGACTTGGATTCACCACACCCGGCCGCCTTTGTCTCCCCAGTGGCGATGTTCACACTACAACAGTTATTCGTTTGAGGCTGAGTCGACCTAGGGGAGGCCCAGGACCAGTTAAAATAATCGTCACCGGTGGTGGCCGTGAGCGGGAATCGAACTCGGGTCGCTGGGTTCGTAGCGCGGCGCGCTAACCACTACACTACAAGGCTTCACGCTTCCACATGCGCGGGTCACGTGACAGATTTGACGTCATAGCTCACTTGTGCAAAACATTTATGCATTATTGAGCTCCACCCCCCCTAAAAAAACGTGTATTTTTAGAATTTTTGCATGGTATACAGTCTGGAAAGTACCCACATGGCAAATTTCAAGTTCGTTGCATGTCGGGAAGTACGCTAAACATTTTGAACAGACACACACATTCACAACTTTGCCTTTTATATATGGAGATAACATTGGTCGCGATAGCCTACTTGTTCAACTGGTGCAGTTTTTTTTTGCTATCGCCATTCCAAGCTGTGGGTGTTCAATGGTGGCGAGCGGAGTGCAACAATTTTAATGAGCAACAGCAACTTGGAACCATTGCGCGATGGACTGTTGCAGGTGTAATGAATGACACCGTTGGATGTCACTGTGTGAAGCCGGCCTGGGAAAGGCACGGCGCGCGATGTCTCGACATCGCTGACACCACTTGAATGTGGATGCAGTACGAGCCCTAGCGGGGCTCGGTGAGCACTGACTGACAGTGACGGATGGCACCACGCTCTGCGTGCAGTGCCAGCCCCTACAGGACAGAGGGCGAGAGTGCCGGGCACGGTACGGGGTTACAAGGGACCCCGGAGGACACGTGACCGGAGGTATCCACCGGGGGATCCCCCAAAGGGGAGCTGGGTTGATCACGTGTCCGGGCGAAGATCCTTCTCGAACTTTGGAGGTGGGCGTGGCTAGGGGCGGAGCAAGCCCTGAGCGGCACCGGCTGCTGTTGTCATCCTGATGAATCGACGTTCCACGTTGGACGTCCAGAGAAGAGTCATCAACACGTGGACCTGGACCCAAGCTGGGGTCCCGTCCATTGTAGCTACTCCGAGTCGAATTAGTGTCGTTCGCCTGGTGGACCACCACCATAGGTTGTTATCTGGTAGAAGGGGCACACTTTGCGTCAGCGTGTTGATGTTAATAAACATGTTGCCTCCAAAGAGTGCGTCTGCGAGTCAGTTTGAACCCACTACACAGGTTATAAACGAGGACTGCGCATGGGGAGCTTATTTTCAGCCGGCTCTGTCCGGCCAGCGACTTGAAAAATGTTTCCTCACCTGTCACACCACATGCAGTAAGAACTCTCGCTTTGCCTGCGAGTCACTTTGCCTTACTGCGGTCCGCGGGTGAGCCGGACAATATTCGGTGAGCAAATCAGATCCCCAAGTGTGCGTCCACCGGTTCTTGCAAGGAGTTCGTGCGTTCTTCTCAAGCAATGACATGTTGCTGCCAACAATCCCGAGGTGTCACGAATGTAGAGTGACAGAGGCAGTTTCTTGCAAGGGAGGGGGCCAAAATTGTTTCGATGAAGCATTACAATTGTTCAATAGGTTGCTTCTCTAATAGCAATGGAACGTATTTTAAGCTCGCAATGCATTCAAAATTTAATAGCGTTTGCCTAAATTTTAGAATATTTTTCTTACCTTCGATGGGGTTTTTTTTGGTGTAAAATATAATGATGTATCCATTTCATGATAAGGTAATAAAAACGCCACGTGGTAATGATCGTCACTACATGGGGTTGTCACGTTTAAAATGAGCAAATAACGTGGACAAAGGTCGCATGCAAAAGTGTTCTCTTCCAAAGTCGTAAATCATGGCAACTCGGTATTTGAGACAAGGGTCCCACACAACGTGAGCTGTTAAACGAATCAAAGGCAGTCAAACTCGCGCTGAGTAAAATAATTTTAAATTTTCAGTCCTTACTAATAATATACGGGTGTATAATTATACGACTAAACCAAACTCTGTAGTGTAAAGCGGACAATAGAGGTAATGTTTCATTAGGTACTGGTTTATTTATGTTAAATAGCAATCATTTGACAATCGTCAATCCATTGTTGGATGAAAACCTCCCTATGCTGTGTCAATCATAGGGGTTTGTTTGACCATATGTCACCAGACTGGGCAGAGGGGATTCGTGAAGTTGGACTGTGGGAGGGGAAAGTTGAGATATCACTCACCACTCATGGCGACAGTGGCCAAGAATCAAACGCAAGTACCTGGGTTCACAGTGTAATGTGCTAACTACTTTGCCACAATTCTCCCAAATGGTATATTTATCTCATACATTACATAAATATTACCAGCAATGACCGATCTGATAATGTATAAAGGAGTTGTTCCCACGTGGGAGCTTGACATTTGTTTTTGTACCACAGATAACATATTCGTTGGTTGTATGGTGTAATAGCACCGTCTGTTGTCCAGCAACGGCAATTGTGGTGGGCGAGCAGTACACACGCCGGTGAGCAACTACGCAGGTGTGTCGGCAGGGCGGAAGAACTGGGGCAAGGGTCACAGAGACCGCGTCTGGAAGACTCTGGAACCCGCTGGTGGGTTAGAGAAGGGAGGCACGGCCAGGGCGGAGGGCGGAGCTCGTGGCTGCCGGTTCTGGGACGTGGACTCGTCTCGTCGTCGCTATCGTCTTCACCGCCTTCGGCGCTTAGTTGTTGGCTGCCCCGGTCGGCGCCGTCAGTGTAGCACGGTCAGGCCTGTGTCACGGCTAGGCGACACGACCTGGAAGAAGCGAGGGCGAACCTGTGATCCTGAAAGTGTGAATAAAGAAGGTGCAGCCTCAAGAACCTTGTCTCCCGCTCTGCTGGCACTTCAGTTGTCATTCAGCATTAGCATGTTCATGTGATATTGATTGAAAACGTTTCACTCCATATGACACTGCATATCTCCCATCTGACTGATTCTGCTTTGCATTTAAGCAAAATTGTTCTCACTGCTCACGCTCCAACAACAACAACGAAAAAAACACGGTGGTCAAACCGTTCAGAATGCATGACAAGACCAGTGAGTCTTTGGAGGGACCTCTTTAAATTCGACTGTGCTTTAATGTTACACATTTCTTAACGTCAATGCAATTGGCTGCAGGAAGGCTACATCATTAATACGTGGATTGCTGTGATGTAGGTGTAATTAGAGGCTCCAAATGATTTGCTTGAAATGACAGATCACGGTTGCGCTCATATGTAGAATAGTGCCAATTAGTGTACCCACACTGGATAATTCCACAGCTTCTGGCATCTGTGATTTAAATATCATTTTTTATAATTTGTTAAATTAGATTTAAAGCTCTCCGCTGAGCTGTGCCTCGGGAGAGGACATAATGGTTATTTAAAAAAATCAGTGGCCCAAAACAATATTGTCTGGGATTTATCAACAAACTTTCATGAGCGGCAAATCGGGGATTAAGTGACCTTTTTGTCTTTTTGGTAATCATGCGTTTTGATAATAGCCGTACGGTAACACGCTTCACCTGGACGGAGGGTAAATATGAGTTGGCGTATTCATCATCGCTGACAATGAATAACAGCCTTTTTTTTTGCTTTTGGTTGTCGGGACAACCGTGCACCTGCTAAAGCTTTAGGCACAGTGTTTGTCTTATATTGAGATGGCACTACTCTGCAATGAACATCGAGGACTTGTGCCATGTCATCAAGGCTGTTGCAGTGAGCATCAATATATGACAAGTTCTATCTGATGCTATCAGAGTTCAAACGAAATCCTGATGGGACGATCAATTCAGACCGATAAGACCTGGGAAGGCGTAACTGTGTTCTTGATTGGCCCATTGTCTGGTTCCTAGGCTGCAGCACGCTGACTTTGAGGACCTGACTCTACTAAGTATTGTGTTGCGTACTGTGTTGAAGCACTGCGTTGAGGTCACTTGGACATTTATTAACAGATGCGGTTGAAGCCATGCTCTGATGTGATGCTCCACTGCCATCTCTCTCGGAAACCCATTCTCTGCAAAACAGCTATGATTCTCAGCAGTCGTCCATGCAGACAGGGTGCGATCGATCAGCCGTCCATTTCCGTAGACTCACGCAATTGCTGACCCGCCTATACTGGACATCTGTGAAAAAGAGCTTCATAGCTAATCGGATTCCCCCTGCAGTCTACATAAAATGCTGAATTACATTTTCGTTTACACGTCCTAAATTACGAACGTATTTAATTTCTTTGGATTGTAAGTCTGTAATTGTACGCTTACATCGGTTTTGATTTTTAACTGTGAAGTTTCAAGGCATGAAATTTAGTGCGCAATGCAATCCCAAATGTATCCATAAAATATTTATATATATTTGCTTCCTTACCTAGGAGAGCCTCAATTAGTCTCTTTTTCATAACGGTCCTGCCAAGTTTTTTGCAGGAGGGGAAGATGCTGCTATGTGTGGAATCCAAATTGAGTCATTTTCAGGGAATTTGTCAGCATTGGGATATTTGGCCAATAGCATTTACATTGTTTGTATTGAGGGGTATTTTGAATGATTAAACTAAACTATATTTTATATTTTAACAGATAAGGCCCACTGAGCTATATAGCTATTTTTCAGAAGCGACCTGGTTATAACTAATGATAGCTCAGCGAAGTGGCTTATCATCATGTGGAAATGTACAGCAGCCAAATACTCTAAGCTCATGTTTCCAAATGTATTGGAAAAAACCGGAGGACCCGGAGAAAAATCCACACAACCATGGAGAGAGAGACACCGCAAACTCCAAATACACAGCCGTCAGGGTTGGGATCGAAGCCACGACATCCTGTTTACCAGGAGAGCTAGTTAACATCTTGCCACCGTGGCACCTCAATCTTTTAGCTATGGGATATTAAATCAAAAACCCGGAGGAAACCCATTCAGAACAGGTGGAGAACAAACAGTTTCCGCATAGAAAGGCACACAGGTCGGGAGTCCAGCTCAGGTGTTGCTTGCTGTGATGAGACACGGGTGTTGCCACGGCACCAGCCTGCCGCCAATGAGTAAGATGTTTGCAGTATCCCGCAAATGTTGTTGTGATGTGCAACTCTAAAATGGTAAAGAGCAGACAACAGAACCTTAGGTACAATATGACAATAAGGCATTTGTAATGTCCAACAGTTGCGGTTTCGTGCAGACAGCGATGTTAAAATGGCATACCGTGTAAGGCAGGGGTCGGCAAACCATAACAGCGAAAAGAGCAATTCTTTTCGAATTCAGTAAAAAAACAAAACCTCAATAAATCAAGAGCCGCAATGTACAGTGAGGGAAAAAAGTATTTGATCCCCTGCTGATTTTGTACGTTTGCCCACTGACAAAAAAATGATCAGTCTATAATTTTAATGATAGGTTTATTTGAACAGTGAGAGACGGAATAACAACAACAAAATCGAGAAAAACGAATGTCAAAAATGTTATAAATGGATTTGCATTTTAATGAGGGAAATAATTATTTGACCCCCTCTCAATCAGAAAGATTTCTGGCTCCCAGGTGTCTTTTATACAGGTAACGAGCTGAGATTAGGAGCACACTCTTAAAGGGAGTGCTCCTAATCTCAGCTTGTTACCTGTAAAAAAGACACCTGTCCACGGAAGCAATCAATCAGATTTCAAACTCTCCACCATGGCCAAGACCAAAGAGCTCTCCAAGGATGTCAGGGACAAGATTGTAGACCTACACAAGGTTGGAATGGGCTACAAGACCATTGCCAAGCAGCTTGGTGAGAAGGTGACAGCAGTTGGTGCGATTATTCGTAAATGTAAGAAACACAAAAGAACTGTCAATCTCCCTCGGCCTGGGGCTCCATGCAAGATCTCACCTCGTGGAGTTGCAATGATCATGAGAACGGTGAGGAATCAGCCCAGAACTACACGGGAGGATCTTGTCAATGATCTCAAGGCAGCTGGGACCATAGTTACCAAGAAAACAATTGGTAACACACTACGCGGTGAAGGACTAAAATCCTGCAGTGCCCGCAAGGTCCCCCTGCTCAAGAAAGCACATATACATGCCCGTCTGCAGTTTGCCAATGGACATCTGAATGATTCAGAGGACAACTGGGTGAAAGTGTTGTGGTCTCATCTGACCACAATGGAGCTCTTTGGCATCAACTCAACTCGCCGTGTTTGGAGGAGGAGGAATGCTGCCTATGACCCCAAGAACATCATCCCCACCGTCAAACATGGAGGTGGAAACATTATGCTTTGGGGGTGTTTTTCTGCTAAGGGGACAGGACAACTTCACCGCATCAAAGGGACGATGGACGGGGCCATGTGCCATCAAATTCTGGGTGAGAACCTCCTTCCCTCAGCCAGGGCATTGAAAATGGGTCGTGGATGGGGATTCCAGCATGACAATGACCCAAAACACACGGCCACGGCAACAAAGGAGTGGCTCAAGAATAAGCACATTAAGGTCCTGGAGTGGCCTAGCCAGTCTCAAGACCTTAATTCCATAGAAAATCTGTGGAGGGAGCTGAAGGTTCGAGTTGCCAAACGTCATCCTCGAAACCTTAATGACTTGGAGAAGATCTGCAAAGAGGAGTGGGACAAAATCCCTCCTGAGATGTGTGCAAACCTGGTGGCCAACTACAAGAAACGTCTGACCTCTGTGAGTGCCAACAAGGATTTTGCCACCAAGTACTAAGTCATGTTTTGCAGAGGGGTCAAATACTTATTTCCCTCATTAAAATGCAAATCAATTTATAACATTTTTGACATGCGTTTTTTCTGGATTTTTTTGTAGTTATTCTCTCTCACTGTTCAAATAAACCTACCATTAAAATTATAGACTGATCATTTCTTTGTCAGTGGGCAAACGTACAAATTCAGCAGGGGTTCACATACTTTTTTCCCTCACTGTATGTGGTGAATACCAGAAGGGGAGTCCTGAATAAATAACGTCACTAAGTAGTCCTTATTGAGCCGCATGCAGCTCCAGAGCCGCAATTTGCCGACCCTTGGTTGTAAGAAAAATGTGTTTCCCTTCAGCAGTAGCAGAAGCAACAACAAAAAAACATCAAGAGAAGCTGTGTGGAGTGGTCGAGTGAGTTGAGAGTCAAAATCTGAAGATGATGCACAATAACACGAAGCCTTTGCATGAAAGGCATTTGCTTACGTAAAGATTTCACTGAGATTTATAAATGATTTCACAAAAACGGTGGTGGTGGTGATGATGATGATAAAAAAAATTCATATTCCTACTACACAACATGGAATTGTAATAAAATGTATTCAGGAATGTCTTACTGATTTCCCACCTTGTAGCCCAGTGGACTTGGGGGTTTATACCTAGAAACAGCTGTATATAGGGGACATTCGAGTCTTTGAAATGTTTAAAAGTTAAATTCGATTTGTAAATGGGGTCAGAAATTTCATGATTGAGTAATCAGATATTTAGTATTTTAAAAGCAGATTGGCTTTAGATTCCAAACATAATCACACGTGTCATCAAGTGGTACTATACCGTCACACGGCTCGATGCAACTGTGATGGTGCAATGAGTATTTCACTATTGTGTGGGATCATCAGCAAAGGCAGTGTGAGCATGTCTGTGCTGCTACCACAGTCGGCACGTGGCCTGTTTAAGTCAGCGCAACCTCAACTTTGTGCGTACAGCACACTTGCTGGAATCCAGCAATCCCCCGCGGATCATTGTTACGCTGTATGGTGAGAGTTGCCCTTTTGTACATTATTTGCATCATGCGTTTTCATTTGGAACTTTTAAGAATGTTTCATGTTAAGAGATCCTATTTAAAAATATATAAACCGTGTGTAACAAAACAATAACTCACGCATAGACATATATCTCAATGTTATTTTTACTTTCAGTATCAGAATGCAACCAATTTTATATTTCAATGGCACTACGCAAAATACCACGATCCAGCATCAGATATCCAGGAAAAGCTGTTGTCACTGTCATTTCCATATATATAAAAGGCAAAGATGTGAATATGTGTGTCTGTTAAAAATGTTTAGCATACTTCCCGAAATGCAACAAACTTGAAATTTGCCATGTGGGTACTTTCCAGACTGTACACCATGCAAATTTTTTTTAAATACACTTTGTTTTTTTTTAGTGAGCTGTGACGTCAAATCTGTCACGTGATCCTCGCATGTGGAAGCGTAACGCATTGTAGTGTAGTGGTTAGCGCGCTGTGTGTGTGTCTGTGTCTGTCTGTGTGTCTGTCTGTGTGTTTGTGTGTGTGTAAGCGTAACGCATTGTAGTGTAGTGGTTAGCGCGCTGTGTATGTGTCTGTGTCTGCCTGTGTGTCTGTCTGTGTGTGTGTTTGTGTGTGTGGAAGCGTAACGCATTGTGGTGTAGTGGTTAGCGCGCTGTGTATGTGTCTGTGTGTGTCTGTGTGTGTCTGTCTGTGTGTGTGTGGAAGCGTAACGCATTGTAGTGTAGTGGTTAGCGTGCGGCGCTACGAAACCGGCGACCCGAGTTCGATTCCTTCGGTGACGATTATTTTAACCGGTCCTGGGCCTCCCCTAGGTTGGCTCAGCCTCAAATGAGTAACTGCTGTAGTGTCAACATCGCCACTGGGGAGGCAAAGGCGGCCGGGTGTGGTGAATCCAAGTCCCGGGCGAAGCCGGGTAGTTACAGCTAGTTATTTATATTCACACATACCGTTGTAAGCAGGGCACATCATGAACCATGCTCACAACGAATCCAGGTGCAAATTAATTGGCGAATGATGATTTCACTGGCGGCAGTGCCTTGTTCTGCCATGTACGTTTGCATCCTGCAGATACAAAAATAGGCATTAAACGTAAATCCTCATTTATGATAGCGCTTGCCTGCCGTGTATGTCATATTGTAACTCTAAAATAGCCGCCTGAAATTATGCTTTGATATGTGTTGCACACTCGAAATGAAAGACGTGGGCAGGTGCTCCAAATCGAGGGCAAACACATTGTGGCAATCTGTAAAATGCAACAGCATGCGTGTCACAGCAATTCTCAACCCAGTCGCCATTAACCACGTGACTGGTGTACGGGTCGGATTACTCAACAACAGTTTACTTTAATCCCAATTCCACTCCTGATAACCATTTTTGTCTTTAATCATAACCTTCACACTTCACCATTCGAATATTACTTTAATCCTAAGCTGTATGTCTATCTATACCACCTACTTATATTGATATCTTACACCCATTATCCGTACTGTATGTGTACTGTATGTGTACTGTACTTATACTCTTTGGTTCGTTCAGTAAAGTCACGTAGATAGAAAAATAAATAATAAATCACGCCGTTTCAATCGCGACACAAGCAATCGTGATCAGGTGAAAAGATACAGCAGTAGAACTGCTGAACAGGAAAGAGCTGCTGCAACACGAGGTTATATAGAGGTTTGAGGTGGGCGTCACCCTAGAGTAAGTGGGCGGGGTCAGAGATGGAAAGGAGTCCCGTCGCCGCACGCACGCACAGCAGCTGTGTTACAGGGAGAGATTGGCATGTCAAAGTAAACGAGTTAAATGGGAAGATAGCATGTCTGTGTCAGAGGACCGGGCATAGTGCCACCTCGTGGGCAACACAAGCTGCGGCATTGGCTGCTGCACAGTGAGAGGCCAGCGTATTAATGCCAGAGAACCACCGGTGAGACATACAGCCTATTAAACAGCGAGAGCTACCGTTACATCGAGGCAAAGGGAGCAGCAGTGGCTATGTTAGTGAGACCTTAGTCTGTTAATATCAAGGCATTTAACAAGGTGATATAATTCAGAGAGTCAGAAATAACTGCTAAACAATGGCAGGAAGGATGGAAACATCACAGCAAGTTATGACTTTACCTGGTTAATAACATCCTTCCAATGATTGCTCAGTTTGTACCCATTTTCTCGGTGGAAATTGTGTCTGTATTTATATATCTGGATGGCTTCATGGACAAATCTTTGATGGTAGCTCGAAGGTTTGCCTAGTATCTTGGTCTCGGAAAAAAAACAATATCGTGTGAACCCACCGCGGTTGAAATTGTCTGTATATATGGACGGCTTCTTGAGCGAATCTTTGTTGATAGCCAGTAGGCTTGCAAAGTACCATTGTCTTAAAGAAATCAATTTCGTGTGAGCCAGCCGCATTAAAATAATGATCAGCCATGGCAGAAGTATTGGTTCTGCTGTGTTTCAAATCTGCCTTGTGTTCGCGAACACGGTCCGAGACATGTCGTTTCGTTTCCCTGATGTAACTGCTACCGCAGACACAACTTAGTCTGTATACACCAGGGTATTGCATGTCAGGAATCACATCCTTCACAGATGGGATCAAATCACCAATTTTGTGTACTGTGTTGAATCGAACCTGGATCTTGTGTCTGTTCAAGATTTTGGAAATCTTTTTGGTAACACCTGCTATGTATGGCAAGGTGATGGTTTTGATTGGGTCCTCAGATGGTTCTCTCCCCATGATTGGGGATACAGCTTTGCGGATTGTGCGGTTTTAATATCCATTCATCTTGAGGGCTTGGTGTACGTGCTCCAGCTCACTGGCTAGGTGTTGCTGGTCGGAGATGCAACGTGCCCTATGGTGTAGTGTTGTGATGAGGGAGTTCTTCTGGGTTGGTTGGTGGTGGGAATCAGGCTTTAGATAGGAATCCGTGTGGGTGGCTTTCCTATAGACAGAATATCCCAACGAGCCATCAGGTCTCTTCTCGATCAAAACATCCAGGAAAGGTAGCTTGCCATCATTTTCTACTTCCATGGTGAATTTGATGGATGGGTGTATATGGAATTGATGTGGTTGAAAAATTGGTCCAGTGCTGTCTGGCCCTGTGGCCAGATGACGAATGTGTCATCTACGTATCTTTTCCACAAGGAAGGACATAGGGTGGATGTCAGGATGGCATCTGTTTTAAATTTCTCCATGAAAACATTCGCTACCACTGGCGACAAGGGAGAACCCATAGGGGCATCTTCATTTTGTTTGTAGAATTTACCATTCCAGGTGAAGTAAGTATTGGTAAGGCAGTACCTCACCAAACTTGGTACATCCGGATTCAGTCCCTGTTGGACCAAGTTTTCAATTATTGCAATGGTGTCAGGCACAGGTACCTTGGTGAACAGAGAGACTACATCGCAACTGAAAAGTAAATCATCTGGAGACAGTGAGATGTCCTTGATTAGAGAAACTAAGTGAGCTGAGTTAAGTACAGCTGAGGTGGTCTTGCCCGTGAATGGAAGCAGGGTCTCAGACAGAAATCGGGCCAGTTTGTGGGTGGGTGAGTTAATGGTGGATACGATAGGACGGAGTGGAGTACCTTCTTTATGGATTTTTGGAAGGCCATAAAATCTGGGTGGTCTAGCAGCCGTAGATTTTAGATAGAACTGTTTGGTCGGTTCGATTAGGGAAGTCGAATTGGTGATGATATTGTTGTTTTTTGTGCCCAGGCGGTTGGAAGGATCTCTGTTGATTTTGGTATAACTGCCATCATTAAGGTCCTGAATTTTGTTGTTATATGTGGTTTTATCCATGATGACAGTGGCATTGCAGTCACGAAAGCTTTAAATCAAAATATAATCTTTCTTTTTTAATTGAGCGAGTTCAAACTGCTCGTCCTTGCTGATGTTACTGATGGGTTTTTTTAGCATTTTTTAGGATAGCAGCAATTTCAGATCTTGCCACGTCCGCCGGGATGTGTCCCAAACCTTTGAGGGCTACGTCGACCTGGGCAATGATATCATCCACTGGGATGTGTTTAGGAGTGACAGCGAAATTCAACCCTTGGAAGGATGTTATTAACCAGGTAAAGTCATAACTTGCTGTGATGTTTCCATCCTTCCTGCCATTGTTTAGCAGTTATTTCCGACTCTCTGAATTCCATCACCTTGTTAAATGTCTTTACATTAACAGACTAAGGTCTCACTAACATAGCCACCGCTGCTCCCTTTTGCCTCGATGTAACGGTAGCTCTCGCGGTTTAGGCTTTAACGCAGCTGCTGTGCGTGCGTGCGGAAACGGGACTCCTTTCCATCTCTGACCCCACCTACTTACCCTTGGGTGACACCCACCTCAAACCAATATATAACCTCTTGTTGCAGCAGCTCTTTCCTGTACAGCAGTTCTACTGCTGTGTCTTTTCACCTGACGACGGTTGCGTGTGTTGCGATCGAAACGTCGTGATTTATTATTTATTTTTCTATCTACGTGACTTTACGGAAAGAACCAAAGAGTATGGATTCCTGCAGTCACAAAAGCTTCAAATCAAGATTGTACTGTACTTGTCACCATTGTACAATTTACTACTGTACATGTGTTCTATTCTTAATAGCATTGTACGTAGTCATACTCTGGGTGCATGGGCATGGTTAAAGAATAAACAGTATTAGGGTTAGATAATTACCAGTATTAACTACAGTAGGTCATCCTTTACAGCGTACAGTGCTAAATCCCCTCCTATTGAATATATCACAAGCTCCCAATTTAAAGCCAAGCTTAAAGACTAAAACATTTCTATAACGATCAAAAACAACATTTGGGTCCTTTACCTGTAAAATGCAACAGCACGTGTGTCACACACAGCAATCCTCAACCGAGTCGCGATTAACCACGTGACTGAAGTACAGCCACCTACATGCCTGACTCAGTATCACATTCTGGTGTACACACGTGCATTATGTACTGCACAGCACATAAGGACCTTCACAAAACCACACTTACTCCATTGCGCCACGAGGAAATAATTAAAAGAGTGGTCCATTCCTAATGTGCCACATATGTTTAACATTTGCAATGAAATGGCGTTATAATCACGTCTATACGTTTGTGTTACGTAAAAAGCAAGTCCTGACAGCATTAGCATAGCCATTGTTTAATTAAACACGGTTAAGAGCTCGTGAAAAGATCAGAGACTACGTTCTCATCTTGACACAAAATATCCGTAGTTTTTTTCATATATATACAGACAGTGCCCGGTTTGCGGAAGACTCACGGAAATCCGACCTTACGGAAATGCTCCCAAAAAGAATGTTATGAAAATTTTAATATGTGGAAATGTTTGTGTTGGTTACATAAATGCTTGCGGATGAATAACGTGGAGCAAGGTGGAAGGCAGGCCCGCCTTACGCCGAGGATTAAGGTAAGTGGAAATTATCTTGATTTTGATGGGAAATTGTTTAGTTTCCGACATATGGCAAATTCGGTTTACGGATCGTTCTTGGGAACCTAACCCTCCCGTTACCCGAGGACTGTCTGTAATTTGCTTAATTGTTTGGAACTAAGACCTCAGGACATTATCACGAAAAATCTTTAAAAAATCTGTAACAGTCATCCAAATGAAAATCTGCCCGTCCACCCCCGCCCCCCCTTAATATTTATTTCTATGGAAGCCTGGTGGAAAACGCTAAGTGTGATGTAAATGACACGGTTACGTACAGCACATATGCAACTCACGCAAGGTTTAAAGACTAATTCAAGCTGTTAATAAAGACAAGTGGGGCTTGGGGCAGACTTCTCTGGGAAGGGAAGATTGGGCCGATGACCCACAGCAAGCCAAGTGCAGCGCAATGCAGTTAGTTAATCTCTGCACACAGTCGAACACGCAAACGGTCAAACGCCATCCTTGCACGTACTCCCAACTGTTCGCCGGGAACCAGCTGTCTCTGAAACTGGCACTTGTGTGCAAGCGCCCCTTTTTGCTGTGGCGCTCCATAAGTGCCCGGTGTGTGGCTATGTCAGAAAATGAATTTACGTGCAGCCGGAGGTAAAGAGTAGTCGAGATGGGGGGCGGGTAACAAGTTTTAGCTGCACCACCCGACTTCCCCCTTCAATAAGACGATGTTGCAAGATGTGGTTAATGTCTCACTCGGCTGCCATTTTACCACAACTGCTATGTACACGGGCTGAGCCTAAAAACACATCTTCACAATGACTATGTGATATTTCTTCTAAGGAAAAAAAATATCACTTTTATTGCGTGCAATTAATATGTAGTTTGCAAGAACGGAAGTTTTTTCATTTTATAATTTTTTTATATATAAAAAGGTGAATTGCCATAAAGTATACAGTGTTTCTTGTGTACAAATAAACACCACACTACCATGCCTCTGTAACGCCGGAGAAAAGCATTTGCCAGATATGAAAATATATGTTTTAAGTACCCTATATCTTGAGCGTAAATACACGACAGTAGTTGCACAATGTTCTTGACTTATGTCTGGGTTTCATATAACATGGTTTTGCATACAGCTCAGAATTATTCGACACCAAAGCTTCAAATCATGAGATTATGATCCATTTCCCAGCCAGGATCAACTCCACTCTGTAATTATCATCCCTCCAAGCAAGGCGGTGAAATGGGCACCACCTTGTGATATTGTATTCAGAATCAGAATATGTATTTATACTGGAGAAATCCGATGAGCTATAAAGATATTTTCACACATGTTCAGCAATTCACAGATACCCAGTAGTTCGCACATGTCCAGTTGAGATCTGTGAGAAGTCCGATCCCTGCGATAAAAAAATAAAAGTGATTTCCGGCCAATTTAGCATTTGAGGCAGTGCTCATCTCCTGTGTAAAAGATCGCAGCCAGTGATGGAAACTCCGCATTCCTATGGCGGTGACGAGTCTCTCCGTGAGACAACTACCGTTAACTTTACCACTAAGTGGGGTAATCTCTTATCGACCCCGAGAGGGAATTACGTGGCTGAGTCAACCCCAAAACAAGATTTAAACTCGGCGACCTTCTGATAGCGAGAGGCTCACTAAGCAGCCTCCCCTGCCATGGAGCTTTGTGTAATTTCAACCACGGACTGCCAATGGAAATGAGCACTGCCAAACACTTGAATAAACATGGAGACAATAGCATGACAAATATAGTTGGCTCTGTCATCTTTAGTCAATCCACGGCGGAATGATGGACTTCCCACACCGTGCGGATTGTTGGGGGGGGGGGGGGGTTGACCATAGAGGCCGACCTAGGCCTCGGCAAGGCAAGGTAATTTACCCTTTTTACTGGGTACAAGGGTAAAGGGTAAAGGTGTCGACATGCCAAGGGGTAAGGTAAAGGGTAGGGTAAAAGTAGCGTGAAGTATTACCCGGTAAATACCCTTTTTACCGCTCGCTAAAAGCTCCGTGGCGCAGTCCGTGGCCTCCATTTAAAATTGTAATCATCGAGAGTCTTCTATATATTAATAAAGCGCTCTACCTCGCATTTACCTGTTATAAACCTTCTTCACGTGTAGTAGTGCCCCAGTAATTACCCTGTAATCGGGTCATTTGTATGGGGTAAGGGTAAAGGTAGGCTCGTTGTTTTACCTTTTACCTTAACTTACCGAGGCCTAGGCCGACCGAAACTGAATTTCTGGTTTCGGCCGAAACCGAAAGTAAACCGAAAGTAAAAAATTAACTTTCAGCTGAAACTGAAAGTTAAACATTTACTTTCGGCCAAAACTGAAAGTAAACCGAAAGTCAACTATTTGGCTTCGGCCGAAAGAGAAACTATGCCGAAAGAGGCCATTTGTCAACTTTCGGCACTGAAACCGATTTCAGTCGGCCTCTAGACGCATCACAGACTCGCACGCGCGCGCACCCAAGCCCCCTCCTGCTGTGTAGAACCCATGTGGAGGAGGAGAAGGTGGGGTGGGATAGGGTGGTGGGATAGGGTGGTGGGAGGGTTGAATTTGATCATTGGAGGGGTGGGTGGGTCGGTGTGTGCGTGGCTAGTGGGCGGATGAGTGAGTGTGCACACGCGCGCATGCACACTATTGCCATCAGCACGCTGCTATAATCTGCTCAGTGTGCCGTGCGTGCACGCGTCTTGGTGCCGTGCATGTGCCCGCGTGTGTGTGTGTGGTGCGTGCCTCGAGCTGCCTGTGAGAGCCCAGCCTCTGAGCCGCTCAAACAAAAGTGCTCCTGGTGGACTGCTCCTGTTGCTGTTGCGAGTGCTGGTGTGAGGACCGCTGCTCCCCGAATCCCCACTCCCTTGTGATCCGAGGCTCTCCTCTTCTACACTCGGGGGAGGGTTGCTACCCTCCGCCTCTCCTACCTTCACCGCTGCTGTGCGAGGTATGGTCCGCGGCTGGCGCTTAGCCCCCGGGATCCGTTCGCACACACGCCCTACGTGCCCAAACACTAACAAACCCGACGCCGCTACCTGCCCGGCTCCGTACACCAATCGCACGCGAGGGACTCGGGGTCAGGGGTTAGAGGGCAGGGGCGTCCACCGCGCGCTCGCCGCCGATTGAAGGGGACACCTCTGAGCCGATTGAAAGGCCGTGTGAACAACCGCGCGTGCACGCGCACACAAGGCCCTCCACCTTCCTCTTCACACTCACAAAGACCACACGACACAGTTTATCCTCTACTGACGATTTTTATTCCCCGCGAATAATCGGCTAAACTACGTGTGTTTGTGTGGGTCAGCAGACACTAGCCTATCCCTCGGTTGTCCGGGACTTAACCCTAACCTATCCCTCGTAACCTATCCTGCTGGGCGCTCCCTTATTCTCCCGTTGTTATTTAGCCCGAACTCACCTCTCCCTTACTTACGCTTACTCCCACTCTGATGCGCCGGGAGCTGTGGAAGGGCGATACTGTACGTCGTCTCCGTGGAGGATTGGGCCTGGCTGCGTTGAACCTCATCACACGGACGACTCGAATGGCTGGCTCCAACACTCCGCTGATCTCGATGCCTTGAAGAACCCTCCCCTCCCTGGTTCCCCCTCTTTTGTCGTCCTTGCTCACATCAAAGGACACCGCGCTGCCCCGCCCCCCTGGCCTCCCATCCAATCAGGGGTCCGGATTTTCCCGCTCTTTTGATAGTCGGATCCTAGTCACCGCAGTGGTGCCCTCGACGTCCGCTTTCTGCTCTTCCCGCTACCAGCCCACTGACCCGTGTTGCGTGTGTTGTCTCCATCCGCGGTGGCTCAACAGCCCCTGCCGTGATGATGCAATTACAATCCCAGGTCACGGCGCCGCGGTGCCCGTCAGCCTCGGGGGTAGGTCGCCCAATTCCCTGGCCGTAGGAAACCATGAAGCTTGATCCCATTAGGGGCTTCTGGATGAAAACCTGTCGGCCAGGTGACTTCCCCTTCGGGCTCTATGCGGGGTATGCGTGCATTCATGTGGGGGGCGGCGAGGGGCGTGTAGCGTCGGCGTCGTCGCTCCCTGGTGGTGGTGTCACGGTGGTGGGCACGGCCCCGCCGGAGCGGCTCCGCTGTGGCGGCACCACACTGGCTACGCGTGTGCTGCTTGTTGCTGCTGCTCGCTAGTTTGATGGTTTTGGGGGGGGAAGTTATTTTTTTCTTATTCTACTCCGTCACCACCACCACCACCACCACACCCCTCTCACCCCCATCCTTGCTTGAGTGTGCGTGTGTGCGCTGCTTGCGTACGCTGGAGAGAGTGAGGAGCGTCTGCCATCAACCACTGCCGCTGCTGCCCGGAGTCGCATGCGCGCGCGCGCGCGTGTAGTTTAGAGACCGACCGAAACTGAATTTCTGGTTTTGGCCGAAACCGAAACCAGACCGAAAGTTAAAATTTGACTTTCGGCCGAAACCGAAGCCGAAACCGAACGGTTAACTCCACTTTCGGCCCGAGACCGAAACACAAAGGTATATAACCGAAGTTACCGAACACAAGATTTATTAAATATGTCACGATGTAATGCTATATACTCTGGTTTTATTTGGTAAAGTCACGTAGGTAAAACAAATTAAAATAAATTAAAATAAAATAATATAAAAGAAACAATTAAAACACGACAAGCTTCCGTCTTCAGGTGGGACCAGTCACAGCAAAATCGCTGCACCAACTTGGTGTGTGGGGAGCGGTAGTGTAGTGGTTAGCGCGCTGCGCTATGGCCCTGACGGCCCGGGTTCGATTCCCGCTCACGGCCAACACCAGTGACGATTATCTGAACCGGTCCCGGGCCTCCCCTAGGTCGACTCAGCCTCAAATAAGTACCTGGTGCGGTGTGTAAACATTGCCACTAGGGAGAAAAAGGCGGTCGGGCGTGGTGCTGGCCACCCACCCCCTCGTGTACCGTTCCGGCCTTCATAGGTGCTCGCTAACAGCACTTGCCCCTACAGTCTGTTAAGGCTATATGGGGGATCTTTGTTTGTCTTTATCTTTGTGTTTGTGCGTGTTTGTGTGTACGTGTGTGTGTTTGTGTGACGTGTGTGTGTGCTTGCAATATCAGTTTCGGCCGAAACCAGACCGAAAGTTAAAAATTGACTTTTTGGCCGAAACCGAAACTATGCCGAAAGAGGGTGGGTGGCCAGCACCACGCCCGGCCGTCTTTGTCTCCACAGTGGCGATGTTTACACACTGCACCAGCTCCTCATTTGAGGCTGAGTCGACCTAGGGGAGGCCCAGGACCGGTTCAGATAATCGTCACTGGTGGTGACCGTGAGCAGTAATCGAACTCGGGTCGCCGGGTTACAGAGGGCGGGGAGGCCTTATTTAATGTGTTACTGGATATATACATTGATCTGCAAAATGTAATTGCATAACTAATTATACTTTCAAAGCTGTGTGTCGTTGACTTTTGACATTCCACGTGAGGTTTGACAACTAATTTCTTTAGAACTGCTGCTTTTTGTGTTTAGTTTGTTGTCCTTACCCCGCCCCCACCTCCGATTCGCACGTTTGGCTGCGTACGGTGCGAAAGAAGTTCAACACAAACACACACGCAGTGTGTGTGTGTATGTGTGGGACACAGCGATCAGCCCAAGTCACCGTATATTCTGCGGATGTTAAGACGCTCCAGTAAGTAAGACGCACCCCAAATGTTGTGCGCAGTGTCAAATAAAGTCATTCAAATCTGGTTGCACACACACACGCGCGCGCGCGCGCGTCTAACACATAATAAGATCCACCCATATCTTTTGCATTTAAACACAGAGAGATGATGATGATGATGCTGATGTTGTTGTTCCCGTTGTTGATTTCCACGAGCCCAGCGAGTGTTACCATCGCTACACTGACGCTGTTTTCGCTGACATGTGACCGTGCAAATTATCAAGCAATCATCTCTCCCTCCGTCCCGCGCGCTCCCCACCCGGCCGTGCCAATGTTTAAATCTGCTGCGAGTGCGTCAGTGTCGTCTCCACGACGACTTTTGCCTTGCGTAGACACAGACGCGTCCGCGTGTGCGTGTGTGGAGGGGGTGTGCAGCCGTGACCGTCTATGTCAGCCGGGAGCGGTGGGTGGTAGCGGTGAGCGCTGTAGCTGCGCTACGAACCTGGCGACCCGGGTTCGTGTGCCGCTCACCGGCCAACACCGGTGACGAATTAGCTGAACCGGTCCCTGGGCATCCCCTAGGTCGACTCAGCCTCAAATGAGGAGATGGTGCGGCGTGTAAACATCGCCGCAAAGGAGACAAAGGCGGCCGGGCGTGGTGGTGGCCACCCACCCCCTCGTGTACCGTGGCGGCCTTCATAGGTGGAATTGCCTTTTATGTTCGTAACACTATTGCATGTTCACCAGCTCACTCCTTGTTTAAAAAAATGTTGCTTTGAAGGTTTGGCTCTCAGAATAACTCTCCCAAATAATCAACAGATATTGGTAGTGTGCTGCTATAGACCGCCTAGTGGGAAGGATGTTGAAGCTGCATCTGCACTAAGAGAGCTTTTTGGGGGCCCCCCTAAAGGTGAAATAGTTTTAGTGGGTGATCTAAATTGGAATTGGCTAAACCCGCCGGCCGTGGCCACAAATTTTGCAGATGAATTTAACCTGTTTCAATTAATAAATGTTCCCACAAGACCCAACCTAAAAAATCCGGGAAAGTCATCTCTGCTTGACGTCCTATTGACAAATGCCCCTCACAATTTCGCACTGACTGGTGTTCTGGGTAATAACGTTAGTGATCACTCCTTCATTTTTGGGGTGAGATCATCAGCCAGACCCAAAGCCCCCCTAAATTGGTTCAGAAGCACTCTATGAGACACTTCAGCACTCAGGCATTTACTAATGATGTGCTTCACTCAGATATTGACAAGGTCTGTGATATCCCCAACCTGACTACGGCTTGGAAGACCTTCAGGTACACGTTTCTCCAAATTCTTAACAAACATGCTGCGTTGGTTAGATTTAAAACTAAAGGCAACTGCCCAACATGGTTTGATCCTTTGATTACAAATCTCATGAAAACTAGGGACAAGGCTTGGGTATGTGCTCAGAAAAGTAATTTGGTCAATGACTGGCTAGAATACAGGATTTTAAGGAATAGATGCGTCAAAAAAAATCAGGCATGCAAAAAATGCCTACTTTTCCTCCACTCTCCTGGAATCACATGGAAATGCCAGGATTTTCTGGAAAACAATCAAATGTATCGGAAATGCATCCAAAACAGATAATCTGCCCGTTGAGCTTAACCGAAATGGGGAGTATTTTTCAGATCCCAAAAAAATAGTTGACAAATCTAACCTTCATTTTTCTGAAGCTGGTAATCTTTTTGATAATGTATTGGGAGTCACCCCTGCTCATGCAAATTCCTACACCCCTGTCCAAACATTAAAGAATTTTGTTTCCAGCCAATCCACGAAAGTAATGTTCTGAAACAACTGTCCTACCTCAAAGGGTCCTCCTCTACCAAAGCAGATAGTATTCCCGTCTTTGCTCTGCTAACTGTTGGTCACCTAATATACAAACCTATAGCCCATATTTTCAACCTGTCCATCAAAGAAGCATCAGTTCCTCTAGAATGGAAACATTCCTATGTCCGTCCACTTCACAAAGGGGGCCCTAAAGATGATCCAGATAACTACTGACCTATCTCAATTTTGTCCCCGTTGATGAAAATTTTAGAAAAATTATTGAACTACCAAATTAGCAGTTTCCTGTCCACCAACAATCTACTACATCTAAAACAATCTGGGTTCTGAAAAAAATACAGCACCACATCTACTGCATTAGACTCGCTGAATCACATTTACAGTAGCCTTGATAATAAGCAGTTCTGTGCCTGTTTTTTTCTTGACCTGTCCAAAGCTTTTGATACAGTAGACCACAACACCCTGCTTAGTAAACTAAGTTGCCTCGGTTTTTCCGAAAACGCAGTAAAATGGTAAAAAATTACCTCTTTTATCGCACCCAAACTGTATTCAAAGATGGTTGGAGGTCAAACAGTGTTAAGATAACAAAAGGGGTTCCACAGGGTTCCATCCTCGGCCCCCTCTTGTTCTCTCTATATGTCAATGACTTGGGCACTGACCTGGATCATTCCAGGGTAAATCTTTTTGCAGATGACACGATACTGATTACTGTTGGCCGCTCTCCAGATGACGTGATTGCTAAGCTGCAGGGTGATTTTAACAAACTACAACATCAGCTGGTTGCTCTTAAACTAGTCCTGAATACCTCCAAAACCAAGGTGCTATGCTGCTCACCAGTACTGCTTCCCCCCTATGTTCCGTTTGGAATTGATAAAAGCTACCATACTGCCTCTACTTGATTACTGTGACATCGTGTATAAATCAGCCCCAAGTACTGTACTGAAGAAGCTTGATTCCAGCTATCACTCGGCCTTAAGATTTGCATTGAACTGCCCATATAGGACTCACCACTGTGATCTCTACATTAGGTCAAACTTAACATTTGTTAATGTTCGACGGCTTGTGCACCAGATCTTATTTATTCACGATGTACTTACAGAAAAATCCGCAGACTACCTGCTGGATCTCCTCTCTGTTTCAAAGAACAAATTTGACCTCAGGTCTTCGCTCATTTACCAGCTTCACATTCCCTATTTCCGTACAAAAACTGGAGGAAGGGCCTTTGCTATTGATGCCCCCAGGGTCTGGAATGCTATTGCCAATAAACTGCAACTTGAATCACTACCTATGAGATCTTCACTCAAAACTGCTCTAGAGGAGTTGTACACCCCTAGCTGCCACTGCTATTTCAGTGGCCTAAAATAAAATAAAATGTTTCGCTCCGGATGACCGCTGCAAAGTATTATCTGTATTTTGATTTAGTGTGCTGATCTTAAAGGTGCATTGAAAAATGTGATACTCCGACTGATGCTCCTCTTGTTGTGGAGTAACGCATGCAGCCAGCTATGGCTCTAGGGTTTGGTGTTACATGTTGTTTATGTCGTTTATTGTGAAAATTTGGTCACAGTTCCTATGATCACTGTTACATTGCTTTATGGCTTTATTTTGGTGATGTCGAAAACTTTTTTGGTTTGGCCATGTTTTTGTTTATTGTAGTATGGAGTTAGATTGATGGCCTTAATCTAAGTTGTCTTGTGGTTGTTGTTGTTGTTGTTTGACTTGCATCCCACTGGGATTTTTGCACACAGCGTTGGTGTACGGTGCTTTTCCAGGAATATTTTGCTGTTTTTTCCAGGATTTTCTGTTTGCACAGTCACATAGTCACTTTAAGATGTTTTCTTGTTCATGTTTTTTGTTTGTTGCGGTTGCACCCGATTCAAGAGCCGAATGACTCACAGGGCTATACCAAATAAATGAAACTGAAACTGAAATAGATTCTCGCAAACACCATTTGCCCTAACAGTCTGTTACACACGTAGGCTTTCGCGACCAATATTATTCATAATAAAGGTTTTGGGTGAGATCGCGTTATTGATAAATGTTCTCGTAACCCTCCACCACCCGACACGGCCAATCAGTAAAAAAAAGTGTCACGTTGACAAAAGACAAATAGTTCAGGCTATACGGGGGGATCTTTGTGTTTGTATATTGTTGGGGGGCCGCACGTCAGGGGCTGCACTTAAAAGGCCAACAGGGGCCGCCAGTGGCCCGTGGTGGCCTTGCAATGAAGAACGCCGCTCTAGGGGAAGGACGGGTTGGGGGGGTCCCTTGACTCTTCTTCCATCACCCATTCCCAATAACCAATTTCAAATTCTTGGTTCTTTCAGTGAAGTCACGTAGAAGGGAAACAATAAAATAGGTGTGAAAACCACAGCAAGAAATGTTTCTTGCTGTGGTTTTCACACCTGATGATGATTGCTTGTGTTGCAGTCGAAACGTCGTGAGAATTTTATTGTTTTATATTTTTATTATCTTATTGTTTCCCTTCTACGTGACTTTATCGAAAGAACCAAGAATATGAATCCCTGCAGTCACGAAAGCTTTAAATCAAAATGTTACCAATTTCAAGTTTGTTCTTTTTTTTTAAGTGCGATGTACGAATTGTAAACCTGAATTACACGTAGCTGGTAGTGATATACACATCGTACTACCATTGGCCTATGTTTACAATTGAACCACATGGCTTATCATAGTGTTAAAAGTATTGCGTTCCAACCGTTATAGAGCAGTGCGCGTAATATGTTTGAGGGACCCTCGTAATCCGAGGCCCCGGGCTGCATCCCCTAAAGTGCTTGCGTTCATCTGGCCCTGCCCACACTACACCGAGCCAGCACTAAGGATGCCGCGATGTGTTAATGATACGATATATATTACATAATGTAAAGTGGCAGGCGCACAGTGCGAACCCACAGTGACCATTGTGGTGAAATATGGTGAAAGTCTCCACCGCCCATGCCCGACATGCATTGGGCAGGCCTTCACGCATCGGTGGATTGAGAATGGCTGGAATATATGTTGGGGTTTTTTTTAAATCCATGATAATCGTATTATCTATGTTGGAAAATTATTTCTATCATCGCGGGTGATGATTTTATTGTAAATATCCTATTTTTAAAAAATATATAATTGAAGTTCTAAATAAAGATACCGTACACGTATTACTTATCGTATTCATAATGTTTATTTTCCTGCATGACAACTTACAGTAAAGCCGAGACTGTTGTGGTTCATTTAATTATCAATCTTGTGTAACGGGCAGCATGTAGCATCATAAGCGTTATATATTGTCAAGTTGTAATGGATAAAGGACAGTTGATGCAGGCCAATGTTGCGTTAAACGCAAATTTGAAAAAGCTTAAGTCATCTTTATTCATATTCTACAGCAAAGCACAAAAGCAAAATAAATAAAAACTTCATATACAGGCGTCCCTCGCATATCGCGTGACATGCCTTCCTGAAAAACAGCGCGCAGGTCGAATAGCGCTTTATTAAACACATTTTCCCATAAACATACATGTTGTAAGGGGGGGGGGGGGGTGCGTTACAGAAGAAAAAATAAGTATCATTTCATTATTTTAGCTCTGGATTTACAAAATACGTATGCATTTAATACTTCATACTATTAATATTACAAAGACGACATAAAAAGGAGTTTACGAACAAATCATCATCATTGAGATTGAAAAAAAATTGTACTTACAAAGATTACGTAATAAGGAGCAAATACAGAGCTTCTTGAATGCTTCCATGGGGTGTCTCTACTCAGATTTAGGGTGGCTAAGGCCCAGCCCATGACGCTGGGCACTGCCACGACGCTTTTTAGTTGGTTAACCTGTGAAATATTTTTTTACATTAAATTTTTCATAATTAAAAATATTTTTTTATTAACAAAAATTACTATTTTGTTTTTGTTCTTTCCTGAGTGCGTAATTGTGAAACACATAGTGTGAGTGTGATGTATGTCCCTTAAAGTTGAATCGCGTAGCTGCAAATTCGCGCTATGGTGTGTTACGCACGGGACACCTGTACAGTTACAAACGTATGGGAAACCGATATTGTGATAATATAATCATTTTGTAAAAATCGATATCACATTGTAGATATCGCGGCAATCCTAAACATAACTACCATATTCTCCGGATTATAAGACGCTTCAGAAATTACAATGCACCCCAAAACGTGTGTCGGGTGTCAGTAAAGTTATACAAAATTTGTCTCACTCACCCACTAGATTACAAGATGCACTCCCAACCCTTGCTTTAAAATACTAGGAGAAAGTTAATCTTATAATCCGGAGAACCCGGTGACACTGGGGCCCCTCATCCCCTCTTATCCTTGCAACATTTATGCCTGCGACTCAAATCCTTGATCGACATTGATGTCGGTTTGCGCTGTGAACAAAACACCTCTCGGAGAATGTCAGACCTCTAATTGATTAAATTTCAACAGAACATTCACCTCCCGCCACAGCGGGAAAAAAGATGTCACGCAATATACAATCTCTGTGACATTGAGATGAAGAAGCCAAGAAGCTTGGATGGCACTGCAGCTGCAGGCGTCCATCGCCAATGTTCCACATTCCACACCTGATTGATCCAGCTACTGCAATTGACTTCTTCAGTGCTTTGCTTCTAACCATACTACTGCCTGAACGGTGATATGCTTTGTAGAATGTCAAAATTATAATTGAAAGAAGCCTCTGTATTTTTTTTTATCTCTTCGACGGTTGGGAATATATCAAATGTAAAGCTGCGATGTTTTTTGTTCTGTATTCCCTTCATCCCAATTCATTGTTGTAGCTGCTGAGTGTGTACGTTTGGTGCCAATACACCAGGGATCAGGCTGGAGGGACCCAAGTTCCAGGTTCTGAAAAGGGGGAAAAGCACAAGGACCCATGCCGACTACACTACGCCATTCTAGATTTGAAGTTTTCGTGACTGCAATGATCCATACTCTTTGGTTCTTTCGGTAAAGTCACATAAGTAAAAATAAAGTTAATCAAATCACGACGTTTCGGAGGCAACACAAGCTTCCGTCATCAGGTGTAACTAGCACAGCAAATTACTATAAAATAGTTTTTACAGTAATTTTGCTGTGCTAGTTACAAAGCACAGCAAAATTACTGTAAAACCGTTTTTACAGTAATTTTGCTGTGCTAGTTACAAACTACGCCAGTTCAACGTAAAATGTGCTACTCACTGTCTAATCATCAGAGAGTGTTAAATTTGAGACGCGTCGAAGGCTCATGTCTCTATTCTAGCAAGCTCTTACATTGTACCGTATTAGTGTGTGTTATGCCACCTATGACCAATCAGCCGGAATATGCCTAATGTTGTTAGATCTCGGAAACTAAGCAGGTCTTAGCCTGGATAACGCTTGGACACGCCAGGTTGTCATACGCAGCCACGAGGCTCGCTATGTGATGGTCAGTGGCAGGTAAATGCAACAAACATTGCTTTGCCATTCGGTTGCGCCTGCAAATTGTTGAAGCTATAATTCTACCACTTTTTGACTACGTGGCATTGCTTACAGATGGGCTACTAATGAAACACTAAACAGGCTAACCCATGCTTTATCATTCAATTATTGGACTTGCACTGGACGTACCATAAGGGAACCTACCACTGTGACCTCTAATTAAAATCCAATTTCACATTACTTTATGCCAGAATAAATCTGCATGGGGCCCAGTTCATCCATAAAATCCTTGTTGAAAAATCCGTGCTATACTTAGCGAATTCATTAACCCAATTGTCAAACCAAAGAAACCTAAGACGTCCATCTAATTACCTTATAACTATCCCATGAACAAGAATTGGAATAGGTGGAAAAGGCCTTTGACGTCGCAGCACCAATATTTTCGAACAACCTTGTTTCCTCCCTTAACATTGTAAATATTGCTTCAAAAAATGTGCTAAAGCAGGAAATGAGTGCTGGATACAACCGCATTTGCAAATGTGATTTGTAGCTTTCATACTTACCCAAGTACCGACGGTTAAATTATAATGTGACATTTTATTGAGTGGCTGCGTTGTGTTGTCTTAGTGTGGTCTGGTATTGTTCTTGCTGTTGTTTTGCTGCGTTGCCCAAGCTTGGGAATTGATGTACTTGTGCAATTTAAACTTACATACATTATACAGGTTTTTGGGTTAGATCGCGTAAATATATAAATGTGTCATTAAACCTGCCACCACCCGATACAGCCAATTATTAAGGTTTGTCACGTAAACAAAACGTGCCAATTAGTCACGACTTCAGCACACCGGTGTGTTTTAGCGAGTAAACCCACAACATTACAATTATTACATGACTAGTGGTCTGTGGTGTTATCTCACGGTGCGCTAAGCTGAGTGAGCCACACTGAGATAATGTTTTAATATTTACAGTGTGTGTGTGCAGAGTATGGTAAGCCGAGTGCCAGATGCAAGTGTGACGTCACCTCCCACTTAGTGGTCAATAGCGAAGTTGTGTGATGATTGTGCCTGTCAGAGAGACCGCGGTGGCGCGTAGTAAGTGTGGAGCGGTGGCGCAGTGGTTGGCGCATTGCACTTTGAACCCAGTGATTTGTGTTTAATAAGAGTAATTTCATTTAATATTGCGTTATTCATGCAATTGCATCCCACAACGCTGCACATCAATTCGACAGTGCCTTACACATGATACAAAAACAAAACCCCACTAATTAGCAAATCAGAAAACTAAAAGATCAATAACAAAAACAAAATGCACATAAGAAAATGACCATCACAGAGATAATAAGTTAAAATAAATAAATCCGTTCGGTCTCCATACCCTTGAGCTAAGTTAACATCACTGGCAAGTACCTGGTGCAGTGCATAAACATCAGCAATGGCAAGACAAAGGTGGCTGAGAGTGGTTCTGGCCACACAACCCACCTCGTGCCGAATATCACAGGTGCACACTAACGGCAATTGTCCCAGCAGTCTGTGTGACTATATCATAAATGTGTTTGTTGTCAGAGAGAGAGAAATAAAGAAAAGTGCTACCATGATAACTCGGGTTTTGCTTATTTTTCCAGAAACCAAACCAAAACCATTTTCTGAGTCAGCCTAGCTCGATCAAAACCGTGTAGTCTACTGGAATAAAGTTCAACACAATAACATTACCTCGGGGTCTCTTTCGCGAGTGATGGTAAGTGGGACCGGCTCAGGACATGCTGGCGAGACGATGTCGTTCAACTGGCCTAGGAACGCCTGGGAATTCCTCAGGAAGAGTTAGAGTCAGTGTATAGTAATGTATAGTGTAGTAGTGTATAGTGTATAGTAATGTAGAGCAAGAATCTGTCGCCGGGAAAAGGAGGTCTGGACCGCCCTACTCAACACGCTGCCGCAGCGATCCTCACCAGGACAAGCGGACTGAGAAACGAACGAACAATACCACTACCAGATGTCGAAACAAATGAATTCCTGCCAGCCGAACACAAATGGCAATTCCCGAACTATCAAGGTCAAACCAGGGCAGGTTAGCATCACTTATAACCTCAGTGGAAATAGGTATTGGTAATTGAACTTGGTTTTGACTTATCTTGGCTTGACCGAGTATAAACAACTACATGTGTATGTTAGCGCAAGAAAGAGCAAAACAGCATGGTCACAGAACTGGCCCCATCTCATCTGCACGTGGAACGCCACGGCTAATAGCTGTTCGCTTATATCAATTGCCTTGAGAATTTGGTTGTCAATCCACTGCTGTATGAATGCCTCCCCAACGCCGTGTCATTTATGGGGACGGTGTTACCGTACTTTACCACGCTGGTCAGTTGGTGAAGGGGTAGGTGGGTGAGTAGGACTGCTTTAGCAGATATCACTCTCCGCCGATGTCAGCCGTGGCCAGGAATCGAACTCGCGCAGTTGGGGTTGACAGTGCTCCTGCTCCACCACTCAACCTGCCCTGGTAATGTATTCAGACTAAATGTTTTATTTGCAAGTGGACCACATTAGGAGAAGAGGTTTTAATGCAACAGGCAAAAAATTCAAACAAACAAATTGTGCACTACTCGGAGAGATGTTTGCACACAGTCTGGAAGGCAACGGTGCCCAATTCAGTGGGGTCCTCGACTTTTCCACGTCAAGGCAACCTTCTATTTGCTGCAGTATTCATTCGTTTCCGCAAATAATACGTTTTGAGTTTCCTTAAAACCATGAAGAAAAATACGTAGCATGTTTCGAAATGCAGTTAATTATCAGAAGTGTCTCTTTTGTTAGAAAACATCGATGTCTCTCCCACAGATACCATATTTACATACGCTACACTATTCTATTTGTGAAGTATGGTCAGACATAAAGACGTAGATTCGCACATCGCCAGCCTGTGTATGTTGATGTTTCTGGGAGAATGAATAGGGAGTGGTGGTGTATCGGTTAGCGCCACGCTGCGCTATGAACCCGGCATAGACCCGAGTTCGATACCCGCCCATGGCCAACACCAGTGACGATTATCTGAACCGCTCATGGGCCTCCCCTAGGTTGACCCAGCCTCAAATGAGTACCTAGTGTGGTGTGTAAGCATCACTACTGGGGAGACCAGGGAGGCCGGGTGTGTTGTTGGCCACCCACCCCCTCGTGTGCCGTCCCGGCCTCCATCGCTAACAGCACTTTTCCAAACAGTCTGTTCAGGCTATACGGGGGATCTTTTTCTTTGTCTTCGGGAGAATGCATGAGTCGGGATTGTTTAGCGCTGCAGAAGAGTAAACACAGCAAGTTCAGCAAATGTCGAAGTCATGCTCACCAGCGGTAAACTTTGCATGCAGGGAAGATTAGTGTGCGGAAAGAGGGTTTAAGCTTATTGTTTAGTTTACGTCACTTTTGATTAAGCCAGTTTCTCTTAAAGACATTGCATGTGTATGTACATCAGTACTTGTACAGCCCTTTGTCAGTACGCTGCTGGATGGCAAGATCGCATTCCCAACACCTCAGTCCTCAACTTGGCCAACATTCCCAGCATGAACTCTCTACTCAGTCATAGGCGCCCAATATGGCTTGGACACGTGCGCCGCATGGTGGATGGCAGAATGCCCAAGGATGTCTTGTACGGCGAGCTGGCATCAGGCACACGGGCCACTGGTCACCCAGCCGTGCGCTTCAAAGATGTCTGTAAACGGGACACGAAGAGCTGCGACATCAACCCAAATGACTGGGAGAAAACCGCCGGCGACCGACTCAGTTGTGCGGCAGGCTGTGATAACAGGCCTCAGGAGAGGCGATATGAATAGACACACCGCTTGGCAGACCAAGAGGGAGCGACGTAAAGAAAGAGCAACAAACACCTCTGGAGCTGCCACCGCATTCACTTGCAATTGCTGTGGCAAGGATTGCCACTCGAGGTTTGGCCTACTACGTCATTCTAGGCGATGCAAAACCGACAGCTGACCTCGTAAGGCGCAAAATAATTGTTTCTCGAGACACACAGGCCTGTATGTATGTGCTGGATGAGGGCCTCCCCACGAGCGTGCGGATTTTAGGGGTTATTCTACCAAATTTGAGCTGCTTGATGAAGGCGAGGATCAGAGATGTGAAAGCGTGGAAGTAGAGTGCAACATTGACTTTTGCTGCAATGCCCTCTGCTTCCCACAAAATTTACAACAATGTTTGTTGCACGGCAGTCACCCCTCCGAGCACGATCCACGCTCAAACTTGCTTAGCTTCCGAGATCTGATGCAACTGAGTGCACCTCGGTGATTCGATGAGAGGAAATTGATAATGAATACACGAATGTAAATAATAATTAATCATCCCTACCGGTGGATACACTCCGGATTTAATAAACCTGCATTAGGAGGCAAGAATGATTCAGTGAACACGTGTTTCCAGAACGGAACTGTCATTACCTGGTTAAGGTGTTGATTTAATGTACATTTTATCTGCTTAAATGTGGTGGTTAAATTATAAGACGAGGGTTTCTACTGCATGACATCACCTCGCCCATCAATTACACGGACAAATAATTTCCATGAGCAGCATACCAGCAGCTTAATGGCAAGCTGATGCGATTAATAAATCTAAATTGCCCGTTGATTTACATTTTATATCCAACTGACATTGACTATTTGTTGTTGGGATTAGCTTGTCTTGGAAATTATTTAATTTGAGTTCAGTTCATTTATTAGGTATGTTAAACATATGTGGCACATTAGGAATGGACCACTCTTTTAATTATTTCCTCCTGCAGCAATGGAGTAAAGTGTGGTTTTGTGAAGGTCCTTATGTGCTGTGCAGTACATGATGCACGTGTGTACGCCAGAATGCGATACTGAGTCGGGCCTGTAGGTGGCTGGCAGGATAATTGACTCACCTGACCTGTACTCCAGTCAGTTCAGGTTATTTTGATATAGCCCTGTGAGCCATTCAGCTCTTGAATCGGGTGCAACCGCAACAAACAAAAACATGAACAAGAAACATCTTAAAGTGACTACGCGCAACAGAAAAATCCAGGAAAAAACAGCAAATTCTTCCAGAAAAAGCACCGTATATCAATGCTGTGTGCAAAAATCCCAGTGGGATGCAAGTCAAACAATAACAACCATAAGGCAATTTAGATTAAAGTTATCAGGCTAACTCTGTACTACAACACACAAATATGGTTAAAGCAAAAGTTTTCGAAATCACCAAAATAAAGCTATAAAAACAATGTAACAGTGATCATAGGAACTGTGATTCATATTTAACAATAAACGATATACATAACATGTACGACCAAACTTTGCTTCCATAGCTGGCAGCATGAGTCACTCCATAACACCAGGAGTATCAGTAGGAGTATCAAAATTTTTCAATGCACCTTTAAAGATCAGCACACTATAATCAAAACTCAAGATCATACTTTGCAGCGGACATCCGGAGCGAAACATTTGATTTCAGGCCACTGAATAGCAGTGGCAACTATGGGTGTACAACTCCTCTAGGGCAGTTTTGAGTAAACTTCTCACAGGAAATGATCCAAGTTGCAGTTTATTGGCGATAGCATTCCGGATCCTGGGGGCATCAACAGCAAAGACCCTTCCTCCAGTATTTGTACGGCAATAAGGAATGTGAAGCTGGTAAATGAGCAAAGACTTTAGGTCACATTCTTCGAAACAGTGAGGAGATCTAGCAGGTAGTCTGCTGATCTTTTTGGAAGTACATCATTAATAAATAAGATCTGATGCACAAGCCGTCGATCATTAAGAGATGTTAAGTTTGACCCAATGTAGAGATCGCAGTGGTGGGTCCTATATGGGCAGTTCAATGCAAATTTTAGTTTACATTTGGTGCTGATGCATACAACAAGCAAGACAATGAACTAGATAGGCAAAGGCTGATTTGACTTCCCAGTCAATATACAAGCGCCTTGTTGTCTGACCTTGTTTAATGGGCGGCGGGAGGGGGCATACACAAACTCAGGGGACGATGCAATCTGCTTGTGTTTGCCATGCATTCTGCTCTCGCTCTCGGCCCCCTGTGTGGATGAGGAAAAGCTGTGACGCCCAATGCTTGATTGTGCTGATTTTTTTCGCTTTGTCCGACCCCATAAAACTATTGCAGTTTGCTGACGGGGGCTGAACCTACAGCAGAGGGGTGATGGGGCTTAGCCCCCGCTCCGGTCGCCCAGATACTACGGGGCCATGTACAACCGCATTAACATTCAGAAAGAACATTTCACTCTCTGTGCCTCACTGATTGACCTGTTCGGAGACAATTGCCAACATTATCGGAAAATGTTACTCATGCTGATGTGGGAATGCATTCCGATATCAAGCTTTCAGCACGCGAGACTTAACAGGTATTGAAGCAGAATGTGTAACAAATACCTCTCTCTGAGCAGACATTTAACAGCGCAGAAATGCCAGTTGGGAGAATGCCATATTATTTAGATATTATTATTATTGAGCCCAGAAAGCCGAGCAGCCACGGGAGAGACTTTGTTTTAATGGTTGAATGTATTCAACGGTAATGGGGAAGTATGAGACGCGATCACCGTAATACATTCATTAGATGCCTCTCGGGTAAGGGTCTGCGGTCCTGATAATTCCTCTGTGGATTAAGCTAAGCTTTTTTACGCGTCATGTTGAATCTTCACACTGTCTGAAGCACCGCATTTGTGGTACTGTGGCTTTCCACTATAAATTGTTCACACATGTCCGTGGGTATTCACATCAATTATTGAATTGTAAAGGAAATAGGATAAAACTCCTATAAATTCCTACACTTTTTGTATATCCAGATCAATTAAGTTCCCAAATACAAAAAATACAAAAATAAACTAAACTATGAATCATTTATTATTTAACCAGGTAAGGCCCACTGCGTTGTATAGCTCTTTTTCAGAAGCGACCTGGCCTCAAATGACAGCACAACAAAGTGATTTATCAGGTGGAAATGTATAGCAGCCAAATACTCTAAACCCATGTTGCTAAATGTGGAAGGAAAACCGGAGGACCCAGAGAAAAAACAACGCAACCACGGGGAGATAAACATACAAACTCGCATCATTCAGGTGTCATGGTCGAGATCGAACCCACGACCTCCTGTATACCAGGTGAGGTCGTTAACATCCCGCCACCGTGACGCCCCAGTTATTTTGCCAATCCACTGCTGGATGAATGCCTCCTCCCATGAGTCGTATTATGCTAATTCCTTTTTCAAGGCGCTCTGCTTCCTCTCACACAGCTTAAAGGTCGCGGTCTGAGCTTAGCTGTGTTCACTCCAGCGCTGTCCTCTAGACAGTCTGGTCCCTTCACCTGATGAAGGTCACTTGTGTTGTGGCCAAAACGTCGTGAATGTTTTATTTTTTGTTGTTTTTTACGTGACTTTACCGAATAGAACAAAAGAGTATGTAATGGGAGCTGTTGGAGCATACATCATTACTTTGGTCAGTTCGGGTCGGCGAAGAAAAGACCCAGGATTGATGCAGATACATCACTTGCCGCTGATATTAGCCACAGCCAGGAATCAAACGTAGGTGGCAAATTCAGAGCGTTGCGCGCTGACCGCTGTGCCTCTGGTTCACTCCCTGCCCCGCCCACCCGCCCTCCCACACCCCCCTTGCAAGAATGACCCCGACCGTATGAATGTGGAATGCTTTACCTGTGGCTTAGGGCTGCTAATGGAGACGAGCATTAACCCCACACTTGCTTGGGCATTGGGGCACTTTGCCGGACGAGGCACCGGAGGTACAGTGGGCGTCAGCAACCACAGCACTGCTGTGTGGTGAGATGGCGAGCCAGCAAAAGCCATAGGCTTGTAGCCACATGCTCGGTTAAGAATATATAGCTGCCCGACAGCTTTACAGCAATGCAGGCAACGTTGAAGTGAAGGTGGTCCAGACAGAAGGTTATTGGGTCGTATTTTGTATGTACGTATGTTGAACTTCTTTCGCACCGTACGTAGCCAACCATGCTAATTGGAGGAAGTTATTTTCTCATTTGTGCGGGTTTTCTTTGAGCACAAGCGAGAAAATATATAAGCAATCGTCTAAACATTTGTCAGAGTTGAAATACGATGGGTTTTTGAAATGTGAAATTGAAGTGAATTCATTTGATTAATTTTGCACGCAGCACAACAAGTAATTGTTCAGCAGGTGTATTATTATTTATAATATAAATAAAGATATTATTTCTTACACAATGTTTCTTATACATTTTCCAATGTTGCACAAAGCCATGTCTTCTTCACAGCACATTTAAATGCCGTGAAGAAGGGTCATTACTCAAAACGTCACCTATTATTTTATTTTAAGGCTACAGTGTTATTTACGAACGTGTTGTTTCTTCACTGAAAACATTGTTACGGCATTTCAGAACACGAGAAGCGGTGCGTTATAATTGTACCCATTTACTTCAACGTGTCGCGTTTTCACTTGTTAACAGTGAACGTATGTTTGTCATAAATGCAATGTAAAAAAACCAAAACCCTAAATGTGCCTTCATCCGCCTACAACCGACACGTTTCATTTCTGGATCAGCAACAGCACCCGCAGTAAAACGGGCAGATTTCATCAATATTATATCTGCAGGGCTTGCTCCCACAAGTTGGGTCGTACATCTCTGATGGCTCTGCCTATTCGAGCACCACCCAACCCTGCAGGAAAAAGCATGATGTAAGGTTCCTGAACGATGAGCCATCTAGGTGTGGCTTCTTGTAGAGTTTGCGGAAACCCTTAATGACACTTACGCAGGTTACTCTGGAAACTTACCTCTGGCGGAGCGTAATTCACTGAAACTAAACGAAAAACGAAAACGTTTAAACTATTTGTTTCTATTTTACGAGGTAAGGCCCACTGAGCTCTTTTTCAAAAGCCACCTAGCCACAAATGATAGCTCAACGAAGTGGCTTATCATGTGGAAATGTATAGCAGCCAAATACTCTCAACGCATGTTTCTCAATGTGGAGGGAAATATCGGAGGACCCAGAGAAAAATCCACGCGATCACACGGAGAACACGCAAACTCCAAATATACAGCAGGCGTCAGGGTGGGGATTTAACTGACGACTTGCTGCATATCAGGCGATGTAGTTAACATCTTACTACCATGGTGCCCCAGGAAGATTTGCTGGCAACACAGCATTCGTGAATAATGTATATTTAGTGTTCCACATATCGACAAGCACTCCTACATTGAGACCCAGGTAGTGTCGAACCCATTGGAAACATGTTGCTTTGTAAAGCAAATGTTTGTAATGGTTAGGTTCCCTGAACAGAGTTGAACTCTTCAACTTTTAAAGTCTGTTTGTTGTTTTCTCTCCCCCATTCCCACTTGTGACATTGGGACCACGTCATGATACAAAGACATTTGATTTAGATTACTGCTACTGGATAATTATTTACCCAATGTTCGGGAACAGTCTTTGGAAGTCGAAGTCAGTGTTGTTTTTGAAGTCACTTAAACACTATGCAGCTCTTATAAACACACTCGATGGTGCATTTTTCATCATAATAACCCAATTTATAACGCACATAATATTCCACGGATATTAATGCCTGTGACTCTGGGTCATGCCGCCAAGCTCAGTGTCACTCAACAGCCAGGCGAGAGCGGCGGACCGACAAGTGTCTCTTAAAAGTCGGGGGTAATGACTTAGGGAGTTACAACGCAAGTATTTCTGGAACTCCCCAAGCTGCCGGGCCATTTAATACATGTTGAGCTTTTTTATGAGTACGGTAGCGTAGAACTCAGCACTAAGCCTAACATGAAGGCAGTGGCAGCCCAAGGATGCATACGGGTGTTGAGAGGACAAAGAACCACTGCTGGTTTCTCTTCAACACGCAGTGTAATGTAATCTAAAACATTTTTCTTTTATCAGGTAAGCGCCTTGGCCACAAATGATAGCTCAAAGAAATGGCTTATTACGTGGAAATTTATAGCAGCCAAATAGTCTAAACGCATGTTTCTAAATGTGGATGGAAAAACCGGAGGACCCGGAGAAAAATCCATGCAACCACGGAGAGAACACGCAAACTCTAAATACAGAGGCATCAGGGTTGAGATCGAACCCTCGACTTCCTGTATACCAGGCGAGGTAGTTAACAGCTCGCCACCGTGGTGCCCCTAAAAATTTCAGGGCCACTGAAAGGTTTTTGGAGACCTGGAGTTTCGAAAATGCCAGACGAAGCCCCCCTCTGAGCTCCATCGATCATCTCTGAGGTTCCCTTGTATGTGAGGCTTGGAGCAAATTGCTCTACCTGCCCTCCCCCTACCCCGCCATTGTTTTTAAATAGCCCAACATGAAGTCTCAATGCCCGAACAGTTACAGTGCTAAGTCACTGACCCAGTAGGTGTGCAATAACAACCATGCCCTTCATTTATCCAACAAAACCTAAGTGAGCATTTTTACTTTTTTCAGGAGGATGTGTTTAGCATGTGGGAGGAAAGCCGAAGTGCCTTGAGAAAAAAAATCACTTCAAAGCTCAGCGCGTTTGGGACTTTCCAAAATGTGTGATCCACCAACTCAAGCGTCCAAAATGCTGAAGCACAGACATGCACCACCTGCCACAATGTGTACAGTAGCTTCTTTGTGCGTCTGTAATAGCTGTGGTTGTGTGCACGAGGAGTGCAGTGATTTGCTTAAAAAAAAACTACACTGCCAAAGTGTATAGAGTGACCTTGGCTGCGTGCTGTAGTGGAGACCCACTCCAGGTGCATACCACTACTGCCGTCCAAAGCCTCCCCTGCCTCTAAGTACACAACAGTGCTGCTCAGCAGCACCACCACAAGGAATGTTCAAAATCTATTTAATTTCTGCGTAATCTAAGAAGGGGGTGGGTAGTTTATATAAAGGTAAAGTTTATTATGGTTTAATTCACAGCACACACATCCACTTTTGCATCAAATTCTGTTTCTGCCCTTTGTCAATCCCCTGCTGGATGAAGGCCTCCCCATGCCATGTCCTGATTTGCATGACTCGTACTTTATAACAATGGTTAGTGCGGCTTTGTAAGGAAGGCACCCAGGCCCATTTCAGATATCACGCACCACTGATGTCAGCCGTGGACGAGAACAGAGACTCATGTCGCCAGGTTTAAAGCACAGTGCGTAAGCCACTCCACCATAGCACCTCTTATGATGTGTAGTCGTCACTTCAGAGACACTAATAGTAGGAGGCACACACGTTTATTGTACACTTCCATAGTACAGGGGATAACTACACACTGGTCAGGACAGCCGGCACACTGCCTGACCCACAACGCCGAGGAGGTGAAAACGGGGACGAAGACTTGCATTGACGACGGGTTCCATTCCAAACGACAGCCCCGACCCACACCCGAGACGGCTTTTCTTAGAGCCCAGTCTCCACTGGTGTTGGACCAGAAGACGCCAAAAGGCGTACAACTCAAAAACAGGTGTCGATTTAAAGCTTTCGTGACTGCAAGGATTCATCTTCTTTGGTTCTTTCGGTAAAGTCACGTAGAATGAGAATAAAATAATAAAATGACACAATAAAATTCTCACGACGTTTCGGCCACAACACAAGTGGCCTTCATCAGGTGAAGGGACTGGACTGTCCAGAGGACAGCGTTGGAGTGAAGACAGCCAAGCCCAGGTCGCGTCCTTTAAGCTGTGTGGGAAGAAACAAAAAACGCCTTGACAAAGGAATTAGCATAACAATGATGTACTGGACCGGCACGGTGGGGGTGGGGGGGTAAGGAGTTTACATAATGTTGGTGTGAAGGGAAATAAGTGGCGGTGAAAGTTTGGGATACCTCTACTTGAAAAATATATACTGTACCATTGAAAATTAGTTTAATGTTTGGTTTGATTTAGCTATCCGTGGTGCCAAAGTTGAGGGTAAGAATCCACCCATTTTTTCACCATATAGCATTGTGATATATAACGACGTATTGTTGGTAGCTTAGCTGATTGGAGCAAATATAGAGTTTATTGATAACATTGAGGTAGTTTATATTTTAGTTTTTATTGGTTTACTATATGGTATTCATTATATAGTGTAGTGTATACCCAGTTACTGTTAATAGCTGTTACATAGCTGTTACAACACTGTGGGTGATCACGATATAGTTTTCTCCGATACCAAGGTCCTCTGCAAACCCCACGGGTTTTTTTATCAGAGATTTGTCCACGAGGCAATTCAGATTTACAAACACAGACACAATTTCAACCGAGAGGATGGTTTCAAATTAAGCATTCATTGGAAAGATGTTCTAAATCAAACCAAACATTAAACTAATTTTCAATGGTACAGTATATTTTTTTCAAGTAGAGGTATCCCAAGCTTTCACAGCCACTTATTTCCCTTCACACCAACATTATGTAAACTCCTACCCCCCCACCCCCACCGTGCCGGTCCAGTACATCATTGTTATGCTAATTCATTTGTCAAGGCGTTTTGTTTCCTCCCACACAGCTTAAAGGACGCGACCTGGGCTTGCTGTCTTCACTCCAACGCAGTCCTCTGGACAGTCGGGTCCCTTCACCTGATGAAGGCCACTTGTGTTGTGGCCGAAACGTCGTGAGAATTTTATTGTCATTTTATTTTATTATTTTATTCTCATTCTACGTGACTTTATAGAAAGAACCAAAGAAGATCAAAAACAGGTGTCAGTTTTTGTGCCAGATAAAAGGGTAAAAACCTATTACTATATCTTGTTACTTGCAAAGGAGGTCTCATAATGCAAGTGCTTACCCTGAGCTCTCAATACTCTGATAGTGCGCTGTTTTTGAGTTGTACGCCTTTTGGCGTCTTCTGGTCCAACACCAATGGAGACTAGGCTCTAAGAAAAGCCGTCTCGGGTGTGGACCAATCAAATTCAAGGACAGTGCATATTATTATCAGAGTTGTCTTTTTTGTTTGCATTTTGACTACTTGTGTTGTGGCTATTGCAAACATGATCCCTTGTATAAAGGTGTCAGTTTTTGTGCCAGATAAAAGGGTAAAAACCTATTACTATATCTTGTTACTGGCAAAGGAGGTCTCATAATGTAATTGTTTATTATTATTTGAATCTGCTTGGCAGTAGGGGTTTTTCTTTTGCTTGACAGTGGCTATACAGTATATGGGATTTAGTCCTTACATAATTTAATGTACAGCGTTATGGGATGCTATTGGTATGAATAATTAAATTGTCTTGCAACCTTATCAATACTTGTTTTGTGCCTGTTAATGTAAATAGTGAGCAGAGCAAGATGCTCCCAAACGTTAGTACGTAAGTTAAGTTTCCTACCAGTCAACTCAGTACCACCAACACCACCACCATAATCCATTTAGGTCAGTAAAATACTACACGTACAAACACGAAACATATAACATTGTAGATATTGTAATACATTACATGTGTAGTGGTTGATTTCACTCGGACAACTTTCGTCTTTCATCCAACACCACTCTATTTACAGTTCTCCACATGTCCCCAATGCTCTACTCGACTCGCTCGCCGCCTTTGTCTCTCCACTCTCCGCTTCTGCGTCAGCTCCGATGTCTCTGTGCTTCCCCCACTGCTAACTGCTTCGTCTCTGCTCTCCGCTATCACCATGCTCTCTCCACTGCTAACTGCTTCGTCTCTGCTCTCCGCTATCACCGTGCTCTCTCCACTGCTAACTGCTTCGTCTCTGCTCTCCGCTATCACCATGCTCTCTCCACTGCTGGCTGCTTCGTCTCTGCTCTCCGCTATCACCATGCTCTCTCCACTGCTAACTGCTTCGTCACTGCTCTCCGCTATCGCTGTGCTCTCTCCACTGCTAACTGCTTCGTCTCTGCTCTTCGCTCTCCGCTATCACCGTGCTCTCTCCACTGCTGGCTGCTTCTCTCTTCAGCTTCTCCACGTCCAGCCCCGACTCCAACTCCCGTTTCTCCTCGCGTCTCCCCCAATTTATCCCCGCTCTCATTACTCTCCAATTAACCCGCAGTCCCAACGACGCTTCGCGTGCCCGTGCACCTGTTACCTCGCCAGACTTCAAGACGCCACTCCAGCTCTGACAACCACACCAGCCAATCACACTTCAGCCCTGACAATAACACCAGCCAATGACACTTCAGCCCTGGCAACAACACCAGCCAATCACAGCCGTCCTTGGCTCCCCCCAGCTTAATTGGCCCAATCGTTACCTCATCGTCCCAACCATCGCACCTGTTTGTCCCAATATGACCCATACTGTCCTGCCCCCGCTCGATCTCACCATTTACCCTCCATGCGCCTATTTATTCCACTACACATGTGTAGTGACATCGCGTGATGACACTACACATGTGTAGTGACATCACTGGATGTCACTGTGTTGTGCCGGCCCTAGAGAGACACGGCGTGCGGTGTATTGACATCGCGGATACCACCATGGTCAGGGACGTGCAGTCAGGGGAGGCAGGGGAGGCAGAGCCCCACCTGTCATACTCCAATGAAACTAGATGTTACGAAAAAATATATAATAAAATCAATATTAAGATTTTTTCCACTGATCTGTGTTATAAATGTAATTTCCGTACGATTCCAATCATTTTTATAGTGAAAATCGCCAGATTTGCGGAGCTCCGCTGCAAATACAGCAAGAGACGAGAGGTGAGGCAACGATGAGCTCAGCCTCCCCTCTGATTGCACAACCCCTCAGTAACTGGATGGAGTGCGGGCAATAAGCGCGTGCCTGTTACTATCTCAGTATGTCACCAATGTAATGTTTGTCGACCCCTTCATTTCATGTCCTCGCCTTCCATACCCCAGGTAACGTATTTCATGTATGTGTATAAAGATATTTAGGCTCGCTGGTCTCGTCATGAAACTGCAATGAAAAAGCACCAGGGGAGGCAGCTATCACATCTGCCTCACTGAAGGGGACGTGTCTAACACGCCCCCCTCAGTGAGGCCACGCCCCCCTCAGTATGTGAATCTGGCTCTGACACTAGCCAGTGCCTCCTCAGCCATTGACCTCACCGCACGTCACTGACCATGGTGTGGGTGTAGTACCGGCCCTAGAGGGGCCCGGTTAGCGCTGGATGGCATCGCGCTTGACGTATAAGTGCGAGCCCTGCAAGAGTGTGAGAGTGCTGGCCGTGGGAAGAGGGCTAACCGGGGGCCATGGCACTCTGGTTGACCCCAGACGACACGTGACTGGTTGGGTCTACAAAGGGACCCCAAGCGGAGGCTCGGAGTGGTCACGTGGTCGGGACTCGGACCCCGCTCAGGAGTTCTGGAGGGCGGCCGTGGCCAATGGCGGAGCCAGCCACGCGCGCAGAGGATATAAGCCGGGTCCCCAGAGGGACCGGGGTTGTTGTTCATCCTGAAGAAACCTTCATCCACATTCTACGAGTCTCCAACAGGTGGACCTGGACCCGAGCTGTTGGTCCTGGTCCGGAGTAGCTAGTTACGTTGTAATTAGTGTAGTTAGCCTGGTGGTCCACCACTATAGGTTGTTATTCTGTTAAGAAGCAGTTACCCCGTGTGTTGGTGCTAAATAAATGTGTTGCCTCCAAGAGTACGTCTGCGACTCAGTTCAACCTACAACACATGCAGAGTCGTGTATTCCAGGTCATGTGTGTTTTTTTCAGAATGGAGAGGTAGGTAAGCGAATTGCAGATTCCAGGATCTGTTCTCATTACGGATGTATTCCCTTGTCAAGCGAACCAAGCCTTCTCTTCTTTCAGATTACACCCTCATTGTGTACTATCTACAGTGGTGCCAAGAGGTAACTTTGTAGACCACGTATTTTGTTGCTCTGCGCAAACAACATGTTTTGTATTGCATTGCAAAGCTATGCATGAGGTATATGATGAACATGCCAACTATCGAATTACCTCGCACGTGAGCACAATGCTCGAAGACCATTTTCTTTTCGTAATATTTCTGTTTTTTTATTCCTGCTTCGTATCAGTTCTGTCATCGGCGTCATGTGATGAGACGAAGACTCATTTATATTTCTATTGCTGGAACTGTAAGCAAACCAAGAGCTAAACCACATTTTGTGTGATGTTTTCCATTGTGCAGTCATCAATGACCAGGCTAAAACCATCACGTCGCGACACTTAAGAAGCCATTTCGCCACGCGTGGTTGCTCAGATCTTAGCAGTGCCGGCTCAGTGCTCTGAGTGAGCTACCCTGCCACCTGTTCACAGGAAATAATGTCTCAATATTGTTGGGTTCAGGACCCTTGTTCTATTTCATCTGTCAAGGCCCCTGCATATTAGTACTGGTATCTGTGTTTTAATGCAGTGGTGAATGTCAATATCCAAAAAAAATAAAAAAAAATATAATATGGAAAATATGCAACTAAGTGAGTCATGTTTAAAAAAAAAATCAGTCTTTGTGAACTATATTTTACCATTGTCACTGCTAATTAACTCAGCAAACAGCCCTAAATCACACTTAATCAAATTTGCAATAAACATATAGAATATGCACGTACAAAGTATGCAAAACACATTTTACCTAAAATAACAAGATGAGGTATAGTCAGAGCCTGACTAAATAATAATGAGATGTCATTAAATTATCTTCAGAATTTGTATTTCACCACAGAAATTAGAGCAATTAAATGACACTTAATGTTTATCAGTCTAAAATGTATATTTGATATTGTTGAGACCCACTGTGTTAATAAGCCTGTTTCAAGGTTTGCATTTCTGCAGCATCAAACTTTTTTTTACCAAAAATGGTGACACCCCACATTATTTGAAGACTCCAAGGTAATATAATTTGCAAACACAACCACACCCAGTGGGACTCAGCCGACTGGTTTTGCGGTTGAACAGTTCGTTTCACAGTACATTTCCAGAGCACAATTAATTCGCTGAGAGCTGACGTCCCTCCCCATCACAAAGCCTGACGCGACCGCATGTTGTGCAGATCAGAGGCACCCACCCATTCACATACACGCAGTGCATCGGCCGCATTGCATCGGCAAAGGATCCCGAGACCCGGTCAGCACCATGGCCGAGAAGACTCTCTGGTTGCTTCTCAACCGTCCGAAGAAGACGACCAAGCCTGCGGAGGAGGCAAAGAATGGGGACGACATCCCCAAGAAGCTGGAAAACCTGGCAACGGAGCGCTCTACGGCACAGAGCGTAGGCCTGCGTGTCGTCTACATTGAGGACATAGTCATGTCATTGGAGGGAGGGGTCCTGGGTAAGTCAATGCACTGCTTTTTATGTAGGGTCACCGTATGGCCTGGTTTTCCCAGGATCATCTTTTTGAGGTAGCTGTCCTGGGGAATCTGCAATTGTTGGAGGACATTAAAGGTCCCGGTTTATATCAGTTGTGGGTGCCATGGTGTTGAGATGTTAACTCTCTCTCTCTCTTGGTATACAGGTGGTCGTGGGTTCGATCCCAACCCTGACGCCTATATATTTGGAGTTTGCATGTTCTCCCCGTGGTCACGTAGTTTTTTTCTCATGGTTCTCCGGCTTTTCCCCTCCAGATTTAGAAATATGCATTAGTATTTGGCTGCAATAAATTTCCACATGATAAGCCACTTCGTTGAGCTATCATTTGAGGTCATGTCGCTTCTGAAAAAGAGCTATATCGTTCAGTGGGCCTTACCTGGTAAAATAAAATATAAAAAATGGTTTAGTTTAAGTAATACATCACTCAAGAAATTATCATGCCGTTTCTCCCTCTTCTGGTATTGTGAGATATTCTTCTTCCCATGATATGTGCCAGTTTATTGTACCATTAAGGGGGTCATGTCATGTGATTGTGCTGCACGTTCATCTTGTTTCCATTTTGCCTGGAGTTTGAATACATCTTGGGGGTTTTCGTCATGTGCAAAGATCCAGGGCGTTTCTTCATTAATAATGGTGGTGGTACCATTGTAAACCAGGCCGTGCCTTTTGCATTTGTCCACAAAATAACTAGTGGTTAAATTTCGATTTAAAGCTGTCGTGACTGCAAGGATTCATCTTCTTTGGTTCTTTCGGTAAAGTCACGTAGAATGAGAATAAAATAATAAATTAATAAAAGTAATAAATAAAAATAAATAAAATAATACTAAGGCAGCGAGAAATATCCGGATATACTCTACATATATTTATTTAATTTGATATTGTATGTAACAATGGAAACCAAATATTTATAAAGTGATACATGACTGTTTAAGGCTTCAATAACATATTTATTTTTAACTGTGCTGCAGAGAATGCTATGTTGAAACATGTTAAATATATACAATAAACCATGGTGACTGATTGAACAGTAAAATAGCTAATTCAATTGCAATAATTATATTAACATTGTAATACAGTACATACTTATTTTATGGCAGATAATATTTTAGTATTTGACCAAGTGTTTTCCTATATCTTGATATATACATTTTGCAGCTAAAATGATTCTGGATTACCATTAATAATGTACAGCCCTGAGTCAATACCCAAGTTGGAGAAGACATTCCCATATAATAAGTAATGGGGTTGTTTGACCATACTTCACCACGCAGGTCAGTATGGGTTGATGAAGGTGGTAGCAAAGCATCTGTTGAGATATCACTTGACATTGATGTTAGTCATGGCTGGGAATCGATTTCAGGTCACTGGGTTCAGAATAAAGTGTGCTAACTACTGTGTCACCGCTCTCCCCCAGTGTATATATATACTTTAGGCCTTCATCCAACAATAGACAGATCATCAACATATCACTGAAGGAATGATTGTCAGTATTTCAACTGACATTCAATTGCAATCAATTACTCTATTTCAACATGTTTTCAAATGCGTGAATGGTCCTTAAGGCAGATACAAACTATTCATCCGTATTGAATGCCATTAGGGACTACATCAGACTGTTGGTGTGATCTGCGGGGTTACAAGACATAACTGCCACATTTTAAGACGATTAAACCCTTTGCAAAAGGCAGGCAGCAACCTTCATTGATGTAGACTATTGCAGATAAATTGACTGGCTTTAGATGTGCCCCGCGTGTAAAGTGTTTTAAAGGTGCGATGTAATAATGGCATGTTGTGACCCTGCAGCCATAATCACTGTATGATCGTTTCCTCCCCCCCCCCACCCCCCCCCAAGAAAAATCTGTTCTACAGTTCATCTTTCTCGAAAGGATTAAATAAAAAAATGTGTAAAAATAACATAAGACAAATGCATAAAGGTTACACAAACCTTAACACATCCAGCTGGCAGCCGAGTTATTTGTCTCGGAGAGCTCAGGCACATATCAGCTTGTTAAGCTAACATTCACTACAATGAGAGAAAATATGATTTTTTTAAGTATGAAAAAAAGAATAGGTTTTATCCGACACCAAAGACAGCCTTCTTTAGAGCCAAGTCTCACCAGTGTCACACCAGAGATATTCAAAAGGCAAACAGTATGGAGACAATGCACTTATAGTTCGGGGTGAGCCGCAACAAAATTGGACCTTTTTACCAGTACCAAAATATGAAAAAAATAATAGATTTTACTCTTTCTGGTAATAAAACAGGTGTTAAGATGTTCAAACACCAAATTGCTACCTTTGACAAGGAATCAAGTCTGTATTAACCACACGTACTTGTTGTGAACATGCAAACAAACACGCTCTGATAATTATATATGCATTGGCTTTGAAACCGATTGGCCTACACGAGAGACAGCCTTCTCTAGGGCCTCGTCTCACCAGTGTCAGACCAGAGAACGCCAAAAGGCGGACAGTACAAAGACAATGCACGTGTCACAGTATTTATAACTCGAGGTGAGGAGTTATAACACAAGGTCCAATGATATCAGTTTATTAAGATAACATTAATTACAATGAGACAAAACCTTATTTTTAAGTTGCAATGCAGGCAGTTAACAAATATCAGGCTGCTGCATGTAAAAATATAGCTGCTACAAATCACTTGAGCATGCCTCAAGTCGACTCGTACGAGAACACAATTCGGAGGAATTGGGGGCACACAATGCAATGGTATAGTCATTATAATGTTGCGTAGTTATATTTATTTTGTAGGTCAGATTTTAAATATTACATTTCCATTTTTTTCCATATTTTTGTCAGTTTTAGCTATGTTACACGGACATCACCCGCGTATTGCCAGGACATGTTCTTTGTTTTATTAATATTGTAATCAAACGTTTTATGAAAAAAGACCATGTCGAATTTCTGCATAAACATTCTACCTTATTTTTCGAAGAAATAATGATGTTTTTCAATCTTTGTGCATATTACAATATCCACACAAATATCAATGACTGTATAGTATATTCTTATTCTTGGTTCTTTCGGAAGGGAAATAATAAAATTATAAAAAATAAAACATAATAAATAGTATATTCTTATTCTTGGTTCTTTCGGTAAAGTCACGTAGAAGGGAAATAATAAAAATAAAACATAATAAGTAATATATTCTTACATTTTGATTTAAAGCTTTTGTGACTGCAGTAATTCATATTCTTAGCTCTTTCGGAAAAGTCACGACCATAACGTCGTGAGAATTTTTATTGTTTTATATATATTTTATTATTTTATTATTTCCCTTCAACGTGACTTTACCGAAAGAGCTAAGAATATAGTATATCCTTATTCTTGGTTCTTTCGGTAAAGTCACGTAGAAGGGAAAAATAAATTAAAACATAACAAATAGTTTATTCAAGATTGTATGCTGTCATGAAGTAAACGTTAGCACACGAGACTTGCAATCCAGAGGGTACCGATTTGCTTTCCCAGCATGGCATTTCAAACAATGGGCAAAATAAATGCAGTATAAATGGTTACACCACAATTGTATGCATGTATTTTTAACTTCTTTCGCACTGTACGTAGCCATACCTGCTAATCCGAGGTGCGGTGGAAGTACAATGAAGTGCATTTGGTGGCGTGAAGTGTGGGTAACAACCACCTTAGACATATAACCAGGATAAAATAGCAGTACAACCGCGCTCGAAAGCATCGGTTCCCAACCTTTTCAAGTGTACGGATCCCTTTTCAAGCTCCAAACATTTAGCGGAGCACCGCTCGCTAATAGTGATTTGAAATTGTGCATTTCCTTGGTTGGGAACCGCTGTTCTAGAGTGTCTCTTTAGACTTCTCCCTGGTAGAGGCATTACTGCCAACAGTGCCATGAGCAAGTAATTGCAGGGCTGCACCTTGAGCTTTTTTATTCAAGAGCATCACATTACCATTAAAGCTTGGTGTAAAATTTATTCAGTTAACTGAATGAGTTTTTTTTAAATATATCATAAGAAGACTTGCAAAAGATTGTTTTCATATTTTTGCTCGACTATCAAGTTATGAGGAAATAAGACAAAGCTATGCATATGACTACGTTAATGAGATTTAATTGTAATTATGGAATATAACAGATAATTGAGCTCAAATGTATGCTTATAGCAATTAACAAAGGGGTAATCAACATTCAGAAAAATTAGGTGTCTTTTTTCCCAACTAATTTTACCGTACGTTACCAAACGATTTATTTATTTGACCTTAATTCACCACGCCGCCCTGTGGGAACATGAGGAGGAGGCCCTTTTACGTCAGTGGACTGACAAAGAGATGTATTATTAGTTTATGTTCATCAGCGATGCCAATAAGTCGGAACATTTACCATAACATTGACAACACAGGACCGTGGCATCAATATTTAAGCATGCAAACTGTTTGGTAAAGCTCTATGGCATTGTTAATAGTAAGTGGAATTTGAACAGCCTAACCATTGCAGTCCACAATTGTGGTGGCATACCCTGTGAATAAGTTATTCTGGGTGTGTGTGTGGGGTTGCTGTCGACTCTGCCTCAAATGAGTACCTGGTGCAGTGTGTAGTAAACATCGCCACTCGGGAGACAAAGGCGGCCGTGCGTGGTGTTGGCCACCCACCCCCTCGTGTGTCGTCCCGGCTTTCATAGGTGCTTCTCGATAACAGCACTTGCCCCAACTGTCTGTTAACGCTATACGGTGGGGGGGGGGGGGGTTGGGGGTCTTTGTCTGACGCTGTCTCAAACAGGCATGTACGTGACGAAAGAGAAGGTGAGCGAGTACCCTACAGCTGTGCTCGTACAGGCAGATGCAGGCCGGGCAGGTGGGGACACGGAGAAGCTTCACACCCTGCTGTGCCACTTGGAGAGGATGGGCAGCCGCCTCTTCAACCGCAGCCAGGCCCTCGCTTCCTGCCGCAACACATTCCGCACGTACCAGGAGCTGTCCGGGCACGAGCTGCCACTGCTCGACACCTTCCTATGCGGTATGCGGCGGCAGTGCCACGTGGCTTATCAGGCACAGACCTCGTAGGAGTTTATAGAAGCCACAGTCTAATTGGTACATCCGTCATCTATTTAATGATTTAGTTTCTTGTCCTGTCGTACACCTGTCCATTCACCTATACATACATTCATTCATTTGTAGGGCTATCTACATATCAATATAAATAGATCCATATCTATAACTCCATTCATCTGCCTGAATATAATCTATCCGTCAAGCTACAAGTTATGAATGTATTCTGGATCGCTGGTAAACTGGATTAGGCATGTGATTAGTAGTCACAGTTATAGCGAGAGGTATGGTGAATGCGGTGTGCCAAGCATCGACATTTTCTACGTTACTGACCCAGACATACCCAGAGATACCCGGTTGAAATGAAGCTCTGCTGGTATCCATTAATTTCACTTGTTACATGCCCATCTCTCCTTTAACCATGAGCCCTGCCAGCATAATTATCATACAAAGGTAATCTGGTGGAAAAACCTGAGTTAAAAACACGTCTCTGATGGTTTTGGTTTTAAACACAACCAGTGTTTGAAAAATACAATTCTCTAACTACACCGATTATATATATTTAAAAATCCGAATATTCCGCAATAAGTATAAATGTGCAATAACAATATAAGAATGCATTGTTACAAGCCTTTCAGATTTTTTTGTACACCTGCATATGGCATCATATTTTTTCAAAGCTTAAAAAATGCTCCTACAGTATTGAGTTGAAGGTCTAGCATGACGGGTGGATGATTGGTTTTAAAATATTATTTCATTAATGGTCCAGCAAAGGGGCTGTGATATTTTGAGCCATAGGTGTGACTCTTGTGATCTGTGTCATTAGAGCTGGGTGGAGACCCCCAACAGAGCTTCCGGGCCATGGCTCAGGAGGGAGAAAAACTGGAATACCCTATCCTCCTGCGAGAAAGCAAGGGTAAGCATAAAAAAGGCATTGCCACAGATTCACTTCACATGGCTAGACTGCACGAACTCAAGTGAAAATCCCATAATCGATTGTAGACATAGAGATTGAAGTAAATGAGAGTTTTATTCATAATGAAGGTTGTTTTGGTTAGATCGGGTAAATATAAATGTCTCGTTAACCCACCACCACCCGACACAGCCAATTAGTAAGGTTTGTCACGTAAACAAAACGTGCCAGTTAGTTACTACTAACTGTTGGAGAGTAAAGCCACAACAAGATTTACAATTTGATTACCCTGACGTTTCGCTGGTAATTAATTACAACCAGCTTCATCAGAAGATTTTGCGATCTAAGCCCAATTTTTTTTAATTATGAATCAATATCGGTTGCGAAAGCCTCCGTGTTAGATTGAGAGTGTTATCATTCACCAGTCAATACTTAACCATGGGCATTGCCACCATTTTACAAGTTGAGGGCTAAATAACCTCACAACGGCGGGGGGCGTAGGAGGCATGAGTGGCAAGGAGATTGGCTGAGGTTAAGGATGCAGATCTTACGGAGAGACAACGCAGCATTCGCGTGGAGATGCTGTGGCTCGTTGCACACGACACGAGGTGGCCCCATATATCATGTGCAAAGGTCACGGCTTCACACCCATGCTGAGAGCGATGCCGTTTGTTATGTTCGCCATCTATGGTGCACATTTGATATATTCCTGGTATAAACTAGATGTAAATAGCAAATACTTTCATTGTTAAAATTTCGTCAATTGGCTCCTACTTCCCAGTTCACAGTGATTTTTATTCGGTGGGGTTGGGGGGCAAGTCTATTGTTTGCACCACCATTCTGCCACGTTTGGGGGCTTTTCAACCCCCATGCCCCCCCCCCCCCCCCGTGGTGCTGCGTATTGTATAAGCTTGGCAACAAACCTAGCAACCCTACCTGATGTGTAAATGCTATAAGCCCACATAGCCTGGTTTTAACTGTCTTGCATCCTCAAACAAAAGTTGATAGCATTTTTAAAGGGCCTCTCGTAGCGTATTTAGTGCTGTATTTAGGCGGCGTTTCAGAAAACAGCAGTCATTTAAACCGAGGCTTAGGAACGAAATCTCTCGAATCGTCCCCTGTGCACAAAGACTCGCCTTGGAAAAACAATGACTGAGAGAGGCAGAGAGGGGGAGCCTTTTCGACCTGACTGCTGCAAGCTGAACGCAGAGGCTTGTTAGGGTTAGGAGACACTCCCAAGATAAGTTTGATTTTATAATTCATCCTTCTAAATAAGCCTCTCCAACTGGAGATTTAGGATACTCTAAATGTGACAGTGGCTATTTTGGAGACACATTAGCTAACAGTGGAAGATTACGGTGTTGAAGAATTTCTGATAAAGGGTGCTTAAAAGCTAAATATGAAGATTTTAAGGCAGTCTAACTCATATTTAATTGATTATACGCCACCTGTGACCGTTGGCATTCTTTACTGTCATTTTTTTCTATTTATCATTGCCAAAAGGGGCAAACGGGTTTTTTGTTGTTGTTGATGCGTGGCCTGTGTTGTGATGGTGTGATGGCGTGTTTGTAAATGGTACTCGCAGGGCAGGAGGTATTCTTTGCCCGGGAAAAGAAATTCCTGCACAGTCGCACGTACTTGCTGCGGCGTGAGCAACCCTACATGTTCCAGCGCTACGTGAAAGGGGGCGGCAACATGGAGGCGCTGGTGTTGGTGGTGGGCAGCAAGGTGGCTGGGGCCCAACTCAGATGCTGCAAAGGCCTGGAAGCAGAAGGAACCCCGGGCGAGGGTAAACCCTGAATGTATTTTTCCTGATTATAAGACGCGCTGGTTTTTTTCTCTCTCCATGTAATTTAAAGTAAAAGGAGGAGCGTCTTATAATCCAGAGAATACGTTTCTCCCGGAGGACGTGTTTTAATGCAGTTGTTTAGCATCATCTTTCTAATAGATGGTTCTCTAGAACAGTATATGATCATCCAGAGGGCAGAAGAAACCACCAGCTGTTCAGAATAATTATCCAGAAGACGGCTCTAAACCATTTTAAAGCCATGTATTTATCATCCTTATGAAAGATGGCTATCCATAGGACCTTATTCTCCCTATTAAAAGATACACTTTTTCTTTCTCAAATTGACGTCCAAAGTTTGAGATGTGCCTTACTTTCTAGGGGGCATTATAATCCAGAGAATGCGGTAATTGTATGCATACAAGGAACAACGTCTAAGTGGTTTCCCACTCTACCGAGCAAGGGGAGATTCTCAACTCCCGTTTACAGTCCTAAGCCAGTGCTGAAAATTCCTAATTTCTATGGTCTGGATGAGGTTTTTTTCAATGGACAACCACTGTCGATGTCCACCACAAAGTGGTACTCACTTTATTTACTTCAGAGGGAAGAGGGGCTGAGTCAACCCCCAAGGTGGAATTAAAATCACAACCTTGCTATTGCAAGGCACGGACTCCAGCGCTGCACTAGCAGGCTCATTCAAATATAAACTGTTTTAAATTTTGACTTCAAACTTTCGTGACTGCAGGAATTCATATTCTTTGGGTCTTTCGGTAAAGCCACGTAGATAGAAAAATAATAATAAATAACAGGTCCCTGCAGGGTGGGCTGGTAGGACAAGTCTCTGCGCTGTCTATTGCTGATTTTACACCCAACAGCACGAGATTTCACTTCGTTAAAGTATTGAAAGGGGACGGACGGACGGACACATTAATCTATTGCAGGCTGGTACACTCAGTTTACAACTTCGTTCCTACCAGTAAAGTTCACGACGTTTCGATTGCAACACAAGCAATCGTCATCAGGTGAAAAAATATAGTGGGAGAGCTGCTGCTGAGGCAGGGTGTTATATAGGTTTGAGATGGGCATAGCCCTCTGATCTTACATTTACACGCAAATTCCATCTCTAGCCCCGCCCCCTTACCCTTGGGCTACACCCATCTTAAGCCACGCCTACCTACCCTTGGGCTACACCCATCTCAAACCTATATAACATCCTGCTTCAGCAGCTCTCTCGCTATATTTTTCACCTGATGACAATTGCTTGTGTTGCGATCGAAACGTCGTGATTTTTTTCTATCTACGTGGCTTTACCAAAAGACTCAAAGAATATAAACCGTTTTTAATTAACATGCTTTACTAGGAGAGAGACGTAACACTGGATGACAAATCGCTCGTGTATGCTAACATTGGTGACTATGCAAAATACATGTTACATTTTCAACACATTCACCTTTTAAGTGATCAATGAGTGAACAATATAGCCATAGCCCTATTCTAAATTTAACCAAATTTCCATTGCTGCTGCTATCCATTTCCACGTTCAGGAAGTCGTACTTAAGTCAGCACCTCTGAACCCCTGAGTTTGAACACCATGGCAGTTGATCAATAATGAGTGGTGTCTTCAGTGAGAACGGGTTCTCAAGTGGTTTCCCTTTGTCACTGAAGACTGCACACTTACTAAAGACATCTATCTCCCGCTCCAGATTTAAAGTACTCAGGTCAGGCCAACAGTGATGACTAAAACAACTTTCACAGGCAGAGTACCTTCCATGAAGGTCAGGTGAAAATGCTGTTATCTTAAAACAAAGGCATGCGTACTGTGATGTCTTCTACTCATGCTGTTCCGCACACGAGAAGTTTTGTGAAATTAAGATTTTTATTTCTGGACAGCAATTCGGTTACTAATGCCTACATAATAAGCAACTAATTCCTGTAGCATAAGATGTAAACTTACATTTAGGTAAAACCAAAATTAGATTTGTGTGTATATGCATGTGTGTATGCATGTATATGTGCATGTGTATATATGCATGTGTATATATGCATGTGTAGTAAGTTCAACTGAGTTGCAAACGTACTCTTTGGAGGCAACACATTTATTAACACCAACACACAGGGTAACTGCCCCTTAACAGAATAACAACCTATGGTGGTGACCACCAGGCTAACTACACTAATACAACGTAACTAGCTACAATGGACCGGACCACAGCTCGGGTCCAGTCCACGTGTTGGAGACTTTGCAGGACGTAGAACGTAGACGAAGGTTTCTTCAGGATGAACAACAACGCCGGTCCCTCTGGGGTACCCGGCTTATATCCTCTGTGGCGTGGCTGGCTCCGCCCTTGGCCACGACCACCTTCCAGAAACCTCGAACAGAATCTCGACCCTGACACGTGACCACCCCTAGCCCCCACTTGGGGCCCCTGTGTAGACTTAACCGGTCACGTGTCCTCTGCGGTCAACCAGAGTGCCACGGTCTATACTAACCCCATCTCCATGGCCGGGACTCCCACACCCTAACCTGTAGGAGCCGACACTGACCGCCGAGCGTGGTGCCATCCAGCGCTATCGATCAGCGCTCACCGAGCCCCTCTAGGGCCGGTACTGCACCCACACCATAGTGGTATCCGCGATGTGAATACATCGCACGCCGTGCCTGTCTAGGGCCGGCACCACACAGTGACATCCCGCGATGTCACTACATATGCATATACATGCCCATTGTGTGTACATATACCTGTATATTTATATGAGCTTGTGTGTGTGTGTATCCTTGCCAAGATGACAAATCAAAGGATTGGGAGCTGAGCGCTGAAGGCAAGGAGTTGGCTCTGAAAGTGGCCAAGATCCTGCAAGTGGACATCTGTGGAGTCGTCTTGCAGTGCGGAGACAATGGATCGTTCTTCGTCACAGAAGTGAATGCCAGCGTGGAATTGGGCGCACTCGGAGACATCTTCAAAGAGGATGTGGCGGGGGCTGCCCTAGACCACGTGCTGGCTTACATCAACAGCCAAAAGAGTGCTGCCTAAAAACAGCTGCCATTAACCGCAAAGCGGCAGAGCGAGGCCCCGCTTATGAATATATGGCTTATTCATGGCATGTTAATGTTCCAAATATTACATGTCACAGTAGTGGTCATTAAGTGATGTACAAGTACCTAATTATGCCATTGTAACGAAAACAATCCGAGACAGAATTTTTAATAATTACACATAACTAAATTATGACCAAAGTATTGTCTGTGTATTCCAGTACATACAATACTTTTAATATTCCATAAATTAAGCATTTTCACATTCGTTATCAATTTAATTGAGAAGCTTTTGGATAGATGACTTACATTTAAAATTGTCATGATTTTAGCTGTTCTCCAGCCAAACCAAAACTAAATATCCTAATACTACTTAAATTACATTTGAAACTTTCTGACTGATCTAACATAGCGATGCAGATATCATGGTTATGTGTTTTGCTGGATAACACATACATAGTGTATTATTCTGCAAATGTTCTCTGTTGGTTATCTCATCAACTATGTTGCCACGTATGCATTGGCCAGGTTTTCATATTGAACAGAACGCACCTTCTGTGCCAATTAAACGTTATACTTAATATGCATGTATGTTAAACTTATTTCGCACCGTACATAACCAACCTTGCTTATCGGAGGTGCGGGGGATGGACAACAAGCTAAACACAAAAACAAGTTCTAAACAAATTATTTTTCAATCTAGATTTAAAAGTGCATAGCTCCAGGGCTTCCTAATATCAGAAGGAAGAGCGTTCCAGACAGCTGCAGAAGCACATCTGAAAGCGCACGATGCAGTGACGGTCTTTGTTCAATGGCTAACCAACGGCCACTACGAGGATGACTGGAGTTCGCGTGATAGTTTATGCTCCTTTATGAGATCAGCAAGGTACAGTGAGGGAAAAAAGTATTTCATCCCCGGCTGATTTTGTATGTTTGCCCACTGACAAAGAAATTATCAGTATATAATTTAATGGTAGGTTTATTTGAACAGTGAGAGACAGGATAACAACAAAAAAATCCAGAAAAACGCATGTCAAAAATGTTATAAATTGATTTGCATTTTAATGAGGGAAATAAGTATTTGACCCCTCTGCAAAACATGACTTAGTACTTGGTGGCAAAACCCTTGTTGGCAATCGCAGAGGTCAGACGTTTCTTGTAGTTGGCCACCAGGTTTGCACACATTTCAGGAGGGATTTTGTCCCACTCCTCTTTGCAGATCTTCTCCAAGTCATTAAGGTTTCGAGGCTGACGTTTGGCAACTCGAACCTTTAGCTCCCTCCACAGATTTTCTATGGGATGAAGGTCTGGAGACTGGCTAGGCCACTCCAGGACCTTAATGTGCTTCTTCTTGAGCCACTCCTTTGTTGCCTTGGCCGTGTGTTTTGGGTCATTGTCATGCTGGAATACCCATCCACGACCCATTTTCAATGCCCTGGCTGAGGGAAGAAGGTTCTCACCCAAGATTTGACGGTACATGGCCCCATCCATCGTCCCTTTGATGCGGTGAAGTTGTCCTGTCCCCTTAGCAGAGAAACACCCCCAAAGCATAATGTTTCCACCTCCATGTTTGACTGTGGGGATGGCGTTCTTGGGGTCATAGGCAGCATTCCTCCTCCAAACACAGCGAGTTGAGTTGATGCCAAAGAGCTCCATTTTGGTCTCATCTGACCACAACACTTCCACCCAGTTGTCCCCTGAATCATTCAGATGTTCATTGGCAAACTTCAGACAGGCATGTATATGTGCTTTCTTGAGCAGGGGGACCTTGCGGGCACTGCAGGATTTAAGTCCTTCACGGCGTAGTGTGTTACCAATTGTTTTCTTGGTGACTATGGTCCCAGCTGCCTTGAGATCATTGACAAGATCCTCCCGTGTAGTTCTGGGTTGATTCCTCACCGTTCTCATGATCATTGCAACTCCACGAGGTGAGATCTTGCATGCAGCCCCAGGCCGAGGGAGATTTACAGTTCTTTTGTGTTTCTTCCATTTGCAAATAATCGCACCAACTGTTGTCACCTTCTCACCAAGCTGCTTGACAATGGTCTTGTAGCCCATTCAGCCTTGTGTAGGTCTACAATCTTGTCCCTGACATCCTTGGAGAGCTCTTTGGTCTTGGCCATGGTGGAGAGTTTTGAATCTGATTGATTGATTGCTTCTGTAGAAAGGTGTCTTTTATACAGGTAACAAGCTGAGATTAGGAGCACTCCCTTTAAGAGTGTGATCCTAATCTCAGCTCGTTACCTGTATAAAAGACACCTGGGAGCCAGAAATCTTTTTGATTGAGAGGGGGTCAAATACGTATTTCCCTCATTAAAATGCAAATCAATTTATAACATTTTTTACATGCGTTTTTCTGGATTTTGTTGTTGTTATTCTGTCTCTCACTGTTCAAATAAACCTACCATCAAAATTATAGACTGATCATTTCTTTGTCAGTGGGCAAACGTACAAAATCAGCAGGGGATCAAATACTTTTTTCCCTCACTGTATTGTGGTTAATTTGTGGCAAGCACTTTACGTGTAATGAGTGCAACCTTATGATGCGTGTTGGGATAATGAACATGTTGAACCACTCCATGTTTACGTTGCCCCAGAAACTGATAATACTGAATTGTGCTCATGCAATTATGAAAAATACAATAAAAATTGCATTCTCTAAATAAGTAGTTTATACAAAGGTAGCTTTGTTATGTTTGAAATGGTAAATTGAACTTGCATAAAAATGTATTAAACCTATTACGGTACTCCTTTATTCCCTTACAAAATATTTTCTGTTGTGTGAATATTAAAAAACTTCACATCTGTATCTTTGTAATGATGTTGAACTATAAAAAATACAAATGATGATTCTAAGATGAAATTTTACAACTTCTAATTTTTGAAATCAGAACAAATATTAGTGGTAAATCGTTAATTAGACATTCTATGGGTCCTTCGGTAAAGCCACATCGAAACTAATAGTTGTGTGTAAACCCTCCCCGGAGAGGCGGTTAAATCTTGACTTAAAGCTTAATTAAACAATGAAATCTCATCATATCAACTAATACTGATTTTGTGTATATACTGTATGTAGAACTTCTTTCGCACCATGCGTAGCCAACCGTGCTAATTGGAGTTGCGGGCGAAGGATAACAAACTACACACACACAAGCGGTTACTTTAACCATTTTCATATTGATCTATTTTGGAAAAGGGTGACACTGGAACTTGTATGAGTTTGACATTTGCTATTGCTTAGTCGCGAAAGCCTACGTGTTAAACTGCTTAGAACATGTATTCATATATATCCTGGCTGTTTTATGTATATTGCACCAATAATCATTTGTACGATTGTGATGACAGCTCTGCTTATTTAAAAGAATGAGCAATTACCACATGGGTATTATACTCCTCCCATGAGCCATTTAAGGCACTACAACAATTGATCCATAAGGCAGCTCAAGAAAATATTCACATTAACACATTTGCTTTGATAGACCTAAGAGGTGTAGTATAGTGTTAATGAAAATACTGGCTGATTTACATTTTTGGAATTTGTAGTTTTAATAGTAAATATGCTAATATTAAAAGCAATGGCGAATATGCATGTAATCGTTCACTCCCCTCAGACAATAAAATGCAATTCATTAACTGCATTTTAGTATCAACTGGCTTTTGTGCTGATTTGCATTGTAGTTTTGTTTCCTCCATTATCCTAAACATGATTGCATGGTATTTGCATTTAATTTGCATAATCATGATTTTTACAAACATGATTATATGTACGTATTGGGAACTTAAGAAGCAATTAATAATAAAATAATTGAATGGATTTACTGTTTACGCATAATGGGCAGGGACTACAATATCACCAAGAATTGACCACGGTAAATGCTTTACTAAAAAGGACATTGTCTCTAACAGTGGTTCCCAACCTGTGGTCAGTCGATTACTGGTGGTCCGTAAGGTCATGCAATCTAGTCTGTGGAACTGGTGTGGATACGATTTATTTTACAAAACACCCTGTTTTACTGAATGGTGAATCCGCCTATTATTTAAAATGAACCCAGTTCCGTTGTGTTACTGCATGGTGTTTCTGTCGTTATCTCTAGATGATCACGAATCTGACTTTTTCACTTACGGTAATGGATTGCATACACTGTATGTTGAACTTTTGCACCGTACGTAGGTCTATATTGCAATACACAACATCAGAAACTCACGTTTCTTTGAAATTATGCTCTTTGGAAACATTTTAAGGTATCTCTTCAAGGCAGAATGTCTTAATCAGCGTTGGACTGTATTTGGGTTACCATCTGTCCAGATTTGACCTGGACAGTCCGATAATTGGCATCGGTATTCTGGTGGCATGAATTAATTTGTACCGAACCTTGGTACTGGTATTGCTATATTGAACTTTGTTTCAGTACTGTAGACTGCAGTTCTGATAGACCTAAGGTGAGAAATGTATATACTTGGTCTGTGGAAAAAGTGGAAAACCTAGACTGCATGCATGTTAGTTAAATGTACCGTCATTAAGTATAAGCCAGATTAATGTTGGCAGTTGGATAATGCACAATCAGCTCCAAACACTCCACTGTATAGGGTGGTCCAGATGTCTTGTCACCCCCATTTAATGATCTAAACCGTAATATTTGAGTATACCAATGGGTGCGTAAACAGAAATGAACAAGCAAAGAGAGAAACAATGTTAATGGTCAATTAATTGGCGGGGTCACAAGACATCTGGACGACCCTTGACATTATACCACCACACAAGACTAACAACGTGTTGACTAAGCAGAGTGCCTTTGTAAATTAAATTAAATAAAAACTAATGTTACATGTATTTTTAAAAATCGTTAAACTCCACTCCTGCCAACCAGATTCATACGAGGTTAGTCAATTTAACACGTAGGCTTTCGCGACCAATATTCATCATGAATTATTTTTGGGGGGTTAGTTAGCGTAAGTAGGAAACGGGAAAACTTCTTAACAATTCTGGCAAAAAATTGCCCGATTAAGCTGGTTGTAATCACCAGCGAAACGTCGTACTCAAATTGTAAATGTGGATTTACTCTCCAAACACACTGGTGTTTCTGAAGTTGTCACTAATTGCCACGTTTTTTGTTTATGTGGCAAACCTTACGAATTGACTGTCGGATGGTGGTGGGTTAACGACACAATTATATGTACCCGATCTAACCCCAACAAAAAACAGATTTTGCACGGTTATCTGAAGGGGGGATTCGAACCTTGGCTCACGGTCAGAGCAAGTGACATGTCGTCAATTATGACCCCTCTCTGCCAACCGTACGCGATGACGTCACCACGCACGGACTCCGCGTTGCGTAATGACGCCGCACGGCCGTAGCCCCGAACGAACTTCGTTGCGTAACGCGAGCGCGATGACGTCGCCCCCTTGCACTGGCTCGGAGGTTAAAGGTGGAAGTTCCTGGGTTCCGTATCGGCACGGGGTCTGAGGGAAATTAGCCGCCAAGCGGGTGCCGAACGTTCCGAAATCCCGAAGAAGCATTTAGGTCCACGCGTCTGTGCTGTGGCGTCGCTCGCTATAAACGGCGAGGACAAAAAGTCAAGAGGCTACGCAGAAAGCGGTGCAGGGCACGACAACGGATGACGGAATATCGTGCGGGGTGTGCGCGTGCGTGTGTACTTGGTCCAAGTGGAGTGAGCGCTGGTGAGATCGGCCTGCGCAGAGCGAGAGCGAAGTTGGCGAACAAACAACGACAAGAGTTGGTAAACAATAATCAAAACAACAAGGCGGCGGTAAAGAACGATTGAGACGCGCTTTCCGGTACCCACGGCGTGGGGAGTCGGGGATGATTGACGCGGGGCTGCCGGCCTTGCTGTTGAAGCCCTTTGGTGGAGCAGGTGAGGGCCGCTGGTGACTTTGATGCCCTCCTCCTCACCCCCCCACCCTTACTGATGATCGTGTAACAGTCGGCAATGGACGTCGCATGTCCGTGCTGACAATTAACCCAGTGCCGTGATTGCATATCGATGTTTGTCTTCCACTTGGGTAAAGGGTTTTGTGTACTGTATGCTGAACCTCTTTTGTACCGTACGTAGCCACCGGTGCTTATCGGATGATTTTGTTTTGATCTGGCGTACGTTTGCTTATTTCTAAAGCGCACAGAAGCATGCTTGAATAAATTTGTGATTTATTTTTTGTCCGGTAACCTATTTGCGCATGGTGAAATTGACACATCCGACCTTTGCCGATATTACACCTTTAAAAATAACCTCATTCCCCAGCGAGTGATATGCGACGTGATACAGTATTTTCCATAATTTGATGTTGCGTGCCGTAATTCATTTTTTTTCCAAATGGGACCTCCGTCTCAAAGGAATCTCACCTGGTCACAAATGACATGGAATTATTACATTTGTTTATGCACGAAAGCCTCACTCTCGGAATTATTTCAGAGAGTACTGCATTGAGCGACAGCATTGTAATGAGCGAGTTTTCTCCATTTGGGAGGAAAACGGATACACTGGAAGGAAAAAAACCCCACACGCAAGGGGATAATAGCCAAAGGTTTGCACAGGGGTTTCAGATCAACCAACCTTTTCATTATTCAACAAAACACTTTAGATTCAAACTGGGACATAATGGTCTACTCAACAAACTATGTAATTAAAATGCAATACAGTGTATAGTTTTAACATTTGCATTGTTTTTTTTTCTCTCAAGTTATTTTACATTCTAATCTTCCCAGGGCTCACTTGTAATAAAGCGACGTTCGCCACTGGGGTCTGATCTGGTTACATGTAAAACTGACTTCCTTGCAAAAATATGGCCTCTGGTATATTCGTTGCCACATTATTTCAATGAAAGTGTATTCTAAATAAGTGCTTATATCAGGATGTTGTACAGCAAGTACACCATACTATTAAAGTCAGATTGTAGCCTTGCCTATGGTATTATGTTCAGAGGCTAAATGCCAATGTCCAAAATCTCGACTTAATGCTTTCGTGACTGCAGGAATTCATTTTCTTGGGTCTTTCGGTAAAGTCACGTAGACAGGTTCAAACAAAATAACAAAAAACTACGACGTTTCGATCGCAACACAAGCAATCGTCATCAGGAGTAAAAAATATGTCCAGTTACGCTAGTCAAGTGAGATTGATGTAGTGGATAAATGGCATATGACATTCATAGTTTTGCTGTTTTGCACAAAGTCAAGTTTTTGTTATTGCCAAAGAAGTTATTCGTGAAGCAGAGCATGCTGATGATATGCCTGTTGTTGATATGTAAACAAATACAGATTGGAAATGTATTTTCAGTCAAAGACATGTTGATGTCTAATCTCTTGGCCACAGCAGCTGATAGGTTAGATCAAGGGGTCAGCAACCTGCCGCTCCGAAGGACTGCTTCGTGCCGTTATTTATCAAGGGTCACCGTCTCGTATTCACCACATGCATTGCAGTTCTTGAAGTATTGAGGTTTTTAACTAATTCGAAAAACATGACTCTTGTTAAATTGGTTGCCGACCCCTGGGCTAGATGAAGTATTTTGATAAAATCAACTTAGACTTTTAGCTTAAAATTAAGAATCTGGATGTGCATAAATTATTGCATTTTTAAATATGTATATTTTTAAATTCCTTCCACATTTCAGAATCCTACGTCATAAGCATGGACGTCAACAGAGTGAAGACCTGGGATTCCTTTCTCAACATCTACCCATTCGCATTGGTATATTCTGCTTCACATAAGCAGTACTCTCACTTTTGATACACGTGATTGATATAAATGCATGTACAATTAGCGTTGCGTTTAGACTAGGGCTGAACGATTAATCGATTTTAAATTGAAATCGCAATTTTAAACAATGCGATTAGAAAATCACAAAGGCTGCGATTTTTAGCGATTTGAAAAGTCCTATTACTTATTGGAATTGTTCTATTTTTTATTAATATAACTTTATTTATTTAACTTAAAATTGTTCTATGTTTGATTGTTCTATTTCAATTATAACATTTTTATAAATACATGTTTGAAGCAATTCATATCTTTTAAGTTGTCATCCTTGCATAAGAATATATAGAGCAGTTAATATGATGGTATCACGTGGTAATGCTCCATCACATGTTTTAAATCTATTACACAATGAATATTGAACTGAAGCTTGACTTAATTTTTTATCGCAAATCAAATCGCAATCGCAATATCTGTCAGAAAAATTGCAATTAGATATTTTCACCAAATCGTTCATCCCTAGTTTAGACCAATCATTTGTGCTGAAAGAGCGAGTGCAATTCATGTGCTTTGGGAAATGTACCATGGATGGGCTGGCCTTGGAAACTGTGGTTCCACACTGCGTATCCTGTTACGGTAAGCGAGTTATTTACATGTATCTTCATGACTACATTTGATCCCTTTTATGCAAATACAGCAGTTAAATGTACATTGGGCGTGACCATGAGATGCACTCGTCACATGTCCCTTTGTTATATTGACACTAACAGTATTTTAAAAGCAGTACAGTTAAATAAAAAAAATCATAACTGAAAAAAAACGGTACAGTGATTTTCAGATATTTACATGCAGTGCAGTATAACATGTAATCTGTAGATGGCCTTACAACATCAGGCAGTGAGTGGTGAGTTTTGCAACACCATACAGTGGTGACTAGCGAGTATGACACTTGAAGTAACCTGATGCAATGCCTTGCAACCTCTAAAGCATTGCTTGTCGATTGCAGAGCGTGTGGTGTTTACATGTGTACAAAAAAAAGATCCCATTAATAAATAATGTTATATGCACATTTAGAGCAATTACAATTTCTACTGGTGCTCCCACACAGTCATTACCCAGGAAAGAGTTCTGAGCATTCGGTAAATATTTTACAGCGTTTATCCACGTCTGCATAGTTCATATCATGCTGGTATTTAGCTTTTTAAAAAATTTAAATGATGGCTTAATGACAGGCGAGTGAAATGTACGCATCTTGTAAACGTTGAACATTGCACCCCCTGTGGAGTGTTTTGGCATGACACATGGGAGGATTGTGTTTACCATACTGTGTGTAATGTGTTTTTCCCATGAAGGTCAGTAGAGTTGGGTTACGAGGCAGTCTTCAGCATTTGCAGTCGTCAAAGGCTTACTGCATGTAATTTCTTTTGAATGTTGGATTTTCTGCACAGCTAACTGTATTCACGTGAATAGGTACACCTCCGATTAGCACGGTTGGCTACGTACGGTGCGAAAGAAGTTCAGCATACGATACATACATTGTGGATTTTTTTTTATATATATATAAACTATATAGCTAGGTGTTGGGTATAGTGAATGGTACAATTATATAAAAGAAAGTAATGACATTTTATTTCAACTGTCGCATTTTACTGTGTGTTTTTACGATCTCGTAGAAGTTTAAACAAGGAAGAAGTTTTAAAACAACGAGGAAAATGGTGAAATACCACAGTGGTATGCTGTTTATATACATAGTACAGTGTGCTCTGTAAAGAGAGCAGCTACACAGTGGGATGTAAAGTACTGTATACACACGTTTCCTGTTTGATAACAGATGCATTCAACATTGGCCTGTCGGTTACAGCTCAGACAATGCTTTTTGTTATCAATGTTTTAATCATGTCTTCCATATGCTCATTCCTTTCTCTTGGGAGTTTTTTGTCTTGAACCTAAAATAGTGATATGTTCACCTTCACTTTGCAATGTTTTCATGGTGACACGTCTCCTCCCCCAGATGCAGGGTTTTGAAATCCACAGGCTTGGTGTTAACTGACCTACACAGCAAAACATTCTATGAATACCACATATGAATCATACTCAGTCCTCGTGAGATTCCAGTCACAGTATTCTGGTGTCGCTTAGTGGAGCCATATTTTCAGGTTATATAAAAAAAATATTCCAGGACGCCCTTCAAAGCCAAACAAGTTAACTGGATCTCTAAAAGATGGACTATTTAAATTGTATGGTAAGGTATGCTTTGGACTGCCAAATAAAGTGCAGCAGCATACTTTTATGCACAGAATTTAGCAAAATATTGAACCGGCAGTTATTTTTCTTCAAAAATAAAAAAATTGGAGGGGGGAGTCACAAAGAGACTCAAATTACAATATACCCTGATGCATAAACTCGTCGTGCAAGGTCGTGGCTTAAATATGCTTAACAGGCAAGCGATGCACAAGTTTTAAAGTGAAACCGGATCCCCACCCTCCTCCCCATCTTTATCATGAGCGGCAGATGTTGGTACAGACCAGTGTGCGGCAGTGCTGGTCACATGATGCCTGCAGTGTTTACCTCTGAGCTCATCAATAATACTGCAGTGATCATGAAAGGGTGGGGGGGGAAGCACAAGATGTTAGTAGGTTCAGATAATCCATATGAGTGGTACAATTACTCAGCCATTCAGTGCAGGGTATAAGTAACGAAGAGCGTTGTCTTGATGCACATGCACATCCCGTGGTCACGTTGCTTTCATGCACGTGCTTTTTTATTTATGTATTTTCATTGCCGTTTTGAGCACTGTACATCTATTTTTGTTTTGTGGTAGTCATGGTAGAGAGCATTCGCTTGTTTGTATCAGTAAGCAACGAACCAAAAATATAACAAGAATACAGTATTTTCTTCACGATGCTTTATTGCACTTTAATAATTGTCATCGTGGTAATGTTGACCCACGTCTCTTGAAACGATTTGATTGGAAAAATTCACAAACACCTGAGACATTACAATTAGCTACTAATATAGGCCTCAAATACGTGTACTGTACTTATACGGCAATACCAGTTTATTTAACATTGTGGTAAAAGTTAAGAAGTCGATCATTTTTAAATACTGTACTTCAAAATGTTTTGGAACACCTTTTCTATTCGTTCACTCGTGCTGTGTTGTACTAACTTGCAAACCAACAGCCCCTTGATTTACCACACTAATGGAGGGGACCGTAAAGCCATTTAATACATTCTTGCAATTAATGAAACACAAATGCTGTTGAGTATAACAGGGGTTCAAGCATTAGGTGGGGCTGTGAGGTTTGGTGTGATGGGGTGGGGGAGGCTTATATTGACCATAGACGCCTGTGAGGGATGTTCGAACGTTTGCAGGAAGGGTTGCATATACACAGACCTCATTGAGAAGGTAGGGGTGGGTGCTGGGGATTGGGTCGCAGAGAGCATCACAAAAATGTGAGGGTTGCTCCACACCCGAAAATAAATAAGTCCTCCCCCAAGCTGCTGCTGCCACCTCTCATGATCCTGTAATTTGACAAATCCACCTAGCGCCTGGCCACAAAAATAATGTCATTGCAGTTTAACAGGTAGGCTTTCGCGACCAATATTATACGTAAAAGTTTTTTTTGGCTTAGATCGCCTAAATATAAATGTGTCGTTAACTTACCACCACCCGACACAGCCAATGAATGAGTAAGGTTTCTCACGTAAACAAAACGTGCCAATTAGTTACTACAGCACACCAGTGTGTTGGAGAGTAAACCCACAACATTTACAACTAGCCTTTTGCTCGTCCAAGGACCGGTGTATTGCCGTAAATCTGAAACTTGCAAGTGAAAAGCAGACCGCGACGTGATATATTCATTGCATCAATTCGTGTGCAATTTGTAAGGCCGCGGTGACACAGACCTATTTCATTTTAAGGTTATAATTCCTTGTTCATTATGACGTCCTTTTTACTTCGATGTCTCAACAGCGTTACGGAGATCATGTGACGTGAGGGTTCTGCCTTTGTAGTGAGGGTTGTAAGTTGACGCCGAGGAGGGGGGAGGAGGCGCCTCGGCCCCCCCATGTGGAGTGACGTCACCTGCTCATGATTATTAATGAGGGGGGAGTCCATGTGGAGGATGTAACCTGTTCATGATTATTAATGAGGGAGGCTGGTCGACGTGGAGTGACGTCACGAGCGTTGCACACAGACATTCTTGGCTCATAGTAGATAATAATGGGGGGAGTGGGTGTCCATTTGGAGGACGTCACCTGCTCATGATTATTAATAAGGGGGGGGGGGTCCATGTGGAGGACGTAACCTGTTCATGATTATTAGTGTTGCTCCTTCACATGTTGAAAAGCTCGCGAGAGGTAGGGGCAAAGGGCAAACAACCGTGGAGAGGAGGGTGTTTTTGGAGATGCTGGAGACGCCTATTTGAGTACGACGTCACAATTGGTTGTATTCACCAGCAAATTCACCAGCAAATGGATGCTCTCCCTGATGCGCTCGAATCCTTAGCTGCCATTCGGTTTTTATTCTTGAAAATCATCCGTTATCCATTCCTACCAGTCACTTCTATTTATTTATAGTTTGAATGATGGCATGAACTTGTGTTTGTTCTCCGCTTTCTGTCTCTTGCACACTTTTTATTTAATTGGCTTTCTGAACTATATGCCATAGCAGGTAGTACACATGGATTAAACACAGTCTTCATTAGGTACATTGGTATGTTGCTTTTCATCATCAAATTCAAGTGTTCAAAAGGACTCCAACCTGCTCTCATTTTTATATTTTTGATGTTGGGCTGCCTTTAATACCTGTCCCAGGTACACATACTCTACTGCTTTTGAAGTTGTGCCGATCCAACAGATGTCTATCTCCATTTGTTTAGCAAACTTCTTGTACATGATCATTGTTTTGCTCCTATTTATCCTCATCCAAGCTTTTTAAAATACAATTATTGTAACATTTCCTGCTGTTCATTCTCATTAGACATTGCACTAACTATATCATCACCAGGTTTCAGTTAATGTATTTCTCTGAATATTTGTCTTTCTTCAGTACAATTTTCTTAAAATATATATTTAACGTCGCTGGGAATAACTGGTGCAAACGTGTCACCTGGTCTGCTTCGCATTTCAATATTTAGTATTTTGATTATTTGATGTAATCGTAGTGTGGCTGATCTGGTTTTTTGAAATACAGTTGATTTATTAGTTTAGTACGAAGGATTTCGAGACCAATATTCATACTAAAGGTTTTTTGGTTAGATCGCGTAAGTATAAATTTGTCGTAACCCTCCACCACCCGACACAGCCAGTAAGGTTTGTCCCCCCCTCCTCCGCCTCTGATCTCGGCACCTGATGGGTCCAGTGATTACATCATCTTTCTCTATTTAAGACCGGAAGCAGGTGGATTGCTTCACTATTCTGGCAAATCGCTCGATGTTGCTGGATGTAATTACCAGCGAAATGTCGTATTCAAATTGTAAATGTTGTGGATTTACTCTTCAACACAACCGGTGGGCTGAGGTAGTTACTAATTGGTGCGTTGTTTACGTGACAAGCCTTACTGGCTGTGTCGGGTGGTGGAGGGTTACGACACATTTATACTTACGCGATCTAACCCAAAAACCTCTATAATGAGTTGATTTATTAATTGAAAATTGTTTTACTTAGGCCTTGGTTTGCGAGATCTTCGTTGACTGCATCAATTTTACAGAGTTGAATGTTTAGTCATAGACTAACCACAAAGGCGAGGCACAATGGCAATTGGAATGAAATTAATCAATTGTTTGTGGTCAATGGTAGAGAAACCGTTCCGAACTGTGCTTGGTCACGTGGCGAGTTGGTCTCTAAATTTTCATTATTCTGTTCTCAGTGATCTTGTGAGAAATATATTTGCGTGTGATAAGAGACTAATGGGTCAGTTGTTTTTCAAGTTAATGCTATCACCCTTTTAAATAAAAGAACGATTGAGGAAGTATACATCCTATATATTATTTTGACAAATGCTGATGATTTGGCATTACATTGCATATAAAATAATGTATTTGTATGAGGTTCACTATTGGAGTTCAATGCTGAATTCAGCACACCAGTCACACTGATAGACCGAGAGGGTATATTGTCCACCATATACCCTATCAGAGTTCACTGCACAAGCCACACCTTTGAACCATATTTGATGTGCACCATGTTATGCACGGAACTTTACACTGTCGGATTCATCTTAACCCTGCCTACTTTAGGCCACTTGCAAATCGTGGCATGAGTGCATTAATGGCATATTAGTTGTGTTTTTGTGCACAATCAGAAGAACATAATTAGCAAAATGCAGAATGGGTCTGGTTTTCTTAGAATGACCGCCATTCTGCCAAGTGGCGAATTGATAACTGGGAAGAGATGGCACTTAATGTACACATTATAGTGGAGCCCGTTTATGATTTAGGGCACTATGTTCGTGTAGGATACCCTTCAATATAGCGGGGGTTACGTTCTTGGAAAGTGCCAGGAAAGCCAAAACCGCGATATTCAATACTTAAGTCTTGCCTAAATAATGGGGTTGGGAACATGGCAACCAAAAAATAGAAGCACCACTCTTGAAATGCGCACTGCACAGTACTGTATGCCAAATAAACAAAAAAAATGTTTTTTAAACCTATACAAAAAATATTCATAGACTATAAATACTGAAACAAATACTGTACTTACCGATGATGACAATGCAAAGTGGTGTGTGTGTTTGTCCGCGAGTGGGGAGCGGTTGTGTAGCGCTTAGTGCGCTGTGCTACGAACCCTGCGAGCCGAGTTTGATTCCCATTCATTCACACTTAACAACAGTGACGATTATCTGAATCGGTCCTGGGCCTCCCTTAGGTCGACTCAGCATCGCCACTGGGGATACAAAGGCAGCTAGGCGTAGTGCTGGCCACCCACCGCCTCGTGTGCCATGCCGGGCTTCATAGGTTCTCGCTAACAGCACTTGCCCCAACAGTCTGTTAAGGCTATATGAGGGATTTTTGTATTTTTTGTTTGTCCGCGACATGCTTACACGACAAAGGTTAAGGTGCGACTGACTGCCTCGTGTCCCTCGCCCGCCCCGTGTCTCTCGCCCGCCCCGAATTACGGTATCAGTCACAACACAATCGCTTGAGAACCTTCTCGAGTGATTGTGTTGTGTATACCCGCTAAAGGTGAAAACTAACCCCCCTGCGACAACTAAATTGGTATACAAAGAGGTTGCCCGCGGCAGGTCGAAACCGCAAAAAATAAACCCGCGAAAGCCAAGGGTTTAAATACTCTAGTTCGCTTGTCTGCCCAGGAGCTAAAACTCATAAGATCATAGGCACTAGCTCATTGTGCTGACTTGGTGCAACAGACTACTCTAAAGCAGGGGGTCGGCAACCAAAATAACAAAAATAGCCATTTTTGTTAGAATTCGGTGAAAAAAAAAACTATTTCAAGAGCCGCAATGCATGTCAATGTGAGATGGTGGTCCTTAAATAACGTCATGAAGCAATTCTTAAAAGAGCCGCAGGTTGCCGACCCGTCTTAAAGTGTACTTCCAATCTGACTCGGCTGTGTTCACGTTTAACGATCAATGTGATGTAATTCATGTTCATATCCGTTGTGTTGCAAAAATAGAGTAGTTAAGTTTGTGATTACACTGGGGTCATAATTTAACTGCTTTGCAATCATTATTTTATTCCACTTTCTTACGATTCATTTAGGTATTACGCTACTGTCACAAATACTTATAGGGAAATACAACTTGCTGTTTGCGGTACCGCACCAACTTTCTTAACGTTTTTTTAAATGTCAAGATTCGATGATCTCATTCGTTATGAATGACTGCACAAACAAACTATCGCATTGAATTTGGTTGTGGACTTTATTTGCCTATAATCTAGCTCTGAGAATTGTAATTATTGGTTTTCCTGTCATGTGACGGGTGGGAAAGTTCCGCCCCCTATTTTGTGCAGACCAGAGGTCACTTGGACGGATCTCAGAAGTAGTTGTGTGATGTCTGCTTTTGTGGGCGATGCTGCGCGAGGTATCCAAATTAATGCCCACGTCTCATAACGTTACACAGATAGCACAATTGGGATGTGAAAGGGGAAGAGGAAAAAATAAAAAAACACAAAAAATCTTGCACAAATTATCAGCACATCCTGACTCAACACACTCACGCGGAGGTCTTGTATCACTGTTAATGCACATTTAGTAAACTTAACGGTCTGATAATTTACAGCATAAATTGATTTTGCGGTAGAAATTACATTTTGAGGAATCCTACCAGTGAGGGGTAATTGTTGTATACAGCTTGGTTGCAGTCTGTAAGAGAAAAAGACAAAGTGAATGCATTATTTCTGTGTATACATTTGATGTACATCTGTCATACCTCCGCGCGCCAACCGCGACGTGGTGGCGGCTCTGCGATCTCACATTAACATGCTAATCTCTCACATTAACATAGCCACCTCAGCTCGCTTGCCATGGAGGCCGCTCTCCGATCTCACATTAACATGCAAATGTTTACTTGGCAGCCCTTCAATTGGTGGAAACCCACCACCAGCGCAGTCGTTGCCCATCACTTACATTAACATAAGCTGCCCCGACCATGCTGCTGCTACTTGGGCTATGCCCATTTTAAACCTTTATAAACAGTTTGCCTTTGGAGGCTATAACCCCCTTTTCCCGATGGTGACCGCTTGTGTTGGCGATCGAAACGTCGTGGTTTACTATTTTTTTCTTATCTACGTGACTTTACCGAAATAACCAAAGAGAATATCTGTCATACATTTGTTGAAGATTGGGCATACTGGACTTGGAATATTCCAACTGTTTAGAATCCCCCTTGGTTAGACGCTCCGAGTGGACACTGTCTTTGACCGTGTGATAACGTGATAAAGTAAACGGCGAGATATAACTTTGGAAATCGTTTTTTGCAACTAAGAAATAAAGAAACAGTTTTTTTTTTATTTAAGACACGTGAAACACGCGTCAGACTTTTTGCTCAACCAGGTTAAGGCGTAGCTTATTTTTTTGGTACAAGAAAGCTGTGCCTACACAGTCTACAGTATCACTGTAATGAACATTATACAGCTAAATATAGCACTCGGATATGCAATAGGAAATACCCATGCTGTGGAGATGTGTATATTGTACAAGGTAATTGTTGTGCCTGTCTAAAGTAGGTTATGGTGGGGTACAGTACGTTGACTAGTTGGGAATGTTTTGTGGTGTATTTTTGAAACTCAATATTTAAACCGTTTTAGGGAAGTAACGTTTTAATAGTATTTAAACTCAAAGCTATAAGTTCGGTAGCGTAACAGTGACACACTCCCAAAAAAAGTTTTAAAACTGTGGACTGGAATTTGTATTGTTTCAAAAGACGTCACTTTGCCATCTTGAGGCGCTTTTTGTAAGTGTATTCATTGATGTTTTTTTTGTAAACAATGGCGAGTGATAACTGAACCGGTCCTGGCCCCTCTTCACTGACATGGGCTGGCCAGCGTAGTGGTAAAGGTCCCGGATTATAATTATAGTTTATGTAAAGCTCATTGCAGAGCCTGATGACGATTGCTTACGTTGTGATCGAAATGTGATATTTCTATCTACGTGACTTTACCGAAAGACCCAAAGAATATGAGCTTGAATAGCTTTGCATTTTTTTAAGCTTTAAAGCTAATTTGGAAATGCATTAGCTCTGTCTGCCTGTCATTCAGACTGTCTGTCTGGAGTTGGGGGTCACTATAATTCTTAAAGATAATCCACTGTAAATATAACTTTAGTATAAAGTTTCGTGGCTTTTAGGGACTGGGACAATTGATTAAAAGGTTACCCAAAACTTAGCGAAAAGAAAAACCCGTGCATAATTTATAATAATTTTTTTGGCCAAGGTGATGACATCACAAGTCATGCGCGCCTCCCAATGAAGTCATGATGTGGCACGTCATCTCGCGACACATCCTCTCATGCGGCTCAGAAAAGAATGTTAAAGCTTTCAACCATGATCAATTCAATGCTGGAGAAAGGCCCATCAACAAGCCACTGGCATCAACCGTGGTCCCATAACGTTGAAATCTACCGAGCACCTGTACGTGCCCTGCATTTTTTTTCATTGCTCCATCAAAGCGGTACCCGTCCCCTTGGGTGTGTTCCTTCCCGTTGACCGCCACTGTCATGCCCAAGTCCGCTTTTATTGACAGTTGAAATTATATATTTAATCTCCATTCGTTCTCTAATCCATGTGAACATCATTCATAATAGATGTTTTTTTTGGGATCAAATCGCATAAATATAAATGTTGTTAAACTTGCCAACACCCGACACAGCCAATTAGCAAGGTTTGTGACGTAAACAAAACGTGCCAATTCGTTACAAGTTCAACACAGTGGTGTGTTGGAGAGTAAACCCACAACATTTACAATTCGAGTATGACGTTTTGCTGGCAGTTACAACAATCCTGTTTTACGTGACAAACCTTACTAATTGGCGGTATCGGGTGGTGGCGGGTTTAACGACATTTATGTTTACTCGATCTAACACACAAAACTTCTTATGGGTAATATTACTCGCGAAAGACTACGTGGTAAACTGAACACTCTTGGTGTCTCTCAGTGTATTTCCAGGTGTGTACCTCTCCATGCTAATTTGCACATTTTTCAGCTATTCAATTTTTATCATGAACGTCCATTATTCGTATCCATCTGTCACAGAAAATTGTACGCATTGATACATATTTTAAAGTAATTTCAAGAATAAACGCATGTTTGAAAGCTTTACGAACCATGCATAATTTGGCTCTCATAATTCATTATGCATTTGGAATCCAACATGGCACTCCCATACTCTACATGTACAGCGCTTTTTGTATATTTAAACTTTGTGTATCGGATAACATATAACAGTACTATGAGGATGCGTTACCAGCCTTCGTAACTTACCATTTCCTGCTATAAACACTTCATAACTTACCATTCATATTGTAAACGAAGGCATATTATATTGAAAATCGCGTTATCTTTAATTACTGTACAATATTAAAACTAAATTATTTTTTTAACAAATAAAATAATTAAAGAAACAGCGTACTGTACTGTAAAATATATATTCACACTCAACCCATGCAGTTATAAGGTTGCATTGCCCACCATACACCTTAGCTCCACGCGCGTTGATTGTCTGATACGAATGTAAACATCAGGATGTGCAAATCTCAATAAAACCTGTCTTCTTAGAATTGTATTCTTATTTTATATGGATAATATTTTTCATTTGTTTAAGTTATTGCTATTTATACTAATTTTTTTTGTGTTAGAATAATGGTAATGAATCCAAAGTTCGTGCGACTGAAACTCCGTATATCGAATATTCGCATATCAAGGTATTCATGTACAATATACCTTTAATATTCTCATGACAATTGTTTTATTTTGAGTGAGATTTTACTTTTTTTTAATCCAAATAGCTGTATTCAACCAATACTTAAGTGTTTTAGGTTCTGAATTTCGTTCTGACGCGCCTCTTATTAAATTGTGGGGCTACGTTGTCAGCAGGGGGCAGATTGCAGTGCAGCTACAGTCCAGTCGTTGTTATTGTGCCCCAGTATAGAGTACTCCACCGTTTATCGTTTATACTTTCAGTTTTAAAGCCGGAATGACCAGCGTGGTGAGCTATGGTAAAATTAACCCCTGAAACGAGGTTCTTATCCAGCGGTAGATTTACAAACACGCTGCACATCTACAGTACCGTGTGTTCATTTGCATTGCCAGGAAGTTTTTTTTCCTACATGGAGCAGGATCATGGTGATTTTACATTTCTTGCACTGCACAAAAGTCACCATAGTATTTACATAGCATTTGAAATGTAATAACTTAACCAGAGCATTGTATTTGCCTAAATTAATCAAATGTTTAAATTTGTCAGTTGTGAACTTGGTTTACATAAACAAACACTACCCTCTGGATTTTGTTGTTGCTAAAATATTTAAAACAACAGCATGTGCCGACTTACTATACTCTAATAGGCATTTTTTTAATAAAGCATTCGCATTAAAATGGCAAGAGTCTTTTTCATTTTATATCGATACGACACAAAGCACAGACTTATTTTTATGAATCCCAATTTCGGCAAGGTGTTGACTACTGTACATGTAACATCTCATCCTCAGTCATCGATCCACGTATGATCATGATTTAGGATTGTTATTCTATTCAAGAATGCATTATTTTTGTCTGCTCTTTACTATCTCGTTTGTATTCTTTCTTAAGCCAACAATTTTGTTTGCGGCTTTAGCTGAAATGTATCATTCGCATTTAACATGCGTACATAATAAATACCGTAATTGAATTTCACACGCACAATTCCATGAGTGTATCGTGAGTGTAAGAAATCTAATTCAGTTCATGCATTGTTACATTGAGGGTGATTAGGTGTATGGCAAGTAGTCTTTAACCAGATATTTTAATAAACACAATTCGCAACTTCTATGTTTTTCGTCGTTAAACTCGGGCGTGAAAGCTATACAACTCTAACCATCTTGTTGGTTCTTTCGGTAAAGTCACGTAGAATGTAAATAAAACAATAAAAATAAAACACAATAAAATAAAATTCTCACGACGTTTCGGCCACAACACAAGTAGCCTTCTTCAGGTGAAGGAACCGAACTGTCGGGACGACAGCGCTTCATTGAAGCTTCATTAGTGAGAATTTTATTTTATTTTCATTATTTTATTTCCATTCTACGTGACTTTACCGAAAGAACGAAGAAGATGAATCCCTGCAGTCACGAAAGCTTTAAATCGAAACTTTAACCATGTTGTCAATATATCCCATTACGTTATAGCTTTCCGTAATTCGGTGCATGTTTTAAGCTTTTACCTGCAGGGGTACTACTGTATGTCTAGGTCAATGTGCACTGCTGGGCAGGGTGTGACCACGTGCTTTTGTTACAGTTTGTTCCAAAGGTCACAACATGGTGAAGTCACTGGAGCACAGTTTTTTCGACAAAAAACTTTATTTAAAACTGTTTGCTAAAAAACTGCTACAATGGATGAAGTTATCACACTTTGGTAAAGAAGGAATATATTTTAACATTCGGCATTGAGGGCAGCAAGGCTGTCTCGGATTCATGGATGGGCCACACAAATAATATTTTGTTGAATCCCTTGCCAAGAGTGTGACTCGTAAAATAACTTTAACTTGAGGTGTCAAAGTTTTTTAGAGTCACCCAGGTCACTAAAATGCAGAAATGTATATCTGGTATACCTGACTCTTTAACACATGCAGCTTTGAAAGCAGTTTGGCTATGTGGAATGTTTCTTATCTGAATAAATATTTATCAATGCTGCCATTGTCAGTAAACGTAATTAATTATTGGCTAAATAACAACTCGTGGTGTAAGAAGCACTTCCGTAAAATAAAAACGTCTTTGTCATCTTTGTAACATCGAGATATCCAATTGTAGCTCATCAGCACCGTGATACGTCAGAAAGCATTGTGGAGGACCAGCATTAGGATCTTACTTTTACAATGTAAATTATGTGAATTACATTCCATAGCATGTGTTTTTACGTAACCGTGTTTGTGTATACATGGTTGGTTTCATACCATCAACAATTAATATGGAAGGTTAGTAAGTTGACGGATGAATTTCCACATCCTTTCAGTGGCTTATACAGCCTCACGCGTGCATATACCTTATTTTAAACTATCTTCTTTCGTATGGCTGATGTAGAATGCAGAGCAACAACTACAATGTCACATTCAGGTTTGTGAAGCCAGATAACTGCATCAGGTCCAGTGGAGTACTTTGTGATGTTTCCTTAGTTTTTGTGAATCGGGCATTGCTTCCTTATATGTTTTATGGTCTGTTTAAGCTATACCACTGTACATCAGCGTATAGAGTTGTAGGTTTCATTCGTTTGCTTGTGAACTACAAACGGTGATCTGTTATAGTTGTTTACAGGAGGTAGGGATGGGCTCAAGGCATCTCCTCATTCATCCTTGATCTCGCTTTCATTGTCATGTGTGTTCGCTGTCGAGTTAAATTACAGAGCTTTTGTTTAGCCTTCACACCTACTACACATTCTAAATCCCACCTCACAACCCTGCACCCAGCTGTTCCTTTTAAACATTTCCTTGTCAAAGTCGTGTGATGGCTAGTCTTTACCCCCTCTATTTCATATAAAATTAACATTGAGTATTCGGAGTGTTTTCATTCAGTGTAGTTAAATGCTAAACGTTTATTGTTGCGATTATTAAGCTTGTTTGCCAAGGAAAGCCTCACTGAGTCTCACCACTCTTCAGGAGGGTTTTGCCTTTGCGGTAAGGGGTGATGCTATATATATTCGAATTGAGTCATTTTTGGGTAATATCAAAAGTGTTAAATTTGAACCATGACGCTGACACAATGGACAAGCAAATACGTCACAAACTTTAGGTCCACTGTAAAACAAACGGTGCATATGTTTACGTGTCATGCAGTTGCGTTCCTGAAGAACACCGCGTTATAGAAAAAATCGCGTTATATAACAAATAATATAGGGTAAAGCGCAGTCTGCGATGACACGCGAGATGCGTACGCAGGCTGGGCAAAGACTTGAGGCACGTGGTTGGTATCGTCGAGAAGCATCCAGCAGCATCCCCACCATGTGTGATGCAATGCCGAGGCAGCCGCACGGCCTTGGCATTGCGACGTAGTTCTGTTCACTCAATCGTGTTATTGCCAATTCTCATCCGCGTTATAAATAAGTAATATTTAAAAAGACTTTAACCAAAAAAACACGCTTTAATGAAATGTACCGTGCTAGTAATGGAAGAACTCCACGACTCCAGGAAGTGGCCCCGAAGCTTGCCACGACGTAAAGGGGGACCGTGGGCAATTACAGCCAACGTCAGTTGAGCGTGGACAATTAGACCCAAGCCGAAAAAACATAAGATATATATAAAAAAAATTGCTTAAAAATATTTTTATTTTATTTTTAATGATAGAATATAGCATTGTCATCAGTATGACATACGCATACCAAGTTTTCAGTCGATACGACATTGGGACGTGGGTTAGAATTGAGTTACAAGATTTGAGGATACGACAACAGAGTTGAGGATACAACAGACAGAGAGAGTGAGTTAAAGAAAAGTGTGTAAATAATAATAATAAAAACGCGTTCCCTAATATATTTATCGTGGTATATACAATTCGCATTATGAAAGCACGCGTTATCGGAGAACAAGACTGTACATCTGTAGTATTGATCAGGGTGGCTGCTGGATTCAAACCATGAAACTCACCCATGTCACCTTGCCACATTTAAAGGATAGTTTTGAAAGAACTGGCACAAGTGATCGATATTCACAGCTAGTTAACGACGAATGGTTGCATGTTTTCACGCGTTGTTTACCCCGGTATGTGGAGTCCACTTTTCGATTGAGATTACCCGGGAGCCACAATCGCATGACATCTTTTTAAACTATTCTGTACTCGAGTCCACATGTACATATCATACTTTCCGAGGAAGGGGGGGGGGTCTCATCAAACTTCCTTGTAGTAGATGCGTCTTGTTTACAATAGTAATTGTTGAAATTTGGTGGCAATAAAGGACGGGGAATTGTATATACATATTGAAGTTGTTGACAGCTACCAATGTTATGCGTGGGGATGGGTGGTGGTGGGGGGGGCCCTTGGGCGGCTGGCTCAACACGTGGTTGACGCAAGAATCCCAAGGCTTGACGAGGTCCGTGAACTCGCTGTCCACCATGCTCGTTGTTTTGGCAGCGTTGTGTATTGTCCAAGGGTAAATTCGAATGTTTTAGAATTGTTAACGTTGAATCAGCGGACAGTGAAAGCAACGTTCCTAATTACGACTTTTAAAGGCCCGTCATGCAGACTAAGTGGGTGGCGATGTTTTGATTCTAATTCACATTGAGATAAATTATTTTGCCATGACACGGACGCGCCCACCCTTAAGCGGGAATAATGGCTGTGCATTGTCAAGATTACATTTAACACATTACTGGCCTGTTGGAAGTAGCGAGCAGAGGGATATACATTTCTTAAAACCAAAATGTACCCTTGTGTTTTTGTGTACGCTGTACAGTAATTAAAGCACGTGTTTAAAGTGTATGGCGCGTAACTTGACTTGTCTCACAAGCATGGCTGCAAATGTTTAACGAAAACATTTCCACGGTGAATCATTTGTTCCGAATAAGAGTGTTGAGGGGCGCACAGCAGGCCGATTGTTTCTGGGCTGTAGTATGATGTTGCAGTTGCACGGGTTGTGGTAAATGTGAGCGGGTGTTTACGGGGATACGCAGCTGACGTGCCAGCAGCATGTGTCACGACATTCCCAATATGCATTAGACATGGACAGTAGGTCACGTATGGGATGTGAATTTCCAGTTCGCACGCTCCATCCTTCCTCGACAGAATCCTAAAACTGGGTAAATTGTATCTATGAATTGAGTAAATTATTTTGATGGTGTTTGGGATGAAGCCACGTGCGCGTGTCGTTACTACTGTCGTACGACGGCTGGCTTGGAGGGGAATCTGTCCGGACCTCGGGAAGGGCCCTCTCTCCTCTCCCCCCGCCGCCGCCAACCAGGGTTGCCAAATCCGGTCGCGAGGCCTTGAGTTACCAAATGCCCGCCGCGTCACGGTTCTTGTGGCTCACACGAGCGCGCCTGTTTGCGCCTAGAGTTGTGGCAAAAAAAAAGAGAGAGAGGGTGGGCGGAAAGCGCGCGAAAGGGACGCGTGGACCGCGCCAAACGTGCGGGGTTGGTGGCGGAGGCGGGGGAGGGAGACCGGTGGCGCAATCGGCGACGTCCTGGCCCCTTTGTGGAGGAAGGGGGATGGGTGGGTGGTGGGTGACGGCGGGGTAGGGTTGGGGAACGCGAGCGGCCTCTAAACCCGTAGCGTGCACAAGCAAGTCTCCGCCCTTGTGCGCCCCCCTCCCCCCCTTCCGAAAGCGCCTCGCGCGATTGGCTCGAGTGTCGCAGCCGGGGCGTTACCGGCGATGTCTCTGGCGTCGTTGGGGGCGGTCGCGAGACGGCCGCGGCGTTTCACAAGCGGCCGGTCGATGAATAGCGGCCACGCCCTTACCGGGGGTTGGTCAGGAGGATTTGGGGGGCGTGGCCGACTGTCGGCTCCAGCCAACGGGGGCGCGCTTACTTGCGGGTACGGCGTGGGAAATGTGACGGCGTTGTGTGAGGGGGCGGGGGTGCGAGGGTTGGAGCGGGGGGTGGTTTGGGGGTGGTGGTTTGAGGGGCGGGGGGTGGGTGGCGGCGTGGTGGTGGGGGGGGGGTTGGGGATGGCGGGCTGGCCGTAAAGGCGCCGCCATTTTGCGGGGAGAGCGCGCGCTCTGCGTCGCCGCGCGGGAAAGTTGCGCAGGAGCCGCCATCTTCGGTGTGTCTCCGTTGTCCGCGGCTCGCGCCCTGTCAAATTGTGCTAGTTGACGATAAGCGGAAACAATCTGTGGTAGTATATAGCGATACCGAGGGGCGGGAGAACAACGGCGTCGGCGATTCGTAGCGTACGCGCACCGTTCCGTCACGATTTTTTGTTGTTGTAAAAGGACGGAGAGGGATTTATTCGGGTTTCTTCGCGACGAGGGAATACACAATGCAGTGCGTGTAGAGCAACAATAAACCATCACGTACTATTAACGGTACATATGTGAAAGTTTTAACCACCGCGGTAGCCTGGCGGGGCGGTGCCCCCGGGACAAAGCACTTTCGATATATTCGTTATTTTATTATTTTTCGTCTTTTTTTGTGTGTGCGTGTGGCCAAAACGAAAAGGAGACGACCGTCAATTGACGGGGTGTGGAGAGAGGTGGTGGGGGGGTCGACAACCCTACATACGTAATAACGTTTAGTTTCAAAAGGGGGACTCTGCGACCGTGGTGGAAGAGGACGTGTTGCTTGTGCACATCTCGCGGTAAGACATTGTGTCGTGTGTTGTTGCCGTTGGGTGCGCGCGCGCTCGGACGAGGGGGGGGCGGGGGGTGTCGTGAGCGCGTGCGTTTTGACGGGCGGAGGGGGGGCAGGGAGCCAGGAGGTGGGGGCGGAGGGGGGAAGCAGTCGGTGAGAGAGAGGGGGGGGAGGGGGACGTGCAGCAGTAGAATCTGGGAGGCGGCGGTGGTGGTGGTGGCGGCTGTTGTTGCAGCAGTAGAAAGATCGCGCGCCAATCCGTAGTCACGTGCGTCTGTGTGTGTGTGATCGCTAATCGAGAAAGGAAGAGGTGGGAGAACGCGGGCCTCGCTGCTTGTACCGCGGATGTGCACGTGCGCGTGGGGTGAGCACGGCAGGGCCCCTGGGTACGTGGTTGACAGCAGTGGGTAGCCGGTGCTTGTGTTGTGTTGTACATTGTGCGTGTCAAAGGAGCGGCGGTGTCGCAGTGGGGTTCACGCACTGCGCTATGAACCCGGCAACCTCTTGAGGTGTGTGTTTTTTTGGTTTGTCCGGCACGTGCTAGTCAAACCTGCAGTTTGGATATCCCCTAGGTCACCAGGACCGTATATGAGTCGTGTGTGTATGGTTGTGGTGTAAAAAAAGGCACTGCGGAGGTGAAGGCGGCCGGGCGTGGTGTTATCCGTACCCAATCCCCTTGTTCGCCGTTGTGCTCGTACGATGACTTGCCCCCTGAAATGTGTATGCCCTCCTCCCCCATCGATCTTTGTATACTGCTGTTACTGCTGTGACTCGTGTTCACGGCGACATCGCCTCTTACGTGTCGCAAACGCCGTAGTATATAGTACAGCATTGTAGTGTTTCTCCTGGTGCTGGGAGGAGAGGGGGGGCTATACTAATGCGCTTAAAGTTGACGAGCGAGAGAAGCTCTGCGTGATGGTGAAGGGTGGGTGGGGAGTGGGGAGGTCTGGGCTGTGGCAAGCCTTCCCAGGGCGGCGATTGTTCTCTTATAATTGTAATCGTGCGCGGCGTGGTGGGTGCGACGATTATACGTGCAGTATTGACGTGTCCAAAGGGACGTGTATCGTTGAAGTCGATGTAATTTTCTACGTCGTGCGAGAAACAAGGTGCGACCCACACTGCTGCTGTTGCGAGGGCGGGTGTGTCTTGCTTGCGTGACCAGAGGGGGAAAAAAGGGGTCGATTGTTTGCCCTCGCCCATGCCTTCTTTGTTGGGTTTCCCGCGGGTTCTCCGCGACGTTGATGCTCAATTATCGCCAATCTCGGCGATTCAAATATGCCGGTGTTAATACGTCGACGTTCGAATTAATGTGAAACGGCCCCCCCTCCCCGTATTTGGCGAAAACGGGGGGGCTCGCGTAGACGTCCGTAGCGCGTTCTGTGAGAGAGAACCCGCCTGGCTGTCGTGTCGCCGTGGCCCTCTTTGTGTGTGTGTGGCAGGCGGATGCGCGATCGCCCCCGCCCCTGAGGCCTCCATGCTGCCCGTCGCATGGATGCCATGGCTCCCGCACTCACAGAAGCCACGACCGAGGTTCGCCGCCTCAAGCTCGCTCCGTCAGTGCCCGACCCAGCCCTCGAGGCCCCTGCAACTGCCTCCGCCGCTGCCGCCTCGGACCGCCGCCTTAACAGCTACAGCGGCAGCAGCAGCAACAACATACCCGCCGTGCGCAAGAGGCTGGGCTGCCTCTGCAAAAAGCCCGTGCGACTAGACGGAGGCATAACGCACATTGTTCAGGCGCCCGGCAGCGGAGAGTTCACTGACACGGAGCCAGGGGAGCTGTTGCCCTTGTACCAGGTGTCGGCGAATTCCAAACATTTAATTGTGAAGGGCAGGGTGTTTGGCAAACTCGGACAGGCGTCTTTACATCTGGGCCAAAAGATAATGAAAACTTTCGAACAGAATTCGGTGGGCAAGCAGAAGAATGGCGTTGCAAAACAACCGCAGGCCATAAGGAAGGCCAACAGTGATCTTAGCAGCAGACTCCTGAATGGGAAGAAAACAGGAAATGGGGATCAGTCAGCATTGAAAAATGTATGCAACTCGGGCTGTTTGGACCCCATATCCAGCACAGCTTTGGACGTTCATGAACTGCAGAAACTATCTTCAACTCATAACAATAGCATTACCAGTAAACTTCCCATCTTGCGTGACTCAGATGTGCCCGTGCTAAATGGGAAATCTAGGTTTGAACAAAAAAAATATAACAATGGCGCAATTTCCAATGTGGCAGATTCAAGAGCGGCCTTGCTTGCAGAAAATTCCAGTACCTCCAGTGAACACTTTGCCTGCCGTCCAGACCCATTGGCGTTTGTGAACGTGTCTGGAGCCGATACCAAAATAGACCTACCTAACCCGAACCCAGGCGAGTGCCCGATGGCTTCCAGAGTGCTGAGCTCCGTGCACAAACTGGCCGTGCTTGAGCAGCGGGCACGCAGGCTGTCGAAACATCTGCGCCTGATTCAGGCTGAGCAGACCGAGAGTCATGTCAGGCAGCAACTTGGAGGTTTGGTGGAAAGCCTCGCAACGAGGCGTTCACAAGATAGTTTCAATCGTGGGCAAAGCCAGGCGTGTTTGCAGAATGGAGTTTCAGTGTCATCGGCTGCTTGCAAAAGATTGGATGTCACAAGCAGCCCCCTTTGTCTAAGAAGTCAAAGATTGCACTCGAGTCCCTTGGAGAGGGGAAGGAATTTGGTGTTTGAGCAGCTTCCCAGGGAAGAACTGGAGCGGGTTTCTCAAAGCTTAGATGCCAATCTGCACCACGTTGAGAGGGCCTTGGACTCGGATGCCACAGAGAGCAGCTCTGGTGGAGAGACGGACGTCGAGGAGGAGAGGATGCCTCGCCTGCATGTCAGACGCCGCCGCACGTCAATGTGAGTCCACTCTTGGTTAGGTCTTGTTGGATTTTTTTGGGAACGATACTGTAATCTTTCACCGACCGATTATTTGGTGGTGCGAATCCGATTGATCAACCTTGTGTGCTACAGATGCTTTTAGCTGTTTTGTTACTTTTAGGTCGTGGTGGGCTCTGCATATTTGAATCACTATAGGACCTGAAAAATAAAAATGTTGTGGGACATAAATACACATGTTATTACAGTTCTGTTTCTCTTGCACTCTCGTTGGGGTTTTTACTTGTGCAGGCCCGTCCTTTGTTACTCAGCATGGGTAAGGTGTTAGTAGATGTGTGTCTGGGGGGGGGGTTGCTGTCTTTATGAAGTCTCGCCTCCTTGACGCTGATGTCAGCATTACGTTGACTTTGCAGCTGTGGGTGCACCACTGCATTTGCCATTACTGTCTTACTGAATGTGTTGCTTTGTAAGCATATTCATTGGTGCCATTTGTGCCCTTTTGTCACATGGTCTGCGACTACGTGCGAGTTCAGAAATCAAGTCTTTGAGAAAAATGTACAGCTCCTTTCATTTACATAATGCTTAATTTTTTGATTTGCATGTTACATAAACGTTTGTGTTACATATGTGCCTAGTTATGAGTGCAGATATTTGAGTCTTTAAGTCACCTTGCAGCTGAGAAAATCCTTATTACAACATGAGTACCTCTTAAATCCAGTCTTTGGAATGAATTTGCCTGGACCGTTGCACACGTTAAACATTTATCTGGTTAACAGCCAACAAACATATCAATGTCACTGTTGCTTAGTCTTTGCAGTTTTTCGCAGGGGCCTTTTCAGCTGTTTTCAAATGCTGTTCAATTTACATGACATTTTGGCATCATCAATAGGTCGTGAATGAATTAATGAATATTAAAAAATGGTAAAACAAGAGGGTGTTTCATCATTTCGTAACATTGAATTTGGTTTGGTTTGCCAAATTCAATGTTACATATTGTATCAAGTAATTTTTTATTTTATTTTATATAACCCATAAAGCAGATTGTGGAAGAATGGCAGTCTTTATAAAAATGGAACTATAAATTTGAAACGATATTGAATCCAGCTCAATGAATCCATAGTTATATTTAACGTTTTTTCATACTGATTACCTTAATTCGTTCAACTAACCTACTTTTGTTTTTTTTAGGCCATTTTTACTGAAATTCGGCCACAATTATGTTTTAGTCCTGAAGTGGCATGCTTCTGCAATAAGTCAACAAGAAATGTTTTTTGTTGTCGACAGATTTTTTTAAAGTTTGTTTTCAACAAATGAAGAATATTGAAATATAAAGTTGCACATTTTGTGTAGTTTATAATGGGTACACAATAATGATTTAAGTATACATGTAACTGTTTTCTACTTAAGATCACCATAAGTTGGGTAAAATCATTCGCTTCATTTCGATTTTTTCCTGTGGTTAGAAAAGTTGTGTTTTTCAGTTTATTAACTAAATTTTCATTTTTAACAACGGATTAGGATTTTATAACAATGAGAAAAAATAATTAACCAAGCAAATTTACATTAACCTGACGCCCTTCCCATGCATCCAGTTCCATACATTTTTGCCAATGTGATATTCTTTTGGCAGATTACTTGTTTTTGATTTAAAGCTTTCGTGACTGCAGTAATTCATAGTCTTAGTTTTTTCGGTAAAGTCACGTTGAAGAGAAACAACAAAATAATAATATATATAAAACAATGAAAAAATTCTCACGACGTTTCGACCATAACTCAAACGGTCATCTTCAGGTGTGATGACCGTTTGAGTTATGGTCGAAACGTCGTGAGAATTTTTCATTGTTTTATATATTTTATTATTTTGTTGTTTCTCTTCAACGTGACTTTACCGAAAAAACTAAGAATAAGATTACTTGTTGTTTGCCTAGTCACTAAATGTAACAAATGTCTAGGAAGTATATTGTGTAAAAATGATACTTGTATATTTTCAACAAAAAAAATACTCGTTGAACAAAAATGTAAAACTCGCTTAACATTCCGACTAATACAATATGTATCTGAATCTTTTGGACAAGGGGAATTACGTTGTGCAAGGTCAAATTTGTAAGTCATTTTCATTAATAACCAGCTGAATATTAAAAAAAAATGCAGCCGCTGTTTACAATAGGCATTGTAAGCCAAGTGCTTAGTTTATATGAGCAACATGCCTTTCCCTAATTAGCAACACAAAGATTTGTTTCAAATCATTAATTGAATGTTTTCACAAGAATGACATTTAGGCAGCATGTACATTCTACATGCTCTTTGTTTTGAATTCCATTCCATTTTTGTTATAGTGCATTTTTATTTATTTAAATTGTCGATGTCTCTAAACCTTTTACATTATGCACATTCGACAATAATGAATTGCTATGTTATTCGAGTAAATTGTGTTTGGCTACGTTGCTTTAATCGCAAAGCCGTATTGCCTTTGATATGGACAAACTGCGTTTTCACATCAGCGCAAAATAACTAGGATGTTTTTAACCTGGGTGACCTAGCTTAAGTCACATGACTTGTTGTAGAGGCCAATAATACTTGGCAATTACTATGACGTGTATCGGGTGAGGAGAAAAATGCATGGGAATAAATACAGGCAGGTTTTCCCAACAAAAAAGTTGCACAATATTCACTGTCAATGAATAATAGGTATCTATATATTGAACATTTATATTTTTTGGGTCTTTCGGTAAAGCCACGTAGATAGAAAAATAATAAAATTGAACATTTATTTATAACTTATCATTAATGTGAATTTTTACAGTGGATATTTTTTATCTAAAATTAATGTAGAGATTTCTCAAGCCCCTGCAGGAAAGACGTGCTTCCAATGTGTTATCTAAGTTGTGGCAGTCTTGACAATGCTTTACGCTGGCCAGTACGGGTTGGAAATGGACTAGTCTCATACCGCTCATCACTTATGTTAGCCGTGTTTGGGAATACGACTCGGATTGCCCGATTTATAGTTAATATTTTTACTAGCAATTATAATTTATTTTATTTGCCCAGGAAAGCCTCCATGAATCTCTTAACTTCGTTAAATCCATTGTGTGGATAATTGAGGTTATTCACAACCAAACCTATGCCACAGTCCATACGATGGCACCATCCTGTGGGGCGCCTTAATGGACACTGAAGCATTCAGCGACTAACACTGGTGCATTGTGGTTGGTCATTTGGTTATTTCCGGGAGTGGTTTTTATAGTGGAAAACTGGTTTCAAGATAGGTTTCACTGCATTTTTATGCAAACAGTTTTGACACTAAACTCTTAGAAACGTATTAACAAAAAGTGGGCTTATTTGTAAATATGTTCTGATTAACATTGTCAACCATATAAAAGGAATACTTAGCCATTGCCACAACGGATTTTTTTTTCAGAAAATGTTCAATTATAATGCAACAACCACCTCCAATTACCACGTATGGCTATGTACTGTGCGAATGAAGTTCAACATACATATTTTTAAGCATGTTTAAAAAAAGGTACGTGCACTCTGCACTCTATTTACATGGCCATTCAGTTAAATGGGCTGTTAAATAATACAACTTTTAGGCTTGGCATTAGTTTTTGGGATTAAGCTGAACAGTGATGTTAATTTTGAAAGCTATAACAGCATAATGAGGGTATAACATCATGAGAATTCAGAAATATATTTTTAAAGACCTTTGGCCAAAGTGCATCGATTGTTGTAGGATCCAGAGTTGCAGAATCCCAAGTTGCATAGGTAAAAACGGCAATGTTGCATGTCCTAGCAAGGTCGCAAAGTGTGTTTGAGCAGCAGTAACTCGGGATTACCTCATTCCCACTGCACTAGCCAATGTTGCCAGGAAGACAACCCCCATGCAACATCCGTGCCTGTCTGGCTGTGAGGTAAGTATATATTAATGGTTTTAAAGAAATTCGAGGCCTTGGTGCACATTCAATTTGTGAGTGTGTAATTCTGGTTTCCTTGTGTGGGAATGTGTGGCTGTTTGAGTGGGTGGTTTTGCGTGTCTTTGTGTGCGAGTTTGTGTGGGAGAGTACAGTGCATACGGACCCGGGGGCACCACGGTGGCGAGATATTTAACTACCTTGCCTGCTATGCAGGAGGTCGTGGGTTTGACCACGACTCTGACGCCTGTATATTTGGAGTATTGCATGTTCTTCCCGTGGTTGTGTGGATTTTTATGCGGGTCCTCCGGGTTTCCCCTCCACATTTAGAAATATGCGTTTAGAATGGCTTCTTTAAATTTCCACCTAATACTATGCTACATCGTTGAGCTATCATTTGTGGCCAGGTCGCTTCTGAAAAAGAGCTATATAGTTCAGGGGGCTGTATAATAATATTTTAATAGTAAAAAATAGTTTTTCAATAGATTGTGCACACCCGAGTTTTGTGTGTTTGTGTATAGATATGAGAAATGGTGGTCTTAAGGGCGGTCTCGACCGGGAATCTCCTTCGGTTCTCTTTGAATTCATGCGTTTTATTTTGCGTAAATCCTGCGTGGAATCAGTTAGGACGAGTATTGGCTTACGCGAATTCCCTGATATGTTTAGGTCTTATCTAAACATTTTTTCATGTTTAGATAAGACCTAAACCCTGTGATCAAATACATTTGTAACGACTACAGTTGCACTATTCTCCAAGGTGTACTGGTCTTTATGTGATTCACACGAGACCCAGTTGCCTTTGCTTGCCTCGGTCCTTTTGGAACCAACATGTCTATCATGCCTGGCCCACTTTCTATTGATTACATTGTTGGAGGGTTTTTTTCTAGAGGGCAAGGAAAGTAGCTATTTGGCAAATAACTCGGTGAGATTAAATGATTTTACAATATATGGAAAATGAAGGCTAAATATGTATTTAAAAAAATAGACGTGTATACATTGCTCTCTTTTGTTAGAAGCATGTTGGTCACTTATTTCTACTGTCAGGTCACATTTTAAATGTTATTTTCAAAATCTTCAAAAAGGATTATGTATAAAGGATTGAAAACGAATATTTTACATGTGAAAAATGATAACAAAAAGCAAAAGGAAGTAGCATGGCCAAATGATGACTTAATTTGCCTTTTCATTGATAGAGGGCACTTGGCTGTACAGAAATCGCCACCTGTTTACTTTTTTGTCGTTTATCTTGGGCCTCAGATAATTAATATACACCTAACCTACCCTAAACATTCAAATTCCATAATTATCTTGTTTAAATGAGGTTTGTGGAGATGCATTTGTGAAATTAAATAAACATTTCTAATTAAATTTCCGTGAACATTTAGGTGTCTCGAAGTGACTCATTGGTTACATAATAAACATGCAGACATTTATAACTGGAGATTTCGTATTTATTTTGTGGTAAAAATATGTTCTTATGATTCAGCGGCTATTGAATTGGACATTCGATTGCACTGATTTGCTATGATAATTTATTGTTTTAATACCAGTTTAAAATTTCTCTCTTTTTAAGGTTTTTGGTTTGTCTTTTGAAATTCATGCATTTTTATTTGCTCAATTACTTTGGTTTGAGGTGAATGATATTGCAAATAGAAATATTTTCTTTTCAGCTTGGGCCAAAAATCCCTTAGTCTGCCTGGTACCCTGGTAATTTTATATAATCTTAAATTTTCACATTTTTTCTGCCATATTTTCATGGAATTGTAAATCGTTTCTATTGTGCACAAACAAGCCAGCAAGGCAGTCCATTAAGGGAGACTTTTGTGAATATGATTCCAAAGCTGAAAATCTTTAGACAAAAGGATACTTGGTTTACACAGAATTTAAAGATTCTCAAGATTATTACAATTAGATTGATTGTACATATACACAAATAGAGAACATAATTGGTAAAAACACTAATGGATTAAGGCCCTCTGCATACTGTGTCTGTCATGGGGGTTGTTTAACTGTACTTACGTACTTGATATTTTGGTCAGTTCAGGTGTTTGAAGTGGAGGGACATCTCTCGGCACTGTTGTTAGCTATATGGCCGGGAATCGAACTTATGTTGCTAGTGTACCGCACTAACATTGCTCCACCTCTTTTACTGTAATACATGCAGATCCATAACACACATACAATACAATCACCCATGCATATAGTACATCGTGGTGGTCAAGCACTTTGGGAGTGAGGGTTGGTGGCTCATAGAGATTTGTGAAATCCACAGGTGGTTGCATATTTCCACAGGCAAGTGGGTGCATGAACCCCATTGAACCTTTGAGTGTTCACTTTGTATTCTGGATACTCCTACTCACAACACTTATTTTGAAAACCATCGGACAAACATCTCAATGCACCAACTGCGCTTCTAAAAGTCTCAAGGTTCAGTGGGGTTTTCTTTGATAAATTACATTAATGTGTATTGTTAAAGGTACAGTGTACCAGAATACAGTGGCGTAGGTGTATCATTATTTACACACTCCTCACCTCTTGCAGTCTTGGCAGGAAAACATAAAATTGTATTTCAAATAAAAACTAGTAATTTGTCTGACAATCTTGCCAGACACAAACCATGCAGCTCTTGGCATTGGTATTGTTAAGCTATTTAAGCTATATTTGGGGTGGCAAGGTGGTACAAGTGTTACCACTGCAATTGAGAGCCTGGGTTCATTTTCTGATTTGGGCTTTTTTGTGTGACGAGTTTGTTCTCCCTGTTTTGCATAGTTTCTTCAAGGTTCTCTGTTCATCTCATAGGTGGGTAAACTGGTATTGATCAAACATCCCGAAACGGGAAAACTAACTAAAATTGATTTGTGGTTAAATATAGCAACATCACCCCTTCTGTTGAAAACTTGGCAGGCCTTTTTGGGTAAGTAAGCATAATAATTACAATTTGTTTATGATTTTGCAGTTATGGTGAAAACAGGTGAAGTGCCAACGGACAGACCGACAAAACATTTGCTCTTGTAAGGGTGGCTGGATGGCTTGAGTACGAGCACTGCACAAGCACCGCTGTGTTCCTGGATAAAAAGTATGGGCAGCTACCTCTGGTTAAACCTGGTTCTCAAGTGTAAAAAAATTGATGGTCTTAGCCTGGTCAATGACTGCACAAAACTCATGTTAATTTAGTTTTTTTCACTTAAATTGGCTTATTCCATTCCTAATACCGAAACGTTTAGTTTTGTCTTGCGACATATTCTGCAGGCAATTAAAGTTTACCCATGTGTTCATTTCATTTATTAGGTATAGCCCTGTTAGCCATAAGGCTCTTGAATCGGGTGCAACCGCAACATATAAAAACATGAACAAGAAACATCTTAAAGTGACTACGCGCAACAGAAATCCAGGAAAAGACAGCACAGTCTTCCAGAAAAAACACCGTATATCAATGCTGGCTGCAAAAATCCCAGTGGGATGCAAGTCAAACAATAACAACCATAAGGCAATTTAGATTAAAGTTATCAGTCTAACCTCGATTTGAAGCTTTCGTGACTGCAGGAATCCATACTCTTTGGTTCTTTTGGTAAAGTTCCGTAGTTCCACTGCTGGATTATTTTTTCCCGCCTGAGGACGACCGCTTGTGTTGCGATTGAAACGTCCTGATTTATTTTATACCGACGTGACTTTATTGAAAGAACCAAAGAGTATTATCAGTCAAACTCTGTACTACAACCAACAAATATGGTTAAACCAAAACGTTTTCGAAATCACCAAAATAAAGCTATAAAAACAATGCAACAGTGATCATAGGAACTGATTCGAATTTAACAATAAACGATATGCATGTACGACCAAACTTTGCTGCCATAGCTGGCTGCATGAGTCACTCCATAACAGCAGGAGTATCAGTAGGAGTATCAAAAATTTTCAATGCATCTTTAAAGATCAGCACACTAAAATCAAAACTCAAGATCATACTTTGCAGAGGTCATCCGGAGCGATACATTTGATTTCAGGCCACTGAGTAGCAGTGGCAGCTAGGGGTGTATAACTCGAGCAGTTTTGAGTGAAGTTCTCACAGGTAGTGATCCAAGTTGTAGTTTTTTGGCGATAGCATTCTGAACCCTGGGGGCATCAATAGCAAAGACCCTTCCTCCAGTATTTGTATGGCAATAAGGAATGTGAAGCTCATAAATGAGCGAATACCTTAGGTCACATTTGTTCTTCGAAACAGTGAGGAGATCTAGCAGGTAGTCTGTTGATTTTTTTTGTAAGTACATCATTAATAAATAAGATCTGATGCGCAAGCCGTCCATCATTAAGATATGTTAAGCTTGATCCAATGTATAGATCGCAGTGGTGGGTCCTATACTGGCAGTTCAATGCAAATCTTAGTGGATAAAGAGGTCCAATTCAGAAGTAGTTCTGATATCTTATTCTGGGGGCTCGTCTGCAAAAGTGTTTGACTGCTTGCTGCAGAGTGAAAATTGCAAATTTGTCTTGTGACATGATGGTGATAATCACAATGACGAAATTGGGAAATAAATCAATCCCATTTTATTTCAAGCAGCCTTAATGGATTTCTCAAATTCAATGTGGTATGCAATAGAGCACATACGTGTAATACATGTGCAGGCAAGGTTACAAACTCGCCGTATATGTGTTAATCCAGTTCCAAATAGTAATTCACAATCCTGTAATGCAAGGTTTATTTTAAAGGATAATCTGCATATGCATCTAATAAGCTACCTAATATGAAGTTACACGAAAACACTATGAAAATATATTCTTGTAAGTAATAGATTGTATGATACTGTACCACCAAATATCAGCAAAACGATAATGTCCAAGAAAATTATATTCTCGAAGGAATAAGTAGGCCTTTTTTTTGTTAAGGTGAATAAACATGACTAATCTACTGACAACACTTGGGAAATTCCTAACTCATGGTTAAAAGTTCCCAAAAAAGCCCCTCCATTGCTTTGTAAACTCAACTATTCCAGGCCCAGCTATAACGGTATATGCATTATATATCTTGACTTGTGGTTTGTAAAATTGGGAATCTGAAATTTTGGCAAGGAAATATATGCGAGTGTTAAGTCATTTACTTTCCATTGTTGTTGATTGAAGCTTTGTTAGATGTCCGGACGAATCTGCAGTGCTCTCATCTGTCATTATAGTCCCACGTGTGGTTTCACATGTCAGTTTCATGCGAGATGTTGCAACATTTTGATACGAGTGTGGCTAAGGAGGTCTAGGTTGGATTATAAATGTCGCGTTTAGATGGTTTTCATGAAAACCATTGGTACTTTTAACGAAAGGTAAATGAGTAAAGTACAGTATATTGATGTGATGGAGTTGAGTATAATATGGAAGGTACAACTTTATGGTATATTATGCAATATTTAGAGAAATGTACAAAGGAAGAGGCCAAAACTATTTTAATAACGATATACAGCAGAAGCTAAAAATAAAACAATGGATTTTTAACCACCTAGTTTCCATTTGACTTAATATATTTGAACAAATTGTTGTTTGACTTTCATCTGCTGTATGTGAAGAGTTAAAGTGGGTTGGGGTGAGGTGGTAAACACGTCTGTTTAGAAAGTTGACACAAACCTGTTTTTAACTGATTACACAATTGCAAGAGCAAAACAATTGTTTCCTAACATTAATATCTATTGAAGGGACACAACTTGAAAAACCCATCATAGTACGTTTGCTTAGGCCCTCTCCCCGGACCCTTAATATCACGCATATGTAGCAGGCTTCTATGGCTTACTTTTTATTAAAGTGGATGATGTGCCCTGCTCATGTGGGTCCACAGACAAACGAGTGCTGGGTGGCGCTGGGCAGAGGAGCGGGCTATGGTGGCGAGCCGCTGGACGTGGCTCACTGCGCAGGTGTCCGACCTGGAGTATCGCATCCGCCAGCACAATGAGCTGTACCGCCAGATCCGCACCAACAAGGCACGTATACGCGTGCCCTGCCTCTCACAGGCCATGGTAGTTTGTGTGTGTGTGCATGTTCCATAGCCATGTGGGCATGAACACTTCCAGTGTGCAAGGGACTGGTGATGTTGATGGTTGTTTTTAAAATATTGGTTGACATTGCCTGCAGTCCTTCAGTGATCTGCAGCTGCTATAATTACATTGGGATATATCTGTCAGGCCAAGGTTAGCATGGAGGGAGCAGTTAGATAAATGTTGTCCTTTTTTGTATGCTTATTCTAAATGTGTATTTGTTTTGATTTAAAGCTTTCGTGACTGCAGTAATTCATATTCTTAGCTCTTTCGGTAAAGTCACGTTGAAGGGAAACAATTAAATATATATTTTAAATATATATTTATTTTATTGTTTCCCTTCAACGTGACTTTACCGAAAGAGCTAAGAATATGTGTATTTGTTCACGTATTTTACTGATATTTCATGATTTGAATCTGATAAATTTGTTCAATTTAATTTTGAAGTAATTTGACTGCAACGTGCTCTGTCCCAAGGGGGGATTCATTTGTTGTCATTTGTAATTGTTCATTTGTTTGGGCAGTTTCAATAATTGTAATTTGTATCTGTACTAATGGTAAAAACTGTACTTGAGATAAATGCACAAAAAGCTTAAAAAAATCGACAACATATTGAGGTTGTAAGTGGTGGAGAGGTGAATGCAAAAAAAACAGCATGCTAATTTAAATGAAATGTTCCTCAAATTGTTTAACATTTCTTTTTTTGGGAATTTTGGTTTCAATGGGTGAAATAGTTATCAAGCAGCTAGTTTGGATTTCTTGTAGTCATATTTTCCTACAGTTTCAAATACGGTAAGTCCTCTATTTATGTAGGGGATGCGTCCCTGGATAACGTGATATTCGGCAAAATAATGTAAGGCAAAACCTATTTTACCATTAAATGAATTAAGGATGCATTCCTTGGAGTAATTTTTAGGTCGAAAGTAGCAGAACATATTTTTATTAGTACCCTAAAATCATAAAATGTACCCAAAATATGTTGTATAACAATTTTAAATGTTAACACAGTACTCACCAGAGATGGTGGCGGAGGTTGCATTTAGTTGGAGGCCTGGTGTAGGGTGAAGGGGGAGTTGAGTTACGGTATGGTGATGTAGTGAACACTGCTGAGGCTTGAGCTCTGGCTTGGGGGCACTCATGGCGTAGTGCGTTGTTACGTACGCAGCTCAAACTCTACCACGTTATTTTCTTTGAATTTTTCAATATAACGTTGAAATTAATCGTGCATTTGAAATCGAAATTACGTTGGCGACGTTGTGAAACAACGTTAATAGGAGCAACCCAAATAGAGGACTTGCTGTATAGCTAGTTTACCATTACAGTTTTCAACTTTAATTGGAAAGATGTGCATTCAAATCCTGTTCAAGAGTCAACTCGGCCCTTCAGTTCTCCAGTCAATAAAATTAGGTAGCACTTTGGGAGATTGTCAACAATAGTATTCCTACAGAGAGAATGGGCCCCAACAATAGGAATGTTGATTTCTATCACTGGGTGAAAGCTGTGAATGAATATTCCATTGCTCATACGAGCATGAAGGCACATGTCTTTTTATATTTAAACGAATATTGACAAGGGCTGTAAGTTAATCTAATGCCTTGTATGACATTACATGACATTGCATACACACGTGCTATATAACTCCAGTAAAGTTTCTGCAAACGGTCTATTATTCATGGCCTCTTACTTGAAAGTGGTATTTACATTTTAATAGTGAAATATAATGTATATCTAATGCTTTTTTAGGTCAATATTATTTATTTTATAGCAAAAACTGTTTGTAACGGGGCCCTTAATGTAATAATTCTAACAGCATGCACCTTCTGTTTGTCTGCCCCTTGGGCATTATTGCATTCACTGTCAAGTGCATTCACAGTACGCATGCATAGCATCACTTTGTAACAGAAGCCAGACATACAAATGTTGTCAAACATAGAAACGCAGCAATAGATTAAATAGATCAACTTGTTTCCTTGGGTAGAGATTTAGATTTCTTAATGTAATGCCTGAATAGTAATTTTGAATACTGTGCATTGCCGAACTGATTACAGCCTCGTCCACTGAGGCTGTAATCGGCACAACAATATAATATTTTACTACTTGCAGTCTACAGTAAAACCCCAGCTAGCAACTCTCATTGGGAGGGAGCTCTGGTCCTGTGAGTTGAAAAGTCCAGCTAGCAGCAAAATTAATTAAAATGAATGTGATGTATGACTAATTATCCTGAGAACCCGAATGAGCATTACAACCACATAACATGAATGAAAATAAGTTTTAATACATTTACTGTACTCTAAACATTGAAATATAATACATAAGTAAAAAACAACTTATATTTAGTGTGTTGTGCATTGTACTCTACTTAGTAGTTACGTACTCGCCATCGAATTATGTTGATGCCATGGAGGAACAGGAAGGAAGAAACAAAACACGGAGGAAAAGAGCAACAAACAGTGCTGCATTGTAGGGAAACTGCAGTGCATGCAGCAACAAATCCTGTGCCACCTACTGCGCATGGCTCTGCACTGCCGCTCTCAGTGTTGCAGGAGACTGTGCATAATTATTTTATTATTCGCCTGGCACTGGTCCGGCTAAATGTGAAATCCTGCTTGCCGGGATTTGATTCCGAACCATTTCAAAGGATCATAAGCTTAGCGTTCCCATAGTTTTCACACAACGCCTGAGTATTAATATATACACATATATGTAACTGAGAAAGGGCACCATTATGTTTTATATACAGGGTGCTGTGATGTTGGGGGAGCCTCAGGCACCAGTGGACCTGATGCAGCGGTTGGGTGCATCAGGCTCCCTGCTCAAAGGTCCACTTGGCGTTCGAAAATCCACTAGGGCCGAGATGTCTCCCTGCAGCCCCGCGGTGCTGCTCAGCAACATTCACAAACAGGTTAGTAAGTGCACTCTTCCATGGGCGAATTGCGCATGCATTTTCACTGAATTATTTAGATGAACACAGATGAGGTGTATGGCAAGTTATTTGTTTTTACTTCCATGGACTTCATTTTACATCAAACGTTTACTTCAGCACAAGTACAATATTTAATAAATTCATGTGATGATACCTCATGGTACGAGCTTGGTTATTTCTTAAAGTGCGCACACCATTATGCAATCTGAATATGTATTTTTTTGTTTCATTCATGGTGTAGACATCTTTTATTTTAAATGATGGAAGTTTAATTTGCTTTAACAATATGTTGCTCGTTATGTTAACATTTCCATTTTCGGTAGTCAGCTAATTGTCAGCTGTGATATGTATATATGTACTAAGGGTGACCATGCAAACGGCTCGTGGGCCACATGCAGATCATTGGTGGTTAAAGTGTGTCTAGATAGAGATGCCACTTGTTTACTTTGGAAGCAGGAGCTACCTGGTACTTGCCTCTGGTAGCAGAGCCAGAGATGGGTATTTCCAGAGTGCTCCCGCAGATTCAAAAATTAAATACCCAACAGTTAACCAGCACGAGCGATTCGACCGCGTGAACACCCGCGTGGTCATGTGTCTTGTGGCTCTTGGCCATATGGAGATTTTAGTATGTGGCTCATAGTGTCGCTTTTGTCACCCCTAATATATTCTTAAGGCAGACATGTTTTTCCCAAATATAAAATGATCATGTTTCTCCAAAAATGAAATTGCAAGTCATTGCAATGAAGTGTGGAACCAAACGTCAATGTTTTTTGGCTTCTTGATCAATCATTGATTATTGTGGTTCTCTCAAAGTTTTCCACAGCTTCTTAATGATGCCAAACAATGTATCCACAGAGCTCGCAGCTGACGCAGACGCTGGGTGGCCTGGTCTCGCCTCTCAGCTCCATCTCCCCTGGCTCTCCCGCCCACTCCAATCCTTCCATGCCCCAGCTCAATGGCACCGTGCCTGGGTAGGCTAACCACACGTTTTTCCAAGGGCATAATTTGAATGCATTCATGCAGGGAATTGACATACCATTGTTATCCGAATTTGCCATCCAATAAGTGACTGAAAGTTAGATAGGGATGCAGTAACAATGAATTACCGGCTTGTATAACTTACAAATACACACTCTTCAAGCTATAATTAATATCGTAACAAGTAAAACAACATTTTATTTTCTCTGCCAAATTCGTCAAAAGGCACGTGAGGTGTGGTTGGAAAGCTGTTACTCACATTTAGGCTGTTTGATGGTCCCCTGTGAGTTAAAACTTATGAAATTAAATATAATTTACTCATTTATTAGAACCTGATTACTGTTACAGATCCAAGTTAGGTTTCACGGATCTGCCATGGTCAGCTAAATTAAATTAGTGTTTTTGTGGAAAAAAAGTCCTCGTCTCTCATTTATTTGGCAATTATATAAGTGCTTTCAGTTGCATTGTAAAACCCTATTTTCACTGTTACTGACATGGATTAAAAAGTAGCCATGTTTGCAAATGTTTCTTTTAGCCTTGCTAAATTTTGGCATGGCTGGTATGGGATTCATACTCTTTGGTTCTTTCGGTAAAGTCACGTAGGTAGAAAAAATAATTGATCTTTCCCAGCGGAGGACGATTGCTTGTGTGGCGATCAACGTCGCGATCTTATTTTTTCTACCTACGTGACTTTACCGAAAGAACCAAAGAGTATGGATTCCTGCAGTCACGAATGCTTCAAATCAAGATTGGTATGGGATTGTTTATAGAACATTACATGCCCTTGCTTGCCCAGGCCGGAGAATGGTGGGTGTGCCGATAGTTCCACAGAAGGCTCGGATGTGGACGAGTCTGAGGGATGTGCTGCCATCATGCAGTCTCCACCCCTGTCACCACCTGACAACACCTGCGTGGCTGCACGCACGCGACCCCTTCGGGACTTCCGCAAGCGACGCACGCTCCGAGTCGGCAATGCCTATTTCCTCAGCCGCAAGGTAGTGCGTTGCCATTAACATGCACGTATAGTGGGAAGATTTCCCCATTATATAAAGTATTATGCTGTATTTTATACATGTCCTTGATATCTGCACTTAGCATTTGTACAACAGATGTGACAAAATATTAGAGAAAAAAACGTACCCATATCCACTGTTGTTATCCAATCTAATATTTTCGCAAGCATACCTCGTAAAACATTATACTCTTAAGTAATTAGTTATTGTTTGAAAATTTTTCGACAAAAAATACGTTAGGGGCAGTCCATAAATGACGTCACACACCTGGGGGGGGGTCAGACGTGTGACGAGGGGGGGGAGGGTTTGAGAAATGTGACGTCACATAAAAATGCGCAACTTTAAATAAATAGACAACACGTTCTACTTAATTAAAGACTTTTCAATAAATGTTTTCTCCTACAACATCAGAGTGCAGCGCCACGTTAAATTCGCACTACAATGACAATAGTTAAAATCGATTTGAAGCATGTTTTATTTTCAAAATGGAAATATGGTTTTCGGGGGGGGCAGAGCTTTGTGACGTCATATTTGAGGGGGGGTCTGACTTTTTGTGACGCCGTGTGACGAGGGGGGGGGGGGTCAAAAATCGTCCAAAATTGCGTGACGTCATTTATGGACGGCTCCTTAATCCATTTTTACGTACTGCACTTATCCAACAATGATGGTATTGCGATGACACCGGCGTGTAGAATAATATCTAAAATAAATTTGTGTAAGCTGTGAAACGAGTACAATCATTTTCACATCTCGTGTACAGGATTTATGGAATGTAAAAAAATACATTACGTTATCTTATATAGATTTATATTGTGTCTTAATCCAAGGCATTTTACAAAGATAAAATTGTACAGCAGGTGATAGTGGTTTAAATTAAGAGAGTGGTTATTCAAGGTGATGTAGATATGGTAACCGGAGGACAAGTGGGAGTGTTAAGGAGAGGTTGGGGGGGGATAGGCCTGATAGCTGGGGGGGGTGGGGGCAGGGAGTAGGAGTCGGATGGGCAAGGGAGAAGAGATGGGGTTTTAATTTATAACTTATGAAAACCTAAAGTTATTGTGGTGAGCACTGTGAGTTGGAAGTAAATTTAAATACTGCTCTGGCCATATTCCCACCTCAGGCCCAGCGCCCTTTGACCACACCCTGTGGCTGTGAGCCACCACTGGCGTGCATCGTTTGCGCCTCTAAGGTGGTCACGCACCAGCCCTTGGACCAGGACACCATGACGGTGCCGGAGAGGGTGGCACTGCTGCGCGCCTCCTTCCACCCCGTGCTGTCTTTCCCACACGGTGTGCCACATTTCACTTTGTTGACTGTGCTGCCTGGACAACAGCTGCAAATTTTTCGAGTTCTCTCAAAAGAATAGTGTACTGGGGGAAATCTCATTGATGTTTTAGGCTACGTGTTTCTACATATTTTTTGGGGGGACAAGTGAAGTTAACTTAGTCCTTTCACCAGTGGGGGGGGGGGGAAATGTCATTAACTTATTGCCGTTATCTCCAATATTTTTTATTATAGCGTTGAAAATATATTACACGTAGTGTGATGTATTAACTTGGTTTTTTTACTTTCATTAATGCCCCCTGCTTTTTGTACTATTTTCTCACTCCAGCTTCAATTTAATCAGTTTTGAAAACATTGCCGATAAAATCATTCTCCTTTTTTGAAATGCCTGCTGTGGTGTTATGCACAGAAATTCCCTTGCAAGAGCGGTTTGGTGGCTTGCTTAAGCAACCGGAGTGGCAAGCAAGGCTGGTACCAAAGGCTAAGGCGAATACCCTGAGGAAATTCTGCATGCCTAACAAGTGGGGAGCTTCTGGGGGACTCTTGGAGCGTAAATTGCGCCAGAAGCTTGACACAGGACAGCTGCCATCTGAGCGTGAGTGCCACTTGTGATACAAGTGTTGGAAGGTTTCTGAACTTCCTTAGGTGGAATTATTACCTATCAAATTCTAGTAATGAAATGAATTACACATCTCAAAATGTATACCATGATATTTTTGTTTTCTTTCCAGAGTTAACTCATGTAATAATTGTAATCTAACTTTTTTAAATATTGTTTTTCGTGTTATCCTTCCCCTGCACCTCCGATTAGCATGGTTGGCTTTGTACATTGCGAAAGACGTTCAACATACGTGGTGTGTTAAGGCACTCGGATGTAAATCAGGGTTTTTAATTTGTTTCACTTACACGATGGGCACTAAAATATAGTATATGTGCCCACCACGTGTGCTTAGAGTAGTTTACTTGGTTTTATTTGGGCAATAACATAATGAATACCTATTGTTGAAGGCGGTGTTCTAACTGTATTTTGATATGGACTTGGCTGTAGTTAAGGTTGCTTTCTGCACAACAAAGTACCTCAAGTAAAACACAACAGCCGAGCAGAAAGCCTGCAGACAACAGCACAGTGAGAAGCGAATGAGAATAGTTGATCAGCTGTGCACTTTTTTGCCTAACATTTCTTAAGAGAACCGACTCCTGTGTGTTTTTCATTCTGAACAGGGTTCGAGTGGAGCAGTTTGTTCCTGGAAAAGTCTATGCGACAGTACCTGGTGCGAGCAGACCTGGACCATTCCCTGCTGGAACCTTCGGACGCTGAGGGAGGAGACAGCTGCAGCCCCAACAGGAAGCGCCGGCGTTCTGGCACCGTTCTCGGTATCATGCAAGCGTTTATATTTTGACATTGCAAACCCAGTTGTACAAACGCTTTATATTCATCACCAGCCTGAAATGAATTATTTCTAATTTCTCCCAGTTATATTTAAATTATTGGTGTGATGTCAAGAAACAAAGAAATTCTCATTTGGGATGACGCTACTTTGTATCGAAAGAATGGACCTGGAATGTGTCGTATAACTACTTATAAAGTCACTTCCATTGGCACACCCTTTGTTTTTGGCCTGCAAAAACTGCTAACATCAATAAAAGTTATTCCATTTTCTTAGCCTGGAACGGCCTCACTGCATCTCAGGATCTTTTCAGTCGGGTCGTTTATCAAGATGTTTGGCTATTACCATTAATAATAACTGTTTGGCATGCGGGAAGAAATGTGATTACCCAGAGGAAATTCACACATGAGGGGTATCACTCAACACTACCATTGTCTGGCTACTTTCCAGAATGATACATTCTGAGCACTGGAATATGTCAAATGAAGAGAAATCCCTGCTTTAGTGTTTTGTGGAGCATTTTTGTGACTGAGCAACTCTCACTAGACTTGAGAGCCTCGTTTTATCACAGCTGGCTGCCTGAATGTGATCCCTAAGTGGTGCTGCTGAGTTCTCTGCTGTGTAATCTAATGACTTAAAAAAAATACATTCACCCTGATGTGAATGCCTTAACTTGTCATACATGTAGTCCTGAGAATGATTTCCCACCTTTGAATTCCATATGAACACCATTGGTTCCACCTGCAGTTTTTTGTTGAAAAAAATATCATGCCAACTATATCAGTACCCATGTCCATTTCCTTTAAAATTATGATAAATTATGTTTCTTCTGTGCCAAAAGTCCCATTTAAGGTATTGGATTGGCTGCTTGTATTTTCATTATCTATGCATGTAATGCTGTTAAGTACCTTTTCTCTCACTGCATCCACTTCAGCCGAAGTGCCATATTATGCAGGTGCCTTTGTCTGTTTTGGAGAGTAGGTTGCATTCATGACCAAATTTGAGGTTATAATTTCTATCGAGTATTCTATCCTCTTCAGGATGAAGATATCCATATGCCATCACACCCCTTATGAGCCAGCAATGCAACAATTCATCTCACTCCTACACATTAACTTAACTCGTTTCCATCCTTCAAAGTATCTTGGGTGCATTCTCTCCTTTGGCTGCCATTCTGTCACCTTTTCTATCTTTAAACATCCTTACTCTTTGGTTCTTTTGGTAGTGTCACGTAGGTATAAACATCCTCTTTAATGTATCCTGTCAAAATCCATTTAAAATTCCTTAACAGTAAATGTAATCTGTTTGATTAGCATTCAAGTGTAATTACGGAAATGCCCCCATGCTGCTTTGCATACTTCTCAGTTTTTGTCATTGTTCAAATTTGTGATCCTTTCCTTTCTCGGGTCTGATTGTCTTTAGTATATGGTAGAAAACCCCTTTTCTGGTTTCAGTTTCCATGATTGGCCTCTGAATTAGCTTTTTGAGTCCCTGATCTTCGTGAATATTGGAGGCTTAATGGGTTATTAATTATTCAACTTATTATTGTACCTCTTTCATCTAAATGAAATAATTATTCAGCAGCCTAAATAAGAAGCCATATCATTGTACAATGAATTTAATGTAGCATTTAATTGGCCATTTTCCAAATCGCCCTGAATGTCAGACCTGTATCAGATCTAAAAATCCAAATAGGGTTAACCCAGTATTTTATGGGAGACCCATCTTGAATACCAAGTGTTGTAGGCTAGTGCTGTGAAGATGGCCAGGATATGGCAGTACAACAGTGGATTCTTGAGTTTATCTTTGTGGAGCTTTTAATATATAATTGTGATAACTATACTTAAAGATTCTGATGAATGAGTCATTTAGTAAATGTAAAATTCACTTTACTTAGAGGTATAGCTGTTCATTTAACAGCTATTTATTTGTCACTATCGAAGCGCTTAAGAATTTTCCTAACCCCTTAGATAATTAGTGTAAAAGTTTCCCTATTTACTTGGGTAATGTAATCCACAATTTTTAAGATGGGGTTTTAAAAATTATTGAAAAATTATTTTAAAACATTTAAATAATTATCATACTTGACGGGCTTTTAAACGTTACTTTTAAAGTAGGTTTCAACCATTTTTGTTAATTAATTGGACTTGGTTAATGTTAAAAAATAAGGTTTGTTTTTTGCCCACTGCACTCGGCTAAGTATTTACATTTAATTTGAAAAACAATTCAAATTACTATTACTCGGTTATTAATGTTATGCAGAGTCACATGACTTATCTTTGGCTTAAAACACCTCTTTGTGTCTGCTCCAGTGCCGAGCAAAAAGCCGCGAAGTTTGCGGAGCTGCAGCTTCACTGTGGGAGATGGCCCCGATGGGGCGCTGGGAACCCCCATTAGGCACACAAAGACGCCTATTCTGTGCGAAACACCCACCACAACTCTCGGCACATCAAGCCAAACGTCAACACCAACTCCATCAACTTCCGCACAGGTGATGACGCAGACGGTAGCACACGCGCTGCAAGCACTTTTTGGTCGAAATAATCGTATCTCGAGTTGACATGTACATAATTGACACGCTGGTTGAAAGAATAAGCCTTGACACATTTTCAGACTCGTCGTGAATGTTATTGTCAACTACTGTTTACACAGTTTGCTAGAAACGCTGTATGGAAATGTTTGAGAATAAATATAACCATCGATTACTATAGGTAGCAAATAATTATTCGGCTTTATCTGCAGTGTAAAACGTGATGCTGAGAGTTGTGGTCCCTTTTGTCTGAACTCAGAATGCAGTACGGCGTCGCAGGGGTGAGAGCTCCTATGACATAAATAACATCGTGATCCCACTGTCTATGGCCGCCCCGGCCCGGGTCGAGAAAATACAATACAAGGAAATCCTCACTCCAGGGTTTGTATAATCCTTTTTTTAAGTTTGCAACATATGTCGCTTTACCTGCATTGTGAAATGTTACATTCAATCATGTACTACATTATGTGACCTCCTTTGCCAGTTCCAAAATATGAGAATAGTTTTTCCGTGTGAGACTAGGCTCGAAAGAAAGCTGCCTGGTGTGGACCGATCAGTTTCAAAGACAATGCATATACTATCAGTGTGTATTTTGTTTGCATTCTGATCACAAGTATTGCTAATGCAGACATTCTTTGTAAAAGGTAACAGATTGGTGTTTTAACATCTTAACACCTGTTTTGTTGCCAGAAAAAAGGAAAACCTATTCTCAATCGTGTACTAAATATGTATGTTTCTTGTGATACAAATTTGTGGTAAGGCATATTCTATGATGAAAAATTGAGTGGCTAACAAAAAATGTTTTTTCCCGAAATTGCTGGTTGCTTAATTGTTGTTGGTTCTTTAGGTGGCAAGAGCTGGAGCCTGTGACTAACCTGCAGGAAGTTAATATGGAGGAAGGAGAGGTAAATAATTCCCATTCCTATCAAAATTGTAAACTTTTATATTTTGCTGTTGAGTTACGGAGTAAATGTGCATTAATGTAGTGTGCATTGTAAAAGAAAAAGTGTTTTCTGTAGAGTTCAAATAATTTTTGTTTACTGTGACTTGGAAAATATGGATCAATAAAATACAAATTAAAAAAACAAGTGGAGTTGACAAACTGGAAAGTAAAGCATATCTGTGTTGGTAATGGGTGTGTTCTCTGGCTGTGTGGTATAGGTGGAAGACCTTTCAGATGAGGCATTTGCCATTCGCCATGCCAAGTGTGAGCAGTTGGAAAAGGCTCGCTGGTGCGTCTGGTCGCCTGCAATTCAGCGTCGTACCAGGTCCGTATCGTGAGGGCACATGGCCAGGGACTATTGCAACATCCTTAATTGCAAGGCACGCAGGCCACTGACGGTCCCTGTGGTAGCCTTTCGTGTGTCCCTTGATGTGCGGCCCCCCGACAATACACAAACGTGAAAACACTCCTTGCAGGCGGTGTGGTGGCCCTCATACTAATGTCTTATCGGTGAAAGTGGCCTCCTCCTGAAAATGTGTTAACACTGGACTGCATAAATATTTGTATGTGATTTTAAATGAAAGACTTGATAAAGCTGAGTCTCGCTACATTTAACTGCGAATGCTGTCAGGGAGTCTGGTTCAGTTGGAATCTTCAAGTTCCACCTATAAACATTTCTCATTCAGAAGGAATGTTTTACTTGCCTATTGCTTTACCCCCCCCCCCTCCCCCATGTAAAAGCACCTTAAGAATTTATGAAAGGCACTCTATATATAAGCTGTAATGATTATATTTGATACTCAAGAGTGCTGCATATATGACTTGTGACTACATCACATGAGAAGGAATATGCATAGGATAAGAAGGAATGCAGTAACCACTTTCTGCCTAGGAAGTGAGAAAATTAAGGGAATAAACCATCCCCGCAGGCTTTGTGGACACATTTTGGCACCTCGCTCAAGTAATATGTAAAGCCCAGAGGTGGCCTGTAGATGTCAACTACTAGTTGGAAAGACACATTTTTTCTAAATACAAAAAGCTGATTTTCTAATTGTCACTGTCTAGAGCAAAAGTAATTCATAAACTTTTTATTAATTATTGACGATCATTACAATCTTGATTTGAAGCTTTCATATTACAAGGTACATTGTTTTTCATAATGTGATGTCTACAGTTAAAAGCAAAATATATATGTATTGCAAATGGCATTGCCACAGCACATTGAATCCTGTGGATTTGTTGCAGGTCATTTCACAAGAGTGTCTCAGATGGGCGTGCTACGCCCCCTCCTCCGTCTCCTGACACGTCCATGTCAGGAGGCGGTGGTGAACATCTCTCATACACCGAGCCGCCGATCCAGCAAAGAACGACAGACAGGAGTCTGAGGGACTCTCTGTGCGAGTCAACTCGTTCGTCCACACCCGACATGAATGCCGAAGAGATATTTGTGGTATGCAATTAAAGGTTTCTCTTTATATGGGTCTAGATTCAATAGTGGATGGGTGAAAGAGAAGAACAGTGCCTTACCGAGTTATTTTTGACAACGCTTTAATTGGGGCAAACTGGTGGAATGAATTAAATTTTACCAAAGGCGATGTATAGTAGTACTGGCTTTGAGGAAATTATAGGTGTCTAACCAGCATTGATCCTCGTGTTCATTGCTGCTCATTAAACCTTATTAGAACATTCACCCATGAAAATTGGTCTAACCAAGCATAGGCTTTATCGAGATAAGTTATGTGTCTTATCTATAAAGTTTTTTTGTTTGTTTGTGTGTGTGTGTGGACATACCTTTGTGACGTTTTTAACTGACAAACTGTGGAGTTTACTATCAAAAATGTACCCAGATACCACGCGATAAGCCCCTGGACGAAAAAGCGCTATTCGTATTTCCCATCTGACAAGTTTAAAGTAATTAAATTAACAATGTATTACTATTTACTATATTACTACGCTGAGCATGCGCCAAAGCTCGCATCTGCGCATGCACAAGAAGGCTGACTCGTGGTTACCCTAGCAAGGCACACCTGATCTGTGGGGGCAGGGGAGATTTTTCATTTGCGTTCAAAATAAGACTGAGGTAAAATTTCGCACTGATGTCTTCACCCCCCCCCCCCACCCCAATGTGTGCAGTTACTACTATAGAGTCGTTAGATACTACTATAGAGTCGTTAGATACTACTATAGTCAGTAGTTACTACTACTGTAGAGCAGGCGGAGGGATGGTGGGGGAAAGGCAGCCCAGCCCCAGCCGGCCAAGGTGCCACCTCGGCCGGCTGAGCAATCTAGGCAAGGCCGGGGGCTCTCCACGGGACTAGGCCTCACCACTGATCTTTGTATAGTTAGTAGATACTGCTATAGAGTCGATATATACTATTATAGAGTCGGTAGATACTACTATAGAGTTAGTAGATACTACTATAGAGTTAGTTTATACTGCTATACAGTCGATGGATACTAGTATAGAGTCGGTAGATACTACTATAGATGTAATTACCAGTGAAACGTCATACTCGAATTATAATTCTTAACCCGAAGATGCTGGATATAATTACCAGCGAAACGTCGTACTCAAATTCTAAATGTTGTGGATTCACTCTTCAAACACCGGTGGGCTGAAGAAGTAACTAATTGGTGTTTTATTAACGTGACTCATTTTTTACTGATTGGTCGTGTCGGGTGGTGGAGGGTTGTGACGCATTTATACTTACGCGATCTAACCCAAAAGCCTTTATTATGAATAATACTGGTCGCGAAAGCCTACGTGTTAATCTAATGACTGTACAGTCAGTAGATACAACTACAGAGTTGGCAGATACTACTATAGTCAGTAGATACTATTTTAGAGCCAGATACTACTATAGAGTCACTAGATACCACTCTATTGTATGTCGGGTGTGTAGGTATATATGCCTATGGGGGGGTTAACATTTTTTTGGGGGGGAACGTCGACAATTTTCGGAAACATTTTAGATCAGATATTTACCCGCCACTTTCTATTACTTTTTGATTCAGTACTAATGCCACCCTCTTATAATGATGTTGACGGACAAATTAACAGACAAACGGAACACCGGGCTTTCACAATATCTTCATATTTGAACCTTATGGCGGGATCCCGGGGTCCCAAACGGAAGTCAAAAACGTAATTAATTAACTTTTGGCGACTCCATTCCACCGCGCACATAAACGCCGCGACCAACCTGGCGCGGATAATTATGTTGTCATGTCGTCCAAGCACAGCGAGGACTAATGCGCAGAAGATACAAAGCTTTGAAACTTGGATTAGCGCATTGTGTAGAGCTCGTCGAGAGGAATAGATTGCTGTATCGTTCGCCTTCAACAGACATAAAATGACGTCGCAACCCAGTTTATGCGAGGGCCGGGGGCTTATGGGACCCCCGGGGTCCTGCCGTAAGGTTCATTTGTGTATGTTTTGTTTTTAAGAGAGGTTTTGAAATCTATATTTCCCCCGGGCAATACCGGGTACTTACCGCTAGTAATATATATAAAAATGATGCAGGTTCCAAAAATTATGCATGACATGTACGTTATTGGATAAAGTTGTTTTCGTAAAATGAGTCTGGATGCAGCAGCAGTGGAGCCTTGGTTTAGTTATTGAGTGTCTGAGTCTTGACAGGAGGCGGTGTTCATTTCTTCGTGCGTTTCAGGTGGTGCAACCATGGGAGCGTCGGACGTTCCCTCTGCGGGAGGAAGAAGAGGCGGCCTTGGCAGGCGGTGATGAGTGGAGCTCAGCAGATGGGCAAGACCCATCATCTCCTCTTGATGTAGTGACACCCCTGAATCCAGACTCTCCAATACCATCCCGTAACAACACAGACAGCAGCATTTGGCAACAACTGACAACTGGATCTTTGGCCCAAGGCATAGAAAAACGCGTACATTCGGCAAGCGACGTGGAGTGTACACAAGGCAAGCGCAATCTGCGCTCTACTGTGAGCAGGTTGGCAAACACGAGCAGCAGTGTACAGAACTCTGAGATGCATGCGCACCACACCACATCATCGGTGCCACCTGACCCACCTGTGGACGCCTCTAATGATGTACAGCGTTGGTCATCGTGTGATTACACGCATGCCGAAACCCCCCCTGGTGAGAAGTGCAACTCACATGGCTCGTCACAGGGGCTTGGTCGCACCAGAGCAGGAACAATGACCAGGTACTCTGCAATGCTTCGAACGGCTCGTCGAACAAACTCTCTCTGAAGGTTGGGTATCTTTAAACCCCAAGGAGAACCACCTCTACAAAAAATGCTTTTGATAGACTACAGTGCTGAGCTCTGGGTTTTGCATTTTGCTATGACATTAACATTCTACATCAATGCATGTACATGGAATTATATTACTGTTGATATACTCTCCATTTTCATGTTTCTAGATGAACAGCTTTTAAAAGTTGGTGGGATGTTGGTGAATGGTTGCCAATGTAAAGCAAACACTATATAACAAAAAGGTGAAAATGTTTAGTTTGGCTTAATTTGATAATGTGATTTAGTGCAGTGAGCACGAAATGGGATAACGTCTGTTTTGTTTGATGGGTAACTTTTTCTTCATTTTCTTATAAAGAGGTTATGTAACTGAGCAGTTGTTTTGACCAAATGTCACGTGTAGTTAGGTTTTTGTTGCTCCATTGCTTGCTTGTTGGAATGGTAGCCGAGAGGTCTCACGTGCACTAAAAATGGTTGGTGTGCACTAAAGTGTTTGGTATTTATTACCGCTATGTGACATGACTGGTTTGTAGAGCGAAGACATAATCCCAGTTATTACTGGCCGTCAATGTACAATATGTATAATTCTACTTCGCACGTAAGTAGCATTTACTATTTGCTTGTGTGATTGCGAGCATTGTTGATCTTTTTTGATCAGAAGAACATAGTTTAATGTTAAAGGTATTTTGTTGTAGAAAGTTACGAATTGTTCTCCTGTATATATAAAAAAAATGTCTTTATACACAAATTATACATTTAGAAGCTGTACATGTACCCGGTATGTATATAACCCGCTGCTTTCGGGGAGATGGGCGTTATAACTTTAAACAAATATACCACTGAGAACATTGCTTAATACAATTAAAACAAACAAAAAAACCTCGATTAAATCTGCTGGTCTTGCATTCATACAGGTGATGTTATAAAATATATTTTTTAAACATGTGTTAAGGCATTCATAATGGGGGAAATAGTTTCCCATCGGTTATATATGTGCGCTATTGGCACGTGATTCAAGTGGTCGGTGTGTACAATTTAAGGCCAATTGTGCACGCAGTTATAATGGCGTCTGTTCAGAATCTTAATTTACTGGCCTTTTGCCCGTCCAAGGACGGGGTATATTGCAGTAAATCTGAAACTTGCAAGCGAAAAGCAGACCGCTACGTGATAATCATTGCATCCATTCGTGTGCAATTTGTAAGGGCGCGCGGTAACAGACCTATTTCATTTTAAGGTTATAATCCCTTGTTCATTATGGTGTCCTTTTTACTTCGATGTCTCAACAGCGTTACGGAGATCACGTGACGTGAAGGTTCTGCCTTTGTAGTGAGGATTGTAAGTTGACGCTGAGGAGGGGGGAGGAGGCGCCTCGGCCTCCGATGTGGAGTGACGTCAGCCGCTAATTATGAATGGGCGGGGGGGTGTCCATTTGGAGGACGTCACCTTATGATTATTGAGGGGATGTTTTTGTGGAGTGACGTGACCTGCTCATGAATATTAATGAGCTGGTCGATGTGGAGTGACGTCACGAGCGTTAAGGACAGATTCCTGGGTGATTATATTATAGTAGGTATACTGGAGCAATCTGAGCTTTAGAGCTCTTTAGCAGATGTCCAGTGGGACAAGTCAGAAAGATACAGCAAACTACAAAAACGTGCGAAGTATAGGAAAGGTAAGTAAATCACGAAATAAACTTTATTTTACCAGGTAAATCCCACTGAGCTATAACTTATTTTTCAGAAGGGACATGGCCACAAATTAAAGCTCAACTTTGTGGCTTTTGTGGAAATGTATAGCTGTCAATCTAAGCGCTAGCGCTCTCTAGTGATGAGCAATGGGATCGCATTACAAAGCTGTCAACTGATGATCTGTCTTGTAAATAATATTTTCGCATTTAACTTTTCAGTGGGCATTACCGAGCGGTGGGCTCTACAAACAAACCAAGATATTTAAACATGTCTTCTCTACATCCACGACCAACGACATGGGGAAGTCTTCATCCATTAAGGGATTGACATGCCTGTTTATTTTATAGTCTCAAAGCACATAGACGCTATACATGAAGTGTTAAGGGAAGTTTATAACATGCGATTTTTCCCTGTTCAGTGAAACAAGGAACCTATAAGTAGTTTTTAATCTGTCACATTTAGAAATGCACAACCCACCGATTCCATAATCGCCTATGGTTAAGTATTGCAATGCTAACGAGTCGAGGGTAGAGTACCGTGTTGAAGCTCCCGATGAACGAAAGCAACGAATGACATTGCAGGCAAAGGGAATACAAACGCATGAGAGCAGATATATATTTTTAATGTGCGCAGATAATTACAAACTTCACGGATACTGCGTGTGTACGAGCAAGTTGAAAGTTTCCCAGAGTTGAGGAAAAAAACTCCATCTGGAGGTATCGGAAGAATATTCAACCATTTGGGAATGAACGAGGATCGTGGGAACTGGGTTTTTCTGCAATTTTACTGTACCTTTGGTCAAATTATATCACTGCAGTTGAACGAAAAGTATGTCTAACAACGCACCATTTTAGGTATACGTGCATTATACAAAAAATACATTAACTTCGCCTATTGAAAAATAGACTTGTCTCAATGGGTTCTCACATAGTCGAGTACTGTTATGTTAATGGCATTGAATTAAGTGGTGGCGCCAGAATTCATGCACTGCTATGAACCCGGTGGCCCGAGTTCGATTTCCGGGCACGGCTATCCTGAGTGGCGAGTGACATCTGAACCCGTTTCTGTCTAACATTCAATCCACACTAACAATTTTGGTGTAGGACTATGACCAAACAACTCCCATGACCGACACGGCGTGGGAAGTTGTTCATCCAGCAGTGGACTTGCAATAGGGCTGCACGTTTATTTATTCGTATTGAGCCACGTAATTATCCTGCAGTGGCCGTTAATCACGATCGTCCCTTCATAATCTCTCCATGGCTACCACTCATTCCCCATCCAACCATTAATTTGCTCAAATTTTGCTTGAATCCACGCATCAGGTTCGTTCATGACTTCATCTATTTTATTCACCTCCATCACATTCATATGTAACATTGCTAATTCTCTATAGGGCCTTGGTCAAAACGCTATATAAATTACGTTAAGATGAGATGCATCTTGCCAACGCATAGATTTACCCCGACCACGTGCAAACGGGAATGTATGCATGTCGAACTTATTTCGCACCATACATAACTAACCTCATCGGGTGAACGATAACTAAACAGTGCATAGCTCGCAGTGGCTTCCACGCGCTACCCCTGCACACCTACGCAATGCCCACGTATGGCGGGGGAGAGTATTAAGCATTTGAATGGGGGCAACAACGTGCAGACGCGCGCCGAGCCCTTTGTTCGCACCCGGCAGGGCCTCGATAAGCGAAGCTCTCGCGTCGAGCCCGAGCGACCAATCGCGGGGCGGGGGGGTTGCCCCATTGCCAACGTCGACGAAGCCCGAGCTCCATCACCACCGCACGCGCTGCCCCCCGTTGAAGGTGAATGGGGGGGGAAGGGGGTCACAGGCGCGAGACGCGCGCTCCCTATTGGTCCGCGGAGGCGATCGGACGGGGTGGGGGGGACGAGCGGCATCGGCGCGCGACCGGTTCAGAACGGCGGCCATCTTGCTAAGGGGGAGCAAATCGCGCGCCTCTTTTTGTCGCGCCGTGATGATGTCGGGGCTCCGCTCTCCCGAGCGCCACTGCAGCGTACAGTACGGAGTAAGTAAGCCCGCGTTCGTCAACTGAAATGCAAATATATTATTGTGCTGTGCTAGGCGACGTTTCGGGCAACGGGATCCATCGCAGCACGTAGGTCGGATTAGCGGATAACAGTTTGAGGAGGAGGGGTGGGGACAGACGGGAGTTAACCACGAAAACGGGTAACGCCATGGAGCCCGGATAACACAACAGCAGCAGCAGCAACAACGCACGCAAAAAAAACCCAACACAATGCTTCCCGATGAATGCTTAGAGTGGCGTATGAATCGTTACCTCTTGGCTCATAGACGAAGCAACCCGTCAACTCGTCGAAACCCGATCGCCCACTCATCTGTCCCTGAACAACATGGCCGCTGCGGGCTCGCGGCTGCGCGGAAGCCGCCGCCCCCGCCGCTGCCGCCACCGCCGCCGCCGCCGCCGCGACCGCTGGGGTCCTCGCGGGCTCCGGCACCCACACCGAGCACCGAGATGGCGACGGGACGCGTGCTGCTGTTGTCGCGCTGCCTTGGCCGCCTCGGGACGGCGCGTTCGCCCCGCTCGGCCTGGCTGCCGGCCTGCGGGAGCGAGGCGAGGAGCCCCGCGCGACGATGCTCGGGCTCGCTCCGTGCCGGCGTGGAGAGCACCGCGGGGAGGCGCGGCGTAGCGGCCGGCGTCAGCCAGACCGGCGGCGCGCTCGAGCCCGGATACTCAGGCGAGTGGCCTCTGTTCGGTCGTGTGCGTTAGATCTGTCGGGGTCGCTTCACTTCGGTCAACCCCATGGGCAAACTTGGTTCTGTCCCGTAGCCGGCCGCCGCAGCGAGCCTTCCGACCGACACTTTCACGTGGCCTCAAGGTTGCACCTAGCCTGGCACAAGCGCCGCAGTGGCTAATGGCGGGTGTTCTTTTCGTACGATTTTTGTAGTGCGCGTAACGGCGGGGTTGAACAATGGACTATTTGTATTATTCTGCGTTAATTCGAAGCGTTTTGTGGTGAAGACACGCGGGGGTCGGTTAGCACGTGCTTTGCGGCGATGCATGCGCTGCTCAATGTCACCCTCTTGAGGGCCCGTCTTACGTCTCCGGCTTAAGAGGAAGATGCGGATAGTAAGAAGCTCCTCGAATTTGTACTCTGCGTCGGTAGAGTTCTACATGTACGGTCACACACATACCTACACATCCCAATGTTTGCTTTAGAATACGTACAGGGGTAAATCGTGTCTTAAAATCCGGAGATTACGGCAAGCCACTGTGCTCTCGGAGAGAAACCCAATAGCCGATGGGTTGGGGGTCTGCAGCTGCTTTTGATGGGAATTGAGGGGGTTGGCGTTTGATAACGAACGTTAAACCCGATACGTCGATGTAGTTTTTACTCCCGTACGAGGATGAACGAACGGGCTATAGAGGTCGAGATCAGAGCTGCCCTCCCCTGCCATGAACGGCGCTCGTCGCCGGCTGCTTCCATCGAAGTTGTCCTCTTAGACTCGCAGGGGTGGGGAATGACCGGCCCGCGAAATCATTTGGTGTGGCCCTGCCAAGGCAACCGCAGGCGGGACTCGAGAAATTCAATAAATCTAGGGAGCAAACCTGGAAAAGCAGTTGCGAGTAGCAGCAACATCGTCAATACCAGCGAACATCATCAGCACACGCCTCGCCATCGTCAATACCAGCTAACATCATCACCACACGCCTCGCCATCGTCAATACCAGCGAACATCATCAGCACACGCCTCGCCATCGTCAATACCAGCTAACATCATCACCACGCGCCTCGCGAAAGAGAAGCAGTTCCAGCCATCGCATTAGGGGCGAGTTAATGAAACGTTTGACCAAATATAACGGGCTAATTTTTAAGTTGATAATTTCGTTTTGGCCCCGCGAATAATGTTATAAATATCTAAATGGACCTTGGCAGAGAAAAACAGGTTCCCCGCCCCTGTCTTAGAGGATGCATCCCTCTTCCCAAGTCTCGTTTGGTGTTCTTCTGCCAGCAGCGACTTTTGGGTTTTGATACAATCTGTAATGTTCGGGTACTCTGTGTGCGTGTGTGATTTTTGGCCCTCTTTTGGATGAAGATAGCCCAGCCTTAAATAGCGTACCCCCCCCCCCCCCCTGTAGAAGGTTCTGTATCTTAAACGTCTTTATCACCGTACGTAGCCAACCGTGCCAGTCGGAGGTGCGGGAAGAATTCTGCAACACTGCAGTCATAATGCTTATTAACTTCAAATGATGTCATACCTGTCAACCCATACCGTTTACCCGTATTCTTGTACAGGGAATTTGAGCTATCAAGTCCATATGGCGTCCAGCCGTTTCAATACGGGGGAAAAACACATTTGTGTTGATCTCTTGTGATGGCACTTTCTAGGATGAACGTTGAGATTTATAAAGGCACGGGGTGACCAATAAGGTCTGAATTGGTGTGTAATAAGGTAGACACTGATAAGGGGTTGACAGGTATGTCATGTGTTTTGCATACTGTGGATGCTACCAAGATGCAATGGTTTGCACACATGATATGCAAATCCAGAGGCGCTTGTTCGATTCGAGCTCACTGAGTGACAGTTAAGCAATGTGCATTAAAATCCTCTTCAACCATATGCATGTATGGGGGCGCCACAGTGGCGAGATGTTAACTCCATTACCCGGTATACAGGAGGCGTGTGGGTTGGATCCCTATCCCGACCCTGACGCCTTTATAGTTTGCATGCTCTCCCCGTGGTCGTGTGGATTTTTCTCCGGGTCCTCCGGGTCCTCCAGATTTCCCCTCCACATTTTATATTCAACATCACGCGTTTACAGTATTTGGCTGCTATATATTTCCACATAATAAGCCACTTTGTTGAGCTGTCATTTGTGGCCAGCTCGCTTATGAAAAAAAGCTACATAGCTCAGTAGGCCTTACCTGGTAAAATTAAAAGTGATTGCATTATGTTGAACTTCTTTTGCACCGTAGTACGTAGCCAGTCGTGCTAATTGCAGGTGCAGTGGAATGACAACAATCTAAACACAAAAATCAGTTCTAAAAATACAGCAATATACAGTACGGTATTGTGAATGGGTACACAACAGTCGGTCAACAGGACACGTGTGATGGGGTACAGTGTGAGTACGTTCATCTCTCCAAAGACATCTGGCCAGTGTGGAAGAGCAGACTGGACATCTGTGAAAAAGAGCGTTATAGCTCAGTATAAATTAATGTTCTGATTCTGATAGACGTACTCATGACTCTCTACAGGGGCTCTCTTATGCTCCCTCTAGTGGAGGCATCTCTGCCAGCAATGTTGTGAGCAAGTAATTTCAGGGCTGCACCTTTCCCTTTTGTACACGATGTAAGTTAGCGTTTGGATGCGAGTGGTATAGCCTTAAGAACAACCTTTACCTTGGTTACCACCTACCATTTTCATATATGAAGATTACATTTGAATTTCAAGCATTTTTGCGATACACACAAATATATTCGTTCTCATAGACAGTGGTTGAATCAGTCTGTGCTTGGTTAACTTCCATAGGTTGAATATTATATTTCCGATCTCAAAGTTTACAATTATATCATTGGTGATATTCATCATGCTGTTCCATGGATATGGAATTCAGTAATGCATTCACTCTGTGGCTTAGCAATGTGAACTGCCGCTCATCACCCACACATTGTAACGGGAGAAGCTGCTTAAATTCCATGTGATTAATATTTGCACTGAACACCCACAGATGAGCAAGAAGCCTTGCTTCAAGAGTTCCCACTGCCTAAGGACCTACTGAGGACGGTGCTGGAACACGTTGCGAGTGGCACCACATGCCCCACCAAACTCTCCTACACCAACTACGATGGGAGGCTCAAGGTGCAGTGCAGATTGAGATGAAAGTTGTCGAGGCCTGGCAAATATTCTGTTTGAAGTTGGCTGTCTTTGGCAAGCTTTTACTTTGACCGAGATGGAGATACTTTCTTGATTGATTAACACATAAAGCTGATTAAAATTCCTAATCTTTGTAATATTTAAATTTAATCATGTACTGTATTGCAAGTTGAAAATTGTATTCTAATTAAACACTGCTAGGAAGCTAGCTATTAATTTGGTACATAATTGTAGTTGTTGGATTAAATAAGGACAGCATCCATCACTTCAACTGTTTTTCTGCTTAATTGACTCAATTTTTTTTAAAAAATACGTTTTAATACTGTAGGTGCACTTGTACCAACTATTATGCTGTGCATGTATTATGTTGCTAGATATATGCACATTGTCAGTGATACCTCTATAAATTGTATTTCATTGTGAGTCCAAGGATAGACTCATGCTCGATCGTGCTAATTACATTTCTACCATCGTATTGTCTAAGGTACCCATGGTGGCAAGATGTTAACTACCCCGCCTGGTATTTAGGAGGTAGTGGGTTCGATCCCGACCCTGATGCCTGTATATTTGGAGTCTGCACGTTCTTCCCGTGGCTGTGTGGATTTTTCTCCGGGTCCTCCGGTTTTCCTCTCCACAATTAGAAACCTGCGTTTAACAGTATTTGGCTGCTATCAATGTCCACGCGATAAGCCGCTTGGTTGAGCTATAATTTATGGCCAAGTCACTTCTGAAAAAGAGACGTATAGCTCGGTGGGCCTTACTTACCTGGTTATAAAATACGAACGGTTTCGTTTTATAGTCTCAAAGATTGTGGGACTGTGTGCTTTACCCCGCAGCGGAGCGTACTGTCGGTGCTGTGGCCAGTGAATCTGCGCACTGAGGGGTTTGGATGGCGCAAGTTGCAGGCTGAGAGGCATGCTGCTGCTCTGGCCTGTGCTAGGCTCAAGGTGCTTATTCGTGACTCCTAACATTTCATGTAACTCGTTCTGTGCATTACAGGAAATTTCATTAGTTATAATATCTATGCATATCTGTGCAGATTTTTTTTTTAAAAATTTCTCCTGTAATGCGGTTGTTTTGATCTGATTTGGTTTTCTTTGTCATGTTTGTGACCCAGGTCACATCTTGAAAGTTAGACTGTTCTGATCTCTTGAGTTAAATTAAATTAACTAAACTCAACAACCCCCTACCATTCAGATGAATTATCATTGTCCGGTTCATGATGTTTGTATTGTTTCTGGGTTCTTTTGTATTTTCTGTAAGATTTTGTTCATTATTTTAAATGTAATAGTATATGATTTGGACAAATCTCAAAGCATACATTTTCACGTGCACGATTCAATACATGTATCGTGAGCATACACAGAAATTTAAATGAAATGCGTCCGTACATGAATTTTCTTAACATAACCGAGTAAATCTTTACTTAAAGCTTTCGTGACTGCAGGAATTAATATTCTTTGGGTCTTTCGGTAAAATCACATGGATAGGTTCAAAGAAAATAACAAAAAACTACATTTCGATCGCAACACAAGTGGTCATCATCGCTTGTGTTGCGATTGAAACATTGTAGTTTTTTTGCTATTTTCTTTGAATCTATCTACGTGACTTTCCTGAAAGACTTAAATAATATAACCGAGTAACTATGCCCTTTCTCAGAACACACCCTGATCTCAGGTCGTGACATGTTTTGTTCGTCATCTTGAAAAAAAAATTTGCACAAATTTGAAATAGAAAACGTTGCATTCTGGCCTATACAGGCATTGGTTTTAATGCATTGGCACTGTGTTGCAGGAGCAAGGGTGGATCTCTGCAAACAATAAGCCTCTGAGCTGTAACGAATACCAGGCCATTGCATCCCAGCTGGGTGTCCCAGAGGACCAGGCCAACAGCCTGGCTTTGATCCCTCAAGCAGGAGATAATGCAGACATGGGAAGGTACCAGAGAAATAACCCTTCTGGCAGAGGACATAGAGGTGCTCAATTCCAGAGGTAGGTCCGAGTCTACAACATTACTGCCTTCTTCTTGAGGTTGTGTTTGCTGCATCATAACTATGAGTAGTTTTTAATGCTTTCCAACTGAGGTTGAAAACAGCAATGTGTTATCATCTGTACGAGGGGCAGGGGGGGACATGATAACTCGTATAAAGATGACCCAATATGAAAAATAAACTTTATTATAAGGTTGTGATGTTATTAGGGACTTCCCTGATACAAAACCGATCATATTGATCAAAGGGTTCACTGTGCCCTCCCTGGCAGAGCCACTATCCGAACCTCATCTCACAAGTATCTCTTGCATGGGCATCCACTTTCCTATGGCAAAATTACCCTATCAACTAAATCACCATAAATGTCCTTAATTTCATCACCTCTCAGAAGCTAAGCAGATTGAAGTCTGGTTTCTGACTGGGATTAGTGACCACCATGGTCGCCCAGGTGTTATAGGCTCAGGTCTATTCAGATAGCCATGTGATTGCTGTGCTGAGCATCACCCCCTTGTGTATGCATGGGTTTTTTTCCAGGTTATTTAGTTTACTCTATGTTAACACATATATGTATGTATGTTGAACTTCTTTCGCACGTACTTAGCCAACCGCCCTTATGTTGGCCAATCATTCCAATGTAGCAGGACCCTCCTGCGAAAAAGGTCTTGAGGCTCATGGAGGCTTTGTTGAGTAAATAAATTAGAATCATTAAAAGCATCTTGCTTTCCACTCAAAAACACGATTTACTCAGAGCTATGTGGTGCAGATGGTGAAGTCTTTTGCAAAACATTGATCAGTGAATGTTGCACACATTTGTTAGTTATTGTTGTGTTTGGTGAAAATAGCAGCCGTTTGCATTTGTTTGTATTTCTCTGAAACGTGACAAACGATATAATAATATATATATAACTTACGCAACCTGGCCAGATTGGAATTGACAACTCTTGTTCCTCGTAGGACAAGAGAGCAGGTCAGCCACGCTTCGGAGATGGCCGAGTTGATGCAGAAGTTTCCCAATTCCAAGACGCTGCTCTTGTCAGTGGTGCAGATCGCCACCGCCTCCCCCTCTGCAGAAGTGAGTATCATGCTACTTTTTTTTGCACTTTAGAGATTTTCTAACACACTTTAAAGATCGTAACGTGATGAGCAGCGTAGATTATTTTCCGCAACGCGTGTTCCACAATTACTCTAGGTATTCACCAGATAATTAGATTTTACATTAGCTTTATATACGATAGGCACGTTTTTCATATATGGCGGATGGAGTGGTACATGCTAACCACTGTTAGCCCGCTTCACCCTTGAGCCCGTCCACTAGAATTTGATTCCCAGACATGGCTAACATCAGTGGCGAGTGATACCTGAACCAGTCCTGCGCTTCCTCTTTTTACCAACATAAACTGATGACAGTGGTGAAGTATGGTCAAAACCTGACTGACGTGACATGGTGAGAGCTTCATCCATTGGTGGATTGAGTGGCTGGAAATTATTGTTTGTTTTTTATTTCAATCTCATGCATGGAATAACTTAGGGTCTTATTCATTCACTACATAATGTAATTTTTCCTGGCCAGACCTGGTGTGAATTCTTTGCTGGAACACCTCTGAGTATGTTGCCGACGGCAGCATGAAACCCACTGTGAACTCTTTAATCACAGTATACAGGAGGTCGTGGGTTCTATCCCGCATGCATTTTGGAGTTTGCATGCCTCTCTCCCCATGGTCACATGGATTTTTCTCCAGGTCCTCCGGTTTTTCCCTCCACATTTAGAATCGACGTCACGCGTTTTAGCGCAATTGTCTGCGATAAATTTTCCACGTGATAAGCCGCTTCATTGGGCTATCATTTGTGGCCAGATTGCTTCTGAAAGAGCTATCTACCTCAGTGGGCCTTACCTGGTAAAATACGAATATTTTTTGCGTATAGTTTTAGAATTGAGCAGCAGTAATGCCTGTAAAATGAAATGTCTGCTGATCTAACTGCACTCTCTACCTGCACTCCGCTGTCCCTCTGCAGAAGCATGTGCGTTTCACGGTGACGGAACAGCGGCCATTCGAGTGCCACCTGCGTCTTTCGTGGCCACAGGACATGGTGTTTGTGGCGCACGCTCCCAAGAAGAACGAGGCCATAAAACGGGCCTGCGCAATGGCGTGTGCCGCTTTTAAGGTTTGAGCAGCCGCCAACCTGATTGTGTTCAATGAGCTTTCACCCTCGGGAATAGCCGCGCTGGACCATTCTAACAAGAGCCCCTCATGGCTCGTTTCTTGTCCCCGCACTCCACAAGAGCGATCATTTATCATGCTGTATTATCAAAAACAGTTTGCTGGCTGGCGGGAGGGAGGGAGGGAGGGAAGGAGGGAAGGAGGGAAGGAGGGAGGGAGGGACGAACAGACGGTCATGTCCAAAGGATGTGCGCATTGCTAGTTTATTGTGAAGACAAGTAGTTTATTCTTGAGTTAGGTTATGCTATCCCGAGGCAAAATCTGTTATTTTTTAATATTCTGCAGTTGTGTTTTTATAGAAACACAGCTCTGAATTTGACCATAGTGAGAGATGCCACTAACTCTGGGTGTCTTTTGCACCTTGACCCCATGATGTCACAACTGGTATTGAGGGTGGCCTGGGTGAAAGCATGCGGATCGCTTAGCAAATGGAGTCACGTGAACGACTGAAAGAAGGCTGCCATGGGAACTCGAGTCTTGCCCAATTGTCCAGCGTGTGAACTTGCGTCGACTTTGGAGCATGCCTGCGACTGTGCATTAAATCGTTTCGCTTTGTGCTTATAAGCGATGCATTTCTATTTACGTGATGTGTTTCATTCATTCCCTCATCTTTGCCCCCACAGGAAATGGGGTTGTTGGACAGCGGCAACCGCCCGCTGAGAAACGTTGATTACAATAAGACGGCGCTGCAGGACATGCACGCTCAGCACCGGCGACCCACTCCCATCAGCCTGCTCCCAGCCCTCGCCACACGCCTCCATGACTTCCTGCTGCAGGTTCAGCTTGCAATTAATTTATAACCGGTGACTGAAGAGGAGTGTTAAGCAGCATGGGAGTGAATTTTGTTGACTGCAGTACGCACTGTTGGAAGTTGACGGAAATGTCCAATAAACCTTTGTGGTAATGCTTCACTTGACAGTAGTTCACACAGGTAGATCTTATCATGCTCACTGAGTTTGTTTTTATAGGCTGGGATATTTTATTGCTCCAGCTTCCAATGCTGCAGCGAACCTTTATGAACGCACCATCTGGTGCAGAGTGGACAATAAAGATCTGAATTTATTTCTGAAAATGTAATTTAATAGCACTCTCCCTCCCTTCCTGATGCACGTTGTAGATCTCCAAGCAATGATTTAATCATAGCCTGCTTCTCAATATGGAACAGGATATAGAGGATAAATTACCGCCGGGATATCCAATTATTTAGTTAATTTATCAATTTATCTACTGATTTGCAGTTGATTACTACTCCCACGTGTGCTGCTGGAAAGGAAATGATGGGCAGAGCATGGTGATATCAGCATCATCGGCCTCGTCACACTGAGCAGTGCTTAGGGGTCCCTGCCTTCGAAGGGAAGGATGTGGGAACATTTAAATTTTATTTTAGGCACCTGAGTAATTGATCACGAAAAAAGTAGTTCATTACAATTTTTGGTCAACCAACTAATCCTCTCGCCATCAGGGTTCATTAGATTAGTGGCTTGACAGGGCTGTAAACTGTTATTATTGCTTATGTTCCACAGCGCAAAAATTACACGCAGTCCTCGGAGGCAGCGCAGGTGCTGGGTCCAGCGGAGGAGGGCGAGGAGGAGGCGTGTGTGCGCTGCGTGTTCACGGGCCGCCCCTACAAGCCGTTCACCCCGGAGCAAGCGCAAGAGCTGAGCGAAGAGCTGCTGTCGCGGTGGCGCGCCGCCAACCCCCCCGTGACCCCCGGCGAGGACCCTCTGCCCATCCTGGACTATCGTGACGAGATCTTGGCCGCGCTGGAGGCGGAGGACAGGCGGGTGCTGATTGTGGCGGGCGAGACGGGCTGCGGCAAGACCACCAAGATCCCGCAGCTGATCCTGGAGAGCATGGTGTCGCGCGCGGGCAACGGCGCCCACTGCAACGTGGTGGTGACGCAGCCGCGGCGAATTAGCGCCGTGTCAGTGTGCCAGCGCGTGCGGCAAGAGCTCGGACCTCACCTGCGCAGAAACATCGGGTACCAGGTGCGTGGTGCTCACGACACTCGCGTTTTTTTCAGGATAAAGGGCATCCTCGCGGCAAGCGGCGTTTTGGCTAACCCATCGAAAAAAGACGGTTACTGCATCGCGTGCGTTCAGATGCGCTTCTGCGGCCGTCTGGAACTCTCTTCCAATATAAGGAAGCTTCTGGAGATATGCACTTTTTAATCTGAATTAAAAACTAATTTCTTTGAAGCTGTTGTCGTATTTAGTTTGTCGTCCTTCCCCCACACCTCTGATTCGCACAGTTGTATACATATGGTGCAAAATAAATTATATATACATACAGGCGGCATGAGCAGTCTGTTAACTGCTTTTGTAGTATAATCGTAATTTCAATGTACGTGTACAGCCCTTTTGTCATGATACATGCATTCATTCATTCATGCACGTAAGAATCGATAATTAACTATTTATCCAATGTTTATTTAAATGATGATATCTTACATTTAGGCAAATTGAGTTAACAAAATAGAAACATTCATAAAAAATAAACATTTTATGATAAAAACGAGACTAGCATCGATTTTTTTTTTATCAAGTCACAACCACCATATTGTGACAGTTCATTAAATCGCTGTGAGGCTAGAAGGGGTTAATTTATTGCATGCCCACCTAATGCTGTTGCTAAAGTGACCAAACTTGCTGGTTTTGCCTGAATGGTCCCGTTTGATGAATGGCTGTCCTTGGCATGCAGAAGCATTTGAAAGAAAAATGGGATTTTGTCCCAATTGAAATTTCCTGGCCTCTTGCTCGACTCATGATTCAGACAAAGATTGGGGCTATATGGGTAGTAAGTGGGGCTGGCAGTGGAGTAGGAGTGGCCTATGAGCATTAGACGTGACCAACATTAGAAAAGGGCGAGGCAAGTGGCTGATTGGATCTGGCAGCCCTTACGCCCCTAGACTTAAGAAAGTTACTTCTGCCTGCTCAATATTGATGGCTGAGCCTGGCACGACTCAAAAGAGGTCCCGGATTGTTTTTCCACCGTAGCATCAGAGCCGTGCCATTAATGTCACATTTAATTAACTGGTTGAGTCACGTGTAGATGATGGAGTGATGACGCTGTGTCTTCACAGTGGACTGACGCCACGTGAAATTAACGCTGAATTTTTTTCTACTTGGTCCTGGGCCAGAATCGGATGTCTTGTGAGGCCACGGTATTGCAGTTTGGTTTTGGCTTAGCTCGTTAAATAGCCGGTGGAAAACCACCCCTATCGTGAGGGCCACACGCTGGCCTGGCTTGGATGTTCTAACAGAAAAGGGGTACATGTGTCCCAGTTGAGCCTCCCAGAGATGTGGTGATGTTTTGGCTTCCGCTACCGCCGATGCCGCCGCGTCGGGTAGGTGCGCATGGAGAGTTCTCCTCCCACGCCGGGGGGCGCGGTGCTCTTCTGCACCGTGGGCATCCTGCTGCGCAAGCTGCAGAGCAACCCGGACCTGCTGGGCGTGAGCCACGTGCTGCTGGACGAGGTGCACGAGCGCGACGTGGGCACGGACTTCCTGCTGGTGCTCCTGCGCGATGTGCTGCGTCGCAACCCGCGCCTGCGCCTGCTGCTGGCGTCCGCCACACCCGACACGCAGCGGCTCGCCCAGTATTTCGGCGGTGCGACGGTGCTGCGGGTGCCCGGCAAGCTGTACCCCGTGACGCCGTACCACCTGCGGAACGTGTGCCAGCTCATGCAGCGCCACCCGCCGAGCAAGGTGCGTGCGGGGACGGCGCCACTCGTCGGTCTGTGCCAGTCACTCGGTTTCCGTTGAGGAGTGGAAGTGATTCGATTAAATCCGAAGTTGTCCTCTTTTCGTTCAAGTAATTTTTAATAACATTTCACTGTTTTGCAGAAAGGAATTGTTGTTGTAATGCTAACACCAGCAGACCATGTGACAGACCGATGCATGTGGATGGACTACAGAATGCCGCATTGTAACCCGTGATTATGTAGCATGCGGACAGTAGTCTAGTTTTTTTGGATTTTTGTCATTTTTCCTATTTTCACGATAGTCTTTGCGGGATAACCCAAATTCCATCTCCCTCGAGTCCAGCCTCAAGAGATGTTACTGTATACGTATGTGTTGGTGTGCGTGCTTGTATGTCAGTGTGGCACGTGTACTTGGACAAATATTTGAACGAGGCTACCAAGTGGATCTATATAATTGTATATGTATATTTGCATGACACACACGTATCCAGTGTGGGTGTGTGTGTAACACATTTGCGCGTGTGGGTTTGTGCTGTCCCATAACCCCGGTGTGCAGGATTCTGATGACCCCTCGCCCGACCTGGATTTTGTCACTGAAGTCGTGGAGTTTATCTGCTCGCGTGGCACGCCAGGTCCACACTGCAGCTCTCTCATGACAAACACATGGAAAATATTGATACCGACCTCACCACTAAATAACGAATCATACGTGTACACTAGGGGTCGGTGGACCTTCTTCGGTGTAAGCAGAAAAATAATTGTGACTGGAGACATTTTACAATGCAGTCCCTTGATGAAGCTCTCAATATTAGTCAAAAAGTAGTTGCTAAATATGTGATTATTGTCATTGTGTAACTAACATCAGTGAAATGTATCTGTTATGTGCAGCCCTTAATTGATATGTAAGAACTTATATTCGCTTATTTTCATGGATAAGTGGGGTCCAGTGGCACAAGAAAATTACACTACTCATTCATTATGAGTCAGGGGAGCGATGTAAAGAATTCATCCTATCATCCCCTTTTTCCTTGACCTGGAGTGGTCGATGCAGGCACTAACTTTAACGCCACACTACAAAACCACACTGCAGGAGGTGATGGTTTCTAATCTTGACCCTGATGCTTGTATGTTTGGAGTTTGCATGTTCTCTCAATTGTTCTCTTGAGTTCTCAAGTTTTTCCCTCCACATTTAGAATCAATATAATGCGTTTAATACAGCGGTGGCCAACTGACGTCTCTCGAACTGCATGTTTTTTTATAATCCACCACAGTTGGCTCTGTCGAAGGGGCATAATGTAGAACATACGATCAAAGTATTAAAAAATAATGAATGTCTGCCATACTGTCCCAAAAACTCTCAATATATAGAATCACATATATACACTTGACTCTTTGCAGAATTCATCAGTACTTTTTGGCTCTTGGTCTGTTCCAGGTTGGCCATCCCTAATTTAGAGTATTGGCTGCTATAGCATTTCCACGTAAGCCACTTCATTCAGCTATTGTTTGTGGCCAGGTTGCTTCTGAAAAAAAGCTAAATAGCTTGGTGGACCTTAACTGGCAAAATAAGAATAGTTGAGTTTTTTAGTTTACACAGCCCCACCTCCAATTAGCACTGTTGTCTACGTACGGTACTAAAGAAGTTCAACATACAGATATATGTTGCCTTGAATAGGTGGTGATATCTTTGGTAATGTATTTTCTGCCTGCACTTGTGCTCGGCTGTGCCAGCTGTAATGCTGTAATGCTGTCATGCTGTTGTCTACAGGGGGAGTGCTCTGTTTCTTGCCGGGCTGGCAGGAGATTCGAGGGGTGATGGACAGACTCTCCCAGCGTTTAAACAACCGCTTAGACAAGCACCTTATTCTGCCAGGTGAATCCCTTTTTTGTCTCAAATGTGCTGTCGGTATCTTATCCTCTGACAGTGTCAATTCAAAACTTTTTAATCACCCCATGTTAGATAACTGTCTGCAGAAAATGATACCACAGAATTACCTTTGAGATTCCTTCAAGTGACCTTTTTCATCTACGATAGGGGAGAGCACTTTTCTGGCGTGCCCTGCTACATGGAAACGTCTTCGGCATGGCCGTCAGACCAACAGAGTTAGATTCTTGGAGGTAAATTTTTGCCAGTTGTTAAAAACCTGATTTGAGGCATTTTTTGCGTGCAGTCATGGATGGCTGTGGTCATCAATTCACCACACTTGAGAACCAAGTTTAATCATGAGCGAAGTAAGCTTTAATTAAAAACCCAGGATCTTGGCAGTGTCAGCCCAGTGCATTGACCAGTGAATCATGTGGCTGCCTACTAAATCCCTTCGTCATCGAGAGGCTAGGTCTACTCCATATGTGTGCAAAGTTTTAAGTCCTTAAAGATGACGATATGAGAATTGTTTTTTTCCCCTTTTTTCTGGCAACAAAAAAACACCTTTTACAAGGAATCATGCCTGCATTAACCACAATGCTTGTGGTCAGAATGCAAACAAAAAACATACTCTGATAATATATGCATTAAAGCTAGATTCGAAGCTTTCGTGACTGCAGGAATTACTCTTTGGTTCTTTCGTTAAGTCACGTAGAAAGAAATTAAATTAGATAATAATAGAATATGACGTTTCGATTGCAACACAAGCAATCGTCATCAGGTACGAATGAATGAGAAAACAAACCTAGTAAACTTGGAAATATAATACAATACAACACAGAGAGTCGGCTAACATAACAGTCAACACCCTACCTGGTTGATTACGTTCTTCCAATGATTGCTAAATTTGAGAGAGAGACAAAACACAGACACGGAGACACATAGACAGACACACAAGCAGAGAGAGACTCACACACAGACAAACAGAGAGACTCACACATAGGCACACAGAAACAACGCCTATGTGTCGAGGCCTTAAATAGAGAGAGAGGGGCGGGGGCAGAGAGGTGGGGTGGGGTAGAGAACAATGAGAAGAGTTGTGTGGAACAGCTTGGAATCTAGATTTAACCACCTCTCCGGTGCTTGTTTGTTTCACACTTAACTTCTAATTTAGCAATCTTTGGAAGAACGTAATCAACCAGGCTATGCGTTAACTGTGTCTTAACCGACTCTGTGTTGCATTTCATTACACTTCCTAATTTTACTAAATTTTCTTTCTCCGTGCTTGTTTGTTTAGATGTCCAGTGTCTAGCTCCTCCGTCCTCTTTGGGCAGGCCGTGCTTGTTTGTTCCACACAACTCTCTCATTGTTCTCTACCCCCCCCCTCTGCCCCCCCCCCCTCTATCTTTATTTAAGGCCTTGACACATAGGCGTTGTTTCTGTGTGCCTATGAGTGAGTCTCTCTGCTTGTATGTCTGTCTATGTGTCTCCGTGTCTGTGTTTTGTCTCTCTCTCAAATTTAGCAATCTTTGGAAGAACGTTAATCAACCAGGTAGGGTGTTGACTGTTATGTTAGCCGACTCTCTGTGTTGTATTGCATTAAATTTCTAAGTTTACTAGGTTTGTTTTCTCATTCATTCGTACCTGATGACGATTGCTTGTGTTGCAATCGAAACGTCGTTTACTATTATTATTTAATTTCTTTTTACGTTACTTTACCGAAAGAACCAAAGAGTAATATATGCATTGTCTTATATTATATTGGTCCACACCTTTTGTACGCCTTTTGGCGTCCTCTGGTCTAACACCGTTTGAGACGAGGCTAAAAATAAAGCTGTCTCTGGTGTGGACCAATCAATTTCAAGGACAATGCATATATTATCAGAGTATGTTTTTTGTTGGCATTCTGACCACAAGTATTGTGGTTAATGCAGACATGATTCCTCGTTAAAGGTGTTTTTTTTTGCCAGAAAAAAGAGGAAAAAAACATTCTCATATTTTGGTACTGGCAAAGGAGGTCCCATGATGACAATATTGCTTAGTATGTCATTTTAATTTGATCGGATTGTATTGCAGGCTGAGGCCAGAGGTTTCTATCACTCTCGTGCATGGTACAGTAATCGACATAATGCAGAGGGTCAGGATTATGATCAAGAGGTTGTTACGGCCAGTGCTGTTGGTGCCACCATGCCTCTCCATCACTTCCTTCTCCTCGATCCAATAGTTTTTGGACGTTAAAATCTGACTTCAGTTAGAACAGGCTGGAAAAAAAAAATATCCAACAGGAAATGGGAATTGTGAATTCTTTCGCAACTGAATATTCTGTTGCTGAAGAAGCTGCCGGCAAGTAGAGCGAAACGTCAGGCATTGTGCCGACCCAACACGTGATACAACCCAAAAAAAAAAAAAAACACATCAAAGAGCTGTGAAGTGCGAATGCGAGAACCTTTTTGGAGCAGCGAGATGAATATTGCCGGCCGTCTCCACGTGAGTAAATCCACGTGAACGTGTGATGCTGCGCGGGTGGCGCTACGAGAGCGCTCATGCCAGTGCTGTCCCCACCCCCGTATCCCCCGCGGCCCGCAGTGCACTCGAGCCTGTCGGTAGTCGACCAACAGGCCATCTTCCAGAGGCCGCCGGAGGGCGTGCGCAAGGTGGTGCTCGCCACCAACATTGCCGAGACGGCCATCACCATCGACGACATCGTCCACGTGGTGGACACGGGCTGCCACAAGCTGCAGCAGTATGACATGCGCACGCAGGTACGGCCAGAGCTCCCTCTCTCACTCGCCTGAGTGGTGGCTCCACCTTTTGGATGAATCCCGCTACTGCACTGCGTGCGGTTATGCCTCCCACTCGGTGCTATTGGGCAGGCCGTGTGCGACTGACTGGTGAGTGGGAGTAGAGAGTTTTCAGGTATCGGAGTGCTGACTGTGCATGTGATGAGTGTGAGTGTGTGTGCGGGGTGTCAGGTGACTGGCATTCCAAAGTATCGCTGCAGCACAGGCGAGAGGCGGTGGAAGCGCCGATGCAGCGTGCGTCATTTGTGTTTGCCGCGCGTGTTGACGTAAGCTCGTGTGTGGCCACGCAGGTGTCGTGCCTTGACACGGTGTGGGTGTCTAAGACGAATGTGGTGCAGAGGCGAGGCAGGGCAGGCCGCTGCCAGCCCGGCTTCTCCTACCACCTCTTCTCCGAGGAGCAATTCGCCGCCATGCCCGAGTTCGAGACGCCAGAGATCCTGCGCACGCCGCTCGAGAGCCTCGTGCTGCAAGTGAAGCTGCACACACCGCACATCCCGGTGAGCGGCGGCCCACAGTTATTCCCTGAACGAAATTATTTCGGAAAAATATTCATCGTTGTCCGAGTAAGTCATCGTTACTTAGACAACGATGACCATGAATGGACGAAAATCATCAAACGTGACAATGACTCGGCTACTCCCCAACGAACAAAGCATGACCTACAATGAGATTAAATTAGCTCGTGTGAATGAAGACGCAGACTATGATAATTTAGAGACCGCAGTGTACCGGTGAAGCCCAAAATGGTGATTGGATGTATATAAATAAAACTATGTAATGTGTTCGCTTATTATGGGGAGAATAAGAGAATGACTTAATGTAATCCAGACTAAGACTTAAATGCAAATCCACTGGTTGACGAGACAAAGTCTATGACTAAATTTGAAAACACCAAACACTTGTGGTTGCGCAGACGGGCGCGGATGTAGACAGCCTCCCCAGCGCCCGGGTTGCCACGTGGGAGAGGTGTACTCTTGGTGTGATGATACGATGGCGTCGCCGTTGTGCAATGTGCAGGCGGCACAGTTTCTGGACCAGGCGCTGGACCGGCCGAACAAATACGCTGTGGAGGAGGCTGTGAGCATCCTGCAGGAGATAGGTAACACTGTGTGTGCGTGTGTGCACCAGGGTGGGGAGCGGGGGCGCAGTGGTTAGCATGCTGTTCTATGAACCTGGAGACCCGAGTTTGATTCCTGCTCACAGCCAACCGCAGTGACGATTATCTGAACTGGTCATGAGCCTCCCCCTAGGCCCATGAGTATTTGGTGCGGTGTGTAAACATCACCAGTGGGGGGACAAAGGCGGCTGGGCGTGGTGTTGGCCACCCACCCCCTCGTGTGCCGTGCCGGCCTTCATAGGTGCTCGCTAACAGCACTTGCCCCAACAGTCTATTAAGGCTATACGGGGGATCTTTGTCTTTCTATACACGTCCCACTCTCGGCTTGGCACATCCTGGTCTTGCTTTCTCATTAATACCATATGTGCACTGATGCCAGATATGGTGGCGCACCCCTGCGATCAGCAGCTCAGTACCCATGGGCCGGGATGCCTGGGCACTGAGCAACTAACTGAATATTTTTTGGCAAGGGTTGGTGGATCACGCAGGTCGCGCAGAATTATAAATCTTCCAAACTTTGTGAAATGACCAGGGGATGGCAGCACAATGAATGGATTCCTGAATCTATCTGTGCCATCCTTTGAATGGTGTCCCCTCCTGTGAAGGTCTTATTTGTAATTTTCTCCCACAAGCCAAGCATTCTGTTTGAATTGGTTAAATTACACAATAGAGTTTATTCCAGAAACATTGTTAAGACTCGACTTTCCTGGTTAAATCGCATTATTATTAAAATTGTTGTTTAAGTTCCAAAACATCACAATGTGCTTTAAACATATAACGTTAAGACTGCTTCCTTCATATTTTAAGAAACTTTTCTTATCTTGTATTTACCGTTGTGCTTTTTGCTTCCTGTTCTCTTTTCCCCTCTGCTCCTCCTGTGTTCCTCCCATCGCACTGCCTCATCCAATTTCCCCGTTTCTTATCCCGTGTGTGTCTCGCCTCTTCCCCTCTCCTTTCTCTCGTCTTCCTGCCGCTGCCTTCCCCCTCTTCCGCCTCTTTGCCCCCCCTCCTTCCCCCCCCCTCATTCCCCCCCACCTCCTCCACCCAAGGCGTCCTGATGATGGATGAGTCCCTGACCCCACTGGGCGCTCGGCTCGCCCACATGGCGGTGGAGCCCCGACTGGCCAAAGCCCTGGTCCTGGCCACCCTGTTCCGCTGCCTCTACCCCGTGCTCGTCATCATCTCCAGCCTCTCGCGCGACCCCTTCCAGAGCGGCCTGCAGCAACGTGCGGCCGTCAACAAGGTGCGCGTGGGAGTGCGGCGTGTTCCCTGCCCCCCCCCCCCCCCGAGCTGTGGTCGGCGTGTGGTGTCGCATCAGCCCCTCCCCCCTGCTGCGTCGCCATGGCGATGTGCGCTCGAGTGACTCCGGTCAGGGCGTCAGGACCGTGAAGAACTGATGAGTCTCGAGTGTAACGCATGGCAAAATTAGCGTCGCCGCTAGCTTTTTCATTTATTTGAAATGCCTCTTGCTGTGGGAGTGCTCCTACCTGCCGTGCTTCATTACATTTTCACATCAGCTTCCACCCTGATGAAAGACCTACATCTCTTTAGTGCCAATCATGCAGAAACCTTTTGTATATGTGTAGCGACATCGCTGCACGTCGCTGTGTGTGGCCAACCTGGGAAAGGCACGCCATGCAATGTATTGCCACCACGGACACCACTGATTGGGGATGCAGTACCGGGCCTAGTGGGGCTCGGGCAGCAATGACCGACAATCAAGTAATGGCATCACGCTCTACGTGCAGTGCCAGCCCCTACAGGATAGGGGGCGAGAGTGCCGGCCTCGGAAAGGGGTTGTAGGAGGCCATGGCACTCTGGTTGACCCCGGAGGACATGTGACCGGAGGTGTCTACCCGGGGACCCCCAAAGGGGGGGCTGGGGGGACCACGTGTCGAGTGGAGAGCCTCCTCGAGAGTTCGAGAAGGGGGTCGTCGCTAGGGGCAGAGCGAGCCCCACCACACAGGATAAAAATCCGGGTCCCCAGTGGGACCGGCTGCTTTTGTCTTCATGAAGAAATCTACGTTCTACGCCGGAAGAGGATTCTCCAACACGTGGACCCGGACCTGAGTTGGGGTCGGGTCCGTTGTTGCTAACTCGCAGTGTTAGAGTAGCTAGCCTGGTGGTCCACCACCATAGGTTATCTGGTAAAGGGGCAGTTACCCCTTTGTGTTAATAGTGTTGGTGTTAATGTTAATAAATGTGTTGCCTGAGTTAGTAAGCCTGAGTCTCCGTCCGTACCCACTACGTATGTGTCATAGTAACATTCAGCAAATTGGCATATTACATTAAAGTCTGAAGAATTTACTAAATCCGAATGGATAGTGAGCGTTGTTCCACCTAAACTATCCATAATTACCCACTGAAACAGCGTTAATGCGCTATGTTGTAACGAACCGTGTTTTAAAGCTACCTGGAACACCTATGTTGTTTTCCGTAGCACTCGCTCACAGTTGAATGCACGATCTCAGTTACATCGGCTTGAATCATGAAGGAGGGTAGCCTGCTTTCCTGCTGTCACTATTAAAGCCTTTGGTGTACTCGCGGTACAAGCATGTGTAGGCCTGTCACAGAGACGTCTCTCGCACTCGGACATCTCTGCTCCTGTCCCCATTCCAACAATGGCGTGCAGTAACCCTATTGCGTAGTTTACCCATTGCCACCGTGGGCGATTGGTCGCCCTCGCGTCACCGGTAGCGCATTCGTCCCACATGCTTGTGTCGTCCCAATGTGTTCGCAGGCCCGGCGGCTGCTGGCTGGCGAGACTCGTAGCGACCACCTGGCTTTTGTGAACGCGCTTGAGGAGTGGAGGCACGCGTACGGCGATCGCGCCGACGAGCAGCACTGCGCCTCGGAGAACATGCTGCACCCGCCCGCCGTCCGATATGTGCAGGGCGAGTGACGGCCCCCACGAGCACGCGGCGCCGCGTCACACACGATGCATCACACACACGCACACTGTGTCACGCACGCACACTACATCACGCACGCACACTGCGTCACGCACGCACACTGCGTCACGCACGCACACCGCGTCACGCACACGCACACTGCGTCACACACGCACACTGCGTCACACACGCACACTGCGTCACGCACGCACACTGCGTCACACACACGCACACTGCGTCACACACGCACACTGCGTCACGCACGCACACTGCGTCACGCACGCACACTGTGTCACGCACGCACACTGCGTCACACACACGCACACACTGCGTCACACACACGCACACACTGCGTCACACACGCACACACTGTGACACACACGCACACTGCGTCACACACACGCACACTGCGTCACACACGCACACTGCGTCACGCACGCACACTGTGTCACACACGCACACTGCGTCACACACACGCACACACTGCGTCACGCACGCACACACTGCGTCACACACGCACACTGCATCACACACGCACACACTGTGTCACACGCACACACTGCGTCACACACACGCACACACTGCGTCACGCACGCACACACTGCGTCACACACGCACACTGCATCACACACGCACACTGTGTCACACACGCCGCGTCACACACGCACACTGTGTCACGCACGCACACACTGCATCACACACGCACACACTGCGTCACGCACGCACACTGTGTCACACACGCCGCGTCACACACGCACACTGTGTCACGCACACACACACTGCGTCACACACACGCACACTGCGTCACACGCCGCGTCACACACGCACACTGCGTCACACACGCACACTGTGTCACACACACGCCGCGTCACACACGCACACTGCGTCACACACGCACACTGCGTCACACACGCACACTGCTGCGTACCTGTCAACCCGTATGGTTTACCCCGTATTCTTGTACATAGAAATTGAGTTTTCAGATCCATACGGCATACAGCCGTTTCAATATGGGCAAATACTTTTTTGTCTATTTGTTCGTGTTTCTCCCTTGTGATGGGACTTTGTAGGATGAAGGTTGAGATTTATAACGGCATGAGGTAGCCAATAATAAGGTAGGCACTCATAAGGGCTTGACAGGTGTGCTGCTGTGTCGCTCGTTGCATGAGTACGCTACTACAAAGCACATACGATGTCGTTAATGGTGAATAGTCTTATGAGCATTTGCACACAGTAGTAAATGCGATATTATCAGTCAAGTGAGAGGCACAAATTCGTGCAGTGCAAAAAAAATTCAGCATGCATACATACACACATTTTCAAGACTTTTGCCGACACACAAATTATACCCATTGTTTTTTCCTCCTCAAACAAACAATGCGTTGGGCACTCATTCCTGTTGGCAACTTTCACCCAGCAGGGGACATTTCACATTCCTGTGACGAGTGTCAATCTCGTGTCTCGGACTACCACTGCATTGTACCGTGTTCCGTAACTTCAGGCCAGGGTGCTGAGACAACCTGCAAATTGGAAAACTTAAAATTGCTTTTGAACGGAATATTTATGTCAGGTTTTTGTTGTGTATCTTGCTGTTTCAGGACTGATGAGGCAGTTCTCACAGGGCATTCACGATGCGAATTTAGTGGAAAACACGACGGAATGCCTGCACGACGAGGCGCTGTGCAACGAGTATTGCCGCCAAGCCGAGCTCGTGCTGGGGGTGCTGGCTGCTGCCCTCTACCCCAACATCATACAGGTGCGTGCCTGGACACGCACGTTCACCTCGCACCAGGAACTGGACACCTTACGTACAGTGTTCACCTCGCACCGGGGCCACAGCCACTGTGAACATTGTCGGAGTCCAGATACCCCGAAAATGCGTACTTTTTCACGAATAGACACCTACAAAAACTTCGAACAAAGATCATGGACATTTTTTTACGTGCGTTTTTCTCCCTTCAACAAGATGAGATGAATGCTGAATATGTTCACGATGGAAAACTTGAAATGCATGGTAGAGCATAAGTCCGTAGCGGGTAGTTGCGTAGATGTGATATAATTATAGTGCAGTCGAACTCCTCTTGTCCATTGCAAAGTGGAGGGTGAACGTCGCAGATTTTATCTGTAATCAAACCGATAACCACCGGGAACCATTCGTGAGTAGAACACCTATTTTAAAATGTGTGGCTAGCGTCCCTGCCTTGCGCAGGGGTGGCACAGTGGCTCCCGAGTTGCGAAGCAGCTCGCTGTTTGATGCACCTGCGTGCGTATTTTTTTTGCCCGTTTGCTGTCAATTGTCAATCACGGTTGTGTCCCCGCGCGCTTCTGGACCCCAGCTGCGCTTAGGGGAAGTTACGCGGGAAGGCAAGTTGCGGACCGACAGCCTGGTGTGCCGCACGCGCACCGGCAGGGTCCTGCTGCACAGCAGCACCCTCAACAAGTGAGTACGACCGGCGTGAGCAGAACCAGCAAATACCAAGGCCACTGGTGCTCAGCAGCCAGAGCATTGTTTACACCAGGGTTCTTCAACTGGCTACGTGTGGCTCGTGAAAACTCTTGGAGTGGCCCGCTGAGAGATGTGGTTTGTTGAGATGTTAAAAGATACAAAATGTATATGCTAGAGCAGTGGTTCTCAACCCTTATTGGCTACTGGTTTATCCCCCTTGTTGAATTTTGTTTCAAACCTTGCCCTGACCCAGCATGGTTCTCAGAAATAAATGCATGAATAATGAACATCAATATTTTCACCAATTGTCCATTTGGCAAGGTATCCTAACTAGCTAGGAACTGCAAGTGAATAAAAAAAAATCAACGGACGTTCTACTGATTGCTCTTGAAAACCGATTTGTTTACGATCAATGAGTTTAGAAAAGTATTTCATATAATTCTAGGTTACCATGCGGATTTCAATTTCATTGTCGTTATTTTATATTGGCAGATTCATACATGCTTAGTCGCCAATGACTTATGTATGGTATAATTTCACACAGTTATAAATCACCTCACTTACCCCCTGGGACGTTCCCACGTGCCTCCAGGGGTCCGCGTAACCGCGTTTGAGAATCACTGAGCTCAACAATATGCCTCCTTCCCATATCTATCTTCGCGTGTAAAAAAAAACGTCTTTTTTATATAACCCATCGTCCCTTGGGAGTGCACAACCTCAGCAGCATTGATTCAATACAAGCAAAAGTCTGAACCGATTTCGAGATACAGCGTCTCATCAGTGGGAGTCATTCTTTCTTGAACTAAGTATAATGAGATACAGATGAGTGAGATGTGAGTGAGCGAGAAAGATATAAATGAGAGATAGAGATTAGAGAGTTATAGGTTAGTGGTTACGTTCACAGACTTTCATACATTTCTCAGAGCAATGTGACCCCATGTGTCCAACCATGACTGTGCAATACATTTTTTTGTCAGAATAAGCCTTTAAGTGGCCTTCATTCACAATAGTTGTATATGTCACTGGTGTTTATTGCATGACAGTAATACCAATATTTTTATTCTCATGGCTGGAATTTAGCCAAACTAAGTGAAAAACTAATTTAACACGATGTTTTGTTGAGACAACTTGCTACAGTGAAATCACAGGCCTAGTGAAATCACAGGCCTAATGAACCCAGTGGTGCTGGCTCAGCGCTCTGACTTCAGAGCCACACGGCCACCTCCAGAGTTGTGTTCAACAAACTCAACCACACTGATGCATATTTAAAAAGCATCTGTCTGCTCGTGGTGACCCTGTATGTTCTCATGTGTGGCGTAGGACCGAGGAGGAGTTCCGTAGCCGCTACCTGGTTTATTATAGCGCCATGAAGTCCAACGGCAGGGTGTTCGTGCGCGATAGCTCCATGGTTCACCCCTTGGCTCTGCTGCTCATGACTGACGCGCCCATTCACTGCAAAGGTAATGTGCTGCCTTGAATTATCATACAGTACGTTAGGCAAGCAGTTTAAATATGTACACCACGACTCGGTCCCTGCATCGCGTGCTGTCAGATGCGCTTATGCGGCCGCCTGGAACGCTCTTCCTTCCGATATTAGGAAGCCACTTTTAAATAATCTAGATTGAAAACTCATTTCTTTAGAACTGTTTTTTGTGTTTAGTTTATCGTCCTTCCCCCGCACCTCCCACCACAAGTGTTGTGGTTAATGCAGACATGATTTGATTTGGAGCTTTCGTGACTGCAGGAATTAATCTCTGGTTCTTTCGGTAAAGTCACGTAGAAAGAAAATAAATTAGATAACAGCATACAACGTTAGCCGACTCTGTGTTGTATTGCATTATATTAATAAGTTTACTAGGTTTGTTTTCTCTTTCATTTGTACCTGATGATGATTGCTTGTGTTGCAATCGAAACGTTGTGTGCTATTATTTAATTTATTTTCTTTCTACGTGACTTTGTCGAAAGAACCAAAGAGCAGACATGATTCCTTATAAAAGGTTTCAGTTTGGTGTTTTAACAACTTAACACCTGTTTTGTTGCCAGATTAAAGGGGGAAAACTTATTCTCATACATTTTCACATTCAGGTGGTCAAGCCAGATAACCGCGTCAGGAGCAGCGGAGTAGTGTATCGCTGTAATGCGACTGACGTAGTTATCCCTTTCCCGTTCCGAGACGTCTGCAAGTTTCAGGATGGCTCCCGTTCACCCCTGAATCTCGGAAAGCGCAAACGGCTCAGCGTTTATTTTATTTAGAGCGGCGTAGTGGCATTGTTTTTAAAGACATTGTCCCCACCGCAGAGAACCGTAGCGACATGACGGCACTATGATAGCTGGTGCTAAACCGGGCAACGCGTCCTCCCACGTAGGCTTGTTGGAGCCTCGGTTACCGATAGTTATTCTTCATAATAAAGGTTTTTGGGTTAGATCGCGTTATTTCTAAATGTGCCGTAACCCTCCACCACCCGACACGGCCAATCAGCAAAAAAGTGTCACGTTGACAAAAGACAATTAGTTCACTACTTTAGCCCACCGGTGTGTTGAAGAGTGAATCCACAACATTTACAGTTTGAATACGACGTTTCGCTGGTAATTACATCCAGCATCATCGGGCAATTCGCCAGAATGGTAAAGCCCTCACTACATTTATAAATAACGCGATCTAACCCAAAAACGTTTATTATGAATAATATTGGTCGCGAAAGCCTACGTGTTAAACTGATAGTTATTCTATTAACTGATGACGTACACGCGCGTCAATCGGAACGGGAAAGAGTCGAAGCGAGCGCCACTCTTTAACGGGCGCCCGTCCCCCTTCGTCTTCGTGTGCGGCGCAGAGGGGGACGGTGAAGTCCTGCTGACGGTGGGCGACGGTGACCTGGTGCGCATGGCGTGCCGGCACGAGGATGCACGCCTGCTCCTGGGCCTGCGTGAGGCCGTGCGCTCCATGGAGTGTGAGCTGCTGGCGTCGAGCGAGCCCGGAGCCTTCCCCGCGGACGCCCAGGAAAGGCACAGGCAGTTGCTCGACATCTTGGTGGAGACGCTCAATGCGCCGCAGGAGCCGTTCACAGTGCGGAGCTGATGGGCGTGGCGTTGCTCCTCCTTGGGCTTTCGTCGCTAATTTGGCCCGGCGTTACGCAACTGCTTTTGTTCTGTACACATGTGACCGCTTTTCTTTGGGATTGCGGAGACGTTTTTTTACGCTGAGCTCTGGCTTTAAGTGGTTGATTGCAGGGCGCTTTTTGTTCATTGAGCGCGGTTGTACGTTTGTATATATATCTGCAGGATTTAATCTTGAGCTAAGAAGAAGGCTGAAGAACATTTTAATGAACTGACCACCGTGTGTTTGTTAGTGGAAGGCTGTCATGCAAATGCTGTAAAGCAACCATGAGTGTGTTTTTTCAATAAGTAAAAGATGATTAATGATGATTGAAGCTATTGCTCATCAGTGTATTTTTAATACTCATGCAATATTTTGGTAGAATTACCGTGAAATGGCAGACGATCAAAACATGTCAGTGCCCTTGCACAACTACACATTAGAAGAGCTGTAAGCTGTTACATTTTGTGTCGTCTTAAGTGAAATGTATCAAAAGAATGAGGCTGCCAATCGTGGCAACAATTATAAATGGGTGGAATGGCTGCAATCAGGATATGAACATGTTTGTGATGTCGAGTGCAGTTGATGCCTTGGCTTCAGCCAACGTCGCTCGAGAGGTTGAAATTGGACGACAGATGAGTAAGATTAATTGCATAGCAGCATTAATAGGGTCAAATTTCAGAACAATTCTTCAATACCTTTACAATACCTTTACAAACTCACTGCTCTTCTAACGTGCACTGATACCACCATTATTGATCATGTGATATATCTGCCATCTAGTGGCTAAATCAATAAAAATTATATTACAGTATTGAAAATGAATACCAGTGTCATGCTCCTTTCACATTGCATTTTCTTTCCAAAATTGCAAAGACAGGTTACTGAATTATGAAATGTCTTATTTAATTAAAGTCATTAAAAGTCTTATTTACTTATTGAAATACCACGGCAAACCGATGAAAGAGCACCACTGGGGCATTGTAACACTGAAGAGCAGTTTTTTTGAACTGGATTATTTCTCCCAACTTGGAGAAAATGGGTCTCCACTCTCAGCCCAATTGCAACTTGCCAGGCTATAAAATCTACCAAGAGTGTGATAATTTGCAAAGTCTTGCGCTTATCCGTCTTTTCGTACATGCAACTTCATTGCGTTAAGGCCACAGGTATTCTCGATGTGCTCAGCCAGACGAAGGCGTGACATTAATGATGAGATTCTGGATGCTCCCAGAATCTTTGTTTATCAGCACTGTGTGTTTATATTGTTGGCCGCGTAGACATATTTCGGAAACTGATATTTTTGGACTTTGCTTCTAAATGTTAAGTGGGTTTTTTTTTTTTAAATTTTCCTTGAGCAATCGTTTGCTGCACTGTAATGATCATTTTACCTTAATGGCTAACATTGTTTGGCTTAGCGGAACCCGTCACTCAAAGGACATGCACTCTCTGTGCAAGGTCAAAGGTCAGCTGTCATTGGAATGGTATCAAGAATCCATTAAATGTCACTCTTGTATATATAAAAAATTCAACAAATACAGCTGAATGCAACCGCTTAATATACAGATAGTGTGTTCATCTTATTTATTTGTTCATATCTATATGTTCATATGTTGCTGTGAATTTTATGTAGGTTGAGGTTCATTATTTTAATGTACTGTCATATGTTGTAGAGACGTATCCTTAGCTAAAGTTGAAATACAAAGTTGTAAATGTAAAATATGAAAAAAATTAAAACCACTCACCAAGCCCCTTTCATGTGTCAATCAGTGAACTCCAGTCCTTAATTTGATTTGAAATTAAATTACAGTATGAATTGACTGACAATTGCATAAATTATGCATCATAGTAAGTAGAAGATGTGTAATTTATTAGCATTTCAGAAGTTATTCACAAATGTTGATCTGTACTATTGTAGTACAAACTTATCTTCTGTAAGATTACTTGTAATTTATTTCACCATATAAGTCAAATAAGACGCTTATTTCACACCGAGAATGAAAAAATGTGTGGGTTAGCTGGTGTGATTTAGATTCTGTTTTGGAACGGTTCTTTTGTGCTCCTTTCAATTTAACTACAGAACCACGACTGCACATAATGTGATACATTCATTGAATCGTCAATTTCTCCCGCATCAAAGATGTCCGCTTTACTTTGTGCACAATTTTGGAGATGTTTTTTTGTTTGTTTAGACGGTGGTCATGCTAATTTCTTAAAGAGTCTACGAGTTCACTTGCATAATTCCTACTTTGCATTCATGGAATAATAACACTAACAAAAAATGTTTTGTTAGTGTTATTTTTTTGTTCCCCAGTAGTAATTTTCTAATTGCTTATGCCTCAAGCGTACAGAAAATGGCTATTATTCCCCACAAACTTTGCTTTTGTGACCAGGACACAAAAGCAAAGTTAACAATCCACTCCATTAATAACACAGTGTAACAAAAAAATTGTTCCCAGGTAGTGTTATTTCCTAATTGCTTATGCCTCAAAAGTACAGAAATCGGCTGTTCCCACAAACGTGGCTTTTGTGACCAGGACTTGTGAAGGAATGACACAAATGCACATGTTTTCTTCATTGAAAATAGGTACATTTCAAAATAACACTACCCAGGAAGAAAAATCGTGTTACATAGTGTAATGAAAGTTAAAGGAAAGATAACTCTTTTATCTAGTGATCGCGCGGGCAGTGTTCACCTCCACTGACCTTGAGCAAAAGGTCCAATTATGTTTACAAATCCAGATTCGCAACGCTGCGATTAGCACGGTTTTCTACGTACTGTGAGAAAGAAGTTTAACATACAAAACGCTGTCGGCACCAGCGGTTGTAGGAGGATGACAGTTGAACGCTACACCATAGAGCTCAATGTGTCTCCGACCATGAACACCTAACCAGTGAACAAACACGTACACCAAGCTCTCAAGGCGAATGGATATTCTGACTGCACAATCCGCAAAGCCATCACCCCAACCGTGAGGAAGGAGTCATCTGAGGATCCAATCAAAACCATCACCTTGCCATACATAGCAGGGATAGCCAGAAAGATTTCTAAAATCATGAACAAACATAAGATCCAGGTCCGATTTAACACAGTACATAACATTCGTGATCTGATCCCATCTGTGAAGGACAAGATTCCTGACATGCAATATCCCGGCATCTACAAATTAAGCTGTATCTGCGGCAGCAGTTTTATTGGGGAAACTAAACGTCATGTCTCGGACCGTTTTCGTGAGCACACAGCAGATTTTAAACACGGTAGGACCAATACTTCTGTCATGGCTGATCATTATTTTAACGCGGCTGGCTCACACAAAATTGATTTATTACGTTGCAAGCCTTCTGGCTATCAACAAAGATTCGTTCATGAAGCCGTCCATATATACAGACAATTTCAACCGCGAGGAAGGTTATAAACCCGGAAATCATTAGAAAGATGTCATCAACCACTTTGGGTCATGACTTGATTTGTGTTTTTTCTTGTCAACCTCCACCGTCAGCAGTGTGGGTGTGTGGAGAGATGTGCAATGATTGCCTGGCGGGCCTTTTATTGGTGTAGTTGCTTGTCTTTTCACCTACATCAACATTAGCTGCCATGCACATGCTGCTTACGACACAATTGGGCTACGCCAGGGGTGGGAAAAATTTTTACTCGCGGGCCACAATGGGTTCTAAAATTTGACGGAGGGGCCGGGCCAGGAACAGATGGATGGAGTGTTTGTGTGAACTAATATAAATGACATCTCAAAATCATTACATGAAAGGATTTGGCCTTTAACAGGTAGCAAAGCATTTATTTGCAAGGCAATTTAACAAATTGCACGAACGTGAACAATACAAAAAACATGTCGTAACTCCCGGTCAAAGTGCGCCATCTAATGGGGAAATGGGGGCATTACAGGAGAAAGGTAAAATCTAATTTAATAATAATATTTGGACAAGTTCGGCGGGCCGGATTAAAAAGCCCAACGGGCCGTATACGGCCCGGGGGCCGTACTTTGCTCGTGTCTGGGCTACGCCCATCTCTAAACCTTTATAAACAGTTTGCCTTTCGAGGCTAACCCCCTTTTCCTGATGACGACTGCTTGTTTTGCAATCGAAAGTCGTGGTTTTTGTTTTAATTTATTTTAATTTTCATTACTGAAAGAACCAATAATATGTCTACATTATACACTGCCAATACGCTCACCAGCTTGAAACCAGGCTACAGTCTACATTATAAACTGCCAATACACTCACCAAGGTTAAAGGTTAAGAACCAGGCTACAGTCTACATTATAGACTGCCAGTACACAACCACCCAGCTTGCCCATTGCTTAAGTCAACATTATAGACTACCAGTACACTCACCAAACTTAATAACCAGGCTACAGTCTACATTATAGATTTCCAGTACACTCACTCTGATTAAGAGCCAGGCTACAGTCTCCATTAGTGTTTTTTAAAGTTTTTTTTAATGATTATTTTTTATTTTATTCACTTTTTTTCTATCTACGTGACTTTATCGAAAGAACCAAATAATATGAATTCCTGCAGTCACGAAAGTTTTAAGTCAGAATTTTACAGTGTGAAAACCACCCCAATATCACACGGTGAAGCGACACGATTTTTTTTATTCCCCACCGGATGACGGACGCTTGTGTTGCCCCCTAAACGTCGTGATTGATTTTATTTTATACCTACGTGACTTTACCGAAAGAAACCAAATAATACGATTTTTTTTCTTCACGAAATTCCCCCGAGGGCCTAAAAGCAGTGCTGTGCGCTTTTGGTCATTAAAAGCATGACATGCATTTCAGAGGTTCATCAGGCTGGCGATCGCCTTTGACATGGTGTGCGAGTTGTGGGTTCAATGTCAAGGGTCTCTTAATGGCACGAGCCCTTAATTGCATTAAAACGTGGACGCAATTGGCTGGTTGTTTTGGTGTACATTTTTACATGTATGAAATACTATTTTGTTATTGCAAAAATACTGTGAATGTTTGTACCGTATACTATTGTACGGTATTACAATTGAGACAATTTATATTTGAGTTAAAAAAAATAATAATTGGGAATATGATGGAGGTTGTCTTTTTTTTCCGACCTAAAGATTCACCAAATATTTCCTCTTCTCTATTCGACGATGGAATAGACGTGACCCTAACACGTGAACGCAACACCTTGGGGGCGTTCGCGATACAAATTATATTATTATTATCCACTCGAGATTTCTCGACGTGCAGATGTCTCGGAGGCAAACCACTGAGACTTGTTTTGTGCTGTCTTGGGACGCACGGATGGGGTGGCGGGGGGAAGGGACAATGCCCAGTGAACGTCCCTGGTGGTGAAGGAATTCGCAGTGATGAATGTGAAGGCTGCCTGGGTATCTCATGAGATGGGACAGAGACGTCATCCACGGTCAGCCTTGTTCATTGCAAGGCCCCCCCAGGGCCACTGGCGGTTCCTGGTGGCCTCTAGTGGGCCCCTGACGCGCAGCCTCCGAACATGCCAACAAATGTGATCATCGTGCTGTTGTCGAACCCCCGATGGTTTAAAATGTTTGGCGGCCCTCACACTGACGATGTCTTCATCGGCGAAGGTGGTGACCCCGCTTTGAAATTAGTGAAGAACACTGTCTTAGGGGCTTGTGAAAAACAGAAGTAATGGCCAGCCCATGTAAGTTATTGGAAAACCCTTTCCATGCCAGAAGGCGCCGTGGATATGTAACTCACGAAGACATTTATCTCTAGTTCTGTTCCCAGTTTCAGTGAAATGGAAAAAAAAAATCTAGCATCTGTACCAAATGTGCTTCTAGATTGCTAAGTCAGTCACAAACATGAGTAGCTAAAACATTTTCCACAGCAGAGAACTTGCACTGACATGGCTGAGTTAATGTGTGGACGATTAACGAGGTGCATTCTTGATTTAAAGCTTTCGTGACTGCAGTAATTCATATTCTTAGTTTTTTCGGTAAAGTCACGTTGAAGAGAATATATATATATTTTGTTATTTTGTTGTTTCTCTTCAACGTGACTTTACCGAAAAAACTAAGAATATGAGGTGCATTCATGTTAATGCACTAATTTAAACTATTTTATTTTACCAGGTAAGCCCCACTGAGCTATTCGCTATTTTTAAAGGCGACCTGGTCATAAATTAAATCTCATCGAAGTGGCTTCATCATCATCACACAGCTTGCCACTGTGGCGCCCTCTGGATTTCATAAGGGCAGAGAAGTGGCACCTTTGAAGTTAATAATGATGGGCACTAAGGGCCGCATCACAGCACTGTACAACATCGCTGTCCGATGTGTTATCGGATCGTATTAACGTGTTGTTCAGCGTAATGTATGACGTTTCACTCAACGTGCTGGAACTGAAATTCAGTTCACCGAAGAAACTCGAGCGCCATTGGACGAAATTGAGTTTCAGTTCCTGAAGAAAGCTAAGAGTACACGGAGCGAAACATCATACAGCATGCTCAACAACACGTGGTACAGTCGGGACACACAGCAGGGCTGTATGACACAACCACGAAAACCTACACTATAGACCCACATAGCATGTTCTATACACGTGTCACGGGTGAGCTTAAGTTATCTTCGGTTGCTGTGAGAATGCCACCCATTAAGTGTCACGAGATATTACTGCTTGGATGCATTGATACAGGCAAAATAGCATAGCAGATCAATGTTGGCCCTATTGCTGCAGTAGCATTGTTTTCAGCTCATTGCGTGCCTCTGGTTTATCTTCATAGGTGTCAATTGTTTCACGTAACATCTGGTTTACCAATGTAGACATCGATAATCTCCGCACTGGCCCATCTTGCTAGTCTGTAAATTGAATGGGCTTTGAAGAACTGATTGCTGACAGTCTATTTTTGGTTAGCCTAACCCATTGTGTTAATGTGATTATTGCCTTCAATTGATTTCATTGTTGTAAAACAGGGATTGTGAAGGTTACCTGGGAGTGGTCAAATCACAAGATGTGGTTGACAACATGGAGCATGGCAGTGGCTGTTTGTAAAAGCAGACTTTTTTTTGCATCTCAGAAACCTCAGCTTTTCAACTATTTGTGGTGTAATGATCATCAGCAGCACTCTGGACTTGTTGTACAGAAGTTTCCAGTTCGACCTCCTGTTGGGGCAGTTGAGGCAATCGGGGTGTTTCTTGAATTCACCCGCCTCTGTCCATCCGGCAGTATGCATGGGTCCAGGTTATGAGTGGTGTGGCAGAGTGTGCTTACTCCAACCTGTTTTAAGTGTGGCCAACGTGGACCAGTCGGCCAAACTACATTCTAGAGGGGCTCTCTCGAGCTCCCTCGAGTTGAGGGCCTTCTGCCAGCAGTGGCGTGAGCGACCAATTAAACTGAACAATTTATTTTTATTTTACCAAGTAAGGGCCCACTGAGCTATACAGCTCTTTTTCAGAAACGACCTGGCCACATATGATAGCTCAACGAAGTGGCGTATCGCCATGTGGAAATTTATATCAGCCAAATACAGTACTTTAATCGTATATTTCTAAATGTGGAGGGAAACATCGGAGGACCCGAAGAAAAATCCACGTAACTACTTGGAGAGAGACATGCAAACTACAAATATACAGCGGGCGTCAGGGTCGGGATCGAACCCACGACATCCTGCATAGCAGGCGAGGGTGTTAACATCTCTTAGCCACCGTGGCGCTTCAGTTGTCGGGCTGCAACTTTACGTTTCGCCAATTCAAATGCATTAACCTTTGTTTTGGTACTTTGAGCTCCAATTCCAAATTGTTTTACGAATATTTGTGGACAGTGACTCAATATTCCATTTGTAAAAAAACTACATCAGAATCCTACAAAAGGCTGGGACATTACATTGACCCTCTCATGCATCGAGTCCACTGGAGTGGACTGCTTTGATTTATGCTGTAAATAATGATTGTATTATTATATGGAACATACGTGGGGAAAAAAATACCAAGACATTTGAGGGGGTTCCTTTGACTTCCAAAATCACATTGTCCAAAAACGCATTTGATTTTAATAATGGATGGGAGGATCCCTCAAGGACCTATCCACTATTTATAGACATGCACTGTTCAACTCTGCAAATATATACGAGATTCCGTCCCGTCTGCTAATAAATGTCCCTCTGAGCTGGACCCGACGGAGTAAAATTTACGACTATAATGAGCCAAGAATGTCTGTGTCCCGCACGTGACGTCACTCCACGTCGGCCAGCCCCCCTCATTAATACTCATGAACAGCTGACGTCCTCCACATGGACCCCCTTCCACTAATTAATAATCATAGGCGGGTGACGTCACTCCACATGTAGCACCCCCCCTCATTAATAATCATGAGCCGGTGACGTTACTCCACATCGAACAGTCCCCCACATTAATAATCATGAAGAGGTGACGTCTTCCAAATGGACACCCCCCCTCATTAATATTAATTAGCGAGTGACGTCACTCCACATGGGGGGGCGAGGCGCCTCCTCCCCCCTCCTCGGCGTCAACTGACAACCCTCACTACAAAGGCAGAACCCTCACGTCACGTGATCTCCGTAACGCTATTGAGACATCGAAGTAAAAAGGACGTCATGATGAACAAGGGATTATAACTTTTAAATGAAATAGGTCTGTGTCGCAGCGGTCTTACAAATTGCACACGCATTGATGCAATGAAAATATCACGTCGTGGTCTGATTTTCGCTTGCAAGCTTCAGATTTACTGAAATACACCCGTCCTTGGACGGGCAAAAGGCTATTATAAAAGAGTTTGATGTGATTATTGACCAAATGCATTACTCACCTTGTAGAGTTTTGCTGTTGACATAAAATAAAATGTAGATCGTTTGCTGTTGACGTCGAATCATTGAAACAGTGGAAAAAAATATTTTTAAGTTTATATTTTTCCCAAGGAATAGCATCTAAACACAACTCAAAATAGCACTGACAGCTGCAATACAACACATTGGGCACAAAGTACATGGCTTAACATAACAAAAAAAATTACCCAGAGGTGCATGTCATTGTTGTTCAATGCTCTTTGCTGGAAAAAAAAACCTCAATATTTTGGTGTCTTATTACTTGTAAGATTTTGGCAGATGTTTTATTTCCATTCCTAACGGTTTACAAAGGGTGAGAAACAGACTGATCTGTAAGCGTATAACAACTCAACAAGTCACCGAGCTCACGATAGGTCAATATATGAAGCTGGCCAATCTGACTACTTAAAACATTCGGAAAAAGTTTTGACACCATCGGTTATTACGTAGATGAGCAATTAATTCCATTCACAACAGTCTGCAAAGCAAAAGATGCAATTTAACATAACTGTCATCTCAATTTGTTGAGCTTAATGACTAATAAAAACCGCCAATAAAATGTATAAGACAGAAACTCTTTACTCTAATAATCTCAAGCGTTCCATGCTAGGTTAATTCATTCCGCCTCCAGCGCGACTATTTGTTGCGCACATTAGTCTCTCTGACACCCGGCGGCAAGAGATGGTGATCTCCGAGTGGGGCTAAAGAATGAATCCATCTCCACATTTTCCAACGGCCACAAAACCCAGCGTTTGACTCCAGATTTGTGCAAAGTCAACTTCGCGATGGGGGGGGGGGGGAGAAGAGGCAGACTTAAACCTATAGCCACCTTCCACCATCCAAGCTATGGCTGGAGTTTGGGCCGAGCTATAGTCCAGAGGGGAAGCCCACTGCAGGATTATGGAAAAAATTCCACCTTAAGCTCCTGTTTGGAGATCAATGGGAATCTGCAGAAGCATTTTACTTCGGAAAAAAAAATGTGATCCGAGTTTTTTGTTGTCGTGACCGCAATCGGCACGTGTTTAACGTCGCGAAAGAATGAAAACTTTGAGAGAAAATCATAGAGACTTACCATTGATGAGAAACGTCAGCGTTTACAACTTACTCTACGTTGACAGTACGTAATTAGTGGCATTCGTTATATTTTAAACAGTTGCAATTGTGTCCATATTCTTTGTATATAGATGTTGGTAGTAAAAATAAAGTAACATACTCGTGTTTTACTTAAAATGTGTAGTAGACACGGTTGAAAATAAATTACCAGGGCAAGTTAATACCATTCAAGTCTCAGTGAGAGCGGAGTAAACCGCTGTACCGGGTGAATGTGTGTATGCGTGCGTACGTACGCACAGGGGGCTGCTGACAAGCCAGAAATATGACTGTCAGAACAAAATGGAGTCAGCATTTATTTCCAAAAACAGTCCGGTTACAGTAATTTTATCAGAAGTTCATGCTTCTACGGACGTCTTTCGGCCGGCCTTAAACACAACACTGCTTTGCAGAGTTCAGCACAGGGAGCTCCGACGATGCCAGACGCATCGACGATACCAGGCGTACCGAGGAGTGTTCGAGGTCCGCATGAATCTGTGAAATACACAGAGCCAGGTAGTCCCACTTGACTCTCTAATTCCTGCTGACTCATGCGGTGTCCTCGGCTGTCGAGGTGTCATATCTGGAGCCCTGCTGCTTCCACAACATACATACATATCCCTTCAAGTGAACACCAAACCACCGATACTAACAAAGATTGGCACTATTTAGGCTCAATGCTATTGTCTTACATTTATAACTAAAACAATCATTTCCAATATCGTCTATTACCAAAGCCATCGTCTATGCCTCTGTCGTTCACCAACAGCACTGCCACTTCCATCAAAATCCTAAACGTAACGCCGCCATCACCTTCACTATCACACACCCAATCATCACTTGCAACACCACTGCCATCGTAATCCTAACGTCAACATCACTCTGACCCGCCTTCGTATTTCCTCCGCATTGTGCTGAATGGCAAAAGTGTGCTATTGTCAGGGATAATGGATTCCCGTTTGACACGTGTGTAATGTGGTCAACATTACAGCTAACATACTGCAATGTAATTCCCTAAAACTTGCAACGCTTGTATACTCTACAAGCCATTGGTCATGCAAAATGTTCTTGGATAAATATTTTTGTCAACACCATCATTACAATACTATGTTAAATTTACCATCTGGACATATCCCTCGTGACACTGTCTACCAGTAAGCTGGCAATGCCACGGCAATAAATAACCACCGTCTCATTCTCATTCCTGACTCGTAGACAGTTAAAAGTAGTTTTACACCTAAAATGAACTACTGAAAATGTAACATCTTAAACTTTCCAAGGTGTTAAAATGCATGGTAATATGAACATTACCCTAGAACTACTCCAGCTACCATAGAGAACATTTAGGATGTAATAAATATTCAAAAATATTAAACACAAGCAATAGCCAGATTAACGCGTGGAGATTAACTGCCAAGGGTTAGAGTATATTGCAGCATTCGTTTCAACTACGAGTGAGAGTTCAACGGCACGGCAGGTCCGTCGGAAGACGTGCGGTGAGACGGGGATCTGGTGTGCAGACATCGCTCGGCCTCACCCAGCCAGACCACCGGGCACCATCGTCAACCCCACCACAGTCTCATCGCGGGCACGCGCCAGCCAGCCAGTCAGTGCATCATGGGGGCCAGACTCTGAACCACGTTCCTGCAGCGGGAACTTAACGTTGTACGTGACCTGTATCTCGGCCCATGGATGGCACTTGCAAGCGAGTTATACTCCGTTGCGATTCGTGTGTTTTGCTTCACCACCGAGATGCATTAGGTTATATATATATGTACTATATATTAGATGGGTTCTGCAGCCAATCATGTACGATTATTTTTCTGGTAGCATGTACTTGTACGTGTTTTGAAAAACACTGCAATTACTGTTACAGAAATACCACACATAATAACGTATTCATACTCTGCCAGCTCTTTTGGGTCATTTACATCACTGGCTCAACGGCCATTTCATTTAGAAATCTCGAGGTGTTCCTAAAGGCTATCAAAGCAACATTATCTTTTACAGAATGCCAAAACTACGTGCAGCGTAATAACACAGATGTGGCAATGGATCGGGGGTGGGGGGGGAGGTGCAGTTATTAGAAGCTCCTCAGCCGTGCACGTTATGTGTTGTGTTGTGTGTTCACAACCAATGGTGCCAGCCAGAGTGGTTGCAGAGGCAGCACACCCTGCCTCTCCTGCTTGATTGAAGGATGGGGGGCATATCGGGTCTGGCCTGGCACATTCCGGTGAAATTGGATGCTGTGCTGCATGGGCTCGTGTGGGCGAAAGTACCTCGGCACACCTTGGTGCGAGCAGGTTTGAGAGCACGTAACGGTGGAGACGTACATGGTCCGCGTGCTCGTGTGGGTGCGAACGTGATGTGCACGTGTCCGCACACACACACACACGCGCGCGCACACATGTCCGTCTCAGGAGAGCTCCCGTTAACTTGTGTCACGTTAACGGGAGCTAGCATGCATGTGTGCGTGCTGGGGGCGGAGGAGGGGGTGGGGGGGAAGTTTGGAGGCGCTGTGACCCTTTAGCCTATGCTGCCACTTCCGACCCGCGAAGTGCTTGCGTGCGTGCGTGTGTGTCCACCCTACAGCCCCTGCCCGGCCAGTGCCTCGGTGATGTCAGTGGACAGCTGCTGCTGCTGCTGGCTCTGTTGGTGGTTTTGCTGCTCCTGTGCGTCGCATTGCTCGGGGGAAGCGTCCTGGCTCAGGCTGCCCGTGGACGAGACCTTGCTCATGCGTCCCGAGGGGCCTTCCGATGTCGTGGGCGAGTGGGAGGAATTGCCGTAGTTCGTGCGGGACTTGGCTGTCTCGCGGAAACTCAGCTTCTGCGACTCGATCTGATGGGGAGAAAGGGATCAAAAGGAGATGGAGATGTCATCTACCTGGTAGACAAGGTTGGCCATGTAGACTGGCAGAAGTGTTTTGATATCTCCCAGGGAACCGATTGTGGACGTTTTAAAGACCAAATAAAGCATGTAAGGAAACTGAATTTCGGAAAGGATGTCACATCAGTGACCACGTACACACCATAAATCAAGTGTTTGAAAATACAAATGAATTTCAAATACAATCGTGCCTTGTTTTCATTATTCATAAAAAAAAGCATTCGATTCAGTGAAAACTGAAGCAATCGTCAAAGATTTTACAAAGAAGGCACTGCTATATTGAGTTTAGGCTTCAAATTTATTGTATTTAACCAGGCGAGAACTTAAGAGACAGGAATAGTGTCATTTGCCAGTAGGGGGCGATAATTGCTATTTATAATTTGCGGGTAATTCTCAAATTTGGAAAGTTTGGATTGCGCGGTAGAGAATTGCAAAATACAACTCAGAACAGGAGTCAAGCAAGGAGATACGCTCTCACCAAGATTTTTTAGAGCAATTTTTGAATATATCTTTCTAAGCAATACATGGGAGAATTTAGGCTGAAACGTAAATGGAAAAGGTTTTAGCCAACTCAGCGAAATTCAATTACGAGAGGTATTAAAGAACTTCACGAAGAACGCTGCAAGGTTGGACTTAAATATTGGCAAATCTAACTTAGTGTAAAACAAGTTTTTTAAACAATACAAATTAACTGTGGTACGAATACAACTTGAGAACACAGCAGCATGTGCATACATTGGGCATCACATCAGTGAAATAGTAGGAAGAAGTGTCTTTAGAAAGTTTATCCTGGTACTGATCCGCCCATACTGGACATCTGTGAAAAAGAGCTTCATAGCTCATCGGATTCCTCCAGTTTAAATATAGATTATTAATATGAGCGGAACAAGGCATCTAAAGAAGAAAGTGTTCCATCAGTGCAAATTGTCAGATTTGATAATGGATCACAAACATGGCCACTGACAGAGGCCATAGATCAAAAGATGAAAAGTACAGAAAGCAGAGTGGAGAGATGAGTGCTTGGATATACACCTCCAATTACGTACACACAAGAAACAGAAAAGTGGTCACGTGGATCAGACAACAAACACAAACCAGAGACATCATATTGACACTCAAGAAAAGTAAGTGGGCTTGGGCAGGACACATCACTAAATGGGTTCATGGCCATGGATGAGATTGGTGATGGAATGGCATTCAGATGAGATCATGTGTACCGCCTCCCCCACCACCCCTGAAGAGGGACCAAAGAAATCAATTAATTTGCAGGCGTAAGATAGATGGAAGCAGCACTGGATCATGACAAATGGTGACGGCATGGGAAGGGCTTCGTCTAGCAGTGGATAGACAATAGCTGGTGACGATGATGTGAATGTGTAAAAAACTCTTTCGTTCTATTCGGTAAAGTCACGTAGGTAAAAAATAAAACAACAAAAATCACGACGTTTCGGCCAAAACACAAGTGGCCTTCATCAGGTGAAGGGACCGTACTGTCCAACGCTGTCCTCTGGACAGTACGGTCCCTTCACCTGATGAAGGCCACTTGTGTTTTGGCCGAAACGTCGTGATTTTTGTTGTTTTATTTTTTACCTACGTGACTTTACCGAATAGAACCAAAGAATATGGATCCTTGCAGTCACGAAAGCTTCAAGTCTAGGAATGTGTAAAAACACCTGTGAAGGCACTAGGCAGCACACTCACAGATTATGGGACATTCACCTTAACATTGCCGCCTCCTGGAACATGGTCTGCATTGTCCAGGGAGCCTACTTTGGATTGAGCCTTCTCACTGAAATCCAGCTTCTTGCTGACAATCTGAATGTTCCCTCCACCTGTCACACAGACATACGCACAAAATCCCGTTGGTGTTGAAGGTTTTATTTATTTATTTAACTGTGTGGCTCACAGATCTCAGAGTGAACCACAGATGGCTGAGGGCCATAATACGGCTTGACAACAGCACATCCCTGGCTCTGCAATCATAGCAGTGTTGAATATAAAAACGAGTCGACATCCGGAGCGGTGCATCGCCAGTGTGCCTGCGTGACAATGTTCCTCTGCCAAAAAAATAATAATAATGGTTAAGTGAGTATGGCACCGTAGACAAAGTGACTGCCTGTGATTGGCAATATACCCCCTTTCCTCTTTTAAGGGCACTCTTAAAATAAGTGCCCCCACCACACCACGGCGGGCATCTTTATGCGGAGTGTTGAGATTAGATAAACACAAAAGCATGCGTGAGGTTGGCTCGAGTCCTGGTGGGCGGAGGGGGTAATGCAATGTACGAGAGAATCTAGAAACCCCCCTTAAACGTTTCTGAATTGAAATTCAAGGAATTTTGACATTTTCGGCTGTAGGGGCTTTAAGTGCATCGAGGTGAGATGATATTTACCAATGCAGCAATCACTATAGGAGAATATCATCCTGGCATTAGTATTCGTACTCAGGTTGATCTTACCCAAGCTATACCAGTATTGACAGGAGATCAATATATAAGAGAAGCAAAGCAGGGATTTGCTGACTGTTCTATTCTAGCTGAGTGAATAGCTGCTGGCGACAAGACATTGATCTCGCAACTGCAATGTAATTCCTCTTCACGTGATGCCAAAGAGTGGCATCATTGGGAAAATTAACCAACTGCACCCCTTGGCAAAAAAAACCCAACCCAACCCAAATGATGATAATGATTTGTTTTTGAGAAAATCACCCTCTACGCCAGGAAGTCTCAGAACACCTTACATAATATTTCAAACATATGAAAGGGTATCCGCAGTGACAGCTGTGGGCACAAGGGAGACTCGGCACCTGGCCTACAAGGAGGCATTAGTCTGCCAGCAGGGGGCGATGATTGCTGCTGTGTGTAATCCCAATTGAGTCACATAAAAAAACAATGCAACGTTTGCGCCGACTATTTAAAAAAAAAACGTCGGTGTGGAAAGTTGCGAATCAGCTTGTAGGTGGCGGCAGAGGGACATGAAGCCAGTGCGGATGGACCCACCTGGTTTGTGAGTGATGTTGTCCTTAGATCCACACTTGGAAGCCACGTGACGGACATCTACCTTCTTGGAAACAATTTGCACCTGGAATTAGGCAATATGGTAAGCCTTCTCCTGATAGCAGAAAGCATTACCATGAGCAGTAGATTGACAATAGACACATCTGGACACAAAGTTGGTTAAACGTTTATATTGTATGTATGGTGTGAATATAATACAATGTAATACAGTATATAAATGTTGTGAAATTTCCATTTTATAAAAGGATAAATTTGAGTGTTCGGTGTGAGCCACACCAGACAACGCGACAATAAAAGGTGCCAATTTGGTCAATGGTTTACACCATTGGAACCTCCTTTGCCAGTAGCAAAATATGATAATTGTTTTATTTACCCTTTTTATCTGGCAACACAACTGACAGGTGTCAGTTGTGTTGCCAGATAAAAGGGTAAAAAAAACAATTATTATTGGTCAATGGTGTCAATTTCCTGTGAAATCGTGCAACGGAAACAGCAGCCCAGAGAAATCAGCCTCGTCGTCGGAGAAGGTGTCAAATAGCTATTTAACGATATAACCACCATCACATTATCATCCTCTCCTCCAATATCGCATCATTAGCAGTGTTAAAACACTTTCATTTAATAAACACATCTTCCCAGTATTATGAGAGCTATGAGGAATAATTGCGTGTAATGTATTGTATTTAATGGAGAATATGCAAGGTCACGCAAAGTCAATTGACCGTGTGCAAATGATGACATTATATCAGGTTCAGTGACGTCATAACGATGCATCATCAATAAAGATTGATTCTCGCAAGTGTGATGCATGTCTGGAATCGTGCGCGTAAGAGAATATTCGGTGTGAAATGGGTTCGAATGACTCTTGCAGCCATTAGAGGTATTACTTTCACCACACTGTAAACAACATAATTCTCGAATTGTATCATGATCCTGATTAATGACAGCTCATCATATATCTGGGGGGGGGGGGGGGGGTGAACTGTTACACCTCTAATGTGAAGGCTAGCACGGTCACGTTAGTGTGCACGCTAAGAAAGAATTGCAAAGTCTAAAGTCAATAAAACATTTATAGGTGTGATTTTATATTAAAAACTGAGTGAAAAAATTACATGATCTATATTGGCATCAAGCCCTGCGTGGATACGTTACTCGACTTAAATGTATAAGCGGTATAATGCATGCACCTGTACAGCCCTTTTGTCAATCGATCGCTGGCTGAGGCCTCCCCATTCTGTCAGGGGTCATGGTGGGGGGGGGGGGTTATTTGACCAAATTTCACCACGCTGGGAGGTGCGGGTTGGTAAAGTGCGGGGAGTACTGACGTAGGAGCACAGTACAGTGCAACGCGCGACCACGTGGCTGTGCAGCAGCCTATAACACCTGACCGGTGCACTGCGGTCGCCCATACAACCACAATCCGGGGTCATCAACCCTGCATATATTCTGAAATCTGATGAGAACTGGTGCATTCCAGGTGATTCAGTCATAGGCGAGCAGCCTGATACAATGTCCTTGCTATTGCAGGCGTGACATTATGACGGCAAAATCCCATTAAAACGCCCTGCAATTACGGACTGGAGGAGGGCAGCAGACTTGGGATGTTTGCTGGGGTCAACAGCCATCACTAGATCAGGTGGCAAGAAAGCCAGTCTGCTGTGAGCACAGCGCTCGTGTGCAGAGGCGACGAGGCGCCAGCGTATTGGCCTTGCTAGTGGCGATGTAACGCTGCTGCGACCTTCAACTTGCCAGGAGGTGCCAGGAGGCGAAGTGTCGAGAGTCAGTGGTGTGGGCGCTGTGGGTGGCCCGACACCTCCCAATGCGTTTAGATGCGGCAAAAGGGACACCCGCACAATTTTGGACAAAATCACGGTACTGTTGAGTCTGCATTTTGCTTCCTTATGTATGATGAACTTCTATTGCACCATACGTAGCCAACCGTGCTAATCGAAGGTGCGAAGCGTGCTTAAACAAGAGGGCACGCAGTCTGATGCTGATGACAGAACCAGTCGGCTCAGTTCTGAGTCACTCGCCAGTCGTCAACTATATTTAGTATAACTGTAGTACAGTGGACAAACTTCGCGACTCCCATCTGCAACTTGCTGACCTCGTGCCCATACTGGACATCTGTGAAAAAGAGCTTCATAGCTCATCGGATTCTTCCTCCAGTCTAAATAAAGATTCTGAATCTCACCAATATCCACCGGGGTGCATTCCCTATTGGGATAATCCCCCCCCCCCCCCCCCCCCAAATGTCACGATGTGGATGTGATCCTGACGACAAGATGAGGGTTACGTTGTGAAAATCTGGGAACCTCGGCTGACTGAAACCTGCACAGGTTGCTGTGGTGCTCAGAGGTACCGCTCGGCAATCCTCGTGACAGCAGCACAGGGCAGCATGGAGGCAATGCCAAGGGCTCGACACCTCGCACCGATGGTCTTTGCACAGCCATTGGTTGTTGCAGCAAGCAATTTCATTATCGGATAAAATGTAAATGTAGGTGCTTTACAGCATTAATTTATTTTGGATCCTGTTTCTGAAAGCTCTATGGTGGCAAGATGTTACCTACCTCGCCTGGTATACATGGAAGTCGTGGGTTCTATCCCGACCCTGACACGTGTATATTCGGAGTTTGCACGTTCTCCCCGTGGTGGCGTTGGATTTTTCTACGGGTCCTCTGGTTTTTCCCTCAACATTTAGTAACACGCAGAGTATTTGGCTGATATACATCTCCACATGATAAGCCACTTCATTGGGCTATCATTTGTGGCCAGGTCGCTTCTAAAAAAAGAGCTATATATTCTTAGCTCTTTCGGTAAAGTCACGTTGAAGGGAAACAATATATATTTTATTATTTTATTGTTTCCCTTCAACGTGACTTTACCGAAAGAGCTAAGAATATGAATTACTGCAGTCACGAAAGCTTTAAATAAAAATTTAAGAGCTATATAGCTCAGTGAGCCTTACCTGGTTTAATAAAAAAAATAGTTTAGTTTTGCTTAGCAAGTCTGCCGGGCCGAGTCTAGTTGATCAGCTTATAAATCAGCCCAGCCTATTACCCAGCGGCAGTGGAAATGCAGCGCGTGTGTGTGTGAAAGTGTCACGTGGCATCCACTCCACGGTGGCAGCACAACTCACATTGCCTCCACCAGGGATGTGCTTGACATTAGCCATGGAGCCGCACTTCGACGTCACGTGGCTGAAGTCCAGTTTTTTGGTCACGATTTGGATCTGTGTGAAGCCACAGGTCAATTCAGTATATACAGTCTTTGTTCAGGCCCACATCCATTAGCAGTGACGTATCACAAGTGCCACGTCTAATAACAGCACAGCATAGGTACACGTGCAGCCCTTTGGTAAATCCACTGTTGGATGAAGGCCTCCTTATGCCCTATGGGTCATGGAGGTTATTTGACCACACCTCCCCACGCCTGCCGGATGGTGCCGTGCATCAATGATTAACCACAGACTTGACTCTCGCACCAGGGGTTGACTCTCACGTGGCCCTGTGGGCAAATTTTCTTGCAATTATCCCCGCCCAGCAATATAAATGGGGTTCCACCGCTGTCAGTTGATGGGCAGGTTGCGCGCCATGAGTTAAAGTGTGGGTACCTCTTCCAAGACGTCTGGCCCAGTGTAGAAGAGTGGGCCAAATATCCTTAGGAGCTCCCCGCCAGTGGCGTTGTGAGCAAGCAATTGCAGGGCTGCACCTTTATATTTATACCATCAAGTTCGTCAGTGCAGGATCATGAGGGGGTGGGGGGGAGCATAGATGTGTGCAGTACAACGATGGATTTTTGTTTGACTGGTGTCTGCTACCCCACGATGGGCACATGGCTGGTTCGTAAACCTCACGTGATACCTGTTCTTGTAATGCACGGAGTGTGCAATGAAACACGATGACCGAACGCCAATTTAGCCAAAATGCTGAACGAGTTGTTACTAACTTTTTTGTTAATATATGTATTTTAAAAAATCATGAGCGGAGTCTCGACTGACTTTCACTATTTATTAACTAAGAGAAGGAGTATTTTTTTTTTTTACAAAATTCCACCGATATTTTTTGTAAATGCAAAAAATAGACTTAATAAGTTAATAATAAGTTACAGTATTAGGTCTGTTCTAATAGCCTCTAATCACACGCTGATGTTTAAAATATTTCAGGGTTAAAAGTGACACATTGATGCAAAGTAATGATTCATGAATTCCTCTACCGTCTACATATCTGCATAATTAACTGTGTTGTAATGTTTTCAATGTTTCATTTGTTAAATATTAACACGATGAAAAACATGCTGTATCAATATCTCCTAAATGGTATTGCCACAATCACACAGATCTCTTCTCGTAACACACACACACACACACCTGCAAAACGTTTTATAATTGGTTTCCAGCTGAAATAATGTTTGCAGCATAATATTCGTTGGTATTCCGCATGACCTCGTCATTTTCTTCAACATTAAATCGCGCGCGGTGTTGTGCAATGTGTCACGTCGGCGCACACAACAGCCCCCCACTTTCAAACAAAACAACCTTCTTCTGCAATTCCCCCTTTTCTGAGGAAAACGACAGCAGATATTTACGTTGCGGTTATCGTTATAATCAAGACGGCAGGGGAGAAGGCGCCCTTGCGTTGGGGAGGCGGTGGTCGAGAGAGTGCAAGCCGAGCGGCGGTAACCGGCCGCATCACACAGCTGCAGTCGGCGGCTCAGCAGGGTGACCCACATGGGTTTGACAGCACAGCTGACGCCCCTGCAGCCTCGCTATCTGGGTCACTTGACGTGCACAGAGCCATGCGACGACCTCCTCTGCAATGACGACGCGCACAGCGGGCGGGCGGGCGGGCGGGCGGCTTCCCCTGTCCCCCGAAGCTTCCAATTCGTGCATCGGCATTACATTCGAAACAGGTGAATCAGAATCCGAATGGGAATCCGATGAGCTTAAAAGCGTTTTGTTACGCAGATGTCCAGTAGGTAACAACTGTGCGAGCCCCCTGTGAGCCAAACGAAGCTGTGATGTAAAGTCTTAGATCAATGAACGGATTAGTGGAGCCTTCGTAAAAAAAAAATAATCACCAGGTCTGATGTAAAATTTTCCACGACCGTATGAGGAGATGGTATTCTGCTGATGCAGGAACGTCACATTGTTCGCGCCCACACAACGAAAGATTAACGATGACGGGAAAGGTCACGTTGAGAGGAATGACAAAACAAGTTTGGGGGAATGTTTTAAATGTCTAAGGAGGGTGGGCAATGACAGCTTGAAGGTGTTCAGCAAACATTTATATTTAAAAAAAAGTGTCATGGCTCTGTTCCACACCTGAGACAATTACATGGACGACTCAATTGCAGAATGAATGCGGATATTTTTAAATGACAGAACATCTGTGATGTCCCGCTTTATTACACACCTTTAGGCGCACATTATATTTGCTCAGCTACAATTATTTAGCTGTCAGTGTGTTGCACAAGAAGACACACACCCGTACAATTGCACCTTCAAGTTCATTTTATGCAAGTGTCTGCATGACTGACGATTCGGCCGGGTTCGCATTAGGCGAGTAACGATGTGCCAAATCACCAAACGAAACTCACTCTTACCCTCACAAAATATGCATCGCATTGCGAGTGTGACAATCAATCAAATGCCACGTATTCCAATTGACAGCTGAAGTTACATTCATAGACTCCTCACGGGGTGAACACAACTGTTGAGACGGGACGGGAAGTCAAAACGAGATTCACGGCCTGGGATCATTGCGTTTTATCGAATCGCTGGTGGGGAAAATGTAGGGTGGTGGGCGAATCACCGCATGTCTGGTCCACGCCAAGCGAGCAAACCAGCAGGAGGTACTGAAGGATAGCTGCCATGAGCGGCATCCACTGACGTGCAAGACATCTGCTTCACCCCCCTTTCCCTTCTTTCCTTCCCCGCATCCCCTCGCCATGCACACAGCAGGCGAAGCGAGCTGAAGGGGATCGAGCAGAGCAAGTGCAACAGAGTCACTCGTGCTAGCGGTGGGCGCTAATCCACTCTGATGTGTGAGCTAAGGCGTGCGCGCGCGCGCGTGTGTGTATATATGCGTCTGCTCAAATGAATGTCCCTCTTGTGCGCATGTGTACAAAACAATCCCATGGCTTTGTATGGAAATCTCTGTCAGACAGCCACAAGGCGTATGAACTTGAGATAGAGGCAGTGCAATTCGCGAGCACAAAGCATCTCTGCGGTGTGCGATGATTTTCCAAGTCTTGCTCTGCTACTGTCTAGCAAAGATTCTCGACGATGTTAAGCCAAGTCTTCTCTGGACGGGTTCCAAAGGGGGAGTGCTTTTAACAAGAGTGCATGAGGCCAAACTCGCCGATCAAAATAAATTGACTATATATCTCAAATTGGACCATTACTGTAATATCCCATAACCGCACACCGTAAACGTCGTCATTGCACTGCACACACACACGTGTGTGAGCCTTATCTTGCGCCGGTGTTCATACGCATTCTATTCGTGCCGAGGTACGCCTTGCGAAATAACATCGCGTTCTAAATTGCATCTCGTTTTGAGATGGAACGATATATATATTAGAATGTGTATTTATACTGGAGGAATTTGATGAGCAATAAAGCTCTTTTTCACAGATGCCCAGTAAAGAGAGAGTACGAGAGCATATTGTTTCTATTGAGAATCGGCAGGCAGTCACAGGCGGAGGGGAGAAAGAAGGACTGGAGCCTGGTACTGAACAGGTTTAGGGAGTTGGTCTGCACAGATGGCAGGGGGGGGGGGATCTAGAACATGGTGGGCAGCAAAGAGAACGAGCCACCTCCCACTGAGCCAGGATTGAGCAAATACAATTCACAATACAATTCACAAATACAATTCACAATACAATTCACAATACAATTCACAAATACAATTCACAATACGACTTGAATCTACACAGGGTGTAAATGCAGCAGCAGCTTAAGACGTGGTCTTATCAGAACACCCTTAGAACATCACGGTCGCAATTTTATCAATTGTTTGGGGAAGGCCTGATGTATTTTCTTAGTACGTACAGAGTTTACATATGTAATGGATAACTCATATATTTTAATGTTAAAACACAGCTCGTATTCAGAACCAGCATAACCGAATACTGTCGTGTCGAATGTCGGCTGAAATACATTGAACCACCTACCCCTTTATTGTTTCCCTAAAATAATAAAATATATATTATTTTATTGTTTCCCTTCAACGTGACTTTACCGAAAGAGCTAAGAATATGAATTACTGCAGTCACGAAAGCTTTAAATCAAAATTTCACCCACCCCTTGCTGACAGAATAGTTACCACCTGATATAAGTTCCGTGCCGCGAGTGTTAATTGAACTGAGTTTGCAAAGTCCCATTACATGTATTACTGCTGTTGCTGTGATCTTATTTGCTATCAAAATTGTATTTGAGTGTATTCTTATACATGATAATGAATATCATTATTCTATCCGCATTGAATAGAGTATCTATTCACTCTCAGCTATCATTATTAACGTCTGACCTGTCCCCTACTGGACATCTGTGAAAAATTGCTTTGTAGCTCATCGGATTCCTTCAGTGTAAATAAATATTCTGATTCTGAATACAGATGCATTTCAGCTGCATCAATTCAAATGGCGTTGAATACACTTTGCATGGTTTCATCTGCTAACTCGAAATTAACCTGTGTAATCTGGACCCGTAATAGGTTTGAAAACATAAGGGCGCTAACCAGAAATGTCTCAAATTTTGATTTAAAGCTTTCGTGACTGCAGGGATTCATATTCTTGGTTCTTTCGGTAAAGTAACGTAGAAGGGAAACAATAAAATAATAAAAATAAAAAAAACAATAAAATTCTCACGACGTTTCGACTGCAACACAAGCAATCATCATCAGGTGTGAAAACCACAGCAATAATTTTTTTAAAAAGTGGCGGGTTTTTTTCTTCAAATTTTCTTGCTGTGGTTTTCACACCCGATGACGATTGCTTGTGTTGCAGTCGAAACGTCGTGAGAATTTTATCGTTTCATATTTTTATTATTTTATTGTTTCCCTTCCACGTGACTTTACCGAAAGAACCAAGAATACAGAAATGTCATGCCACTGCTGACAGAAGGGCCTGCAGTAGAGTGGAGCTACAGAGAGTATATGGCATTGGCCTACTCTTCCGCACTGGTCAGACCTCTCAGAAGAGGTGGGCGCACTCACAACCTTACTCGGCAACACCAAGGGCTGCTGACATTCTATATCGGCGATTAACTCGTCTCAATCCGCACTGATGCATTGGCCTACTCAAGAACGTGAACCCGACAAGACATGAAGCTGCAAAAATAAGAATGGTACTGTTCACCTTTTGGCGTTCTCTGGTCTAATAACACTGCTGGTGAGACAAGGCCACACAGAATGGCTGTCTCTGTTGTCGTCCAAACGATGTGCAAATAAAACAATGCATATATTATATTCTTGGTTCTTTCGGTAAAGTCACGTAGAAGGGAAACAATAAAATAAAATAAAAATTTATCTTGCTCTGGTTTTCACACCTGACGATGATTGCTTGTGTTGCAGTCGAAACATCGTGATAATTTTATTTGTTTTATATTTTTATTATTTTATTGTTTCCCTTCTACGTGACTTTACCGAAAGAACCAAGAATATGAATCCCTGCAGTCACGAAAGCTTTAAACCAAAATGCATATATTATCAGAGATACCATGTTTGTTTGCGTGTTTTGCTGCCACAAGTACGTGTGATTAATGCAGACTAGATGCCTTGCAATAGATGTCTATTTTGGTGTTTAAACGTCTTAACACCTCCTGTTTTATCGCCAGAAAGGGTCAAGCCTATTCTTATTTTTTATAATTTTCACACCGGAAAAATGTCCCAATGGATTTTCAGCCACAATAACACTTTCTGAAAGACATTCATCTCACAGTTACAAAATCCTTGCTTGCCCATAGCGCACGGCTTTTGTCTTCCCCCCCCCCCCCCACCCGTGCCCAGTGCCGTACCTTGCCACCGGCTGGCTGGTGCTTGATGTTGTCGGTGGAGCCGATCTTGGATCGCACCGCCTTCAGGTTGGGGTTTGGCGCCGTGCCCACGGGCGACTTGGGCGTCATCAGGGTGCGAGAGGCCTTCTTCTCGCCGGGGGTGGTTGGCACCGAGCGTGAGGCCCCGCCCGGCGTGGCCCCCGCACCGCGCCCGCCGCTCGCCGGCGTGGCTGAGCTCCGGGAGGCCCCGGGCGCGCCGGGCGCTCGGGGGACCATCGAGGTGCGAGCTGAGCCCGGTGGACGGCCCACGGTGCCGGCCGCGCCCGGGGTGGTGACGGGCGCGGCGCCGCCGCCCTTCTTACCGGCACCTGCCAAGACCGACCGCCGGAGAATGAAAAACATTGCCGTCGTCGCCCGATTTCGACAAAATGCTCCACTCGGGTTGGGGCGCGCAGCAAAGTGGGGCGCTCTGCTAAATGCTGCAACGCGAAAATTAAGACTTTGCGCGACATTCAACTTGGAACAGTTTGAACCCCGTGCCCCTACCGGACATCTGTGACAAAAAGAGCTTTTGCAGCGCATCGGATTCCTCCGGTATGAATATATATATTCAGATGTATTCTGACTGTGCGGGGGATGGGGGTCGCACCTGTGGATACCGGAGACTTCTGCTGGGTCATCCTGGGCTTGGTGCAGCGGTCTGCGAGCAGAGCTGTGCGCAAGGCGGTGGGTGTGAGGGTGAACGCAAGAGAGTCCGTGAACCTAGTAGCAGGGGATTTTTGAGCACCAGCTGAAAGCAGCCTAGCAACATTCCCCTGAGTGACATCACTGTAGAGTCGTAGCTGCTCCCATTTGTTATAAATTATAGGCTGCGGCTTGTTGCTGCTGCTAAAATCATGCACAAGGTAGTCATTTAATTCGAGTGATAAAATTAAAGAGGATAACGATACAATTTAAGAAATGTAAAATTTTGCTTCGAGAATTGTACTGTAATTTGCAAACCATCGTAGCATTGAAGCTTGTAGTCAAGACAAATAATGCACTTCAAATGCATGGAATTCCAATTTAAATCGTGTGGGAACTAAATATTTTTGTTTTGCAAAGCAGCGTTTTACACATCACTCCAGTTTCATCATCAATGGCACACAATAACTATCCATTAAAATGTTAAAAACATACATCTTTCTAGATTTGAATCTTTCGTGACTGCAAGGATTCATACTCTTTGGTCTTTTCGGTAAAGTCACGTAGGTAAAATAAAATAAATGAAAACAACTAAATTAAATCACGACGTTTCGGAGGCAACACAAGCTTCCGTCTTCAGGTGGAACAGTCACAGCTAAATAGCTGTATCAGCTAAATAGCTGTATTAGATAAATAGCTGTATCAGCAAACATCTTCATTATATTTGTTACAAACTGTAATTAAGGAGCCACTGGACACATTTATTTAGAGCACCGTTCCTAATGCACCCATTCAACACAATCATGGAAGTATTTTTGTATCACTCTGAATAGCGCTTTTCACTTAAACGCACACCCTGTAGCCATGTAAAATACCGTCATAACAATGTAGACACTGTAATCACAATGCTACCCATTCCAGCCATCGTTTCTACCTCAAGAATGGCAGCTGTATTCTTAGCTCTTTCGGTAAAGTCACGTCGAAGGGAAACAATAAAATAATAAAATATATATAAAACAATAAAAATTATCACGACGTTTCGACCATATTTACTTATTTAAATTTATGCAAACCGACACACCTGATGACGACCGTTTGTGTTATGGTCGAAACGTCGTGAGAATTGTTATTGTTTTATATATTGTATTATTTTATTGTTTCCCTTCAACGTGACTTTACCGAAAGAGCTAAGAATATGAATTACTGCAGTCACGAAAGCTTTAAATCCAAATTTAATGGCAGCTGTGTTCAGTCACTATCTTAAGAGTATACGAGATGACCTAACTACACGATAAAAAAAAATTATAATTGTATTACAAATCAAGAATGTGCAGTGCAATAAGGCAGGATAAATCTATTCAAATTGCTAAAAAAAAATTACAAAATAAATTTGGTTCTACATTGTCGACTTATTCTATGCGCTCGGGATTAGTTAAGCATGCACAAGCCATAACGCTATGAAATAAACCTACACTCTTTGCTCATGTCGCTTGAACCGCAAGCACATACATCGACGTTGGATGAACAATAATTGTTCGCACACAGCACACGAGCGAGCACAATTGCGCGAGCGAGCACTCACAGGTCGGCCGTGTCGGGCTGGCGACAGCAGCGATGGGCGCCTTCGCGGTCACAGAGACAGCGGCAGCGGTGGGACCGGCTGCGGTAGCGGCTGCCGGTCTGGGGGACTTCTCCGTGGCGGCCGGGATGCTCGGTTTGGCTCTCAAGGTGCTCGTCAACTTCGCCACGTCCTGCTTCACAGCCAGGGTGGACCTCGCCGAGGCGGGCGCGGAGGATCTGAGCGCAGAACCACTCGTCGCGGGCGCCGGATGCTTCTCGGAGGCGGGGGCGGAGGGTCTGGCCGGCCTGCTTGCTGTCTTCGTCGAAGAGATGGCCGGTGTCATCCCCAGCCGGGTTTTCTGTTCGCCCGCACGCTTGGCTGACACCGCCGCCCTGGCTTCGGCAGCGCTCTAAATTGGGGCGGTGTTTTGGGGACAATGCAATCAGGCACCGGATTTTTCGTGGAACCAAGTGTTTGCACGTCAACTTAATTCCGTCTCACACGCGCAGGCAAAGGAGGGATGACTTTTAGTCGTGCAACGAGGAGTGGCGCTGCCAACCCCAGCCCACGGGGCAGAATTCTAAAAAAAAAATGAGTAGCGTGCATTACGAAACACCTGGGGGCAAATTTCTGCCCGCAAAAATTGCAAGAGGGAGTATATTTATAGCTGTACTGTATTCAATGTTTTTTTTTTATATATATGGCAATAATGTACGTGTAAAGCTGTAATGTGAAAAACACACAACCATGCAAAGAAAGCATAGCCAGGTTTTGATGTTATTCTCTCTTGTTGTCACATGTTGTGACTTAAATAATGAAAACAAAGGCAAAGTTAATCATGAATAAGGACCATTTTTCCCCTCCACATCTATTTAGCCATGGTCAATTACTTTACACACAACGGCAGGGCCCAACTGCTATAATGTAGAGTTAGATAGTGACCTCAATTTTAACCTCTATTCAAAACCACCCAATTTCATCTTCGGTCTTACTCCATTACAGCAGCATAGAGGATGTAATTTATCTTAAATTGCCTACACCGTTTTACCGATTTCATCCGTTGAGGATTCTACACATTTGCTTCATGTATATCTAAATAAACGACCATTGTACTCATATTCTTGGTTCTTTCGGTAAAGTCACGTAGATAGAAAAAAAAAGCAAAAAACCCACGACGTTTCGATCACAACACAAGCGGTCTTCTTGATTTTTGTTTTCTATCTACGTGACTTTGCCGAAAGAATCAATAATATGAATTCCTGCAGTCAGGAAAGTTTAGACCATTGTACTCGTTCTGTTGAAAACAGGACATATTGCAGATGTAGTGACATCGGGGATGTCACTGTATGGTGCCCAGAAGGGCCGTGCTGTTCGGTGTTCCTACATCATGGACAGCACCGTGTGGGTGGCTGTGTGTAACACCAGCCCTAGCGTGGACAGCACCGTGTGGGTGGCTGTGTGTAACACCAGCCCTAGCGTGGACAGCACCGTGTGGGTGGCTGTGTGTAACACCAGCCCTAGCGTGGACAGCACCGTGTGGGTGGCTGTGTGTAACACCAGCCCTAGCGTGGACAGCACCGTGAGGGTGGCTGTGTGTAACACCAGCCCTAGCGTGGACAGCACCGTGTGGGTGGCTGTGTGTAACACCAGCCCTAGCGTGGACAGCACCGTGTGGGTGGCAGTGTGTAACACCAGCCCTAGCGTGGACAGCACCGTGTGGGTGGCTGTGTGTAACACCAGCCCTAGCGTGGACAGCACCGTGTGGGTGGCTGTGTGTAACACCAGCCCTAGCGTGGACAGCACCGTGTGGGTGGCTGTGTGTAACACCAGCCCTAGCGTGGACAGCACCGTGAGGGTGGCTGTGTGTAACACCAGCCCTAGCGTGGACAGCACCGTGTGGGTGGCTGTGTGTAACACCAGCCCTAGCGTGGACAGCACCGTGTGGGTGGCTGTGTGTAACACCAGCCCTAGCGTGGACAGCACCGTGTGGGTGGCTGTGCGTAACACCAGCCCTAGAGGGGCTTGGTGAGCACTGGGATAGTGCGGGCACCACGCATAGCGTGTGGTGCGGGCTCCCACCAGGGGGAGTGGGAGAGTGTCAGCCCAGGGGCAGGGTTGACCCGGGCCATGGCACTCTGGTTGACCCCGTAGACACGTGATCCGGTATGTACACACAGGGGGCCCCAGGTGGGGGGACTAGGCGGTGATCACGTGTCCAGGGAGAGCTCTTGAGAAGGATCGAGAGGGAACGAGAATGCTCGAGAAGACGGGCGGGGCCGAGGGCGGAGAGGCCCCGACCGTTGGGGGATATAAGGCGGGTCCCTGAGAGGGACCGGGGTCGCTGCATTCTACAAGCGGGAAGCTCTACGTCTCAAGCTGGAAGCTCTTAGTCTTACGAGGCAACCACGTGGTCGGAGACCCGAGTGAGGGTCCGACCCTTCGTAGCAGTAACCCCCCTGTATAGTGTAGTTAGCTGGTCACCACCCTAGGCTGTATCGGTAAAGGGGCCGTTACCCCTTTGTGTTACAGTGTTACAATACATGTGTTGCCTCTAAAAGGAGCAACGGCTGTGACTCAGTTGGACTCACTACACAGAGATACAGATGGCAAAGGCATACTCATGCAGCTAGAAACACGTTTTGTGCTCAGGACGATATGAAAAGGTAGAATATGCACTTTACAGTATGTGTGTATGTTGAACTTCTTTCGCGCCGTACGTAGCCGACCATGCTAATCGGAGGTACGCGGGAAGACAACAAACTAGTTAATCTGCATACAGTGCAACACACATATATAATTTTATTTCATTGTTTGATGCTCTAAACTTTAAATGGGGATTCATTGGGAATCTTCTAAAATTAGCTTGCCACATGCCTCTCTGGCTTATACACAAGGTAGTAGAACTAATTTGCTTTGGCAGTATTCAATTTGAATAAAGGGGTGGAGAAGTGGAGCGGAGCAGTGGTTAGCACCATGCTCGATGAACTCGGCAAACCTGCGTTTCATTTCCGGTCAAGGCTTACAAGAGTGGTGATATCCGAACTGGTTCTGGGCACCGATTCTCCTTCGCCAACCTGCAATGACCAGCATGGAGTATGCTCAAACAACTACCATAACTAACATCTGTGAAAAAGGAGCTTTATAGCTCTTCGTATGCCTCCAGTATAAATACATATTCTGATTCTGAACCAGGAGTGGCTTTCCAAAAGGGTTGTACATTGCAATACTTTTAATATTTTTTAATAACAATAAAAAAACAGTCCAGAATTGTTCAATGCAAAAATATAAAACTTCCTGTCTGTAAATAGTTAAGACAAATTAATGATTTATAGATTGCTCAAAGGACCGATTCAAATAGTTTCGAGCAAGCGTTCAACGCCAACCTATAAACATTCCAGGGCAAAGGTAAAGCGCTTCCATTTGGAACTCTTGCAGAGAAGTGCTTTACCATGTCTGTTAAAAAGCAGTCCGTGGAAGTAGGTATCAGAGAAACACTTCCAAGATCCCTTTACACGAACCATTAAAAAATGCACACACAAGGAGGCACACTTCCCTACAAATCCTATTCGAGAGAAATACTTATCGCACGGCAGCCAAAAGCGTAAAATCTTTGGACCTAAAATTTTTGCCAGATGAAATAACATTACAATTACATATAAAATTGAAAACCAAATGTCACGTGATGTGGCTTTTGTTCAGTGAATACTGACCATGTTGAGGCTCTAGTAACGTGACTACTACACCTGAGAAGTCGATTTAATCATGCGTGGCGGAAACCCAGAATTGAATGCAGAATCTCAGTGGTGCCGGCTCAGTGTTCTTGCATCTCTTCCCCCCACCCCCCCGAAGATGAGGATTCTTTGGGGGTGATCTAAAAAAATAACCTTAGAAAATTAAGTGGTTCAATGGTTGAATCCTAAAGATTGCAATTAAACACGGACATCACTTGGCAGATAAGCCATGGGGGGGAGGGGGGGTTCCTATTTTTTGCACCTATTAATTTTTCCATGAATACTGTACCTGGAATCAGGTCTGTGGGTCCCTACGTACATGTAAACACGTAAATTAGTCAAACATTATTAAGTTGCAACTATATATCTATACACACACATCTGTCATCACCAATAGCTTCACATAGACCTCGCATAGTCCTTAATAGACACGTCAAACCGGTCGTCAAAGCCATTTGAGCAGACAATAATAGCAAGTGTTGTCGTTAATTCCATGTTTCCACCTCACAGTGTCCACTTACAACCCTGCTGCTTTTATAATTACAGTGGTCAATAATCATAGTTGTGTATTCACAGTGAGCGCTGATATCCAAAGCCCTACCCATCCTGAAAAATGGATCGTTTCTTGAGGGGGCTTTTGAGGTTGCAGAAAATAGACCTGCTATCTTATATATATTCTCCTAATATTAAATGTTAAAGGTCATTCATAGACCTCCCTGTCAACGTGAAGGCAGTATTTTCTTTGTAATGTGTAGCTGTGCAGTGCTGTCGATGCCGCAGTTTAGAGCTCACATTCAGCTATGGTTGGTTATCTGTTGTCGGAATGAGGCAAATATGATTTTCATTGCTTGTTGGCATCAGCACTCTGACCAAATATTACTGCGCTATTCGATCTTTTTATTGGCAGCAGATGGTCAGAACGATCTGTGCTATTTCACATTCCTACAACCTTTGGCTATGTATGAGGCCTTTGGTGCCTTACGAGGTCAGCTGTGGGTTTTGCATCGCCTAGAATGACTTCGTAGGACAATCCTTGAGTGGCAATCCTTGCCACAGCAATTGCAAGTGAATGCGGTGGCATTTCCAGAGGTGTGTGCCGCTTTTTTTTCTTGACGTAGCTCCCTCTTGGTCTGCCAAGCAGTGTGTCTATTCAAATCGTCTCTCCTGAGGTCTGTTTTCACAGCCTGCTGCCAGATGAGTCGGTCGCCGGCAGTTTGCTCCCAGTCCCCTGAATCGATCTCGCAGCTCTTCGTGTTCCGTTTGCATATACATCTCAACCAAATAACTACGGTACACTATTTACATTACCCAGTAGCCACGATTTCTGACTTCACTTCAAATTCCTGCCTTGCTACACTTTAACCGTTCAGCGTGCAAGATCAGTGGAAACCATCTCTGAGCAAAGCGCCGAGGAATGTTTTTTTAATGCCTGCATAACGTTTGTTAAGGGTTGCGAAAGCACACTCCTTTGACATTAACCAAGTGGTCTGAAATAAAGCAAATTGCTTTCCGCAACCATGCGATTCGCTGGAGTCGTTTTATCCACCGACTACTCAGCGACAGCGCCGCACGCGTCAAAGGCATTTCAACACACAAAGAACGATTTATATTCTTGGTTCTTTCGGCAAAGTCACGTTGAAGGGAAACAATAAAATAATAAATAAAAATATAAAACAATATAGTGTTTTATATATATTTATTGTTTTATATATTTTTATTATTTTATTGTTTCCCTTCAACGTGACTTTACCGAATGAACCAAGAATATGAATTACTGCAGTCACGAAAGCTTTAAATCAAAAAAGAGAACGATTTGTTTAACAGTTTGACCGCACAGCTCGAGCAAAAACAGACATTGTTGTACATACAACCAAAATGTCTCTCGCGTGTTGATGGGACATCATAAGGGCTTAGACAAAGGGAACGCTTTTGTAATATGCGAAAGAACTCCTCAGTTATTCCCTCATACAGATGCAGCACCCTTAACAGAGTGTACAGTGTGGTAGTTAAAGGAGGACATCAGTTATTACGCTGATGTGTTTCCTTCTATCTGCTTATCCTAGCATCAATGATCCTGGAGCAAAACTACATATCATACAAGGGTGCTCTGGAACAAAAAAAAAGCTCTGGACATTTGAAAGCGTTACAACAACAAAAATAAACAAACTCAGCCGTTATTCCACCACAGGGTAAAACATCAACGGCTGCATTGGTGCCAATAGCACGGCTCCACTATTCCTGTGACCATCTGCGGTAAGTGTACGCGGCTGATGAGAACTGCCGAGTGAGTGAGTGTGCGCTGATGCTGCATTGTCATTTCTAACAAGCAGCATTATCGGAATAATTTGCCTTCCATTAACACGAAGGGCCTTAGTTGGCGCAGCAGTATCTGTGTTGTACGTATGTTGAACTTCTTTTGCACCGTGCGTAGCCAACCGTTCTAAACTGAGGTTGCGGGGGAAGGACAACAAACTAAGCACAAAAAGCAGTTTAAGTAAATGAGTTTTCAATTTAGATGTCAAAGCGCATAGCTCCGGTGGCTTCCTAATATCAGAAGCACATCTGAAAGTGCGCACTGCAGTGAATGCAGTGTTTACAGTCCCAAGGCTGCACGTTCATATCTCGGCGGCTGGCAACTCGTTTTATCCCTCTGGAGTTGCTATAGTGAGTGCCACTTTGTGGGGAGTCAGCAAGTGGCTGTTCAATAGAAAGCCTCGCCTCAACCATAGGAAGGAGGAATTTCCACCACGCTTGGCTCAGCACTGCACACTGGAGATTAGAGCTGCCCCACACGAGATGTCGTGTTAATTCACCCGGATTTTTTTTTCTCTTATTTAATAGCAGGCATGTTCGGTCAACACACAGACGAGCTTGTGAAAAATGACTGCTACATAATTATTCAGAATCCTTAAAGGACATTCGTGTTTGACATACTGTAGTAAAACAATATACTCTATATAAAAATACAACTTGATATGCTCATTTAAAGTACATTTCAGAACCTTCATATTTCAGGATCCATACTTAAATCCATTTGGGTTTCCCCATCTCTGGCTCTGTGCCAGTTATCAGCTGAAGGGCAAAACATCCTTTATTTGTCGTAACTCACCCTCCGTGCCCGAAAGGAAGGGCTTTTATGGCTCCACTAAAACAACGAGCCACAGCACGATCAGTGCCCGTGGCTCTCACCCACCATCAACCTGTCAGCTGACTGCATTTGCCTTCATCAGGACATCATTCTCTGCCGTTCTCCTTCCGATTTTTTGCCGACATAACTTAACTTGATTTTCACGGCATTGGCCTGTTTGCCACTCTCAAAGTCAAAGCGATGTACAATAGTGCACTTGTTTTTTTTAGTAGTCATTCGAATGAAACAGTGAAACAGAATAATAATAATAATCATACGGTAATGCCGATTTTTACCCAGGAGAGCTGTGAGTCTCGAGACTTTTTTGCAATGGGTCCAACAGTGAGATGTTTGTGGTAGTTTTGGCGAATGCAAATGAGTTGAGCAGTAACCTGGCTCAGCTCTGGGTTTGGCACAGGATATCATGGGTCTTGGACATGCAGCTGGACATCTGTGAAAAGGAACTTCATAGCTCATCGGATTCCTCCAGGCTAAGTAAATATTCTGATTCTGACATGGCACAGGATATCATGGGTCTTGGACATGCAGCTGGACATCTGTGAAAAGGAACTTCATAGCTCATCGGATTCCTCCAGGCTGAATACATATTCTGATTCTGACATGAGCACAGACATCGGCCCGCTTAGCCTTCTACCCACACAGCCACATGACGCTTAATGTTAATGAAACATTATCAGTTTGTTAGCAGTAGGCTGAAGTCTCACCAGCCTACAATTTTGTTAATTAAAAAAAACACACACTTAGTCGCTGTTAATGAATGTTGCATGTGGAGAGCATCTCCATGACGTTCGTGTTTTTACCACACATTCTCTAAGAGGGCTCCATTTGCTCTAACGATCTGCACTCCTCACTCATCTCCCACGCGTTCCACAGAGAAGACCACCAGGTTTTAGGTGCATTTCCTATTCTAGCTACATTACCTATTCTATAAAATGCTATACACAATACAAAAAAACGACAGGAGCGCAACATATAGGGAAGGTAAGGAAATCACTATAAATAAATATACTCAAACTAAACTATTTTTTGTATTTTACAGAGTAAAACTCACTTCGCTATTTTTTAGAAGCGACCTGGCCGCAAATGATAGCTCAATGAAGTGGCTTATGGTTAGAAAATTTGTAGCAGTAAATACTCTAAACGCATGTTTATAAATGTGGAGGAAAAAAACACAAGAGGACCCGGAGAAAAAGCCACACGACAACGGGGAGAACATGCAAACTCCAAATATACAGACGTCAGACTACGGGATCGATCCCACGACCTCCTGTATACCAGGCGAGGTAGTTAACATCTCGCTACACCGTGGCACCCATCCCTGCCCATGGCTTAAGGCCATGTTGTCACGGGGATCAAAATTATATTTAGAGGCAGAGTCTTGGGAATTAAGAGGTGAGCTTAATACCTAAAGGTCACTCAGCTTACCGACTAACACCAAGTGTCAATGGCCTCTGGCGTTTGTCAGGCAGGGGTCCTCATCGCGTACTAATCACGTGCCTTTTCAGTGCACATCTCTCTCACAAATGATTGTAAATGAAACGACCTCCTGTATACCAGGCGAGGTAGTTAACATCTCGCTACACCGTGGCACCCATCCCTGCCCATGGCTTAAGGCCATGTTGTCACGGGGATCAAAATTATATTTAGAGGCAGAGTCTTGGGAATTAAGAGGTGAGCTTAATACCTAAAGGTCACTCAGCTTACCGACTAACACCAAGTGTCAATGGCCCCTGCCGTTTGTCAGGCAGGGGTCCTCATCGCGTACTAATCACGTGCCTTTTCAGTGCACATCTCTCTCACAAATTATTGTAAATGAAAAAAAAAATCCTGGACTCATAAACATTATCCTGACATTTTTTTCTTCGATTAAAATACGAAAAAAAATCCAACAAGCAGTGTTGCCAGAATGCCACTTGATATGTTGAATTACATCGAAATTATATATTTTATAAGCTAAGTTTTTTTTTGTTATCGTCGAGTTCAGAGAATGATCAATTGCGTTACAAACTGCTTAAAGAGTGCAACGTAAAATTATTGAGAAATGGAGCCCTGGAAAATGGAGGTGGAACCCTCTTCAGAGGCAAAGCCCTGGGCAAAACCACACGTGGAGGCGCCTGGCTCTGTCTCACCTGCTCCATCCGTACTGCAGGCCGCACTCGGGCAGATCCGGTGCTGATAGGGGCTGAGATGTGCGAAGTCTGCATGGCTATTTTAGCCGATCTGTCAGGACGTGATGGGACTTGTTTCGACGGGGCCGGAGGTGTTTTGCATTTGACCGCCATGGGGAGAGCCTGACTTTTTGGGACTGGAAGCTACATGCGACAACAATGGAAGATACAGGTTTGAATAAAAGTGCGTCAGGGGCAACATTCGCAAAGGCAAGCTTGCCTGCAGAAATTGCACGGCTGCCAGACTGAACTGATTTGTGGACAACAAAGGAAAGCGAATAAGAGTTGTGCAAAAACAAGGCATAATCAGGAAAACAAATTAAATGCAGATGCGAAACAAGAGTAGGCCTTGTTCCACTGGCCATGGTTTATAGTGAAGGCAGTACGAGATAAAGCTGGATCATAATGATAAAAACAAAATTGGCATGCAAACAGTGATAAGATGTGACGGGCGTTTCCATGCATGCAGCGCTCACCTTGAGCTTCTTATTTGGGCTGGAAGGCGCCTCTTTCCGAGGACTGACCTCCACAGATTTACCGTCACCGGCCTTGGATTGAACTGAATGGGAACAAACACAGGGTCGTAAGAAACCGTTGCCAAGCGTCTTTCTTTTTTTTGGGAAACTACTACGTGGAACTGCGCACAAATGCGGCACAGTTGTAAAAGGTCATTAGCAGTCGACTAAGGCAGTCGTGAACTTTTTTGGAACTGCTCAACGTGTACAAAAAAAAAGACAATTGCTTTGTGTGTCCGGAATAAATGGCAAAACAATTGCATCGTGGAAGCCTTTACAAAACACAAGTGGAAATCAGTTTGAAAATAAAATGTATTTTTTTCTTAAAAAGTATTTCAACTGTACACAGATATTGACATTTTTTTCTTAAAGAAAATAGACAGGACCTTTTTTTTACGTTTGGAAATTTAAAAATGATTTTGAGTGGCGTTAACAGATAGTCCACAGTTAAAATATCCAACTCTCTTGACTGAATTGCTCCAGTCTAAATAGCAATTCTGATTGTAAAATCTAGTGTCTGGAATTTGTAAGTGATCGAATTTACTATTCTAAAGATCTACAAACGTGGATCATTGTTAGGGTATTGTCTTCTTGTATTTATAGAGAGAAAAACAGGCTAACAGCTGCATAAAACAAAACGTGTTGCTGTGTAAACAAATGTAGTTTACCGCAAAAGTGACTTCGAATAAACAGAGATCCTACACCTTTTTTTTTATTGTTGAACGGTCACTGTGCCCTATTAAAATGTATGGACGCTGCATCTTTCATTTCCCTAGCCAGCAGTGAATTCCCACAAAATTAGGCATTGAGGTCGCCGCTCAACCAAAGGCGCTTGGGACAAAGTAACCGCAATCCAGAGCTACGTGGCATTAACCGTGGGTCATTGACGAACGACGCAGGTGTAAGTGAAGTGCGCACAGAAACCGCAATCAACCAATCGACGTGCAGTTTACAAAACGCTATCAGCACGGCAGATGTGGCCCCTCACATGCAAACGACATTACAAGCGTAGGGGAGAAGTGACGTTGTGGTATTGGCCAGAAATGCTTCCTTGGACATTAAACGTGAGAGGAATGATAATCAGCTAAATTTCAGAAGTCGATTGTGTCGTGTGGTTAGACACGTCACAGGTCGACCAGAGTCAACCAGGCAAACAACACTGCTGATGCTTTTGGTAAAGTCACGTAGAAGAGAAATAATAAAGTAATAAAACAATAAAATAATAACAATAAAACATTATAAAATAATCAAAATGAAACATTATAAAATAAAATTCTCACGTTTCGGCCACAACGCAAGCAGCCGTCCTGCGTTGTGGCCGAAACGTCGTGAGAATTTTATTTTATGTTTAATTTGTATTATTTTATTATTTCCCTTCTACGTGACTTTACCGAAAGAACCAAGAATATGAATCCCTGCAGTCACAAAAAGCTTTAAATCGAAACTGCTGATTTTATATACATTGATATTAAACAAAAATTCCATTATTACAGACTTTTCTGCTTGATTACGCAAACATTTGAGTAACTTTCTAAATTGTTCAGTTTGATGCTTGCAAAACCCCAGTTCAATATCACTTATGGGGCAACTTATAAACGTACTTTTACAGCAGCTGTTGCATGATTTCACGTGGCCATGGCACTTGCCCGTCAAACAAGAGACATTTAGACAGGGCCACAGCGAAAACCCCAATCTCACTTACACACTTTAAGCGTTGCACCTTCACCTGTGAGCCTTTTTTTTCTATCCAGAGCCAACACAAGCGCATTACTAAATTGATCTTAGACACAGGTCCGAAGAACCTTGTATATTTAAAACAACGTAATCAGTTATGCTCTGCAAGGCGGCAACTTTTCTCGCACAATAAATGCGACCTGTTATTATTCACGTGGGCCCAGAGCAAGCGGTGCTCGCACCGTGAATAAAGGCACGAAGAGGAATTAGGTGTTTTATGCATCACCACTGCTGCACACTTCGTGCAGGACAACATTGAACACAACCAAGTGAAATGAAAACAAATGAAAGCACCTCCGTAAACAACAACGCGCGGCCGTGAGTAACGCTGGCAGGAGCGAGTGGAAATTCGGCAATGGCACGACGGTGACCAGCTTGCTTGGTAAAGATGGCAGGGTAGGCTCCCTGCAGGCCTCCGGCTACACAATCCAAGGCCCAGGGGTATGTGGGACGTATCGTAAAGTAAGCAGTCTCCATCAGTGGGGCACAAAGCACACCGTTCCACTGGAGTCCAGATATTCTGAGAATTGTATGGCAGGGGTATTACCAATTGTCCTTTACCTGCCAGGTGTCATATGTCTCTACCTATAAAACATTCTGAGCATGAGTGGCAGCAATTAATATAGAAATTATTCTCAAAGGGTATTGAATTAATGAGTTATTTAAAGAGATGCGTCCCACACCTTTGTCATATTTTTACAAAGAAAATTAAAATGGACAGAAATAAGGATGTGACAAAGATGGAGCAGCGATAACGTAGGCCCATCGGTAGTAAGGTCAAGGAGTGTACGTGGTGCTGAGGGAAGACCGAGAAAAACAGAAATATTTTACGGAAAGGTATAGTGCACAAGTGGAGTGTCATGCTTCAAATAAACCAAAAAAAATAGAGCATATAAACCACGGACATTTACACAATGTGAAAAATCAGAGGACAGACTGCATGTGTATGTTCACAGGCTTGACACGCAAGGGTACACATGGCTAGGCACATGCGCCAGGCACGTCACCTTTCTGCCGTCTTTTGGCTGAACCCTGCAGCATTGCCCGCTGGCTCCTGTTAGCAGGCCTGCCGGGGGACCTACAGCGCACCTCGGCTCTCTTAGCCACATCCCCCTTCTTACTCACTGCCAAGCCAGGCAGGCGGTTAAGGGGTCAGTGCACAGAGGGCAAAATAAATCAAAGGACAAACACATTTTGCAAGCGTCCGTGTTAGTTGGAGGAAATAAGGGTTGCCACCTTTTCTACCGTAGACCAAATCCGAACTTATTTCTCAGTCAGTCTAGGGTCAGGGGATCGGCGACCTTTCAAAGAAGAAGCGGAGCCCATTTTTTTAAGTTTTTGTCTTTGACCAAAATATTTCGAGAGCCGCATCGCACGCAGAAGCCAATTGTACCCATCCACACACACACATGTACACAGGTACACAGCAGCCAAAGAGCCGCTAGGGGGCAGCCAAAGAGCCATCATACTGCTCCAAAGCCGCAGGTTGCCGACCCCTGGACTGACGATCGATCGGAACTGTGCAGTCGACTGTGTTGAAGTTCAAAGTGATTACCACCAGATCTCGGTACAATACAATTCGTGGCACCCGAACACAGATGCCAAATTATTGGAATGTCCGGGTCAAACACAGGCAGGTGGCAACCCTGGGGGGGAGGGTGAGCGCAGAGCGTTTAGAGCGTGTGTCACTCTCTGTGTTGTAAACACAGCTACATAATTAATGTGTCAGCCGCAGCTGTAATGTAAGCACAAGCACGCAAGCGGTTGTTAAGTGTGGTGAATGTGTAAGCAGTAAATAGGGTAAACTTAAATTCAATGCACTCGGGATACCTCTAAATGGTTTCATTACGACGAAGCCGAATGCACAACAAAGGCTGGCAAGTCTCAAGTTCCACAACTCGTGGTTCTGACTATGCCGCACACAAACACCGATTTCTTTCCACGGGTAGCAACATGACTGGGATTACTCTTTGTGTGATTGGAAACCTTTTCTCCGTTTTTTCTCCTGCTTGTCTTTCTCCGGCGTGCTCGTATACGACCTCTTCTCCAGTGGCTTGCTGTTCCTCCTCTCCCGATCCGGGACCAATTCCATCCCGCCCTCCTGCACGCCCCCTCCGCTTGCCTTCTGATCCACCCCAGACTTCTGTTGACTCTCAATTAGAGAGTTTTTTCCCGTGACTGGGAGCTGCTCCTTTTTGGTCGAAACCTTTTCCCCACGTCCATCGGCATCGGCTTTGACGAGGTGTTCGCCCTCCTCGGGAACGCGTTCGTGCAGGGCATCTGCCCTGCACGTTGCCTTGTTTGCCCCTGCTTTTGGACTCTTCAGAGATTCCTCTTCATGCACAACGCTTGAAGCCTTGTCATCTGCCTCCTTCCTTTCCTCGCCTCCTAATGGCTCCTCTGCCCTCTTCCCTCCTGCATCGCGTGCACCTGTTGCCGGAGCAGTCCCAGAAGTGTCCACGTGGCTGTCTGGCTCCCCGGTGCTTTGCGGAGGGATTGTCTCATCTGCTGTGCTTTTGTCTAGCAATGTAGGACAACAACAGGCAAGGGAAGAAAGTAATTTTCAGCTCCACTTTTACACACGGTAACGCACACAGCTTGATACATCAGGAATGAAACGAAACAGGTGGACTTCTCCACAAATCTGGCAGTCGCCTGATGAAGCTAGTTGTAATTACTGGCGAAACGTCGTACTCAGATTATAAATGGCTTGGCTCTCCAACACACCGGTGTGCTGTACTAATGACGAATTGGTATGTTCTGTTTACGTGACAACCCTTACTAGTTGGCTGTATTGGGTGGTGGCGGGTTTTAACGACACATTTATATATTTCCGCGATCTAACCCAAAAAGCCTCTATTATGGATCATATTGCTCGCGAAAGCCGACGTGTTAAAGCAAACAGCTTGGTAACTTGAAGGAGGCCCCCTCAGCGACGTAAAATATACACAAAATTAACTCTTCAGGCAACAATTAGTACAATTGTGATGTCTCACAATAAAACAGGTGTTAAGATGTTAAAACACCAAACTTAAACCTTTTACAAGGAATCATGTCTGCATTAACCACAATGCTTGTGGTCAGAATGCAAACAAAAAACATACTCTGATAATATATGCATTGTCCTTGAAACTGACTGGTCCACACCATGCCATTTTCACATATTGCTGTTGATTTTAAATATACCGCCATAAGCGCTACATGCTATATATTGGGTCGTGAAAACGCCAGTTTAAATTTCCTATTGCCACATAACCATTGTCATTTTTTATGGAAAATGTATTGCGCGCACTATTATCTATCGTTCGATAAGAATTAGCCCGCATTAATGTTGCTTAACAATTAATGTTTCGCTGTCTATAAGCCTCGGCCAGTCAGGAAAACAGGATTAAACAACAAATTAAATGCACGAATTTCACTGGAAAGGTGTCAATATTACAAGAAAATAGAAAACGTTACATTAGCAAATTATAAACCAAAACGATGAAACTATTTTTATTTGACCAGGTAAGCCCCACTGAACTATATCATTCTTTTTTAGAAGCGACCTGGCCACAAATGATAGTTCAATGAAGTGGCTTATCATGTAGAAATATATAGCAGCCAAATACTGTCATTTGTGAGCATTATCTATACAGTCAACACGGAATGTAGAGAATACATTTTAGAAAACAAATTAATGTAGATATTAAAACCAATACCTTTACATTTTAGAAACATCTTAATGTAGACGTTAAAACCGGTACCTTGCATGATTTCCAGGCTCATCTTTTCCACTTGCTCTCCGTCAAATTTCCCGTGCACTCGTTGGCTGTCTCCAGCCTTCTCGTGCTCTGCGGTTTTTTTACCCACGACACTTTCCTGCGAGGATGGGCATGCCTCCTTGTTTTCCATCTCTTGGTGCTGCTCTTTGCTTTCAAAAGGATGGATGTTATCAGCGTGTGATGTACGTGACGTGGTTTCTACCTGTGCATGTTTAGGACTCTCGTCTGCGTTTACTTGCGCTGATATTTTGTTGGGCACGTCCATTTCGCTGCAAAACTTCGTGATTCCAAGCGCAGGTGAAATATTGGTTGCGTGTGTCGAACTATCAGCAAGTACATCTTGAGAGTCTGTGACTTTGTCTGTAGATCCTCCATCATGACGTTGGTTTGCGTCTTCCACAATTGATGCCTGGCAGCGCTCCTCCGTTTTCAATGATGAAGGGGATGTGTGTGCCACATGAGAGGTTTTGTCTAATTCACCCACCACCGACAAATGAGTCTTGCTGGGACCACAGGGGAAAAGGTAGGATTCTTCACCCCCTTCAAATGAGCGGTCATTTCGGCACAATGCAGTGTTAACATCCACACTTTGTGAGTATTTTATCTTCCCAGGTTTATCTGCAGCTCGAGGTTTCCCAGACGTAACATTTTCGAATAAAACACCGGCGGGGTGATAATCATCATCTCGATAATTGAGCACAGGAAGGTCCGACTTCATTAAAGGAGAACTGAAAATGTTATTAGGTCCTCCACGGTCAGCGAAGTCTCCTGCTCCCTCTTTATTCTCATCAGCTGAAATAATGTCCTGTCCAGGCATCTGTTCTTTGGAAAATGAGACGCTCTCACCCGTTGGATGAGGGTCCTTCAGGTTTTTGCTTAACGGAACGCTTTTTTCTGGCATGCGCGAGTCATCTTCCTTTAAATACGCGGAGCCAGCGATGGGCTTCAAAGCTGCCGAATTCAATTCCAAGTATTCCACGTTGTGCATTTGCCCCTTTGCTGGAAAAACAAAGGGAAGCGATGAACCCTCGTCTTGCGCGATGTGCTGGAACTGAAATCCGCTGGAGCCATCATTTTTCCGTTGTGATTTATTCTCCGTGTCAAAGGCCACGTTCTCTTGTGCCCCCTCTGACGTCACCTTTTTTCTAGCGCCGGAGAATTGGTCGTTGCTGCCTTCGTTGTCCTGCAGTTCAGACAAAATTTCCGTCTCCAGTGGAGACAGTCTCGAAAGGCTGTGGTAAACAGGTGACTTTTTTGCATCGGCCTTGACCTCAGTGCTTAGGAAGCCTTCAGATAACACAGCTCCTGGCTGCTTTCCTACATTGCATTGTAGCTCATCCTCTGAGCTAACGTCAGACTCCGAATCCACTGCTTTTGGTGCGTACTCATCCGATTTAAGCTGCGAAATTGATGACTTGGATGCCACAGAATATTCTGAAATGCTCGGTATTTTCGGTTGGGATTTATCCTCAAGTAAATATGAATGCATTGACCTTACCGCACCATCAGCAGGTGCGTCATCTTTCTTGATGTGTAAACTCGTTTCTAAATCGTCTGTCAATGTTTGTTCATTTCCAGTTTTTCCCACCTTCATTTCAGATGTATCTTGCTTTTTTTCACTTTCCACAGAGGTTCCTGTAGTGTTGCCACGACAGACCGAAGACTCAACTGATTTTCTTGAAACCTTTTCGTGGATGTTAGCCTTTCCTGGACTATGCAATGCATTCTTCCCAATGCATTGTTGCAGTGCTGCCATCTGCTCGATATTCTCTTCGCTGTCCAGGATACTGGGGCTTTTTTTCTGCTCAGCACATACAAAGCCAGTGGGCACATCTGTGGTTTCAAGGTGCTTTGGAGAACGTGTATTAACAGTTGTTTCCTGCAGAGAGCTTATGCTCTCACCTGACTTAGCTTCCTTATTCCCTTTTTGTGGAGCACTGCTAGAATTGTCAGTGCCCGGCTCACTTGAAATGCCTAAACCGCCTGTCAGCAATTCACGTATGGGGTCAGCATTCATCCGCGAGCCCTCTCTGGTATCCATCTTTCTTTTATAATCAGCCAAAACAAATGGTTTAGAATCAAAGTCAGGGGGCTTAGCACAGTCTTTGTAGTAGATATCTAACTTCTGCCCAAAGCACTGTTCTGACATCTGCCTCCCTAATTTTTGACCATCACCCATTTGGGGCTTTCCCAACGAAGATGGGAGTGGTTGATTTTCACTGCGAGCAACAGAGCCCCCCGTTCCAGACTTTTCTGTGCCAGGTTCAGACCCGTAAAAGTGCGGCATGGTGTTTGCCCTCAAAAAGGCACTTTTTTTCGCCGATGTTTCGTTCATTGGAACATTCCCAAAGCCTGTGTCGGTGCAGCCTGCAGTCAGGTTTTGTGCATCCGCGGAATATTTACCGACGTCGGTCTTATCGCTCTTCCCTCCTGAAAAATCATCCTCGCTAATCGTCTCCATCTTCAATTGTGCCGTCATGTTGCAAGAATGGTCATGGTGTCCGTGTTCGTGTCGCTGTTCCTCCCAAGGCTCTGCTATATCGTTCGGCCAAAAAGACGAAGCGTCAAAGGAATGGTGAGCTTCCTTCATCAGCGCTGCCTGCTGACCTTTGTGGATGACATCATCTGCAATGGAGTGTGCGCAACTGTTGTCGTCAGTATGCCCATCAGGTATAACGTCCGGCATTTTTGCAACGTCACCAGGTGCTGTCGTCTTGCAACCCGTTTTGCTCTCCGTGTGCGGCGAGGGTTTTGCTTTCCCATCCATGAGCATGCGAGGACTTGCAGAGCTCTCGGACGCCTCATCGGCGCCCTGAAAACACTCCCTGCGCAGCTGCAAAGCGTGGACGTCCCTTGTCGCCGGGATTGGAGGGATTTCGGACGTGCCCGTGCTGGTCAATTGCTGGGGAGTGCTACTCCGCTCGGGAGCGAACTGTTTAGATTCGTCAGGCCGAGCGTTCGACTGGGAACTGTCGATTTCTGAAAATTGTGCATCGCGGCTTTTGTCCTTGCCACTGACCGATGGTGAAGTGTGACCTTTGGTGAAATCCACCGGTTCGATGAGCCTGGAGGGCGCGTCCGCTTGCTCACTGCAACGCTTGGCATCGTTACTCACTTCCTGCCCTGATGGAACGCCGCACGGACCATCAAACCTTTTGTCCTCTTGGCCGTCCGTGGCGGACGACGGAGCCTCTATGCTTTGTTTGCCATTGAGACTCATGTTAGCCGTCACTGAGGCGTCTTCTCTCCCCTCCGTACGACAGGTCACCACCTTAAAAGGGTTGTTTGTTGAGTGACTGTTTTTATCTACAAGTAGTACAAGTAAATAAAAGTCAAAAGCAACAAAATTGTAACGGGAAATTATATGAGAGAGAAAGAGAAGGAAAACATTTCACAGGAGTTAGTTGAAGCTTGATTAGAAATGTTAAAGAGTAGAAGCGGCATCACACAATAAAACCTTGTTCTCAACGCATACAAACTAAATGTAATAAATGTTAGTGAATGGTGTTCACTAGAATTAAAGGTACATGCAGTACTACCTGCACATTACGATGACGTCTTTTGTCACACAGACATGTCACTGAATATAATGACGTTTCTGACAAGATAAACCCAAATAAAGATTCAAGTATGTGCTACATAATCGTCCAGCACCTTCGATTAGCACGATTGTCTATGTACAGTATGGTACGAAAGAAGTATAGCAGTGTACATTTAATGTTTATGTACTAATTTAAACTTTTAGTTTTAAGTACTGTAATCTTCATCATAAAAAAAATCAACGTTGCCTCCTTTGGCTGCCAATCCATCATGAGCCTTAAACACCGACTATCTTCCCGGTGCACCACAGTGAGTATGATGTCTCTACTCACCACAGTGAGTATGATGTCTCTACTCACCACAGTGAGTATGATGTCTATACTCACCACAGTGAGTATGATGTCTATACTCACCACAGTGAGTATGATGTCTTTACTCACCATAGTGAGTATGATGTCTCTACTCACCACAGTGAGTATGATGTCTATACTCACCACAGTGAGTATGATGTCTATACTCACCACAGTGAGTATGATGTCTATACTCACCACAGTGAGTATGATGTCTTTACTCACCACAGTGAGTATGATGTCTCTACTCACCACAGTGAGTATGATGTCTATACTCACCACAGTGAGTATGATGTCTATACTCACCACAGTGAGTATGATGTCTCTACTCACCACAGTGAGTATGATGTCTATACTCACCACAGTGAGTATGATGTCTCTACTCACCACAGTGAGTATGATGTCTATACTCACCACAGTGAGTATGATGTCTCTACTCACCACAGTATGATGTCTCTTCTCACCACAGTGAGTATGATGTCTCTAATTAGCATTTGTACCCTAACCCATGAGTTCCGCTTCCTGTCTCTAATGGTAACAGTTCTAAACTTCGACATCTCCAAACTTAATACACTCTTCAGCTTTTATCCTATATTCTTCGACAATGCCCAAGTTTTTTTATCCATGACGTAGCAAGGTATATACACAAATTAAAAAAAAAACGTTATCCATCGGCTCCCTGGTAAGGTGCAATTCATTATTGAGTTCAGTTTTCCAAAAATACTCCAACCTGCTCTCTTCTGCCAATTTATTCAACTAGTTTGATTCCAGTCCGCCTTCCATAACTACCACAGGTGCTCATACTCTGCTGTGCTTTCCAGTTGTATCCCTCCAACAAATATACTCAATCGTTTAGGAGATTTGTGGCCGCTATGAATAAGGTATCGATAAATAACTTCTTTGGGCAATCTCCGTGTCGCTGTTCCGTGACATTTTTGCAAGTAGTTTTAATGTTTCTAAACATTTTGCTTTATTTTTATTTAGGCCTTTGTTTATTAGCATATGGACGAACGTGTAATTCCACTGAGTCAAATCCCATTTCATAGTCAACAAGGCATTATGGTATTTGATATTCGATAGTCCTTTTCAGGATCTGATTGACAGTATCAATACCATAAATGGTAGAGAAACCTTTCCCAAACCCTGCTTGCCCCTGTGGTTGGTTGGCCTGTACGTTTTTCAGCATTCTGGTTTATATATGCATGTGCAAAAATGGCGAATGTGTCTGTAGTTCAACTAAATTGCACCATCCTCTTCAAATCAAGATTGCACCATCCTCTTTGAAGAGAATGACTGAAGCATCATTTCATGATTGAATATATTCTGCATACTATACATCTTACCTATAAAAGTCATTTTGTGTCTGTCTGTGTGTCCGTCTGTCTGGTACGCAACTTGTGACGGATTTGACTCGTGAACCATGGAGTTTACTTATTTTTTAAGTACCCAGGTACCACGCGATAAGCCCCGTGGTGAGCCAGCGCTATTCGTATTTCGGATCCGTCAACTTTAAAGTAGTTACATGAACAATTTAGTACTCTTAATTATGATATTACTACGCTGAGCGTGCACGAAAGCACGCATCTGCGCATGCGCGACAAAGCTGACCCATGGTTGCCCCTAGCAACGCACACATGCGATCGGTTGAGGGGGGAATTTTTCAATTCGCGTGCAAAATGCAAAAAAAATACAGGACTGAGGTACAATTTTCACACTGTCATGTCCTCTAATCCCCTTCACCACCCCAATGTGTGCAGTTACTACTATAGAGTCGGTAGATGCTACTACTATAGTCCATAAATAACTACTGTAGAGCGGGCGGGGGGATGGTGGTGGGGGAGGGTAGCGGCCCAACCCCAGCCTGCAAAGGTGCCACCTCGGCCGGCTGGGCAATCTAGGCGAGGCCGGGGGCTCTGCACGAGACTAGGCCTCACCACGGCACTTTAAAGTAAGTACTATATTCTTGGTTCTTTCGGTAAAGTCACGTAGATTGAAAAAGAATAATAAATAAAGTGAATAAAATAGTAAAAAATAGTAATAAACAAAAAAACAATAATGTAGACTGTTGCCTGGTTCTTAATCAGAGTGAGTGTACTGGCAGTTTATAATGTAGATTGTAGCCTGGTTATTAAGTTTGGTGAGTGTACTGGCAGTCTATAATGTAGACTGTAGCCTGGTTCTTAACCTCCATGAGCGTACTGGCAGTCTATAATGTAGACTGTAGCCTGGTTCTTAACCTCGGTGAGTGTATTGGCAGTCTATAATGTAGACTGTAGCCTGTGTTTTTTAAGCTGGTGTAGTGATAGTAGCTACTACTACAGCCAGTACATACTACTGTAGTGATAGTAGATACTGCTATCGAGTCGGTAGATACTACTATAGAGTTAGTATATATTACTATAGTCTGTATATACTACTATATATACTACTGTAGAGTTAGTAGCTACTGCTATAGAGTCGTTATATCATATTATAGAGTTGGTAGATACTACTGCAGTCAATAGAAACTACTGTAGAGTCACTAGATAGTACTATAGAGTCAGTAGTTACGACTATAGAGTCGGTAGATACTACTGTAGAGTCAATAGATACTACTGTAGAGTCAGTAGATACTACTGTAGAGTCGGGAGATGCTACTGTGGAGTCAGTAGAGGCTACTATAGAGTAAATAGATACTGCTATATAGTAAGCAGATACTACTATAGAGTTAGTAGTTACTAGTATAGTCAGTGTATACTACTATAGTCGGTAGTTACTACTATAGCGCCGATAGAAACTACTATAGAGTTTGTAGATAGTACCGTAGAGTCGGTAGATACTACTATAGAGTCAGTAGATAATAGTATAGTAAAATAGTACAGTCAGTATATACTGCTGTCAGTAGATACTGCTATAGCATCAGCAGATACTACTATTGTGAGTGAATACTACTATAGAGTCAATAGATACTCCTGTAGAGCCAGATACTACTATAGAGTCACTAGATACCACTCTATTGTATGTAAGGTGTGTAGGTATATATGCCTACAGGGGGGTAAACATAATTTTTTGAGGGGGGGGGGAGGTCAACAATTTTCGGAAACATTCTAGATCAACTATTTACCCGCCACTTTCTATTACTTTTAGATTCAGGACTTCTTCAAACCTATTATAAATTTGTTGATGGACAAATGGACAAACGGAACGCCGGGCTTTCTCAATAGCTTAGTACTTGTGTATGTATATGTTGTTTTTAAGAAAAGTTTTGAAATATATTTTTCCCCTGGGCAACGGTGGGTACTTCCCGCTAGTTTTATATATAAATCAGGAACACGGGTCTATCTATGACACTTTAAATGTAAACAATATGTAATTGCTAATACTGTTGGGATCTTGCAGCTATGGATGTGATAAATACAAATGATACTTTTTAATTACTAAGAGTTTAGCGAGTTATAAGACGTTTTTCAGAGTGCTACATAATGCTCTGGGTTGTTAATGTGGCGATGTGAACACCACACCGACAATGCAAAAGTCAAACTTGATTTGTCGCTTTGGTGACTGCAGGAATTACTCTTTGGTTTTTTCGGTAAAGTCACGTAGAAATAAGAAATAATAAAATTACATAATAGCATACGACGTTTCGATTGCAACGGAAACAATCGTCATCAGGCATAGAAGAGCTAAATTTGAGAGAGGAAACACAGAACCGCAGATATATATACAGACACCTAAGTAGAGGGAGTTAACACAGAGACACAAAGAGAGAAACAACGTACGGAGCACAGAGAGATAGGGTCTCTGTGCCGAGGCCTTAGACAAAGAGAGATGGAGAAGCACATCAAATCGAACAAGATTTAGTAAAATTTGGAAGCAATATAATGCAACACAGAGGGTCGGTCAAAACACAACGCATGGTCTGGCTGATTACGTTATTTCAAAGATTGCTAAATTATAGGTTAAGTGAGACACAAAAAACAGACATATAAGTAGAGAGAGAAGAAGCAGAGACACAGAGAGGAATATAATACACTCTCTTAAATTTAGCAATCCTTAGAGGAACGTAATCAGCCAGGTAGAGTGTTGACTGTTTTGTTGGCTTGTTATCTACGCTGTATTGTATTATATTCCTCTCTGTGTCTCTGCTTCTTCTCTCTCTCTCTAGTATTGGACGGGCTCAGATTGCATGTGGTTGGGTAACATGTGGGTTCTCCAACCTCTTCCAAGACGAGTCAGGCCAGCATGAAAGAGTAGGCCAAATATCTTCCATAAGGGCTCTAGAGCTCCATCTAGCAGAGGCCCTTCCACCAGAAGTCGCATACCTTTCACCCACAATGCAATGCTCATGTTCTTTGGTTCTTTCGGTAAAGTCACGTAGATAGAAGAGAAAAAAAATAATAAAAAAGTTAATACATATATATTTTTTTAGCTATAAAAAACAAAACAAAAACATTAATGCAGACTGTAGCCTGGTTCTTAATCGGAGTGAGTGTACTGGCAGTCTATAATATAGACTGTAGCCTGGTTATTAAGTTTGGTGAGTGAACTGGCAGTCTATAGTGTAGATTGTAGTAATGGTTATTAAGCTGGGTGAGTGTACTGGCAGTCTATAATGTCGACTGTAGCCTGGTTCTTAACCCCGGTGAGTGTACTGGCAGTCTATAATGTCGACTGTAGCCTGGTTTTTAAGCTTGGTGAGCGTATTGGCATTCTATAATGTAGACTGTAGCCTGGTTCTTAACCTAAGTGAGCGTACTGGCAGTCTATAATGTAGACTTATTCTTGGTTCTTTCAGTTAAGAACCAGGCTACAGTCTACATTATAGACTGCCAGTACACTCACCCAGCTTAATAACCATTACTACAGTATACACTATAGACTGCCAGTACACTCACCAAACGTAATAACCAGGCTAGTCTACATTATACACTGCCAGTACACTCACTCCGATTAAGAACCAGGCTACAGTCTACATTAATGTTTTTTTTATTTTTTTCATTATTTTTTAAATAATTTAAATTTTTATTATAATTTTTCTATCTATCTGACTTTACCGAAAGAACCAAAGAATATTAATTCCTGCAGTCACGAAAGTTTTAAGTCAAAATTTAATGCAATGCTCGTTTATACACAGAACAGAGAGCAGACGACGGAGCTCAATGATCTGACACGCGTTATCTATATCCACACATTGGCTTTTGCCAGATGTGACCGTTAACAAACAGGTATTTAAAAAAATATATACATCAATTGGCCTTACGGAGGCTATATGTTAAACTAGACTTAGAGCACCTTGACCCTGCCAAATATTTGTATCAAAGTGGATCTATTCACACTGGTATCGACCATAATTGCAAGAATGGTGGGGATAAAAAAAAAGATGGTAATTTTCTCCGGCCGAATTTCCCAACCAAATATTTCTTTAAAGTCACCATTCGGTGGCATTTCAATGACGATATTTAACCCGCAACTCTACAGATCACCGTTAATACCACCTGAGTTTAGTCATCTGAAAACATTGGTTGACCTACTCACCCTATAAAGAAGACCACAGTTTTGAAGTCTTCTGTGACATGGACTGCACCCCGAGACAAGTGCGTCTGAGCAGGAGAATGCTCGGGCAGAGGACATGCTCCTGACATCCAACACGGCGCATACTAATTGGTGGATGGTTATTCCGAATGGTACCGCTGTGAAGCAGCATGGCATGCATTATGCATCAGCATCGCGTTCGTGTAAATGTAGCCACCTGCAATCGTTGTGGGTCACTGCTGAAAAAAGCCCGAGGCAGAGTTCGGGACCCCAATGACTGTACAATCACATGGTGCCACTGTACGAGAAACATTAACGATCTGCAAAGTGTCAGCAACGGGGCTGCTGTTTCGCATGCAGGCGTAAGTGGTGGCCATGGAGAAATCAATTCTGTTGCGGGGTAATTTACCATTGCCTCTACACTTCAAAGACATATATCTGAATCTTACTTACGCACACAAATGGAGTCACGGTCATTAGAAATTGTATTATAATATTATTATTATTACCACTACTCTATGTAACATACTGAACGGACAAATAATCCAGGATGCAAGGGGTTTTGCAATCCTTGAAAAACCCCCGTAACCTTGGTTTGTAATTTGGACTTATGTAGATCAACATCAAAGGTAAGATGTTTTACTTCAGACCACATGGCACTACCATTATGCTCAGTTATTTTTTTCCCTGCACAAACAGCTGTGGGTTTTTTTTCCTTCTCTACCGTATTTTCCATTATCATTGTACTGCACACAACCAGCACATTTTTAATACGCAAAGCAATAAGCCTTGCTGGTGTGTACGCCTTTTTCCAAATGAGATGCCTATCTTCCCAGCTCTTATCCAACGTAACGGCACAGAAGATTGACGACTTGATTGAATTAACCCAATCTTCTCACGAAAGTTCATCCAGTGGTCATCAGCACACGGTTTTCAAGTTGCTACTTATTCCCATTCACCATGGCTGCAATTCGATGTAATCCCCATTGTGTCTGGGATTTAACCCAATCACCAGTGTGTGAGCTGGTGTCACCGCACAGAAGACGTTTACTCGCGAGGCACTCTCCCCATGTCAACTGCCCTCGGTCGCAAGCGGCCACACACGGCCACTGGCTTTTGAAAGGACGTGCGATTTTCTCCGAGCAAATTTCTACCTTTCTTTGACTTGTCCCGCGATGCTGCTGATGATGCTTTTGCTGCTGGTGGACTGACAGTGCCAGCAGATGAGGGTTGGTGATCTGCACACAATGAGCCAATTAGATGCCAACGTGGACACAGTTACTGTGACAGCAAGCACAGCGATGTTTCATTGTCAATGTGATCGTTTCGCCAGCACAATTTAGCTCCTGGAGTTCGCTAAGCTGGGCGTTTGCTTTTTTTATTGTTTGTTTTTGTTGCAGCACCAGCAGTCCTAACGAAATTCTGCCATCAGATGCCTCTATGGTGGCTGTTATCTGCACTTTCTAAATACAGCACCACGACTGTCTAAAGCATGCTGTACTGCAAAAGTGTTCAGACTATTTTCATACAAAGTACTCAAATCAACACGTCAGGTACACGTTTAACGCAGACCTAACGGTATTGAATGCAATGCACAGAACAGTGGAAAATATTAAATCACAAAACCGCCCACAGCATATCCAGTTGTAAGATTAATCTTATATATCGCTAAAGTTTACAGTGACTTTAGCATTGCCATCACAAGTTTAACTGTACATGAATTATAGCTATCAGGGAGAAATTGTTTGTAATAATATTTGTCATCAACTATTCTCAAATTATCGATAGAAAAGAGAGCCCTTACTGTTGATCCTCTTGACCCCTGTCAAGTGTAGATACGATCTCAAATTTACATCTAACCAAATCATTTGTTCAATCTCCAACTCTAAGTGTGTTAATAATTCCGTCACTAGATTTGTTCAGCGTTTGTTTATTTGTTTTATTTTACCAGGTAAGTCCCACAGAGCTGTATAGCTCTTTTTGAGAAGCGACCGGGCCACAAATGATAGCTCAACGAAGTGGCTTATTAATGTGGAAATTTATAGCAGCAACCAAATACTCTAAACGCGTGTTTATAAATGTGGAGGGAAAAACCGGAGGACCCGGAGAAAAATCCACGCGCCCATGGGGAGAGAGACATGCAAACTACAAATATACAGGCGTCAGGGTCAGGATTGAACCCACGACCTCTCATATACTAGGCGAGGTAGTTAACATCTCGCCACCACGGCAGAATCGGGGGAACGGTTTTTAAATCTGCCATTCCCCGCGAATGCCCATCTGCTTTTCTTGACAATGAGTGTGATATATACAAGATATGTGGTTTGTGCATGAAAATCAACTGTTTCTTGTCACAACTTCTGTATGATTATTCCAAATTCCAATTGTGTTTATTCTAATGCTTCTTGGCCAGCATTTCAACATTTAAACAACGCTCTTAGCCAATGACCACGATCGTTTTTAATTAAGAGTTTAATATTGCGAATTGTCATCATCCGCGCGCGCCCACTCTCCTCCTATAACAGATGTCTCTGTAGACCAGCAAAAGAACTCTCCGCTTGTCAGCACAGGATGAAACATCTTGGCTCGTTAGCGCGCGTGCTGCTGCTGCTGCGATCGTGCGATCGTGCGTCGCAAGGGGTGACGCGTCATCTCACCAGCTTCCGCTACCCGGTGTGCCGACGCCGTCTCCGTTTGCTTCTGACCCTCGCCAACCAAAAAGGCCACCGCCCCGGCCTTCGCCTTCTCCACTATCTGAGCTGAAATTTCTGTCAACAAAACACCGTAAACACACCACGCGGTTAGGCTCCGACAGTAAACAAAACAGAACAGAATGCTCTGCTGCCACGCTAATTGGCTGCCTGAAGAAGATTTGACTTTATTATTGCATGCAATTCCATTTTAGCAATTGAACATAAAAAAATATACATACAATTGACTAAATGTAGATATTTGTATATGTACTTCGATTAATAAGAATCGGTGAATGATATACTGAGTGTTACAAGAACCATTGCAGGATCATGAAGTATGGTGGCAGCATGGTGAGGTCTTTGTTGAGTAGTGGATTGACCATGCCTGATGATTGAAAAACCGCCGATTTGAGATAGAGTATTACTGCAGCTTACAATTGATTTCATCTTAGCAATTATACAATGGACTTGCAGACACAACATGTTTTTTTACTCGTGTGTATGGATATTAATTTGACTAAGTTCAATAGTTAAAGCAATATTCTGTCGGATTAAGCTACTAGGCTGATGTTGGCTTTGGCATCTCAGTATCTTTGTTGGTGGCATCAACAAAGATAAAACTACATTTTGTGCACAAAATATGGACCGAATATAGGTCTCTTGTGAAATTTTGCTTCCAACCAGTAATGTTGAAGAGAGTGTTATATATATATGTTCACAGCAGTTATGACCACACGATTAAATGGCTATCAGATTAGAGCTATGAAAGGTGTGAATGTCGAGAGTCTTCCCTCGTGTTCGGGGCTTACCTTCTATCTTGGCCGTGATAACACAGTTTAGTTCTTGGTCTGTCTCTGGAACAGGGTTTGGAATGCTGTCACCTGCAGAACAATGAAAGGAAGAGGCCAATATGATCTTGCTGTTTGATATAGCAGCACCAATAGCAACAACTACTACTCTAGAGCATTTGCCTTCCATAGTATGTGTATGTATGCTGAGCTTCTTTTGCACCGTACGTGGCAAACCGTGCTCATCGGAGGTGCGGGGGCAACGACAACAAACTAAACGCAAAACAGTTAAGGTGCAGCCACTAGAATTTCTTGGTCACACAACTACTGGCAGATGGTGCCTCCACTCAAGGGCATTTTGGCCTCCTCTTTCAGACCAGAAGCTTTTCCAAGAGGCCGGAGCACCGACACTTCACTCCACCACATGTGACCGGCCGTTTGTTTAACTCCCTCGCCTGGTATGGAGGAGGTCGTGGGTTCGATCCCGACCCTGACGCCTGCTGTATATTTGGAGTTTGCGTGTCTCTCTCCCCGTGAGCGCGTGGATTCTTCTCTAGGTCCTCCGGTATTTCCCTCCACATTTAGAAACACGCATTTAGAGTATTTGGCTGCTATAAATTTCCACGTGATAAGCCACTTCGTTGAGCTTTAATTTGTGACCAGTGGACTAAAAAGAGCCATATAGCTCAATGGGCCTTACCGTGGTCAAATAAAATAGTTTAGTTTTAGTGTACTCGTTTATACTGCTGTGTTGATAAAAGTGGGGAGATTTAAGAAAGTTGCCTCGTTTTTTCAACTTCTGTGCTGGAAGAATGATTACACGTCCCATGTGCTAACCATGAACACGACGGCATCTTCCCATATTTAGTCGCGTCATTAAAATCAACCTCTACCCATATTACTGCATGCGATATTTATTTAAATTACATTCAAATTTAATCAGCATGCAGATTAAATGCGATTACTTTACTTCCATTTAATTCCAAACATTACTCTAGTAGTCATATTTGTTTCACACATTTAGAGGACAATGAAAGCATACTGAGAAAATGTAAAATTATACTTTGCATTAAGTATTGTGATTAAAATTAAACGGGTTTTAGAAAATAATTAGACCCCAAGACTGATCAAATCTATTTATAACAGCATAATTTTATCGAACTATATATAGAATTATCATCCATCACCATAATCATCTATGTGCGAAATATTTGCATGGAGCAGTTTTGTCCCAGAGGTTTCTGTCCTGGCTCAGCGCTATGTTGTTATGTATTGTGAAGGGTGAAATGTGAATTTATCCACTACAAGCAATACCCCATGTTTGGTTTTCATGACAATGGCACATAAAGACCCTCTTTAATGTCCACATAAATCTGGTAGTCTACGCTCTTGTCTTATTATGTCTGCAGTATATTAAAACTCATCTTCAACCAACCACACTGTCATGCTGTAAATTATCCCATGGGTTTCAAAAATATAGTTATCGTGTCCACCTTGGCCTGCATTTGTTTTATTTGGCCGGCTTTTGTCGACTTGGCAGTCTGCTAATAAAATTCCAATTAAGTGTCTAAATCTTTTGCACATTTGATAATTGGTAAAGAAAATTAAATACAGTAAGTCCCCGGGTTGCGGAATACCCGACTTATGGAAATCCGACATTACGAAAATGCTCTGATAAATCATGTAAAAAAATCGGAAATGTTTGCGTTAGTTACGTAAGCGTAAGTAGTGGAGCGCGGTGAGGTTGAAGTGGTATACTGCGGAGCAAGGTGTAAGGCGGGCAGCATCTTCCCCAAGGCAATGGTTAATAGCTGCTCTGCATTACCTAAGTGTTTGTTTTCTGTGCTTAGAACTATTTTTCCCCCTCTGTTTCTATTGCTAGTTTTCTTCATTTTAAGTTTATTTCACGAGTTATTTATTGTATGTACTTTATTTAACACAATTATACTTTGATTGCTTTTGGTCTCGGTCAACAGCGATCGGAGAAGTCTAAACCTGGCCTAATGCACGGTAAACGAACATTCGAAAGTGACTGCTTTCTGTTAACAATATTAAAATGTTTTGTGGTATTCATAAACAATTGGATAGAGTATATGTTCCATTAGTTTAACTGTGGGTAGTGTTAGGGTAGATATTTAATGAAATGTAAGAATCATAGGGAAGTGCAGAGCGTATGTACAGCGATACGCAACAGGTAACGATAGAAAACGCACGAGAGCGCGATACAGTACTGAGAGATAACAAAACTAGTGATCGAGTAGAGGAGGCACAACTATTTCTGGCTATGGGATTTTATCGTTGATTTTTAGGGGGAAATTGTTCAGTTTATGATATACGGAAAATTCGGGTTACGGATCGTTCTCGGGAAGCCTAACCCTTCCCGGGGACTGCCTGTGGATAGCTAAACTATACTGGGGGAGACTGGTGGCGAAGCAGTAATTGCACTGCACTGTGTAAACCCTGAGTTAGTTTCGAGGCTGTGACCTCCATCAGGGTGGCCTTCATCCAGCTTAGGATTGAGAAAGAGCTGTACATTATTAAACTATGAACAGGTATGAGGCCTGGCGTTTTGAGGACCCTGTCTGAGACTTTCTGAGCTGAGCAATAGTCCACCCAGCTATCTCTTAATACGGCCTGAATTTTCACGTTTCGCGTTTGGAATTCTCAATATAATAAAATGAGTAATAAACAAACCAAATTCTATAATACAGATAGTCCCCGAGTTACGATGGTCCGACTTACGATATTTCGATGTTACGATGGCGATAGCGATACGACAAAATTGTAAAATATTTTAAATTTCGTGCGGCAGGCAACGTTGCGCACGCTGCCGGGATGTTCGCATCTCCCGTCTTGTGTGTTGATGCCTCACTCTCAACAGCGGTCGACGGAGTTAAGTTGTTCTCGGTGTTAGCGCGTGTACTGTAACTTGTTTTTAAAAAAAATATAATACAGTATTATAATTAATAAATACATACAGTTTATAGTTTCTACAGTACGGTACTGTTAATTGCTCTGTTTTGCTAAATTATCACTATTTTTTAAGACTCCTGGGTAGGCTAGGCCATCTTCGACTTACGATATTTTTTGACTTACGATGGGGTCGTCGTAACGCATCTCCATCGTAAGTAGAGGACTGCCTGTTGTAATTGGCACAGTAACAGAGAAATTCACAATTACACAGGGCATAGAATAGCACAGAGTTGGTTACGTACGGTGCAAAGAAATTCAGCATACATACAAGGCTGTTACATTATTTATCCAGTAGGCCTCAGGTCAATATTGTGCGCCTGTGATTACATTTCTTTGCATCTGTAGAAAATAAAAAATGCCTTGCGGCTAATGAACACAGCAGCATCGGATCTAGTTAACCTTTATCTGCCCTCGACAGAGTGAGCAATACTTTATATTAAAAAACAACATTTGTACCAATGCTGTGCGTTTTTTTGAGACAGGCGTAAATCATCCAAAAGGGCGATACTATGCTCGCTGTACTGCTAATTGCACCTTGGGGCATGAACGAATGTATGACTTTACATAGAGAATGGGATGCAAGGGGCGCACTGATGGCATGGGGTGGCTACATAAGGAGATCGTTTATATTGGAATTTCTCCCGAGGTGTGATTTGCAGGCCACGTAGAGAGTCATGTTTGGAGGACCATGCACGAGTTGCGAGTCCAATAGTCTCTTTAGCATCAATCAGGACGGCTTAACAGCAGGAGAAAAATGGCTCTTTATAGCCGATCCAGCAGAGTAAACATTTTACATGCTGGGGGAAAAAGCTAATCAAGCAGTGGGAGAAGCAACTAATCTCCAAAGGTGTTGTGTTAGGCCTCGTAAGTTATAGTAAATTGTTGTTTATCATTAATTTAAAAGCTATTAAATAGCGTTAGACTACATAGACTGGCTGAGTGGGCGAGTGGTTTATCAAATATTGTTACTTTTATATAAAAATGTGATTGTTATCTATGTTTTAGAAAAGCTAGCCTGGCTCAGGTAAAGCTTGTGAGCGAAATTCGTTGAAGTACATACTATTCACATTTTTCTCAGCGTCAAAAGTCTCCATAATATTTGCAAGTATAGCTTTTTGCATGAAGATGTACTGAGTCAATGAACCATCCTCAATAGAGTAATATGAATCCATGCAAGCGGAATGCATCTTAAAGGAATGATGTCCATTTGTATTTAAAATGAAGTAACATGGGAAGGAAGTGGCGTGGGAAAGAACCCACATCACCTTCAGGGTCATAGGTCTACGGCCTCAGGTCATCGTATTGTGTCAAGGGTTTCACATGTACAGTACTAACCATAACTCCGTGTGAAGAAATAACAGTAGAATGTATACTACTGTATTTATATATTGCTGCATAATTTATCGTTTGAACAGCGGCACCAGAAAGGATCGAGAGAGGGTCCTAATTACGGACGATTCCTATGGCTCGGATGTTGCCGCGGTGCATTGGTGAGCTCGCTGGATTCGCAAACACGCAGTCGCCAGTTCGATTCGATCTCCCAGCACGGCAGTTGAAAGAATGGGGAAAGTTTCTCGAATTCCGCCAGCCTCCTGTGTGGTATAAATGGGTTGTCACCACAGTTAGCCGATCAGAATCTTTAGTTATTCTGGAAAAATCCAATGAGCTATGAAGCTCTTTGTCACAGACATCAAATAAGGGCAGGTCAGAAAGTTACAACAACACAAAATATAATAGGAGTGCAAAGTATAGAAAAGGTAAATAAATAACTAGATAAATATACTAAAACAAAATTTTACCGGGCCAAGCTCACTGAGCTATTAGTTCATTTTCATCAGCGACCTGGCCACACATGATAGCTCAACGAAGTGGCTTATCACGTGGAAATATATAGCAGCCAAATACTCTAAAAGAATGTTTAGATTTATTTATAGCAGCCGATGAGCACGGTCCTGCTGGTGGAAATGTTTTAGTACTCAAACATCTTTCTGAGATATCAGACCAGCGTGAAAGAGTAGGCCAAACATCATCTGCAAGGGGTTCTCTTGAGCTTCCTCGAGTGGATAACCTTCTGCTAGCGGTATTGTGAGTGCATAATTTCAGGGCTGCACCTTTACCTGTAGCTCAGCTGGGCATTGCAGTATTTAGCTTCACTGTTTTCCCTCACCCTTGTGTATTAAGACACTTGATTTACCAAAATGACAGTCGTTTTTGAAACATTTGTACCATTATAAGAAATAAATCACCCTACCAGTCCGCATGTGCAAGTATCCAAACAGACACCACGTGAAGAGATATATGTAAAGGTATAAAGACACATGCTATGTAACAGGGTAAGGGTCAGTACCAGGGCTTAATGTAACGTGGAATATTTGCAGGACACAGCTCTAGATAGCTCCAGCTGATATTAAGCGATAAGCACCAGGGATTTAAACAAAATGAAACTCACAAATACCGATGGTACCCAGCTCAGAAGGGAAATTAGTTGTAAATAGATACATTAACCTACACAGGAAAATAAGATGAGCTTTACTTTGCGGCTCTTTTGCAAACATTAGAGTGAGTCCCCATATTACATTAAACATAGGAGTGGTAATCCCTGTAGATGGTGCTCAGCGAGTGGTGTAAATTCCCCATGAATATGACAGCTGACAATTAAGCAGTACTATTGTTGCTATAAATTGAGCTCATAATCTAATGACTGGAAGTCCTCTGCTCGACTAAATGAGCAATTTCCTGCCCTATTGAGATCAGATATTGTGCCTTTGATAAGCTTATAAATAGAAAAGAGGTTTAACTTTTAACCCACCTCTCAATGAGTGATGGTCATTGAAAGGGCTCAGGTTTTTAATGTGGTCAATTGTGAAATTACATTGGAAACAAAGCCAGTGGCTCAGCCACCCACTCAGTCCCAACAAAAGTATTGCAAATGATTCAATTCAGGTTGCATTTGCCTGCACGAAGCCCTCCTTGTTAGAACATGTTATTTTTGTACTTTAAAATTCTTGTGCAATTTCACGGTTTTATTCCACGCCCTCCCCTGCCATTAAAGACTCCATTTGTCCCCCAGATGTTTTTCCCCCCACATGTTTCTTCAGTTCTCCAACTCTTGACTTAAGTAGTGACTGTGAAAGCACGTTATTCATTTAGGAAAAAAAAGCCAATAAAATGAGCATTGTGGAAAAAAACTTCACACGATATTTTACCTCTGCGAAAGGTCAAAGGTTGTATATATCTCATCATCAATACCATAGTCCTTGATTTATTAATTCCTCTATATGCTACGAAGAAGGTCCGTTGTCCCAAATGTTTCCTATTTCCATTTTTCATTTAAGACCACAGTGTCATTGATGAATGTGATTTGTTATTTGTGCTTATGCACTCCACTTACAATGCTGTATCACCGAATAATTAGTTCAATCTCGAGTCCCTAGGGTTAAAATGAGCCCTTACTTGAATTTGTACAATGAAAATTGCTTAAATAAGTGTTGTGAATGACAGATTGACTAACAGACATAAATTACGTTTTAACAATGTAGATAATTCGCATCATTAAAATATGGGTGAAGGATAACGACAAACCCAATTCAGTGATTCTCTTTAGACTATGGTCATCACGATGCTGACAGATAAAAGTCCTTGATCTGCAATCTGAAAAATAAGTCACCATGAAACTGTGATTTAACAACATCCCGTGCAGCTCATTAAGCTGTTCCCCCTCCCCTCCCCCGTAGGGCAAAACTATCGTGTGAAGGCACAAAACAGAGCAAACATTGAAGGATAAACTCACAGGGGGGCTCAAAACAAAAACAGAGGGCCATGTCCTTATCAATATTTCGTTTTTTTTTATTGACCTTGTGAGGAGGGCATAACTGCACAAGCAAGAGTCAAGTATAATGTTGCTGATTTCATAACAAAATTACACACCAATCGAGTAGATGTTGCTCTGCATTTGTGAAGGATTCATAACTTTGTGCAACTTGAAATGACTTGCAATCCTGCATCATGATGATTCAACAAATCGCTGGTGGGATTTAGTCAATGGTTACAATAGTTACATGCCTAACGCATAACATGCATATGCAGACGAGGCAACGGTAATGCAGCGGTTTGTACACCGCCCGATGAACCCGTCGATTTGAGTTTGATTCCTGACCATGACTAACATCAATGGCCGCTGATATCTGAACCAATCCTGGGCGCGCCCTTCACCAGCCCGCACTGACCAGCGTGGGAAAGTATGGTCCAACAACGTCCATGAACAACACAGCGTGGGGAGGTCTTCATCCAACAGATTGACAAAGGGCTGAAAAATGATAATGGCGACATATGGTCCCTTACAGGCAACTTTACTTCAACCAATTTTCAAAACCCTTGATACAATACCATACACACCAGGGCTTGGTTTCTGCAACTCCACATTGGCTTTCTAGACCGATATTATCCAGCAGGACCTGTTTTAACAAACAGATTCTGCACCGAACTCTTTTAACCTTCTGGGTCTCATTAGCGGAGTCAGGCTGAAGTCAAAACCGGACCAAAGTTGCTTGTTTAAACAAATGCCACTGGCTATTGGTCTAAAAAGCCAATAGGTATTTTATGTGCACGTGGAGACACGGAACAAGAGGTCCGGTTTTACAAGTTATTACCCAGGATGCTTGACAGCAACACAGAATAAAATTGATGAACAAAAATAAGAACAGGCTTGAACCTTTCTGGAAATAAAAGGAGGTGTTAAGATGTTAAAACACCAAATAGATACCTTTTTGCAAGGCATCAAGTCAGCATTAACCACGCGTACGTGTGGCAAAACATGGTTGTTTTCAAATCGCGATGGATCGAGAGTCTCTGTAAATGTCATGGGTGTAACCTGCAAAGACAAAGCCACTTTGGAACCCTGCACCGATCTGATGCCCCTCGCCCACTCTCCCACCAAGAGCGCACCCGATCTCAGGATGTGAGAGCAGCAAATCACCGCAGGCAGTACGTTGCGCACAGAGCACGCTGGGCGCTTTGAGCCGTGTGTGGCTTCAAAGGGCAAGGCGTAGCCTGGAAGATTTTGCATATTTCCCAGTTGATTGATTTAAAATATGCCCACGTTTGATTTATTATTACGATTCAAGGGCTCCACTCGCGTCAGACTCTGCCTAATTCACATTAACAACGGCAGTGTAATATACCCATGCTGTAGAGGTAAAAAAAACATCTGTAATTGCAATGTGAAAGTGCTCTATTCGAATAAAATATTGATAAGTATGTGCTGCATGGAGAAAATTCTAGATATTAGGCAAGAACCAATGCATCGATGAATCAATTATGCTCACAATGATACATGCATCGTATCGTGCATGCAATCCCTAGATATTAAACGTGCATGCAAATGATATGTAAATAATATACTAATATTGCGTTGTATGCTAATTGAGTGAACATAACGGGATGGGTGCGATACAAAAAACAAGAAACAACACAAATTAGATGGTAAAAAATGTTATATACCCACTGTATGTGTCCAACAGCTGCCACTTCATACAATTTAGCGCGTAGGTGTGAGACATTCAAGAGTGCGTGTGTGCGTTCGCGCGCAGTAGGAGCATGCGATCAAATATTTGCGACTAAGTGGGCCGCGCAAGCTCGTGTGAGCAACTGTGCGCATGGAGGCCAGTGATGAGGTGACCGAGATCTCAGTGAGTGTTGGGGGTGGCATTCAAAGCTGATGCCACATGGACTCATGATGATTAATAATGCCTACTCACGACTTATCCAAAACCCTCCTATGCCTCAGATGTCTTCCCCATGTCCCTTCTGGACCAGGTATACACCACAATGTAATTGCCAGCGAAACGTGACGGTACTCAAATAGTACATGATGTGGATTTACTCTCCAACACACAACCTTACTGGTTGGCTGTGTCGGGTGGTGGCGGGTTAACGACACACTTATACTTACATGACCTAACCCAAGAAAAAAACCTGTATTATCAATAATATTGGTCACGAAAGCCTACGTGTCAAAACGGTTCATATGGTTGCAGCTAAATAGCAATAGGAATTTCAATTAAGCTTTTTGTCACTCCTGACGCTGCCTCTACATTCTACGGATACGATTCTAGTTTTTTTTTATCTGGAAAAATTACAAAATAATCATGTAATCGGAAAGATGATAATGTTCTGTCTTGTTGAAGGATCAATGGAGTGGGTCGGGAAACAAAGGGAATGGCCAAGCAACCTGACAACTAAGATTAAAATACAAAAACATACATTACGAGATATTTGAACAAGGGAGAGAGCTCGAAGTGGGAACATTCCACATTTCTATTCTCGAACGACGTATCGTCGGGTGTTGCCGTGGTATATGGTTAGCACGCTGGACTTGGATCAATGGGTTCTATTCAATTTCCCCGGTGCGGCAGTTGAAACAACGGTTCAAGTTGCCTAAAGTCACCCACCCCTGTCTACCTAAAAGTATAAATGGGTACGTCACTGCACGTCAATTGGCAGGTTGCATGTGGCAAGGTAATGTTTGGGTGCTTCCACCGATTCAAAGACGTCTGGTCAGTATGGAAGAGTAGATCCAATACCCTCTCGAGAAGAGTAGGTCCAATACCCTCTCGAGAGGGTATGGAACCTACTGTCAAGAGGGTATCAGACCTCCTCTTCCACACTGTTGTGAATGACAGACTGACTAACGGACGTAAATCCATTTTAACAATGTAGTTAATTCGTATAATTCAAATATGGGTGAAGGATAACGACAAAACCAATTCAGTGATTTCTATTTAGACTATGGTCATCACCGTGCCGGCTGATAAAAAAAGGTCCTCTAATCTGCAATCTGAAAAACAAGTCACCATAAAACTGTGATTTAACAACATCCCATGCAGCTAATGAAGTCATTTTTTCCCCAGCAGGTAAAACTCGTATGTGAAGGCACATGAGTTTGATATTTCAGGGCTTCACCTTTACCATTGACAGAATTACCCTATGGCCTCAAGACTTCTAACTCCACGCTCAAGCCGTCTTTTTTGAAAATTTGCGAATCAAGAGGCATGCGATGCATCACATGTCACAGCCGACAACACATTTTAATGGGGAGTACTGGTGAACAGGTGGGGATGCTTCAAGCAGAGGCAATGATGGTGGAGTTTCGGAAATGCCGTGCCAGAGGAAGTTTATATCCATTATTTCCTTCAATACAATAAACAAAGTCATAATATTATGTTGTTGTAAAGAATGCTAGACTAGTAATTGTTATATGAGACCGCCCGACCATGGATCTCAAGTAAATAATATTGTAAAAATGTGCAATCACCTAATTTCAGTAAAGTTGATAAAAACGTGACTTAAAGCTTTTTGTGACTGCAGGAATTTGATAAAAACATGGTGCATCCGAGTTATGTAGTCTCAGTTCTATGTTCTGTGGAAAGTTAGAGAAATTATAGATATAGTTCACTATAATTAGGCATGAGCAATTGCTGCAATGATGGACATGCAATATTCGGGTGAGTATGATCTCTCCATAGATTTTTTTACTTCTGCGAAAATGTGCTCACGTAATTTCCATTAAATGTTCAAGGGCACTCCCGCGCATTTCATCCATAAGCTGCGCATAGCAGGGCACTTTATCTCAACCGTGTCTGTAGCCTGGACAGAGAATCGGTGATGGCAGAAATGCGAAGAGAAGCTGATGCAAAGTCGTGCAATAATGTGTGAACTTTGACTGCATGCAGCGCCGCTATAATTATCAACTCTCTGGGGGGGGGCCCTGCGACTAACTCCTGGAAACTTCCAGGACGTCTCTCTGTGTCTCTGCATTAGGGAGAGTGAGAGGATGGGTTTGTAATTCTCCCCGACTGCTACGGGTCACCCCCGTCATGAAGCCCTCCGAGCCCACACTCTGCACATCAGTTTAACACGTAGGCTTTCGCAACCAATAATACAAGTTTTTTGGGTTAGATCGCGTGAGTATAAATGTGTCGCAACCCTCCACCCCCCGACACGGCCAATCAGGAAGAAATGTATCACGTTAACAAAACGCCAATTAGTTACTTTTTCAGCCCACCGGTGTGTTTGAGGAGTGAATCCACAACATTTACAATTTGAGTACGACGTTTCGCCGGAAATTACATCCAGCATTTTCGGGTGATTTTCCAGAAGCCATCCACCTGTTTCCGGTCTTAAATAGTGTAGGACGACGTCATCATTGCACATGGCATAGCACTCGTCACTGAAATGTGAGAGGAGGAACATCGGTGAAGTTTGGTGTATGACAAAAATATAAGTACCACCAATAACTAGATGATAAATAATTACTTAAAACCACGTTCTTCTCTACAACTGAAATGTATTCCATGTAAGAGTTTGCATAATTATGGCTACTGCAGTTTCTCATCACAACCCTTTAATGACTCACAATTATACTTTTGGCATGACAAGGAATGTGATAAAAAAAAAACATCTCATGTATATTACAGTACAGTAGATTTGAAGTTTTCGTGACTGCAGGGATCCATACTCTTTGGTTCTTTCGGTAAAGTCCCGTAGGTATAAAATAAATAAAATAAAATTATATTTTATACCTACGTGACTTTAGTGCTATGTCATGTACAATAATTATAGATGATAACAGGTTCTTCCCCTTTTTTTCTGGCAACAAAACAGGTGTTAAGATGTTAAAACACCAAACTGAAACCTTTTACACGGAATCATGTCTGCATTAACCACGGTGTTAGACCAGAGGACGCCAAAAGGCGTGTACGTTTGAGACGGGGCTCAAAAGAAAGCTGTCTCTGGTGTGGACCAATGAGTTTCAAGGAGAATGCATATATTATCAGAGTATGTTTTTTTTTAAACATACTACATTATGTTTTTTGTTTGCATTCTGACCACAAGCATTGTTAATGCAGACATGATTCCTTGTAAAAGGTTTCAGTTTGGTGTTTTAACATCTTAACACCTGTTTTGTTGCCAGAAAAAAGAGGAAAAACCAATTATCATATGTTGGTACTGGCAAAGGAGATCCCATTAAGTAATTATAGAAATTAATAAAACAGATACAGTACAGTATTATGAATTAAAGTATAATATGTTATGGCTCACAATGATGATGACGTGATGATGACATTTTGTATAAAGAGTACTTGAAAAGCTATCATTTTTACATATTTTTAATGACAAAAGTAATAATTTGAATCCAACAATTAAACAAATTAATTGGTGAAGCCGTTGCGTTGGTAGTGGTGCACGTGCACACATTTTTAAACAAGCACAAATTTTTCAATAATTATATTAGATTAACAGTGCCAAAGTAATCCTGCGATTAAATTCGGTTTTGAGGCTTTGCAGCATATCAGCTGAAGAAACATTTAAGTTGAAAGATGATCTGTAACTTAAATAAAATGAAACCATCATCACCACAGCTGCCGTGATGACTAAGAGCCAAACCGGGTGATGAAGGAACCACGTTGGCTCCTCAGCAACACTGGCTTTGAATGACATCTCAGGAGAACATTTACGCAGACATTGCCTTACGTTGGCTGCCCATAAAGGGTTTTGAGTTCATTGGGTGTGACAGTTTGAAGCCAGAAGAAGTCACAGAAAATGCAGCACAAATCCCTACACAAATACCAGTTCTGACAACTCAGCAACACTTAGGAAATGCAATATCATCAAGGACTTAAGAGGCTGCGTGACGATGTCAGGTGAGTTACTGGTGCTGCACGTCTAAAACGACTAAAAGCTTTTTTTTGTTTACCAGGTTAGGCTCACTGAGCTACGTAGCTCTCTTTTTTTGGTCGGAATAGAGCCCACAACTTCCTGCATACCAGGCGAGGTAGTTAACGTCTAGCCATCGTGGGTAACCTGGCATGGATGGAGCAGAGGGAAATAGCAAAAGACATTAGTCGCTGCAGCACATGACTTAATCTTACTGAATGTGAAAGCCTGAGTCTGAACGTCTTTCAGAGTGACGGGGCTGGCAGCAACTACTAGGATTCACGAGAAAAATAACATTGTTGGTACTCTGACCCTGCCGACTTGCATTTGCTTGCAAAATGTCAAGTTCTACGTTAAGCTTGGTTTTACAGCAAGGAGATTAACATAAAATGTGAAGGTGTAGTGTTTAATTTTTTGCCAATCATAAATACACATTATAATAAGTACAAATGTTACAGCAATATGTCAATGCTCTTTGTTTTTTTCGGTAAAGTCACGTAGGTAAAACAAAATTTAAATTAAAGAAAACAACTAAATCAAATCACGTTTCGGAGGCAACACAAGCTTCCGTCTTCAGGTGAAACAGTCACAGCAAGATAGCTGCATCAAGTGGGGAGGCTCTGAGAGCCTCGAGCTTATATACAGGTCAAGGTGGGGGGGGGGGGGGGGAGGAGCCAAGCAGGGAGCCATGACGGCGTGCGGGGCTAAGGTAGGGGGGAGGAGTCAAGCCGTCGTCACTCCCTGCTTGACTCCTCCCCCCCACCTGAACCTGTATATAATCTCGAGGGTCTCAGAGCTCCCCACTTGATGCAGCTATCTTGCTGTGATTGTTCCACCTGAAGACGGAAGCTTGTGTTGCCTCCGAAACGTCGTGATTTGATTTAGTTGTTTTCTTTTATGTTAATTTTGTTTTACCTACGTGACTTTACCGAAAAAACCAAAGAGTATTGAATCCTTGCAGTCACAACAGCTTCAAATGTAGACTATGTCAATGCACTACTGGATGTGTTGGTCATTGGGTTGTTTGACCTTACTTGACCACTCTGGTCAGTGCGAGTTGATGAATGGGGGCAACTAGAACAAGTTCATATGTCACTCAGCAATGATGTTAGCCTTAGCCAGAAATCGAACTCAGTTAATGTGACAATATGCTAACCACCACACCAATAATTCCCCTTAAATTGCATACATATAAGTGAAAATAAACACAAAACAATAAACATTTCTTAATAAATGCAAACCGCCACTTCTTTCAAATGTTTCTTGCCTTTGGTTTTTCACACCTGATGATGACCGTTTTTTGCGTTATGGTCGAAACGTCGTGAGAATTTTTATTGTTTTTTATATGTATTTCATTATTTTATTGTTTCCCTTCAACGTGACTTTACCGAAAGAGCTAAGAATATAATAATAATAATACACATTTCAATTTAAATACTGTTTCACGAAAGGAATGTGTTCTCGTACCAATCTGGGAAGGCTCAAGCAATAGGTCAGGGAGTATAAGGCACTGCCGCAATACGGCAAGCAGTGAAACACACGTCAAAGTGTAGCTGAAGTGTTTGCAAGTGAATCATGACATGAGCACCGGAACGAAAACGCACATTACCCAGCCAATGTGAGGGAATTTCTCTTAAACCATCTGTTATTTAACAAGACCGGCAGGCAGAAGAAAATGTCAGCGCGCTATAAATCTGCCCATCCCATGCGTATTAAGCCAAAGAATGTGTCATCGTGACGTTGGGTTATTCAGGCACTGTACTTATATTGTAAACAAACATTGAATAATTTTTGTTATTTATTAAAGTATTGTACTTCATCTTAGCCTAGTGTGCTGCAAACTTCCACTATCATGTCACACCAATATTCATCTAAATTTGTATCAAGATTCTACTTTTAAATGCGACGAAGGCACAGTAATCATGCACTTTGTATGCTGGTGAATTTTATATTGCTACGTTCATATTAAATAATATTGTTCAAAATGCTAAGCCCTCCGTGCATATCTTCTTTTAAAAGCTGATTATTATTTCTGTAAACAGATAGATTTCAGAATCCTTGGGGGACATAATCACAGGTGTAAAGTTTGTAATGTTAAGGATGGGAATGAAAATTATTATATTGAACACAGGTGGAGCATAACATGAAACTATGATTAATGAGAGCGAAATCGTGGGAGTGTGAATGGAAGAGTCTGATACTGCGCTCGGCTGTCCTTTAAACAATTATGAGAGCGTGCCACTGACCAAAAATATACTGCCAAACATTCGTACAATGTGCAAAGGCAAAGTAAATAATAATGCATGATTTATATATGTTGCTATTCCATCACGCGATAGCAACGAGGAAGTGAAGCACTACAATATAAAGCTGAATTGGCAAAGCACTTGAATTGTCAAAGAAAACGACGTCACCTTTTTCCGGTGTCAATTTCAATTTTTACTTGTAATTCACACTCGACTTATACTGTGGCAGTGACACACTATAAGAGTATGGTTGCTGTCATGACAGTTGAATGTCAATTCTCACCTACTGTACAAGATGAAAAAATAATTTGTTTAAAATTTTCATGATAATTTTGCACGTATGATACGGGTTACTGTGAAACGAGAATGCAGCTCATTAAATGAACTGCACGCTTGCTTACCTCGGACACTAAATAATAAAATGTCTAAAGATACCCGGCGCGGTTCTCGGGCTGGGAACTCAAAAAGGCTGCAATCATTCATTATAATGCACGCAGGTGTAATGCCAGCTAATTTAGTTGTGAAATATGAGAGCCGATCTACACAAAGAAGAGTTACAAAAAAAACCAGAAAGATGTGAACTGGATCGGCAGAGCACTGTTGTGGTTAAAGCTTACAGATAACTAAAACTCGATGTGATACGACACCATTTGTACAAGGTCTCACACGTAAAAAATATATATCTGAGCATACTAACAGGCAAGCAAAGAAACCATATTTGCAAACAACTCATTTTTGGTTATGTGCCTATGTCACCATTGGTGGATGTCGTGTGCAAGGCCTGCAAATTGGAATATGTTATCAAGTGCTATAAATAATAGCCCTACAAATTGTTTGCCTTCGAAAGCACTATATTTCCCGCACCCCCGATTTGCACGATTGGCTACGCACGATGCAAAAGAAGTTCAAGATACATATTTGGACAAACTGCTTAAAAAAATAATTCGCTACCAATGGATTGCAGTGCATTTAAAAATACATCCATCGAGTAGATAGTGAAATAAAATTATCATGTGTATAGGTTCTATGTGGCTTGGGGAAGCGTTCAGCCAGCAGTGGAATGATCATGGATGATGGTAATCCACTGCTAGATGAAGGCGTCCTCATGCCACTGGAGATGTGGGAGTTTGTTGACGAAACAATACGGGGTGGGGGGGGGGGGGATTTCTTCTGATATCAGTCGCCACTGATGTTGGCCATGGCTGGGAATTAAACTCAAGTCGTCGGGTAAATGGCGCAGTACACCAACCACTGTGTCACCACTTCCGATTAGCACGGTTGGTTACGTAAAGTAAGAAAGAAGTCCAAAATAAATACATATGTGCACTTCCAACAACGAGTGTCAAAAAATGTTTCGTGTACGTGAGAATTGTTACATCACAAATATCGCGACAGATGGCAGCAGCTTGAGAAGGTCTCCATCCAACTCTGGATAGACCATGGCTTATAATCATGATCCATGTTTTTTTACATATATAAAGGACGGATGATTTGGTGCAAGAAGGAGGCAATAAGAGTCATATGTGCGGCTTCAAATACATTTTCCTTTATCCTTATGAAATAAACTACAAACTGAACAGTGACCGTAGAGTTTTCAAAGTTACATTTTATGCAATTCTGAACTAAGCAAAGATTAATTTACAACAAAAAAACCCTGCCATTTTAATGGCATGAGAGGTAACGAGTAACAAAAGCTGAATGTTTAAATAGACAGCATCATAATGGAGATGTTGAAATAAAGACAAGGTAGATTATACAGTGTCTGCATCTGACAAGGGGTAATGAGACCAAAATGGATGTGATTTCATGCTTTAAAGAATAGCAAGTGGGTTAATATTACAGAGAGGATAATGATGCCGATCAAGTGTTAGATATATGTACGTTATAAAGTACCAGTGCAACTAAGTTACAACAAATATGAAGAGGAATTATGATTTTAATACCATGCTTATAAAGATAACACCTTATTCTTTTGACCAAATTGTGCATTTTAATGGTATAACCATTGCTATTCATATTATACACAATGGACCATTAACCAAGAGACAGAGTCTACGGTTTGTGTAAAAGGTCTTAGTTATACATTTAATTCATCATACATACTTTAATGAGGTTGTATTGTGTAGGCCACTATATACGTGTGTGTGTGTGTGCATGATAGTGGAGCGGTTAGCATACTGTGCTACGAACCCGGTGACCCGAGTTCTATTCTCGCTCACGGCCAACGTCAGTGATGATTATCTGAACCGGTCCTGGGCCTCCTCTAGGTCGAATCAGTCTAAAATGACTACCTGGTGTGGTGCGTAAATATCGCCACGAAGGAGACAAAGGCGGCCAGGCGTGGTGCTGGCCACCCACCCCCTCATGTGCCGTGCTGGCCCTCATTGCTACTCGCTAACAGGACTTTCCCCAAAAGTCTGTTAAGGTTATACGGGGTGATCTTTTGTCTTTTAGACATTATATCACAGTAATGTGTATTTGTAAACAATACTGTCCTGTGCATTATATCCCCATTTGGTTATAATGTACCTGACAAAGGTCACGCAAATAGATGTCAATCAAGCACAAGGCACTGAATTAACAAGTGGCCCATTCACTAATTAACGTGATCATTGACCAGTCGTTCAATAAATTGGTCCCGGCCGATGCGGTGAACTTTGGTCAAACAACCCGCATGAGTGATGGGGTTTGGGGAGGTCTTCATCCAGCAGGGGTCTGAAAAAGTGCTAGTAAGTTATTGCTACATTATTGCGATTGACCAACATACATTGTATTTATACTGTCATCTCAAACTGCCCAAGCATGCCAAACTTCAATTAATGTTAAACCATTTACGACCTCGGTGGTGGAGGAAAGATGATGTTGATGCAATGAGGAGACAATAAGAGTGACACGTGCAGATCTGAATCGTGTGTTTACATGATATTAATCGTGAGATTTCCAAAAATCTGTGAAATTGCATTCAGTTTGAGAAAACGAATCAATGCCCATTTATCAACGTAAAATCAACAACGGGTTTCGAATAAAAACGTGGCTTCAATTGGAAAAATGTATTAATATTCGTGCAAAAAATAAGATAAAAACCATACATCCAAATGCACTGTCTCTCAAATACACGCAAGTGAATTGTTTGAAAGGGGATGCACGGGGGGCCTCTTCGGCCACATGCGCACGGTGGGTAACAAAGGGCCCTTTTTGGAGTGGTAGATTAGCATGCACACAGCCTCATGTTTACATTCACGATCCATATTTTTATGTAATTTATATCTCCGCGGCAAAGCAGTGCAATGCGACTCACATTCACAAGCTTTTATGCCAGCCGAGACCCAGCGTCAAACAAAAAAAACCAAACCTCGAACTATCCCTGTGGTTATAAAATAAAATATTTGTGAAATTATACAGAACCGTGACGTGCATACCTCACAAAGAGTAAACTAAATGTATGGGATTCGATGTCGATTTTTATTTATTTAATTAACGTAAAATCATTACAGTATCTGCTTGAGCTCTCTGCTGGGGAACGTATACATTTAGATCGATATTTAATGAAGCCATTATGGTCATACATACAGTACACTGTATGTCTGACTTTGCATAATATCAAATTCAATATATTTATGCGTAGGCAATTTAGTTACGTAAAAGAATTAGATTGAAGGCACCAAATGTCAACAACAATTTAAAGAACTTGGTGACATCTGTGAACTTTCTCCTGCGCAGCAGGAATTAACATTGTAAAAAATATATAATTGAACATTATCCATTAACTCAATGTATACGTGACATGCCCACATAGCAAATACATGTGTTTTAGGTTTCATAATTACAGACACTACATTTGTATAACTGTTACTACGTTCTGACATCTTCCGTAGTAATTTCGTTCATTTATCAGTGAGCTGCAGTTCAGATATGAATATGAATATATCTGAACCATATGAATATATCTGAACCATTTTTTTGATAAATTCAACAGTGTGTACTGAATTCCAAAACAGCCTTTCCAAGATTTGATGTATCCACGTTTTACAAATAATTGCGTACGGCATTTAATCTGCCATACTATTTTTGAAAAAATATAAATCCAACAAAAGATTAATTTCCCAAGATAATCCTAAATCCATTTGCTCACACACATCAACAGACATTGCACACTTAACATTATACACACCACAGACATCTGCATACACACAGTGCTGTATACAGTGAAAATTAACCTTATGATTATTTACAATTTATATACCAGATTCCATTGAATGCAGTTAATATGGACAATTTCAATTTCATTCAATTTTAAATAATTACTCATTGTTCGTGGTTAGTCATTTTAATCATTACGCTGTAACCATAATATAAATAATACAGTAGCTATATAGCAACAGAAGATAGCAACTATTTAAAAAAAAAACGTGCACGTACAAAACACGCGAAGATAAATACGTAAAAAAAAATACCTGCATTGCAAACACTGCAATCGTTAACGACTGATGGAATGTGCGCGCAGCCTACCTGCATCGTCATTCTGCCTACTCGCACAAGCACTGAGGCCCACTTGCTAACTGCAATACGGTTTCGCTCCGACTCAAGGTCACTTCTACTGCTACCCGCACGCGCAAGAGAGCGAGGATCCTCCTCTGCATCACCTGATCCGTGTGCTGCGCAAACGCATCGGCAGCACCCCCCCCCCCCCAACCTTGCCAGCAACCCGCTCCGTACCGCAGGGCTGTCGCCATGGATACCCCATCGCCATGGCTGCGAGGCTACCATGGTGACAAGGCGGAGGGGGAGCAGGGTCCAGGGGGTGGAAGGGAAGGGAGGGGGGGGGTGCTCACGCCTGATTGGCTTAGCTGTAGCGGTCCATTTATTCACCCCATTTCCTTTTCATTTCGCGGAGGCGGACGAATGAAGATAGCCACGTACACAAGCAACTGAAGACTTCAATTCAGATGACGTTGAGCAGCTGGGTGCATATGCTGCGGGCCAAGAGCGCAGCAGAAGCTCATTGGAACGCTGGCCTTTTTGCCCATTTGCTGACCCATGATAATTGACAGATATATTGTAATTGCGCGATCCCTTCAGGTGTAATTTTACATTTTAATGCTGAAACCAAAAAATGATTCCAAAGTGACGAATTCCTTGTGACAAAAAAATAACCATTAAGACTAGAGCTGGAACGATCAGTCGATTAAGTTGATTTATCGATTGAATGTTCGAAGCTTCTACATTTTGCGGTCAATGACTTTTAAAAATAAAGTCTGCCATCACCTCCTGCCTCCCGAAGGGAGGAAACCCCCTCAAACCTTGCCCACTGTGATGCGGCTGACGATGTCGATTATGTCACCAAGCCCCACCTATCACCTCCCGTCCAGTGGCACACTTGGGCACAGAAGTGAGCCTTTTTAAAATTCCAACTATTTCCATATAATCCGACTATTTGAGCACTCAAACTCATATTCCGTTGAGTAATTGAAAACAGTACAAATAATCATTTCTAAAAAGCGCAGGCACAATATTGTATCACCTGAATACTAATATTTTTTAACAGCATATAAATATACTTGGTTCTTTCGGTAAAGTCAAGTAGAAGGGAAACAATAAAATAATACAAATATAAAACAATACAATTCTCTACGTGACTTTAGTGAGAATTTTATTGTTTTGTATTTTTATTATTTTATTGTTTCCCTTCTACGTGACTTTACCGAAAGAACCAAGAATATGAATCCCTGCAGTCACGAAAGCTTTAAATCAAAAGCATATAAATACAAAAGCATCTCCATATGCTATATGTAAGAATACCCAGCAAAGTCCTAATCAGATAATGGAACTTAAATACTGTTATTCTGTGATGCGGTCCCATATTTTTAATGGATGTGCAAATAATTATTTGCTTTGTTACATTTTAAAATTACATTCGATGCAAATGCCGTAGATCTAACAATTAACTGCGTCTAATCACTAAAAAAATACACATTATCAGCTTGCAAAGGTTCATTTTTGGGATGACATTCTGCCAAGTAATAGAAATGCAAAGCATATCAATTTGAATGCATCTTCGTATCGGGATGGAAAACACAACTTTATCTGAGTGCCACAAAATAATGCCAGCAGGCATCTAGAATGTAAGTTTGAATAAAGAACAATATTGTACCTCTTTAAACGACACAATTGGAAGGTTGCAGGTTATTTCTTTTTCTCTCTGTGTATTTTTTTCAATGTTATAAAAATTACACTCTCGGCATCATGTCATGCTCACATGGCAGGGCATCATTCATATGTTAAATACTAGCCCGTAGAAGATGATGTCACAGAACAGGTCCCATATTGTAGCTGCTCACCCGAGCGAAAAATGCCCTGATAGTGCATTGTCTTTGTGCTGTTCTTCCTTTTGGCGTCCCTCTGGTCTAACACCGTTTGAGACTAGGCTCTCTTGTGTGGACCAATCAGTTTCAAAGGCAATGCATATATTATCAGATAATGTTTTTGTTTTCATGTTGACAAGTACGTGTGGTGTTTTAACATCTTGACACCTGTTTTATTGCCAGAAAGGGTTAAACCTATTGTTATATCGCAATACTGGCAAGAAAGGTCCCATGTTATGTCATCCAATTACCCATGTTATGTCATCCAATTACCTGTGCAAATTATTCCTCTTGCCCATTGGCGGAGTTTCACTTCCGTATTTGGTGGAGGGGGGGGGGGCAGGGGTTTGTTTTGTCCCTCACATTAGGAATCTCTGGTGGAAATCCTTTATTATTTTTAAATCTTAATGGTAAACTCTTGAAAATAAGTTAATAAATTTGCCCCGTTTGGGAGGGGCTTTGCCCCCCCCCCCCGTGCCCGCCCCCCCAAACTCCGCCCGTGCTCTTAACCGACCATAAAGATCATGGATATTTATGGTGGGATGCCACGGTGGCAAGATGTTGACTACTTCGCCTGGTATATGGGAGGTCATTGGTTCGATCCCGACCCTGACGCCTGCATAGTTCGTATGTGTCACTCAGCGATGAGTGCTTCCACTCGTACGATATACTTTTAAGGATACACAAAAAAGAGAAAAAAAGAGAAAATAGTAGAATATTCACCAAGTAGATTTTTCCTAAGGATACATGAAAAAAGAGAAAATAGTAGAATACTCACCTAGTAGATGACAATGCTGTGCCTGCTCTACTTTAATATCACCTGGTCATCAGGCTTTCTAATCAGGTGTTTAGATTTGACATGTATTTGGCTAGAGGACATGACCTTCCACAGCAAGTGGAAGCATGGAATGCCCCCGGGCTCTGTAAGACTTCAACAGCAAAATGCTTTTCCAAGCGAGCCTTTTGTGCCACCTAAAGAGGCTTTCCCGTTGTATCACGCACCGGGGAGCTGCAATAATTATAACTGCAGCACTATCTATGTTGGGAGTGAAAGACATTTTCCCGGACATTGTAAAACGGGGGAAAAAAAAACACAAATATACCAGGGCCACTTTGTGCATTGCAAGGACACAGAAAGTCAGATAGGCGGGTGCTGATTTGCATTACAGGTCGACCCGAAGGAAAGCACCTAATGGTAGCGAAGGAGCGAGGGTTTTGACAATGAACAACTGCATATAGGCAGGCAGCAGCTAGACCAAGACCCAATTACCTGCGATTCTTGGCGGATGGTATGCACACGTACAACAGACGCTATTCATGGGCAAACCAGAAGGTGAGCGTTCATCAACGTGCAGGTATAAACACGGAACCAAGCAAGTGCGTGTATGTTATCTCCCTCGCCTGGTACGCAGGAGATCGTGGGTTTGATCCCGACCCTGATGCCTGTATATTTGGAGTTGGCATGTTCTCTCTCTCTATTTCCATGGTCACATGGATTTTTCTCCAGGCCCTCCGGTTTTGCCTTCCACATTTAGAAACGTGCTTTTAGATGAGTTTGTTACTATAAATACCCACACATCATGATACGCCACGAGACTGAGCTTACGTGTGGTCTAGTCGCCTCTGGACAAGATCTAACAGCTCAGTGGGGTTTACCCGGGAAATAAAAGTTTAGTTTAATGCAAGCCAGTTTGGGCAGGTGCACGTGTACATCGGTGTGTGCAACGATTACTTGTTTCAGCACGTACTCGCTCACGTGTGCCACTGCGTGTTTGCGAATCCACGTGCCAGTTCACTGGAATATGTTCAGTAACAGTGCCTTTCTGGCGCTTTCAGTTATAGCCAATGGTCAAGGCCATGTGATTGTTGACGTACAGACTGACGAACCTTAGCCGGTCGAGGTCACAGATTAAACAAATGGCAAGATCCGGGGCTCCTCTGGGGAGACAGTTGCTGTCCCCGGCACATTTTTCGCCCAACTCTATAGCGAACTCCATTAACTGAGATCTCAACGGAGGAATTTAAAATGAATACTCTTCTTCATTAAACCACTTGTAAATGTTATTAATCTTCTAATTATAATTTAAAAAATGTCCTGGTATGGTCTCACAAATACAACTATTTGTTTAAATGATAGCAACCCATTTATTATTTTAAAGGTGTAATTATGAAGATAAATGTTTCAAATGTGATTTTGAGAAATTGTGCTTGCCAACTAATGACATTGTGATCGGCGATTAATAATTTACAACTCTTTGTCAATCCACTGCGGGATAAATGCCTCATCGCGATGTGTCAGTCATGGGCGTTAGTTAGCCATACTTCACCAAGCTGGCAAGGGATCTCTGGTGAGGGGAGATGTTGGGGCATTCACTCCACAGTGATGTTAGCTGTGCTCCTAAAATAAAAGTGAGGTTGCCGGGTTTATAAAGCAGTGCATTAACCACTGCACCACCGCTTAACCCAATGTCTTTACAGACGGTTCCAACGTATGTTTGTGCGTATGTTGAACTTCTTGCGTACCGCACGTAGCCAATCGTGCAAATCGGGCGTCAAGTATGACTGTGCACTGTGTTCACAGCTGTAACTAACCTGAGAGTGTCCTGTCCTCGGGCCCCAAGCTGCAAGAGCTCACGAGCAGCTGTGCAGGGGATGGCGCACCTTCCCTCTCCTCCAGGGCGTGCCAAGCAGAGTTCTTCGTTGTCCCTGTCACCGGGGCCACCACGCTTTGCCCAGCAGCATTCATTTCCAAACACAGGTCCTCTTTAGCCAAGTGTGCGGCTAAACCCAGCGCCGGGCTCACCGCATCCTTCTCCCCGGTGGCTTCTGGGTCTGCCTCGTGAATTGCATCCGCGAATTTCGTCGGTTCGGCATCGAAAGAATGTATCGTTTGTGCAGAAACAGAGGACGCTTCAGATGTGCTGATGTCCTTACATTCAGAGGCCTGCTTTATCTCCACCTTGCTTACATCAGCAGCTTGTGCAGCCATGAAACTTGTTTTTTCCAATCTTGACATGTTTAGACCTGCAGTCTGGTGCGCTACATCTATCTTGATAATATTTTTGGCTTCATTACCGGCTTTTGCTGCTGAACAAGTATCATCATGAATATTGAATGATGTATTCTCATGTTTCTTTTTAATGTCTTTAACTTGTGCAGATGTTTCTAGGCCAGAGTCATCATGCAATTTCAAGATGTTTGTTTCATCAGCAGGCTTAATATATGTATATTTTGTCTCTTTCACACTTAAAATATCTTGAATTTCACAAAAGTCAGTTTTATTCTTTTTGTTTTCATCTCTATCCCCTGTAATGACTTCACTGCCATGGATCACATCTGAGTGACTTTGGTCTGCCTTGCTATTACGTGATGAATTGGTGGGGCTACTCAGTTCGGTCAATGTTTGATCTTTCTTCCTTTTAGCTTTGTGGGTAATATCTGTTTTGCCTTTGCCTTGAACAGGCACAGCTACATCAGTGTCGAGAGGTTGCTCTGTTACTTTTTGGGAACTTAATTCATCGTAAAGTTCAGCAATGCTCTGTTCTTGTGCACTTTTGAAATCTGGAATTTTGATGCCTTCGGTAAGTGCAGATTCGCCTGCCTTAATAATATGCGCAGAAGAAATTTCAGGTAATTTTGTTTCCGATGTGATTGGAATATTTGATGTTTCAAGAAAGAGAGCTAAATCTGCCTTGTCTCCAAATTGTGATATTGCCTTAGGTGTTTCTTTCACAACTGAATCAACAACTCCTGCAAATGCTGCCGACTCCTTCATTGAAAATTCATGAGTTGGCCCTATTGTTACATCACTTGCATTCAAACAATTATCATCTATTCTGACAATATCTTTATTTTCTACCACTGGTAAATTAGTTCCTTCAAATCCGCCACTATCTTGGCATTTCGAAAAGTACGTCAGATCAGCTTTGTTTTTATATTTTTTAGATTCAACTCCTGGATAACTCCCCTTTGTCCAGTCTGCACTTTCATTGCCGTCGGATGATTGCATCAATTCCTTTTTGTTTGCTGGATTAACTGTCAACTGGGAGTAACTGGCATCTGTCAAAATTGGACTTTCATGAATTTGAGAAAATTGAGTGAATTGAGTAAATTCTTGGACAGGTGAAAATCCTGAATCTGGATCAATTGGAATGTTATACATTTCAGGAAAATTAGTCAGATCTTGCTTGTTTGCAACATCAGGATTTATTACTGGAAAGTTTACTTTTGAAATGCTTTGGTTTTTATGAAAATCAGGGAAATTGGCTGAATCTGTCTTCTTTGCATCTGTAGCTTGCACTGAGGGATACATATAATCGGTCAAAATTTGGCCTTCATGAAGGCCAGAAAAATGGGTCATATCTGCCTTAGTTGTATGTTTAGCAATTGTGACTGGAAGGTTTGCTTCGGCAACACTTTGGCTTTGATGAATTTCAGGAAAAAGTGTTAAATCTGCTGTTTTAGCATCTTTAACTGTCACTGAGGGGAAGTTTTCTGCAGCCAACAAAGGATTTTTATGAATTTCAGGCTGAACTAATTCACCCTCAGCCGTCACTGATGGATAACTAGTATCTGTGAAAATGTTACTTTCTTGAATTTCAGAAACAGCCAAATCTGCCTTATCTTTATCCACATAGTTTACAAAGGGAGTACTCGTATTTGTAAAAATTTGATTTTTATTAATTCCTGAAAATGTACTGTGTTCTGTTTTGATTGCACCTTTAGCATTCCGTGCTGGATATTTTGAGTCCAGCAAGTTTGCACTGTCGTTAATGTTGGGGAAATAAGCAAAGTCGCCTTCTGCTTTTGTATCTTTGGCTTCCAGAGAGGAGTGGTTTACACCGGGCAAGGCAGACGTTTCTTGAACTTCAGAAAAACAAGTGAAATCTGCCTTATTATCTGTAACTTGCACTGGGGGTAAATGCGTTTCTTTCAATGGAGCGCCCTCAAATATTTCAGAAAAAGGAGTTAAATCGGTCTTTTTGGGAGATTTATATTTTGGAGTTTTCATATTACCTTCTGTAAAGCGTGCATCGTCAAGGAATCCGGTGTATTGCACGTCATCGGTCTTTCCAACATTCTTCGTGTGAGAATATGGGCAACGTGCTTCATTCGTAGCAACTCTGCCATGCATTTCAGCATAAATAGGAATTTCAGGCAAATGGGGTTTGTCTCTCCTATTAAAATCGTTATCCAGATAAGTTTGCGAGTAGTCTTCCCTGCAAAAGTCCTGAACTTTTCTCTGAGGGTAATTCTTTCCTTCAAAACCCATATCTTGAAACACATTAAAGGGAGCTTCTTCGGGCTTGTCAACACTTTTACCTTGTGCAGCTGCAAATTTTGCATCTGATTTATAATCTGTTTCTTGGCGTGCTCTGCTACGCTTCTTGTGTTTTTTAGCGTTTCTTGGCTGTCTTTCATAGGCAGCTTGACTAAGATCTTTGTCACCCACACCCTGCATTGCTGCCACCCCTCCTGCTGCGGCACTGCCAGCAGACCTAGATCCTGTCCCTACCGCTGCATCCCATGCAGCGCCTTCTGACTTTGGCTGAGCAGGCAAGCGGGCTCGGTCACCTGACCCATTTGTTACGGTCGCCCCTTGCGTGTTATCAGCCATCCTGTAGTAGGAAGATGGGGGGAGGAAAAATGAGGGAAGAGATCAATGAAAAGGAGCCTTAATTCCATGTGGGGGAAAAAAAAACATGTACATAATCTCAACATTAGCTTCATGGATTCTACAAACATTGCACAAGTAATTAATGCACATAATTACTCACGTAACTTTGTGAACACCAACAATTTACCCCACCACACGCGACATGTCGATCAACTAATCGTTGTGTATGCATTTAAACTGCTGGGTGGACAGAGGCGGGGAGCTTTTATAAGCTTGCCGCATTGTTTCAGCTGCCGCCCCTCGGAGATCGAATTTCCAACTATGACACTATGGCAGCTTACTGAATGTCTGTAAGTCATTTGAAGGCAGCATAAGCAGATCACACTGAATGGACCTTGCATGAAACATTATACTCCAGGGTAACGAGGTGCCTGCAGGAGGCAGTACAGCAAGTAATGGCGGTCATCCTTGCATCGGCTATGGCTAACCATCGGACAGAGACGGTCACCGCATCATGCGCTTTCAGATGCGCATCTGCGCCCGTCTGATATTACGAAGCCACTGGAGCTATGCACTTATAAATCTAGATTCAAAAAAATGTTTACAACTGCTTTTTGTGTTTAGTTTGTTGTCCTTCCCCCCCCCCCCACCTGCGATTAGCACATTTGGTTACATACAATGCGAAAGAAATTGAACGTACATGCATACAAGTAGGTTTCTGAAAAATAAAATAGCATATGTCTCGAGTGTTCTTCCGTTGTGTGCATGTGTTTTCCTCAGTCACTTCAGTTTCCTCTCATATAAAACAAGTAATTACATCATAATTGGCCAAACATCACAAGCAAGATCGTGTTGAAAAGGATAATTACATTCATTGAGACCTTTACGGGTTAAAATGTTGATATATACCGTACTTACCACTGTCATTTGTAGCCAGTAATGGAGACTGCTAGACCATAGATGAGAATGTCTGGGAGTCAGGGCCGATGATAAGTACTACTTTGTCCAGTTTCTGGCAATGGGATGAAATTTGGCAAAGGATGTTTCAGCTTAGATGAGCTTGGCATAGTGGAGGCATTTTTTACGGCTACTTGGCAGAGGCTCAGTAATATTTTGGCTGTTGCGAAACTCAAGGCAGCAGCTGCATTTATCCCTGACAAGGCAATATTCTAACATACTACAAGGAAGTGTTTTAATTACCACGGACCTACGTGGTGTCACAGCTTTCACATGTGCAAGTACTGATCGCACATATACATCATTTTTTTTAAATGTACTGTTAAAGTTGAAGTACTCGAATGTCTTAAACTAATAATATTAACCTCAAAACGTTAAATATGTATATATGCTGCTCAACATAAAACAGCATTTTTACATTTAACATCACAAGTACATGTACGCTCACATTTCCTCTATGGGAAAAATGCTAATATCAATTCCTCTGTGTTTATTAATACATACAGACGAGATTTCCAAATAATTCCAACGATTGGGTCTTCAAAATAAACATGAGTGAATATAAACAGGACGATTGGTATTCTGGCCACACTTAGCACGCGATGTCACAACCAAGTGAGCATGAGACCACGAGCAAGCTCAGACACAGGAGCGACGCATTCCATGTTGCATACATGCTACTGCCTGTGGCCCTGAATATTAAACAATAACGGTGCAGGAGGCACGAGGATAATTACATTGATTTCTGGCCCCATCGACTTGCCAAGCCACCACACGTAAGGAAGGAAGTGCTTTCGTTCATGGCACATGCAACACACAAATAGATGGTAACTCTGTACCCTATCCATTTCACCCAAAATCCTCCCCTTTATTGTATTAAAGTTGAACACTGTGCCCGGCCTAAATTCACAAACGGGATGTGTATTTTCATCGGTCTCACAAAATGCATGCTGCTTCATGTTTATTCGTAAAACATTTTTTAATACCAAATACTGCACAAAATCATTATTCATTTGTGTCAAAATAAGTCACATGTGGCTGACAACAGCCAAGTGTGTCACGAGGCACGAATCCACACAATTAATTAAAAACAGTCGGGTCGGCGTGTCTGTCCACTTCAACGAGTGGAGGTTGTGTTAATCTCTGCTGGCAGTCCTGAGCCAGCGGTCAAAGTTCCACATTCCCTTCACTGTATGTACGTTGAACTTCTTTCGCACCAGACGTAGTGTGTAGTGTGTAGTAGTGGCGTGTATAGTTTGATGTATGTACGTTCAACTTCTTTCGCACCAGATGTAGCAAGCCGTGCTCATCGAAGGTGCGGGGAGAACATGACAACTCCAAATGCACAGGCTTCAGGGTTGGGATCAAACCCGCGATCTCCTGTACACCAGGCGAGGTATTTAACATCTAGCCCACTGTTTCACCCGAGATAGTACAATATCACGTTGAAACAAGCAAGTTGTGAAAGTACATTACTGTGTCCTGAGCTCGAAGCTACAAAGGGTTTTGGACCAGAACATGAAAACACCCAGAGATGCACTGTCCCTGCTTACGTTCACGCTGCCTGAAATGAAGAACTGATCCGTGGTGCAATACAAGCTGGGGGCGCGGTAACGCGGCCCGTCCCACAGCTCTGTCTATATGCAGCGCGTGTAAAACCGGGTGATGATGTTATTGAATGCACCTCGTGCTACCGTGGCCATGCTGGTTTGTGAATGTGAAACTGCAGCCAATGCTGTGCGCAAGCTTTCCCTACTTTGGCAGCTGTCTGTGCAGGAGCCAGAATGCCCTGCTGCACCCCAAACGTAGCCACGCGCATCTCGGGTGCATCACGGGGATTTACGTTTTACATTTTGCAGTCAAGGACATTGTAATTCATAGCATCATTGTGCATCAAAAAACAAGCGGGTGTTAATTGTTGCAAGCCGGTTTGTTGCTTTTGGCCTGATAACCATGTTTATTTATTAAGGTATGCACTTCACAAATATCATTAAAGCTACAGTCAAAAATGAGCATTTAAACGTTTAAAAATAATTAAAGGGTATTTGGTTATTTGAGAAAATAACCACAATCAATCAGTGTAAAAATACTTTAATTGAATACGGTTATTTTTGGAAAGGCTTCCTCATATTTTTTGTCAACAAATGTAATATGCTTTAAAAATGAAATGAAAATTAAATAAATACATTTTCTAGAAACGTAAAATTGTCATTGCAAACAACGAAATGCTGATATTCTTTGGTTATTTCGGTAAAGTCACGTATATGGAAAAAAATTACCACGAATGTAGACTGTAGCCTGGTTCTTAATCGGAGTTAGTGTACTGGCAGTCTATAATGTAGACTGTAGCCTGGTTATTACGTTTGGTGAGTATACTGGCAGTCTGTAACAGGGATGGGCAAATTTTTTACTCGCGGGCCACAATGGGTTCTAAAATTTGACAGAGGGGCCGGGCCAGGAACAGATGGATGGAGTGTTTGTGTGAACTAACATAAATGACATCTAAAAATCATTACATGAAAGGATTTGACCTTTAACAGGTAGCAAAGCATTTATTTGCAAGGCAATTTAACAAATTGCACGAACATGAACAATACAAAAACATGTCGAAACTCCCGGTCAAAGTGCGCCATCTAATGGGGAAATGGGGGCATTACAGGAGAAAGGTAAAATTTAATTTAATAATAATTGGACAAGTTCGGCGGGCCGGATTAAAAAACCCAACGGGCCGTATACGGCCCGGGGGCCGTACTTTGCCCATGTCTGGTCTATAATGTAGACTGTAGCAATGGTTATTAAGCTGGGTGAGTGTACTGGCAGTCTATAATGTAGACTGTAGCAATGGTTATTAAGCTGGGTGAGTGTACTGGCAGTCTATAATGTAGACTGTAGCAATGGTTATTAAGCTGGGTGAGTGTACTGGCAGTCTATAATGAAGACTGTAGGCTTGTTTTTAAGATGGTGAGCGTATTGGCAGTCTAATGTAGACTGTAGCAATGGTTATTAAACTGAGTGAGCGTACTGGCAGTTTATAATATAGACTGTAGCCTAGTTAAGAACCAGGCTACAGTCTATGTATTAGTGGTTTTTTAATATTCACTTTATTTTATTATTATTTTTCTATCTACGTGACTTGACCAACATAACTAAATAATATGAATTCTTGCAGTCACGAAAGTTAAAGTCAAAATTGAACTAAATGCTGAGTCAATTGTAGGTTTTAGGAGATACTAGCAGGAAGTACCCGGCGTTGCCCGGGTCAAATCTAACAGCAGTGCATACTGACTGTGGTGGTACCTGCTATGATTACAGCAGTGCATACTGTGGTGGTACCTGCTATGATTACAGCAGTGCATACTGTGGTGGTACCTGCTATGATTACAGCAGTGCATACCGACTGTGGTGGTACCTGCTATGATTACAGCAGTGCATACTGACTGTGGTGGTATCTGCTATGATTTCAGCAGTGCATACTGACTGTGGTGGTACCTGCTATCACTACAGTAGTACATGCTGACTCTATAGCAGTATTGATCGACTGTATAGCACAAAGTACTCCCCTGACAGAGTGGCGTGGTGAGGCCTAGTCCCGTGCAGAGCCTCCGGCCTCGCTTAGATTGTCCAGCCGGCTGAGGTGGCACCTTGGCAGGCTGGGCTGCTACCCCTGACACCCCTCCCCCCAAGCCACGATCTCCCCGGCCACTCTGCAGTAATATCTACGGCCTATAGTGGTAGCATCTAGCGACTGTATAATAGTAATAACTGCATGCATCGGGGTGGGGGGGACATCACACAGTGAAGATTTAACGTCAGCGTTTCGTGTATTTTTGTAGGATCTTTAAGGCGAAAGAAAATGTCCCCCTCACTCGCACCGAAGGCGTGCGACTTGGCATGTGCCGTCCCCCCCACCAAAGGCGCGGGAGTTGGTATGGCCGTGCACGCGTCATAAATAAATAAATAAATGGGAAGCGCACAAAAAACGCATTAAATCGCTAATTAAACTACCTATTTTGTTTTTTTACGTGAACCCCACCGTTGGAGAGGCAATTCGTTCGCAAGCGTGTGAACACACAAACCCACAAACCCAAAGACAATTTCTGACTTTTATATATATAGAAGATAGATTACACTCACATTGAATATTCTAATTTGACACCAAATGTATCATTCCGAGGCCCAATTTTTCTGCATCATTTTTAGATATATAAAAAACTATTTTAAAAAAGCATAAAGAAATGCAATAAGCACGAGCAAGACATTGTAGGGCCGTACCGTTCCTTTTAGATAGTCTTGTACAGACTACTTCATTAAGTCTTCATCACTGTATTTGTTTTAAAGAGACCAATTGGCTGCCCGTGGGGTATTTAGTTCATTAATTTGCTTGCTTCTCTGCCATGGCTGCAGGTCTCGTGACAAGAGTGTGCCAATCATTGATGCGCCATCCCAACCACGAGCGGTAGTCACGCACACAAAGTCACATCTTGCCACTCGACCGAGTCATGTGTTTAAAGCCACCTCTAGGATTAGAGTCAAACGCATACTGTAACAACAGCGTTCTGAATTAAATTCGAACAGATGCGTATACGGCTGTAGGCACAATCACAATGCATTAGGGGCAGTCCGTAAATGACGTCACGCGATTATGGACTATTTTTGACCCCCCCCCCTATTCACACGGCGTCACAGAAAGTCAGACCCCCCCCTCATATATGACGTCACAAAGCTCTGCCCCCCCCCCAAAAAAAAAACAACACATGCTTCAAATCGCTTTAAACTATTGTCATTGTAGTGCGTATTTAATGTGGCGCTGCACTCTGATGTTGTAGGAGAAAACATTTATTAAAAAGTCTATTTAATTAAGTAGAACGTGTTGTCTATATTTATTTAGAGATGTGCATTTTGGTGTGACGTCACATTTCTCACCCCCCCCCCCCCAGATTAGTGACGTCATTTATGGACGGCCCCTTAGCCCTCTATTTTTTTAAAGGGTCCCTTTTTGGTATCAGATACAGCACACGCAACTTGCAATAAGTTTACATTCAACTATTGAAAATAGGTGCACTGTGCATTTATGTAAATTTAACATATATTTTTTTTATTAAACATGAGCGCAAGGTAACTTTTATGAGAAACCATTTTTAACCCTCAAGTTACTGACAACCATCAGTCATCAGCCAAGCTTTGCTCCCTTATCGCTTTGAAGTTAAATGGTTTGCTTCTCCACAATACGGTATGCATATGAATACAATTTCTAAATGCAACTAAGCTGGGTCAATGAGCAGATTATATCTTACTCTTATATCACTCATAATTGGACTAATTTGCTCACGTGCGCGTGACCAGCGAGGCGTCATCAATCATCATCTACTTCTGCACCTATGTACGTATGTGGAACTTCTTTGGCACCATACGTAGCCAACCGTGCTAATCGGAGGTGCCTCAGGAGACCTTTGTATGCCATCGCCAATCCCTCACGGTGATGTGACGCCACAATTCAGCTTTGCTGATCTCGTTGCTCCATCTCGGGCGTTCCATCCTTTAGCTGCCATTCCTCGCATTCGTCTCATCCATCAACGACTGCCTCATGGCCATCTCTCGATATTTCCTGCACACACCCACTTGTCTTCACAGTTAAACACGATGTTTCGACTGTCCATATGTTCTCTACACCATATATTTGACTCATCTTTCTGTATTTCAGTATTATACCCAATATGCAAGTGCACACGCATATTTGCATACGATTGAGCTTTTGTTCCACGTTCTTAGTTTACGTTTACAATCCGTATGTCACGGCAGGCGATATGCACTGATTGAAGACATTTATTATTTAGTCAGATTGGTATGCTGCTCTTCATGATCAAATTTTACCTTCCAAATACTGTACACTCCTTTGTGCTCTAGCCAGACTCTTTATTACATAATTTAGATCCCAGTCCACAGTCAATAATTACACCTTGTGTACCATAATTCCCCGGCTCTCGCATGATGTCCTTGATGCAGTCATTTCTAGTCTGTGTTGATGGTCGGCGATGCGGCAATCGACTCATCTCGACGAGCTGTACACGATGCAACTATTCAAAGTTTAATTTTTAGTTAACGGATTTTGTTATGCTGTTTGGCGTTTCGACATCGTGGAATGGCAGCGATTTCGGATTGATTCGTACTCCAGTCGCGGAGTTAAGTAACACCCCTGAGTAAAAAGTGTCTCAGAACTCAAATATGTGCCTTGGCACATTTTGTATTATTTGGTATCCCGGGGTACCGCCGTAAGGATCAATTGTCTGAGAAATAACATACCCTGTTGTGTTTTATACTTCTTCGCTTCTAAGTACGTATGTACGTTGAACTTCTTTCACACCGTATGTAGCCAACCATGATAATCAAAGGTGCGGGGGAAGGATAACAAACTAAACACAAAGAGCAGTTCTAAAGAAATGAGTTTTCAATCGAGATTTAAATGTGCATATATCGGAAGAGCGTTCCACACGGCTGCAGAAGTGGATCTGAAAGAGCTATGCAGTGACCGTCTTTGTTTGATGGCTAGATAAAAGCTGCTGCTATGATGACTAGAGTTCTCTTGATGTATTACCTTGTGTTCATAAAACGTGTGTTCATCATGACTAATGTTTTGCTATTCATCTTCAGCCCCACTTTGCAGGCTCTTTGGTTGAGTTCTACAGTCATCTTCTGTACTGTAGTTGATTTTCAATTGTTGTTACTGTTTATTGATGATGACATCAGCGAATCTATGAATTTGTTTTATACTTTCACCATTTATCTTGATGCCTTTGTTTCTATTCCATTTTTTTTATATATATGCGTGAGTTGCTGTGAATAGGCTGGATGAGAGTGTATCTGATTGCCAGTGACTTCATGCCCGTTAAATGTAGTTTCTCCATCGAAATGTATTTTTAAGGGCAGCAGTTACCTTTGCAGGTGTCACACTTGGAACATCCTGATCCTCACTTGAAATAGGATCCATTCATGGGGGTATGTATGTATGCATGTTGCACTTCTTTGGCACCGTACATAGCCAACTGTGCGAATCAGAAGCGTGGTAACTTTCCATCTGGGCTTGCCCATTATCTTGACATCACTGCCGGTTACGAACGCTAGTAGATATTATCTTCTCTGGTTCCTCACTCCAAAGCCAAATTTAGCAATGCCCTCTCATCGCTTCACATTTTAGCGAGATTTGCATCCAGCGATGTCACAATCAATGATCTCAGTTGTTTTATTCACCATAACGTGTGTGTTGTACGTAACAAATGACAACAAATTACTAGGGTACCTTGTCAGATAAGGTACCCTAGTAAATTACCCTGTACATACCAAGACTGGTAAACGTTTGCCATTTGCACAAAGTACTACAGTGCAGCATGCAAAAAAAACACTTGACACATTGAGGTTAGAAATATGTTCACTTGGGTAATTGATTGAATTGAGCAATCCACGACATGTGTGAGGTATGTAACACATTGTTAATATTGTGACACTTTTCTGGTAAGCAGCCTTGGTTGGTAGCTGTGGTGGTTGAGTCTCATGAGAAATTTCGAGAATATTGTCCCGTGGAGTTAATTTCACCTCACTTCTATGTTTATCATTTGGGTAAATTCACAAAGCATGGACGCTGAAAAACGATCACAACACGTGCACGGCTCAATAATGTCCCTCTTGTTTTATGAAGGCACACGTAAGATATTTCAAACTGACAGAATATTTAGAGAATTTATATCTGTTTGTTACATAACCTTAACAAAAAAAATGCATAAACAGTATTTATGAGAATGTTATTCAAATGCCCTGCTCGAATACAAAGAATGTAAACCACTTTCATAAAAGAAAAGAAATAAAAACAAAATGGCCATTATTATAGCTACTATACACGTATGATAATTATAATTGGTTATTGTAGTTTATCAAGAAAAATACACAGACCCTTGAGTATTACGTTACTCTTGAGATAAAACTATCGGATGCAAATTTTAAAATTCCAAACTCCTTAGTGACCAAGTCTTTTTTTAGTAAGCACGTGGACAAGTCAACATAGCCGGGCAACTGAACAGAGATCAAGTTTCTTTGGTAAGCACAAGGGCAAGTGAAACATAGCCAGTTCGAGTGTTCATTCGATCAATTTTTTTCTCAGTGAAAAAAAATCACTCCAAAAATAAAGCCACAATGAATACATTTATCCTCGCACATTTTTTTTAAAATGACAACACTTTGGGAGGCCAAAGATATTATCAGCAGCATTTGCCGGAAATTTAATTGCACGCAGTAGGAGTACTGGCGGCATGCACTCCTTTCCAATTATAACTCAGCGTGATATAAAGTTGTAATGGCCAGACTAAAACGTCATAGTTGGAAAACAAGACTTCAGGCCTATCATTCAGCTTTTTACAAACAATTACTTGGTTTGCAAATATTCCCACGGTGGCGAGATGTTAACTACCTCGCCTGGTATACAGCAGGTCGTGAGTTCGATCTCAACTCCTTGGCGCCTATATATTTAGAGTTTCCATGTTCTTCCAGTGGTCGTGTGTATTTTTCTCCAGGTCCTCCGGTTTTTCCCTCCACATTTAGAAACATGGATTTACATTATATGGCTGCTTTTAATCAAACCAGGTAAGGTGCTGACTGTTGTGTTAGCCGACTCTCTGTGTTGTATTGCATTGTATTTCTAAGTTCACTAGGTTTGTTTTCTACCTGATGACGATTGCTTGTGTTGCAATCGAAACGTCGTATTATATTATTTAATTTATTTTCTTTCTACGTGACTTTACCGAAAGAACCAAAGAGTAATTCCTGCAGTCACGAAAGCTTTAAATCAAATATTAAACTTCTGTTCCTGCATCTGAGTATAATTTTTTTTATATATATTATAGAGCCATTTCCAAATTGTCATGTCTATGTTCAGGATGGTTAGATGCATTACAATTTATAATCTGTAGATTATGAAATAAAACCTTTGCACTGCAGCAAATTTTCCAGGTTAAGGCTTTTGGATAGTTTTACTTTACACCTTAATTTTTCAGATTTTATTTTTAAAAAACATTTAAGTCATGCATTCATATATATATTTCTGTGGCTTCATGTTTCAACTCTATTTTAATCTGGGCATTTCTCCAGGCTGAGTGTGTCTACCAGAAGGCCATATAGCATTTCAATGAATTGCCACAGAGTGTGATAAATGCATTAAACATAATTGTCCCCTGACAAAAACGAACTCAAAAAACAAAATAGTGGAAGTAGTGGGCAAACGATAATGCAGGACATTGTAATGTATTGTTGGATGAGGTTCATGCTTGTAAGTGGACTCTGGATAATAATCCACCTGCCAAAAAAGCTCCCCACAGCCCAGCCTTTCCACTGCCCGTCTACTGCACTTGGGACCAGCGATCGACGGTCACGCAGCACGGGGTGAAGCAGAAAAGTTTTGTTTACGAGAGATGACAGATTCAGTATTACGGAAGAATCTCGGCAATGGCAGGAATGCATGGCACTCATTTCATTTTTGCTGGCAGTGGTGCGCTCTCAAATTCACAAAACGCTTTTTTTCTGATACCGAAAAAACCGTGCCAACATGAATTCAGTACTCTCTTATTTTCTATTCTCCCATATTTTTGTTGCTATTTACTATTATTTTTTTTACCAAGTAAAGCTCACTGAGCTATGTAGCTCTTTTTCAGAAGCGAGCTGGCCACAAATGATAGCTCAACAATGTAGCTTATCATGTGGAAATGTATAGCAGCGAAATACTCGAAGCGTATGTTTCTAAATGTGGAGGGGAAAACCGGAGGACCTGGAGAAAATCCCACGCGGCCATGGAGAGAGAGACACCGCAAACTTCAAATATACATGAGTCAGGGTCGAGACTGAACCCACGACCTCCTGCATACCAGGTGAGGTAGTTAACATCTCGCTCCCGTGGCACCCCAATGATTTATTCTTGAATGGTAAAAGTTATATATCTGCACAGGCTAGCTTTACTTTATTTAACATATAGTATAAGCCAACATACCTTTATTTTAGGCGAATCTTTACTTTAGTATCCTTATGTCGAACGCTTTAACTTGTGGCTCGATAAAACATGTACACGTTTTAAAATAATCACTTATTTGGAGTGGATAAAATATTTTCAACAAAAAAGCCACATCCAAATCTGTTCAGAAATACTGTCAGCACAATTCAGAACGATACATTCCGCAGTACAAACATGACATTGCGAACATTATGAGAGCCAAATGCAAAGTAGTATGCTGGAAAGCAAAACAGGCAGCTAAAGAACTCTAAAACACACTATTAATTATACAACTGTGAACACCTACACATTTGGCAGATAGTATATCCACAGACACAGCTCTAAATGCCTATTAAGTATTCGTATTAAGCGTACTGGAAGAAAAAAAAATGTAGCCACACACAACTAATACAAATACACGTTCAAGTATAAACTCCGAAAATCTACACACGTGGAAGTTGAGTATTTTCACAAACGCATCGGCAACACGCTTATTTACACTCACTCTAGTACACACGGTGTAACTTTGAGGGCTTGCATGAGCAGTGACCACATACCCGTTGCGGTGGCAGCCTCCCAGAGGTGGACACTGTACTGGGTGGTCGCTGGCGAGTGCCGCACAAGTGAACTGCGACACTGGGATTATGCCTCACCATAAATACTCGCACTATTTTTACTTTCCTCACCCACGCGGACGCCACTGTGGTGCACGCTGGGAATCACACACACACACAAAAAACCACCGCTGCCAGTTATTCGCTTTGACCTTTAGCTTGTGTGCATGCCCCCCCCCACCCCCCCCCGAATGTCTCTCGGCATATCCAAATGTTGCAACGACACTTGTGTGCAATTCGGAACACACAAAATGATAAAATGGGTCCAATAGTCAAAACACTGTATCTCTTATTTTGCTCATGATACGTTCAACGAGCGTTTATGCTTTGTTGAATTTTGTAATACCCAACGTGAAGCGACAAAAGTATGACATGACATTTCGCACTTTGACTCTGTACTATATCTACCATACTCATACTCTCATAGGGCTGCCAGATACTAAACTAGGTTACACCATCATGCTATCAAACACTCAATGTCATGCACTAAATAAAATGCTGACAATTAACACACTTTGTATTCTGTTCATGAAGTGTTTACATTATATGTATGTTGAACTTCTTTCGCACCGTACGTAGCCAACCGTGGTAATCGAAGGTGGTGAACATGATCAGATGATATCCCTACATAAAGCCTACTATGTATTAGAAAATGGGTATATCATACAGTATTGTTTAATAATTGCTCATGATATGCAAACACATCAAATGATTGAGGAGTGCTTTACAGCACAACAGCAGAATTAATGTTCACTGCACCAACGATTTTACTTTTTAAAGCTAGTGCAGCCTGTAACTGTGCATAATTAGTTGGATAAAGGTCACGTTAAAAAATGTCATGCTTTATTAGTGAAGTGCTTTCTAAAACAGGAACATGTTAAACGTATTAACATTTTCTAAATGTAATTTTCCACACTATATTGCATATAATGTGATATTAAGTGTGTATTGCTACAGATGAGAAATTTTAATGACGTAAAGACACATTTTTAGTCAAGTAATCTATTTGAAAATAAATAATTTTCCACGTGTTTATACATATTTATAATATCTAGTTGGCTTTCGCTCTTCAAATATTAAGTTTTTCAGCAAGGGGGTAAACCGAGGACATGTTTTGTTTCTCATTTGAAGCTCCAGTTCTCAAGAACGTGTCACGCTCTTACGTCTCAGCTCCGTGAATAAGGGAGGGCTTTGTGTGTCGGTGACAAACAGCTTCTTGCCTGAGAGCAAGACATGTCAAAGTTACTATCTTGACCAACCTGCCAATGCAAGGCCAATGGGACCTCATATTCTTGGTTCTTTCGGTAAAGTCACGTAGATAGAAAATAAAATAGAAATAACAGGTAATAAATTTTATAAAAATTAAAAATAATAAATAGAAAATAATACAAGCAAAAAACCCATGATGTTTCGATCGCAACACAAGCGGTCTTCATCAGGCGGAGATCGAAACGTCGTGGGTTTTTTGCTTTCATTATTTTCAAGATATTTTTATTTATTTATTTTGGGTTATCTTTTATTTTAATTTTCTATCTACGTGACTTTACCGAAAGAACCACGAATATGAATTCCTGCAGTCATTAAAGTTTTAAGGCAGAGAATGGGACCTCTTGTTCCCCGATACTTCGATGCAAATTTAAAACTTCCTTTGAAATCCACATGCATTCCTCCTTAATAAGTTGTATTCCACCAGGTGTCCCTCCTGTTTTCCGAATGACCTACTGCGAAGTAGGGCGGCATTTGCATGTAAACAAGCAACATGCAGCATTATTTATCAGCCTTCTCCACGTATATTCCATTGCATTATTGGGGAACGTAGTTTGACCGTTTAAGTTGACGCTGAATACATGCAGCCTTGCCGTTTGAATGTAAATTCATTTCATTCTAGCACATTGTTAAATCGGAGCTCTACTTGGCATCTAACACTAGATTGGTACGCGTCATATTGTAAATAAAAAGTTTTACAAAAAAGCTCGGGCACTGATGTGCATCAGGATGACACAGAAAACATAAATTAACATTAACCAGGACACAACACAACTAAGTCAGCCAGAAGCTATCGTCATGTATGGGTGCTTTCATCAAAGGTGGCTATCGTGAACTTGCCAATGCTGCAACGAGACAAATTGAAAACGTTACGGTAAAGGGCTTTTCCCAAGTTCACCTCAAAATGTAACCTTCACAGTGCCATTGTAGACGGCAGTCATCAATGTTGTCCACGAGTTTAGGGACAATTCGGAAACCAAAAGTGGTCCATTGAAATGCTGTCAATATCCACGCGCATTATGCCAACATATGCCAATATGGCTCAATAAGCATGATGCACGGAGTGTAATTTCCAACACAGATTGCATTCAACTAGAAGAAAAAGGGCAAACTAGTGGTCAACACTGTCGATCTGTCATGGCAATTCTACAAGTAACGATACTGCACTGTATATACTGGTAAACATTCGTTCTGCTGTAATTTCCACCACAGCATAAATGTCGCCAACTGATTATGGGTAATACTTACAAAGCCAGTCAGCAACAACAAAAGTAATTAGTTCTTTACCCAATTTAAATTTGTATTTGTTCAACCAGGTGAGAACTACCCAATATGTATGACTGATCAATAAGCAATAACATACATAATCCTTTATATAAATAAAATGTAAGCAACTGATATATGTAAAAAGTTAAAAGTACTCGTGTCGGTCTCTGTACCAACTCTAACCTTCCTGCAAAAAAAGAACCCTCCCAAAATAGCACCGAAAAGCAACACCATACTTACCCAGGATTTAATTCGGATTTAGAATTGGACAGTTTGCGGAGTTCATTACAGCTCACCGAGCAATGCTGTTCATATCGACACTTTTTCACGCTCGAGCAACACGAAGAATGGAATGAGAGCAGCGAGATGAAAGGGTTTTGGTGGTGTTGCTCTGGGGGCAGAGACGGCAAGCGATGATTGCGCGTCATTGGAATATATTTCGTTCTGCAGGATGCACACGCTTTCTCGTTACGTCCGTGTGCCCATCCAGCCTTGCACACGCTCAACATTTAAAAAAAATAAAAACCTTGACCGAGCGCGCACCGCTCATCGCGGATCTGACGTCGCATCAGCAGCCCAGATTGTCAGTCGAGCCCGGCTCACAGAGACCCATCGTCTCGCGCTAACGTCACAGAGATCCGCACAAACTATGCTGACCTCGGCGAGCTGCACGCAATGCTGTCACGGACGGAGAAGGCAGCTCACAGCGCAGAACAGCGCATCACGCCATTGGCTCTGCTGTGGCGTGGTGGGTGGACCTCCTAGCATGTGCTAAACAGCTGGATTTAAATTGGTTATTTCCCCCTGATGACGATCGCCTGTCGAAGCGATCGAAACGTCGTAGTTTTTTTAGTTTGTTTATTTTATATTTTGACTTTAAGCTTTCGTGACTGCAGGAATTCATATTCTTTGGGTCTTTCGGTAAGGTCACGTAGATGGGTCATGACGAGTGCTTGCGTTGCGATAGAAACGTAGTTTTTTGTATTTTTAAAAAAAAATTCTTTGAATCTATCTACGTGACTTTACCGAAAGACCCAAAGAATATTTTACATGTATTTTTAAAATTAACTTATACCTATCTACGTGACTTTACCGAAATACCCAAAGAATATGGATTTATCTTCTTTGGTTCTTTCGGTAAAGTCACGTAGAATGATAATAAAATAATAAATTGATAAAATAAAATAACACAATAATATTCTCACGACGTTTCGGCCACAACACAAGCGGCCTTCATGTGTTGTGGCCGAAACGTCGTGAGAATATTATTGTGTTATTTTATTTTATCAATTTATTATTTTATTATCATTCTACGTGACTTTACCGAAAGAACCAAAGAAGATGAATCATTGCAGTCACGAAAGCTTTAAATCGAAATATGGATTTAAATAATTCAGGGAAATACAAAATACCCTCCACCAGTGGCACAGAGTTAACGATCTGTATATATATGCTTTTTTGTTGTAAATATGCTATTTGAATATCTCCAATTGTTTAGCAGCTAACTCAGAATTCGCTTCACTGTTGTAATTCGGTGTGATATTTTAGTAAAAGTAGCACAAGCTGCTTTTTAGGATATTCTACTTTAAAACAAAATACGTACAAATACATACTAAAATAAATAAACAAAATATTCCCTCAAAATTATACATTATGTGAACTGCATTGTACCAATAGAATGTTTTACCTGCACGGTATAATACTGGGTTAGAGCGGCCTCTATTGTTTACGTAAAACAGAACACACTAACTATATTTTGTTATCAGAGAAGTGTTTTTGTTTAAAAAAAAACACAGATGATCGCATACAGTAAGCACGCACACACTGCTGTCAGAAGAAAGGAGGGGGGGGCTGCTGTTGTTACATTGTTTTTATAGCTTTATTTTGGTGATTTCGAAAACATATGGTTAAGCCATGTTGCTTGCGGAAGTGCGGAGTTGATAACTTTAATCTAAATTGTCTTATGGTTAAATTTTGATTTAAAGCTTTCGTGACTGCAGGGATTCATATTCTTACCGAAAGAACCAAGAATAAATGTCTTATGGTTGTTATTGTTTGACTTGCATCACACTGGGATTTTTGCACGCAGCGTTTTGATACGGTGGGGTTTTTTTCTGGAAGATTTTGCTGGTTTATCCCAGGAAGTTTCTGTTGCGCGTCGTCGTCGCTTTAAGATGTTTCTCTGTTCATATTTTGTTTGTTGCGGTTGCACCCGACTCAAGAGCCGCATGGCTCACAGGGCTATATACCTAATAAATGAAACTTGAAACGTTGTGCAATAATTAGAAGGCCACTCGCCCCTTTCAGAGACCAACGAAATTTATTCGCACGGAGTGTGCTCCATTGTGCCTTAAAATCGGTCCTTGACATGCATCGCACACATTGTGCACTGTGCAAAACATCATTACCAAAATTGTCCTTTTTTGTCATTTATGGAAAAAAAATACGTTACTTTCGCTGAGATATTGAATGTAAAATATACACACTGGCAAAGGTGAATGCGGTTCACGCATATTTTATATACGCTCGGCAATTTTTTTTGAGAAAGTGGGTTCACTTTTAACAGCGTTGGTGCCAGACCATTGGGGGCCTTAAGCAGAAATGATTGCTGGCTGTGTTACGTGCCATATAATATGCTGAACAAGCTATATAACTGAATAATATCACAGTAGTGTGAACTATTTAAGGTAATAACGGCATTAAAATTATGTTATCGTATTGTATTAGTCAAAATATTTTCTTTGATGTATCTGAATTCGAGCTGATAATTGGTGCACCCCTAATTTTAAATTAATCCGGGCCGCCTTTACTCCTTTGAGCTCTAAACTTGTGCTTAGTCTGCTTTTTCTTAGCACAGGTCACTGACTCGAGTGGAGAATAATGCCTGCCTGAGCAGAAACTTCATAATCCAAGTAGGCGAGCCCTCTCTGACACACACTTTCCACAGGGGAACTCAAGCCGTTCCAAATTGACATTTACAACTTTTAACCACATGCAATGTCTTTGGTATGCATTGTAAAAATAAACGATGTTCTACTTTACCATTGTTTTACAGCAATGTCAATAAGACAACAGCAACAACAACACACACGAGACCATGTAAGTTCATGGAAAATCCCCTGCATGGCATGTTTCACTATCAGCATGGGTGGCAAAGAGACTTGCCTGGCGTCAATTGTCTGCACCAATGTGTAAAAATATTACACGATATTTTGACTTTGCTTTCCTCTCCTGGCCAACATTTACCAAATTTCAATGTTACTCCATGCCAAATACTTTTTTAGTGGCATTTATCTCAATTAATATTCCATGTTTCCTGTTTTAGGGACTAGTTTTCATGGTTAATATCCCACAAACTGGCATCAAAATTTTAAGGGATGTCGTATCTCAATAAATCTAAATACGTGTTTGACATTTATTGTATCATGGTAGTGCTTGCACATGGACATCTTGAGTTAATCCATTTCTGGATGAGGGCCTCCTCATGCCATGCAGGTTGTGGAGTTCCTTTAACCACCCTTCACCATGCTGGTAATTACTCGTTTGTGAAGGTGAGGATCACAGAGCAGGGAGCATCGAAACACAATACAGTGGATTTTGTTGTACTGACCTCTACTGCCCACAGCAAAGCACAGCTCTTTAGACACCTGCTATGAGAACCCAGGAAACATTGTGGTCTCAAATCCAAGCCGTATCCAGGCTCAAACATGATTAGCTTCAGAGACCAAATGAGATTAGGTGCATTCCGGGTGATTTGTTCATAGACATGACAGCGTTAAATCGGTATTTTTTCGTCTTTTCCCAAATTGTATTCCAATTGTGCGATTGGTATCGTGTCATGAGAAATGGAGTCCATTCAACACTCTCGTAGAGCAGTGCATGGGTTAGATAGCGTCCCACAGAAGGCGATATGAAAGAACTACTTCTGAGATCCTTTCAGGTGATCTTTCTAACCCACACACTACGGGGAGCACTTTCCCACATACACCGCTCAAGATCATTATCGTTGCACGATATTCAAACCAATAATTTGAAATCATCCAAATTAAGTGCAAAATTAAAAAATGTTATGGTATGTTCACGAATATAGCGAGACCATAGATCAATACACTTAAGAATAAGGATTAATCACTGGTCCTCACTCAGATTCGAACCCAGATTCTCATTCGTGCCAGCTCAGTGTTCTAACTATTAAACTTAACTAAAAACTTTCTTTTTTTATTTTACCAGGTAAGGCTCGCTGAGTTATAGAGCTCAACGAGCCTTACCTCGCGACCTGGAGATAAATGATAGCTCAACGAAGTGGTTTATCAAGTGGATATTTATAGCAGACAAATACCCTAATCGCACGTTTCGAAATATCGAGGGAAAAACCAGAGGACCCTAGAAAAAATCCACGCGACCACGAAGAGATTGAATGCAAACTCCAAATATACAGGCATCAGGGTCTGGATCAAACCTACGACCAGGCGAGGTAGTTAACATCTCGTCACCGTGGCACCCACTCCTGAGCCACCCAGCTACCTCTGGGTGACATTTCATTTCTAAACCTCAAGGGCCAAGCTGGATTCTTTTTTCCAGCCCTGAAACAGATGGAGAGAGCAACGCACGATGGTCGGCAAGAGTCTTCCCTTCTCAAGAGGTTATATGTCTAAACATATGGCTGGATTAAATGGTTTGAAGCTGGATTGGGACAACTTCCCATGGAGATTGCGTTTATTCTAATATCCATTAAAAAAATCTGTAAAAAGCACACCTGGCGACTCACTACGCAGATTCTGGTGGTAAATAATAACTTGAATCAGAGTCTTTGTTCTGAGCGCAAAAAAGTGTAGGTGGCCTATGCTGTAGTCAATGGCGAGACCTGCAAAATATATTCCACGTTGTATAAGGTAATCCAAGTAGTAGCAATTATAGTAGGGTAGTCAAGTTAATATATTCAGAATGTAGGGCAGTGCTTTTCTACATTTTTGACCCTGAGCTAATGGTCGAAAGTCCACACTCCTCTCTACACTGTCGGTTTCCCATTGAGCTTTTAACTCACAATACACACCCCGTGTACTTAACCAGTAATAATAATTTACAGCTGTCTCTAAATCCACTACTGGATAAAATGCTGCCCACGCCAAATCAGTCTTTGGGGTTGCCTTTGACCATACTTCACTGTACTGGGCAGTTCAGTTTGTTGAAGGGGGTGTAGGGCCAGTTTAACACGTAGGCTTCCGCAACCAATATTATTCATAATACAGGTTTTTTTGGGCTAGATTGCGTAAATATAAAAAAACACACAAACTGACACAGCCAATTAGTAAGGTTTGTGAAGTAAAAAGAACGTTCCAATTAGTTACTACTTCAGCACACCGGTGTGTTGGAGAGTAAACCCACAACATTTATAATTTGAGTGCAACGTTTCGCTGGCCATCAAGCGATTTGCCAGAATTGTGAAGAAATCTTCCTATTCCCGTCTTGTAGGACCGGTTCAAATATCACTCACTGCTGATCTTAGCTGTGAAAAGGAATTGAACTCACGTTGTTGATGTCATACCTCAGTAAATGAACACTATGCTTGCCACCACTTTTCCCATGTGCTTACATAGACAGACACAAACTACCCTCATTCCAAATAATTTATTCACCTGATTTTTCTCGAGTATTTTCGTCTTTGTTATGGAGGGAAAAAAAATCTAATTATATTTTTTCTCGTCACTTGAGAGTTTTTACAGTTTTGTAAAAAAAAAATACTGAATATTACACGTCTACTAAAAAGGCCTAAACTGTAAATCATGTTATGCTTTAATTAGTACCATATAATTAGTACCATATTGCACATTTACCAACCCATTGCTAGACCTTACTGGCTGCATTACATGGTCAAGACATACATCGACTTGCTTGTACAGTATATAAATAGATATAGTTTTTATAACTCATTCATATTAAATGAATGGGCTAATGAAACGTGGGCTAATGAAATGAACAAAATTGCACTGAACAAACAAACAGAAAAAAATAAACACAAATGTGATGTAAAAAATGGCCAATTATAACAAATAAATTAATTATTGAATCCAAATCGTGATAAGTAATGAAACCTCTGAGGGTTCGGATGATTACGTGTCAACTCATCGCAGATAAGTGGTTAGATCTTATTTTCCGCATGCCACGATCGGTAAACATGGTCTCGCTACATACCGACCCCAGTGAAGGACTCTGAACAAGTCACCCCGCTTCATCGCTATCCAAATAAATCAAACTGATCGCACACTAATGGGTGTCCTGATACAACCATCGACATTTTTTAGCGAGTACATTTTGTTCCAGTAAACTGAAATAGAACTTCAGTCCTTTTAATTGCATTTGTCGAGATAATTTATAGATAATTTTTCAAACTGTCAGTATAATATAATATCAGTTGTATATAGCGTCGTTCATGCAATTGCATATCACAACGCTGTACAAAAATAACATACTCAATCACATGAACGGCTAAATCCTATTCACAGCAATTATTGACTGAATTAAATACTCAAACAATTTACATGAATAAACAAATCAAGACATGGTATAACAATAAAAGGTAAAAACATTTGTTTTACATATATATAAGCTGTGGCATTCAAACGGCTTTGTAAAGGGATGTACTGAATGAGAAAGCCTGATACCCAATGACCTGAGCACATCGTTGTAGAAATTGAATTGTCCCCTATTGGTAAAAGCCCAATATGTACTGCATTACAGGCAGGCCATCTGAAAGAATTGATACCATCTCCTTAAATGCAGTGTGCAAGGGGGTCATAGATATGAGGCCCTGATTTAATTCTGCTATGTAATAGGACGTTTTTTTTTCTTGTGTGCAATGTCAAATCCTACGCCTAACACGGGTCACGGTGTGAGATACAAATCTATACTTATATTATCATAAACAGCCTTGGTCATATGAGGACACAGACATGTGGTTGGTCAATGCTGAGCAATGTTGAGCCCCTTCTTGCACGCAATTTGAAACCTCATGGCATTGTGGATGAGTGTGTACACAGCTGACAGTGATTTTTTGCAATTCTACGAAACTATGTTTCATAGAAAATCCTCAAGCAATTTACATGAATAAACAAATCAAGACATGAAACTATGTTTCTTAGAATTTCGAAATTCAAAGGCTCACTGTTCCATTTCATCACAGTTTGCCTTCTCAGGCTGCACAGTACTTGCATCATCATACAAACTTTGTATTTATCCAAAACTGGATTTTTGAATATACAATGCTTTACTGTGTATCTCCCCCCCACCCACCACCACCTCCAAAGAAATATCTGAATATCACATTCAGAGTTGTTAAAAAATTGAAACATAAATACTTCGGCATGTGAATGTTAAAGCTCATCGATGGTTGATCAAAGGAAGTGCATCAGTAGTAATGACCAGTTGCAAGCTGCATCTGAGGTAAGCGCACATCACACCTTGATGATTGAGTAACACCAATCAATATTATGGATGTATTGACGGATCGATTCAACTACCGTGTATGTGTTCTTATTTTATACTTATAGAGCGTATTCGTCGTGTGTACTGCGATCACGTGATCTCCTCCAGTGACGAGAGGTCACTATATTCACTCCAATGTTTAAAACACGATTATATATTATTCAAATCAAAACAATTGTGAATATTCATGGCATCGCGAGGAAGATGGAATTATGACACCTTTAGTAAATGTCTAACTGGCCCATTGGCATGGAAGGGGGTCATCACTAAACACATGCCTCTTACAAAAAACGCGTGGCAGCAGCAGGTACAAATTGTGCACAGATAATACGCGTCCCCAATTATGGAGTAATTCCTCTATTTCTTCGTGTATTGTACTTATGATTGGTCAACACTCAAAATAATAATGAACAGAGCCATTCATAAATTGAACAGCAAGTCAGATGTCAAGTAAAACGCGCCTCCATTCGCAAACGTTTGGTCTGGGTGGGCAACATGCGGCTCCCGAGCAGCTCTTTAAGAATAGCCTCGTGACGTTATTTAATGAGCACCGTCTCGTATTCACCACATGGAATTGCGGCTCTTTAAATTTTGAGGGTTGTTTTTCCTATTACTGAATTTAAAAAAAAATGTCCCTTCTTGTTACTTTGGTTGCCGACGCCTGGTTCTGAGTGGTGCTCATCTCTCATGTTAGTGGCATTGAGCCAGTGACAGCAATTCCACATTATTAGGGCTGAGCCGCCGTTGATGTCCCACCGTGTGATTACGCATTGTAATTAAGCACAGAGGCGCACGACGACGACAACTAGCGACTTATATGTGTGCTTGAATTCCTACCTGTTGTAAGTCGTGTGCTCCTCCACAGCACCATTTGGCACTACGGACTTGTACAGCCCCTTGTTTGCTCATCCACTCTCGGACGATGGCCTCCTCGTGCCGTGTGAGAAATGGGGGTTATATGACCATACATAGTGTGAGTTGGTGAAGGGAAGAGCAAAAAAAAATGTTGGGGGGCATAGCTCGGTACAAACGTTGATTTAGCTGCACTGTCCTCTGCCGTCCACCACCAAGCACTACAGGTTATAACCGATTACAGCCCGTGAATGGTTCGAACTCTTTGGTTCTTTCGGTAAAGCCACGTAGAAAGAAAATAGATTAAATAATAGAGTACGGCGTTTCGATTGCAACACAAGCAGCCGTCATCAGGTGGAACTAAATTTGAGAGGGAGAAAAAAACACAGAGACGGAGACACACAGACAGCCACACAAGCAGAGAGACAACACAGAGACAGAGAGAGACACACAACAGAGACACACAGAGACCCAATGCCTCTGTGTCGAGGCCTTAAATAGAGAGGGGGGGGGGGGTTAGGCACTGGTGGATGCTGCTGGAGCAGATAAATTAGCATGTCAATGAATCCACCCCGAATCCACCGAGGGAAAGAAGAAGATCGAATGGCCCTATGAGAGCCTGGTAATTTTTTAGAGAGAGAAATAGTTTGAGAAAACGAAATTTAGCAAATCTATTGGAAATGTAATGCAACACAGAGTCAGCTAACACACAGTTAACGCATAACCTGGTTGATTACAATCTCCAAAGATTGCTAAATTTGAAGTTAAGTGTGAAATTTAACAGACACACAAAGAGCGAGAAAACAACTTACATCCTCCCCGTTGAGGTGGTTCAAACTTGATTTGAAGCAGCAGCCACCAGCAGACCCACCTCTCTCTCTGCCCAACCCCACCTCTCTCTATTTGAGGCCTCGACACAGAGACATTGGGTCTCTGCGTGTCTATGTTGTGCGTCTCTCTCTGTGTGTGTCTGTGTTGTCTCTCTTTGCTTGTGTGTCTGTCTGTGTGTCTGTTTTTTTTCTCTCTCTCAAATGTAGTTCTACCTGATGACGGTTGCTTGTGTTGCAATCGAAACGTCGTACTCTATTATTTAATTTATTTTATTTCTACGTGACTTTACCGAAAGAACCAAAGAGTAATTCCTGCAGTCACGAAAGCTTCAAATCAAGTTTTTTTCCTGTGAATGGTGTTCACTCATTCAAACACTGAGCCAAGGCTCAACCCTATTGAGCTTCCAAACATTTGGAAAGATGGAGGTGCACATCTTAAGCCACAATGTGAAACCCATCTGCCGACTAATGTCCTACCGAACCGTTGTCTCGTTACGCCAAAACAAATATTCTGTTTACATGAAACTGATACGGTTTAGAGTATGAAAAAATAAGAATAGGTTTTACCCGTTTTGGCAATGAAACAGGTGGTCAGATGTTCAAACACCGAATATAAACCTTTTGCAAGGAATCAAGTGCTGCATTAACCACACACAGTACTTGTGGTGAACATGCAAACAAAACACATGCTCGGATAATTATATATGGCGTTGTCTTTGAAAGTGTTTGGTATACACCAGAGACAGCCTTCTGTATGGCCTTGTCTCACCACCAGTGTCAGACCAGAGAACGCCAAAAAGGCGAACAGTACAAAACCAATTCACTATCAGGGCATTTCTAGCTCGGGGTGAGCAGCGACAACGATACTGGCAAGAAAGGTCCCATGTTGGTTTCATTATAATGCACAATCAGTTGAACTGAAGGGACCCAAAGGTCATGAGAAATTGCATACGAAATAACAATCACAGACTTTGTGCTCATGATTTCAGACCAGGTGTGAGATCGAAAACTATTTCAACGTCGCTGGCTTACAAATGCAATTTCGCTTTTGAAATGCACACAAGCGCCCTATAGTGGACATAGCAGTGCAAATGCCACTGCTCAGGTGCGTGTGCAGTACAGGAGATGTTATCATTCATTTATTCATCGATTATAGTGGACTCTTGAGCACATTGTATATGCATCGAAAAAAACTCAACACCATTGTCAATAACAATGCCTTAAAAGAAAAAAAATATATAACAGGTAACCTTGATTTGAAGCTTTCGTGACTGCAGGAGTCCATACTCTTTGGTTCTTTCGGTAAAGTCACGTGGGTAGAAAAAATAATAGATCACGACGTTTCGATCGCAATGCAAGCAATCGTCATCAGGCGGAAGAAAGAGGAGGGAAGCTCCTGATGCTGCAGGCTGCTTTTAAAGGTTCGAGATGGGCGTAGCCCCAGAGTCATTAACGAAGTGGGGGGGGGGGCTAGTTATGTTAAAGTGAGAAATTTACATGTAAATGTAATGTGTAAATGTGATTAGCATGTCAATGTAAGCTCGCAGCGTGCCTTCACATCGAGGACTGCATGTAAACGTAAGATCGGAGAAATTTACATGTAAATGTAATGTGTACATGTGATTGGCATGTCAATGTAAGCTCGCAGCGCACCGTCACATCGAGGACTGCATGTAAATGTAAGATCGGAGAAATTTGCATGCAAATGTACTGTGTAAACGTGATTAACATGTCAATGTGTAATAAACGACTTCCACGACGGCTGTTGCAAGAGTGCTTCTTTATTAACTGTAGCATTGCACAGCTCCTCTCCTTCCCTCTCCGGGTAAATTTCCCTTCTCACAACGCCATGAACGAGGCGCCTCTCTTCGGTCCACCAGCGAGGGCCACTCCGCTCCCCCGGTCTCGTCGTTGGCTGGCGGCGTGCCGGAGAGAAGAGGCGAGCCTCACTGGGGGGCCGGCCACGTGGTCGGTGGGGAATAGAGGAGATGATGAGCAGCGACGCAGTCCGGCCCCAGGCTCCCCAAAACCGACCATGAGTCCTCCCCTGCCCCTGCTTATATTTTCCCCGGCGGAGCTAGGCTCCGCCTCTAGCCACGCCCCTTCATGGAACCTTCCCGATGGTTCCCGAATCATCTCTCTCGACTCCGCCCGTCACCTTTGGCCCAGATATTATTCCCTCTTAGGATTGAATGCCAATTACATAATAGTGCCTGCACCCAGTTACCCTCTGGCACCCACTGAATGGCACTCTCTCATAACATCACCCCCCCCTCCCGTAATAAAAAGACTAGCCGCCCCAGCTAGAGAAAAAACCCAAAAAGTAATGAAGAGACGCAACACGGGAGAACTCGTGGTGCGTGTTAGGAGGGTTGGTCCGCAAAAAGGATGAAAATCCCATAACTACATGGAACCCATTACAAGGGATAAAAGAACAAGGGACGTATCCGTCAACGTAGGGATATAAGGGTAAAAACATGGGTGACTTCAACGAAATCGCAGCATCCTGGAGCGAGGCCGTGACGCCGGACCATCGACAGGAGCTGCATCCTGCTCCACCCCGGTCGGCACGCCGGGCGGCAGGACAAGCGATGGAGGAGCGGAAGGCTCCACCGCAGTAGGGCCGGTCCGGGCGAGGTCACAACCCGCATCGGCAGTCATAGGTCTGGATGCTGTGGGCGGCAAAACATAATCCTTCGGGCGTTCATCCTGTAACCGCACCGCCCCTGGTCCGTCGGACACGTCAGACCCTGGCAGTCCAATTTTTGGAGATGAAGGAGAAACATGCAGAGGGATAAACGGTTTCAACCGAGAGGGGTGGACGAACCAACGCCGTCAGCCCGCCCGGATACGCACACACTGTGGACGTTTGATCTCGACCACCTCCACAGGTCCCTGCCAGGGCTTATGTAACTTAGGGGAGGTGCCAACGGGCACCTGAGGGCAATGTAGCCAACCCCTTTTGCGAATGGACCACAACATGTCATGGTCAGACCAGCGCGCATAACATTCATAGTGCGCCTGCGTCTTGGTGGTGTTCATCCTAGCCGCCTCCCGGGCCTCGGAAATACGTCGCAAGGAATCGCGAACATGTTCCGGCAGTTTAGATGGAACGTTACCAATCGGTGCACCCAATTGGGTATCTATAGGGGGTACGTTTTCCCGCCCATACATAAGGAAAAATGGCGAGAATCCCGTAGAAGAGTGCAGGGCCATCCTGTACGCAGCAAGCACGCTCGGTACATGTAAATCCCAATCGGCTTGTTTGGCATCCACCGTCTGGCAGAGCATGGCGGACAAAGTCTTGTTCAGACGTTCGACCATCCCATCTGTCTGAGGGTGGTACGGTGACGTTCTGATTTTTTTAGTGCCCAATGCGTCATAGACCTCGCGCAACAACTTAGAGGAGAAGTTCCGACCTTGGTCCATAAGCAGCTGTTCGGGAGCACCTTTGTCCATTACATACCCGTACAAAAACGCGTCGACAATGGAGTCCACCGACTGATCTGGCAGCGGCCAAGCCATCGGCCATTGAGAAAAATATTCCACACCCACCAAAAGGAATTTGTTACCCGTAGAAGTGATCGGAAAGGGCCCAAGGACATTGAGTGCCACCAGTTCGTTAATACCGAAATAGATTGCAGCGGCGGATGACATTTCCGCTGCGGCGGTTTCTTCTGAGCACATTCTGTACAAGATTGAATCAATTTGGAAACATCGGCTGTCATCCCCGGCCAATAATAATCACGTTGCTACGTCAACAATGATTTTTGGATGTCAAGGTGCAACAACATCTCCTCGTGCAGCGCATGAACCAAGCCATTACGGAGGGCAATGGGAACAACAACTCGCAGCGATCCAGCATTTCCTCTCTCCACATCAAAAGGCCGTCGTGAAGAATCAACCTGCCCCCTTCACTCGAAGTGGAAGCTGCCTGTGCAAGCTCCGCCTGACGCCGCAAATCCCCGAAGGAGTCATCCAGCAGCTGATCGCGCACCCACATGGAGCGCAGAAGCTGCAACACGCTGTCAACCGACGCATCTGCGTCCGGAGGTTTCGAACCGGCTACCGCAGACATGACAGTGCGCGATTGTGACACAATGAGTCCACAATGGCTCGTCCCAGACAAACACGGGCAACGAGGCGACTGCAGCAATCGCGAAAAGGCATCCGCATTGCAATGTTGAGAACCCTTACGATACACCACACTGAAAGAGAACTCCTGTAAGATCTCGAGCCAACGAGAGAGTTGGCCAGCTGGCTGCTCAACTTTCAAGGAATATTGAAGGGCCGCATGATCAGTGCGGACAACAAATTCCCTGACATAGAGGTAAGGCCTGTATTGCCGGACGAAATAAATAATGGCCAAAAGTTATCTCCGGGTGACACAATAACGACGTTCCGCCGGGGAAAGGACATGGCTGCCGTATGCAACCACCTTCTCAACACCGTTTTTAACTTGAGATAGAACGGCGCCGATGCCCGTATTGCTAGCGTCGGTCAAGGATAAATAGCAGAGAAAAATCTGGATACTCGAGCGTGGGCGCGTTAGACAATCGTTCGCGGAGGGCCAAAAACGCAGACTCTTCCTCCGGACCCCATTTAAATCTCTGGTTTTTAGCAGTGAATGTGTGCAACGGTTTAGCAACCATAGCAAAATGCAGCACGAACCTATGTTAATATGATGCAAATCCGACGAAACTGTGCACATCACCCACACACGCGGGAGTCGGCCAATCGGGAACACATGCAGTTTTTTTCCGGATCCGTGGCGATGCCCTCGGATCTGACAATGTGACCCAAATATCGCACCGAATTTTGCAGCAAGTGACATTTAGCCAGTTTAAATTTCAAGTTAGCAGAGCGCATTCTATCGAAAACGGAGCGCAAACACCGGAGATGTTCGTCAAAAGTGCGGCTAAAAACAATAACATCGTCCAAGTAAATGAGACAAGTGTCCCACTGTAGGTCGGTCAAGACAAGCTCCATCAAATGTTGAAAGGTAGCCGAATTCAAGCCCATCAGAAGGCAATTGAACTGAAAGAGACCTGGGGTGTGCGGAAGGCGGTTTTCGGCTTAGACGATTCGTCCATGGGTAGTTGCCAAAACCCCGAAGACAAATCGAGAGTGGAAAAATATCACGCCCTGGACAAGACGTCTAGTGAGTCGTCCATGTGCGGGAGCGGATATGCGTCGGCCACCGAAACTTTGTTCAATTTGCGGAAATCAACGCAAAATCTGAGGATACCGTCACGACGGGCGTGCCCTAAGGGCTGTTAGATGGGGAAATAATATTAGTGGTCAGCATGTCGTTGACCACTCGTTGCGCATGTTCCTTCTCCACCGGGCTCAACCGGTGCGAATTTTGACGAATAGGGCTGACCTCACCCATTTTAATATGGTGAAACAACAGGGATGTACGACCCAAATCGAATTCATTCTTACTAAATACGTCCGAAAACTCGCATAGAAGTGAATGCAATCTGTTCCGTTGCTCGGAAGACAAGGACGAATTTTACCCGCACAACGCGGCAGCCCATTGATCATCCACAATATGATAGAGGTGAGCTGCTCCCACCAATTGGCGCGGCTCAACCTTGTCGCGGTCCGAAAATGCAGTGGTGGCATAAGCCAACATCATACCAGCGGGAACTACAACAGCGTCCGGCCCCCCGTTAAGTACCTGCAAGAACGGGGCTTGCTCGGAGTGAAGGATCATCTGTGCGCCGACAAGTGCTAGACAGCAGGTCGCATTAGACGGAGTCAGAAGGACCCCAGCCGTCGAAGCAACGCATCCGATTCCCTGACGATAACGCAACGGCACCAGCATTTGGGATCCCGGCGGAATCTGGACTATGATATCAACGAGGGCTTGTACAGCAGCGCTCGGTGATGAACGCAACAATGGTGATGGTAAAAAAAGACTATTTGCAACCCGAGGGCATTTCCAAGCAACCCTGATCTACCAGGATCCTTCTAAGAAAATCAGCACCCAACAAGCAGGGCACAGTCAACGACCTAGAAATCAGAACCGGTCCCGATACAGCAACATCACCGATGACAATTCGGGCTTCCACCTGCCCAATGATGCCCATGCTACCCCCATTCGCTGCAACACAAGTGACAATGACCTGGCGGATTTGAGTAACAGGGATCGACAGCAATTGAAAAATAACGTCTGAAATAATAATAGCGGAAGCCCCCATGTCCACTAAGGCGCGAACGACTACTTCGTGTATCAAACCAGGCACCGCCGAGGATCCCGCAGCCGCCGCGACCACTCGACACACGAATTTCTTCCATTGTGTCACCGAATTAGGCCAATCCCGTGTAACCGAACCCGATTGCATGGTGTCAACATACGAACCGTGCTGTGAACGAACGAGCTCTGTGTCATGAGATGCATGAGGTTGCGAAATGGGCCGGGTGTCCGACGTGTACTGACTCGCCTGTGGGGGTGGAGGTTGAGCCGTCGGAGGGCCAGCAGGAGCCCGAGCAGCAGCCGAAGTTGGAGATCAAGGGCGACGCCGGCGTTCCCTCGTGAAGTGTCCCAGCCGGCCACATCGGTAACAGGTCACGGGCGGCCTTTGTGCCCCCCAGTCCTCACGCTGACGTGGTCTCTCGAACTCTCGGCGACGTGCAGCGTCGACCTGTCTTAGATTCTACCGAGGAACCGCAGCGGCGAAATCACCTTCAGAAGACGTATCACCAGGAGGAATCTCGACGACTTTAGTCGGCGACCAACCTTTCGGTTCCCCGTCCCGACTGGGGTTACCCATCCATGCCGCCATTTGAGACCACTGCTGCAGGCTCTCGTGAGCGTGAAGACAACTGGCGGCCCATCGGGATGATTGTACATCGTGGCCACACGCAGGCAAAACCACCCCCATGTCCCTCGCCAAGAGCCAGCATACAGTCCATGACAAGCGAATTGAGGGCCTCTTGTTTCACGTCAGGGTTGGCGGCCACAGCCAACGTGATCAGCGCACTATGGTAGGCGAGAGGTGACTCGGAACTCCCTCGCCTTCGTTGCATAAACTTTCGTCGTGTGTCGTAAGGTGGCTCGTAAACTTCTTCCATCTCAGCATACGCACATTGCAACGTTGCCTTCTTCTCTGGAGGGATAGAACTGAAGACCGCCAGGGCGTCGTCATCTAATACAGTGGGTAGAGCGACCAGCGCCTCCTCCTCGGTTCAGCATACTGAACGGAATGCCACTTCAAACCTCCAAGTGAAGGCGCTCCAATCGACCGCTGGCCGCGACAAATTCTTTGACATGTGGGAGTCGTCGGGTGTGGTCGGCACCGCCTCTTCCGACCTCAGCGGCAGCCCCCGCACCTTGCACACCACACGGCCCGTCTAAAATGGCGGGCTCTGACTGTGCTTTTGCCGCGTCGTCCGAAATGGTGGCATCCTGCCACATGGCGTCATCAGCATGTGTAATGGCGGACGTCTCCTCTGCAGGAGAACTCGCCGAGACTCCAGCCTCGGACCTCCGATCGCTACCTCCTGGCGATGCTTCAAGTGGACGCCCCGCCACCATAGACATCGTGATGAGTGACACCAACTGAAGGAGCACCATCCGCAGTGACTCTAGCTGCTCCTCCACTCTCCTCCAGCTGTCTTCGGCTCGCTGGGGCGGAGATGCCGCAGCCAAGCCGACCGCCTTCGGTGCAGCGACCTCAACAGCCGTGGTTCCTGGGACCACAAATCCCGGGGTTGGCAGGTCCTGGGTCCCTGCCTCATCGTCGTCGGAAGACGCTACATGTGGTAATATTTCTTCTATTGAATGACTACGTCTGACGTACGCCAAGCCCTCAAGATGAATGGATATTCGGACCGCACAATCCGCAAAGCTGTATCCACAACCATGGGTAGAGAACCATCTGAGGACCCAATCAAAACCATCACCTTGCCATACATAGCAGGGGTTACCAAAAATATTTTCAAAATCTTGAACAAACACAAGATTCAGGCTCGATTTAACACAGTACACAAAATCTATGACCTGATCCCATCTGTGAAAGATGTGATTCCTGACATGCAATACCCTGATGTCTACAAACTAAGTTGTGTCTGTGGTAGCAGTTACATTGGAGAAACGAAATGACATGTGCGCGATCACAAAGCAGATTTGAAACACGGCAGAACCAATACCTCTGCCGTGGCAGATCAGTGCTTGAACACGGTGGGCTCACACGACATTGTTTTTTTCCGAGACCAAGGTACTCTGCAAACCTTCTGGCTACCATCAAAGATTCGTTCATGAAGCCATCCAGATATATAAACACAGACCCAATTTCAACCGAGAAGATGGGTACAAACTGAGCAATCATTGGAAAGACGTTATTAACCAGTTTAGGTCATAACTGGCGGTGGTGTTCCCTTCCTACCTGCCTATGTCAGCAGTTAGTTGCGACTCTGAGTTACGCTCACTAACACAGCCACCGTTGTTTGCTTGCTCCGATGTGGCTGTGGTTCTTTCCGAGCTTTTTCCGATCTTACATTTACATGCAGTCCTCGATGTGATGGTGCGCTGCAAGCCAATCTCACGTTTACATGCAGTCCTCGATGTGAAGGCGCGCTGCGAGCTTACATTGACATTCTAATCACATTTACACATTACATGAAAATTTCTCACTTTAACATCACTAGCCCCCCCCCCCCCCACTTCGTTAAAAGCAGCCTGCATCAGCAGCTTCCCTCCTCCTTCTTCCGCCTGATGACGATTGCTTGTGTTGCGATCGAAACGTCGTGATCTATTATTTTTTCTACCTACGTGACTTTACCGAAAGAACCAAAGAGTATAACAGGTAACGTTTCATGCAATTACCCTTCTTCGTAGCACATCAGAGAGATGCATTGGATAAGAGTTTGACACTGCACTTTACAGCTTTGGGCCTGATAAGAATTACACAATAAATAATTATGATGACCAGATTTTTTATTGTCATATGAACATTGTGTCTTCCCGTTTTAAGGCTGTGTTATTGACAAATGTGTTGAGATTTTTTTGTTATTTGTGCGCCAATGCAGAATAAACCAAGTTTGTGTTTTATATATGCGTTAGATCACGTATGGAAATGATTTGATTTTGGTTTCGTGTAGTAATTAATTATTATTTATAAAAATAGGCCTTTGTCAATCCACTACTGGATGAAGGCCTCCCTCCACAAACCGTGTTGGTCATAGGGGTCGTTTGATCATGAAGGAAGTGGGGGCGAGCTAAGATTAGTTAATATATCATCACTCGCCACTGATATTGGCACTCATGTTTGGGTCCACAAGCTCTGTGCTGATATATTTTTAATACCAATTATAAGTCTTAATTCTATTAAGTGTGTAATGATCCAGCGCCCAGTGAGTTTCAACTGTTTAAACAGTTTCTATTTTATTTTTAAAACACGTTTTTTTTATTTGACCAGGTTAGGACCACTGAGCAAAATAACTATTTTTCAGAAGAGACCTGGCCACAAATTATAGCTCAACGAAGTGGCTTACCATGTCTAATTTTCCATAATAGAGGTTTTTGTGGTTAATATCGCATACATATAAATGTTGTTAAATTCACCACCACCCGACACAGCCAATTAGTAAGGTTTGTCATGTAAACAAAAAGTGTCAATTCGTTACTAGTACAGCACAACCGGTGTGTTGGAGAGTAAACCCATGACGTTTTGCCAGTAATTCCAACTAGCAGCAGGCAAAGGCTTCGTGTTAAACATGTCGAAATCATAGCAGCCAAATACTCTAAACGCATGTTTCTAAATTTGGAGGGCAAAATCGAAAGAACCGGACAAAAATCCACACGACCACAGAGAAAACATGCAAACCCCAAATATACAGGCGTTAGGGTCAGGATCGAACCCACAATCCTGAGGTAGTTAACTTCTCGCCACCGCGGAGAGGTAGTGAATTGTAATTCAGGGCTGTTATTTGATTTCAAAATGATGTCATTGGTCTAATTTTTTTTTATAATTTTGTTTGCATTTACTTTCATTTCATTCTGTCTCGGATTTCGTCCACGCCATTAACATAGATGCAGTCTTATCACATCTTTTACATCTATTGTCATGAATCAACAAAACATCAGTTCTTACACATGTGATTTCGTGCGTGTGTCACGAGCCTTCATTGATATTAATAACGTAATCCAGCTGCCGGATACTATACATTCATAACACAATTGCCATGGTCCAGAGCGACTGCAAAATAGCTCATCACACAGGTTTTGAAATTAGCATTCAAACAATCCAAGAATACAATTAGCGATAACATTTTCGGAGTAACTATGAACGACAACTCGTTACTTTATTTACTGTCGATTTCATATTACTGCGATGCACTGTAACAATTATTACTCGTTAGGACATAATTGTCACATCAAGAAAATGCATTCCACCCACAATCGGAGGGGGCAAAGCTGCAATTCAGTTAGGAGAAAAAGCTATTCCCCCCCCCTCCCCGAAATTATTGTTCTCTATATTATACTATTACAATATTAGCACTAACTTTAATGAGGCTATATGCTAATTTGCATCAAATATGATTAAATGTGCACACAAATATAGTAATATTAGTCTGTTGGTGCTGTCATTGCCAAAGTGAACATATTTCATATTGGAGGGCGTGCACGTGCCACGCTCGAGCTTATGGTCGCCATAGCAACAATGCGCGTGGTGTCCGCATTCGTGACAAAAGATGGAGATTAAAAGGGCATCCTGCCATTGCTGAGCATTGTAAAGCAAATTCTAATTATGCTGATGGATTAATTATTCATATATTTTGTCGAATAACATCATCATATCACTCTTTACACAGCTCGTTTAATTCAACGACGCACGAAGCCAATGAATCTGCATATTCAAGCTAAGGATTCGTAGTAGATAACATTACTGACGTAGCCTTATGTCCCATAGGGGATGATGAGGAGTCAGTAACATGATTGACCCAACATGGTAAAAAAAACACTTTTAAATACTGTTGAAATGGCAAACACAGTGAACATTTGATGAAAGTGTCATTGCCATTCGTTTCTTTAGCCGTGTGTAATTAAGATGTACACTGTTCACACAGTATTTATTAACACAATGCGGGGATTATTGCGCTGCACAATGCATCTCCGATTAGCACGGTTGGCTACGTACGGTGCAAAATAAGTTCAACATACATACGAGCTGGTGACCTAATTTAAATTCCCAGTCACATCGTACATCGCTGATGAGTGAACACATGAACCTGTGTTATGGACTCCCTCACCATCACCCACTAACCACTGAGATAATGTATGGTCAAAACTCAAAACGATCCCCAAGACCACCATAATATGTGACGTGCCTCCATCCAGCATTGGACTGACAACGGCTGATATTGTTATATTATTATAAACAGTATTTGTCATTTTCCTATGAAAGCTGTTGGTCTAAAATGTGTCTTTCTTCAACATTGAGGCAAATAAAAATAGAAAAAATATTTCAGTTATCTACCATGCACATTTAAACAATGCAATTTAAATGCCCATTCTGACATTGCATAACGTCAAGTCGTGGCTGATAGAAGTCTCGCAGCAATTTAACATTTATCCATTTAAATGTAAATTCTATCCTCATACAAATACATTTCCAATATTCTATGGCCAGCATTAACACTGAGGAATATTTAGCATGCTTACATAACGTTTGGGAGAACAAATCGACGATGGATACTGCGGAACCACAGACAGCGTCATTCCACATTCACTGCACACTCCTATGAGCTCAACAAACTCTGCGAAAGACAGAATGTGAAATGTTTAATCACATACTGAGATTGTACTCACGCGGTGTTTTATATTAGACCAGTTGACAATTCTAAGTGGAATAAATAAACATAGGATCCGGGAAAAATAAAAAGACAACCTACCCATCCTTTGAAGATGCAGTTCCCTCTGTGATGCGTACACCACCAAGGAAGAACGATTCCATTTTACACCAATGAACCCTGACTTTAAATGTCAAGTGTTCTATATCTCAGAGCCCTGATGTGATTGACCATCTCCACGTACGAGTGGGGCGAGTAAATGTATTTATTTGTTTTTATTTTAAATGTGACGGCTCTTTCTTCCAGTTTATGTGCACAAACAACGAACGCAACGCTTACCCAACAATGACCAAACCAGCAGAACAATATCACTTACCAGTGTGCTCTACAAATAGCCAAATGGAATTTGCATTCTGTTTTTAACAAACTCGATTATGGAATTTTACACGCAGTCATATGTTATGACAAAATACCAAACGAGCTGTCACGTAAAGATTTTTTTTTTAAATATTGTATCGTTAGCATAAAACGAAAATCCTATTTTTAGAAATGTTATTAGAGTGCTGTGCCTATTAACAAATCACCCGAAAGGTGCCTGATCTCATCAGATCTCATCAGTCTAAGCAAGTTTAAGGCTGGATGGGCGAGCATCGTGCATTGACGGCTGTTGTGGACTGCAGTGGTCTGTGGTGGGTCGCAAAGAGAAGTGTGGCAAAACCCATATTCATGATTCCCCACATTCAACAACCCACACTGACCAGCGTAGCGAAGTATGGCCAAATAACCCTCATGACTCGCAAGTCATAGGGAGACCCTCGGCCAACAGCGGAATAACAAACATGTACATTAGAGCACCGTATAAAATATTACTGATCAAAGCCAGCAGCAACCCCACCTAAGAACGCCTTCTGCATAAGCTACTCTGCATGAGTGGAAACACATGGTGTGCCATTTCGTAAAAAAATATATAAAATGTAAGTCATATTTTTGAGACTTCTTTTTTATTTTTTTAGAAGTGTAACCCAAATTAGGATAAACACAATATCATTATGCATGCTTAAATAAGATAATTGGCCCCAACCTAAATTATTCCACCTTGCAGGGCATAAAGTTAGTTTAGCACATGCATGGCAGAAGGGAACATTTGCACTCACAAAAACAATTTACTGGTATATAAACTATATAAACTAGATAAAGGTAATTAGAACTACAATGTACATCGTTATTTTTAGATAATATTTTCATAGTAACTTTAATACAGTAGTTGAATAACAATGTTTACTCAATATAAACGTAGCATGATGGCAGCTGCCAAAAAGGTATAAACAAGGCTCACAATATACATCTGTATTACATTTCAATTACAATATATGTTTCCACATAATTCATTTTAATTGTGATTAATACCTTTGTCTGCAGAGAAGATATTGCCAGGTCTGGGTGCTTGCAAGTCCCAACAGCAATGCAAGCACCATCAACAAAACCAACCACGTCAACAAACCCAATGTCCCAAACCACACCCACCACCAAATCCACCCCCACCACTCCTATCAACAAACTCAGCCCCACCACCGAACCCACCTCTACCATCAAAACCACTGTCATCAACAAATCAAACCCACCACTAAATCCATCCCCACCATGAAACCCAACCACACCACCAAACCCAACTGCATCACCAAACTCAACACCACCCCAAACCGACCCCCACCACCAAACCCAACCTCCCAACCACCTCCGACCAACAAACCCACGCACACCACCAAACTCAACCTCCCAACTTAACCCCACCATCAAATCCACCTCCATCACTTCTATTAACAAAACCACCTCCACCACCAAACCCAACGCCACCATAAAACCCACCCCCACCACTATTAACAAGAAACTCCCGCCATCAAACCCAACTCTACCACCAAAACCACTGTCATCAACAAATCAAACCCCACCATCAAACCCAACCCCACCACCGAATCCACCACTCACCACCACCACTCAACCCCACCACCAAAACCACTCCCATCAACAAATTTAACCCCACCATGAAACCCACCCCCAGCATCAAATTCAACACCACAATAACACCCAATTGCAAAAACCCAATTTTATCATAAAACATACTCCAACAATAAAAGCAACCGTACCACTACACTTACTTCTATCATAAAACCCAACCCACCCCCACAAACCTAAAATTAGCATCAAACCCCATTGCAACATCAAACCCATGTCTGACATCAATTCCAACCTTAACATCAAAGCCATCCACATGAAGTAAAGCTCAATTCCACAATGAAGCCCTACAACTCAAACAAACCACCCTGACCAAAAACATATCAAACGTATCATATTCTTGGTTCTTTCGGTAAAGTCACGTAGAAGGGAACCAAGAATATGAATCCCTGCAGTCACGAAAGCTTTAAATCAAAACAAACGTATCGTAATCATTATTTTGATTATAACTTCAACTTGGAATACTATATTCACCGACTCTCTACGAGAGAGAACAACTCAGAGGCACGAGGAGGAACCACAGACAAGTGGGAAAGACAGCCCGGTGTTGAGCCAGCACCACATTTCCCCTAAGTTCTGTAGTCCTCTATGTATTAAGGTGCCGTCAGCCAAGTAATGAATATTTACAAGAGCACCCAGAAAAACCCACGCTTGCGAGGGGGAAACACTCAATTCCATAAAGATGGAACTGGTGGAGTTCACATTGCTGTTCCGCATTCTCCTGGCAAGCCATGTTATGGCACCTCGACAGCCACGGGGAGGAAATTTCACTGGCTATGTACATTGCGAAAGAAGTTCAACATACAGTACATATATACATTTGTGTGATCTACCACCACTTGAATTACAGGCGTGCACTACCAGTCTAACCTGTCCAGTATGATGAGGGTATGCTCAAACGACTCGCATTATTTAAAAATATAGTGAGGCATTCATTTACCAAAGGTTTGATAAAGGGATATGCATTATTATTTCCTATCAACAACCTTCACCATGAAGCACACTAACCAGTTCACTCTTGCAAATCAGAGGTCATTCTCGCAATTGAGAATATCCTGGTCTCTTGAGTTCTCACCTGGTTAAGCAAAATTCACCTAAACCACTAAGCAACTCTTCCAACCCACCGAATCCACCCCCATCATCAAAGCCACACTCACGCCATGCACCCTTCACAACCCCCACCATAAAGTACAGCCAACCCTGCACACAACTTCAGATACCCACCCTCTTTCCATCATAAGTCAAGCCCGTTCTCACCACCCAGATAAAGTCCATCCTCACACCCTCACAAATTCACCCTGACCATATGTTGCAAAGCCACCCTAAACCTGTCACAAACCTAAAACAAATCCACCCTCGCAACCTCATAAAAATCCCTCATAACCTCATACTCTCACCCAAGACCCATCACAAACTTATCCCTTCCGGGGGATAAGTTGTAATTATGTGTAAGATGTGCCCTTTTTTGAGCTGCCGTTTTGTATTTACAAGAGGTGGTCCTTTTTTGAGCTCTAGCCTCTAGCCTCCTTTCACCCGCGTCAGACAGGGTTATGAACCGAGGGGGATGAGGCGGATTAAAGACCGAGTTGGGGCCGAGGTGGAAGTTGATGGTACTGGAGAGGGATAAAGATTACGTGGCTTGACCGCAGAACGCTACTGTACTGTACATATGTAAATACACAACCCTGGTCGCAATCCACTGCTAGACGAGAGCCTCCGTGGGGGGGGGGGGGGGGGGGTGGGGGGTGAAATAATGGCATACTGGATATTACACCACGCTGGTCAGTGAGGGTTGAAGGCGGGGAGCATATGTGGGCACATAGAAGTACAGTGAAACAATGTAAGGACGTGGATTGTTTACTACTGTGACATGGGGTCGCAAAAAATGGACGCTGACAAAATGGAACAAGATCTGAAAAAAGTGTGCACAGAAGCATGGCCATGTGCATGCTTACACTGTGAAACAGAAATAGGAAGGCAGCACGTGGGTTGGAGTTCGAGACATCATATTGACTGCGTGGACAAGTCTTCTTCTTCTTCTATGGACAAGTGGGCTTAGGCAGGCCACGTAGTCCGTGGTCGAGGCCATCGACGGAATGGCAGGCAGGGGGCACGGGTGAACACATCCGCATTTACGACCACCGTGGAGATTGAGCAATGAGAGAAGCTCACGTGCCTGGGACCTAGATGGACTGTTACACCGCAGCACGAAACATCACGACGGCTTGGGAAGGCGTTCATCCAACAGTGGTTTGATCTAATTGCTGTGCTCAATTGGGGATAATACAGAGCAATCATCGCCCCCTACTACTAAAACCTGGCAGGACCCACCTGAAAGAAAGTCACGACACTCAACGAGGCTTTCCTGTGTAAACAAGCAGAATGGAAATTATGCTTGGTGATGACATTGATGATGATGATGGAGTGGGTGGGTTATAAATGAGAAGCAAGGGGCAGGGTATGGAGTGGTGGGGGGGGGAGAAGGCAACTGACACCCCAAACCTCTAGAGCAAACTACAAATGGTGCCGTGCACGCTCTCAAACACAATCCCATCAAACCACATAAAGACACACGCGCGCACACACAATCAATAGATTCTTACCGGAAATCGATACGTGCCGGCTCACTCTGGCATTCGAGTCAAGCAAGAAAATGCAATGTACGTATTTCAAAACAACACAATAACCACACCACCGACGGGCAGAGCAGCCCTTCCAAGTTGACACCAAGTATCTTGGCTTTTGACCTGCCTTGTACTGAGTGGGCCAACACTGCTGCAGGTATCCTTGGTGCTGCTGTCCGTGGTGCTGCTGTCCTTGGTGCTGATGCAGCCCTTACTGTCGATGCTGTCCCCTACTGTTGCCCAATCTAGTGACGTCTCTGCTACTGCTGCTGTCCCTGCTATTGCCACCGCTGCTGCCGTCGCACTATTGCTGTCCCAGTTAACGTTGTCCCTGTTGACGTGATCTCTGCTGTTACTGTGTTTACCGATGTGCCTATCGCTGTGCCTGGAGATGTCCTGTTGCCCCTGCTGTCTCTAATGCTGTCACAACCGATGTTGCCCCGTTTGCTCCTGTTGTCTCACCCTGCTACTGCTGGTGTACCTGTTGCTGCTGCTGCGATCCCTGCTGCTGCTGCTGTCGCTGCTGCTGCTGCTGCTTCTGCTGTTTAATACTTTGCCCGCGTGTGACGTCCCTCCGCGTGCGCGGATCGCAATGCGCGTGCGCTCGCATTTGATATCATAGCGGGGTGGGGGTGTGAAGTGGGGTGTGAGGGGTGGGGGTGTGAAGTGGGGGTGGGGGGGATAGTGAGGGGGATAAATTGGGGGTGGGGGGGATAGTGAGGGGGATGAAGTGGGATGTGAGAGGTGGGGGGGGTGAAGTGGGGGTGGGGGGTTAGTGAAGGGGGTGAAGTGGGGGTGGGGGGGATAGTGAGGGAGGTGAAGTGGGGGTGGAGGGATAGTGAGGGGGGTGAAGTGGGGGTGGGGGGATAGTGAGGGGGGTGAAGTGGGGGGATAGTGAGGGGGGTGAAGTGGGGGTGGGGGGATAGTGAGGGGGTGAAGTGGGGGTGGGGGGGATAGTGAGGGGGGTGAAGTGAGGATGGGGGGGGATAGTGAGGGGGGTGAAGTGGTGGTGGGGGGAGGGGGATAGTGAGGGAGGTGACGTGGGGGTGGGGGGGGATAGTGAGGGGGGTGAAGTGGGGGTGGGGGGATAGTGAGGGGGGTGAGGTGGGGTGTCAGATGTGCGAGGAGGAAGTAGGGGTGGAGGGGATAGTGAGGGGGATGTGAAGGGGGCATAGTGAGGAGGGCGTAGTGGGGTGTGTGAGGGGTGAGTATAGTGAGAGGGAGCATAGCGAGGGGTGGGTGAAGTAGAGATGGGAGCTGGGGGCATGTGAATGGAAGAGCATAGCGAGAGGGCTGAAGTGGGAATTTTTTTTTGGGGGGGGGATGCAGAGTGAGAAGGATAAATGTGGTTGATGGGAGATCTAGGGAGGGAGGTGAAGTGACGAGTTTAGGATGGGATATTGGAATAGGTTGACCGTGTGGAGTCGGTATTTGGGAGAGGAGTGTGATGCAGGGCTAGGTGGGGGAGAGGTGAGAAAGGGTTTCTCATGATGAACCAGGGCCAGAGAGATCGGGGAAGTGCTGCATGGGTGCTGAGAGGGCGAGGAGAGGTATGCAGCCTGTGAAGTAGACATAATGGAAAATAATTCAAGTGGAGATTGCATTGGGTTAGGAGGTGAAATGAGATTGGGATACGGGAAAAGGGGGGAGCATTGGTGTGGGCACGTGGTATGAAGTGAATAGAGTGTAATAGGAGGCGAGTGAAGGTCTGGGAAGATATGTGCAGACCAAAGGAATGCACTTGCCTTTGAGCTTATATTGGGTACGTGCATTAAATCCTGAAGGTTCATTAAGAGAGGGGCTCGGTGGAATGAAGAGGTTAGTGGTCGAGACGAGATATAAAGGGATGCATTGCAGAATTGGTACTTTCATTCATCAGTGTTGTCAAAGCATACGTTCAAAGTATAAATAATGAAGTGCATATGTGTGCTGTACAGAGTATGTACTGCACAGCATTGTTCATATACATGCATTCATTTTATGGATTTATATACAATATAACAAGTGGCTAATAGGTCTGTAATTATTAACAATTTTTTTCAAGATGCTCTGTCTCTATCATGCTTGATGTGGCTCTCTATGGGCTACTATTTGCGATATGCCGGCGTATGAGGTGTGCCAGAGTTTTTCAGCGCAGCTGTTGACACATCACAATGTGAGAAACCCCTTCGAGGCATCAACCAAACTATGTTGCAAAAACGATATTAAAATGTGTGCAAATTAAAGTTCAATCACATCTGGGACGCTGAGCATCCACTCTGATGGGTTCGTGGTATCTTGGTGTCTCTCAATGCACACATTATTTTTAATTGTCCGAGGTAGGGGTTGGCAACGTTTCAAAGAAGAAGATAATTTTGTTGTTGTTTTTGTCTTTGACCAAAATAGTTCGAGACCAACATCACAGACACAGCTACTGTACACAAACACAGCAGTAAGTATACAGCAGATGACAAACAAATTCTGACAAACAAAAAAAGTTGATGCAATCAACTGCATCTATTTAGTTTTTGTCCCACTTAGTTATTCTTTAACAATACATTTTGAATCTTGACTTAAAGCTTTCGTGGCTGCATGAATTAATATTCTTTGGGTCTTTCGGTAAAGTCACGTAGAAAGGTTCCAAGAAAATGACAAAAAACTACGATGTTTCGATCAAAACACAAGCGGTCGGCATCCCCTTTTCCTGATGACGACCGCTTGTGTTGCGATCGAAACGTCGTAGTTTTTTTTGTTATTTTATGTGTTCCTGGTCGGATATGCATTGGGCTCTATGGTACAGAGTCTTGATGAGAGAATTCTTCTGTGATGGATGGTGGTGGGAATCCGGTTTCAGATAAGCATCCGTATGGGTAGCTTTCCTGTAGACAGAGTGGCTCATTGAACCATCAGGTCTCTTTTTTATTTGGACATCCAAAAAAGGTAGCTTGCCATCTTTTTCGACTTCCATGGTAAATCTGATGGCTGGGTGTATGGAATTGATGTGGTCGAAGAATTGGTCTAGAGCAGGTCGGCCATGTGGCCAAATGACAAAAGTGTCATCCACGTACCTCTTCCATAAGGTTGGGCGCAGAGTGGCAGTCTGGATGGCGTCAGTCTCAAATTTCTCCATGAAAATGTTAGCTATAACCGGAGATAGGGGGGAGCCCATTGGGGTGCCCTCAGTTTGTTTATAGAAAGTTCCATTCCAAGTGAAGTATGTATTGGTTAAACAGTGTCTCACCAGGGGGGGTACCTCAGTATTTAGTCTTTGATGAAACAAGTCTTCAATGATTGCGATGGTGTCAGGTTCGTTTCGACCATAACACAAACGGTCGTCATCAGGTGTGTCGGTTTGCATTATTTTATTTATTTTTAAACGGTGTATTTATTTTCCAAGACAGAAGTTCTTTGTAAAAGACATTGACTTTTCCAAGACAGAGGTTCTTTGTAAGCCATCTGGCTACCATGAGAGATTCGTTCATGAGGCTATCCATATACACAAGCACAGAGACAATTTCAACCGAGAAGATGGATTCTGGCTTAGCAATCATTGGAAAGATTTGATTAACCATTTCAGGTCTTAATTGATTGTTCACGCTTACAGTGGCTTTCAGACAGTATACATGAATTTTTCGTCTCCCCCCTCCTCTTTTCAGAACATAGATGGACTTGTCCTTCTAAATAAACTACCAAATCGCTGCGTGTGGCGCTGACGTTTTTTTATAAGTAAATAAATACACCGTTTAAAATATATATAAATTTATGCAAACCGACACACCTGATGACGACCGTTTGTGTTATGGTCGAAACGTCGTGAGAATTTTTATTGTTTTATATATATTATTATTTTATTGTTTCCCTTCAACGTGACTTTACCGAAAGAGCTAAGAATATCTGTAAATCCTTGTTACTAATCGGGCATTAAAAGAGGTCCTGAGCCAACCTTCCCATCACTGCATCTGACCTTGACTTACCATCTTGACTTTTCTCTCAAATATCTCGGAGATAAATACTGTACCACTTCAGTACTGAAAAAAGCTCGTGAAAATACATACACGTTTAAAAATAAACTCAACAACTAGGGCGGTGCACCAGCAAAAAATACTCACCGCATTAAACATTAATGCTCACCTGTGTTAGAAAAATATATAAGTTGTGAACAAATCTCTGAGGACTTATGCATTAAACCAATATGTTATTGTGGTTGGTTGAGGTACAGGTATTGTAACGATAATGCATATACAGTACAACGATACCCCGTTAAGTGATACAAATATTTTATAACGTGGTTGTGTCAAATTGAACAATCACAGGGCATGAGCATTCCCAGATTAAATCATGACTTCGAAATTGTTATGTTTCAGGCACATTATTTACAGGTCATGCCAACCCAACGCATTCGCGTTCATGATGTGATCTCTTTTTAAATGTAATAACATGCCAAGGTGTATTACAGAAGTGACTTGTTCAAAATTGTATCGCCATACAATTAGCAGTGTTGAACATGAGCTTTGTTGAGCAGTTGAAAGGACAGTTACATAATTACTACAAGTGGTGAGTCATAACAAATGTTTGCTTTGTTTTAAAGTGATGTCGCTCTATAAGCAGCATAGTATAAAATGCCATGGATACCTGTCAGGGAAAGGTGATGTTTCAATGTGAAAGACATGTCAATGTTAACTAAATATGTTCCCCAATAGGATAAATGCTATTTTATAACTCAGACCAGTAATTATCTAACTATACACGCTTTAGTATGGTAATGCAAAAGAACAATAAGACAAAATTAATCTACATTTGAAGTTTTCGTGACTGCAGGGATCAATACTCTTTGGTTCTTTCGGTAAAGTCAAGTAGGTATAAAATAAAACAAAATAAATGAAATCACAACATTTCGGGGGCAACACAAGCAAGCGTCCGTCATCAGGTGGGACAACCACAGCAAGAAACATTTGCTGAAGTGGGCAAAAGGGCTGCTGTAACAAGAGGCTATATAGGTAAGAGAGGGGGGGAGGAGACAGGGAGGAGAGAACGAGACACGGGGGGAGGGGGGGTTGTATATGCCGGGTCTTGAAAATGTAATAAAAATAATAAAAAATAATTGAAATTGAAAAAATGCGTATTTGTCCGAAATTATGCTAATTTATGCCATTATGAGCATACGTTATGCTAATTAGGAGGATGTAATCGTATTAAGTTATGTAAATGCATGCGATTATGCTAATGAAAGCGTTATGATAATTAGGCCCCTCCTCGTTGTCGAGGGTAGTATTATCAATCGGGATCACATAATTAATTGTATGAAGTTATGCAGGTGTGATGTAAGTATGCTAGATTAAGCTCGGCTTCGTTGTCTAGGTTCGTATTATCAATCGGTATAATGCAATTATTCTCGCTTAACATTTACTGATTATGTCTTAGTGTTTTTATGTCAGGTCTCCAAATTCAAATCTCACCGCAGGATACACTTCTTTAATTAAGATTATTATGCATGAACTTAGGAAGGCACCACTCAGACTCTTTTGCGTTAAGCAATTTTAATTTCTAAACAAAAACATAACACTCTAATATGCGAACTCTTATGCTTGGAATTGTCAACACATTACTCCTGGAGATGTTCCCTTCATTGATCCATACATTTAACCCTCAATGATCACGTTGTTAAACTGGGTAAGAGAACAATTGATTAATTCCTTAGAGTAACGCGAGCATATACGGCGATAGGAAAAAGTCCTTAAAAATTCATGCAACGATATTCATACGAAGGGCAATAAAGAAACATGTCCCGAAGGCAAAGGTAGTTATCAATTAATTCATTGGCAAGATTATGCAATTAACAAAAACGAATGACTAAAATATTTCTACAATCGTATTCATGTAACTCGACGGGCAGCAATGTTCTTCACGATCAGTTGATATTTAACGCACCACCTTGGAATGGCAACCCTTCTTGAAACACAAACATAACTTTTTGGAACAATCTTATTTGTCCCGATATGCGTGTTGTGCGTCTTCTTTGCCACTTGTTCAATTCTTTGCGTAAAGCAGACGCCGAGGTTGGGCATCCCTTGTATCAAAAATGTGTTTGTTCCCTGCGGAGCGGTGAGGGTGTGAGTGTATCATACGGACAGCTTGGCACTCCCTCTTTCACACGGGCAGCCACAGTTTCTGTCCACAGCTGGCTGGACGAGTCGGCACGTTCCTCACTCTTGTCTTGGCTCCCAGCTGGTGCTGGTCGGCGTGCGTGTGGGTCGAACCCACGGCGCTCTCGCTGGCGCTGACACTCTTGCTCACGGGCGGCTGGTCAGGCTCTTTCCCCTGCTCCGTGCTCTCTCCTTCATCGTGCAGTTGCCAGCTTCACATGGACAGGGCTGCGCTGGCTCTCAGGCTCTTTCCACTGCTCCCTTCTCTCTGGCGATGCACGATGGTTCTCGTCGCTCATCCGCTGCTGCTGGTCCTCTGCGATGCTCGCTTGGTCGATGCTTGGCGCTTTCCGCCCTCTCTCCGGGTTGATTGCTTGTCGTCGCTCGGCACTCTTTCTCTCTCATTTCTCTTGCTCTCTCTTTGATCGTGCAGCTGCCAGCTTCACACGGACACCCGCCCTTACTTCAGGGCTGCGCTTTGTCGTTGCTGCTCAACTTTCGTACTCTTCACCCTTCTTCCAGGAGGGCTCTTGCTATGAGCTGCTCGTCACTGGCTGGATCACTCACTCTCAAAAACTTGAAAATTGTATTAGCACACCTCTTACACAACTCTGATAGCTTAGTACAATACAACTTATCGCAATCCTTGACTTTGCAAGCGACTCAAAAAACATCAGGGTGAATGTAGAATCACTTTCAGCGATGCTCTGTCGGTCCATGCCGAACTCAGCACCGAGCACCACCTCGCCCCTCTTCTCTGCGAGACACAGCACCCATTGCTCATGTCTCGAGGCCATGCCCCCGGAGCCTGCTCGTTGCAGTACTCTCTGTCGTTCGCAGCACTCTCCCTTGCATAGCCCGTGTCCTTGCTGAAATGTGGAATTCTCCCTCCTCTCTCCGCGTCTCTTGCGAGAGAGAAAAACAAAACAGATGTCCCCTGTCGCCGTCCTCCTCCCGTGGCCATAGCGGCCTGGCTGCCCCCCCCCCCTCCCCCACACACTTTTTAACCTTTGATAGTTTATGTTTTTAATTTTAGATTTAAAGCTTTCGTGGCTGCAGTGATTCATATTCTTGGTTCTTTCGGTAAAGTCACGTTGAAGGGAAACAATCAAATAATAATATATATAAAAACAATAAAATTCTCACGACGTTTCGACTGCATCACAAGCAGTCATCATCAGGTGTGAAACCCAACGGCTTTACCGAAAGAACCAAGAATAAGTTAATGTTTTTGTTTGCATTCCCAAACCCTCTCTTCGTGGTGTCTGCTAAAAGGGAGGGGAAGCACCCTTCATACGTATTTTATGGCTACCATGTGTTTTGTGTCAAATTGTTGGAAGACAAAAGTGGCCGAGGAGGCTCTGATTTCATGGAATACATTTCATCTGGTCTTGTGTGTTTGACCATTTTCTTGTATCTCTTATGAGTTACTCCCAGTCAGATATCTCGTGGTTATTATTTGGTTTATGTTTTACCAAGATTCGTAATGCCCCTCGTTGTTACCACCATTATTCCGTTTGCCAAGCTTTGTTATAAGTCTGTGTCACCAGGGATCGGTGTTTTATTCTCGAGTTATATTTTGATATCCCGAGGCTGGAGATATAACTGAGTTTGGATTTAAGCTTTTGTGATTGCAGGAGCTCATGTACTTTGGTTCATTTGGTGACGTTACATAGATAGAAAGATAAAATAAGAAATAAAATAAGGAATACTGTAGTCTATAATGTCGATTTATTCTTATAGACAAGCTTCGAGCTTTTACCGTTAAAATAAATATCAGTTTTTTATTGAGAAATATAATGTAACTAGCTTTACTACCCCGGCTTCGCCCGGGACTTGGATTCACGACGCCCGGCCGCCTTTGTCTCCTCAGTGGCAATGTTCACACACCACACCAGTTACTCGTTTGAGGCTGAGTCGACCTAGGGGAGGCCCAGGAGCGGTTAAAATAATCGTCACCGGTGGTGACCGTGAGCGGGAATCGAACTCGGGTCGCCGGGTTCGTAGCGCAGCGCGCTAACCGCTCCACTACAATGCGTTACGCTTCCACATGCGTGGGTCACGTGACAGATTTGACGTCACAGCTCACTTGCCGTGCAAACAAATATATGCATTATTGAGCTCCCCCCCCCCCTAAAAAAAACACAAAAATGTATTTTTATAATTTTTGCATGGTGTACAGTCTGGAAAGTACCCACATGGCAAATTTCAAGTTTGTTGCATGTCGGGAAGTACGCTAAACATTTTGAACAGACACACATAATCACAACTTTGCCTTTGATATATATGGAGATAATGCAGAAGCATGAAGAATATTAAAATCTGACACAGAGCAGGGACACTTCAGGGACCATTAAACTGATGAGAAAAGGGCTATCTATTAAAAAGTAGATTACAAATCATAACGTGATAATATATCCAATCCTAAACGTTAAAGGCACTCAACATTATGATGTGAGAACAATGCTGAGGCTCAGAGGAATGACAAAGATCAATCTGACAGGGCAATGCCCTGTTGATGCACAAATCAACAGGGAATTGAATGTCAAAACCAAATCAAATAACACGAGCATTGAAACTGCCCAAGTAATTAAAACAATTAAAATACCGTACATTGTGGAAGTAACTGATAAACTAGCTAGATTTTTTGAAAAATAAAACATCCGAGTCAGATTTGGCACGGTATATAACATACAGAAATTAATATCTGCTACAAAATATGCATTACCGAATCTATCAACAGAAGGTGTGTACCTGAAATAAATGCACTTGTGGCAAATGCTATATTAGGCAAACAGGAAGACTTATCAGCACGAGACTAAAAAACACTAAAGAAATATGAAATACTGTCTGGTTCTTTCGGTAAAGTCACATAGATAGAAAAATGAACACGACGTTTCGGTCACAACACAAGCGTCCGTCTTCAGGTGAGAAAATGATCTGCTGTTGTGGCTTTATATAGGCACGGGGGGAAGGGGGGGAATGAGTTTTGTCGAGTCGTGGCTGTAGGAGTTCACGGGGGAGAAGTGGGGGGTGTGGCGTGCAGGGACGGGTGGGGCTGGCGAAATCAGCAAGTAAAGGAGCTCGAATTGGTAATCGGACGATGACATTCGGGTGGGTGAGTGAAAATTATAGCAGTTAAAACTTAGCGTGGTTTATCACATCCTTCCAATGATTGATCAATCTGAATCCATCTTCTCGATTAAAGTTTTGTCTGTGTTTGTATATATTGATGGCTTCATGAACAAATCTCTGATGGTGGCCCGAGGGTTTGCAGAGCACCTTGGTCTCGGAGAAAACAATGTAATGTGTGCCCACAGCATTGAAACAATGATCCGCCACCGCCGAGGTTTTGGTACTGCTGTGTTTCAAATCCGCTTTGTGTTCGCGAACCCGATCTGAGACACGTCGCTTCATTTCACCAATGTAACTGCTGCCGCAGACACAACTCAGCTTGTAGACAACAGGTCATTGCATGTCCGGAATCGCATCTTTCACCGATGGGATTAAATCACGGATTTTGTGTACTGTATTGAACCGAAATTGGATCTTGTGTTTGTTAAATATTTTGGCAATGCTCTTGGTAACCCCTGCTATGTATGGTAAGGTGATGGTTTGATTGGGTCCTCAGATGGTTCTCTACCCATGGTTGAGGATGCAGCTTTGCGGATTGTGCGGTCAGAATATCCATTCCTCCTGAGAGCCTGGCATACGTGTTCAAGCACACTGGCTCGGTGGTGCTGGTCGGAGATGCAACGAGCCCTATGGAGTCGTGTTTTGATGAGCGAAATATTTTGGGCTGGATGGTGGTGGGAGTCAGGCTTTAGATAGGAATCCATGTGGGTGGCTTGCCCGTGAAGGGAAGCAGAGTCTCAGACAGAAATCGTGCCAGTCTGTAAGTGGGTGAGTTAATGGCGGATACGATAGGACAGAGTGGAGTACCCTCTTTATGGATTTTTGGAAGGCCTTAAAATCTGGGTGGTCTAGCAGCTGAAGGTTTTAGAGAGAACTGTTTGGTGTGTTCGATTAGGGAAGTCGAATTAGTGATGATTTTGTTGGTTTTAGTAGCCAAGCTATTGGTAGGGTCTCTGTTAATTTTGGTATAGCAGCCATCATTGAGAAGGTCTTGGAATTTGTTGTTGTATGTGGTTTTATCCATGATGACAGTGGCATTGCCCTTGTTGGCTGAGAGGATGACAATATGATCTCTCTTTTTTTAATTGAGCGAGTTCAAAATGTTCGTCCTTAGTAATGTTGCTAATGGGTTTCTTAGCATTCTTGAGGATAACAGCGATTTCAGGTCTTGCAACGTCTGCCGGGATGTGTCCCAGACCTTTGAGAGCTACGTCGACCTGCGCAATGATGCCATCCACTGGGATGTGTTTGGGGGTGACTGCGAAATTCAACCCCTTGGCTAGTACCAATTTTAGGCTGTCAGAAATATGAAATACTCCAAAATACAACTGTCAGCGGTGGCAGAACACGCGTGCCAACAAGGGCACTCAATTGATTTTGGGAATGTTGAAGTTCTGTGCAAAACTAGTTACTGCTGGCCAATACTAATTAGAGAATCTATCGAAATTAAGAGAAATAAAACATAATTTTAACTGATCGGATATCTACAGACTTAGTGCTGCTTGGAAGTGAATCATCAAATAATACATTGATAAAAATGCATGCCTATACAAGTCACCATACTTCAATAGTGATTACCGTTGGAGTGGCTATTTTAGTACACACAATTGACAGAAAGTACAATAACAATGGGCTCGCATAACGTCCATGCATAATATACATTCATTACCATATAAATAACCCCAACGCCAAAGGGTACCCATAGTCATTTATGTGCGTACTTAGATTGTAAATGTTGTGGCTTTTCTCTCCAACACACCGGTGTGCTGTGCTCGTAACGAATTGGCATGTTCTGTTTACGTGACAAATATTACTAATTGCATGTATCGGGTGATGGCGGGTTTAACGACACATTTATATATTTACTCGATCTAACCCAAAAAAACCCTGTATTATACATGGAATACTACTAATCGGCCTCATGACAATCAACGTTATATCTACATCTGACTATTTCATTGAGTACAGAATATATCCCTTACATCACTCTTTCAGGTGCGCCCACAGATGTCATCCTTTGCCAACATGATTTTCCCTTTTATTTGCTTGAGGTATGATTTGAAGAGGGCTTTCAGAAACATGGGGGCACGAGATAAATGTTGCCAACATGTCCAAGACAACATTTGTGGGAAAACGTGAGTCATGCAGTCCAACTGTGCGTGGCAAAGACACGCGGCCAAAGTGCCTTGTACCATTACTTGTGATTCACTTAATTGTTAAAACTATTCAGAACGAAGCGTGTAAAAAATGCATTCTAGGGAGATTGGTGGTAAAGTCTGAGACAATTCTTTTTTTTAATACTATATATCTTAAATATTTTGCCATGTTTTATATAGAGTAGCCAACGATACAGCACAGTGTCCCAACAATTGTACCCATCACGACCTCAGTGATGGGGAAAATTATATTTGGTGGCAATGTTTAAAACCAGGACTTTTAGTTGAACGATGACAAAACAATGTTAATGTATACGAAGATTATTTCGTTTTATATAACATATAAGAACATTAAAGGAACATTACATCTATTTGATGATGCCGCCCAATTAAATCCATAAAATGCCACCAATGCAAATTACCTTGCTGTATATATTGTGCTGAGTAAATTAAGTTTTTTAATTGGGATGGAGCTATTGTGCAATTTTGCTGAATAGGTGAACGTGTTGTCGTGACCCGTTTGTCTCTTATGTGTTTTGCGTGCTGCAGACTAAATTGATCCATGTTCATTTGAAAAATTAAAATGTTATTCGGGCTTCAGTCAAATTACTGGAATGGCTTGCCAAATTAAACTCTTGACTTGTCACACTCATCAGCTGAAAGAGCTATAAAATTAATGTATCCATAAGGCCTGTGTCCAAGGGACGAACGTAATACATTGAACGCCAAAAAAGACAAATACCTCCCATATACCCTTTAATAGACTGTTGGGTAAAGTGCTTTTAGCGAGCACCTATCAAGGACACAACGGTACACGAGGGGATGAGTGGACAGCACCACGCCCGACAGCCTTTGTCTCTTCCCAGTGGCGATGTTTACACACCGCACCAGGTACTCATTTGAGGCTATAGTGAAAAAATAATAAGTGTCTGTCGTCAAAGAAATGTCACATCGGTGATAAATCGTACATAGTGAAATAAAAGACACATTTATGAGGTGTCAACCATTAATGTTGTGCAATAAAAGCACCTGTGTATCAACATTGCAGGGCCTGTAGCATATGTTGTAAAGGGGCCCTAATTAAAAAAAAAAAAACACATAAATATTAAAACACACATTTTTTGACTTGCATAGTAAAGTAATTGTATTATTATACGCTTTTATTTAACTTTGTTGTTGTTGTCGTTGTTGTTGTATCCTCAAATCTTGTAACTCAATTCTAATCCACTTCCCAATGTGGAATCGACTGCAAACTTGGTATACTTATGTTATACTGATGACAATACTATATTCTATCATAAAAAATATATTTTAAAACATTCTTTTTTATATGTTATGTTTTGGCTTGATTTTAATTGTCCACGGTAAACTGACGTTGGCTGTAATTGCCCACGGTCCCTTACGTTATGCCACACGCTTTTATTTTTAGTCAATCACAACAATAGTCTATTAAACATATATAATGCAAAGTACTTGAACAGAAAATTGTATATTGTTTTACTTTTGAGTACATTTCCTAAAAGCGTGTTTTTTTAAGTTGTTTAAAATATTTATTATTTCATTTGCTATACAGCCGGATAAATACAAAAATCGCTAACCTTAAACACCCAGTTGTTCATAAAAATTGAAGGCAGTATAGTACTATAGTAATAGAGCAAGTGCAGAATCACTGAACCGGAATTGATAGCTTGAAAGCGTTTAGCGCGGGGCCCTTGAAAGTGCGGGGCCCTTGAAAGTGCGGGGCCCTTGAAAGTGCGGGGCCCTTGAAAGTGCGGGGCCCTTGAAAGTGCGGGGCCCTTGAAAGTGCGGGGCCCTTGAAAGTGCGGGGCGCTTGAAAGTGCGGGGCCCTTGAAAGTGCGGGGCCCTTGAAAGTGCGGGGCCCTTGAAAGTGCGGGGCCCGTAGCTACTACACATGTAGCTACTTTTGCTAAGAGGAGAATCCGGCACTGGATGTAGTACATGATGATAACATGGAGCCATGTCGAATCAATCGCTGGACGCCAAAAAAACGGTGTACAAAACAGGCATTTTCTGGCCCATCTCGAATGTAAACACAGGTAACGTTCTGACCCCGTGCCCCGACTGTACATCTGTGAAAAGGAGCTTTATAGCTCATCGGATTCCTCCAGCAGTATAAATATTCTGATTCTGATGTACGTCAGTCCGATGATGCCAAAATTAACATCTGTAAATAATAATAAATCGTGTTACCGGCGTCTGCTTTGATCCACATTGTTCAACTGAGCGGTTGGGCTGTTTGGAATGTACTACTCACTCAGCGGGTGGACGATACTAACAGTTTCGCATGGACTTACACTTTAAAACATAAAAAGCAAGACACGGCATTATGAAATCACTGCAACTGTTATTGTACAATGATTAACAAATTACAATTGAAATCAACGAAAGAGGGTAAAGTTTTATTTGTTAAATTGTTAAATAATTGGATAGCATCACCCCTGTGGTTTATAATGGGTTATCTCTCTGTGGGTTAAATTATCTTATTCAAATGTAATTAAACTTTAAAATATGTTTTAAATATAAAACACTTATTTGTGTATTCTTGGGTCTTTCCGATTGTAAATTTAGTTTTGGCCAATCAGACCGGAAAGAAAGAGCGTTACTGTGACACACGCACGAAACAACTAACTTTTATATACTGTATAGACTAACGGGAAGTACCCGGCGTTGCCCGGGCAAAAAAGACACAACACACACACATCGACTTACACACACACACAGACATCGACCCACACACACAAACACATGGACCCACACACACACACACATCGACTCACACACACATACATCGACCCACACACACATCGACCTACACGCACACACATATGGACTCAAACACACACACATCGACTTGCACACCAATCCCTGATGATGCCACAGCTAGAGTAATTTTTTCCCTCTGGCGAACCTTAGCGAGGAGCAGGTTGAGAACAAAGGTCTTCCCAGTACCGCCAGGTGCATCAGGGGAAAATATGCCTCCATTTTTTGTCTCAATGTCTTCCAAGATTTTTCGTGTAGGCTTCTCTTTGTGCATCCATCAGCTTTGGTTAATTTACCTCAATACATTTAAGAAGCTCTAAACCATCATAGGATATTTCACGTAGGATCTCTTGAGCCAAGGGCATGCAGGCTGCCCCTGTAGGGTGTTGGTAGTCCGATAGACGTGAGGTCTTTTCCACCAATGGAGAGCAGTTTGTCTGCAAGGTATTTAATGACCATGACTGTCATTAAATTTAGCAATATTCAGGACCAGATACGTGTAATTGACTAAATTCGCGAAGGTGCAGTAAATAACACCATAATTTGCAAACAATGCTTTCTTTACTATTGAAACTTTAATTGGAAGGTTTGGCTTGAATGCGTTATCTCGCAACTGTAGTGTCAAGCTGCTCTTGTCCCACGTTTGACACAAATCAAAAGTGCGAAGTCACGATGATCTCGGGTGCAAGGATCGTGTTCGCATGTGCACGAACAGCAGCACAATCGAGTAACGGCATTGGCTGTGATGGCCCCTTTATTGAAGACACAACAATCACGTTGTTGTGCGGGAATTTAAGTAACAAAATAGATAAGCAGACGTCTCATTCAAGACAATACGTATTCCTCTATGTTTTTTTTTGTGAAGAGACAAATACATGAATGAGACTACTGTCTGCTTACCTTTCATTAAAGGGTCCACCGCTCGTGATCTGCTGTGGGCATGTCTGGTAATAGAGAAGGTAATGGATTTGATCCCGACCCTGACGCTTGCTGTGTATTTGGAGTTTGCGTTTCTCTCTCCCCGTGGTCGGGTGGATTTTTCTCCGGCTCATCCAGGTTTTCCCTTCAAATTTAGAAACATGCATTTAGAGTCTTTGACTGAAATACATTTCCACATAACAAGCCACTTCTTTGAGCTATCATTTGTGGCCAGGTCTCTTCTGAAAAAGACCTATACAGCTCAGTGGCCCTTACTTAGGAAAATAATAATAAATAAATCGCCTCATCAATCGGGCCAATTGTATTAGGCTACCACCTGATGGTTGATGATTTGTGAATCATTTATGTCACGTGAACAATTACCAAATATATATTTTTTCAATATTTTAAGTGCTGATGTATCTGTCTGCAACCACTGAATTGACGGAACATACATTATCACGATTTTTTTTATTACGTTTCTTTAATGAAAATAAAATCACAGCATTAAATTGTAAGCAGCGAATCATCTCACATCATGTTTAAAGAACAGCATTTTCTTTGATGTTTTTTTTAAAGGCAATTCGGCAAAAGAATGGCCCGCTGCCTGAATCAAGCATACGTTGTTTGAAAAAAAGGTTAAAACAATATCCCTGCTTAAACTGTGGGTTTATATTTTTTTAATGCGTGTCGAATGGACAACTGACGCAACTCACACGAGATCACCGTTGCCCCTTTTTCAGGAACATCGTGATTCTCGGTTACGTTGAAGCATTTGATTAAGCCAAGTACAATCTGTCCAAACACATACTAGCTCATTTTTTAACGGGGAAGATAACTGCGTTCTGCAATTGCTCATTATAGAGTTGGAGGCAAGGGACAGGCGAAATGAAGACTATGGAGATTTGCAATAGCCTAATTACTGTGTGCATTTTCTTCTAGAATTGCCACATGGTAAAAACAAAGATGAGTATGGAGACGCATTGTGCAAGGTGATCGAGGGGTAAATGAGGGTGGATTTAGTTTTCAACATCAAGTGCGTACTGCCGGTACTATGGTTGGATCTCTGAGCCTTGAGACACCCCTGTCCACTTGATCACCTTGTGACGTCAAAGTTTTATAGAAAGCAATCAACAATAGACCAATTACCCGACCCAATACAAAATAAGATGACCGTACAAAACCAGTCTCAATCGCTAACATTCAAAGTGTCTCTAAAGCCATGTCCCATGCGTCGCCATTATCTACTTGCTAAGAGCACTCGAATGAAATTAGCCAGACACTATTTAAAAAAACAACACATTTAAGGGAATTACATTCGCATTCAACTTCAGAAAACAAAATCAGCACAATTATATTGTTTTTGAAGATATTAACCCGTGCACTAAATATAATATAGATTTTTTTTTTTGCTCCGGATAAAATCATTTGTGTTTTTTAGAGGCTGCCATTCCTTTGCTTACAGTGGCGTCACGATGTTTGGCCCTACAGAGCCAGCGACAGCAGATCGTGATGAGCGCAAGGAACACGCTTGTCACCAGGACTATGGCTGCCAGCAGAAACGCCGCCACATCAAAGCCGGCCTCCTGGTACCAGGTGAGGTGGTGAGCTGCCACTCGCAGGTGCTCCGCACCGTGCCGCATCACAAACTCCACCCAGAACACTGCCCTGTTCATGGGCTTCTGCGGCTGGTCGTGGTGCAGACGCGAGAGAAGTGATGCCTTCTCCTTGTAGCTGCTAAGAAAATCAGACACGGCAAAGGCTGCAGTAGGTATCTATTTGGTGTTTGAACACCTTAGCACCTGTTTTATTGCCATAAAGGATCAAGACTATTCTTGTATTTCTTTTCATTATTTTGATACTGGCATAAAGGTCCGACAAATAGGCTACAGTATGTTCTGTACGTACGTTGGACTTCTTTTCGCACCGTGCGTAGCCAAGCGCGATAATCGGAAGTGCGGGGCAAGGACTAAACACAAAGAGCAGTATCATCCATTTCGCATGACATGGATGATACCCACCAGCGACTGCTATCACGCCGTGACCATCACTGCAATCACTTTGGGCAAGCAGTCCCCTGTCTTAGGTTGAACTAATGGGCTATTCTTGGCTCTAATTGCACGTGACGGCTTTCGTGCATGCTTTGAGTTTCTGCTAATCAATTTTAATTACATCTAGCTGACTAGTTAAAAGAAAATGATGTTTAAGAATTAACTAATGCACGATTCATGGGCTCATCCGAGCTCCCTCCAGCCCATTAATTTACGTCGACTGCGCTTAATCATCGTTGGAATGTGTTCGTTCCCACGCCAGAAATATCTACTCTTTAATATATCAATTCGTGCACCACTTATATTACAGACCACAAAGAGAGATTAATAGTACACGTGGCACGCCCTACTGACTCTCAGTATGTCGAGCGCAATGTTGATTCACAAAGAGTCGAAATTCAATGCAACGTCGCCTCAAGACGCTGCGCATATTCATCCCCCGTATCTGGAAACTTTGGAAATGTTATGGCCGTCTCTTTAATTGCTGGAATGATCGCAACGGGCTTTTTTTTCGTGGTGGCGAGGAAGGATGTAATTGCAGTCCCCCCTCAAGAAGGGGCGTATGGGGGGGGGGGGGGCTGTATTCAGAGGAAGCTCCTTCGGGTATTTGTTTAGAGAGGCATCAGCTCAAGTCAGTTATTCAGCCCACCAACGATGACGTGATTTCTCGAGGTCATGATACAATGCAAGAAGGGAATAACACGAAAAAATGTGTCATTGTCTCGCCCATCCTATTTCTACAGTATTCTCACTTTTTGTGTCTCCATCGGTACAGATATTTTCCCTCTATAAGCCTGAATGTATAAATTATTGTCAATAATTAAATCAATGATCACACTCACGATCCAATGCGTGTATTTTGAGCATAATAAATGATTAAATTAACGCATTACCACTTGACAGCATGTATTGCGACATTTACCCGAGGCATTAAAGAAATGTTCTTTGTGAATGTCATCAAAAGTGACATATTTTATATCTTAAAACTCTCTACCATGATTTTTGGAAAACATTATATACGTCAATGAAATAAACACAAAAAAAGCAGTTCCCTAGAAATGAGTTTTCAATCTAGATTTAAAAGTGCATAGCTCCAGTGGCTTCCTAATATCGGAAGGAAGAGCGTTCCAAACGACCGCAGAAGCGCATCTGAAAGCGCGCGATGCAGTGATAGTCTTTGTTCGATGGCTCGAGCGGAAATCTTACGAAATTCAACTCATAATCAAATTGCAAATGCCACACAGTTGGATAGTTTGGCATGGCAGAGTGCGATGGGACTGCACGGCTTTCCTACACAAGCTCCCCACCGGTGCGATATTGTCAGCCAATCGCTTGAGACGCAGCGCCCCACCACCGTACCTCTTGTGTGTGGCGATTGTGGAGATGGACGAGGCGAGAGAGCCAGCGTCGAGGGAGTGAATGTTGAGCACCAGTGCGGCACCCTTGCTTTGCATGCGGGCCACGTTTTCGAACTGGTCCGCGAAGAGTGGCAGGCCGAGCATGGGGACGCCGTAGCAGATGGCCTCGAAGATGCCGTGCGATCCCCCGTGCGTCACGAATACACGAGTCTTAGCGTGGGCTGTCATCCACCGGCACCATCACAGCCAGATAGGAACACAACGCATATTCGGATCTTTTGAACACTTTGTTCAATAAACTAAAACTATAAACTGTTTTTATTTTACCATGTAAGGCCCCCTGAGCTACTGTATATATCCCTTTTCCATAAGCAATCTGGCCACAAATAATAACTCAACTAAGTGGCTTATCATATGGAAATTTATGGCAGCCAAATACTCTAAACGCATGTTTTTAATTGTAAAGTGATAAAACCAGAGTAAACTCCACGCGACCACAGGGAGCATATACAAACTCCAAATATCCAAACGCCAAATATACAGGCATGAGGGTTGAGATCGAACCCACGACCTCCTGTATACCAGGCGAGGTAGTTAACATCACTGAGCGATACATAGCTTTGGAACTGGAACATAAAGTGGCTTTGGTCAAATATTAATGGTTTGAGATATTGTACAAGCATGTTTTTCTCAGTTTGTGATGGCACATTAGCTGAATTCTAATTCTCAGCCATAGCCATATCTGACGTTCGGGCCGGATGCTCTGAGCTATAGGCACAGAGATTAGTAACAGTCTCATGCTATTCACATGGCCAGGGCATGACTAGTTTATACGACCGTGTATTTTACTAAGGTAGATTTTTTTGTTCGTGCAAAAAACTGCACGTAAAGCTAAATAAGAGTAATACTATATTACCAATTCAAGAAACCCAATTCGAAACGGAAGCTAAAATTGTGTGTTTACTTATATGTGGTGGGCTGCAAGGATGTGTGTTTGAGAAACCGTAGTCTTGATGAAAAGCTGGAATAACAGAGCAGTCAGTGTACATGCTGGGGGCGGGTGCTATCAGTTCTATGATGTCTACATGTTATAGTTTACGTTATCATGTGAGGATAACTACATGTTATAATCCATGATATAACAGTGGCCAGCAAAACTTGATCACCCATATATACACCACCCGTGCTAGCCCAATTGGAAGACTTTAAAACCCACATTCTGATTTCTTGAGTATAATTATCTCTTAAGAACTGAACATTTCACTTTATTATACACTCAATGCACCTCCTCTCCACAGTAGTCTAATTTGGACAATTGCATTTCGTGGGTTAGAACGTTTTTCCTGGACATTTCATTCAAGCACGTGATAAATTCTACACATCCATGTTATTTTATTTATGTATTTATCTATTTATTTATTTGTAGGCTTTTGCCTATCCACTGATGGATTACATCCTCTCTATGCCATGTCAGGTTTTTTTTATCATGTTGCTCCACTCTGGACAGTGAGGATGAGCTAAGGGGGTGCCCAGAACCAGTTCAGATGCCACTCACCTCCGATTAGCACGGCTGGTTACGTACGGTGTGAAAGAAGTTCAACAAACATACGTACATACATACATACGCATTCACCACTGATATCAGCCAGTAGGGATGGGAATTAAACTCAGGTCATTGTGCAGTGCACAAACCACCCCACGGTATAATGTTACATCTTCCACGTGTTTTGTTTAAGACACGCTTATATTCAAAAACATGCACAGGCATTGCACCTGCAGAGACCTCTGAACCATGAGGTGGCCCTGTGTTCCCTACAGTATTCTCCACAATTCATCAAATGAACTGTGATTTGGATTTGTGACAACCAAGTCCCTCCTAGAGGGGTTCTACAATGTCACATTTTTCGCTGGTCCGATAATACCTTCATTAGGTTATCCCACAATGTGTGAAACAGCGATCGGGACAAGGCTGTTCAGTGTCAACATCAGGTGGGATGATAATACTGTAAAGTCAACGGATGACCCCTAACTAGTTGCTCAACTACCTGTGTTGGATCATGGGACCTCCTTTGCCAGTCCCAAAATATGAGAATAGGTTTTCCCCTTTTTTCTGCCAACAAACAGGTGTTGAGATGTTAAAACACCAAACTGAGACCTTTTACAAGGTGTGGACCAATCAGTTTAAAAGACAATACATATATTATCAGAGAATGTTTATTTTTTGCATTTTGACCACAAGAATTGTGGTTAATGCAGACATGATTCCTTGTAAAAGGTTTCAGTTTGGTATTTTAACATCTCCAACACCTGTTTTGTTGCCAGAAAAAAGGGGGAAACCTCTTCTCATATCTGTGTTGGACACAACTACAATTTGCTCCGTGGATTCCAGAAGTCCAGAGACACTTTAGGGCTTGCTTGAAAATGAGTTGATGCTGTTTAATAAATAAATAAATACACTTTTTAAAATGCTGATTATAATTATAGATGTTACCACACGCACCTAAGAGGTCCCTCTGTGGTATCCAGGGCATCACTTTCGTGTTGTTTGAGAGTTTTTCGACAGTTGGTCCTTCATATCGCCATATAACCTTTGGAGTAAAGCACAAACGAATCAGCAGGAGTTTTCACCAGCAATCAATGCTCTAGATATCGTACCACACAGGCTAATTCTATATATACTGTAATCACCTTCCATGGTACGACACAATGTAAGTAATGGGTGTGGGGAGCTGGACCCTTGCAGTATACTAGCCCACTGTGAAAAGTAAAAGGGCCCTACTGCATTCAATGTGCGTGTGTATTAAAACAATTGCATGCTGACGAGCTTGTTTCATTGCTCCAAGAGAAAATAAAGAATGTTGGTGAGAATATAGAAGGAACACATTAATGTCTGCTGGTTATGTTGACATTTTCAGTCCATATGCACACTCTAGGCAATGCCTAATCAGTTTGTTGTCCTTCCCCCGCACCTTCAATTAGCACGGTTGGCTACATACGGTGCAAAAGAAGTTCAACAACCATACAATTATGGGACATGTGCGAACACTGTGGTGTTGGATTACTCTGCATCTTTGATCTAGATGTAATGTCAGCAAAAAATACCTACGCGGGATTTGGCCAGTGGGAATTAACGTTTAACAGTCTAGCAATGAGTAAAGTGCATGGGAGTATTTTAAGGTAAGCCAACGCCCCCAGATTTAAATATTTTACAATAAGGCAAGATATAAATATATAACAACTAAAAAATAACAGTTCAATTTAAAAGTAACCCAGTAACTTAGTAATGTATACAATCCAGTGTTTAAAAGCAGGTTACAGAGTACACAGCTCATTGTAAATGATTGTCAGATTTAATTGTAAATGAGGCAATAATGCAATGTCTCGTACAATGACTGCAAATATTGTGTCGGGATTTAATCACATGAGGAGCAATGCCATGGATATCCAACAGTGCGAATGTAAAACTTACGTGGCCACAACGTCAATCTGCAGCAGTGTGAATATTTCACTTAATGTTTAAATATTACACGAAAAAATATAACCAATATGTAACTGGATTGTTTGCGCATTTGGATTAAGCTCTGTTGTCAGCGACCATGGGGAAACCTGTTCTCTAGGACCTTCGACAATTATTATTATTATCGCATGCCAGGCCTTGCCGAGCCAAGTGACAGCTGCTACTTCATCAGCAGTGTGGAGGGCCATAAACCACCGTCGAGTCCAGTCAGAGGGCAATCGTTGACGATGTGCGACACGGTCAGTCACTGACGACATGCACAGAGTGGCTTGTGGTCACGCTGGTCCCAGGTGCGGAGGTTGGCTGCACATAAAACCCAGGCCGGTACGGAAACTGCTGAGCAGGGCCCATGACGTGGCGAGTTGATGCCAGGAGGACAAATGGTGAGGATCAGGGATGAGAAAGTGGTTCTCGATACCTTTCACTATGCAAGGAGGGTAGCTTCTTGCATTGTGTAGCCAGCTGGAAGGCACTTGGTTCATATTCGTTTCCTCAACTCAATGGATGGATATTCATAAATGCTAACACAATTTCAGTTTCAGTTTATTTATTTTGGTATAGCCCTGTGAGCCATTCGGCTCTTGAATCGGGTGCAACCACAACAAACAAAAAAAAACACGAACAAGAAAACATCTTAAAGTGACTATGTGTGACTGTGCAAACAGAAAATCCATGAAAAAACAGCAAAATATTCCTGAAAAAAGCACCGTACACCAACGCCGTGTGCAAAAAATCCCAGTGGGATGCAAGTCAAACAACAACAATCACAAGAAAACTTAGATTAAAGCCATCAGTCTAACTCCGTACTACAACAAAACAAACATGTCCAAACAAAAAAACTTTTCGAAATCACCAAAAAATAAAGCCATAATTGCAACGTAACAGTGATCATAGGGACTGGTACCGAATTTTTACAATAAACTACATAAATAACATGTAACACCACATCCTTGAGCCATAGCTGGCTGCATGAGTTACTCCACAACAATAGAAGCATCAGTCGGAGTATCAAATTTTTCAATGCACCTTTAAGATCAGCACGCTAAATCAAAATACATATAATACTTTGCAGCGTCATCCGGAGCTAAACATTTTATTTTATTTTACGCCAATGAATAGCAGTGGCAGCTAGGGGTGTACAACTCCTCTTGAGCAGTTTTGAGAGAAGATCTCATTGGTAGCGATTCAAGTGGAAGTTTACTGGCAATAGCATTCCAGACCCTGGGGGCATCAATAGCAAAGGCCCTTCCTCCAGTTTTTGTACGGCAATAGGGAATGTTGAAGCTGGTAAATGAGCGAAGACCTGAGGTCAATTTTGTTCTTTGTAACAGAGAGGAGATCCAGCAGGTAGTCTGCGGATTTTTTTGTAAGTACATCGTGAATAAATAAGATCTGGTGCACAAGCCGTCGAACATGAAGATATATTAAGTTTGACCCAATGTAGAGATCACAGTGGTGAGTCCTATATGGGCAGTTCAATGTAAATCTTAAGGCCGAGTGATAGATGGAATCAAGCTTCTTCAGTACAGTACTTTGGGCTAATTTATACACGATGTCACAGTAGTCAAGTAGAGGCAGTATGGTAGCTTTTATCAATTCCAAATGGTACATTGGGGGGAAGCAGTGCTTGTGTCGATACAGAAAACCAATTTTTATTTTTGTCTTTTTACCAATATAATCAATGTGATCTTCAAATTCAGCTTTGAAAGCCAGGATGACCCCAAGATACTTATAGATCTTGACTTGCTCTATTTGATAATTATTTAAGGAATGTAATTGGGGAAAAAGTAACTTCCTTCTTTAGTCCTGGGGAGAACCATAGCACCTTGGTTTTGGAGGTATTCAGGACAAGTTTAAGAGCAACTAGCTGATGTAGTTTGTTGAAATCACCCTGTAGCTTAGCAATCACGTTATCCGGAGAGCGGCCAGCAGTAATCAGTATCATGTAGTCTGCAAAAAGATTTACCCTGGAATGATCCAGGTCAGTGCCCAAGTCATTGACATAAAGAGAGAAAAAAAAGGGGGCCGAGGATGGAACCCTGTGAAACCCCTTTTGTTATCTTAACACTGTTTGCCCTCCAACCATCTGTGAATACAGTTTGGGTGCGAGAAAAGAGGTAAATTTGTAACCATTTTACTGCCTTTTCGGAAAAACCGAGGCAACTTAGTCTACTAAGCAGGGTGTTGTGGTCTACTGTATCAAAAGCTTTGGACAGGTATAGAAAAAGACAGGCACAGTACTGCTTATTATCAAGGCTACTGTAAATGTGATTCAGAGAGTCTAATGCAGCAGATGTGGTGCTGTATTTTTTTCGGAACCCAGATTGTTTTAGATGTAGTAGATTGTTGGTGGACAGGAAACTGCTATACTCTTTGGTTCTATTCGGTAAAGTCACGTAGGTAAAAAATAAAACAACAAAAATCACGACGTAAGCGGCCTTCATCAGGTGAAGGGACCAGCCTGTCTCGAAGACTTCGCTGGAGTGAAACAGAGCCAAGCTCAGACTACGACCTTTAAGCTGTGTGAGAGGGATTAAGGTGCCTCGACAAAGGAATTAGCATACAAAGGAATTAGCATAATTCCTTTGTCGAGGCACCTTAATCCCTCTCACACAGCTTAAAGGTCGTAGTCTGAGCTTGGCTCTGTTTCACTCCAGCGAAGTCTTCGAGACAGGCTGGTCCCTTCACCTGATGAAGGCCGCTTGTGCTGTGGCCGAAACGTCGTGATTTTTGATGTTTTATTTTTTTACTTACGTGACTTTACCGAATAGAACCAAAGAGTATGGATCCTTGCAGTCACGAAAGCTTCAAATCTATAAAAGGAAACTGCTAATTTGTTAGGTCAATAATTTTTCAAACATTTTCATCAACGGGGACAAAATTGAGATAGGTCGATAGTTGTTTGGATCATCTTTAGGGCCTCCTTTGTGAAGTGGACAGACATAGGAATGTTTCCATTCGAGAGGAACTGATGCTTCTTTGATGGACAGGTTGAAAATATGGGCTATAGCAGGGGTCGGGAACCTATGGCTCGCGAGCCAGATGTGGCTCTTTTGATGATTGCATATGGCTCGCAGATAAAACAAAATATTCTCACTTGTTTTAATCCATCCATCGATTTTTCACTGCGCATGTCCTGTTCAGGGCTGCAGGAGCAATTGTCCATTATTTTAATTGGATGATACTGGCCTACGTTTGCCGTTGCTGGGTAAAACAGGTAAACACCCCCTTTTGAATCAGTCTGAGACTGCGTCTGCTCGGTCATTAGCTCAAAGCTAACCCTTCGACGAAGAAGATGGCGAAAAGAAAAAAAGACGACGAGTATCGTACATTTCAGGACGAATGGACCGAAGAATTCGCCTTTGTGGAGAGAGCGGGTTCTGCGGTGTGTCTAATTTGCAATGACAAAATTACATCGTTGAAACGGTCGAATGTAAAGCGGCACTTCGACACGCGCCACGCTACCTTTGCATCAAAATACCCTGCGGGAGACAGCAGAAAGAAAGCGTGCCAAGAGCTTCTGAGCAGGGTGCAAGCTAGCCAGCAGCAACTCCGTGTATGGACCCGGCAAGGTGACTATAATTCGGCTAGCTTTGCTGTTTTTTTAGCAATAGTGAGGAACGGAAACCATTCACAGATGGCGAGTATGCTAAAACGTTCATGCTGGATGTAGCCAATGAACTTTTGGATGATCTTCCGAACAAAGACAAGATAATCAAACGGATACAAGACATGCCTCTGTCGGCAATAACTGTTCATGATCGTACCATCGTGATGGCAAACAAAGTGGAGGAAACGCAAGTGAAGGACATAAATGCAGCGCCGTTCTTTTCTCTGGCTTTGGATGAGTCAACAGACGTGAGCCATTTGTCGCAGTTCAGCGTGATTGCAAGATATGCTGTTGGTGACACACTGCGCGAAGAAAGTCTTGCTGTTCTGCCATTAAAAGGGTCCACAAGAGGTGAGGATTTATTCAAGTCTTTCATGGAGTTTGCTCAAGAAAAAAGTCTACCTATGGATAAACTTCTCTCAGTGTGTACTGATGGTGCTCCGTGTATGGTGGGGAAAAACAAAGGATTTGTGGCGCTTCTCCGTGAACATGAAAATAGACCCATCCTAAGTTTCCATTGCATTATACACCAGGAGGCACTTTGTGCTCAGATGTGTGACAGGCAGTTTGGCGAAGTGATGTCGCTGGTCATTCGTGTGATCAACTTTATTGTTGCCCGAGCCTTAAATGATCGCCAGTTTAAAACATTGCTGGATGAAGTTGTAAATAACTATCCTGGTCTGCTTTTGCACAGCAATGTGCGTTGGTTGTCAAGAGGGAAGGTGCTTAGCCGTTTTGCGGCTTGCCTGAACGAAATCCGGACTTTCCTTGAAATGAAAGGCGTCGGGCATCCTGAGCTAGCCGACACCGAGTGGCTCCTCAAGTTTTACTATCTCGTAGATCTGACTGAACATCTGAACCAACTCAACGTGAAAATGCAAGGCATTGGAAATACAGTGTTATCCCTTCAACAAGCTGTATTTGCTTTTGAAAACAAGCTGGAGCTTTTCATCACGGATCTTGAAACAGGTCGTTTACTACATTTTGAAAAACTGAGCCAATTTAAAGATGCATGCACAGCAAGTGAGCCCATTCAAAACCTTGATCTCCACCAGCTAGCTGGCTGCACATCCAGTCTCCTACAGTCCTTCAAAGCACGCTTTGGAGAATTTCGTGAGCACACTCGTCTTTTTAAGTTCATCACCCATCCAAACGAGTGTTCACTGAACACAGCCGACCTGAATTACATCCCTGGTGTCTCCGTCAGAGATTTTGAAGCAGAAGTGGCTGACCTGAAGGCCTCAGACATGTGGGTGAATAAGTTCAAGTCACTGAATGAAGATTTGGAAAGAATCACACGACAGAAAGCGGAGTTGGCGAGCAAGCACATGTGGACAGAAATGAAAAAACTCCAACCCGAAGACCAGCTGATTCTCAAAACTTGGAACGCGCTTCCTGTCACATACCACACACTGCAGCGTGTGAGTATTGCTGTATTGACCATGTTTGGATCTACGTATGCATGTGAGCAGTCATTCTCACATCTTAAAAACATCAAGTCCAACCTACGATCACGTTTAACGGATGAAAGCCTCAACGCTTGCATGAAGCTTAACCTCACCAAGTACCAACCCGACTACAAAGACATCAGCAAATCCATGCAGCACCAGAAGTCGCATTAATGGTGAGTGTTATAACAACATTATTTAAAAGAATAAATTCAGAGGCTTATTATACTGACATTTAGTTGAATTCACTTTTAAAATATATTATATGGCTTTTCGATTTAAAGCTTTCGTGACTGCAATGATTCATCTTCTTTGGTTCTTTCGGTAAAGTCACGTAGAATGAGAATAAAATAATAAATTGATAAAATAAAATAACAATAATATTCTCACGACGTTTCGGCCACAACACAAGCGGCCTTCATCAGGTGAAGGGAGCGAGACTGTCTGGTAGGACAGCGCTGTCCTGTCCTACCAGACAGTCTCGCTCCCTTCACCTGATGAAGGCCGCTTGTGTTGTGGCCGAAACGTCGTGAGAATATTATTGTTATTTTATTTTATCAATTTATTATTTTATTCTCATTCTACGTGACTTTACCGAAAGAACCAAAGAAGATATTATATGGCTCTCACTGAAATAAATTTCCAAATTTTTTGCTTTCATGGCTCTCTTAGTCAAAAAGGTTCCCGACCCCTGGGCTATAGGTTTGTATATTAGGTGACCAACAGTTAGTAGAGCAAAGACAGGAATACTATCTGCTCCCGTAGAGGAGGACCCTTTGAGGTAGGACAGTTGTTTCAGAACATTACTTTCATGGATTGGCAGGAAACTAAATTCGTTTAATGTTTGGGCAGGGGTGTAGGAATTTGCATGAGCAGGGGTGACTCCCAATACATTATCAAAAATATTACCAGCTTCAGAAAAATGAAGGTTAAAATTGTCAACTATTTTTTTGGGATCTGAAAAATATTCCCCATTTCGGTTAAGCTCAACGAGCAGATTGTCTGTTTAGGATGCCTTTTCGATACATTTGATTGTTTTCCAGAAAATCCTGGCATTTCTATGTGATTCCAGGAGAGTGGAGGAAAAGTAGGCATTTTTTGCATGCCTGATTTTTTTGACGCATCTATTCCTTAAAATCCTGTATTCTAGCCAGTCATTGACCAAATTATTTTTCTGAGCACATGCCCAAGCCTTGTCCCTAGTATTCATGAGCTTTGTAATCAAAGGATCAAGCCATGGTGGGCGGTTGCCTTTAGTTTTAAATCTAACCAACGGAGCATGTTTGTTAAGAATTTGGAGAGACGTGTACCTGAAGGTCTCCCAAGCCGTAGTCAGGCTGGGGATATCACAGACCTTGTCAAAATCCGAGTGAAGCACATCATTAGTAAATGCCTGAGTGCTGAAGTGTGTCATAGAGTACTTCTCAACCAATTTAGGGGGGCTTTGGGTCTGGCTGATGATCTCACCCCATAAATGAAGGAGTGATCACTAAGGTTATTACCCAGAACACCAGTCAGTGTGAAATTGTGACGGGCATTTGTCAATAGGACGTCAAGCAGAGATGACTGTCCCGGCTTTTTTAGGTTGGGTCTTGTGGGGACATTTATTAATTGAAACAGATTAAATTCATCTGCAAAATTTGTGGCCACGGCCGCGGGTTTAGCCAATTCCAATTTAGATCGCCCACTAAAACTATTTCACCTTGAGGGAGGCCCGCACAAAGCTCTCTCAGTGCAGATGCAGCTTCAAGATCCTTCCCACTAGGCGGTCGATAGCAGCACACTACCAATGTCTGTTGATTATTTGGGAGAGTTATTCTGAGAGCCAGACCTTAAAAGCAACATTTTTTAAACAAGGAGTGAGCTAGTGAACATGCAATAGTATTACGAACATAGATGGCAATTCCACCTCCTTTAGATCCTCGGTCAAGCCGAAAAAGGTTTTAGTTGTCAATCGCAATCTGCAAGTAATTGACGGCAGGAGTGAGAAATGTTTCTGTTAGGCAAAATATGTCTGGGTCAAGATTTGCCACTTCTAGTTTTATTTGACTTAATTTAATCACAAGCCCTCTGATGTTGACATGTAGAACACCAACACCTTTCCTGCCAGAAAAATCTACAGAATTATACGAGTTCTTTTCATTTGGGCCAGGATGAAGCTCAATACCACCCAGAAATAAGAAAAGTAGAATTTATTTAAGAAAAGTAGAATTAACACACTGGGGCTGAGTCCAATGACAACCACTCTCAGGTTGCCACTCACATAGCAGGGCTTACACTTTTACTTATGTTTTGCATCAACACATATGTATGATATGTAACTCTTAAAAGCTATATGTATTTACAGCCCATTTATGTCACCTTCTTCCAGCAGCAATCAATTAAAACACAACTGACATAGCCCTTGGTTATACCTTGCGCAATCATGAAACATGCATTTTGTCAAAGTTTAGTTGGATTCATATTTTGGAAGCCGTGGGAGAGGACCACATTAATTCAGCCATCTGCATGTGATGCGTAATTTCCTTATTACCTTTTGAGGGATTCTGCCCAGGCCCTCTGCAATAACGTTTGCTATTCTATAAGGAATGGCTGACACCATGGATCCAAATGACACCACCACCACACCATGCTCCTCAGAACTCTGCACAAACTCCTCCAAATCCTGCAAAATAAAAAACACACACATGCATTAAATAGGCGTTTATATTTGTCACAGTGTCTAATTATATTATCGTGTGTAAACATATAATAAAAACAGGTGTTCTTTTGTACTCCTTTCATTTAAATGCAATATAGCTATCCTTCGTAAGAAATTATATATTCGTCAAAAAAAATTCCCAGAAATTAAACTCTGCCAACTGTTTCCCAATTTGCTTCCATTATATGAATATTATCCATATGAACAGAGCACGTCACAAACCTAATACTTAATTGTATTATACTGAAGTCGACGATGTTTTCAGTTTATCTATGTGTAAGCGTGAATATAAGAGCAAATTGCTCATGGAGGTAAAGAGTGTAAGAAAAAAATACCTGTGGAAGAGGTTTAGCTTCATCGGATGTCATACCTCCGACGTTCACCATGTTGGGCATAGTCGGGCGGGGATAGTCAAAGACAAAGTCTGTCCGGTGCAGCCAGATGGACGCATTGCTAAGCAGCTCCATGGCCGTGACGTCCCGACCCAGATGGCGCCTGGCCAGCTCATCAAAGCGTTTCAGAAGGAAGTCAATACACAGGTGATCCTGCTTTAAACCCATAAACATGTTGGTGACCCGCTCGGTGAAACTCATGTGGTCTGTGAAGCCTGACATACTTTGGGGAACGTACGACGATGGTGCTGGGCAGTGGGCAGCTTTTAAGTCGATATTGCATGGAATACCACGCATAAGAAATATTGACGGGAGCCCCAGTGCATCAGCTAAAATCGCTCCACATGGATCCATGGGGTCAGCGAGAAGAACCTGGAAGTTATGGGCACGAAGTCGCTGCATCACAGCAACATTGCCGAGTAAGCTGTCACACATTACTGCACACCTCTCATTCATGCTCTCCAAGCTCTTAAAGGTGAATTCTGTAACGCCATCCGTTTCTCTAAATACCACTTCTCGTAAAAACGTGTCTAACAAGTTATGTTTATCAACAAGGGGCACAGGGAAGGTCTCCGAGTCTAGCCCAGGTGTCTCCCCCACCATCAGATTACCGGTCGCGGGCAATGCCACGACCACTCTGTGACCACGCCGAGACACGGCGAGGGACAGGTCACGCAGGCTCATCCAGTGGCTGCCATCAGTTGGGTACACCAGCATGCCACCCACAGCACGGTCACCGTCAGATTTCTCCTGGCCCACGGCCATGTGCATGAAGGCGAGGGTTTGAGCAAAGCTGAAACACCACCGCATGGCCTGGCAAAAACAATACACAATTGATCGAAATACAGTCGTGGTTTAGCTATTGTCTTATTTGTTTTTTTCATTGGTTAATATTTAAGGTAGAAATTGTGATAACTTTAAGGACTACAGATAGGATGAAGCCAAATTTTGATTTTAATTAGATTTTCTGTGGCACTTTTCTCAGAGTTGATAAATCCAAATCTGCATTCCAAATCGTATGCATTTTTGGGCAGAGATGTGCAGCCTGTAAATTTAGTGTTTTAAGCGTAAATCTGTGGTACACAGTTCCACAACGCGCATTACATACATGACATTTATATTACACATTTAAACACGAGGCAATCACACACACACACTACTTATTGGAATGCTATATGTAGACACGAAACAAAAGGTCTACAAGTTAAGGAGTACAGATAATAGTATATACTGTTGTGTAAATTCTTTGTGAAAAATTAGCAGTGAATCTTTATTTCATTAACAATTTACGTAATGTTTCACAAAAAACGATTTGGAACTGGATTGCTATGTGGCAATTTTGCATTTTATCACCTATGGACAATAGTTTATCTTATATTGGTCTCTTTCTGTCCTTCTAACGAGACAGGTTGCGCAAGATTGAGTTGTTGGACGTTTATCTATATGCTATATGAATAACGTATTGTATAACTATGTAAAATATTAACTTGAACAACAGACAAAATTTGTAATGGCTCCCTAATTTATACATACAAAAATCACCATTGTAAGTTTTTTCCTTTTTTCCAGAATGTTATGCCTTTTCAAATGTAAACTGACCATCTGTGGTAAAATAACAGATGTTGGCAACATAATGAATGAATCAGAACTCTTTGGTCCTTTCGGTAAAGTCACGTAGGTATAAAATAATAATAATAATAGCTCACGACGTTTCGATCGCAACAACAAGCGACCGTCTTCAGGTGACAACAACGACTTCAGGTGAAGACGGCCGCTTGCGTTGCGATCGAAACGTCGTGATTTATTATTATTTTTTTACCTACGTGACTTTACCGAAAGAACCAAAAAGTATGGATTCCTGCAGTCACGAAAGCTTCAAATCAAGATTGAATTAATCAAAGTTAATATTTAGTTAAAAATTAAGCGATGTGTAGCATGACATGTCAGAACCAAGCATTATAAAATATTCATTATGGATGTTATGATTTGTCATTTTGCAGCTATTTTTTACTTTCTGCGTGTCTTTGAAGCCGATACGAGTTATCACATTAGATTCCTACATTATATAAACAAATTATAATTAACATATTAAAAGTTATGTCCTCTGCAAATACGAATACAAGTTTGTGCATTGCCATTTCGATTTTTTTGCACTTTTTAAAATTCCATTGATAAAGATTTGTGTTCATCTGATTCAGTTAAGGATTCAAAAGCTCAGAATAAAATTCAGATATAATTTATTCGGCTATGATGGATTTGTTTAAAGACAACTGAATATATATATGAGAGAACTGCATTTCTTATCTTGAAACAGTATACATTATATTTATTGATATTCAAAGTATGTGTTTTTTGTTCAAATTTCCAAAATATAGTATCCATTGCAGTTTTATGAATTAATTCTGTAAAATGTAACATATCATGATGGCATATTGTTTGCAACATACATTTTAAATGGGATATTTTAAAACAATTGAGACATTCATGAAGTGCAGAGGATGAAGGCCATTAGTGTTACACATGCAGTTGAGTATTGCACAAGGGTCTCAAAAAAGATTAGTCATGCCATATATCCTCGCGTTATTTCATGCGAAATTCTATGCTTTTGCAAGAGCCACATTTCCAATTGTAGTCTGCTCTTTCAACCATGACAAAAGAATAGATTTTCCCAAACAGTTTTATGCTGATTTTGATATCGGCATCATGCCGTCAGGTGAAGAGTACATTCGGAGATCTTACGGAGAAGTGCAAGCCAGCCTGCAGAAGCAACTATCACAGAGCTACGCCTGAGATATGTTTAATTGACCACTGGTGCGCAGAATAGGGGACATCACTTTATCCATCCGCTCTGCATACGAGCGTAATGGTAATCGCATGACAGTCTAACCGAAATTTTAATTCTCAGTGCTGGAATTTGGTCAAATAACATGCTGAATCAAATTCAGACCATCAACTACAGTTACTACAATGGAGAATCTGGTCCGAGGATAATGACATGTAGACAAAAAGCTAACTTCTAGCACTTGTACGTACTGTTGGAACAGCAACTTAAAGGGTGCAACGATACATCTTAACGGCCTATATACTTTTGATTTCAAGCTTTCGTGACTGCAGGGATTCATATTCTTGGTTCTTTCGGTAAAGTCACGTAGAAGGGAAACAATAAGATAATAAAAAAATAAAACACTAAAATTCTCACGACGTTTCGACTGCAACACAAGCAATCATCATCAGGTGTGAAAACCACAGCAAGAAAATTTGAAAAAGTGGCGGTTTTTTTAACGTTAGCACCACGTTAGTAGATCCAATGGAAACATATTATTATAGTGTATAAATGATGTGCAATAATCTCGATGAATTTGGAAATGAAAAATGATTGCAGCCGAGGCAATAAAACATTTTTATCAGGAAGACCCAACTTGAGAAAATGCCTTCATCTAAGAAAAACCACACGGATTTATAACTGCTATGAAGCAATCATAACAAAACGGTTTACAACAAAAATAACCCATTCAAACATTCCAACAATGTTCAACTCCCCACAAGAACTACATTTTAGATATCTGTCATAGACTAAACAGATGCTGGGTCCTCACCAGTTTAATAACTGAATGTTCTTGTTTGTTATAAACAATATATCCAACAACAACGCAGCATTAATCCAGGTACTTGGCTTAAATATTCAAAAAATACTTTTCGTACTTACTGCTTATTGTTTTTCTGTAAAGTAACTTAAATGCTCGGACGAGGCAGCAAATCTTGATTTCGGGGACACTGCTTTGCAGAAATTGTGCTCATTCGGAAGCAGAGAAGGCAATGAGTCCAATTAAGAGGAGCGTGACAGAAATGTTATAAACTATCAAAAAACCACGAATGCAGCTACGCTGTGAACACGTTACACAGCGCACCGTTCAGTAGGTGTGCTCCCTTTGGTTAACAAACAAGAAACGCTGGACTTTGACTTGATAAAAAAAGTCTACTTTCTAACCAGTTGAATTGCGCAACACTCTACAAGCTTGAAATTATTTTCCAATAAGAGGTGAGGGTGTAAATAAAATGAGTACTGCCTATTCATTGGCCTGGTCAGCTTTTCTAGATAAATTTGTTTAAATTATTATAAGCTATGTCTTTCAAATCTATCCCTCTACATACAACATGAAGTATTTTTTTTGCAAATTCATTCAGCCATATAGATACATATTTCTATTGTTGTTTTTTTATTTTAATAATGAATAAAAACACCAAACCAGGCCTCAGCATGGCATGTGGAGGTCATATTGACCTTGACCCACTAACACGATTTTGACGTTCAGAGCCCTCCCAGGGTCAGAGGGAGCAGATAGAGAGCAGAGCGCAGCGGATTGCAAGGGGCTGACGTAAACACAAAGCCAGGGTCACTGGGAGGTTGCGTTAGCCTAGATCTAGTTAAGTCAAAAAAGCTAATTGGTTCTGCATTACTATTAAAGTAACTCAAAGTCGGAATTTAACGACAGGGTAGGCTAAAGTTATTGATCTTCACACCCACTTCAATTGAACCCTGCCACAAGCTACGTCAATGTAGCCATCACCCGTCTATTAATTTAATATGAAATGTATTTACATATTTTAAGAATTTCTATATGACTTGACTCGAAGCCTAACAATCAGGTTTTCCTAAGTCAACATGAATGCTCTAATCCACCGTGGGTGATGCACACAATGACACACACTGACACACGTAGGGACACAAATCCTGACACAGCAAAAATCGAAAGAAACCCCGCCTTGTGGGCAGGATCCGAGTGAAGGGATTTTTGGGCATAAAAAGAGGATCCTGAGCATTAAAACCTCAGTTCGACCGGAGGGGGTCGGCTCACCAGAGTTCGACCGGGGGGGGGGGGGTCGGCTCACCAGAATTCGACCGACGGGGGTCGGCTCACCAGAGTTCGACCGGGGGGTCGACTCTTGGGAGACAGTTCGACTCGGAGGAGGTCGGGACGCGAGAGAGTTCGACCAGTGAGTCGGTTTAGGAGCAGTTCAAATCGGGAACGAGAGCAACAGGTCGCCAGCCGGCGAGCTGCAGAGCAGGGGGCGGCGAACAGAGGCCAAAGTGGCCACGTCGCTACCCGTTGGCAAGACTCGCAGGGTAGTGAGGCATCACCTAGTGTGACGTTCGAGTTATCCACACAGAAAGAGGGAGCGTGCTGATGCAGCTCATCCAGCAGGGGAGAGAAACTGCTGTCAGCGAACCAGCACAAGCGTGATCGCGCAGCTCATCCAGCAGTGGAGAGAGGTGTCCACTGAGCAGCACTGAGAGCGATCAAGCAACTCTCCCCCGTGGACAGAGGCTGGCTGCTGTGTGGAGGAGGGAACACCGATACGTATGATGCCCCCCCACGCACCTCACTGCTCTAAAGTACTGATTTAAAGCTTTCACGACTGCAGTAATTCATATTCTTAGCTCTTTCGGTAAAGTCACGTTGAAAGGAAACAATAAAATAATAAAATATATATGAAACAATAAAAATTCTCACGACGTTTCGACTATAACACAAACGGTCGTCATCAGGTGTTTCGGTTTGCATTAATTTATTTATTTTTAAACGGTGCATTTATTTATTTAAAAAAAAAACGTCAGCGCCACGCGCAGCTATTTGGCAGTTTATTTAGAAGGACTAGTCCATCTATGTTCTGAAAAGAGGAGGGGGGAGACGAAAAAATTATTTATGCTGTCTGAAAGCCACTGTAAGCGTGAACAATCAATTAAGACCTGAAATGGTTTATCAAATCTTTCCAATGATTGCTAAGCCAGAATCCATCTTCTCGGTTGAAATTGTCTCTGTGCTTGTATATGTGGATAGCCTCATGAACGAATCTCTCATGGAAGCCAGATGGCTTACAAAGAACCTCTGTCTTGGAAAAGTCAATGTCATGTGAGCCTACTGAATTATAACAATGATCTGCCACGGCCGAGGTGTTGGTCCTACCGTGTTTAAGGTCTGCTTTGTGTTCACGAATGCGGTCCGAGACATGGCGTTTGGTTTCTCCAATGTAACTTCTACCACAGAGACAACTTAGTTTGTAGACACCAGGGTACTGTATGTCCGGAATCACATCTTTTGCAGACGGAACCAGATCACGGATTTTATGTAATGTGTTGAAACAGACCTGGATCTTGTGTTTATTCAAGATTTTGGAGATCTTTTTTGTGATCCCCGCAATGTAGGGTAAAGTGATGGTTTTGAAAGGCTCCTCAAGAGGGTCCTTCTTCATGGTTTGAGTGATAGCTTTGCGGATTGTATAGTCGGAGTAACCATTAGCCTTAAGAGCTTGGTGTACGTGCTTGAGTTCACTGCCTATGTGTTCCTGGTCGGATATGCATTGGGCTCTATAATACAGAGTCTTGATGAGAGAATTCTTCTGTGATGGATGGTGGTGGGAATCTGGTTTCAGATAAGCATCTGTATGGGTAGCTCTCCTGTAGACAGAGTGGCTCATTGAACCATCAGGTCTCTCTTTTATTAGGACATCCAAAAAAGGTAGCTTGCCATCTTTTTCGACTTCCATGGTAAATCTGATGGCTGGGTGTTTGGAATTGATGTGGTCGAAGAATTGGTCTAGAGCAGGCCGGCCATGTGGCCAGATGACAAAAGTGTCATCCACGTACCTCTTCCATAAGGTTGGGCGCAGAGTGGCAGTCTGGATGGCGTCAGTCTCAAATTTCTCCATGAAAATGTTAGCTATAACCGGAGATAGGGGGGAGCCCATCGGGGTGCCCTCAGTTTGTTTGTAGAAAGTTCCATTCCAAGTGAAGTATGTATTGGTTAAACAGTGACTCACCAGGGGGGGGTACCTCAGTGTTTAGTCCTTGATGAACCAAGTCTTCAATGATTGCGATGGTGTCAGGAACAGGAACCTTGGTGAATAAGGAAACTACATCAAAACTGACAAGCAGGTCGTCTGGGGACAGGGAAATACCCTTGATTGTCGATACCAGGTGAGTAGAATTTTGTACCGCAGAGGTGGTTTTTCTAGTGAAAGGACGCAGGATTTCAGACAAAAAACGAGCCAGTTTGTAGATGGGGGAGTTGATAGTAGAGACGATGGGACGAAGGGGTGTATCTACTTTATGTATTTTTGGTAAGCCGTATAATCTTGGTGGCCTGGCAGCAGAAGGTTTCAACGAAAACTGTTTAGATTGATCAATTAATGCGGTTGAATCAGAAATGATTTTGTTGGTTTGTGTGACGAGGCTGTTGGTGGGATCTCTTTTAATTTTTGTATAACTACCATCGTCGAGTAATTCTTTAATTTTGTTGTTGTATCTATTTTATCCATGATGACAGTAGCATTGCCCTTGTCAGCTGAGAGGACTACAATATCATCCCTCTTTTTTAATTTATATAATTCAAAACGCTCATCTTTGCTGAGGCTAATGGTTACTCCGACTATACAATCCGCAAAGCTATCACTCAAACCATGAAGAAGGACCGTCTTGAGGAGCCTTTCAAAACCATCACTTTACCCTACATTGCGGGGATCACAAAAAAGATCTCCAAAATCTTGAATAAACACAAGATCCAGGTCCGTTTCAACACATTACATAAAATCCGTGATCTGGTTCCGTCTGTAAAAGATGTGATTCCGGACATACAGTACCCTGGTGTCTACAAACTAAGTTGTCTCTGTGGTAGTAGTTACATTGGAGAAACCAAATGCCATGTCTCGGACCGCATTCGTGAACACAAAGCAGACCTTAAACACGGTAGGACCAACACCTCGGCCATGGCAGATCATTGTTATAATTCAGTAGGCTCACATGACATTGACTTTTCCAAGACAGAGGTTATTTGTAAGCCATCTGGCTTCCATGAGAGATTCGTTCATGAGGCTATCCACATATACAAGCACAGAGACAATTTCAACCGAAGAAGATGGATTCTGGCTTAGCAATCATTGGAAAGATTTGATAAACCATTTCAAGTCTTAATTGATTGTTCACGCTTACAGTGGCTTTCAGACAGCATACATTAATTTTTCGTCTCACCCCTCCTCTTTTCAGAACATGGATGGACTAGTCCTTCTAAATAAACTGCCAAATCGCTGCGCGTGGCGCTGACGTTTTTTTTAAATAAATAAATACACCGTTTAAAAATAAATAAATTAATGCAGACCGACACACCTGATGACGACCGTTTGTGTTATAGTCGAAACGTCGTGAGAATTTTTATTGTTTCATATATATTTTATTATTTTATTGTTTCCCTTCAATGTGACTTTACCGAAAGAGCTAAGCATATACACAGTACTTTCAATACTTGTCATGTTTGATTTGGAATACATTAAAATGGATGACTGTACACCACGGTATCCTAAAAATATTCTCGATACTATAACCTCGGTCATGAGTAATATTATATAATCATGTTTATTTTTATATCGCGTGGTTCATGCAAATAAAATCTCACAGCGCTGATGAACTAGTGAAGCTGAAGGCAGCCAGATGATGAACCGACCCAAACAATTGCCCTATCTCTGGAGTCCTCTCTATATTAAGATGTTTTCAGATAATTACTTAACCTTTATATAAATGGGAGGGAACTGGAGCACCTGGATAAAACCTACACGTGGAGGGGGCAACACTATCCCAGACGGAAGGGGACAGATTAAATTAATCTGCACTTTGCCCGTACCGCCTTCTCATGTCAAGCCAGGAAACGGCAGGCACCTAAACGCCAATGGAAAGGGAGTTTCACAAACACCTGTGTGACCCACCAACCCTCCCCTGCACATTGAATTACAGGCAGACGCCACCACAGCCCAGCTAATTATTCCCACCATAAACTGTCTGGTGGAATTTTTTTTTTAAAGGGCATGTTTGTGTACTATATAATAAAAATGTATTATATTAATTCCATAAGAATATGAAAATTTGCTCCGAACAGATATGACTATTAGAAGATAATTAAGTCTCCCGTCTGATGATGCCGACTAATCTCTCAAATCTCACCCATGTTTCAACATAATCTTCGAGAGGGAAACGCTTTTCTGTTCATATTGTGCTGAATAAATATAAAATTGCGATGTAACAGTAATTCAAATTGACTGAAGTGAACACGTTTAGCCGACGCGTGCCTTTTGTTTTAGTTTCCTGTGCTGCAAGCTAATTTATTTTATAATTAAGCATGTTATTCAATTACTCATATTAAAGCTTAAAAAGTTAATCGGATGGAATAATTTTCCAAACTAAAACTTTACTTGTCACACATCAGCTAACACAAGCCACATCAAGGGGAAAAAAAGTGCAATGATTACTGAAGGAAAATAAATAAACGTTTCTCACACACACACAACCACACACACAGTAGCTTGCCAGATAAATACTTTTGTAGTGACTTGTAACGTCACTACCGTGTGGGTCTGTACACACACATGACGTCACTACGTGTGGATGTGGGAATGACGTCACGGCCGGGTCGGGGAGCCAGGAGGCCGTCGGTCTGTACCACGGGGGTTGTGTGAGGCCGTGGCAATCTGTATGAACCCGGCCGGACACGTGACCGGATCAAGGTGGGGGCCGGGGGCCCCGGGGGGGACCTTGGAGGCCACGTGGCCAGAAGCAGAGCCTTCTCGAGGGTTCTCGAAGGTGGGCGTGGCCTGGGTGTGGCCTGGCCACGCCGAGGCGCATATAAGCAGGCTCCGCACCTGGTGCGTGGATGATCGGGTCCGGGATGAAGACGCCTCATGAAGACGCCTCATGAAGAGTGATGCCAAGCCTCAAGTCAGCGTCGCCAAGCAGTAGCCCTCCTGGCTTGGCCACGCCACTTGTTATCAGAGTGTCAGTGTTAGCGAGGATAGGTCGGTGGTCGCCACCCTATGTGTAGTGTGATTCCACGTTGTGTTCATAAACAGTGTTGCCTTACCATATCAGTGCGTGCGCCTCTATCGAACCATTTCACTTCCTATCATACAGAATGAACATTGAACGTCATTTATCTTCTGGGACCATTTCTCTACCTAATACACCCCCCAGTGGAGCTCTGCCATTTCATACAAATACTTTCGATACGTCACACTTGAGTTGATAGCCTACGCCATTTGTCCAGATTGCAGCTGCATCTGTTCAGTTCCAGTCTGAAGAGCTATGTTTAAGCATCTGGGAGGCTAAACAAGACCAAACGGGCCAGTACACCGGCACTTAGCCATATAATGTTGTGCACAGAAATATATATTTTGTCACTGCAATCATCCAAATAATACCATAATTTTGTTATTCGTTTTTTCTCTGTTTTATTTCATACGTTATCATATTGTGTTGTAGTTGTTGCTGTGTTTGTTATGTTGTGTATTGTGTTGGATTAATCTTGCATCCACACCAATAGCAGCTCCACAGTTCTCTCCAGCAGGAATTTTCTGCCCCTATACCAGCCTCCAAAGCGCTGCCCCCTAGCCTGCCAGACCGGACATTGAGACACCACCGGCCTTGCCAGCCTGGAAGCAGCGCCTACACTCTGAGGGAAACCACCCAGGCAACCGTGGCCATGTACTCATGGCCAAAGTGACCAATCTGTACTGTGGCTCACACAACGAAGGATCACTTTTTTAATAGAACCCGTTTGATACAGTCACAACAAAGGACACGCCCATATTCAAAGTAGGGTTGGTAGGTCTGGAGATTGCGCCCCCTGTGTTGGCTTCACTCCCTGACAGGAGCTTATTAAGGTATAGAGAAGGTGCAAGTTCTAACTAAGGTGGGGAATAGGAGCATGGGGGTAGGAAAAAGATAACAAACAAAATAAAAGAAAGGAAAAAATGGACCCACACCCACACACCCACTCTCCTCTATGTATGTTGAACTTCTTTCGCGCCGTACATAGCCAACCGTGCTAATCAGAGGTGCGGGGGAAAGGACAACAAACTAAACACAAAGCAGGTCTAAATAAATGAGTTTTCAATCAAGATTTACAAGTGCATATCTCCAGTGGCTTCCTAAAAATCAGAAGAGCGTTCCAGACGGCCGCAGAAGTGCATATGAATTCACGCGATGCAGTGACCATATTTGTTTGATGGCTAACCAAAAGCCTCTGCAAGTGTGACCGGAGTTCGCGTGATGGTTTATGCTCCTTGACGAGATCAGCTCTCACCCACGTAAGATATACTGAGGGTACAATGAAACCTAGAGCCCACCTCCCCACTTCCTCGCCATTCCTTCTCAATTCAAGTTTACACCATGGTACAATTCAGTAGCTTGTGCTAGACGGGGTTGTTGAGAAATGATGGCCCCATACTGCCTCGAATTCCCGTGCCTTGCCTTTTAATTTGTAACTGCGGTGCTTCATTGCGGTCAGGGCATATGGGTCCGGTGTTTCCACGAGGGGGGTTCACGGTCCTTCTAATTGCCTCGGATAGATTTCCACGCAACAAACATTTAAGGCTTGGAGTACAGTATACTGTGACTTGGATACTCCCACTAGTTTTCTGGGCCCCATTGCTTTCTTTAGTGTATAAAATGTAGTGGGAAGGTTTGATTTGCATGCATTTTCTAAATCCTCCGATTATTGCGCCACGTGTGTTCCTATGTGTGAAACAAATCAAAGGTGCGATGTCACGATGATCTCAGGTGCAAGGATCGTGTATTCACGTGCACAATAGAGTAACGGCATTGGCTGTGAAGGCCCCTTTATTGAAGACAAAACAATCATTCACGTTGGTGTGGGGAATTAAAGTAACAAAATAGATAAGCAGACAATGTTTCATTCAAGACAATACTTTCTCCTCTATTTTGTTTTTGTGGAGAGACAGATATATGAAGGAGACTATTGTCTGCTTATCCTTCATTAAAGGGTCAATCGTTATTGTTCTGGTGTGACCATGTCTGATCTGGGCAATGTTATCACCTGATTAACAGGGCCACTGGTATTATGCTTTGCGACCACTCAATTGACTTTATACAAATCGTCTTAAGTTTTGTATAACTTTCTTTAAAATAAAAAGTCAAATCACAACCTTAAATTTTAATCAGCAAATCATCTCGTATCATTTTTCCAAAAGAGCATTCTCTATTAAATGGTTTGAAGGGAATTTTCCAAAAAGCTGCCCCACTGTCCGAATTAAGCATGCGTGGCTGTTTAAAAAATCGGATTAAACATAACAATTACTTGTGTTTTTTAGAGGCTGCCATTTCTTTGCTTACAGTGGCGTTACGATGTTTGGCCCTACAGAGCCAGCGACAGCAGATCGTGATGAGCGCAAGGAACACGCTTGTCACCAGGACTATGGCTGCCAGCAGAAACGCCGCCACATCAAAGCCGGCCTCCTGGTACCAGGTGAGGTGGTGAGCCGCCACTCGCAGGTGCTCCGCACCGTGCCGCATCACAAACTCCACCCAGAACACTGCCCTGTCCATGGGCTTCTGCGGGTGATCGTGGTGCAGACGCGAGAGCAGTGATGCCTTCTCCTTGTAGCTGCTAAGAAAATCAGACACGGCAAAGGCTGCAGTATCATCCAATTCGCATGACGGTAAAGACCCACCCAGCAACTGCTGTCACACTGAGAGAGTGGTCCGCTGCCACAGGTTGAACAAAATGTACGTTTATGGACACTTGTTAAACGTGACAGTTTTGGTGCATGCTTTGAATCGCCTATTCACGTGGCTGGTGATACATTTTATAACAACAAAAAAATGCATAATTTATTCCAAGTTTAAACCCTGATAGTTAGCCAACATCATATATGTCACTGACACTATTTGTATGCGACAATGCAAACTTCAAAACACGTTTAGAAAATATAAGAGCGTGGAATGGCAGAGTGCTATGGAACTGCACGCTTTTTCTACACAAGCTCCCCACCGGTGCAATATTGTCAGCCAATCGCTTGAGACGCAGCGCCCCACCACCGTACCTCTTGTGTGTGGCGATTGTGGAGATGGACGAGGCGAGAGAGCCAGCGTCGAGGGAGTGAATGTTGAGCACCAGTGCGGCACCCTTGCTTTGCATGCGAGCCAAGTTTTCGAACTGGTCCCCGAAGAGTGGCAGGCCGAGCATGGGGACGCCGTAGCAGATGGCCTCGAAGATGCCGTGCGATCCCCCGTGCGTCACGAATACACGAGTCTTAGCGTGGGCTGTCATCCACCGGCACCATCACAGCCAGACAGGGACAACCTTCGATTAGCACGGTTGGCGATGTACGGTGCGAAAGAAGTAAAACATACAACACACATTTGGATGCTTCTTTGAACGCTTTGTTCATTTATGTTGTGCGTGTTACATAGCTTTGGAACTGGAACATACAGTGGCTTTGGTCAAAATCATGATTTTAGATGTTATACAAACCCGTTTTTCTCAGTTTGTGATGGCACGTGAGCTTAAGTGTGATTCGGAGCTGTAACCACACCTGACGTTCGAGTTGGATGCTCTGAGCTATAGCTACACGGAGTAGTAACCGTCTCGTGCTTTGACATGGCCAGGGCATTCCTCTAGCTTATACTACTGTATATTTCTTATTGAGGCTGTCCAAAAATAAAATATCCTCAAAAACTGCAAGTGGAACTAAAAATAGTAATACTTTATTCTGAAGAGAAGAAAAAACTAACTGAAAAGCAAAAGCTAATATAAAATGTAATGAATTAAACTTAACCAAAATAAATGCAAAACGTTGAAAATTGAAAATGCAGCATGCGTATTGTTATGATAGATGTATTGCGATCTCTATTGAAAAACGGAGGTAACTGCATGCAGAACATTTCCGGAATGTGGACGTTGGTACCAAAAGAGAATATTAAGAGAATGTAAATGGCAAAGGCAGCCTTCAACAGCCGACCATGCTCACCGACTGAGAACTGAGCATGAACGCTTGGCCTCAATGCCTCAAGTGCTCCGTGTGGTCGATAGGACCGTATGAATACGAGAGCTGGACACTTGAAAGGGCACCGTTCGGAGGAAAGACACGTTTTGAAATGTGCCCTTTCATAGAAGGACATTGGCAACAGGATGTAGGACGAGAAACGATGAACAAAGAAGTGTTAACAATAACGGTGATGCCAAATGATGTTGGTGGATTTAGCCAGAGGAAGGTGGCATGCTGCGGACAATTAATGCGAGGCTCACATGGAGTCCTATGACTGCCTTCTTCTTGGGAAAATCTCAGGCAAAAGGGCAAGATAAATGTGTAGATGAACATGGTGGGATGACATCAAGGAGTAGACACAGCTCAGAATGGGGAATAGCATGTGAACATGTGCAGTGCTCAGAGGAAGTGATGATACACGTTGGCTGTGTTCCTTGGCACTCGGAGCCGACACTGACGGATGCAATTAGACAAAAGCTGAATACAGATATTGCAACACGCACCTAAGAGGTCCCTCTGTGGTAACCATGACATCACTTTTGTGTTGTTCGAGATATTTTCGAGAGTTGGTCCTTCATAGCGCCATATAACCTTTGGAGTAAAGCACAAATTAATCGACAGAATATTCACCAATAAACGAGACACTAGTTGTCACGTCACAGGATCTTCTTCCATGTAATCAACTTACATGGTAACACAGAACATACACATCCTTTATGATTATTGGTGATGGGTAAGAAGCTATCGAAATATGCAGTGGACACGTACGGACGATCTGCCCATGGATCGTGGTGATCATGATAATGATGAGGAAACTATCATCTTTCCGTGTACTCGCCCAATTGACCCAAATACGTTCCATTTCATAAACGGACCTAACTATATTCAGTGTGCATATGTTTAAAAAGCATTGCATACCGGTTGAGCTTGATCCACTGCTGCAAGAGTAAGGAAAGACGATGGGTGAGAAGGTAGGAGATTTTTTAAAATCATAGTTATATTGAAATTCTCTGTCCATGTGTGCTCTCTAGGCTATACACAATTACGGGACGTATGTCAACACTCTGGTGGACTACTCTGCATCTTTCACCTCGATGGAATGTCAGCAAACCATACCCATACGGGATCTGGCCAGCAGACAGATATATCTGACAGTCTTGCGTATTAATAATGTGTGTGGCTGGCTGGTAAGGCCAGCCCATGTCCCCCTGATGCAAATGCTGTGGCTAAGAGCCAAACATAGTATTACAAAAAAAAACGCATAAAAAGATAACTTTAAAAGTAACTCAGGAAATCGTAATGTGTAGACTGGTTTGCACCATAGGTTACATATTACACAGCTCAACATAAATTATTATCTGAATTGCATTATAATTAAGGCAATAAAGCAATTGTTTTAGGATTGAGTTATACATTATTTGAGGCAATGCTTCTTCTGACCTCTGAGCCGCCGAGTTGTATAAAATTGTATTTGTTTCCTAAGTGTTGTGCCGAACAGAACGCGTGGGTGACCACTGCATGTGGCTGAAGGCCCCCTTGGGATTTCGCTCGTGTTCTGCATCAACTCCTTCCATACAATATGTAACAGAAACGGTTATATTTATTTTCCAGACCCTGAGAGAGACATTTATGCCACCATCTTCCAACAGCCATCAGTAAAAAAAATACTGACATATATGTATGCATGTTGAACTTCTTTTGCAACCGTACGTAGCCACCCGCACTGATCGGTTGTGTGGGGGAAGGACAACACACTAAACACAAAAAGCAGTTCGAACAAAGATTACTTTTCTATATAGATTGCACAAGGTATCATAAATCATGCAACATGTATTTTGTCAAAGTGGAGTTGGATTCATATGTTTAGAAGCCACGAGAGAGGACCACATATTACTTCAGATATCTACTGTACATGTGATGCGTAATTTCCTTATTACCTTTTGTGGGATTCTGCCCAGGCCCTCTGCAAGAACGTTTGCTATTCTATAAGGAATGGCCGACACTATGGATCCAAATGACACCACGACCACACCATGCTCCTCAGAACTCTGCATAAACTCCTCTAAATCCTGCAGAATAAAAACGCGCCCAAATGGATTAATTAGGCGTTTTGCATTGGCCATCGGGGTGTCAAATCATATTCTCCAGTGTGTAAACATGTAATTAAAACAAGTTGTCTTACCTGTCATCACATTACATTTACATGCAGGTTTAAATGCTAAACCCAGTTTGGCTAGCATGAGCTAGAATTAATTAAATATTCGTCTTTCCCTCACCACGTATTTTTTTTATCTTCAGAAAATTAACCCTTCAAGCTGTGCCCAAAGTTATTTAAGTTATGTTATCCATATCATCAGAAGATCATAATTCTAATTCTTAATAGTTTCAACAAATGCAGGTAAAGAGTGCAAATTGACAGTAACTTTTTACCTGTGGAAGAGGTCTCGCATCATCGGATGTCATACCTCCGACGTTCACCATGTTGGGCATAGTCGGGCGGGGATAGTCAAAGACAAAGTCTGTCCGGTGCAGCCAGATGGACGCATTGCTAAGCAGCTCCATGGCCGTGACGTCCCGACCCAGATGGCGCCTGGCCAGCTCATCAAAGCGTTTCAGAAGGAAGTCAATACACAGGTGATCCTGCTTTAAACCCATAAACATGTTGGTGACCCGCTCGGTGAAACTCATGTGGTCTGTGAAGCCTGACATACTTTGGGGAACGTACGACGATGGTGCTGGGCAGTGGGCAGCTTTTAAGTCGATATTGCATGGAATACCACGCATAAGAAATATTGACGGGAGCCCCAGTGCATCAGCTAAAATTGCTCCACATGGATCAATTGGGTCAGCGAGAAGAACCTCGAAGTTATGGGCACGAAGTCGCTGCATCACAGCAACATTGCCGAGTAAGCTGTCACACATTGCTGCAAACCTCTTATTCATGCTCTCCAAGCTCTTAAAGGTGAATTCTGTAACGCCATCCGTTTCTCTAAATACCACTTCTCGTAAAAACGTGTCTAACAAGTTATGTTTATCAACAAGGGGCACAGGGAAGGTCTCCGAGTCTAGCCCAGGCGTCTCCCCCACCATCAGATTACCGGTCGCGGGCAATGCCACGACCACTCTGTGACCACGCCGAGACACGGCGAGGGACAGGTCACGCAGGCTCATCCAGTGGCTGCCATCAGTTGGGTACACCAGCATGCCACCCACAGCACGGTCACCGTCAGATTTCTCCTGGCCCACGGCCATGTGCATGAAGGCGAGGGTTTGAGCAAAGCTGAAACACCACCGCATGGCCTGGCAAAAACAATACACAATTGATCGAAATACAGTCGTGGTTTAGCTATTGTCTTATTTGTTTTTTTCATTGGTTAATATTTAAGGTAGAAATTGTGATAACTTTAAGGACTACAGATAGGATGAAGCCAAATTTTGATTTTAATTAGATTTTCTGTGGCACTTTTCTCAGAGAGCAGTTTTCTCAGAGTTTATAAATCCAAATCTGCGTTCCAAATCGTATGCATTTTTGGGCAGAGATGTACAGCCTGTAAATTTAGTGTTTTAAGCCTAAATCTGTGGTACACAGTTCCACAACGCGCATTACATACATGACATTTATATTACACATTTAAACACGAGGCAATCACACACACACACACACTACTTATTGGAATGCTATATGTAGACACGAAACAAAAGGTCTACAAGTTAAGGAGTACAGATAATAGTATATACTGTTGTGTAAATTCTTTGTGAAAAATTGGCAGTGAATCTTTATTTCATTAACAATTTACGTAATGTTTCACAAAAAACGATTTGGAACTGGATTGCTACGTGGCAATTTTGCATTTTATCACCTATGGACAATAGTTTATCTTATATTGGTCTCTTTCTGTCTTTCTAACGAGACAGGTTGCGCAAGATTGAGTTGTTGGACGTTTATCTATATGCTATATGGATAACGTATTGTAACTATGTAAAATATTAACTTGAACAACAGACAAAATTTGTAATGGCTCCCTAATTTATACATACAAAAATCACCATTGTAAGTTTTTTCCTTTTTTCCAGAATGTTATGCCTTTACAAATGTAAACTGACCATCTGTGGTAAAATAACAGATGTTGGCAACATAATGAATGAATCAAAACTCTTTGGTCCTTTCGGTAAAGTCACGTAGGTATAAAATAATAATAATAGATCACGACGTTTCGATCGCAACAACAAGCGACCGTCTTCAGGTGACAACAACGACTTCAGGTGAAGACGGCCGCTTGCGTTGCGATCGAAACGTCGTGATTTATTATTTTTTTCTACCTACGTGACTTTACCGAAAGAACCAAAAAGTATGGATTCCTGCAGTCACGAAAGCTTCAAATCAAGATTGAATTAATCAAAGTTAATATTTAGTTAAAAATTAAGCGATGTGTAGCATGACATGTCAGAACCAAGCATTATAAAATATTCATTATGGATGTTATGATTTGTCATTTTGCAGCTATTTTTTACTTTCTGCGTGTCTTTGAAGCCGATACGAGTTATCACATTAGATTCCTACATTATATAAACAAATTATAATTAACATATTCAAAGTTATGTCCTCTGCAAATACGAATACAAGTTTGTGCATTGCCATTTCGGGTTTTTTTTGCACTTTTTAAAATTCCATTGATAAAGATTTGTGTTCATCTGATTCAGTTAAGGATTCAAAAGCTCAGAATAAAATTCAGATATAATTTATTCGGCTATGATGGATTTGTTTAAAGACAACTGAATATATATGAGAGAACTGCATTTCTTATCTTGAAACAGTATACATTATATTTATTGATATTCAAAGTATGTGTTTTTTCTTCTTTGGTTCTTTCGGTAAAGTCACGTAGAATGAGAATAAAATAATAAATTGATAAAATAAAATAACACAATAATATTCTCACGACGTTTCGGCCACAACACAAGCGGCCTTCATCAGGTGAAGGGAGCGAGACTGTCTGGTAGGACAGAATATTATTGTGTTATTTTATTTTATCAATTTATTATTTTATTCTCATTCTACGTGACTTTACCGAAAGAACCAAAGAAGATGAATCATTGCAGTCACGAAAGCTTTAAATCGAAATTTATGTGTTTTTTGTTCAAATTTCCAAAATATAGTATCCATTGCAGTTTTATGAATTAATTCTGTAAAATATAACATATCATGATGGCATATTTTTTGCAACATACATTTTAAATGTGATATTTTAAAACAATTTAGACATTCATGAAGTGCAGAGGATGAAGGCCATTAGTGTTACACATGCAGTTGAGTATTGCACAAGGGTCTCAAAAAAGATTAGTCATGCCATATATCCTCGCGTTATTTCATGCGAAATTCTATGCTTTTGCAAGAGCCACATTTCCAATTGTAGTCTGCTCTTTCAACCATGACAAAAGAATAGATTTTCCCAAACAGTTTTATGCTGATTTTGATATCGGCTTCATGCCGTCAGGTGAAGAGTACATTCGGAGATCTTACGGAGAAGTGCAAGCCTTTGTTAGAGAATGGCCTGCAGAAGCAACTATCACAGAGCTACGCCTGAGATATGTTTAAGTGACCACTGGTGCGCAGAATAGGGGACAGCACTTTATCCATCCGCTCTGCATACGAGCGTAATGGTAATCGCATGACAGTCTAACCGAAATTTTAATTCTCATGTGCTGGAATTTGGTCAAATAACATGCTGAATCAAATTCAGACCATCAACTACAGTTACTACAATGGAGAATCTGGTCCGAGGATAATGACATGTAGACAAAAAGCGAACTTCTAGCACTTGTACGTACTGTTGGAACAGCAACTTAAAGGGTGCAACGATACATCTTAACGGCCTATATACTTTTGATTTCAAGCTTTCGTGACTGCAGGGATTCATATTCTTGGTTCTTTCGGTAAAGTCACGTAGAAGGGAAACAATAAAATAATAAAAATATAAAACACTAAAATTCTCACGACGTTTCGACTGCAACACAAGCAATCATCATCAGGTGTGAAAACCACAGCAAGAAAATATGAAAAAGTGGCGGTTTTTTTAACGTTAGCACCACGTTAGTAGATCCAATGTAAACATATTATTATAGTGTATAAATGATGTGCAATAATCTCGATGAATTTGGAAATGAAAAATGATTGCAGCCGAGGCAATAAAACATTTTTATCAGGAAGACCCAACTTGAGAAAATGCCTTCATCTAAGAAAAACCACACGGATTTATAACTGCTATGAAGCAATCATAACAAAACGGTTTACAACAAAAATAACCCATTCAAACATTCCAACAATGTTCAACTCCCCACAAGAACTACATTTTAGATATCTGTCATAGACTAAACAGATGCTGGGTCCTCACCAGTTTAATAACTGAATGTTCTTGTTTGTTATAAACAATATATCCAACAACAACGCAGCATTAATCCAGGTACTTGGCTTAAATATTCAAAAAATACTTTTCGTACTTACTGCTTATTGTTTTTCTGTAAAGTAACTTAAATGCTCGGACGAGGTAGCAAATCTTGATTTCGGGGACACTGCTTTGCAGAAATTGTGCTCATTCGGAAGCAGAGAAGGCAATGAGTCCAATTAAGAGGAGCGTGACAGAAATGTTATAAACTATCAAAAAACCACGAATGCAGCTACGCTGTGAACACGTTACACAGCGCACCGTTCAGTAGGTGTGCTCCCTTTGGTTAACAAACAAGAAACGCTGGACTTTGACTTGATAAAAAAGTCTACTTTCTAACCAGTTGAATTGCGCAACACTCTACAAGCTTGAAATTATTTTCCAATAAGAGGTGAGGGTGTCAATAAAATGAGTACTGCCTATTCATTGGCCTGGTCAGCTTTTCTAGATTAATTTGTTTAAATTATTGTAAGCTATGTCTTTCAAATCTATCCCTCTACATACAACATGAAGTATTTTTTTTGCAAATTCATTCAGCCATAAGGCCTCATGGGAGTGCATAATTTCAGCATACTTGCCTATAATTCAAAAACTATGTTTTACCCGCACTTATTTCGTGAATCGAAAGCAAAATATTATATTGAGAACTCGGAGGCATGGAACCAGAACTCCAGGAGTCCTTCATACGCCGGAATGAACATGAGAGAGCCTTGAGCTGTCTCCTGAGGATGAATGGTGCTTGGATGCTGTTGCTGCGTGTGTGCAGTGGGAAAAAGTTCCAGATGGCTGATGGTGCAGCTACGGAAAAACGTCGCTCAGCCAAACAGTCCCTGGTTCTGGGTGTGAAAGCGAGTCCACCCGAGTCGTCCTGCTAAGGGAACATTATTGTTCCATAAACATCGACAAGAACATTTGTAGGGCACGAACACTGTTGTTGACGACCAGTCATTTCTTTCCCGGAGCCCTCCGGCTCTGTCTTCCACCACGTTATCTAACCTACGCCCTTCTCTCCTTCTTCCGTGCCAATCTGTGTTTATCCCCCATTCCCCATTTCCCCCACCTTTCCTTGCCAGTGCCATTCTTCAGTTATTTCTCTCGGGGTGGACCCTTATTATTTTCATGACCCCTACACTCAATTCTGACCGTGTCCCCGAACAAACTCTACAGGTGTAATAAATAAGTTGTTAGATGTACCCCGTAGGACGCGTAGGTTTGCTGTGGTGGTTTGAGTGAGAAGGGTGGAGAGGTGTGGCAGGAGACCTTGATAGCGATTTTTGTACTGGGTCCTTTATTTGATCGGTATCCAGTGCCAGCTAATGTAGCATAGCCATGGAAGCCTTATGACTACACCTAATGCTGAGGTCAGTGCGTGACAGGTCGTTTTGAAACCGCTGTAGTTTAAGGTGCTTTGCTGGAATTCGAGAAAGGATGGCGTTATAATAATCAACATCTGGCAGTTTAACACGTAGGTTTTTGGGACCTATATCATCCATAATACAGGTTTTTTTTGGGTTAGATCACGTAAATATAAATGTATCATTAAATCCACCACCACCCGACACAGCCAATTAGTAAGGGTAGTCACGTAAACAACACTTCGTTACTAGTGTAGTGAGTCCAACTGAGTCGCAGACGTTGTTTTGGGAGCAACACTATTTATTCAATAAATCAACATAACATAACACACCGTGCACTTGGGTGTTGAATGCTCATCTAGCCACGCTACGGCAGAACTAGACACGGTTCACTATCCCGGCCCGGACCACAAGCTGGGTCCCGGACGGCGTGGCTAGAGGCTTCTTTTTACCTGACGTGGATCTTCATCACCAGCAACACGAAGCAACCCAATTCCCTCACGGGGCCCCCGTTATATCGGCCTGTGGCTGGGGCTGGCGCCGCCCATCGCCCCGCCCACCTTCTAGATCTCTCGAGCTCTTTCCCGAAGTCTCCCCGAGAGCTCTTCTATACCACGTTACCGCCCTGCAGCCCTACTGGTGGCCCCCCTCCAATATCATCCGGTCACGTGTCGGCAAGTCAACCGGCGTATCATGCCCCAATGTAACTCTGGCTGGCTGACACTCTCTCTCGCTTCCTCACCGGGAGCCCGCACCGCACACTGTACGTGGTGCCTCCGCGCTGACCAGCGCTCGCCCAAGCCCCGCTAGGGCTGGTACTACGTCCAGCAAGCGGGCTACACGTAATGCCAACACATTATCCGCCATGGCTTCGTAAGCCCGGCACCACACAGTGACAATCACAGTCACTACACTAGTACAGCACATCGGTGTGTTGGAGAGTAAATTCACAACATTTACAATCTGAGTACGACGTTGCGCCAGTAATTACAACTAGCATCATCAGGTGACAGCCAGATTTGTGGAGAAATCCTCATGTTTCATTTGGCAGTTCAAAATTCAAGCAAGCCTGACTGCTGATAAGACACTGTCTGTCGAAACTGGTCCAGAGTTTGCTAGCATTAAACCAATGCGGCTGAAATTATGAACTGCCAGAATGGCTGATGTAATGTGTTCAAAATATTTTTGTTTATGTTTTATGAAGAGGCACAGATGTATGAAGATGTACTGTTTACTTATTGTGATGCATATATTCTGCACAATGACGCTAATTATGATAGCTATACTTGAACACGTAAATATAATAGTTTTAGATATGTTGGAGAAAGTTGAGTGGTGTTGTATATGCCCCCCTTTCCATATTAATATTAACAAGTAATTTTTCAATACATATACATACATATTTCTATTGTTTTTTTTTATTTTAATAATGAATAAAAACACCAAACCAGGCCTCAGCATGGCATGTGGAGGTCATATTGACCTTGACCCACTAACACGATTTTGACGTTCAGAGCCCTCCCAGGGTCAGAGGGAGCAGATAGAGAGCAGAGCGCAGCGGATTGCAAGGGGCTGACGTAAACACAAAGCCAGGGTCACTGGGAGGTTGCGTTAGCCTAGATCTAGTTAAGTCAAAAAAGCTAATTGGTTCTGCATTACTATTAAAGTAACTCAAAGTCGGAATTTAACGACAGGGTAGGCTAAAGTTATTGATCTTCACACCCACTTCAATTGAACCCTGCCACAAGCTACGTCAATGTAACCATCACCCGTCTATTAATTTAATATGAAATGTATTTACATATTTTAAGAATTTCCATATGACTTGACCCGAAGCCTAACAATCAGGTTTTCCTAAGTCAACATGAATGCTCTAATCCACCCATACACAAATAATAAGCCGGGTTAAAGTAAGAGTAGAGAGGAAAATAAATGCAAGCGCACAGCAAAACTGCAACGTAAGCAAAGGGCGATGTTAAACCCAGGATCGGAGAGAAAGGGAGATCGCGGCCGTCTTTGTATCCCCGCAGCGCGGGGTAGGAGTGTGTATACGCTCGGGGAAACACGAGTCAAACGCCACAACGGGAAGCTGATCCAGACCTTGGATTAATACAGAATCATAACTTTGGAACTCTGATGAAATGAAATGTTAACTTAAAACTTTTGAACCATTTCTTTGTGCGTCGGTGAAAGTCGGAGGGAATATCGCCGCTCCGTCCAGGTTGTGCACCCAGACAGAGAGGCGCCTTCGAGACAAGTTATAACATTTGATTGTTTTACTTGTGGGTTTTATGGTAGGAGTATGACAACGGAATATACCGTGGGTGATGCACACAATGACACACACTGACACACGTACGGACACACACACGGACGCAGATACATACGGACAAATCCTGACACAGCAAAAATCGAAAGAAACCCCGCCTTGTGGGCAGGATCCGAGTGAAGAGATTTTTGGGCATAAAAAGAGGATCCTGAGCATTAAAACCTCAGTTCGACCGGAGGGGGTCGGCTCACCAGAGTTCGACCGGGGGGGGGGTTGGCTCACCAGAATTCGACCGGAGGGGGTCGGCTCACCAGAGTTCGACCGGGGGGTCGACTCTTGGGAGACAGTTCGACTCGGAGGAGGTCGGGACGCGAGAGAGTTCGACCAGTGAGTCGGTTCAGGAGCAGTTCAAATCGGGAACGAGAGCAACAGGTCGACAGCCGGCGAGCTGCGGAGCAGGGGGCGGCGAACAGAGGCCAAAGTGGCCCCGTCGCTACCCACTGACGTTGGCAAGACTCGCAGGGTAGTGAGGCGTCACCTAGTGTGACGTTCGAGTTCTCCACACAGAAAGAGGGAGCGTGCTGATGCAGCTCATCCAGCAGGGGAGAGAAACTGCTGTCAGCGAACCAGCACAAGCGTGATCGCGCAGCTCATCCAGCAGTGGAGAGAGGTGTCCACTGAGCAGCACTGAGAGCGATCAAGCAACTCTCCCCCATGGACAGAGGCTGGCTGCTGTGTGGAGGAGGGAACACCGATACGTATGATGCCCCCCACGCACCTCACTGCTCTAAAGTACTGATTTAAAGCTTTCGCGACTGCAGTAATTCATATTCTTAGCTCTTTCGGTAAAGTCACGTTGAAAGGAAACAATAAAATAATAAAATATATATGAAACAATAAAAATTCTCACGACGTTTCGACCATAACACAAACGGTCGTCATCAGGTGTTTCGGTTTGCATTAATTTATTTATTTTAAAACGGTGTATTTATTTATTTAATTAAAAAAACGCCTGCGCCACGCGCAGCGATTTGGCAGTTTATTTAGAAGGACTAGTCCATCCATGTTCTGAAAAGAGGAGGGGGGAGACGAAAAATTAATGTATGCTGTCTGAAAGCCACTGTAAGCGTGAACAATCAATTAAGACCTGAAATGGTTTATCAAATCTTTCCAATGATTGCTAAGCCAGAATACATCTTCTCGGTTGAAATTGTCTCTGTGCTTGTATATGTGGATAGCCTCATGAACGAATCTCTCATGGAAGCCAGATGGCTTACAAAGAACCTCTGTCTTGGAAAAGTCAATGTCATGTGAGCCTACTGAATTAGAACAATGATCTGCCACGGCCGAGGTGTTGGTCCTACCGTGTTTAAGGTCTGCTTTGTGTTCACGAATGCTGTCCGAGACATGGCGTTTGGTTTCTCCAATGTAACTTCTACCACAGAGACAACTTAGTTTGTAGACACCAGGGTACTGTATGTCCGGAATCACATCTTTTGCAGACGGAACCAGATCACGGATTTTATGTAATGTGTTGAAACAGACCTGGATCTTGTGTTTATTCAAGATATGAATTACTGCAGTCACGAAAGCTTTAAATCAAAATTTAAAACTTTACTTGTCACACATCAGCTAACACAAGCCACATCAAGGGGAAAACAGTGCAATGATTACTGAAGGAAAATAAATAAACGTTTCTCACACACACACAACCACACACACAGTAGCTTGCCAGATAAATACTTTTGTAGTGACTTGTAACGTCACTACCGTGTGGGTCTGTAGACACACATGACGTCACTACGTGTGGATGTGGGAATGACGTCACGGCCGGGTCGGGGAGCCAGGAGGCCGTCGGTCTGTACCACGGGGGTTGTGTGAGGCCGTGGCAATCTGTATGAACCCGGCCGGACACGTGACCGGATCAAGGTGGGGGCCGGGGGCCCCGGGGGGGACCTTGGAGGCCACGTGGCCAGAAGCAGAGCCTTCTCGAGGGTTCTCGAAGGTGGGCGTGGCCTGGGTGTGGCCTGGCCACGCCGAGGCGCATATATCATCCAAATAATACCATAATTTTGTTATTCGTTTTTTTTCTCTGTTTTATTTCATACATTATCATATTGTGTTGTAGTTGTTGCTGTGTTTGTTATGTTGTGTATTGTGTTGGATTAATCTTGCATCCACACCAATAGCAGCTCCACAGTTCTCTCCAGCAGGAATTTTCTGCCCCATACCAGCCTCCAAAGCGCTGGCCCCTAGCCTGGCGGACCGGCATTGAGACACCACCGGCCTTGCCAGCCTGAAAGCAGCGCCTACACTCTGAGGGAAACCACCCAGGCAGCCGTGGCCATGTACTCATGGCTAAAGTGACCAATCTGTACTGTGGCTCACACAACGAAGGGTCACTTTCTTTTTTTAATAGAACCCGTTTGATACAGTCACAACAAAGGACACGCCCATATTCAAAGTAGGGTTGGTAGGTCTGGAGATTGTGCCCCCTGTGTTGGCTTCACTCCCTGACATGAGCTTATTAAGGTATAGAGAAGGTGCAAGTTCTAACTAAGGTGGGGAATAGGGGCATGGGGTAGGAAAAAGATAACAAACAAAATAAAAGAAAGGAAAAAATGGACCCACACCCACACACCCACTCTCCTCTATGTATGTTGAACTTCTTTCGCGCCGTACATAGCCAACCGTGCTAATCAGAGGTGCGGGGGAAAGGACAACAAACTAAACACAAAGCAGGTCTAAAGAAATGAGTTTTCAATCAAGATTTACAAGTGCATATCTCCAGTGGCTTCCTAAAATCAGAAGAGCGTTCCAGACGGCCGCAGAAGTGCATCTGAATTCACGTGATGCAGTGACCATATTTGTTTGATGGCTAACCAAAAGCCTCTGCAAGTGTGACCGGAGTTCGCGTGATGGTTTATGCTCCTTGACGAGATCAGCTCTCACCCACGTAAGATATACTGAGGGTACAATGAAACCTAGAGCCCACCTCCCCACTTCCTCGCCATTCCTTCTCAATTCAAGTTTACACCATGGTACAATTCAGTAGCTTGTGCTAGACGGGGTTGTTGAGAAATGATGGCCCCATACCGCCTCGAATTCCCGTGCCTTACCTTTTAATTTGTAACTGCGGTGCTTCATTGCGGTCAGGGCATATGGGTCCGGTGTTTCCACGAGGGAGGCTAACGGTCCTTCTAATTGACTCGGATAGATTTCCTCGCAACAAACATTTAAGGCTTGGAGTACAGTATACTGTGACTTGGATACTCCCTTTAGTTTTCCGGGCCCCAATGCTTTCTTTAGTGTATAAAATGTAACGGGAAGGTTTGATTCGCATGCATTTTCTAAATCCTCCGATTATTGCTCCACGTGTGTTCCTGTGTGTGAAACAAATCAAAGGTGCGATGTCACGATGATCTCAGGTGCAAGGATCGTGTTTTCACGTGCACAATCGAGTAACGGCATTGGCTGTGAAGGCCCCTTTATTGAAGACAAAACAATCATTCACGTTGGTGTGGGGAATTAAAGTAACAAAATAGAAAAGCAGACAATGTTTCATTCAAGACAATACTTTCTCCTCTATTTTTTTTTGTGGAGAGACAGCTATATGAAGGAGACTATTGTCTGCTTATCCTTCATTAAAGGGTCAATCGTTATTGTTCTGGTGTGACCATGTCTGATCTGGGCAATGTTATCACCTGATTAACAGGGCCACTGGTATTATGCTTTGCGACCACTCAATTGACTTTATACAAATCGTCTTAAGTTTTGTATAACTTTCTTTAAAATAAAAAGTCAAATCACAACCTTAAATTTTAATCAGCAAATCATCTCGTATCATTTTTCCAAAAGAGCATTCTCTATTAAATGGTTTGAAGGGAATTTTCCAAAAAGCTGCCCCACTGTCCGAATTAAGCATGCGTGGCTGTTTAAAAAATCGGATTAAACATAACAATTACTTGTGTTTTTTAGAGGCTGCCATTTCTTTGCTTACAGTGGCGTTACGATGTTTGGCCCTACATAGCCAGCGACAGCAGATCGTGATGAGCGCAATGAACACGCTTGTCACCAGGACTATGGCTGCCAGCAGAAACGCCGCCACATCAAAGCCGGCCTCCTGGTACCAGGTGAGGTGGTGAGCCGCCACTCGCAGGTGCTCCGCACCGTGCCGCATCACAAACTCCACCCAGAACACTGCCCTGTCCATGGGCTTCTGCGGGTGATCGTGGTGCAGACGCGAGAGCAGTGATGCCTTCTCCTTGTAGCTGCTAAGAAAATCAGACACGGCAAAGGCTGCAGTATCATCCAATTCGCATGACGGTAAAGACCCACCCAGCAACTGCTGTCACACTGAGAGAGTGGTCCGCTGCCACAGGTTGAACAAAATGTACGTTTATGGACACTTGTTAAACGTGACAGTTTTGGTGCATGCTTTGAATCGCCTATTCACGTGGCTGGTGATACATTTTATAACAACAAAAAAATGCATAATTTATTCCAAGTTTAAACCCTGATAGTTAGCCAACATCATATATGTCACTGACACTATTTGTATGCGACAATGCAAACTTCAAAACACGTTTAGAAAATATAAGAGCGTGGAATGGCAGAGTGCTATGGAACTGCACGCTTTTTCTACACAAGCTCCCCACCGGTGCAATATTGTCAGCCAATCGCTTGAGACGCAGCGCCCCACCACCGTACCTCTTGTGTGTGGCGATTGTGGAGATGGACGAGGCGAGAGAGCCAGCGTCGAGGGAGTGAATGTTGAGCACCAGTGCGGCACCCTTGCTTTGCATGCGAGCCAAGTTTTCGAACTGGTCCCCGAAGAGTGGCAGGCCGAGCATGGGGACGCCGTAGCAGATGGCCTCGAAGATGCCGTGCGATCCCCCGTGCGTCACGAATACACGAGTCTTAGCGTGGGCTGTCATCCACCGGCACCATCACAGCCAGACAGGGACAACCTTCGATTAGCACGGTTGGCGATGTACGGTGCGAAAGAAGTAAAACATACAACACACATTTGGATGCTTCTTTGAACGCTTTGTTCATTTATGTTGTGCGTGTTACATAGCTTTGGAACTGGAACATACAGTGGCTTTGGTCAAAAATCATGATTTTAGATGTTATACAAGCCCGTTTTTCTCAGTTTGTGATGGCACGTGAGCTTAAGTGTGATTCGGAGCTGTAACCACACCTGACGTTCGAGTTGGATGCTCTGAGCTATAGCTACACGGAGTAGTAACCGTCTCGTGCTTTGACATGGCCAGGGCATTCCTCTAGCTTATACTACTGTATATTTCTTATTGAGGCTGTCCAAAAATAAAATATCCTCAAAAACTGCAAGTGGAACTAAAAATAGTAATACTTTATTCTGAAGAGAAGAAAAAACTAACTGAAAAGCAAAAGCTAATATAAAATGTAATGAATTAAACTTAACCAAAATAAATGCAAAACGTTGAAAATTGAAAATGCAGCATGCGTATTGTTATGATAGATGTATTGCGATCTCTATTGAAAAACGGAGGTAACTGCATGCAGAACATTTCCGGAATGTGGACGTTGGTACCAAAAGAGAATATTAAGATAATGTAAATGGCAAAGGCAGCCTTCAACAGCCGACCATGCTCACCGACTGAGAACTGAGCATGAACGCTTGGCCTCAATGCCTCAAGTGCTCCGTGTGGTCGATAGGACCGTATGAATACGAGAGCTGGACACTTGAAAGGGCACCGTTCGGAGGAAAGACACGTTTTGAAATGTGCCCTTTCATAGAAGGACATTGGCAACAGGATGTAGGACGAGAAACGATGAACAAAGAAGTGTTAACAATAACGGTGATGCCAAATGATGTTGGTGGATTTAGCCAGAGGATTGTGGCATGCTGCGGACAATTAATGCGAGGCTCACATGGAGTCCTATGACTGCCTTCTTCTTGGGAAAATCTCAGGCAAAAGGGCAAGATAAATGTGTAGATGAACATGGTGGGATGACATCAAGGAGTAGACACAGCTCAGAATGGGGAATAGCATGTGAACATGTGCAGTGCTCAGAGGAAGTGATGATACACGTTGGCTGTGTACCTTGGCACTCGGAGCCGACACTGACGGATGCAATTAGACAAAAGCTGAATACAGATATTGCAACACGCACCTAAGAGGTCCCTCTGTGGTAACCATGACATCACTTTTGTGTTGTTCGAGAGATTTTCGAGAGTTGGTCCTTCATAGCGCCATATAACCTTTGGAGTAAAGCACAAATTAATCGACAGAATATTCACCAATAAACGAGACACTAGTTGTCACGTCACAGGATCTTCTTCCATGTAATCAACTTACATGGTAACACAGAACATACACATCCTTTATGATTATTGGTGATGGGTAAGAAGCTATCGAAATATGCAGTGGACACGTACGGACGATCTGCCCATGGATCGTGGTGATCATGATAATGATGAGGAAACTATCATCTTTCCGTGTACTCGCCCAATTGACCCAAATACGTTCCATTTCATAAACGGACCTAACTATATTCAGTGTGCATATGTTTAAAAAGCATTGCATACCGGTTGAGCTTGATCCACTGCTGCAAGAGTAAGGAAAGACGATGGGTGAGAAGGTAGGAGATTTTTTTAAATCATAGTTATATTGAAATTCTCTGTCCATGTGTGCTCTCTAGGCTATACACAATTACGGGACGTATGTCAACACTCTGGTGGACTACTCTGCATCTTTCACCTCGATGGAATGTCAGCAAACCATACCCATACGGGATCTGGCCAGCAGACAGATATATCTGACAGTCTTGCGTATTAATAATGTGTGTGGCTGGCTGGTAAGGCCAGCCCATGTCCCCCTGATGCAAATGCTGTGGCTAAGAGCCAAACATAGTATTACAAAAAAAACGCATAAAAAGATAACTTTAAAAGTAACTCAGGAAATCGTAATGTGTAGACTGGTTTGCACCATAGGTTACATATTACACAGCTCAACATAAATTATTATCTGAATTGCATTATAATTAAGGCAATAAAGCAATTGTTTTAGGATTGAGTTATACATTATTTGAGGCAATGCTTCTTCTGACCTCTGAGCCGCCGAGTTGTATAAAATTGTATTTGTTTCCTAAGTGTTGTGCCGAACAGAACGCGTGGGTGACCACTGCATGTGGCTGAAGGCCCCCTTGGGATTTCGCTCGTGTTCTGCATCAACTCCTTCCATACAATATGTAACAGAAACGGTTATATTTATTTTCCAGACCCTGAGAGAGACATTTATGCCACCATCTTCCAACAGCCATCAGTAAAAAAAATACTGACATATATGTATGCATGTTGAACTTCTTTTGCAACCGTACGTAGCCACCCGCACTGATCGGTTGTGTGGGGGAAGGACAACACACTAAACACAAAAAGCAGTTCGAACAAAGATTACTTTTCTATATAGATTGCACAAGGTATCATAAATCATGCAACATGTATTTTGTCAAAGTGGAGTTGGATTCATATGTTTAGAAGCCACGAGAGAGGACCACATATTACTTCAGATATCTACTGTACATGTGATGCGTAATTTCCTTATTACCTTTTGTGGGATTCTGCCCAGGCCCTCTGCAAGAACGTTTGCTATTCTATAAGGAATGGCCGACACTATGGATCCAAATGACACCACGACCACACCATGCTCCTCAGAACTCTGCATAAACTCCTCTAAATCCTGCAGAATAAAAACGCGCCCAAATGGATTAATTAGGCGTTTTGCATTGGCCATCGGGGTGTCAAATCATATTCTCCAGTGTGTAAACATGTAATTAAAACAAGTTGTCTTACCTGTCATCACATTACATTTACATGCAGGTTTAAATGCTAAACCCAGTTTGGCTAGCATGAGCTAGAATTAATTAAATATTCGTCTTTCCCTCACCACGTATTTTTTTTATCTTCAGAAAATTAACCCTTCAAGCTGTGCCCAAAGTTATTTAAGTTATGTTATCCATATCATCAGAACATCATAATTCTAATTCTTAATAGTTTCAACAAATGCAGGTAAAGAGTGCAAATTGACAGTAACTTTTTACCTGTGGAAGAGGTCTCGCATCATCGGATGTCATACCTCCGACGTTCACCATGTTGGGCATAGTCGGGCGGGGATAGTCAAAGACAAAGTCTGTCCGGTGCAGCCAGATGGACGCATTGCTAAGCAGCTCCATGGCCGTGACGTCCCGACCCAGATGGCGCCTGGCCAGCTCATCAAAGCGTTTCAGAAGGAAGTCAATACACAGGTGATCCTGCTTTAAACCCATAAACATGTTGGTGACCCGCTCGGTGAAACTCATGTGGTCTGTGAAGCCTGACATACTTTGGGGAACGTACGACGATGGTGCTGGGCAGTGGGCAGCTTTTAAGTCGATATTGCATGGAATGCCACGCATAAGAAATATTGACGGGAGCCCCAGTGCATCAGATAAAATCGCTCCACATGGATCAATTGGGTCAGCGAGAAGAACCTCGAAGTTATGGGCACGAAGTCGCTGCATCACAGCAACATTGCCGAGTAAGCTGTCACACATTGCTGCAAACCTCTTATTCATGCTCTCCAAGCTCTTAAAGGTGAATTCTGTAACGCCATCCGTTTCTCTAAATACCACTTCTCGTAAAAACGTGTCTAACAAGTTATGTTTATCAACAAGGGGCACAGGGAAGGTCTCCGAGTCTAGCCCAGGCGTCTCCCCCACCATCAGATTACCGGTCGCGGGCAATGCCACGACCACTCTGTGACCACGCCGAGACACGGCGAGGGACAGGTCACGCAGGCTCATCCAGTGGCTGCCATCAGTTGGGTACACCAGCATGCCACCCACAGCACGGTCACCGTCAGATTTCTCCTGGCCCACGGCCATGTGCATGAAGGCGAGGGTTTGAGCAAAGCTGAAACACCACCGCATGGCCTGGCAAAAACAATACACAATTGATCGAAATACAGTCGTGGTTTAGCTATTGTCTTATTTGTTTTTTTCATTGGTTAATATTTAAGGTAGAAATTGTGATAACTTTAAGGACTACAGATAGGATGAAGCCAAATTTTGATTTTAATTAGATTTTCTGTGGCACTTTTCTCAGAGAGCAGTTTTCTCAGAGTTTATAAATCCAAATCTGCGTTCCAAATCGTATGCATTTTTGGGCAGAGATGTACAGCCTGTAAATTTAGTGTTTTAAGCCTAAATCTGTGGTACACAGTTCCACAACGCGCATTACATACATGACATTTATATTACACATTTAAACACGAGGCAATCACACACACACACACACTACTTATTGGAATGCTATATGTAGACACGAAACAAAAGGTCTACAAGTTAAGGAGTACAGATAATAGTATATACTGTTGTGTAAATTCTTTGTGAAAAATTGGCAGTGAATCTTTATTTCATTAACAATTTACGTAATGTTTCACAAAAAACGATTTGGAACTGGATTGCTACGTGGCAATTTTGCATTTTATCACCTATGGACAATAGTTTATCTTATATTGGTCTCTTTCTGTCTTTCTAACGAGACAGGTTGCGCAAGATTGAGTTGTTGGACGTTTATCTATATGCTATATGGATAACGTATTGTAACTATGTAAAATATTAACTTGAACAACAGACAAAATTTGTAATGGCTCCCTAATTTATACATACAAAAATCACCATTGTAAGTTTTTTCCTTTTTTCCAGAATGTTATGCCTTTACAAATGTAAACTGACCATCTGTGGTAAAATAACAGATGTTGGCAACATAATGAATGAATCAAAACTCTTTGGTCCTTTCGGTAAAGTCACGTAGGTATAAAATAATAATAATAGATCACGACGTTTCGATCGCAACAACAAGCGACCGTCTTCAGGTGACAACAACGACTTCAGGTGAAGACGGCCGCTTGCGTTGCGATCGAAACGTCGTGATTTATTATTTTTTTCTACCTACGTGACTTTACCGAAAGAACCAAAAAGTATGGATTCCTGCAGTCACGAAAGCTTCAAATCAAGATTGAATTAATCAAAGTTAATATTTAGTTAAAAATTAAGCGATGTGTAGCATGACATGTCAGAACCAAGCATTATAAAATATTCATTATGGATGTTATGATTTGTCATTTTGCAGCTATTTTTTACTTTCTGCGTGTCTTTGAAGCCGATACGAGTTATCACATTAGATTCCTACATTATATAAACAAATTATAATTAACATATTCAAAGTTATGTCCTCTGCAAATACGAATACAAGTTTGTGCATTGCCATTTCGGGTTTTTTTTGCACTTTTTAAAATTCCATTGATAAAGATTTGTGTTCATCTGATTCAGTTAAGGATTCAAAAGCTCAGAATAAAATTCAGATATAATTTATTCGGCTATGATGGATTTGTTTAAAGACAACTGAATATATATGAGAGAACTGCATTTCTTATCTTGAAACAGTATACATTATATTTATTGATATTCAAAGTATGTGTTTTTTCTTCTTTGGTTCTTTCGGTAAAGTCACGTAGAATGAGAATAAAATAATAAATTGATAAAATAAAATAACACAATAATATTCTCACGACGTTTCGGCCACAACACAAGCGGCCTTCATCAGGTGAAGGGAGCGAGACTGTCTGGTAGGACAGAATATTATTGTGTTATTTTATTTTATCAATTTATTATTTTATTCTCATTCTACGTGACTTTACCGAAAGAACCAAAGAAGATGAATCATTGCAGTCACGAAAGCTTTAAATCGAAATTTATGTGTTTTTTGTTCAAATTTCCAAAATATAGTATCCATTGCAGTTTTATGAATTAATTCTGTAAAATATAACATATCATGATGGCATATTTTTTGCAACATACATTTTAAATGTGATATTTTAAAACAATTTAGACATTCATGAAGTGCAGAGGATGAAGGCCATTAGTGTTACACATGCAGTTGAGTATTGCACAAGGGTCTCAAAAAAGATTAGTCATGCCATATATCCTCGCGTTATTTCATGCGAAATTCTATGCTTTTGCAAGAGCCACATTTCCAATTGTAGTCTGCTCTTTCAACCATGACAAAAGAATAGATTTTCCCAAACAGTTTTATGCTGATTTTGATATCGGCTTCATGCCGTCAGGTGAAGAGTACATTCGGAGATCTTACGGAGAAGTGCAAGCCTTTGTTACAGAATGGCCTGCAGAAGCAACTATCACAGAGCTACGCCTGAGATATGTTTAAGTGACCACTGGTGCGCAGAATAGGGGACAGCACTTTATCCATCCGCTCTGCATACGAGCGTAATGGTAATCGCATGACAGTCTAACCGAAATTTTAATTCTCATGTGCTGGAATTTGGTCAAATAACATGCTGAATCAAATTCAGACCATCAACTACAGTTACTACAATGGAGAATCTGGTCCGAGGATAATGACATGTAGACAAAAAGCGAACTTCTAGCACTTGTACGTACTGTTGGAACAGCAACTTAAAGGGTGCAACGATACATCTTAACGGCCTATATACTTTTGATTTCAAGCTTTCGTGACTGCAGGGATTCATATTCTTGGTTCTTTCGGTAAAGTCACGTAGAAGGGAAACAATAAAATAATAAAAATATAAAACACTAAAATTCTCACGACGTTTCGACTGCAACACAAGCAATCATCATCAGGTGTGAAAACCACAGCAAGAAAATATGAAAAAGTGGTGGTTTTTTTAACGTTAGCACCACGTTAGTAGATCCAATGTAAACATATTATTATAGTGTATAAATGATGTGCAATAATCTCGATGAATTTGGAAATGAAAAATGATTGCAGCCGAGGCAATAAAACATTTTTATCAGGAAGACCCAACTTGAGAAAATGCCTTCATCTAAGAAAAACCACACGGATTTATAACTGCTATGAAGCAATCATAACAAAACGGTTTACAACAAAAATAACCCATTCAAACATTCCAACAATGTTCAACTCCCCACAAGAACTACATTTTAGATATCTGTCATAGACTAAACAGATGCTGGGTCCTCACCAGTTTAATAACTGAATGTTCTTGTTTGTTATAAACAATATATCCAACAACAACGCAGCATTAATCCAGGTACTTGGCTTAAATATTCAAAAAATACTTTTCGTACTTACTGCTTATTGTTTTTCTGTAAAGTAACTTAAATGCTCGGACGAGGTAGCAAATCTTGATTTCGGGGACACTGCTTTGCAGAAATTGTGCTCATTCGGAAGCAGAGAAGGCAATGAGTCCAATTAAGAGGAGCGTGACAGAAATGTTATAAACTATCAAAAAACCACGAATGCAGCTACGCTGTGAACACGTTACACAGCGCACCGTTCAGTAGGTGTGCTCCCTTTGGTTAACAAACAAGAAACGCTGGACTTTGACTTGATAAAAAAGTCTACTTTCTAACCAGTTGAATTGCGCAACACTCTACAAGCTTGAAATTATTTTCCAATAAGAGGTGAGGGTGTAAATAAAATGAGTACTGCCTATTCATTGGCCTGGTCAGCTTTTCTAGATAAATTTGTTTAAATTATTATAAGCTATGTCTTTCAAATCTATCCCTCTACATACAACATGAAGTATTTTTTTTGCAAATTCATTCAGCCATAAGGCCTCATGGGAGTGCATAATTTCAGCATACTTGCCTATAATTCAAAAACTATGTTTTACCCGCACTTATTTCGTGAATCGAAAGCAAAATATTATATTGAGAACTCGGAGGCATGGAACCAGAACTCCAGGAGTCCTTCATACGCCGGAATGAACATGAGAGAGCCTTGAGCTGTCTCCTGAGGATGAATGGTGCTTGGATGCTGTTGCTGCGTGTGTGCAGTGGGAAAAAGTTCCAGATGGCTGATGGTGCAGCTACGGAAAAACGTCGCTCAGCCAAACAGTCCCTGGTTCTGGGTGTGAAAGCGAGTCCACACGAGTCGTCCTGCTAAGGGAACATTATTGTTCCATAAACATCGACAAGAACATTTGTAGGGCACGAACACTGTTGTTGACGACCAGTCATTTCTTTCCCGGAGCCCTCCGGCTCTGTCTTCCACCACGTTATCTAACCTACGCCCTTCTCTCCTTCTTCCGTGCCAATCTGTGTTTATCCCCCATTCCCCATTTCCCCCACCTTTCCTTGCCAGTGCCATTCTTCAGTTATTTCTCTCGGGGTGGACCCTTATTATTTTCATGACCCCTACACTCAATTCTGACCGTGTCCCCGAACAAACTCTACAGGTGTAATAAATAAGTTGTTAGATGTACCCCGTAGGACGCGTAGGTTTGCTGTGGTGGTTTGAGTGAGAAGGGTGGAGAGGTGTGGCAGGAGACCTTGATAGCGATTTTTGTACTGGGTCCTTTATTTGATCGGTATCCAGTGCCAGCTAATGTAGCATAGCCATGGAAGCCTTATGACTACACCTAATGCTGAGGTCGGTGCGTGACAGGTCGTTTTGAAACCGCTGTAGTTTAAGGTGCTTTGCTGGAATTCGAGAAAGGATGGCGTTATAATAATCAACATCTGGCAGTTTAACACGTAGGTTTTTGGGACCTATATCATCCATAATACAGGTTTTTTTTGGGTTAGATCACGTAAATATAAATGTATCATTAAATCCACCACCACCCGACACAGCCAATTAGTAAGGGTAGTCACGTAAACAACACTTCGTTACTAGTGTAGTGAGTCCAACTGAGTCGCAGACGTTGTTTTGGGAGCAACACTATTTATTCAATAAATCAACATAACATAACACACCGTGCACTTGGGTGTTGAATGCTCATCTAGCCACGCTACGGCAGAACTAGACACGGTTCACTATCCCGGCCCGGACCACAAGCTGGGTCCCGGACGGCGTGGCTAGAGGCTTCTTTTTACCTGACGTGGATCTTCATCACCAGCAACACGAAGCAACCCAATTCCCTCACGGGGCCCCCGTTATATCGGCCTGTGGCTGGGGCTGGCGCCGCCCATCGCCCCGCCCACCTTCTAGATCTCTCGAGCTCTTTCCCGAAGTCTCCCCGAGAGCTCTTCTATACCACGTTACCGCCCTGCAGCCCTACTGGTGGCCCCCCTCCAATATCATCCGGTCACGTGTCGGCAAGTCAACCGGCGTATCATGCCCCAATGTAACTCTGGCTGGCTGACACTCTCTCTCGCTTCCTCACCGGGAGCCCGCACCGCACACTGTACGTGGTGCCTCCGCGCTGACCAGCGCTCGCCCAAGCCCCGCTAGGGCTGGTACTACGTCCAGCAAGCGGGCTACACGTAATGCCAACACATTATCCGCCATGGCTTCGTAAGCCCGGCACCACACAGTGACAATCACAGTCACTACACTAGTACAGCACATCGGTGTGTTGGAGAGTAAATTCACAACATTTACAATCTGAGTACGACGTTGCGCCAGTAATTACAACTAGCATCATCAGGTGACAGCCAGATTTGTGGAGAAATCCTCATGTTTCATTTGGCAGTTCAAAATTCAAGCAAGCCTGACTGCTGATAAGACACTGTCTGTCGAAACTGGTCCAGAGTTTGCTAGCATTAAACCAATGCGGCTGAAATTATGAACTGCCAGAATGGCTGATGTAATGTGTTCAAAATATTTTTGTTTATGTTTTATGAAGAGGCACAGATGTATGAAGATGTACTGTTTACTTATTGTGATGCATATATTCTGCACAATGACGCTAATTATGATAGCTATACTTGAACACGTAAATATAATAGTTTTAGATATGTTGGAGAAAGTTGAGTGGTGTTGTATATGCCCCCCTTTCCATATTAATATTAACAAGTAATTTTTCAATACATATACATACATATTTCTATTGTTTTTTTTTATTTTAATAATGAATAAAAACACCAAACCAGGCCTCAGCATGGCATGTGGAGGTCATATTGACCTTGACCCACTAACACGATTTTGACGTTCAGAGCCCTCCCAGGGTCAGAGGGAGCAGATAGAGAGCAGAGCGCAGCGGATTGCAAGGGGCTGACGTAAACACAAAGCCAGGGTCACTGGGAGGTTGCGTTAGCCTAGATCTAGTTAAGTCAAAAAAGCTAATTGGTTCTGCATTACTATTAAAGTAACTCAAAGTCGGAATTTAACGACAGGGTAGGCTAAAGTTATTGATCTTCACACCCACTTCAATTGAACCCTGCCACAAGCTACGTCAATGTAACCATCACCCGTCTATTAATTTAATATGAAATGTATTTACATATTTTAAGAATTTCCATATGACTTGACCCGAAGCCTAACAATCAGGTTTTCCTAAGTCAACATGAATGCTCTAATCCACCCATACACAAATAATAAGCCGGGTTAAAGTAAGAGTAGAGAGGAAAATAAATGCAAGCGCACAGCAAAACTGCAACGTAAGCAAAGGGCGATGTTAAACCCAGGATCGGAGAGAAAGGGAGATCGCGGCCCTCTTTGTATCCCCGCAGCGCGGGGTAGGAGTGTGTATACGCTCGGGGAAACACGAGTCAAACGCCACAACGGGAAGCTGATCCAGACCTTGGATTAATACAGAATCATAACTTTGGAACTCTGATGAAATGAAATGTTAACTTAAAACTTTTGAACCATTTCTTTGTGCGTCGGTGAAAGTCGGAGGGAATATCGCCGCTCCGTCCAGGTTGTGCACCCAGACAGAGAGGCGCCTTCGAGACAAGTTATAACATTTGATTGTTTTACTTGTGGGTTTTATGGTAGGAGTATGACAACGGAATATACCGTGGGTGATGCACACAATGACACACACTGACACACGTACGGACACACACACGGACGCAGATACATACGGACAAATCCTGACACAGCAAAAATCGAAAGAAACCCCGCCTTGTGGGCAGGATCCGAGTGAAGAGATTTTTGGGCATAAAAAGAGGATCCTGAGCATTAAAACCTCAGTTCGACCGGAGGGGGTCGGCTCACCAGAGTTCGACCGGGGGGGGGGTTGGCTCACCAGAATTCGACCGGAGGGGGTCGGCTCACCAGAGTTCGACCGGGGGGTCGACTCTTGGGAGACAGTTCGACTCGGAGGAGGTCGGGACGCGAGAGAGTTCGACCAGTGAGTCGGTTCAGGATCAGTTCAAATCGGGAACGAGAGCAACAGGTCGACAGCCGGCGAGCTGCGGAGCAGGGGGCGGCGAACAGAGGCCAAAGTGGCCCCGTCGCTACCCACTGACGTTGGCAAGACTCGCAGGGTAGTGAGGCTTCACCTAGTGTGACGTTCGAGTTCTCCACACAGAAAGAGGGAGCGTGCTGATGCAGCTCATCCAGCAGGGGAGAGAAACTGCTGTCAGTGAACCAGCACAAGCGTGATCGCGCAGCTCATCCAGCAGTGGAGAGAGGTGTCCACTGAGCAGCACTGAGAGCGATCAAGCAACTCTCCCCCATGGACAGAGGCTGGCTGCTGTGTGGAGGAGGGAACACCGATACGTATGATGCCCCCCACGCACCTCACTGCTCTAAAGTACTGATTTAAAGCTTTCGCGACTGCAGTAATTCATATTCTTAGCTCTTTCGGTAAAGTCACGTTGAAAGGAAACAATAAAATAATAAAATATATATGAAACAATACAAATTCTCACGACGTTTCGACCATAACACAAACGGTCGTCATCAGGTGTTTCGGTTTGCATTAATTTATTTATTTTAAAACGGTGTATTTATTTATTTATTTAAAAAAAAAACGTCTGCGCCACGCGCAGCGATTTGCCAGTTTATTTAGAAGGACTAGTCCATCCATGTTCTGAAAAGAGGAGGGGGGAGACGAAAAATTAATGTATGCTGTCTGAAAGCCACTGTAAGCGTGAACAATCAATTAAGACCTGAAATGGTTTATCAAATCTTTCCAATGATTGCTAAGCCAGAATACATCTTCTCGGTTGAAATTGTCTCTGTGCTTGTATATGTGGATAGCCTCATGAACGAATCTCTCATGGAAGCCAGATGGCTTACAAAGAACCTCTGTCTTGGAAAAGTCAATGTCATGTGAGCCTACTGAATTAGAACAATGATCTGCCACGGCCGAGGTGTTGGTCCTACCGTGTTTAAGGTCTGCTTTGTGTTCACGAATGCTGTCCGAGACATGGCGTTTGGTTTCTCCAATGTAACTTCTACCACAGAGACAACTTAGTTTGTAGACACCAGGGTACTGTATGTCCGGAATCACATCTTTTGCAGACGGAACCAGATCACGGATTTTATGTAATGTGTTGAAACAGACCTGGATCTTGTGTTTATTCAAGATATGAATTACTGCAGTCACGAAAGCTTTAAATCAAAATTTAAAACTTTACTTGTCACACATCAGCTAACACAAGCCACATCAAGGGGAAAACAGTGCAATGATTACTGAAGGAAAATAAATAAACGTTTCTCACACACACACAACCACACACACAGTAGCTTGCCAGATAAATACTTTTGTAGTGACTTGTAACGTCACTACCGTGTGGGTCTGTAGACACACATGACGTCACTACGTGTGGATGTGGGAATGACGTCACGGCCGGGTCGGGGAGCCAGGAGGCCGTCGGTCTGTACCACGGGGGTTGTGTGAGGCCGTGGCAATCTGTATGAACCCGGCCGGACACGTGACCGGATCAAGGTGGGGGCCGGGGGCCCCGGGGGGGACCTTGGAGGCCACGTGGCCAGAAGCAGAGCCTTCTCGAGGGTTCTCGAAGGTGGGCGTGGCCTGGGTGTGGCCTGGCCACGCCGAGGCGCATATATCATCCAAATAATACCATAATTTTGTTATTCGTTTTTTTTCTCTGTTTTATTTCATACATTATCATATTGTGTTGTAGTTGTTGCTGTGTTTGTTATGTTGTGTATTGTGTTGGATTAATCTTGCATCCACACCAATAGCAGCTCCACAGTTCTCTCCAGCAGGAATTTTCTGCCCCATACCAGCCTCCAAAGCGCTGGCCCCTAGCCTGGCGGACCGGCATTGAGACACCACCGGCCTTGCCAGCCTGAAAGCAGCGCCTACACTCTGAGGGAAACCACCCAGGCAGCCGTGGCCATGTACTCATGGCTAAAGTGACCAATCTGTACTGTGGCTCACACAACGAAGGGTCACTTTCTTTTTTTAATAGAACCCGTTTGATACAGTCACAACAAAGGACACGCCCATATTCAAAGTAGGGTTGGTAGGTCTGGAGATTGTGCCCCCTGTGTTGGCTTCACTCCCTGACATGAGCTTATTAAGGTATAGAGAAGGTGCAAGTTCTAACTAAGGTGGGGAATAGGGGCATGGGGTAGGAAAAAGATAACAAACAAAATAAAAGAAAGGAAAAAATGGACCCACACCCACACACCCACTCTCCTCTATGTATGTTGAACTTCTTTCGCGCCGTACATAGCCAACCGTGCTAATCAGAGGTGCGGGGGAAAGGACAACAAACTAAACACAAAGCAGGTCTAAAGAAATGAGTTTTCAATCAAGATTTACAAGTGCATATCTCCAGTGGCTTCCTAAAATCAGAAGAGCGTTCCAGACGGCCGCAGAAGTGCATCTGAATTCACGCGATGCAGTGACCATATTTGTTTGATGGCTAACCAAAAGCCTCTGCAAGTGTGACCGGAGTTCGCGTGATGGTTTATGCTCCTTGACGAGATCAGCTCTCACCCACGTAAGATATACTGAGGGTACAATGAAACCTAGAGCCCACCTCCCCACTTCCTCGCCATTCCTTCTCAATTCAAGTTTACACCATGGTACAATTCAGTAGCTTGTGCTAGACGGGGTTGTTGAGAAATGATGGCCCCATACCGCCTCGAATTCCCGTGCCTTACCTTTTAATTTGTAACTGCGGTGCTTCATTGCGGTCAGGGCATATGGGTCCGGTGTTTCCACGAGGGAGGCTAACGGTCCTTCTAATTGACTCGGATAGATTTCCTCGCAACAAACATTTAAGGCTTGGAGTACAGTATACTGTGACTTGGATACTCCCTTTAGTTTTCCGGGCCCCAATGCTTTCTTTAGTGTATAAAATGTAACGGGAAGGTTTGATTCGCATGCATTTTCTAAATCCTCCGATTATTGCTCCACGTGTGTTCCTGTGTGTGAAACAAATCAAAGGTGCGATGTCACGATGATCTCAGGTGCAAGGATCGTGTTTTCACGTGCACAATCGAGTAACGGCATTGGCTGTGAAGGCCCCTTTATTGAAGACAAAACAATCATTCACGTTGGTGTGGGGAATTAAAGTAACAAAATAGAAAAGCAGACAATGTTTCATTCAAGACAATACTTTCTCCTCTATTTTTTTTTTGTGGAGAGACAGCTATATGAAGGAGACTATTGTCTGCTTATCCTTCATTAAAGGGTCAATCGTTATTGTTCTGGTGTGACCATGTCTGATCTGGGCAATGTTATCACCTGATTAACAGGGCCACTGGTATTATGCTTTGCGACCACTCAATTGACTTTATACAAATCGTCTTAAGTTTTGTATAACTTTCTTTAAAATAAAAAGTCAAATCACAACCTTAAATTTTAATCAGCAAATCATCTCGTATCATTTTTCCAAAAGAGCATTCTCTATTAAATGGTTTGAAGGGAATTTTCCAAAAAGCTGCCCCACTGTCCGAATTAAGCATGCGTGGCTGTTTAAAAAATCGGATTAAACATAACAATTACTTGTGTTTTTTAGAGGCTGCCATTTCTTTGCTTACAGTGGCGTTACGATGTTTGGCCCTACATAGCCAGCGACAGCAGATCGTGATGAGCGCAATGAACACGCTTGTCACCAGGACTATGGCTGCCAGCAGAAACGCCGCCACATCAAAGCCGGCCTCCTGGTACCAGGTGAGGTGGTGAGCCGCCACTCGCAGGTGCTCCGCACCGTGCCGCATCACAAACTCCACCCAGAACACTGCCCTGTCCATGGGCTTCTGCGGGTGATCGTGGTGCAGACGCGAGAGCAGTGATGCCTTCTCCTTGTAGCTGCTAAGAAAATCAGACACGGCAAAGGCTGCAGTATCATCCAATTCGCATGACGGTAAAGACCCACCCAGCAACTGCTGTCACACTGAGAGAGTGGTCCGCTGCCACAGGTTGAACAAAATGTACGTTTATGGACACTTGTTAAACGTGACAGTTTTGGTGCATGCTTTGAATCGCCTATTCACGTGGCTGGTGATACATTTTATAACAACAAAAAAATGCATAATTTATTCCAAGTTTAAACCCTGATAGTTAGCCAACATCATATATGTCACTGACACTATTTGTATGCGACAATGCAAACTTCAAAACACGTTTAGAAAATATAAGAGCGTGGAATGGCAGAGTGCTATGGAACTGCACGCTTTTTCTACACAAGCTCCCCACCGGTGCAATATTATTAGCCAATCGCTTGAGACGCACCGACCCACCACCGTACCTCTTGTGTGTGGCGATTGTGGAGATGGACGAGGCGAGAGAGCCAGCGTCGAGGGAGTGAATGTTGAGCACCAGTGCGGCACCCTTGCTTTGCATGCGAGCCAAGTTTTCGAACTGGTCCCCGAAGAGTGGCAGGCCGAGCATGGGGACGCCGTAGCAGATGGCCTCGAAGATGCCGTGCGATCCCCCGTGCGTCACGAATACACGAGTCTTAGCGTGGGCTGTCATCCACCGGCACCATCACAGCCAGACAGGGACAACCTTCGATTAGCACGGTTGGCGATGTACGGTGCGAAAGAAGTAAAACATACAACACACATTTGGATGCTTCTTTGAACGCTTTGTTCATTTATGTTGTGCGTGTTACATAGCTTTGGAACTGGAACATACAGTGGCTTTGGTCAAAATCATGATTTTAGATGTTATACAAACCCTTTTTCTCAGTTTGTGATGGCACGTGAGCTTAAGTGTGATTCGGAGCTGTAACCACACCTGACGTTCGAGTTGGATGCTCTGAGCTATAGCTACACGGAGTAGTAACCGTCTCGTGCTTTGACATGGCCAGGGCATTCCTCTAGCTTATACTACTGTATATTTCTTATTGAGGCTGTCCAAAAATAAAATATCCTCAAAAACTGCAAGTGGAACTAAAAATAGTAATACTTTATTCTGAAGAGAAGAAAAAACTAACTGAAAAGCAAAAGCTAATATAAAATGTAATGAATTAAACTTAACCAAAATAAATGTAAAACGTTGAAAATTGAAAATGCAGCATGCGTATTGTTATGATAGATGTATTGCGATCTCTATTGAAAAACGGAGGTAACTGCATGCAGAACATTTCCGGAATGTGGACGTTGGTACCAAAAGAGAATATTAAGAGAATGTAAATGGCAAAGGCAGCCTTCAACAGCCGACCATGCTCACCGACTGAGAACTGAGCATGAACGCTTGGCCTCAATGCCTCAAGTGCTCCGTGTGGTCGATAGGACCGTATGAATACGAGAGCTGGACACTTGAAAGGGCACCGTTCGGAGGAAAGACACGTTTTGAAATGTGCCCTTTCATAGAAGGACATTGGCAACAGGATGTAGGACGAGAAACGATGAACAAAGAAGTGTTAACAATAACGGTGATGCCAAATGATGTTGGTGGATTTAGCCAGAGGAAGGTGGCATGCTGCGGACAATTAATGCGAGGCTCACATGGAGTCCTATGACTGCCTTCTTCTTGGGAAAATCTCAGGCAAAAGGGCAAGATAAATGTGTAGATGAACATGGTGGGATGACATCAAGGAGTAGACACAGCTCAGAATGGGGAATAGCATGTGAACATGTGCAGTGCTCAGAGGAAGTGCTGATACACGTTGGCTGTGTACCTTGGCACTCGGAGCCGACACTGACGGATGCAATTAGACAAAAGCTGAATACAGATATTGCAACACGCACCTAAGAGGTCCCTCTGTGGTAACCATGACATCACTTTTGTGTTGTTCGAGAGATTTTCGAGAGTTGGTCCTTCATAGCGCCATATAACCTTTGGAGTAAAGCACAAATTAATCGACAGAATATTCACCAATAAACGAGACACTAGTTGTCACGTCACAGGATCTTCTTCCATGTAATCAACTTACATGGTAACACAGAACATACACATCCTTTATGATTATTGGTGATGGGTAAGAAGCTATCGAAATATGCAGTGGACACGTACGGACGATCTGCCCATGGATCGTGGTGATCATGATAATGATGAGGAAACTATCATCTTTCCGTGTACTCGCCCAATTGACCCAAATACGTTCCATTTCATAAACGGACCTAACTATATTCAGTGTGCATATGTTTAAAAAGCATTGCATACCGGTTGAGCTTGATCCACTGCTGCAAGAGTAAGGAAAGACGATGGGTGAGAAGGTAGGAGATTTTTTAAAATCATAGTTATATTGAAATTCTCTGTCCATGTGTGCTCTCTAGGCTATACACAATTACGGGACGTATGTCAACACTCTGGTGGACTACTCTGCATCTTTCACCTCGATGGAATGTCAGCAAACCATACCCATACGGGATCTGGCCAGCAGACAGATATATCTGACAGTCTTGCGTATTAATAATGTGTGTGGCTGGCTGGTAAGGCCAGCCCATGTCCCCCTGATGCAAATGCTGTGGCTAAGAGCCAAACATAGTATTACAAAAAAAAACGCATAAAAAGATAACTTTAAAAGTAACTCAGGAAATCGTAATGTGTAGACTGGTTTGCACCATAGGTTACATATTACACAGCTCAACATAAATTATTATCTGAATTGCATTATAATTAAGGCAATAAAGCAATTGTTTTAGGATTGAGTTATACATTATTTGAGGCAATGCTTCTTCTGACCTCTGAGCCGCCGAGTTGTATAAAATTGTATTTGTTTCCTAAGTGTTGTGCCGAACAGAACGCGTGGGTGACCACTGCATGTGGCTGAAGGCCCCCTTGGGATTTCGCTCGTGTTCTGCATCAACTCCTTCCATACAATATGTAACAGAAACGGTTATATTTATTTTCCAGACCCTGAGAGAGACATTTATGCCACCATCTTCCAACAGCCATCAGTAAAAAAAATACTGACATATATGTATGCATGTTGAACTTCTTTTGCAACCGTACGTAGCCACCCGCACTGATCGGTTGTGTGGGGGAAGGACAACACACTAAACACAAAAAGCAGTTCGAACAAAGATTACTTTTCTATATAGATTGCACAAGGTATCATAAATCATGCAACATGTATTTTGTCAAAGTGGAGTTGGATTCATATGTTTAGAAGCCACGAGAGAGGACCACATATTACTTCAGATATCTACTGTACATGTGATGCGTAATTTCCTTATTACCTTTTGTGGGATTCTGCCCAGGCCCTCTGCAAGAACGTTTGCTATTCTATAAGGAATGGCCGACACTATGGATCCAAATGACACCACGACCACACCATGCTCCTCAGAACTCTGCATAAACTCCTCTAAATCCTGCAGAATAAAAACGCGCCCAAATGGATTAATTAGGCGTTTTGCATTGGCCATCGGGGTGTCAAATCATATTCTCCAGTGTGTAAAAATGTAATTAAAACAAGTTGTATTATATACACCTGTCATCACATTACATTTACATGCAGGTTTAAATGCTAAACCCAGTTTGGCTAGCATGAGCTAGAATTAATTAAATATTCGTCTTTCCCTCACCACGTATTTTTTTTTATCTTCAGAAAATTAACCCTTCAAGCTGTGCCCAAAGTTATTTAAGTTATGTTATCCATATCATCAGAACATCATAATTCTAATTCTTAATAGTTTCAACAAATGCAGGTAAAGAGTGCAAATTGACAGTAACTTTTTACCTGTGGAAGAGGTCTCGCATCATCGGATGTCATACCTCCGACGTTCACCATGTTGGGCATAGTCGGGCGGGGATAGTCAAAGACAAAGTCTGTCCGGTGCAGCCAGATGGACGCATTGCTAAGCAGCTCCATGGCCGTGACGTCCCGACCCAGATGGCGCCTGGCCAGCTCATCAAAGCGTTTCAGAAGGAAGTCAATACACAGGTGATCCTGCTTTAAACCCATAAACATGTTGGTGACCCGCTCGGTGAAACTCATGTGAAGCCTGACATACTTTGGGGAACGTACGACGATGGTGCTGGGCAGTGGGCAGCTTTTAAGTCGATATTGCATGGAATACCACGCATAAGAAATATTGACGGGAGCCCCAGTGCATCAGCTAAAATTGCTCCACATGGATCAATTGGGTCAGCGAGAAGAACCTCGAAGTTATGGGCACGAAGTCGCTGCATCACAGCAACATTGCCGAGTAAGCTGTCACACATTACTGCACACCTCTTATTCATGCTCTCCAAGCTCTTAAAGGTGAATTCTGTAACGCCATCCGTTTCTCTAAATACCACTTCTCGTAAAAACGTGTCTAACAAGTTATGTTTATCAACAAGGGGCACAGGGAAGGTCTCCGAGTCTAGCCCAGGCGTCTCCCCCACCATCAGATTACCGGTCGCGGGCAATGCCACGACCACTCTGTGACCACGCCGAGACACGGCGAGGGACAGGTCACGCAGGCTCATCCAGTGGCTGCCATCAGTTGGGTACACCAGCATGCCACCCACAGCACGGTCACCGTCAGATTTCTCCTGGCCCACGGCCATGTGCATGAAGGCGAGGGTTTGAGCAAAGCTGAAACACCACCGCATGGCCTGGCAAAAACAATACACAATTGATCGAAATACAGTCGTGGTTTAGCTATTGTCTTATTTGTTTTTTTCATTGGTTAATATTTAAGGTAGAAATTGTGATAACTTTAAGGACTACAGATAGGATGAAGCCAAATTTTGATTTTAATTAGATTTTCTGTGGCACTTTTCTCAGAGAGCAGTTTTCTCAGAGTTTATAAATCCAAATCTGCGTTCCAAATCGTATGCATTTTTGGGCAGAGATGTACAGCCTGTAAATTTAGTGTTTTAAGCCTAAATCTGTGGTACACAGTTCCACAACGCGCATTACATACATGACATTTATATTACACATTTAAACACGAGGCAATCACACACACACACACACTACTTATTGGAATGCTATATGTAGACACGAAACAAAAGGTCTACAAGTTAAGGAGTACAGATAATAGTATATACTGTTGTGTAAATTCTTTGTGAAAAATTGGCAGTGAATCTTTATTTCATTAACAATTTACGTAATGTTTCACAAAAAACGATTTGGAACTGGATTGCTACGTGGCAATTTTGCATTTTATCACCTATGGACAATAGTTTATCTTATATTGGTCTCTTTCTGTCTTTCTAACGAGACAGGTTGCGCAAGATTGAGTTGTTGGACGTTTATCTATATGCTATATGGATAACGTATTGTAACTATGTAAAATATTAACTTGAACAACAGACAAAATTTGTAATGGCTCCCTAATTTATACATACAAAAATCACCATTGTAAGTTTTTTCCTTTTTTCCAGAATGTTATGCCTTTACAAATGTAAACTGACCATCTGTGGTAAAATAACAGATGTTGGCAACATAATGAATGAATCAAAACTCTTTGGTCCTTTCGGTAAAGTCACGTAGGTATAAAATAATAATAATAGATCACGACGTTTCGATCGCAACAACAAGCGACCGTCTTCAGGTGACAACAACGACTTCAGGTGAAGACGGCCGCTTGCGTTGCGATCGAAACGTCGTGATTTATTATTTTTTTCTACCTACGTGACTTTACCGAAAGAACCAAAAAGTATGGATTCCTGCAGTCACGAAAGCTTCAAATCAAGATTGAATTAATCAAAGTTAATATTTAGTTAAAAATTAAGCGATGTGTAGCATGACATGTCAGAACCAAGCATTATAAAATATTCATTATGGATGTTATGATTTGTCATTTTGCAGCTATTTTTTACTTTCTGCGTGTCTTTGAAGCCGATACGAGTTATCACATTAGATTCCTACATTATATAAACAAATTATAATTAACATATTCAAAGTTATGTCCTCTGCAAATACGAATACAAGTTTGTGCATTGCCATTTCGGGTTTTTTTTGCACTTTTTAAAATTCCATTGATAAAGATTTGTGTTCATCTGATTCAGTTAAGGATTCAAAAGCTCAGAATAAAATTCAGATATAATTTATTCGGCTATGATGGATTTGTTTAAAGACAACTGAATATATATGAGAGAACTGCATTTCTTATCTTGAAACAGTATACATTATATTTATTGATATTCAAAGTATGTGTTTTTTCTTCTTTGGTTCTTTCGGTAAAGTCACGTAGAATGAGAATAAAATAATAAATTGATAAAATAAAATAACACAATAATATTCTCACGACGTTTCGGCCACAACACAAGCGGCCTTCATCAGGTGAAGGGAGCGAGACTGTCTGGTAGGACAGAATATTATTGTGTTATTTTATTTTATCAATTTATTATTTTATTCTCATTCTACGTGACTTTACCGAAAGAACCAAAGAAGATGAATCATTGCAGTCACGAAAGCTTTAAATCGAAATTTATGTGTTTTTTGTTCAAATTTCCAAAATATAGTATCCATTGCAGTTTTATGAATTAATTCTGTAAAATATAACATATCATGATGGCATATTTTTTGCAACATACATTTTAAATGTGATATTTTAAAACAATTTAGACATTCATGAAGTGCAGAGGATGAAGGCCATTAGTGTTACACATGCAGTTGAGTATTGCACAAGGGTCTCAAAAAAGATTAGTCATGCCATATATCCTCGCGTTATTTCATGCGAAATTCTATGCTTTTGCAAGAGCCACATTTCCAATTGTAGTCTGCTCTTTCAACCATGACAAAAGAATAGATTTTCCCAAACAGTTTTATGCTGATTTTGATATCGGCTTCATGCCGTCAGGTGAAGAGTACATTCGGAGATCTTACGGAGAAGTGCAAGCCTTTGTTAGAGAATGGCCTGCAGAAGCAACTATCACAGAGCTACGCCTGAGATATGTTTAAGTGACCACTGGTGCGCAGAATAGGGGACAGCACTTTATCCATCCGCTCTGCATACGAGCGTAATGGTAATCGCATGACAGTCTAACCGAAATTTTAATTCTCATGTGCTGGAATTTGGTCAAATAACATGCTGAATCAAATTCAGACCATCAACTACAGTTACTACAATGGAGAATCTGGTCCGAGGATAATGACATGTAGACAAAAAGCGAACTTCTAGCACTTGTACGTACTGTTGGAACAGCAACTTAAAGGGTGCAACGATACATCTTAACGGCCTATATACTTTTGATTTCAAGCTTTCGTGACTGCAGGGATTCATATTCTTGGTTCTTTCGGTAAAGTCACGTAGAAGGGAAACAATAAAATAATAAAAATATAAAACACTAAAATTCTCACGACGTTTCGACTGCAACACAAGCAATCATCATCAGGTGTGAAAACCACAGCAAGAAAATATGAAAAAGTGGTGGTTTTTTTAACGTTAGCACCACGTTAGTAGATCCAATGTAAACATATTATTATAGTGTATAAATGATGTGCAATAATCTCGATGAATTTGGAAATGAAAAATGATTGCAGCCGAGGCAATAAAACATTTTTATCAGGAAGACCCAACTTGAGAAAATGCCTTCATCTAAGAAAAACCACACGGATTTATAACTGCTATGAAGCAATCATAACAAAACGGTTTACAACAAAAATAACCCATTCAAACATTCCAACAATGTTCAACTCCCCACAAGAACTACATTTTAGATATCTGTCATAGACTAAACAGATGCTGGGTCCTCACCAGTTTAATAACTGAATGTTCTTGTTTGTTATAAACAATATATCCAACAACAACGCAGCATTAATCCAGGTACTTGGCTTAAATATTCAAAAAATACTTTTCGTACTTACTGCTTATTGTTTTTCTGTAAAGTAACTTAAATGCTCGGACGAGGTAGCAAATCTTGATTTCGGGGACACTGCTTTGCAGAAATTGTGCTCATTCGGAAGCAGAGAAGGCAATGAGTCCAATTAAGAGGAGCGTGACAGAAATGTTATAAACTATCAAAAAACCACGAATGCAGCTACGCTGTGAACACGTTACACAGCGCACCGTTCAGTAGGTGTGCTCCCTTTGGTTAACAAACAAGAAACGCTGGACTTTGACTTGATAAAAAAGTCTACTTTCTAACCAGTTGAATTGCGCAACACTCTACAAGCTTGAAATTATTTTCCAATAAGAGGTGAGGGTGTAAATAAAATGAGTACTGCCTATTCATTGGCCTGGTCAGCTTTTCTAGATTAATTTGTTTAAATTATTATAAGCTATGTCTTTCAAATCTATCCCTCTACATACAACATGAAGTATTTTTTTTGCAAATTCATTCAGCCATAAGGCCTCATGGGAGTGCATAATTTCAGCATACTTGCCTATAATTCAAAAACTATGTTTTACCCGCACTTATTTCGTGAATCGAAAGCAAAATATTATATTGAGAACTCGGAGGCATGGAACCAGAACTCCAGGAGTCCTTCATACGCCGGAATGAACATGAGAGAGCCTTGAGCTGTCTCCTGAGGATGAATGGTGCTTGGATGCTGTTGCTGCGTGTGTGCAGTGGGAAAAAGTTCCAGATGGCTGATGGTGCAGCTACGGAAAAACGTCGCTCAGCCAAACAGTCCCTGGTTCTGGGTGTGAAAGCGAGTCCACACGAGTCGTCCTGCTAAGGGAACATTATTGTTCCATAAACATCGACAAGAACATTTGTAGGGCACGAACACTGTTGTTGACGACCAGTCATTTCTTTCCCGGAGCCCTCCGGCTCTGTCTTCCACCACGTTATCTAACCTACGCCCTTCTCTCCTTCTTCCGTGCCAATCTGTGTTTATCCCCCATTCCCCATTTCCCCCACCTTTCCTTGCCAGTGCCATTCTTCAGTTATTTCTCTCGGGGTGGACCCTTATTATTTTCATGACCCCTACACTCAATTCTGACCGTGTCCCCGAACAAACTCTACAGGTGTAATAAATAAGTTGTTAGATGTACCCCGTAGGACGCGTAGGTTTGCTGTGGTGGTTTGAGTGAGAAGGGTGGAGAGGTGTGGCAGGAGACCTTGATAGCGATTTTTGTACTGGGTCCTTTATTTGATCGGTATCCAGTACCAGCTAATGTAGCATAGCCATGGAAGCCTTATGACTACACCTAATGCTGAGGTCGGTGCGTGACAGGTCGTTTTGAAACCGCTGTAGTTTAAGGTGCTTTGCTGGAATTCGAGAAAGGATGGCGTTATAATAATCAACATCTGGCAGTTTAACACGTAGGTTTTTGGGACCTATATCATCCATAATACAGGTTTTTTTGGGTTAGATCACGTAAATATAAATGTATCATTAAATCCACCACCACCCGACACAGCCAATTAGTAAGGGTAGTCACGTAAACAACACTTCGTTACTAGTGTAGTGAGTCCAACTGAGTCGCAGACGTTGTTTTGGGAGCAACACTATTTATTCAATAAATCAACATAACATAACACACCGTGCACTTGGGTGTTGAATGCTCATCTAGCCACGCTACGGCAGAACTAGACACGGTTCACTATCCCGGCCCGGACCACAAGCTGGGTCCCGGACGGCGTGGCTAGAGGCTTCTTTTTACCTGACGTGGATCTTCATCACCAGAAACACGAAGCAACCCAATTCCCTCACGGGGCCCCCGTTATATCGGCCTGTGGCTGGGGCTGGCGCCGCCCATCGCCCCGCCCACCTTCTAGATCTCTCGAGCTCTTTCCCGAAGTCTCCCCGAGAGCTCTTCTATACCACGTTACCGCCCTGCAGCCCTACTGGTGGCCCCCCTCCAATATCATCCGGTCACGTGTCGGCAAGTCAACCGGCGTATCATGCCCCAATGTAACTCTGGCTGGCTGACACTCTCTCTCGCTTCCTCACCGGGAGCCCGCACCGCACACTGTACGTGGTGCCTCCGCGCTGACCAGCGCTCGCCCAAGCCCCGCTAGGGCTGGTACTACGTCCAGCAAGCGGGCTACACGTAATGCCAACACATTATCCGCCATGGCTTCGTAAGCCCGGCACCACACAGTGACAATCACAGTCACTACACTAGTACAGCACATCGGTGTGTTGGAGAGTAAATTCACAACATTTACAATCTGAGTACGACGTTGCGCCAGTAATTACAACTAGCATCATCAGGTGACAGCCAGATTTGTGGAGAAATCCTCATGTTTCATTTGGCAGTTCAAAATTCAAGCAAGCCTGACTGCTGATAAGACACTGTCTGTCGAAACTGGTCCAGAGTTTGCTAGCATTAAACCAATGCGGCTGAAATTATGAACTGCCAGAATGGCTGATGTAATGTGTTCAAAATATTTTTGTTTATGTTTTATGAAGAGGCACAGATGTATGAAGATGTACTGTTTACTTATTGTGATGCATATATTCTGCACAATGACGCTAATTATGATAGCTATACTTGAACACGTAAATATAATAGTTTTAGATATGTTGGAGAAAGTTGAGTGGTGTTGTATATGCCCCCCTTTCCATATTAATATTAACAAGTAATTTTTCAATACATATACATACATATTTCTATTGTTTTTTTTATTTTAATAATGAATAAAAACACCAAACCAGGCCTCAGCATGGCATGTGGAGGTCATATTGACCTTGACCCACTAACACGATTTTGACGTTCAGAGCCCTCCCAGGGTCAGAGGGAGCAGATAGAGAGCAGAGCGCAGCGGATTGCAAGGGGCTGACGTAAACACAAAGCCAGGGTCACTGGGAGGTTGCGTTAGCCTAGATCTAGTTAAGTCAAAAAAGCTAATTGGTTCTGCATTACTATTAAAGTAACTCAAAGTCGGAATTTAACGACAGGGTAGGCTAAAGTTATTGATCTTCACACCCACTTCAATTGAACCCTGCCACAAGCTACGTCAATGTAACCATCACCCGTCTATTAATTTAATATGAAATGTATTTACATATTTTAAGAATTTCCATATGACTTGACCCGAAGCCTAACAATCAGGTTTTCCTAAGTCAACATGAATGCTCTAATCCACCCATACACAAATAATAAGCCGGGTTAAAGTAAGAGTAGAGAGGAAAATAAATGCAAGCGCACAGCAAAACTGCAACGTAAGCAAAGGGCGATGTTAAACCCAGGATCGGAGAGAAAGGGAGATCGCGGCCGTCTTTGTATCCCCGCAGCGCGGGGTAGGAGTGTGTATACGCTCGGGGAAACACGAGTCAAACGCCACAACGGGAAGCTGATCCAGACCTTGGATTAATACAGAATCATAACTTTGGAACTCTGATGAAATGAAATGTTAACTTAAAACTTTTGAACCATTTCTTTGTGCGTCGGTGAAAGTCGGAGGGAATATCGCCGCTCCGTCCAGGTTGTGCACCCAGACAGAGAGGCGCCTTCGAGACAAGTTATAACATTTGATTGTTTTACTTGTGGGTTTTATGGTAGGAGTATGACAACGGAATATACCGTGGGTGATGCACACAATGACACACACTGACACACGTACGGACACACACACGGACGCAGATACATACGGACAAATCCTGACACAGCAAAAATCGAAAGAAACCCCGCCTTGTGGGCAGGATCCGAGTGAAGAGATTTTTGGGCATAAAAAGAGGATCCTGAGCATTAAAACCTCAGTTCGACCGGAGGGGGTCGGCTCACCAGAGTTCGACCGGGGGGGGGGTTGGCTCACCAGAATTCGACCGGAGGGGGTCGGCTCACCAGAGTTCGACCGGGGGGTCGACTCTTGGGAGACAGTTCGACTCGGAGGAGGTCGGGACGCGAGAGAGTTCGACCAGTGAGTCGGTTCAGGAGCAGTTCAAATCGGGAACGAGAGCAACAGGTCGACAGCCGGCGAGCTGCGGAGCAGGGGGCGGCGAACAGAGGCCAAAGTGGCCCCGTCGCTACCCACTGACGTTGGCAAGACTCGCAGGGTAGTGAGGCGTCACCTAGTGTGACGTTCGAGTTCTCCACACAGAAAGAGGGAGCGTGCTGATGCAGCTCATCCAGCAGGGGAGAGAAACTGCTGTCAGCGAACCAGCACAAGCGTGATCGCGCAGCTCATCCAGCAGTGGAGAGAGGTGTCCACTGAGCAGCACTGAGAGCGATCAAGCAACTCTCCCCCATGGACAGAGGCTGGCTGCTGTGTGGAGGAGGGAACACCGATACGTATGATGCCCCCCACACACCTCACTGCTCTAAAGTACTGATTTAAAGCTTTCGCGACTGCAGTAATTCATATTCTTAGCTCTTTCGGTAAAGTCACGTTGAAAGGAAACAATAAAATAATAAAATATATATGAAACAATAAAAATTCTCACGACGTTTCGACCATAACACAAACGGTCGTCATCAGGTGTTTCGGTTTGCATTAATTTATTTATTTTAAAACGGTGTATTTATTTATTTATTTAAAAAAAAACGTCTGCGCCACGCGCAGCGATTTGCCAGTTTATTTAGAAGGACTAGTCCATCCATGTTCTGAAAAGAGGAGGGGGGAGACGAAAAATTAATGTATGCTGTCTGAAAGCCACTGTAAGCGTGAACAATCAATTAAGACCTGAAATGGTTTATCAAATCTTTCCAATGATTGCTAAGCCAGAATACATCTTCTCGGTTGAAATTGTCTCTGTGCTTGTATATGTGGATAGCCTCATGAACGAATCTCTCATGGAAGCCAGATGGCTTACAAAGAACCTCTGTCTTGGAAAAGTCAATGTCATGTGAGCCTACTGAATTAGAACAATGATCTGCCACGGCCGAGGTGTTGGTCCTACCGTGTTTAAGGTCTGCTTTGTGTTCACGAATGCTGTCCGAGACATGGCGTTTGGTTTCTCCAATGTAACTTCTACCACAGAGACAACTTAGTTTGTAGACACCAGGGTACTGTATGTCCGGAATCACATCTTTTGCAGACGGAACCAGATCACGGATTTTATGTAATGTGTTGAAACAGACCTGGATCTTGTGTTTATTCAAGATATGAATTACTGCAGTCACGAAAGCTTTAAATCAAAATTTAAAACTTTACTTGTCACACATCAGCTAACACAAGCCACATCAAGGGGAAAACAGTGCAATGATTACTGAAGGAAAATAAATAAACGTTTCTCACACACACACAACCACACACACAGTAGCTTGCCAGATAAATACTTTTGTAGTGACTTGTAACGTCACTACCGTGTGGGTCTGTAGACACACATGACGTCACTACGTGTGGATGTGGGAATGACGTCACGGCCGGGTCGGGGAGCCAGGAGGCCGTCGGTCTGTACCACGGGGGTTGTGTGAGGCCGTGGCAATCTGTATGAACCCGGCCGGACACGTGACCGGATCAAGGTGGGGGCCGGGGGCCCCGGGGGGGACCTTGGAGGCCACGTGGCCAGAAGCAGAGCCTTCTCGAGGGTTCTCGAAGGTGGGCGTGGCCTGGGTGTGGCCTGGCCACGCCGAGGCGCATATATCATCCAAATAATACCATAATTTTGTTATTCGTTTTTTTTCTCTGTTTTATTTCATACATTATCATATTGTGTTGTAGTTGTTGCTGTGTTTGTTATGTTGTGTATTGTGTTGGATTAATCTTGCATCCACACCAATAGCAGCTCCACAGTTCTCTCCAGCAGGAATTTTCTGCCCCATACCAGCCTCCAAAGCGCTGGCCCCTAGCCTGGCGGACCGGCATTGAGACACCACCGGCCTTGCCAGCCTGAAAGCAGCGCCTACACTCTGAGGGAAACCACCCAGGCAGCCGTGGCCATGTACTCATGGCTAAAGTGACCAATCTGTACTGTGGCTCACACAACGAAGGGTCACTTTCTTTTTTTAATAGAACCCGTTTGATACAGTCACAACAAAGGACACGCCCATATTCAAAGTAGGGTTGGTAGGTCTGGAGATTGTGCCCCCTGTGTTGGCTTCACTCCCTGACATGAGCTTATTAAGGTATAGAGAAGGTGCAAGTTCTAACTAAGGTGGGGAATAGGGGCATGGGGTAGGAAAAAGATAACAAACAAAATAAAAGAAAGGAAAAAATGGACCCACACCCACACACCCACTCTCCTCTATGTATGTTGAACTTCTTTCGCGCCGTACATAGCCAACCGTGCTAATCAGAGGTGCGGGGGAAAGGACAACAAACTAAACACAAAGCAGGTCTAAAGAAATGAGTTTTCAATCAAGATTTACAAGTGCATATCTCCAGTGGCTTCCTAAAATCAGAAGAGCGTTCCAGACGGCCGCAGAAGTGCATCTGAATTCACGCGATGCAGTGACCATATTTGTTTGATGGCTAACCAAAAGCCTCTGCAAGTGTGACCGGAGTTCGCGTGATGGTTTATGCTCCTTGACGAGATCAGCTCTCACCCACGTAAGATATACTGAGGGTACAATGAAACCTAGAGCCCACCTCCCCACTTCCTTGCCATTCCTTCTCAATTCAAGTTTACACCATGGTACAATTCAGTAGCTTGTGCTAGACGGGGTTGTTGAGAAATGATGGCCCCATACCGCCTCGAATTCCCGTGCCTTACCTTTTAATTTGTAACTGCGGTGCTTCATTGCGGTCAGGGCATATGGGTCCGGTGTTTCCACGAGGGAGGCTAACGGTCCTTCTAATTGACTCGGATAGATTTCCTCGCAACAAACATTTAAGGCTTGGAGTACAGTATACTGTGACTTGGATACTCCCTTTAGTTTTCCGGGCCCCAATGCTTTCTTTAGTGTATAAAATGTAACGGGAAGGTTTGATTCGCATGCATTTTCTAAATCCTCCGATTATTGCTCCACGTGTGTTCCTGTGTGTGAAACAAATCAAAGGTGCGATGTCACGATGATCTCAGGTGCAAGGATCGTGTTTTCACGTGCACAATCGAGTAACGGCATTGGCTGTGAAGGCCCCTTTATTGAAGACAAAACAATCATTCACGTTGGTGTGGGGAATTAAAGTAACAAAATAGAAAAGCAGACAATGTTTCATTCAAGACAATACTTTCTCCTCTATTTTTTTTTGTGGAGAGACAGCTATATGAAGGAGACTATTGTCTGCTTATCCTTCATTAAAGGGTCAATCGTTATTGTTCTGGTGTGACCATGTCTGATCTGGGCAATGTTATCACCTGATTAACAGGGCCACTGGTATTATGCTTTGCGACCACTCAATTGACTTTATACAAATCGTCTTAAGTTTTGTATAACTTTCTTTAAAATAAAAAGTCAAATCACAACCTTAAATTTTAATCAGCAAATCATCTCGTATCATTTTTCCAAAAGAGCATTCTCTATTAAATGGTTTGAAGGGAATTTTCCAAAAAGCTGCCCCACTGTCCGAATTAAGCATGCGTGGCTGTTTAAAAAATCGGATTAAACATAACAATTACTTGTGTTTTTTAGAGGCTGCCATTTCTTTGCTTACAGTGGCGTTACGATGTTTGGCCCTACATAGCCAGCGACAGCAGATCGTGATGAGCGCAATGAACACGCTTGTCACCAGGACTATGGCTGCCAGCAGAAACGCCGCCACATCAAAGCCGGCCTCCTGGTACCAGGTGAGGTGGTGAGCCGCCACTCGCAGGTGCTCCGCACCGTGCCGCATCACAAACTCCACCCAGAACACTGCCCTGTCCATGGGCTTCTGCGGGTGATCGTGGTGCAGACGCGAGAGCAGTGATGCCTTCTCCTTGTAGCTGCTAAGAAAATCAGACACGGCAAAGGCTGCAGTATCATCCAATTCGCATGACGGTAAAGACCCACCCAGCAACTGCTGTCACACTGAGAGAGTGGTCCGCTGCCACAGGTTGAACAAAATGTACGTTTATGGACACTTGTTAAACGTGACAGTTTTGGTGCATGCTTTGAATCGCCTATTCACGTGGCTGGTGATACATTTTATAACAACAAAAAAATGCATAATTTATTCCAAGTTTAAACCCTGATAGTTAGCCAACATCATATATGTCACTGACACTATTTGTATGCGACAATGCAAACTTCAAAACACGTTTAGAAAATATAAGAGCGTGGAATGGCAGAGTGCTATGGAACTGCACGCTTTTTCTACACAAGCTCCCCACCGGTGCGATATTGTCAGCCAATCGCTTGAGACGCACCGACCCACAACCGTACCTCTTGTGTGTGGCGATTGTGGAGATGGACGAGGCGAGAGAGCCAGCGTCGAGGGAGTGAATGTTGAGCACCAGTGCGGCACCCTTGCTTTGCATGCGAGCCAAGTTTTCGAACTGGTCCCCGAAGAGTGGCAGGCCGAGCATGGGGACGCCGTAGCAGATGGCCTCGAAGATGCCGTGCGATCCCCCGTGCGTCACGAATACACGAGTCTTAGCGTGGGCTGTCATCCACCGGCACCATCACAGCCAGACAGGGACAACCTTCGATTGGCACGGTTGGCGATGTACGGTGCGAAAGAAGTAAAACATACAACACACATTTGGATGCTTCTTTGAACGCTTTGTTCATTTATGTTGTGCGTGTTACATAGCTTTGGAACTGGAACATACAGTGGCTTTGGTCAAAAATCATGATTTTAGATGTTATACAAGCCCGTTTTTCTCAGTTTGTGATGGCACGTGAGCTTAAGTGTGATTCGGAGCTGTAACCACACCTGACGTTCGAGTTGGATGCTCTGAGCTATAGCTACACGGAGTAGTAACCGTCTCGTGCTTTGACATGGCCAGGGCATTCCTCTAGCTTATACTACTGTATATTTCTTATTGAGGCTGTCCAAAAATAAAATAACCTCAAAAACTGCAAGTGGAACTAAAAATAGTAATACTTTATTCTGAAGAGAAGAAAAAACTAACTGAAAAGCAAAAGCTAATATAAAATGTAATGAATGAAACTTAACCAAAATAAATGCAAAACGTTGAAAATTTAAAATGCAGCATGCGTTTTGTTATGATAGATGTATTGCGATCTCTATTGAAACACGGAGGTAATTGCATGCAGAACATTTCCGGAATGTGGACGTTGGTACCAAAAGAGAATATTAAGAGAATGTAAATGGCAAAGGCAGCCTTCAACAGCCGACCATGCTCACCGACTGAGAACTGAGCATGAACGCTTGGCCTCAATGCCTCGAGTGCTCCGTGTGGTCGATAGGACCGTATGAATGCGAGAGCTGGACACTTGAAAGGGCACCGTTCGGAGGAAAGACACGTTTTGAAATGTGCCCTTTCATAGAAGGACATTGGCAACAGGATGTAGGACGAGAAACGATGAACAAGGAAGTGTTAACAATAACGGTGATGCCAAATTATGTTGGTGGATTTAGCCAGAGGAAGGTGGCATGCTGCGGACAATTAATGCGAGGCTCACAGGCAGTCCTATGACTGCCTTCTTCTTGGGAAAATCTCAGGCAAAAGGGCAAGATAAATGTGTAGATGAACATGGTGGAATGACATCAAGGAGTAGACACAGCTCAGAATGGGGAATAGCATGTGAACATGTGCAGTGCTCAGAGGAAGTGCTGATACACGTTGGCTGTGTACCTTGGCACTCAGAGCCGACACTGACGGATGCAATTAGACAAAAGCTGAATACAGATATTGCAACACGCACCTAAGAGGTCCCTCTGTGGTAACCATGACATCACTTTTGTGTTGTTCGAGAGATTTTCGAGAGTTGGTCCTTCATAGCGCCATATAACCTTTGGAGTAAAGCACAAATTAATCGACAGAATATTCACCAATAAACGAGACACTAGTTGTCACGTCACAGGATCTTCTTCCATGTAATCAACTTACATGGTAACACAGAACATACACATCCTTTATGATTATTGGTGATGGGTAAGAAGCTATCGAAATATGCAGTGGACACCTACGGTCGATCTGCCCATGGATCGTGGTGATCATGATAATGATGAGGAAACTATCATCTTTCCGTGTACTCGCCCAATTGACCCAAATACGTTCCATTTCATAAACGGACCTAACTATATTCAGTGTGCATGTGTTTAAAAAGCATTGCATACCGGTTGAGCTTGATCCACTGCTGCAAGAGTAAGGAAAGACGATGGGTGAGAAGGTAGGAGATTTTTTAAAATCATAGTTATATTGAAATTCTCTGTCGATGTGTGCTCTCTAGGCTATACACAATTACGGGACGTATGTCAACACTCTGGTGGACTACTCGGCATCTTTCACCTCGATGGAATGTCAGCAAACCATACCCATACGGGATCTGGCCAGCAGACAGATATATCTGACAGTCTTGCGTATTAATAATGTGTGTGGCTGGCTGGTAAGGCCAGCCCATCTCCCCCTGATGCAAATGCTGTGGCTAAGAGCCAAACATAGTATTACAGAAAAAAAAACGCATAAAAAAACAACTTTAAAAGTAGCTCAGGAAATCGTAATGTGTAGACTGGTTTGCACCATAGGTTACATATTACACAGCTCAACATAAATTATTATTTGAATTGCATTATAATTAAGGCAATAAAGCAATTGTTTTAGGATTGAGTTATACATTATTTGAGGCAATGCTTCTTTTGACCTCTGAGCCGCCGAGTTGTATAAAATTGTATTTGTTTCCTAAGTGTTGTGCCGAACAGAACGCGTGGGTGACTACTGCATGTGGCTGAAGGCCCCCTTGGGATTTCGCTCGTGTTCTGCATCAACTCCTTCCATACAATATGTAACAGAAACGGTTATATTTATTTTCCAGACCCTGAGAGAGACATTTATGCCACCATCTTCCACCAGCCATCAGTAAAAAAAATACTGACATATATGTATGCATGTTGAACTTCTTTTGCAACCGTACGTAGCCACCCGCACTGATCGGTTGTGTGGGAGAAGGACAACACACTAAACACAAAAAGCAGTTCGAACAAAGATTACTTTTCTATATAGATTGCACAAGGTTTCATAAATCATGCAACATGTATTTTGTCAAAGTGGAGTTGGATTCATATGTTTGGAAGCCACGAGAGAGGACCACATATTACTTCAGATATCTACTGTACATGTGATGCGTAATTTCCTTATTACCTTTTGTGGGATTCTGCCCAGGCCCTCTGCAAGAACGTTTGCTATTCTATAAGGAATGGCCGACACCATGGATCCAAATGACACCACGACCACACCATGCTCCTCAGAACTCTGCATAAACTCCTCTAAATCCTGCAGAATAAAAACGCGCCCAAATGGATTAATTAGGCGTTTTGCATTGGCCATCGTGGTGTCAAATCATATTCTCCAGTGTGTAAAAATGTAATTAAAACAAGTTGTATCATATACACCTGTCATCACATTACATTTACATGCAGGTTTAAATGCTAAACCCAGTTTGGCTAGCATGAGCTAGAATTAATTAAATATTCGTCTTTCCCTCACCACGTATTTTTTTATCTTCAGAAAATTAACCCTTCAAGCTGTGCCCAAAGTTATTTAAGTTATGTTATCCATATCATCAGAACATCATAATTCTAATTCTTAATAGTTTCAACAAATGCAGGTAAAGAGTGCAAATTGACAGTAACTTTTTACCTGTGGAAGAGGTTTAGCTTCATCGGATGTCATACCTCCGACGTTCACCATGTTGGGCATAGTCGGGCGGGGATAGTCAAAGACAAAGTCTGTCCGGTGCAGCCAGATGGACGCATTGCTAAGCAGCTCCATGGCCGTGACGTCCCGACCCAGATGGCGCCTGGCCAGCTCATCAAAGCGTTTCAGAAGGAAGTCAATACACAGGTGATCCTGCTTTAAACCCATAAACATGTTGGTGACCCGCTCGGTGAAACTCATGTGGTCTGTGAAGCCTGACATACTTTGGGGAACGTACGACGATGGTGCTGGGCAGTGGGCAGCTTTTAAGTCGATATTGCATGGAATACCACGCATAAGAAATATTGACGGGAGCCCCAGTGCATCAGCTAAAATTGCTCCACATGGATCCATTGGGTCAGCGAGAAGAACCTCGAAGTTATGGGCACGAAGTCGCTGCATCACAGCAACATTGCCGAGTAAGCTGTCACACATTGCTGCAAACCTCTTATTCATGCTCTCCAAGTGCGTAAAGTGGAATCCTGTAGAGCCACCCTTTTCCGCGAACACCACATCACGCAAAAATCTTCCTGACATTTCCTTCTTCTTCTCCCGATCAACAAAAGGCACAGGGAAGGTCTCCGAGTCTAGCCCAGGCGTCTCCCCCACCATCAGATTACCGGTCGCGGGCAATGCCACGACCACTCTGTGACCACGCCGAGACACGGCGAGGGACAGGTCACGCAGGCTCATCCAGTGGCTGCCATCAGTTGGGTACACCAGCATGCCACCCACAGCACGGTCACCGTCAGATTTCTCCTGGCCCACGGCCATGTGCATGAAGGCGAGGGTTTGAGCAAAGCTGAAAAACCACCGCATGTCCTGGCAGAAAAACACACATCGATTGATAAACAATGGTGGTTTGGCTTTTGCCTGACTTGTTTTGTACATGAATAAACCATATTCTTGGTTCTTTTGGTAAAGTCACATAGAAGGGAAACAATAAAATAATAAAAATATAAAACAATAAAATTCTCACGACGTTCCGACTGCAACACATGCAATCATCATCAGGTGTGAAAACCACAACAAGAAGATTTTTTAAAAAGTGGCGGTTTTTTAACGTTAGCACCACGGAGAGCGATTTGACAGTTTGTTCAGATGGACGAGTTCATCTATGTTCGGAAAAGAGGAGGGGGGAGACGAAAAATAATGGATGCATTCTAAAAGCCACCTTAAGCGTGATCAATCAATTAAGACCCGAAATGGTTGATCAAATCCTTCCAATGATTGCTAAGCCAGAATCCATCTTCTCGGTTGAAATTGTCTCTGTGTTTGTATATGTGGATAGCCTCATGGACGAATCTCTCATGGTAGCCAGATGGCTTGCAAAGAACCTCTGTCTTGGAGAAGTCAATGTCATGTGAACCTACTGAATTATAACAGTGATCTGCCACGGCCGAGGTGTTGGTCCTACCGTGTTTCAGGTCTGCTTTGTGTTCACGAATGCGGTCCGAGACATGTCGTTTGGTTTCTCCAATGTAACTACTACCACAGAGGCAACTTAGTTTGTAGACGTCAGGGTACTGTATGTCCGGAATCACATCTTATACAGACGGAACCAGATCACGGATTTTATGTAATGTGTTGAATCGGACCTGGATCTTGTGTTTATTCAAGATTTTGGAGATCTTTTTTGTGATCCCCGCAATGTAGGGTAAAGTGATGGTTTTGAAAGGCTCCTCAAGAGGGTCCTTTTTCATGGTTGGAGTGATAGCTTTGTGGATTGTGTAGTCGGAGTAACCATTAGCCTTAAGAGCTTGGCGTACGTGCTTGAGTTCACTGGCTATGTGTTCCTGGTCGGATATGCATTGGGCTCTATCGTGCAGAGTCTTGATGAGGGAATTCTTCTGGGATGGATGGTGGTGGGAATCCGGTTTCAGGTAAGCATCCGTATGGGTAACTTTCCTGTAGACAGAGTGGCTCATTGAACCATCAGGTCTCTTTTTTATTAGGACATCCAAAAAAAAGTAGCTTGCCATCTTTTTCGACTTCCATAGTTAATCTGATGGCTGGGTGTATGGAATTGATGTGGTCGAAGAATTGGTCTAGAGCAGGCCGGCCATGTGGCCAGATGACAAAAGTGTCATCCACGTACCTCTTCCATAAGGTTGGGCGCAGAGTGGCAGTCTGGATGGCGTCAGTCTAAAATTTCTCCATGAAAATGTTGGCTACAACCGGAGATAGGGGGGAGCCCATTGGGGTGCCCTCAGTTTGTTTGTAGAAAGTTCCATTCCAAGTGAAGTATGTATTGGTTAAGCAATGTCTTACCAGGGGGGGTACCTCAGTGTTTAGCGACAGTGTCAGGTACAGGAACTTTGGTGAATAAGGAAAGTACATCAAAACTGACAAGCAGGTCGTCTGGGGACAGGGAAATACCCTTGATTGTCGCTACCAGGTGAGTAGAATTTTGTACCGCAGAGGTGGTTTTTCCAGTGAAAGACCGCAGGATTTCAGACACAAAACGAGCCAGTTTGTAGGTGGGGGAGTTGATATTAGAGACGATGGGACAAAGGGGTGTATCTCCTTTATGTATTTTTGGTAAGCTGTATAATCTTGGTGGCCTGGCAGCAGAAGGTTTCAACGAGAACTGTTTGGTTTGATCAATTAATGCAGTTGAATCAGAAATGATTTTGTTGGTTTTCATGACGAGGTTGTTGGTGGGATCTCTTTAAATTTTTGTATAGCTGCCATCGTTGAGTAATTCTTAAATTTTGCTGTTATATTCTATTTTATCCATGATGACAGTGGCATTGCCCTGAGGAGTTTGGCTGTATGAGGTAGGCACGGGAGGGAAGGGGGGACGAAGGACACACGGTTGGGTGAGTGAAAATCATAGCAGTTAAATCTTAACGTGGTTTATCACATCCTTCCAATGATTGCTCAATCTGAATCCATCTTCTCGATTAAAGTTTTGTCTGCGTTTGTATATCTTGATGGTTTCGTGAACAAATGTCTGATGGTGGCCCGAGGGTCCGCAGATCACCTTGGTCTCGGAGAAAACAATGTAATGTGTGCCCACAGCGTTGAAACAATGATCCGCCACCGCCGAGGTGTTGGTTCTGCCATGTTTCAAATCCGCTTTGTGTTCGTGAACCCAGTCCGAGACACGTCGCTTCGTTTCACCAATGTAACTGCTGGCGCAGACACAACTCAGCTTATAGACACCAGGACATTGCATGTCCGGAATCGCATCCTTCACCGATGGGATCAAATAACGGATTTTGTGTACTGTATTGAACTGAACTTGGATCTTGTGTTTGTTTAAGATTTTGTAAATCCTTTTGGTAACCCCTGCTATGTATGGTAAGGTGATGGTTTTGATTCGGTCCTCAGATTGTTCTCTACCCATGGTTGGGGATGCAGCTTTGCGGATTGTGCGGTCAGAATATCCATTCTTCCTGAGAGCCTGGTGTACAGTACGTGTTCAAGCTCACTGGCTAGGTGGTGCTGGCTGGAGATGCAACGGGCCCTATGGTGTAGTGTTTTGATTAGGGAATTCTTCTGCGCCGGATGGTGGTGGGAGTCAGGCTTTAGATAGGAATCCGTGTGTTTGGCTTTCCTATAGACAGTGTCCCAACGAGCCATCTGGTCTCTTCTCGATCAAAACATCCAGGAATGGTAGCTTGCCATCATTTTCCACTTCCATGGTGAATTTGATAGATGAGTGTATGGAATTGATGTGGTTGAGAAATTGGTATAGTGCTATCCGCCATGTGGCCAAATGACAAACGTGTCATCTACGTATCTCTTCCACAAGGGAGGGCGTCGGGTGGATGTCTGGATGGTATCTGTCTCAAATTTCTCCATGAAAATGTTTGCAACCACTGGTGATAGGGGAGAGCCCATTGGGGTACCTTCATTCTGTTTGTAGAAAGTACCATTCCAGGTGAAGTAAGTGTTGGTAAGGTAGTGCTTTACCAACGAAGGTACATCAGGATCCAATCCCTGTTGGGCTAGGTCTTCAATGATTGCAATAGTATCAGGTACAGGTACCTTTGTGAATAGGGAGACTACATCGAAACTGACAAGCAAATCATCCAGGGACAGTGATATGTCCTTGATTAGTGAAACCAAGTGTGCCGAATTAAGTACAGCTGAGGCGGTCTTGCCCGTGAAGGGAAGCAGAGTCTCAGACAGAAATCATGCCAGTTTGTAAGTGGGTGAATTAATGGTGGATGCAATAGGACGGAGTGGAGTACCCTCTTCATGGATTTTTGGAAGGCCATAAAATCTGGGTGGTCTAGCAGCTGAAGGTTATAGAGAGAACCGTTTGGTTGCTTTGGATTAGGGAAGTCGAATTGTGATGATTTTGTTGGTTTTAGTAGCCAAGCTATTGGTAGGGTCTCTGTTAATATTGGTATCACAGCCATCATTGAGAAGGTTCTGGATTTTGTTGTTGTATGTGGTTTTATCCATGATGACAGTGGCATTGCCCTTGTCAGCTGAGAGGATGACAATATGATCTCTCTTTTTTAATTGAGTGAGTTTAAAACGTTCGTCCTTGCTAATGTTGCTAATGGGTTTCTTAGCATTCTTGAGGATAGCAGCAATTTTAGATTTTGCAACGTCTGCCAGGATGTATCCTAGACCTTTGAGGGCTACGTTTTTTTCCCTCACCTGTGTTGCGACTGAAACGTCGTGTTTTGTTTTATTATTTTTTCTATCTACGTGACTTTCCCGACAGAGCCAGAGAGTATAACAACTGCTATTTGCTACTAAGTGATGGTGACGTCACCACGGTGCTTGTCGTTCGTTCGTTTCCCAGTCCGCTTGTCCTGGTGAGGGTCGTGGCGGCAGCGTGTCGAGTAGGGCGGTCCAGACCTCCCATTTCCTGGCGACATAATCTAGCTCTCCATGACTTTACACTACTATACTATACACTATTATACACTGACTCTAACTCTTCCTGGGGAATTCCCAGGCTTTCCCAGGCCAGCTGAGTGACATAGTCCCGCTATCGTGGTCCTGGGCCGGCCCCAGGTTCTTCGCCCAGTGGGACGTGCTGCCCAGTAGAGTTCCAGGGGAGTCTACCGGGGGGGGGCATCCTCACCAGATGCCTGAACCACCTCAACTGGCTCCTCTCGATCCGAAGGAGCAACGGCTCGCCTCTGAAACTCTCCCGGATTACCGAGCTCCTCACCCGATCACGGACAATGAACCCGACAACCCTGCGGAGAAACCTCATTTCGGGCCCTTTTACCCACGATGTCATCCTTTCGGTCATTACCCAAAACTCATAACCATAGGTGAGGGTGGGAACGTAGATCGACCTCTAAATCGAGAGCTTTGTTCGAGAACTCAGCTCCTGCTTCACTACCATGGAATGGTACAGTGTCCGCAACACTGCGGACACCGCACCGATCCACCGGCCGATCTCCAACTCCCACTTACCATCACTCGCGAAAGAGACCCCGATGTACTTCACTTCCTCCACTAAGGGCAGCTGTTCCCCCTTCACCTGGTGCTTGTGCCAGGCTATGTACACTTTAAGGGCACGTGAAGTGTTGAACGCCCATTGTCAGGTCACCGGACAGACCCAGGTCCCATGGGTTGACTGACTGAAATGACTGGCCGATGCACCACCTGTGTTCCCTACTGTGCCAATTTTCTGTATTTTATGTCTGGCGCTCTGCCTGTTGTTGTGAGCGTCGCTCCTCTGCCCTCCGTTGTTGCTGGAGGGTGACTGCATCAAACTGCCCAATAGCGTCCTTATCGAGCCTCCTCCACAGAGGCTGATCTTGACACCACTGGTATTAATGGCAAGTCCACTTAGCTCCAGCTCCTCTCGTATCACATAATTCCATTTTCTCTAGCCCGTGCTGCGCCAGTTTAGCCCCCTCTATCCGGCTGAACAAAAGCTCTTTGGGCATGCGGTGGCTGGGCATGTGGGCTACATGACTCAGCCAACGCAGCCTTGCCTGCCGGAGAGGCTCACCAATGGGACTTTGTCCAGATCGTTCAAAGATTTGTGAGCTCCTCACACAATCCAGCCTGGTTTAACCCAGAATGGATCGAAGGCAGACCAACTTGAATGTTTATAACCGGCGAAGGTGTTCCTTTCGGGGGTCCATGTTTCGGAAGCATAGAGAACAGATAGCATGACCGTGGCCGTGAAGACCCAAAGCTTTGTGTGGCAACTCTAAAGGCATATGAGGGAACTGCATCTGTTTTGAGTACGGTTATTCGAATTGCTATTTTTGCACCCCTGAGGTATGTTCTACTTTATGTTCAAATTTCCAAAATACCAAAGATGCCATACAAGTTTAGTTTGTAAAATAATGCTTAAAAAGCTGCAGACATTTAAGAAGTGGGGGTTAAATTCCATTCGTTACACATGACCTTAGCTTCTGCCATTGGGTGTTGTGCAAGGATGGCTCGCTCTACGACGATGCCCGTTTTATCTGCGATAACCTCGGTTACAGCTTTGGATTTGACTATGAAACAATATGTGCTTGCGCGAATATACACACGTTCCAGTTGTTGCCTTCCATTTCAATGTCTATTTTCCTTTGCTAGGAAAACATTGTTTAACTGCCACCATTGCAACCACATGCTTCTTACGTAAATGCACAAGAAATGTTGCAAATGCTCGATTTAAGGGTTTCAATGAGAGATGACATGTTTGTATGCTGCACGGCGTCAACACGATGAGGCAATGCACATTTCCGTGATGTGATGATTAGCACGCTGGACTTGCAATCCAAAGGTTGATTCCACCCTCCCGGCATGGCAGTCGAAACAATGTTTCAAGTTTATTTAACACCTCCACCCCGAACCCTCACCACCTCTGTCCACCCAGCAGTAGTAATGGTTGTGGAGACGCAAATATGGGAATATGCATTCATTATTAGAGTAAACAATTGCTTTCAATTAACGATATAGGAAATGTATCATATTGGAATGCCAATATAAGATGAGCATGATAATATAGTTGTTTGGAATCTTTCCGCGAAAAGGTTGAGGAATTAATAATTTAGAGTTGCGGTGAGATGTTAACTCCCTCTCCTGGTATGCAGGAGGTCGTGGGTTTGATCCCAACCTTGACGTCTGTATATTTCGAGTTTGCATGTTCTCCCCATGGTCGCGTGGATTTTTCTGCAGGCTCTCCGGTTTTTCCCTCAACATTTTGAAACATCCGTTTAGAGTATTTTGCTGCTATAAGTTTCCACAAGATAAGCCACTTCGTTGAGCTATAATTTGTGGCCAGGTCGTTTCTGGAAAACAGCTATATAGCTCAGTGGGCCTTACCTGGTAAAATAAACAAGTTTTAGTGGTTTTAGTTAGAACCCATTACCTCCTGCATACCAGGCGAGGTAGTTAACATCTCGCCACCGCCGCGCGAGAGAGGAGAGATCAAAGGTGAGATGGGATTCAGTGGAACGAATTGTGATGTGAGAACGGTGGATGTGACTTGAGAAGCACGTGGATAATTAAAATCCAAGCAGCTGACACCATGTAATTTTTGGCTGTAAAGATGTTTTAATAAATGTGGTATTATGGAAGTAAAAATATTAATGTTCTGCACCAGTGCCATATAGTGCTTAAATAGAGCTAAAATGCATTTCACTGATCTATATATGTGTAGTGGAGTAGGAAGGTGGGCAGTGGAAACAGCGTGATTACGTGATAACACAGACAGTACGGGTTATGTTGGGTCAGCCTGTAGTGAAGGCAAATACAGTACAGGTTATGTTAGGGCAATTAAGCTGGGAGAGCCAAGGACGGTTGGGATTGGTTGGCGCTGTTGCCAAGGCTGGAGGGGCGTCTTGAAGTCTGGCGAGCTAACAGGTGGACGGTCACGCGGAGTGCCGTTGGGACGCGGGTTAATTGGAGGTGTAATGAGAGCAGGTATAAGAGCAGGAGTTGGAGTCAGTAGCAGGAGAGTTGGAGTTTGGAGAGCTTGGAGACAGAGGTTGTTGAAGTGTGGGGAGCTTGCAGACGGAGAGTTGGAAGGACAGAGTTTGGGAGACAGAGTTAGAGACGAAGCAGCTAGCAGTGAAGAGAGCGTAGCGATAGCGGAGCTGAAGAAGAGAAGCAGCTAGCAGTGAAGAGAGCGTAGCGATAGCGGAGCTGAAGAAGAGAAGCAGCTAGCAGTGAAGAGAGCGTAGCGATAGTGGAGCTGAAGAGAAGCAGTTAGCAGGGAAGAGAGCGTAGCGATAGCAGAGCTGGAGAGAAGCAGCCAGCACTGGAGAGAGCGTAGTGATAGCGAAGCTGCACAGAGACGAAGTAGTTAGAAGTGGAGAAAGCATAGTAACGGTGATAGCGGTGAACAGAGACGAAGCAGTTAGCATTGGGGAGAGCATAGTGACGGTGATAGCGGTGAACAGAGACGAAGCAGTTAGCAGTGGAGAGAGCATAGTGAGGGAGACGAAGCAGTTATCAGTGGAGAGAGCATAGTGACGGTGATAGCGGAGACGAAGAAGTTAGCGGTGGAGAGAGCATAGCGACGGTGATAGCGGAGAGCGGAGACGAAGAAGTTAGCGGCGGAGTAAGCGAAGTAATCGTGGGGAGTGGAGAGACAAAGGTGGCGAGCGAGTCGAGTGAAGCACGGCGAGCGAGCCGTGGCGACCAGGATACTGTGGAATGTGGAGGACATGCTGAGAGTTGTAAATAAAGTGGTGTTCGAAGAAAGACAAAGTTGTCCGAGTGAAATCGAACACTGCATATGTATTGGTAAAGCACAATATGCAACTTAATGCTCTAAACAGCTACTAAGAAAAAATGAATATAGTGTACAAATGCCATGCAAACATTTTTATACATTTGGAAATGTATAGCTCCCGGAGCTTCGTCACGGAAGAATATCGTTAAACTTAACAAAGGGAATTTTTCTCAACTAAGCAAAATCATGTACCGTATTGATTAGTCTCATACTTTCAAAAGATAGCAATTCCAAGTTTCAAAACGAGAACCAATGAAACATTCCAACATTTCTCAAACGCCATACTAATAATCTTTTAAATCAAGTATTGCTTCTGAGGTTTATTTTCGTTCAATTTGAAATGCCAAAAGTAACACGTGCGATGTCCCCGATTAGTCACTGAATTGAATGTAAATGATGAAGTATATAACCAGCAACAAAGGACGATTCATCCAGGTATATCGACTTAATGTGTGTTATGTATACAACACAACTTCTAGTACTTACTACTTATTGTTGTTGCTTTTAAGTGACGTAGATGATCGGTAGAGGAAGAAAATCTTGATTTTGAGGACCTGTTTGCCGAACGTATGCTCATTCAGTAGCATACGAGGCAATCGTCCAATTAAGTGTAACGTTAACCTACAGCTACAATACTCTGAACGCGACAAGAACTTTTCAGCGTTACACAGCGGATCGTCCAATAGGTTAGACAAGATACGTTAGACTTTGGCTTCTGATAAAAACCAAAAAAACGCTTGAATTATGCAACTTTTTAAAATGTGAAATCCTTTTCCAGTAAAAAGTAGGTGTAAATAAAATCAGTACTGTACTACCTATTCATTGCCCAAGTCAAATTTTCTAAAAGGACTTAAATGCTCATTCGATAGCGAGCGGCAATCGTCCAATTAAGTAGAGTCTTCATTTGCGACGCATGCAGGTATTGTGCGCATTGCAGATTCCTTTAAACCCCGAAACTGTGCACCAATTAATAGTTACCGACATAAACCTTTGGTAAATATACCCCACAACGTACATTGGACTTTAGCCTGAGAACATTGAAACATTCGCACTGGTTCATTCATGCAACGCTCTTAGATTTCAATATATTTTGTTCACACTTTAGTCAGTCTTTCTCATCAATTTGTTTACGCGTAACTATAAATAGATGTAACAAAAGCACAACTTAATAGATTTCAGGATAAACTACATGTCATGAAAATGACACGTACCAATGCAAGTTTTGAATATGATGGAGAGCACTTTAATTGCACAGGTATAATCATAATAAAAGCAATACCAGCAGTGTTGTTTGCTATTTGTGAATTTTATTTTAATATAACCAAGAAATGGATTACTGAAATAAAACAAGTTATATATTTTAAGAATGCGGACAAGTGTACAAGGACAGGTAGCCATAAAGACACCAAAAAACATGCAATTTTTTTCTCTCCAAATGTTGCATTATGCATAACAAAAAACATACACGATACATAGGCAACACTAAAGTTGCAACATGATTTACCGATTTCAGTTTTAGGCTTTCACGGCTGTACTCAGTCATACCATTACAGTATTTGGGTCAGCTGTGTGGTTAATTAGTACAGGTACAAACAGTCCCACTTATGTGGCCAAAGTTCATTACAAACCAGAATAGACCTCTTGCCGATGAATTTGCCAGTCGTCAGATGGGTCAGATTGGGTCACAGGCAATAGAAATTGCAACTTTAAATGGGAGACTTTTCTGACAACCCCGTATTTATGTGCTATGGAGGACAATTCTTGAAACGCTGCCTATTTTTTTATTTTATGGCGGTGTTATTGACAAACGCGTTGAGTTATTTCCTTATTTATAGGTTAAAATTAACATTAAAACATCGTGCACACACTGCACATGCACAAAGTCACTTTTAAGATGTATTCTTGTTCATGTTTTAGTTTTTTTGTTTGTTGCGGTTGCACCCGATTCAAGAGCCGAATGGCTCACAGGGCTATACCAAATAATTGAAACTATGAACGAAAGCCTGCGTTCACATTGGACTTCACCTCCACACAGCTAACCCAAAGATACTATTGATATGACGTACTTATACATCATATGGAAAATGAGTTTATTAAAAAAAAGTGTATGTAGGATACATAAGGGAATGTAGTTTACATCGGGAATGATGAGATTAGAGACTTTTTGTATAAAGGTGCTTGTTTTATAGCAGCAAGCACACTGTATAAAATGCGTATTACATTTGCCATAATACTAAGGGGATATCATGGAGCAGGAGAATGAAGATGGGTCATCTGATGACATCAGTCTCGATGGTCCCTCAACCGTTTAGCACATTCTTGACCAAGTCTGTAAAAACACAAAACATTGCAATTGTTTAGACTACTTCAGGTACATTACAATCCCACTCTCCTATTAATAGTAGAACAAAATATAAAGTGTTATTTCCCACAAATGACTCCTGACCTTTGGCTTATTTTTTTTTAAACCTATGGACCAAAAATATAATGTACAGTTTAGCCTGAAATTTTGGGATTTTTATCATATATTTATTTTATTATGAACCGGTGTAATATCCATTACATTAGCGATATAATTGTGGATAATTATATAGGGTTCTGAATTGATTTTTCAAATGAATCTAAGTAATACTAACATATTTTATTTACAATGCTTTAGTGAATACTATAAAACAGCCACATCAGCAGTGTATGTGTAAACAGAATAAGGTTTGTAGCATAGACGTAAAAAAGTAGAAATTAAATGCTTTTAATTTAGTAGTTAAAAACCATATTTCCAAATAATGTATTTACATTGATATGACATTTTTGCATCAATAAACAATGCAGGTGGTCACATTTGAACACCCTTCCAAATACTCATGGTTTAATCCATTCAGGCCAGCTAGATGTTGGAAATATGTTGACATCAAGGCAGATTAAAAGGCATCACGCATACCATAATGGGCTTCTCAGGCAGACATGATGTGTCTAATAAAATCTGAAAGAAAAACATCAAAATGGGTAACAGATTAAGAATTGTTTTGAAACCCAAGATATTTCACATTCAAATGCACAACCTATCTCCCTTCCTGATTCTTTTTTTTATAGAAATCACCATCCATGAACAATACAATGCCACTTTTTTTCAAATTGTCTTGCTGTGGTTTTCACACCTGATGATGATTGCTTGTGTTGCAGTCGAAACGTCGTGAGAATTTTATTGTTTTATATTTTTATTATTTTGTTTCCCTTCTACGTGACTTTACCGAAAGAACCAAGAATATGAATCCCTGCAGTCACGAGAGCTTTAAATAAAAAAAAATACAATTCCAATAAAACTGAGCTTACAAAAAACCTCGGGTACATTTACCAAAATTACAATGTTCATTTACAATTTAAGATTAAGTTGCCCATGTAAACTTGTATCAATGCAATAAGTGTAATCAGTCAGCCTTATGAAGAAAAAAATATATCCTACCACATAAATTAAGACAATGACAGTTTTATTTGGATTGCTCAAGAAGTGCAACTGCCTGTTGTGGCTGTGGGGTGGCAGCAAATGTAAAAAAAACAGAGTACTGTCATTTCAGCAACATACTGCATTGCAAAGTATGGAAATGTTCCAGCTCATATTATTTTCAGCCAAATTATATCCACTCGTGGATGAAAGCCTACCCACATCATTGCCATCCCTCGCAGTCATATGATGCCACAAAGCATCTGGGTCCTGTACATGAGCTGATCTCATTGCTATATCTTTTTGGTGGTTGTTGTATTGAAATCGTTCCTTCCTTGGCTGTCATTCCAACTCCAATTTTAGAGTTTAAATGATGATCCTGGCTAATATATTTCTCAATTACCTGACATTTCTTAGACAAGAGAGATGTAAGGAGCGGTGAGGCATGAGAAGACAAATAAGGTGAAAAAAAAACCATGAAGAAGAACCCTCTTGAGGAGCCTTTCAAAACCATCACTTTACCCTACATTGCGGGGATCACAAAAAAGATCTCAAAAATCTTGAAGATCCAGGTCCGTTTCAACACATTACATAAAATCCGTGATCTGGTTCCGTCTGTAAAAGATGTGATTCCGGACATACAATACCCTGGTGTCTACAAACTAAGTTGACTCTGTGGTAGTAGTTACATTGGAGAAACCAAACGCCATATCTCGGACCGCATTCGTGAACACAAAGCAGACCTTAAACACGGTAGGACCAACACCTCGGCCGTGGCAGATCATTGTTCTAATTCAGTAGGCTCACATGCCATTGACTTTTCCAAGACAGAGGTTCTTTGTAAGCCATCTGGCTTCCATGAGAGATTCGTTCATGAGGCTATCCACATATACAAGCACAGAGACAATTTCAACCGAGAAGATGGATTCTATCTTAGCAATCATTGGAAAGATTTGATAAACCATTTCAGGTCTTAATTGATTGTTCATGCTTACAGTGGCTTTCAGACAGCATACATTATAATAAAAAATTCGTCTCCCCCCTCCTCTTTTCAGAATATAGATGGACTAGTCCTAAATAAACTGCCAAATCGTTGCGCGTGGCGCTAACGTGTTTTTTTTTAATAAATAAATGCGCCGTTTAAAAATAAATTTATGCAAACCAACACACCTGAAGACGACCGTTTGAGTTATGGTCGAAACGTCGTGAGAATTTTTTATTGTTTTATATATATTTTATTATTTTGTTGTTTCCCTTCAACGTGACTTTACCGAAAAAACTAAGAATATAAGGTGAAAGTGCTTAATGAGAAACCAAATAGGTGGTAATACGTAAAAAAAAAGTGGCTGGCATTAACTGTAGCCACACTGCTAGCAATAAAAGTTACGTGTTCTGACAGGGGATTGCAGTCTGTACTCAATAAGTACTATCATCATCATAAGCACTGATCTAACCACTTCTGGATTAAGGCTTCTGCAAGTCTCTCCCCTTCTCTCACGGTCCAGTGATTCAACAATGTTGTCATCAATTTCTATCTCCTGCATGCGAGCTAAGCTCATGGCTCAATGTTCGAGGTGGACATGCTATTGGGGCGTGCCCCCTCCTTCAACTGCCACTCCGTCCTTAGTCTTGTTCAATGTCTTCCCTATTAATGTCTTGGCCAGGCCTGCTTAACTTTCTTAGCAGTCGATACAATGTATAGAATTTGTGTTGGTTTTATGATCCACGTTTTCCTCTTCATTTCTCTCGGATAACTTTGCAGCATGCATATCTCCATGATTTGTGTACGTTTTACCTTATTTTCGATGTTCTTTGTAAGAGATCATGTTTTTGATCCATGGCAATGCAAGGAAAATGCACAAACTGAAAACTGTATTCTTAAGGCATCGTGGTATATACATTTTCAACCAAAAGTTGGCTACCGCCATCTCCATAAATTAGGAGAAACATGTGTAATGAGTTCGAATTTAGGCGCACACAACTTCTTGGGAGGCAACACTATTTATTACTGAACACAACCGTTAACTCTTACATTACGCATAGGGTGGTGACCACCGACCTACTCTAGCTAACACACACTTCTCTAACTCTCAGACACTCTAGCGTGGCCCAGCCAGGTGGGCTACGGACAGGTCCTCTGACTGGAGGCTTGACTCTTCTTGGCATCTTCACGATGCATCTTCATTCTTTATACGGGCAGCCTCGAACCTCGTGAGGAGGCTGCTTATATATGGGCCTCGGTGTGCCCGGACTCCGCCCCGGCCACGCCTCTGGGATCCGGTCACGTGTCCAGCCGGGATCACAGAGAGTGCCATGACCTCACACCACCCCCGTGGCCTCCCAAGACCAGAACCGCCTCCAGCCGGGATGACGTCATGTGTGTGTGTAGACCCGCGTGGTAGTGACGCTCCCCCGCATAGTGACGTCACACGTGTGCGTGTGTACACAGTAGTGATGCTACAGGTCACTACATCACCCTCTCCCATGTAAAAAAACCAGCCGTCCCGGCTGTGACAATACAGGAAAAAAACAGTGTGCTTCCAACAACAACGTCAATAAATAACCAGCGACCGATAATAATTACCGCGAGAAACATATGTACACACACCGAGAGTGGGGAAAGGAAGGACATATGGAACGAGGGGAACCAACAACAACACATGTCCACCAAAAATAACTGGTCAACCCGCTTATCCCTCAGCACAGCGCATCCGTGTGAATTTGTACGCATGCACCGACATATGAATGTGACTGTTTGACAACGGTGTAGGCAATCAACAAGGTCTTCGAACGAGTTCGCGTGGGCAAGCCCCCAGGGGAGGCGAGCACGCTCGCCCTGGAGATCCTGGGGGAACGTGAAAAAGGCCCAAAAAGGGCACGGCCCCTTCCCAGGAGTTGGGCAACAGGACAAGCAGAAGTGACGTATGGGTGCTCCACTCCCCCCTTCAAGTCCACATCCGGTCCGCACAACCGGCGACTCCAAGGGCGGCAGGTGCAGGAATTCTGCGACGAGAAGAAACCACCTCCTGAGGCACAGCACCACGAGCCTGCGCCTCAGCTCGTCGGACACGACAGCCACCCATCCCAGGGAAGTGAAGCTGATCGTATTCCACCCGGCGGAAGAAAGAAAAACAAAAATACATAGATTCCGACGCGTTGGATGCACAACCAACACCGGTAATCAAACCAAAATCATACAACCACCCCATGGATGGCAGGGTCTCACACCGCTCTACCGTTCCACCCCACAGGTGGCAATTGGGCGAAGACCGAAAGTCTAACACCCACCAACACACACCACTTAACATTCCGGACGTCTCCCTACGTCCCAGATCGAGAAGTCGCACTTCAGGGTCGACCCATGTACTGGCTGAAGGAAGTCACGCTTCAAGGTCGAGCCAGTATGCTGCACCCAAAGGTACAACGTTGGATGTTGTACAACATCCCGGGTCAAGGAAGTCATGCTTCCAGGTTGACCCATGTACTGGGCAAAGAAGTCGCACTTCAGGGTTGCCCCAGTATCTACATTTTTCGTTACAAAATATGTGAAATCGACATGATGCAAAAAAAATGCCAACTCTTGCCCAGAAATGGCGGCCCAGAGTGCGAACATCGCTGTGGTTTCCCGCGCACGCCCAAAATGGCGGGCCAGTGTGCGAACATCTCCGCGGTTTCCCCCGCGCGTCAATAAAAAATGGCAGCCCAACGCGCAACCATCGCCGTGGTTCCCGCGCGCGTACAAAATGGCGGCCGTATGCTTGAACGGCATTCCCGCGCACACACATATCTCCGCGGTTCTCCCCGCACTTGCATCCCAGTATACTGCTTTTGGAATCACAACAGACAAGCCAAATCCCATGTTTACACCCTCCGACGTCTCCGCTGTTCGTCGCACGTATCGGCCGTAGTGGGGGAAATTTAAACCAGTATCTCTCCAAGACTCGCGTTGCAGCAATCAGCTGTCCCAACCAAGCTGAGAAGACACATCGCTCACACACTCCAACTCACAATGCAGCCCCTGGCTGCACACAATCGAGCGGAGAGAGCAACACCACTTGGCGGCAATTTACAGCCCCATGCACCCTTGATCTACATAGAACCCAAGGGCCACCCTCCCACAAAAAAAATATTGGGTTTTTTTTTCGTTTGTCGAGCAACAACAGACAGGAACTGTTGTATATGCCCCTTTTTCCACAATTAATATCAACAAGAATATTTGCCGATATTTTTTTAGGATAAATAATTAATGAAAACACACAAGCGCAGCAAACACAGATGGAAATCGTCAAAAGGCCATAAATATATAAATAAACAACATTGAAAAAGACATGGCCAGAGAAGGGTCATTGGCTATCGGAGAATCGCCAGAGTGCCAAGGGACGATTTACCATGACCTGCTGACATTATTTTGACAGTTCACAAACATGCCCAGGGTCAGAGGTCACAGACCGAGCGCTGAGCAAGCAGACAGCAGGATTGACGTAACAAAGACACCCGGGGTCACCGAGAGTTCGCCCCTTTCGTCAGCCCGCAAGCATAGCCAAGCCGACCGCTAAACCATTTTTTTTCCCCTCATTGCTATTAAAGTAACATTAAAGTTCAAAATCCAACAACAGGAATAAGCTGAAATTATCGATCCCCACGCTCACTCCAATTAAAAACCAGGCCACAAGCTACATCAATGAACTATTACCCATCTATTAATTCAATACGAAATGTTATTTCCATCTTTAATAATTTCTACACAACTTGACCCGAAGCGTATGGCAATCAGAATTTTTACGAAAGTCAAAACGAATTCTCTAACCTCAGGACGTAAGCAAATAATAATAATGCAGAGTTAACTCAAGGGTTAGAGAGAGAGAAAAAGAGACCCCGGCCGTCTTTGTCTTCCCGAAGCGCGGGAGAGCAGAATAACACAGGGCCAGAGAATTATTGAGGCCATCTGCGCAGGGAGACGGTGCGTACCCCGTGCAAGCAGAGAGGAGGGGGCAGGGGGAGAAATACCTCAGAATGCGCAGCGTGCGTCAGTAAAACCTCAGGCGAGCTAGTTTTAAGTTAAAGAAAAGAATATTAATACATATCACACAGAACATTAATGCTAACGTGGTTCACCGTGAACTATATTCAGGATATCGGAAATAAAATGATAAATGAAAGCTTACACACGGAATGACGGAAATTAATAAAAACTGAAGAAGAGCCAGGATAATAGGGTAAAACACAAACTTGTTAAACATTAAACCAAGTGATATGTGAACAACCGAGGGCTAGCCAGAGAGAGAGAAAGAGACCCCGGCCGTCTATGTCTTCCCGCAGCACGTGATAAGAATATGCATACGCTCAGGAGAGCACCTTCCCTTGAAATAAAATCAAACACCACGACGGAAAACTAACACAACAGACCTTGAGTCACATACAGAATCATAACTGTAAGTGGTACAATACCAAACTATGATGGAATAAAATGTTAACTTAAAAACCTTAACTCAACCTGTGTGCGTCGGAAAAGGTCATACAGGGGGGAATCTCGCCCCTCCCTCCAGATTGTATAACACAGACAGAGAGACGCCTTCGAGACGATTTGTAACATCTGTTTTTTATGGTTAATGGAAAGAGGGCAACAGAACCATGCCGTAAATGACACACACACTGACACACATATGGACACACATACACACACACACACTCCAGACCACGACACACAGCTAAATCAAAAGGAGCTCCGCCTTGTGGGGAGGAGCCAAGGGGAGAGATTTTGGCATAAAATAGGATGCTACAGCATTGGACAAACTCATCAACCAGCGGACAAACTCATCAACCAGCGGACAAGCTCAGCGACCAGCGGACCAGCTCAACTCATCTCGGCAGAAGATCAACCACCGTCGACGCAGAAGAAGTTTCTACAACTCACCAGAACAGCGAGATTCGCTGTTTAGCGACAGGCTACACGGTGCGAATCTGCCATCAGAAGAAAATTCGCAACAAACGTATCGCCCAGCGCCAGATAACGTGTAACCAGCAATCATCACAACAACGATACAACCGTGCCAGCGACCAGCAGACAAGCGCCATCTACCGATCGTGCAACACGGCCACTACGAGCGAGCCGTGAGCCGGCTGCCTACCTACGGCGCACCACCATCGCTGACAGCTGCAGCGGGCCGTGAGCGCCATCTGCCGACGACCATCGCAACTGCAGCAGCGTGTCGGCTCGCCAACTTACGTCAGCCGAACCCAAATCGACCACTGTGACAGAAGAATCAACTGATATGTATGACGCACACTGCCCCCCACCACACGACAAACCAGGCGACTGTTTGATGCAAAGAATCAACTTCGAACACTGACTATTCTACATAATCCATATCCCTCACCCATACACGAGTCAGGAACAAAAGCCTAATCGTCAAAACGTGAACCATCTGTGGCCGTGGGAGTATCGCTGCAGATCAGGTGATAACAGTCCATCATTCATAAGTACATTAATAATATTTCTTCCTTCTTAATTATTTTGTCTTGGGTTGTACTTCTAATCGCATAAATTACCAACAGATCCATCAATACGAATTAATCCTTGACATTTTCACCACGTAGCTACGCTCACGGGGGGGGGGGGGGGGGGGGGGAATAGCGTGTCCAACCAGGTTTCCTTATCAGGCGATCTGGTCCACAATTAATTAAAAGTTAGCCCAAGATAAGGATCTCAGGGGAAAGCGTGCACCCCATCGCACACCTCACTCCAAGCCATTTCTGTAATCATATAATCTTGCCGATGGATCTATTGATATATTTGTGCTTTTGGGAATAATAACTGTTTTGATTATCTTTTCGTATGAATATGATCATATAATCTTTAAGTACCTTTCGTTCATAATTGCCGCACGTGCTCGTGTTACGCTGCATAAGAATTAATTGCTCTGATATCCAAAGTGAAACAACGGATAAGAATTGCCTTGAAGGTTGCTTATAGATCTATAAATGAATGCAGGACGGTGTGGGCAATTTTCAAATATACGAATTTGCATATTATAAAGTTAAGGTTTGTTTAGAATAGCATATGCATGTTTTTAGCTTCTCTCTCTCTCACCAACTGGGCTCGCGTTACGCGGGGGAATGAATCACATGTGCTGTTATCAAAGTGAAACAACGCAGTCGTGATGATACTGTGTTGATACTGTGTTGGAATTCCAAGCCGAGAGTTGCATCTTTAAAAAAATATATATTAATGCAGAAGTTGTTGTGTGTTCTTTCCTGAAATATATGCATAAGAACTGTATTCTGCGTTGAGATATGAATCTGGAGACCTAATATAAACACACTAATACATACTCCGTAAATGTTAAAGCGAGAATAATTGTATTATACTGATCGATAATACGAGAATAAACAGCGAAGCCGAGTTTAATCTGGCATGCTCACAATACCTGCATAACTGCATACGATTAATTGCATGATTCCGATTGATAATACAACCTCGTCAGTGAGGCGGGGCCTAATTATCATAACGGCTCGCATTAGCATAATTGCAAACACTCGCATAAATTAATACGTGATACTCTTGAATTAGCATAAATTACATCAATAAACATAATATTGGATAATTACACAAATTTCAAATTTCATTTAATTTTTAATATTTTCATCAAATTTTCATAACCTACATATACAACAGAACCCATCAGCGAGTTCGAATCACACCGGTCCTGCCAAACAAAAATCCCTTACGACATCAACCACGGGATTTCCACGGGTCTCAGCACCCAACTCAAGAGCAACTCACCATAAGCTCCCTGAGCCTCTGGCTCACTTTCTCAGATGCGCCTTGGAGTGTCACGATCTCCGGGCCATCAGGTCAAGCCGCCAACCACAGCATGATGGGACCACAACTCTCCGAGCCATGTGAGCGCACAGCCCACTAGGTTAGACACGCCACGGAGTGTCTCAATCTCCGGGCTGTCAGGTCAAACCATCAGCTATAGCATGACGGAACCACACTCGTGTCAACACGCAACCATGACAGGGACATTCTGGTCAGGATCTTTGCCCCAGACAAGCCACAGCCAGCAGCACAATCCAAATCACTGGCACCACATGTCACCATCACAATTTAACGATCCATACCAAGGATCACAACAATGTACCTCACAACCCATATCCGTGCAGAGAGACAGACTATGTAGTACGTACAGTCCGCACATCGCGATTGCGACAAAAGCCCCATACAATCAACACATCGTTAAGAAAAGTGGCACATCGCAATCACAACAACAACAAAAAATCTAGATCTGAAAAAAACCCAATGTCACGCTGCGAGCCAATAACAGGGCCTCGGGACACTCGACACAACCGAATTAATCATTAACTGCCCCATCAAGATAACGATCCCGACGCCGTAACCGCACACAAAAAAATGCCACAGCACAACATGAGCACGGACGCCGCGTTCATCCTACACTCACACAGCCAGAAAAACACGTACCGCAGCCCAGCGAGCAAAAAAACCACGCAAACGCAACCTGGCGTACGCAAGATGGGTGAGGTGTGTTTTATGGCCAGGTGCATTGTGCCACGACTCGCCTTAGAGGCTGTGAGGCACGAAGGATGGCAGGGTGGAACTTGAAGAATCTTGGATGGTAAGCATGGCATCCTCTTGCGACAGGGTGCCACCAAGATGGCCGAAGATCTCCCTCCGCAGGTGTTGAAAATGGCAGGAACGGCGTTTTGGCGGGAACCGCGTCCCGACCGGCCGCCATCTTGGCGGCCGCAGCAGCGGCGGCGTCCTCACCCCTCCAGCTCCGGCGCTCTCTCTCTCTCAATGGTGGCGAAGTAGTGACGTGATGTGCGTCCCGCTGCCCCGTCTGCAGCGCCATCTTCCTCCTTCACCGGGGCTGCAGACCCCGGGGCTGCCCGGAAGATGATCTTCCCGCCGTCCCCATCGTGTGAAAGCGTCCAGGGAAGTTGTAGTAATCGTGCGCATATTATACTGACTAGGATAACACCTAACGTTAGCCACTTCTAACACCAAATGTAATAAGTTCGAATTTAGGCGCACACGACTTTTTGGGAGGCAACACTATTTATTATTGAACACAACCGTTAACTCTTACATTATGCATAGGGTGGTGACCACCGACCTACTCCAGCTAACACACACTTCTCTAACTCTCAGACACTCTAGCGTGGCCCAGCCAGGTGGGCTACGGACAGGTCCGCTGACTGGAGGCTCGACTCTTCTTGGCATCTTCACGATGCATCTTCATTCTTGATACGGGCAGCCTCGAACCTCGTGAGGAGGCTGCTTATATGGGCCTCGGCGTGCCCGGACTCCGCCCTGGCCACACCTCCCTTCGAGAACCCTCGAAGCCTCCCTGCTGTCCACGTGCCCCCCGAGGTGCCCCCTGGGCCCCCGGCCCCCACTGGGATCCGGTCACGTGTCCAGCCGGGATCACAGAGAGTGCCACGACCTCACACCACCCCCGTGGCCTCCCGAGTCCAGAACAGCCCTGACGTCATTCCCGCCTCCAGCCGGGATGACGTCATGTGTGTGTGTAGACCCGCGTAATAGTGACGCTCCCCCGCATAGTGACGTCACACGTGTGCGTGTATACACAGTATTGATCCTACAAGTCACTACACATGTTTGAATGTTTTGCTTTGAAACTTATGAAAGTTTATGTTTCCATGGCTACAAGATTTCTAAATGCAAATATGATATAAAACCAATTACTCAACATTGTTTTTTTTTAATATATATAAAGTGTGACACTAAAACCGAATGGTATAATAACAATTCACCGTTGCAGAAATTCCAAGGTTGCAATGCAATGACACTTTTTGGCCTTATTAAACAGCCTTGCTTGTATTGCTTCAAGTCTTTTGTCCATCTTGTTTGTATTATTTTGGATTCGTTCTCTCCATTAGCCTCAGTGTAAAATAAGCATATAATTTTCATATGAGAAAAAGTGAAGTTTTTCACAAAATTAAGTTGTATTCTTGGTTCTTTTGGTAAAGTCACGTAGAATGGAAACAATAAATAATGAAAATATAAAACAATAAAATTATCACGACGTTTCGGCTGCAACACAAGCAATCACCATCAGGTGTAAAAACCACAGCAAGAAAATTTGAAAAAAGTGGCGGTTTTTTTAGCATTAGCACCACAGAGAGCGATTTGGCAGTTATTCAGAAGGACAAGTCCATCTATGTTCGGAAAAGAGGAGGGGGGAGACGAAAATAATGGATGCGGTCTGAAAGCCACTGTAAGCGTGAGCAATCAATTAAGACTCGAAAAAGTTTATAAAATCATTCCAATGATTGCTAAGCCAGAATCCATCTTCTCGGTTGAAATTGTCTCCGTGTTTGTATATGTGGATAGCCTCATGAACGAATCTCTCATGGTAGTCAGATGGCTTGCAAAGAACCTCTGTCTTGGAGAAGTCAATGTCATGTGAGCCTACTGAATTATAACAGTGATCTGCCACGGCCGAGGTGTTGGTCCTACCGTGTTTTAGGTCTGCTTTGTGTTCACGAATGCGGTCCGAGACATGTCGTTTGGTTTCTCCAATGTAACTACTACCACAGAGGCAACTTAGTTTGTTGACGCCATGGTACTGTATGTCCGGAATCACATCTTTTACAGACAGAACCAAATCACGGATTTTATGTAAGGTGTTGAATCGGACCTGGATCTTGTGTTTATTCAAGATTTTGGCGATCTTTTTTGTGATCCCTGCAATGTAGGGTAAAGTGATGGTTTTGAAAGGCTCCTCAAGAGGGTCCTTCTTCATGGTTGGAGTGATAACTTTGCGGATTGTGTAGTCAGAGGTTATTTGCAAGCCATCTGGCTACCATGAGAGATTCGTTCATAAGGCTATCCACATATACAAAGACAGAGACAATTTCAACCGAGAAGATGGATTCTGGCTTAGCAATGATTGGAAGGATTTGATAAACCATTTCGGGTTTTAATTGATTGTTCACGCTTACGGTGGCTTTCAGACCGCATCCATTATTTTCGTCTCCCCCCTCCTCTTTTCCGAACATAGATGGACTCGTCCATCTGAATAACTGCCAAATCGCGCTCCGTGGTGCTAACGTAAAAAAAACGCCACTTTTTTCAAATTTTCTTGCTGTGGTTTTCACACCTGATGATGATTGCTTGTGTTGCAGTCGAAACGTCGTGATAATTTTTATTTTTTATATTTTTCTTATTTTATTGTTTCCCTTCTACGTGACTTTACCGAAAGAACCAAGAATATGAATCCCTGCAGTCACGAAAGCTCGATGATGCTGGATGTATTTACCAGCGAAACGTCATACTCAAACTGTAAATGTGGATTCACTCTTCAACACACCGGCGGGCTAAAGTAGTGAATTATTTGTCTTTTGTCAACGTGACACTTTTTTTGCTGACTGGCCGTGTCGGGTGGTGGAGTACTCAAACTGTAAATGTGGATTCACTCTTCAACACACCGGTGGGCTAAAGTAGTGAATTATTTGTCTTTTGTCAACGTGACACTTTTTTTGCTGATTGGCTGTGTCGGGTGGTGGAGGGTTACGACACATTTATAAATAAACGTGATCTAACCCAAAAACCTTTATTATGAATAAAAAAATGAAGTTGGTTGAGAACAAAAATCCCACCGTTTACCAGGTGGCCATAGTACCACCAGTCGTGGCTGAAGAATACCTACTTTAATAATCACCCAGGAATGTCCTTAACGCTCGTGATGTCACTCCACATCGACCAGCCCCCCCTCATTCATATTCATGAGCAGGTGACGTCACTCAACATCGAACAGCCCCCCTCATTAATAGTCATGAACAGATGTTGACTTAAAGCTTTCGTGACTGCAGGAATTAATATTCTTTGGGTCTTTCGGTAAAGTCACGTAGATAGGCTTCAACTGCCCTCACCCCCCTCATTAATAATCATGAGCAGGTGACGTTACTTCACATCGAACAGCCCCCCTCATTAAAAATCATTATAAGGTGACGTCCTACAACCCCCCCCCCCCATTCATAATTAGCGGCTGACGTCACTCCACATGGGGAGCCAAGGCGCCTCCTCCCCCCTAGGTGGCGTCAACTTACAACCCTCACTACAAAGGCAGAACCCTCATGTCACGCGATCTCCGTAACACTATTGAGACATAGAAGTAAAAAAGTACGTCATTATGAACAAGGGATTACCGCGCCATTACAAATTGCACACGAATTGATGCAATGAATATCACATCGCTGTCTGTTTAATCGCTTGCAAGTTTCAGATTTACTGCAATACACACGTCCTTGGACGGGCAAAAGGCTAGTTCAAATAAGGTTTGTTTAATTAGGTGAGAACTTGAAGACCAGGTGTCTCGTTTTCAAGAGTAACCTGGTTTGATTAGACCACATACTATCACCGTTTTGCAGAAAGTTTCATTTGCAACCTCCTTTCACTTGAATGATGTCCTCTATTGCCTACGCAAGTCACTGCAAAATCTCCTGGGACTGACAATGAAACCAAAATGGCACACTGTAACTTACATAACTCCATCAGTTAAGCAAAGACATGTCGCGGCTGCGGCTGTTACATTTCTTGATATTTTCAATCCAGATGTGGGCAATGGAGAATTAAAATACAAGAATGGTGCACTTGCCTGACCTCTGCTGGTGACAAATGAGCACTGTGAATTCCTGAAATCATGGGAGATCATCGAAGGGTAAAATGTTCCACTCTCAGTAGTCATAAACACCTGGTGGCATTACCTTCATAATTGATAAGGCCATTGGTATCCTCTTGCCCAACCAACAGCAGCTCCACCTCTTCCTCTGACATCCTCTCCCCTGCACAATATGCACAATGGCATTGTCAACAAACAGCTCCAGCACACCACATCCAGCAAGCCAACAAGCCTGACTCAGTCCCTGGTATAGTCAATTCCAATGTCTGCATCGACATTAACGCGTATGTTTATTTAAAGGTTGTATATCACCAAAAACATTTGAATCAAATCAAAAATAATATTTTTTTACAGCCCTGACATTTGGGGAGGCCTTTATCCAATAGTGGATTGGACACAAATTTAAAAGCAATGCATATATTTTTAGTCACATTTAAAATATTCCAAAAAAATACAGGCACTAGAAGAAAAGAAAACAAGTTGATACAGTATTCAAGCTAGGGAAAGCCATCCAACGAGATTGTTATGTAAAAACATTGCACGTTAATACATGCCATATTGGCAAAGAAAATATTTCAACCTTCAGGGGTCAAAAAACTGTTTAAAATCCGTGATAGATACAAAAAATCACACATCGTGAGAGTACTGCTCATTGTACATTATTTAGGAAATCCTTGTCCACATTAATTCCTTTGACCGGTGCTTTACCGATTGCCAACTGAAATTACGTTTACTGACATGACACTTGACTACAATTGTATACGCATAACAATACTGGCAATGAAAATATATGGTTTGAATAATGCTAGTATGCAGAGTATATGTAAAGTGAATACAAAAAGTCCATGATTCAATATTTTTTTCACTCTACGGCTCACTTTGCTTCATAAACAACACAAGGCTCGCCGACTGAAATCATAATTTTAAAAAGCTGATGATCATCGTGACCACTGTCCAAGAGTAATCACCGAGTGTGCAAAGCACATGACGCAATTCAGCTCCCATCACGGTGCCATTGCCCTCCTTGTCAAACACTCGCAGACCCTCCACAAAATCCTCAAATGTGCCTTGGTCTTTGGACTTTGAGACAGTCTGCAGCATGGGTAGAAATTGCTCAAACTCCAGCATCTTCACATTCATTTCTGTAGAGTCCGAACACAAATACCAACAAAATTACATTTCCTAGAGATTTCTTTGCTAATTAAAAAAACAAAGGTAAGGCAGATGAAGACAGTGACAAAGTTATCTTCACTATTTTACTAAAAAAATATTTACGGCAGTATTTTATTTTAATGCATACAGTAAACACGAATCTTCGGAATATGGGTAAATACAAATAAACTAACTTAAAACGTTGGTAAGATTGATAGATTTTGCACAAAAAATTGCAGTATGCCTAATGTTCCGGGTTTTCCCATTCATATATATCACTCAGAATCTTGATTTATTTAGACTGGAAGAATCCAATGAACTGTGAAGCTCTTTTTCACATATGTCCAGTATAAAAGTCTACAGGGTACATGCATGTGGCTGCGTAAAATATTCATTATTGTAGGGTCGGTTTCGGGACACTTTTTAACAGCGTCATGGTGGGACCTTTGATGCCATTAACAACCAGACAGAATGACATTAATCGTGAATTTGCTGGGAACCAAGTCAATGTCCTACGGCTTTCCACTCTTGGACTAAAATCATTTTGTAAATGCTTTTAGGCCAAGAGTATAGATTTTCTAATAATGTCTTTCTATATGCAAGGATTGCACGTTTATTTTTAACTTGCTTGACCAAGTCTAAATTACAAAATTGCATTGGTAACCTGATTACATTACTACTTGGATGGTAACATGTATTTAATGTAAAGTTTGTGATTTTGTGCAATGAGGTGGCTGGCAACTAACCTACAGAAAACGCAACGAATCCTAAGAGCCTAATAACCAACCCGTTCCGAACGCAAATCTCATAAATAATGCATTACCGACAGCCCTAATGACATTGAAACTCCTGATACTCATCTCAACGCTTGGAGGAAACAACATACTCTGAGTATAATATACTTCAAAGAAGTTTAAACAATTGCAGTTCCTACAATTTGTCAAGCAATAGCGATGAGGAATAGAGAAAATAAAACGTGGTGTAGTGGTATGAGGATCACAGAATGTGGTGCATTGTGCATTGTACCTGCAGGCTTAGGGTTGCCCAGCAATTTGAGCACCTCTGCATTGGTGGGGTTTTGGCCAAGGGCTCTCATTACCTCCCCACACTGGCTGTAAGAGATCTTCATTTCTCCAGTCCGGTCAAAGAGTGAGAATGCCTCTTTGAAGTCTGGGAGTGCACACAAAACATATTCCAACATATAAAACAGAGAACACTGGTTACACTCTCTAAAGACAAGGGGTACACAAAATGGCTAACTTTTCCCTCTTACATTTAATGAAATAAAACATCCTTTTCTACTCACATATGCCAATGTGAAACCAGGGCTGGCATTCCATCATGGATTAATCAGGATCATGTAACTATTTCCAAACATCATACAAACGCCCAACTTTATCTGTGATGAATATGATGAACGCTGCACTTTCAGTCGTTTTCATGCCGGGGGTGCTGTAAACCTCTACGCGCCCCCTGCATGAACGACGGAGGCGCAGGGACAGACGTTCGATTACATTGGAATCGATATGCAGACTGCGGTCTTCTCGCACGGCCAGCTCTATGTCGCCTTAGGGGCCATCCATAAATGACGTCACGGGATTTTTGACCCCCCCCCCCCTCGTCACACGGCGTCACAAAAAGTCAGACCCCCCCCCCAAATATGACGTCACAAAGCTCTGCACGCCCCCCCCCCCCCCCACCCAAAACGATATTTCCATTTTGAAAATAAAACATGCTTCAAATCGATTTAAGCTATTGTCATTGTAGTGCGTATTTAATGTGGCACTGCACTCTGATGTTGTAGGAGAATTTTTTTTTAAAAGTCTATTCAATGAAGCAGAACGCGTTGTCTATATTTAAAGTTGCGCATTTTGATGTGGCATCATATTTCTCAAACCTCCACCCCTCGTCACACATCGTCACAAATGTCTGAACACCCCCCCCCCAGGTGCGTGACGTCATTTATGGACGGCCCATTATCTCCATCCCGCAATCCCAAACAAGTTAAAGTCCGCATCGAACCGAACAACCAGCAAGCACATCTACTTCACGACGAGAGAAAATTCACACGAAATGTCGTTTTCAATGAAGTCTTCCAGATGTAAAATGATATTTATATATAAACAACTTTCTCTATGGCTATGATGCATATGATGAACGCTTGAGAGAGAATGAGGCGATTTGGTGTTGATTCCCAGAATCGACTTGGCCCCAACCGACACGACTTTGCCATTTGTTTTGCGACGACGACAATTTCTCATTCTCCCCGCATATGCTATCACAATCAACAAGTAGCAGGGACAGACGTTCCATTACGTTGGTAAGTGCACAACTTTATCTTTCTATGATGAATACTAGGTTGTTGGAGCGCGATGCAGGCGCCCCCCAACAACCTAGTCCCTGTATATCAGTTTTTTTCTACTTCGAAACATTGCCCAAATAGGACTCTTTAAAAATACTGAAGATATCAAAATGTGACAGTGCCAAGTCTGGGTTGTAAGGCACATTTGGCAACACAGTCCCACCTAACTGTCCAATGACCTCTGACATTCTTAGGTACCACGTGTGTTTTGATATTGTCATATTGGAGGATTGATTCTGCCATATCTGAACTGTTTCTTTACTTGGATTCGAAGCTTTCGTGACTGCAGGAATTACTCTTTGGTTTTTTCGGTAAAGTCATGTAGAAAATAAAATAATAATAGAATGCGACGTTTGTCTTGGTGTGTGTCTCCCTTGGTGTGTGTCTGCATGTGTGTCTGCCTGTGTTGTTTCCGTGTCTGTGTTTTATCATTCATTCTTACCTGATGATGGTTGCTTGTGTTGCAACCGAAACGTCTTATTCTATTACTATTTGATTTTCTACATGACTTTACTGAAAGAACCAAAGAGTGTTTCTTTACCAACCTTCTCTGACCAGCGTGGTCATGTATGGCTGTAAGGGCATGGGGACGCCTTGAATAGTTGATTGTGAAAAGGATGCACATATTATACAATTTATTTGGTGATTTTGATCCATTCTAAGAAATGAAGTATGGCAATCTCAAAGAGATATTCAAAAATTACTTTGAATACATAATTTGATTGAAAAATCGAACAGTTGCTCTGCATTGGCTATATGAATTCATCAAATTATTTAATCACTACTACCAGGATGTAAATTGTGATTTTATATAAATAATGTAGAGTAAACAACATGTTTTATAGGATTCAACCAAGCTTGTAAGCTTTGATGTAATGCTTGCGAAAAAAATATTTTAAAATAAGAATAGGTTTTACCCTTTCCGGCAATGAAACAGGTGATAAGACGTTCATACACCAAATATAAACTTTTGTATGGAATCATGTCTGCTTCAACCACACCTACTTGTGGTGAATGCTTGTGTAACACTTTTTTAATAAACTGTTTCCATTGTATCCTGTTTTAGTATTAAGTGGTTCACTATATACGAGCATACATAACCGATTAGCATGGTTGGCTACATAAGGTGTGAAAGAAGTTCAACATAAATACATACATAACTAATTACATGAAGGTTTAACACGTAGGCTTTCACGACCAACATCATCCATAATAGGTGTTTGGGTTGGATCACGTAAATATATAATGTCGTTAAAGCCCGCCACCACCCGACACAGCCAACTAGTAAGGGTTGTCACGTAAACAGAACGTGCCAATTCGTCACTAGTACAGCACACCGGTGTGTTGGAGAGCCAAGCCACAACATTTACAAACTTTCGGCATGTTCTGTTTACGTGACGACCCTTACTAGTTGGCTGTGTCTGGGTGGTGGCGGGTTTTAACGACACATTTATATATTTACGTGATCCAACCCAAAAACCTCTATTATGCAATTACATGAAACCTAACAAACTTCCAAAGGGGCACATTAATAACTGAAACCTTTTCGGTTAAAGTTGGGTAGACAGCTGTTTGGACAACCAAATTCTACTCTTGTAGCAAGTCATTGTGTAATTTTAGGTTAAATAAACACATATTTCCCACCATTCGGACTTGTGGGCATCAACGATAAAGGCAAACTAAGTTGAAAGAAAGCTTTGGAGTGGATTGGGAAGTCAAACAAATGCACATTGCCAGACCGATATAAATCTAATGGTAAACCCTTGAAAGAACAAGCGTATTAAATGAGTGAATTCCCAAAATCAAATCAAGTAGAAATTAGCACATCTCTTACTAATTAAACAAGGTGGGTAATGTGGAATGTATTGTGCTTCGTGTTATAACTGCATTTACATGCATTAGTTAAGCTAACAAATGGCCTTGCAGGCCCAAGTTTGCCATTTCCTTTAACACAAACGGTTGGAACTTGTATTAAAAAAACCACACGAAAGAATGCATCCTGTCTGCATTGAGTAAACCATTCAGGCTTGCCTGTGGCGGTATCAGGGTCTAATGAATAATTTATTGACATGGACATGGATCTCCAATTCGGCTAAAGGGTACACTGACAAAATTATAACATCTAAATGTCATGGGGCAGATTCTGCCCAGCTCACCACCCTGCATCATTGTCCAGTTTAGGATTTATCCAGGAAGCATGCACACCCACTCAGAGAACACAACACTATATTTGACTGATTTTATGGATATTGCTACCCACAATCTTACATTTGTTGAACAGCATGAAAATTACACCCCCATCACTGTGTAAGCCCTGATATTTTCAAAAGATCAACTATGAGATGAGACGACATCAAATGTTTTGTCTCTACATTTATTACTCTACAATGATACATTTGTAGCAAAACAGCTTTTAGTCTTAGAACATATTGACCGAATAAATTAGTTTTTATTTTAGGAAAATAAATGTAACTTCATAAATTTGACACTGAAAATATGCAACGTCTTATTCTGGAGAATACTATGGCTTTGAATAGTCCACAAAGCACAATGCCATGTTTGTGGGGTTGTAACCAATAAAGATAACTCATTTCCGCTCCCATTCATACATTCTTAACATACACGTTTATCATTAGAGAATGTAGTAATGTGTCATGGACAATTCTGTTGTGTGCACCAATGGCCTTAACGTCTTTCAAATATGAACAAACACAAATTCTGCATGTATATTTACGGAAGCCCATATATATACAGTGAAATACTCTATTCTACAAGTACAAAAAAAAATTGTTTACAGGTAGTTGCAGATGGAATCTTATCAAAATAACAAGTGCGCACCAGCCTGGAACAAATTAATTTCAAGCAAGCCCAGACAGGAAGAGCAATGTAAACATCCTACTTCAGAAATCAAGCTGCAACTACATCATTAAAAGTTAAAAAGTCTAAAGTTTACCGGTGTTTTTCTGAATAAAGCAAAGCCACTAAATGCTCAAATTTTGATTTAAAGCTTTCGTGACTGCAGGGATTCATATTATTGGTTCTTTCGGTAAAGTCACGTAGCAGGGAAACAATAAAATAATAAAAATATAAATTGTATTGTTTTATATTTTTATTATTTTATTGTTTCCCTTCTACGTGACTTTACGGTTGACTCGCATTGAAGCGACAGTCAGTTTATACAGCGTGTATAGTGTACTATCAAGCATATATAACGCTTTAATGTTAGCCAAAAACCGTCAAATACAGATTACGTAATTATTCTGCCAATGAATGCACTGCTATTTTTCAAACATTTCAACCATCTACCGTAGAATATCATGAAGCTATATATATGAAAAGAGTTTAACGCCCACACTGGGTGTGAAAATGAAAACGCGTTCATCTTTAAGAGATGCAAAAATCAGGTACGGCCTCCCAGCATACAAATGGTTCTCTGTTGACTTTCCACACACCCACGCAATCATTCAGTCTTGCACATTTCCCATGGACTTTTCCCACATATTCGTCTCCCCTCTATTCTTCTTCATGGTTTGCATTGGTCCGGTAAATAGAATGCCGATATTAACCGTGGTGAGCGTGGCGTTAAGACAGGATGAGGTTCTATCTGCAGCTTTTCATGACTAACCTTCCTCTTTTTGTCCTTACTTAGCACAACTCTTACACATATTCTTAGCTCTTTCGGTAAAGTCACGTTGAAGGGAAACAATAAAATAATAAAATATATATGAAACAATAAAAATTCTCACGACGTTTCGACCATAACACAAACGGTCGTCATCAGGTGTGTCGGTTCGCATTAATTTATTTATTTTTAAACGGTGTATTCATCCCGTCTCGCAAAGCGTCATGTCAAGTCCATTTAACCTTTCTAGATTTAAAGCTTTCGTGACTGCTAGGATCCATACTCTTTGGTTCTATTGGGTAAAGTCACGTAGGTGAAAATAAAATAACAAAAAATCACGACGTTTCGGCCACAACACAAGCGGCCTTCATCAGGTGAAGGGACGAGACTGTCTGGAGGACAGCGCTGTGTTGTGGCCGAAACGTCGTGATTTTTTGTTATTTTATTTCCATTTAACCTGTCTTTAAACGGTCCATAACAGGTGAGTTTTTGTTCTCCGTGTGTTTCTCTTTCTGTCAGTTTTATTGCAAGCATGCACATCTACAGGCTATATTATGGAACTTTTAGATGTTGTTTTTTTTTGTTCATGACCATGTAAAAAGTGTGGATAAATTCACCGATTTAAAATGTTCTTCCGGTACACTGGTATACTGTATTGCTTTTCATTATTCGGTTTAGTTTTCCAAAAGCACACAAGCCTCTTATGTCATCGTTTGGCACACCTTCAATATTTGCCGACGGTTTACATACGCCATTATGTTTACTAATGGTATTCTGCATATGCAATTACGTATACGGGTAAAATGGATTGGAACACATCTGGAATGATAAAACACATGATCAAATAAAAAAAAACACTTAATAAATGTGAAGGGCCCAGAAAGTTATGCTGTGGGCCACACCCCGGGACAGACTTCTAACAAAGGCTTAATTAAAAAACAAGTAGCAGCACCTACGAAGGCCACCGGCACTGTGTGGCACACGAGGGCGTGGGTGGCCAGCACCACGCCCGGCCGTCTTTGTCTCCCCAAGTAGCTCTGCTTAACACACCGAATCAGGTACCAATTTGAGGCTGAGTCGACCTAGGGGAGGCGCATGACCGGTTCAGATAATCGTCAGCGGTGGTGGTGGTGGCCGTGAGCGGGAATCGAACTCGGATGATATCCGACTTCGTAGCGCAGCGGTGGCGCTGCGCTAACCGCTGCGCCACCGCTCCCCGCAACAGCGACAGTTCGCAAAGCAGCTTCGCAGGAGCCCCCCACCACCACCACCGCCCCCCACCCCCCCGCTATGCTCAATGTTTTTGACACTCCGTGCGAATGAAAAAGAGGAATGGTGTCATTTTGTGCGTGTGCGTGCGTGCCTGCGGTGAAAATAACGGGGAAATACCAAGCCCCCATCACCAAAGCCCCCATCACCAAGCCACTTACCGGCGACTTGGTCTTCCGAAAAGTCAGACTGCAAAGAAGCGAAACGCAGCGACACACGTGAGACACGTCACACATCGTCGACTCGCGGCTGTACGGTCAATTACCATTGCTCCACGTAATGTTATATATTTTTTTGTTCTTTCAAGCAAACGCTTTTTTTATATATATAAAATGTGTCCATTAAAATGTTCACGTTCGTCCGCTCACCATCGCTGCTGCTGCCGCTGCTTCTGTTGTTGTTGTTGCTTATCCCGGGGGCGGGGTGAATGGGGGGGGGGAGGTAACCTCCTCACCGTGGGCACGTCACCGTCGCCCTGAGATCGTCCCCGCCCTCGCGTTATATTTCCAACAGCGGATGCGCAGCTCGAAATGGGCGCCTCCGGCCAATCAGCGCGCGCGGCTCTGCGGGTTTGACCAATCGCACGGCGGAGAGTGCCCTCCCCCCCTCCCCGTCTCTCTATGCGAGCTAGGAAATGTAATCTCGCGTTCGCGGTTGCTTACCGTGCAGTGTGGTGTAGACGCGCATCTCATAGAGTTTGTTTACGCATCTCGTCTTATTGCAATTACGGTAAGAGACGGATTTATAGAGGGACAGAGTCGCGTCTTGGACAGCAGTTTTGGAGTGATTCCGTGACTTTGTTAGCAGCGTAAGTCATGACAGTGCAACAACTAGACACCTTATTCCTGGTTCTTTCGGTAAAGTCACGTAGAAGGGAAATAATAAAATAATAAAAATAACCGATAAAATAAAACAATAACATTTTATATATATAAAAAAAAGAAAAAAATATTTTATTATTTCCCTTCTACGTGACTTTACCGAAAGAACCAAGAATATGAATCCATGCAGTCACGAAAGCTTTAAATCGAAACTGGACATCTGTTAAAAAGAGCTTTATATAGCCCATCGGATTCCTCCAGTGCAAATATTCTGCATCTGAACAACAACAAACAAACAAACAACCGTCGTTCGCCACTTGTGCCAGGCTAGGTGCACCATGACCAAAGACGCCAACGCAGTGTTCATCTTCCACCGCAAAGCACACGTGGTCGGAATTCGCCAGTCTCGTGGGCAGGTGTCGAATTTACTGCACATTCATGAGAAGATCACGGTATTCGTTTTATCCGCCGCGGAAAGATGATAGGTTGAGTCCACCGCAGAATGAATTTTGAACCCCGCTGCAGTGATTGAGCCGAAGGTTGTTGGCCACTCCCTGCGTTGGCATCACTTAATTTTGGACACGGTCATTTGCAGGGCAGCAAACGTGTTACGTCACCTTTTAGGGTAGCGGGCAGCAGCGATTCACTGCAAGAATTTAATCCGATGAGAACATTCCCATTTTTGGAGTCAAGTTTTTTTTGCGAGGCTTTCCAATTATTTGTTTTATAATCAGCTGACATTACATCGCACATGCGATTCCTTGGGGCAAATTGTTGGGGGGGGGGGGGGGAATTGCAACGTTGAACACGTTTCCACCGAGGAAATGGGTGAATGTGTTTAAACAAAAAACAAGTGGCTATGTGTTTTTACGTTATCCGCACTGCTAGCGGTAAAAGTTGCGATTGCTGATACCGTCACCATATTAAGACGTGGTCTGTCCACCGCTGGATGAAGGCCTCCTTAAGCAGGTGACCCACCACCACGTTTCACGGTCTCGCGATGCGATCCACCTGCACACACGAGGCCCTTTCATCGCTCCATCTCCGCGGCAGACGTGCATCTCGGGCGTGTTTTTTGTTGTTTTAGTTAAAAAAATCTCGACCACCTGCCACCATCCACTTGAGCGACGTGTCCGACCCGAGTCTACTCACGTTCACACAGTCCCTGTGATGCCTCTCTGATCCACGTGTTCATCCCCTCTGCTATAAATGTCCAAATGATAAGGCCACTTTATTGAGCTATTATTTGTGTGGACGGGTCGCTTTGGAAAATAAGTCCCTACCGCAGTGGGCTCTGTCTGGAAGGATGGGGGGATGGTTTATTTGTATGTGTTGGGTGATTTGTTGACATTTCTTGTACTTTGCACTCCTATCACGTGTTTATATCGTTTGTTGTTGTAACGGTCTTACCCGCCCCTACTGGACATCTGTGAAAAAGAGCTTTATAGCTCATCGGATTCCTCCAGTATAAATACATATCTGATTCTCCCATCGTGGAAATCGTCTCGCAAGTTTATTTCTGAGTAATTCCGAGCATGTACAGCTCGTTTTAATATCCACGGTGGTGGGTGGGTGGGGTGGGGGGGGGCACCCCCCTACATCCCCTCTTCGTTCTCGTGCCCGTGAGCCTCGTGCCCGAGTCGGTTGGGGACTCGGTTAGACCGGCACCATGGGGGCCCAGCACACCCTGGATGCGCCAACCCGCACCCCAAGGGCCCCAGGGCTCATGGTTCTGCTGCTGTTTGCAGTGGCCACGGGCGCAGAGCTGTTGACAGCTGCAGGCAAATAATCACGCACCGCACTGCAGATAATCACATTTTCACACGGTATCGTTGTTTCCTTATTGTAACATTGTGATGTCTTCTGCAAATGTCATCCAAATAACGTATGTTATTTAACATGTTTTACTTTTAAAAATATTATATTTGCATTATTGTGATAAAACGATCATGCATGATATTCAAATGCATAATAATTGCGTCATATATATCTAATTACTCTCCTGATATTTTTTGTGGCTTTTATTAACGTGTGCTTTTAACCGATAACGGGTGTAGGTCCTGTCAAGTCTAGTTCACTTCATGATAAACCATACAGGATATTAATGACGGGATCAAGGTCGTTTAATCAACATTCAGAACACAAGTCTGTATGCCTTGGCTCCAAATACACACACATGGGACTGTAAGGGGAACCTGTCTTGTGCAATTGCATGATTTATACTAACGTTGTAAAATAACTGCTGTATTAACGCTAACAAAGAGGGTGTGTCACTTTCTAAGTGTCTTGGGATTCAACAATACAAGGATCCCGGTCTTAAATTTGTATTTGCACGTTGTCTAAAAGTGCAATTATTCCTTATAAATCAAGCCAGTATTTAACTAAATATGATTATTGGTTGATATACAGTACATATAATTAAGTTGCTTTAATGCCTTACCGTTATGTATTGCTCAGATATTTTAATATTGGTAGGTTATATTTCATAGTAGGTGGTGGTGCAGAGGTGAAAGCTGATGAGCTGAGTTCGACTCCTGGCATGATTGCCGGAAGGACTTCATCCAGCAATAGTTTTACAAATGACTGTAAATTATCGTTCAGCATTTTAATGGACGTCATCACTAATGTTCTAAATAATATTGTAAAACTTCCCGTAGAGGCTAAACCCCCCTTTTCCTGATGACGACCGCTTGTGTTGCGATCTAAACGCCGTGGGGTTTTTTATTCACTTAATTTTTATTATATTTTTTCCTGCGTCAGCAGTTCTCCTGCTGTGTTTGTCTCACCTGATGACGGTTGCTTGTGTTGCGATCGAAACGTCGTGATCTATTCATTTTCTATCTACGTGACTTTACCGAAAGAACCAAAGAGTAAGGATTCCTGCAGTCACGAAAGCTTCAAATCAAGATTGAATATAAACTTCCCGTAGTTTATGGTTCAAAACCCCAATAACTAAACCATGCTTAGCTGAGTGATTTTTATGTACTTGAAAATTGAGTACATTTGGCATAAAGTTATGACAACACAGTAAATGCGTAAAATACATTTGCTTACCAACGTGATTTCCAAACTCAAGGTATAAACCTTCACTTAGGTATATTCTGCATACCAACATGCAAGCACATGCATCTGTGTAAACCAACAAATATCTTTTACATGTGCCTCTCTGCAGTGAAGATGAAAATGTAGGATCTTAGGAGTTGAGTAAATAATTTTTACTATCAGGGTGTTCATATTAAAAACTGCCCTGAAAATGTCCCACAAACACCCAATAATAGATGTTGCCAAACCTTCTTACGACTTCGTAACGTTTATCTGGATAGATAAAGGGCATTATTTAATTTGAAGATGTTTTAAAAATTATATTCTCCTCATAATGCTGTAATGGACAGTCACACACGTTGGTTTCCAATTAGCATTTTAACAGAGATGATTCTCATTAAAATCAGTACAAGAATATTTGTGCTGCTTTAACTTTTACTGCCACGTAATGTGGATTTGCGTTGCATTAAGAAGCGGGCCTGTGATTTTTTTTGTCGCGTATACACAGACAATGGACAGCTAGCCGAGCCCCAAATACAAGCCGGCCCTCTGAGTGTAGGAAACAAGTCCATCTATGGGAGAGAACACAAATCAGGTAAAATGGGTACTGTAGTGGATCAGTAGGGAAGAGGTTAATACAGAGTCTCAACCTTATTGCTGAAAGGTAAACATTAAGCTCAGCACTTACTAAAATCACACCATCATGGGACATGTGTGTAGACATTGGTATGTGACATTTTTTAAGTTGTGTGGGGTATTTTATTGGCAGTACAGCAACACATTAACACACATTTACATAGATTGCTTCTGAAAAAAACGTCTACATCCATGTAGTCAAGTTATCAACACCATGCATTTATAGTCCACATTGCTGCGTATGAAAATTGGACTTGGGTAAATTCTGCTTGTTTAATTAAAGTTACTGATATAAATATCACCTCTCATAGGAGTAAATTGATGCCTTTCATGAATTTGAATATATAGAAATGTCTATCCACCACTGGATGAGGGTCTTCCCATGCAATACGGCTGGTAGGGGTTTACCATACTTCATTAAGCGGGTAAGTGTGTTGGTGAAGGTGGGGAGAATCGATAATTAGAGGTGGGAGCATTGAAATACAGCACAACTACGGATTTTTTGATCCACTGCTCTCGGCTACTGACAACAAAGCGCAGGCCACAAATCCCGATGACAACCTGTGTGAGTGCTGGTCATCCATCCAAATAATACAAAAATTATTCTAATTAATATGGCCGCTCAAATGACTCTCCATCAAAATTATAACATGACACGAGATTGAAATGAGTCCTTGTGAACACAAAAAATGAATATTTATGTTTATTTGCATAACACTGTTGGAGTCTCAGTAGATTAATAATCTTGGTATATGCTGCACTACTTATACAAATGAAGCTCATTTGATATAACGTGTGATGGACATGAAGTCTTGGTCAAAATGAGCCAATATTAACCATTTATTGAACGTCCACCTTCCCAAAGTGAATGTGTATGTGCGTGTGCATGGAAGAAGCCCGCTCATCCACTGCCTTCGGGAAGAGCAGCAGGAGCATCATTATGAAGAGCTCCATGTGACGTGGGGTGGCCCAAATGGACCTCTCGTTCCAGGTCTTTCCAGCTGTTTTCCACGGCAGTATACACCATGTTCACACGTGTGCGTTTCAAATAAGTGATATTTAAATGTAAAAATATATATATCTGCGTCTTTGTTGAACTGCACTTAAGCTTCCCATAAGTCACACCAATTTTTTCCACCACTTTTCTCTAGCACACTGTTACCTAACAAATTACGAATGGAAAATAACGTTTTGATATCCACGTTCATTCAACTATGACAGTATTTATTTTTAAGCATCATAGTACGTCATTTTTATATTCTTAGCTCTTTCGGTAAAGTCACGTTGAAGGGAAACAATAAAATAATAAAATATGTATAAAACAATAAAAATGCTCACGACGTTTCGATCCATAACACAAACGGTCGTCATCAGGTGTGAAAAAACCAACGGCAAGAAACATTTGAAAGAAGTGTCGGTTTGCATTAATTTATTTATTTTAAGCGGTGTATTTCCTTATAAAAAACGTCAGCGCCACGCGCAGCGATTTGGCAGTTTATTTAGAAGGACGAGTCCATCTATGTTCTGAGAAGAGGAGGGGGGAGACGAAAAATTAATGTATGCTGTCTGAAAGCCACCATAAGCATGAACAATCAATTAAGACCTGAAATGGTTTATCAAATCATTCCAATGATTGCTAAGCCAGAATCCATCTCGGTTGAAATTGTCTCTGTGTTTGTATATGTGGATAGCCTCATGAACGAATCTCTCATGGTAGCCAGATGGCTTGCAAAGAACCTCTGTCTTGGAAAAGTCAATGTCATGTGAGCCTACTGAATTATAGCAATGATCTTCCACGGCCGAGGTGTTGGTCCTACCGTGTTTAAGGTCTGCTTTGTGTTCACGAATGCGGTCCGAGACATGGCGTTTGGTTTCTCCAATGTAACTACTACCACAGAGGCAACTTAGTTTGTTGACACCAGGGTACTGTATGTCTGGAATCACATATTTTACAGATGGAACCAGATCACGGATTTTATGTAATGTGTTGAAACGGACCTGGATCTTGTGTTCATTCAAGATTTTGGAGATCTTTTTTGTGATCCCTGCAATGTATGGTAAAGTGATGGTTTTGAAAGGCTCCTCAAGAGGGTCCTTCTTCATGGTTTGAGTGATAGCTTTGCGGATTGTTTAGTCGGAGTAACCATTAACCTTAAGAGCTTGGTGTACGTGCTTGAGTTCACTGCCTATGTGTTCCTGGTCGGATATGCATTGGGCTCTATGGTACAGAGTCTTGATGAGAGAATTCTTCTGTGATGGATGGTGGTGGGAATCCGGTTTCAGATAAGCATCCGTATGGGTAGCTTTCCTGTAGACAGAGTGGCTCATTGAACCATCAGGTCTCTTTTTTATTAGGACATCCAAAAAAGGCAGCTTGCCATCTTATACTATCAACTCCCCCACCTACAAACTGGCTCGTTTTTTGTCTGAAATACTGCGTCCTTTCACTGGAAAAACCACCTCTGCGGTACAAAATTCTACTCACCTGGTATCGACAATCAAGAGTATTTCCCTGTCCCCAGACGACCTGCTTGTCAGTTTTGATGTAGTTTCCTTATTCACCAAGGTTCCTATACCTGACACCATCGCAATCATTGAAGACTTGGTTCATCAAGGACTAAACACTGAGGTACCCCCCCTGGTGAGACACTGTTTAACCAATACATACTTCACTTGGAATGGAACTTTCTACAAACAAACTGAGGGCACCCCAATGGGCTCCCCCCTATCTCCGGTTATAGCTAACATTTTCATGGAGACATTTGAGACTGACGCCATCCAGACTGCCACTCTGCGCCCAACCTTATGGAAAAGGTACGTGGATGACACTTTTGTCATCTGGCCACATGGCCGGCCTGCTCTAGACCAATTCTTCGACCACATCAATTCCATACACCCAGCCATCAGATTTACCATGGAAGTCGAAAACGATGGCAAGCTACCTTTTTTGGATGTCCTAATAAAAAAGAGACCTGATGGTTAAATGAGCCACTCTGTCTACAGGAAAGCTACCCATACGGATGCTTATCTGAAACCGGATTCCCACCACCATCCATCACAGAAGAATTCCCTCATCAAGACTCTGTACCATAGAGCCCAATGCATATCCGACCAGGAACACATAGGCAGTGAACTCAAGCACGTACACCAAGGTCTTAAGGCTATTGGTTACTCCGACTATACAATCCGCAAAGCTATCACTCAAACCATGAAGAAGGACCCTCTTGAGGAGCCTTTCAAAACCATCACTTTACCATACAATGCAGGGATCACAAAAAAGATCTCCAAAATCTTGAATAAACACAAGATCCAGGTCCGTTTCAACACATTACATAATATCCGTGATCTGGTTCCGTCTGTAAAAGATGTGATTCCGGACATAGAGTACCCTGGTGTCTACAAACTAAGTTGCCTCTGTGGTAGTAGTTACATTGGAGAAACCAAACGCCATGTCTCGGACCGCATTCGTGAACACAAAGCAGACCTTAAACATGGTAGGACCAACACCTCGGCCGTGGCAGTTCATTGTTATAATTCAGTAGGCTCACATGACATTGACTTTTCCAAAACAGAGGTTCTTTGTAAGCCATCTGGCTACCATGAGAGATTCGTTCATGAGGCTATCCACATATACAAGCACAGAGGCAATTTCAACCGAGAAGATGGATTCTGGCTTAGCAATCATTGGAAGGATTTGATAAACCATTTCAGGTCTTAATTGATTGTTCACGCTTACGGTGGCTTTCAGACAGCATACATTAATTTTTCGTCTCCCCCCTCCTCTTCTCAGAACATAGATGGACTAGTCCTTCTAAACAAACTGCCAAATCGCTGCGCGTGGCGCTGACGTTTTTTTATAAATAAATACACCGTTTGTAAATAAATAAATACAAACCGACACTTCTTGCAAATGTTTCTTGCCGTTGGTTTTTTTCACACCTGATAACGACCGTTTGTGTTATGGTCGAAACGTCGTGAGAATTTGTATTGTTTTATACATATTTTATTGTTTCCCTTCAATGTGACTTTACCGAAAGAGCTAAGAATATGAATTACTGCAGTCACGAAAGCTTTAAATCAAAATTTAGTACGTAATTTTGTAATTCTGTCAGGTCTTTTTTCTTCCGTGTTTTTCCATTTCATTGTACAATGTCATTTACAGGAGAAAATACTAAAGAAAAACATGAAGGCACTTGGCTCATTCTGCATGGAATGTTGCCCAACATGTCAGGTCCTTACCAGTGCGTGCTGTCTTACAAAGAGAAAGAAAACCACACCCTTATGAGAGTCTCACTGAGCTTCATAGTCTACGGTACGTTATTGTTTTGTGATCGAAAGTAAGGAAGATCACTGATGGACAAAAACAGAGACATCCTCTCACAATGTTAAATTTACATCACGATGAGTGATTCGGAAATTACTTTTCAGTTTCTGAAAGATTACCACATGCTGACCAATCAAGCTAACTTCTCTGCGGCAATAAACAATTTTGCATAAACATGAACATGGGCATCCTCGCAGTGGCTTTTGGCAAGCTATCGAACAAAGACGGTCACCGCATCGCGCGCTTTCAGATGCGTTTCTGCTGCCGTCTGGAACGCTCTTCCTTACGATATTAGGAAGCCGCTGGAGCTATGCACTTTTAAATCTAGATTGAAAACTAATTTCTTTAGAAGTGCTCTTTGTGTTTAGTTTGTTCACCTAACCCCCCCGCACCTCCGATGAGCACGGTTGGCTATGTACAATGTGAAAGAAATTCGACATACATTAATACAAGTAGGTTTCTGACAAGCAAATTGTGTATGTCTCGAGTGTTCTCCCTCGTGTGCATGTGTTTTCCCCAGTCATTTCAATTTCCTCTCATATAAGACGTAATTGGCCAAACAATTGGCTGCGTACGGTGCGAAAGAAGCTCAACTTACATCGTACAACATATACGCTTAAGCGGCCCCCTCCCATGCCATTGTACCTACTGCAGCGTATCGCGAGGTGGAGACGGCGCACACCTTTCTGGTGAATTACTATGCCTCAAGCTGCACAGGGTACAACAACAATCTGGTGCTGGACCAGCTGGTGGTGGTGCTCAATGGCCTCCTTCGCCGGCTGTACTGCCAGGTGGTGCGGCCCATGCTCGAGTGTCGGTCCATTGTGTACCGCGACGTGGGCCGGCAGTGCCTGCTGGAGATCTCCTTTGTCGGTTCGCACACTCGACACCACAGCCACACCTTGGACGTTTTGGGTGTCCTACCCGCGATCAGATTCCGATTGGTTAGAGGACAGATACAGAGTGATCCATCATTTGCTAATGCTATTTGACCGTGAATGTGTGTGCTAACTGCGTGAATGCATTTGTGCGCTGACCAGGGGTACACAATGTTGTGGGTGTCCCGTGGCCATATCTAAACGTTGTGAGGGTGTGTGAACGCCCACGGGACACCCACAGTGGCTGTGCTTCTGCCATAGTTGCTTACATTATGTACCTATGACACACTGATATTGAGCAATTATGCCGATAAATGTCCCTAACTCAAGAGAGTTAGGGACATTTATCGAGAGAGTTAGGGACTACGTTTTCCCATTGAGCTACTCTTTATAATGTTTTTAAACGTATTAATTTGGCTGTCTTACATAATTTTATTGAACATCTCTTTAACAATAATGTTCTAGAAATGTACAAACATAGTAGTAGCCTTTTAACAGAGCATTGCTTTTTATATGACACATGAACCTTACACCAATACACGAGTTTTGTTTGTTTATTATTGAGGCCTTGCAACTTGGAAACATGCTGTGATCTTTGTGCTTTTCCCCAAGTTGACCCTTATGGCAAAAACTGGCTGAAGACATGCGATGGTCTTTCTATGAAGAAATGTGAAGTCTCCTTAAACCTCAGAGAAAAAGAGGTTTGTATTTTATACTTGAAAAAGTCGTGTAATACTGCTTAACCTGCGTATTTGAATTCCCATTGCTGCTTAAGTGTATGAAGAAATTTGACACCGCTTTCGTCATTTGAAACAATACACACACCCAATTAACGAGCTCCAAAAAAGCCTCAATGCATCTCTTAGGTATCGAAGACATCGATTACACTAAAGACTTCGAATGGATTACCTAATTAACATTCATGCATGTGTTTGTTCTTGCATCCCAGGCTAGTAATATTGTCGAGTCATTTTTCAAGAAGCAGGAGAGAATAGTGCGCTTCCTGGAAACTCTGCCATCCATATATCTCATTGGAGGCTCGTTGTACAAGTTTAAAGATGCACACTGCATGCCGGGTTATGGGAAGGACAAGATCATTCATCCCGATTGTTCGAGCTGCTGTGGTAAGACGTGAATGCAGTAGGTGCGGAGCAGAATGCTTATTTATCTCATTAAAATGGTTGAGTGACGGTATCTGATGGTAAAAATGTCAGCGTCATACTCTCGAGCTATAACATCAAAGAACGTGTCTATATCCAATTTACCATACCAGTGCCATGTCAATTTTTTTTTTGCTAAGCTAACATGTACTTGTTGGTCCCAGTCTGGCACGGTATGCCAACCTCTGATTAAGCTTTGGCGAGACACAGAGAACTGCTAAACGTCTCTAAACATGGTTGGGGTTCGTGAGGTAACGGGCCTCGTCTGGAATGTTATTGTGATGTCTATCTGTTGATCGATTGTTTGCTCAAGAGTGTGACAGTCCTGATTTAATTTCAAGGGATTCCACATCATAACAGTCCTACAATCACACCAGCAGCACCACAACCTTGTGTGTAAAACAACCACTTCACTCGGATCATAGTGCGTACAGGTTCTAAAACAAGAGTCCACAGGTCATCATAGCCAATGCTAATTGATGCCACCGCACCGTGTCATCATAACTTATTTTGATGGATACCACAGTGGGTGAAACTCGACACGTGACCTTCAATATCCTCTCACTGTCCCCACCAATTGGCTTTTTGGTCTTCCTCTTTGTCACCATCCTCTGGGTACCCACTCCAATATCTGTCTCGTGAAACCTCTCTCTCTCTCTCTTCCATTGTACACATACTCGTTGCCCCCGCTTTATAATTACACGTACACGTTGTTTTGCCATGTTATATTACGAACTGCCAGGTTGTGTATCCTATATATCCACACATTTCCAATCTTCCTTAACGTGCACCTGTATTCAAAAGACCTTACGTTTATTTTCTCTTTGCCTCGTAAAATTCCAACTCTCTGACCCATACAGTAACAAGTAAAAGACGTATGTAAAATACTTAAAAAGGGTATGTTAAATACCAATTGTACTATGGGAAATGGTACCCAGACTTAACGCACTTGAAGACAACGGGTTTGCGATAAACATAAGGACATTGACAAAAGCAAGTTAATGATTTATTAGAAATACTTAAGCTAGGCATTAAAATCCAAACAGCCCATTCAGAGAGTGATGAAATGGATACAATATTGTTTTCATTTGGTTAAGACGGTAAGTCATGCATGGTGCGGCGTGTACATTCAGGTTTGTGTTTTCTGGCCATGTATTTACATCAGGACGTGACATCATATTGTGATTAATAGCAATATTCCCATGGCTGTCTGAGAGAGTCCAATAGAAATAAAGATAACAGGCCACATTGGAATGTAAGTCATGCAGCTATTTTAGTTAATCGAGCAGCTAGTTTCATAAAATTAAACAAGGTCAATGTGCAATGTATGATGCTTAGAGAACCCTTGCATAATGTATTTACTTTTACCTGGTGTGATGGTTGCTGAGGATTGCAAGTCAACAGGACACTGTATACAATGTAGGTCTACATATGATGAGATGTGGAGCATTATTGTCGTGCACTCTGTGTTTTGGACTCTGACATGTGCTTTACTGGATTTAATACAATTTTATAGCATGGAACTATGCAGGGGTGTCGTTAAAAATGGAGTAAAATAACCGATGGAAAACTCCCATTTAATTGCAAATTTATTCAGGTGAACACGATTTAATGCATGTATTGTGAGTGCAGGATCAATGTTATCCTTGTTACTTCTGCTTGCAGTGGTGTGCAGCCCTCAGATGTACAGCTCCAATACAGACGTCAGATGTGTGGAGTGCAAGAATGCTACCCAATACGGAGCTAACGAGTGCTGATGACACCATCAGGTTGTGCCATTCGAGAGCACGTGCAATAATTATATAAGCATGTACTGTCAATATGGAAATTATATGCTTCATTCACTCAAAGCAACTGACATCACATCTCATAAATTCAAAGGCCAGCTGTCCCTCTGCGGCATGAGATGACATAGCACTGGCCTGCAAGTGGGCATTAGTCTGCTAGTAGGTGGCGATGATTGCTACGTGTGATTCCAATTGAGACATTTGAGTAACGTGTGGGTAATCTTTTTAAAAATAAAATTGAGCAGATTTGGTCCATGACGTCAGCACACAATGCCCAAAAGGTTTCAAATGATGTCACGAGATCTTTTACATCCACAGTGAAGCAGCGGTTTATTCACCATAAGTATTGACCTGGGCGGCCTATGGGATTTGAACCACAAACCTTTGCAGCAAGCAGTGAATGCGCTACCGCTGGGTGATGCCACCACATGCGACATTTTATTGAACGATGCTGTATAAAGCAATTGTTATTCATTCACGGCCTCATTCCACAGCTATTCCTCAATTAAAAAAAACAGCTTCAGTGTTTACTAATCTTATGTACTCTTCATTTAGCATGCAGGAGAATGTGATGCAATTGCGATCGTTATTGCCATCATATCAGGTAAGAATTTAAATGACTAGCCGATGTTTTCACATTAAACGATAAATAGTCATTATGTATAATTTTAAATGAAGTTCTCTGAGTCCCGATGAGGATTTCTAGTTTTCCACAAGGTGTGGTTTTCCAGGTTCTGGTTGTAGACTTCTCAGTGAAGGGTGACAGGCAGGAAGGAATATTGCTGGGATGACGTAAACTAAAAAACAAACTGGACATTCGTCAATGACATCAGGTAGCGATAGAAAGGTAAAAAATAATGCCGACGTGTTAGAATTAGGTTTGACAACATATCTGCCTTCAAAATGTTAATAAAAACACATTCCTGTGGAGGGAGCTGGTAGGAACGTTGGGTTGCTCGGTCAATGGCCAGGGTCAACGGCACCACGTGGTGTATTCCGCAAATATGCCTGACTGTGAGGGCGGGCACAAGCCGGCGTGAGTAGGTTAAACGTTGAGTTTTATAAGGGCACCACGGGGTGACCAGCCCCATCCCTCCCACCCCCCACCCAGCCCCACCCTCCCCACCCCTCTTTCAGCCCCACCCTCCCCACCCAGCCCCTTCCCACCAGCCCCTCCCCACCCAGCCCCACCCCTCCCACCAGCCCCTCCCCACCCTCCCCACCCAGCCCCTCCCTACCCTCCCCACCCTCCCCACCCAGCCCCTCCCCACCCTCCCCACCCAGCCCCTCCCCACCCTCCCCACCCAGCCCCACCCCTCCCACCCCCCACCCAGCCCCTCCCCACCCTCCCCTCCCCATCCAGCCCCTCCCTCCCCACCCAGCCCCTCCCTCCCCACCCAGCCCCTCCCCACCCTCCCCTCTCCACCCAGCCCCACCCCTCCCATTTTTGGATGCACGACGGACGGACGGACACAATAATCCCCTGTGGGCTGGTGTAACCAGCGGTTCCTACCAGTATCACTTGGAAAGAAGTTGACAGTGGTACATCGCAGAGTATCAATATGAAATCATATGTTAAGGTCGAGATCAATTGTGGAAATATTGGTTGGTTAATTATGAAAATTAAAGTTGCGTATACATGATGTGCACCTTTTGCCATGCAAAGTCTACAATTGCCAGACGGCACATATCCTGCAGCTGACGAGATGCCTCAATTTTGTTAACAGTGAGCGCCTGTGTGTGGCTTCTCATAAACTCGAGCATACAAGCCACTTGACTCTTGGCTCACTGTTACTTTCGGGGCTTTCTGGCACCTTCCAAGAACATGCATATCCAGCTCAGCATAGTTGATGTTATCTTGATTGTCTTCGTCAGCCTGTAAGTACGATTTAAATAATAACAATCATCGCCACCCTTAGTTATTACCATCATTTTAATTTATCAATAATTATCATAATCTGAATTTATCATCATCAATATTGTCTTGATACCATCACTGTCAACTTCAATATGCATGTGAGCCTCCATCACAGATTTTTGTAGATAGTTTAAAAATAGTTAAAATAGGTGCAGAATTGACGTGCTGAACATGAGTTTGTGTGGAATTGGCATAAATTGTCATACTTTTAATCACAGCTCAAGCATGAATATATTAGCTGATACAGCACAATATATTTCCTACAATATATTTTGTCTTCAGGATTCCAGTCAAGTATTGGTTCAGTTAAGTGCCGTATTAAAATATTGTTAACAAAATACTGCTTGTTATTCAAATTTCATGTATTAAGTTTAAGCATACGACCTTCAATGGGCACAGATAAAACGAAACAAAACTATTTTACCAGGTAAGGCCCACTGAACTACGTCTTTTTCATAAGCGACCTGGCCACAAATGATAGGTCAACGAAGTGGCGTATCGTGTGGACATTTAGAGCAGCCAAATACTCTAAACGCAAGTTGATTCTAAATGTGGGAGAAAAAACCGAACAACCCGGAGAAGAATTCACGGGGAGAGCATGCACACTCCAAATATACAGGCGTCAGAGTCACGATCGAACGCACGACCTCCTGCAGAAAATGCGAGGCAGGTAACATCTCGCCTTCGCGGATAGACTCATTGTATCTCATAAAACACACTGTATATACAGGCCATAGATATATATGCATTAGCCAGGATTAGTGAAAAAATAACCAATGCCTAAAAATGAACATCAGTGTGACATAATATGTATGTTACAATATATTTATATTCAACTGACCTGGCAAGTTGTTTGTTTACTGACTTGTTTGTCTGCAAATGTAACAAGACATGAGGCACAACTTTAGACTGGTTTCATTCTTATTTAGACTCATCAGTACAATAGTCATAAATATTCACTTGCTATATACCTCTGAGAGCCTCATATACGGAGAGGGTTCTGTTGGAATGGGTTTTCCTGTCATTTACAAATTTGAGTCGTGTGAGAGCAACATGGACTTGTGCCATCAAGCAACCGCATTGAGGGGTTAAGACAGGCGAGGTATTCATCCAACAGTGGATAGAACGTCGCTGAAACGATTATATTAACGGAGCAAGCAGTGGCACCATGATTTGCGCACTGCGCTATCAATGAACCCAGTGACACGAGTCCGATACCCGGAACCAAATCAACAGTGGTGAGTGATATCCGAACTGGTCCTGGGCTCCTCAGATCACCAACCCATATTGATCAGAATGGTGAAGAATGATCAAACAACCCTCACAACCAAACATGGCGCATGGAAGCCGCATCACTCGATCCTTCATCGAACCTATACTTAATATATTTTTACGTGGAGGGATGGATATGCGATGGAAACATTGCTTACTTATTTTGTAATCTATATTCGCCACGACAATTAATTCTCATTGTTTTAAAAATGGTAGTGTGATGGTTCCCTGAGGAAGTATAGCATTTACGATGCGTACAGTATTTAACAATTTAGCAATAGTTCTGAGATGTGTAATTGAGGCCACGATATTTTGGGTCTGGAGTGCATTTCAAGACAACACGTGATACGGTTTTACAAAGATGGATGTATTTTGTTTGACTGTCATGAAGCGTGGTATTCAAACCAGCATAATTGAAGAAGTACAGCAGATAAAAAATATCCATTCAATGTGTAGTGACATCACGGATGTCACTGTATGGTGCCGGGTCGTGCCGTTCGATGTTCCTACATCGTGGACAGCACCGTGTCGGTGGCTGTGTGTAACACCAGCCCTAGCGGGGCTTGGCGAGCACTGGGATAGTGCGGGCACCACACACAGCGAGTGGTGGGGGCTCCCCCGAGGGGAAGGGGGTGAGTGTCAGCCCAGGGGCAGGGTTGCCCCGGGCCATGGCACTCTGGTTGACCCCGTAGACACGTGATCCAGAATGTCCACACAAGGGGCCCCAGGTGGGGGGACTAGTGGGTGATCACGTGTCTGGGGAGAGCTCTTGAGAAGGATCGAGAGGGAACGAGAATGCTCGAGAAGGCGGGCGGGGCCGAGGGCGGAGAGGCCCCGCCCGTAGGGGGATATAAGGTGGGTCCCTGAGAGGGACCGGGGTCGCTGCATTCTACAAGCTGGAAGCGCAACATCTACAAGCGGGAAGCTCTACATCTACAAGCGGGAAGCTCTACGTCTCAAGCTGAAGCTCTCCATCCTACGAGGCAACCACGTGGTCGGAGACCCGAGTGAGGGATCGACCCTTCGTAGCAGTAACTGTTACATGTTATTTATGTAGTTTATTGTTAAAAATTCGGTCACAGTGCCGATGATCACTGTTACATTGCATTTATGGCTTTTATTTTGGTGATTTCGAAAACGTTTTTTTGGTTTGGCCATGTTTTTGTTTATTGTAGTACGGAGTTAGACTGATGGCCTTAATCTAAGTTGTCTTGTGGTTGTTGTTGTTGTTGTTTGACTTGCATCCCACTGGGATTTTTGCACACAGCGTTGGTGTACGGTGCTTTTCAGAAATATTTTGATGTTTTTTTTCTGGATTTTCTGTTTGCACAGTCACATAGTCACTTTAAGATGTTTTCTTGTTCATGTTTTTGTTTTTTGTTTGTTGCGGTTGCACCCGATTCAAGAGTCGAATGGCTCACAGGGCTATACCAAATGAATGGAACTATGAACTATGAACTCGCTGTAGTCTGGTGAAGGGGCAGTTACCCCTTTGTGTTACGGTGTTACAAGTAAATGTGTTGCCTTTAAAAGGAACAACGTCTGTGACTCATTTGGACCCACTACATTTGTAATCCTGAAAACAGGAATTTGCTTTACATTCACTATGTGTGAATGTTTTATATATGATTTATATATGATATATCTATATATATTCACGGATATGCATGTTTGATATACTGTTTTAATATATGATATATAGAGATATCAGATATATCATATATAAAAAAACAGTATATACTTAAAATAATTTAATTCTCAAGACATGGTTGAAACTTATTGTCGTGTGTACAGTGATTCACATATCTCTGGAAGCATACATGTTTTACCGTATTAGGTGCATTAACTACATTTCATTACTGACATACTGGTTAGTATGTTATCTATTTTGAGGTGTGTTCCTGCTTATCTCAGCTGATTTCCCACAGGCTGCTTAGAGGCTGTTTACATGTTCCCAAATCTTGACAATGTGCCCTGCAAAGTGTGAATGAGTTGACATTTAATTGACACCACCTTTCCTTTTCTAACCCCTCTTGCAGTATTAACCTCAGTCAGTACAGACCATCCAGACCGTGCCTGCCCTACCTTGGTGTCTCAGTATAGTGTAGTTTGTGTTGAGTTCATATAGGGAAGTCACTGTAACTAGCGTTGCAGGGCAAATTCTTTTTAGGGTATTTTAGCGGCTTGTGTTTAACAGACCCAATCTGGCATGACTCCGGATGCAGGCACTCACCACGGTGATGCTTCTTGTAGAACCAAAGTTTGAATCCAACAATGGTGACGACAATCAGTAGCAGAAGCAGCAGCACCACTCCTACACAAATCATGATCGCTGCGATATGGGAAATGTATTTTATTAAGTAATGCACAAATGTTTCACTTACACCAGCAACAGCAGTGTGTTTTTGTTTATAAGGTAATTTGTGAGCAAGAACAATACACATATACTTGGAGAGTCAATCAATGTACATAATAAATACACTTCAGCACTTCGCCAATCCATTATTGGATGAAGGTTTCCCTATGCCATGACGTCATATAGGTTTTCTTTCACCATATTTCAGCGTGCTGGTCAGTGCCAGTTGGTGAACATGGGTGGGGGGAGCCCAGAACTGCTTCAGATATCACTCGTTACTCATAGTAGCTTTGGCTGGGAATTAAATTCAGGCTTCCGGATTCATACTGCAGTGCAATAACCATCTGCACTATTTCTCCATTCCAATATAATATACAATACTGGGAACTGGAGTACTTTACAGCTCTTTGTCAATGCACTAGAGGATGAATGCTTCCCCTCACCTTATCAGTTATGGGAGTTTCTTTGATCATATTTCACGATACCGACCAGCATGGGTTGGTTGGGGGCGAGGGTACTCGGGGCGAGTTCAGATTTCACTCGCCACTGATGTTAGCCATGCTTGATCATTATCAAACTTGGGGTGGCCAGCGTAATAGGGCAGTGCGATAACCACCATGCTACCTCACGCATACTGGGACTTACTTACTCCAGATAATACATCTTGGACACGGACCAAATGTGGGTGTTATTTTAAAAATATATTGACCATAAAAAGTTAGCGAATCCTCCCATATCACCCCATACCTGTCAGAAGAGAGATTTTGCAGAAAAAGTGTGTCCTTATAATCATACATGACCTCCAACAAGATATTTGGAAACACTAATGTAACGTATTCTTTGGGTGTTTCGGTAAAGTCACGTAGATAGGTTCAAAGAAAATAACAAAAAATATTTTAAAACTACGACGTTTCGATCGCAACACAAGTGTCATCATCTTCCTGATGACGAATGCTTGTATTGCGATCGAAACGTCGTAGTTTATTATCTATTAGATTTTTTAAATTTTCTTTGAACCTATCTACGTGACTTTACTGAAAGACCCAAAGCATATGAATTCCTGCAGTCACGAAAGCTTTAAGTCAAGAACTAATGTAACGTTTACCTCATACAATATATTACATTTATAGAGAATGAGAGTGCTTGCAGTTTATGGACTCACATTTTGTATCGTATGAAAAGTCTTCATCTTAAAGTCCAGAGGTTGTAAGTGTAATTAAAGATGAATGCATGATGGGGATGAGACACAAGGAAATTAGATATTACAGTTAAAACCCAGTATAAGTTCAGAGAATACAAAGCTATTTCAACCCCCATAGAATTGGTAAAAGAATCCGTTCCATTTGAATCCCACTTTGGATAGCGGAGTGGCTTTTAAATAATTATCTCCACTTCATAACATTTGGAAAAACACATTGAAAATTGATTTCAGAATACAGTGGATAAAGATGTATTCATCTAATTTGTCTACACTTGTGGAGAAAGCGATCGTAAAATTATATATGCTACGCATACAGTAAAATAAAGTATCACAGTCATGTTGTTTGCACGCATTATGCCCAGTTTCCATTAAATTAATGCAGAATGGCACAGCAGTGAACCGTGTTTTCCATGGTTCAGTGTTAATACTTCCATAGCTTGAGTGTGCTTTGGGTGGAATAGATTTTCTTGAATATTTGTGCCAAAAAGACGCGACGTTTTTTAAGCAAAAAATAAAATTGACGAGTTGTGCTGCTAATTCAATTACACAGCCATCATCAATAAAGGGATTTCTGTTGAGCTGTGCAGACAGGAACACCTAAGCATAAGCTAAGATTGTATAAAATTACCCGAATGGTGAACATACTTTAATAAAAATGCGGTAAAAATAGCATATTTACAAATAGTCGCTGTTGCTCTGTGTTGTGTCCAGGTTTTATGCAACTCTTTGATCAATTTGACCGATTTTGAATAAAGCCACTCCTTAATATCAACACAACTTTACAAGAAAGTGTAATTCTTATTGGATTATCTTTGAGAGAGAGCTAGAACATGAACTGTAAGTTCAGATCTGTGTTGTTCAGGCTCAAAAACACATGTGGCCTTATTACCTGGGGTGGAAGATCCATGGGCTGTGGTGGGTGGGGGGAGAAACACACACGAATTTGAATTGAACATGTCCCCACAGCGGTGTCTCTTGTATATCCAAACGTACGTTACAATCGAGCACAGGCAACATTTTCTACACTATAAACAGGTTTAAGTGCATCAAACTTAGCAACTACAAAACCATCAACGTGATTTCCTGCTTATCTCTCTGACAGCCCTGAGCAGAGGCGAGTGTCTCCATAGGTCAACAATCGTTGACTTCTGCATCAAGTGGAAGTAGCAGCAACACAATAAAAAGAAGCAACACGATGGGGTTTTTTTCCCAACAGAGCTACGTGAGTGTACATTGGTAGCGACGTTCATTTGAATAATATATTTTCGCCTATACAGGAATGTAAACTCTGATGTCAAATGTTTCCATCACGTAATATCTTACTTGATTTGGTGTTATTGATGATAATCAGCTCCACGATGGCTTTGCTTTCTCCATAGTAGCGCCACGCAGGTCCCACTGCTATAAAATACCATGTTTGTGCTAAGCAGCAGTAGTTCCCTGCAGTTTCTTTGAGAACCTGCATGAAAGTCAAGTTAAACACGTTTCTGCCAGTCGTCCAGATCAATCTACCACCCTGTAAAAAGGAGGGATAATCTTTTTGATACCAAATCTGGTCTCGTCCACCTACACGGGATGGGCTGGCACAGTTGTTACTGAGTTTTGGGCATTTATACCAGTTGACGGCTAAATAATAATTTCCAGTTTCCTTAACAATGCACATTAAGGTTGTGTTTGAGCCTTCACTCACGGATAGTTTCGACTGAGCCACCGACACATGTAAACCATTTGTCAGACCTGTGAAAAGAAATTGTTTGCTTTCAATAAAAAGCAAATAAAACACAAAGTAAAACCTACACAACAATGTTTAAATTCAGACGATATGCCTCCTTTACACCGTCCCCCGCAAAAACAATAAAATATATATACTTATTACACAACCCATCCGCCACACGACTATCTGGGAGCCCATCCTTTCAGCAGCATTGGTTCACTACACGCACACACTGGGGACCGGTCTCGACATTGCAGCATCTCATCAGCAGGAGTCAGTTCTGCTTGAACCAACGCTGGAGAAACCGCCAGATGTCCACGGGCGAAGGAACCTCACTGTGTGTTAAACTATATAATGCATAACACAAAATACCCATTGTGGCTGATAACATGAGCTCCCAGAATCACTTGTGGCTGTGGGTTGCGTAAAATTCCGTCATGTAGAGCGTCTGTATAAAGCAGGCAGATTGTTAAAATTACTCTATTATATTTTCTGGCATGCACTTATAAGAAATGGAAACATAACTTAGTACACGCCATTAAAAGAGTGCGTAAATGCAGATTAGCTTTTTAATTTTCCATAAACTTACCTCTAACATTAAAATAACTGCTGTATATTACTCGAATAGACGGGCTTGAAACTAAATAAATATCCGGTCAAACTTTCTTTTAATTAAATTTGGAAAATTCTTATAAATTGTAGTGAATTTTAACGAATTATGTTTACAAGTCTATTTTTATTATTATTAAAATAATAACACAAATCATTGCACGGTTACATATTTAATTATCAAATAAGTGTAAAACATGTTTACCTGAAGTCTTGTACAAAACGAGCAGACACATGACCATTGTAAGAGACATTTTAACCGGGATGCGTGCACTCTGCTGCAGCTGTCTTCACAGAAATGAGAAGTGGTTTCATTTGTCGAAACTTATGAGTCCTACTGGAGTTTGTAAGTTATAGACGTGTAGAGGAGTATTGTGGGTATCCAATGAGGGGGCGAGCGGAAGGAGGTGCGAACGGGTTACGTAAGGGCTTTCGGATGGCTCTTGCGAAAAGTAGGTGGAGGAGCTGGCCAAAGATGTCTTAAGGGGGGGCCCCAAGACGGGGGCGGGGTCGTCGTGGGGGGCCAGGGCGAGGATCGGCTGGAAGAGGGTCTCTCTCTCCTCGTCGTGGAGCGGTGTTGGCTCATACCCCGCTCCGGGCAGACGAGTGAGGGAATCAAAGGGATAACCGGGGTAGGATCCGAAGAGTTACTAAGTGTCCGGGTTAAGGACCGAGACAGAGCGCACCTACACAGGTGTGAGTGTAGGATGCCGAGTGTGGAAGTGGTTTAATAAACGGCAACAGCCCTTACAGTGTTCCTCGTCTCCACGTGGTTCTACTGCACAACAGACGTACACACGAGAGATCTCATTGCTTGGCTCTTCGACATTCGCCAACTTCGTGTAAATGTCCCCGAAGTGGACTGCCCATTTGTGGAGCGTGTTGATGCAACAATGGTTACTAAAAAAATCTGAAAAAAAAGTTACGTTTCAGTGTATAACGTGCACAGAAGATCTCAGGGATTTACCTCGTCACATATACTCTGTAATGATACGTGCTCATGGAGACTAGTTTTCACTTGTGATATTAAGGCTACATTGAATGCGTAGTGAGAATGCAAACTTCCACCACTCAATGCACATACTGTACTGTAAAACACTTCAGTGAACGTTTAATGTCCCGTTATAAGGGCGCACTCGTTATATACACACACAAAGTCCTTACCACAAACGAACCACGACAGCTTGCTGATCTCAAGGAGCATAAACCATTACGCGAACTCTGGTCATCTTCAAAGCGACTTTTGGCTAGCCATCGAACAAAGATAGGCCCCTACATCGCGCACTTTAAGATCTGCTGCTGCGACCCGTCTGGAACGCTCTTCCTTGCAACATTAGGAAAACACTGGAGCTATGCACTTCTAAATCTAGATTGAAAACGAATTTCTTTAGAACTTATTTTTGTGTTCAGTTGTCCTTCTCGCACACCTCCGATTAGCATGGTTGGCTACGTATGGTGGTGCGAAAGAAGTTATACATATGTTGAGGTATAGAACCACGCGGACTCGGAGTTTCTTGTAAGGGCTTACGCCGCTTTATTAACACTTTTATTGACACACTAACTCACACCAGAGGTAGGTGCACACTACACTCGGCCCTTCCCTTGGACCTCGGCTCTACTCTTGTCCCTAGCCTCGGCTATTCCCTTGGGCTCTCTCACCCGAGTCGGGACAGGGGTTCAGCCAACTCCGTCCGACCGAGTGAGGGCAGCACCTCACTTCTCCATAGCCAGCTCTCACGGACTTCCTCAAGCCTTATCCTCGGCTATCCCGACGTCTCTCCCACTCGTCGAACTCAGGACGGGGATTCAGCCAACTCCGTCCCATCACGAGCGGGAGAGACCTCTCTTAGCCGCTACACAGCCTGGGCTCCCTTTACGTCACGGGATCCCCCTTAAGTACCCCCTTACAATCCCCATCACATGACGTCATCCCACTATCCCAGGGGTGTCCAAACTATGGCCCGTGGGCCAACTGCAGCCCGCCATCCATTTTTAATTGGCTCGTATCAAAGTCTAAAAATATAATGGACTATGGCATACTGTATTGCACTTCTCAGTTTTAAAACTAGGTGGCGCTATTGTCTTGAACAAGGCAGCGTCTCCATAAAGCAAGCAATCGAAGAAAAAAATTGCTCAGGGTCACGAGAAATGTCGGAACCGAAGAGACGCAAGATTGCAAGCGAGTGCAGAAAATTTCAGACTCGGCGGAAAAATGAATATTTTTTCATAGAAACCAAGGTGAAGTGTGTGTTGTTTGATTTGTAATGAGAGTGTTGCCGTGATGAAAGAGTACAATGTACGACGGCATTATGAAACGAAACAGACCTTCACGTCCTACACTGGCGCCGAGCGGAAGAAGGTAAAGCAAATGGCAGCTAGCCTGCTAACGCAGCAGCATGTTTTTTCCCGTGCTAACAAAGCTCAAGAAAATGTAACAATAGCCAGTTATGAAGTAGCTCAACTCATTGCCCTACACGAGAAACCTTTCTCAGATGGTGACTTCATCAAACAGTGCCTCACTGAAGTCGTGGGAATAATGTGCCCAGAGACAATGCAGGATTTCAACGATGTTACTATGTCCAGAAATACGGTTCTGCGGCGAATTGAAGACTTGTCGGCTAACTTAAAACAGCAAGTGTCTGATAAAGCTTGTGCTTTCGATTTTTACTCGATTGCATGTGATGAGAGCACAGATGCCACGGACACTGCACAGCTGTTAATTTTTTTGCGGAGAGTTGATGATAATTTTTGCATTACGGAGGAACTGCTTGATCTTCGGAGTCTAAAGGGGACAACAACTGGGAAGGACATGTTTGAAGCTGTGTCAGATGCAATTGACCAGGCTGGACTTAAATGGGACAAGCTGTGTGGAATTTGCAACGGATGGGGCTCCAGCAATGACAGGCGACCGCAAAGGAATGGCCTCTATGGTGAGTGCCAAGGTGCGGGAGAGTGGAGGTGAGGCTGTCAAAATGCACTGTATCATCCACCAAGAAGCCCTCTGTGTCAAGATAATCCAGCTTGGCGATGTGATGAACACAGTTGTGAAAACTGTCAATAATTCGGGCACGAGGGCTTAATACAGGGACCTACTCTACCATTCTAAAGTGCGCTGGCTCAGTCGCGGCTCCGTGCTGCAGCGGTTTTATTCCCTGAGATCAAATATCAACAAGTTATTGAAAGAAAAGTGCAGACCTCTCCATGAGATCAGTGACCCTTTATGGTTGGCAGACCTGGCTTTATTAGTTGATCTCACTGATCATCTCAACACCCTGAACAAGAGACTACAAGGCAAAGAGCAGCTGGTACCACAGCTGTATGCGCACATGAAAGCATTCCGTGCGAAGCTCCGTCTCTTCGAGTCACAACTGCGCAACTTCAATGTAGCGCACTTCCCCACACTGACCGAAATCAAATGCGCATTTGCAAATGCCAAGCTCTCTGCAAAAATGGGAGAATGTGTCTGTGATCACATCTCTCATGACAGAATTCAGTCAGCGCTTCCAATATTTTTCTGTCATTGAGAAGGAAATCACACTGTTTGCAGCTTCGTTTTCAATGGATGCAGAAGAAGTGTAGGAGAGTCTGCAATTAGAACTGATCGAAATTCAGTGTGATGATTCTCTGAAGAATCAGAATTAGCTTCTCTCCCTACCTGACTTATACCGGAGCTTGGAAAAGGCCAAGTTTACTCTGATGAGACGCCACGCAAAACGAATGATGAGTCTGTTCGGCTCAACATACATATGTGAGCAGACATTCTCTCTGTTAACGCTGAACAAAAGCAGACTGAGAACCAGAACGACCGACATCCATCTCCGTGACGTCCTTCGCATCTCAACCACCAAACTTACTCCTGACCTGCCAGCTATCCTTCAGACCAAAGCGCAGCATCACTGCTCCCATTACAGGTGCTCTCCCCTTTTATATTCTTCAGCCCCCGTTCTCGAACCTTCCTGTCCTAATATTCTTGGTTCTTTCGGTAAAGTCACCACGTAGAAGGGAAACAATAAAATAATAAAAATATCAAACAATAAAATTCTCACGACGTTTCGACTGCAACACAAGCAATCATCATCAGGTGTGAAAACCAAATGATGTCAAATGTTTCCATCACGTAATATCTTACTTGATTTGGTGTTATTGACGACAAGCAGCTCCACGATGGCTTTACTTTCTCCATAGTAGCGCCACGCAGGTCCCACTGCTATAAAATACCATGTTTGTGCTAAGCAGCAGTAGTTCCCTGCAGTTTCTTTGAGAACCTGCATGAAAGTCTAGTTAAACACGTTTCCGCCAGTCGTCCAGATCAATCTACCACCCTGCGAAGAGGAGGGATAATCTTTTTGATACCAAATCTGGTCTCCTCCACCTACACGGGATGGGCTGGCACAGTTGTTACTGAGTTTTGGGCATTTATACCAGTTGACGGATAAATAATACTTTCCAGTTTCCTTAACAATGCACATTAAGTTTGTGTTTGAGCCTTCACTCACGGATTGTTTCGACTGAGCCACCGACACATGTCAACGAATTGTCAGAAATTGTTTGCTTTCAATAAAAAGCAAATAAAACACAAAGTAAACGATATGCCTCCTTTACACCGTCCCCCGCATAAACAATTTAAATCTATATACTTATTACACAACCCTTCCGCCACACGACCATCTGGGAGCCCATCTTATCAGCAGCATTGGTTCACTACACGCACACACTGGGGACCGGTCTCGACATTGCAGCATCTCATCAGCAGGAGTCAGTTCTGCTTGAACCAACGCTGGAGAAACCGCGGGCGAAGGGACCTCACTGTGTGTTAAACTATATAATATACACGAGCTGTACTACCCGGCTTCGCCCGGGAACTTGGATCCACCACGCCCGGCCGCCTTTGTCTCCCCAGTGGCAATGTTTACACACCGCACCTGGTACTCATTTGAGGCTGAGTCGACCTAGGGGAGGCCCGGGACTGGTTCAGATAATCGTCACTGGTGTTGGCCGTGAGCGGGAATCGAACTCGGGTCGCGAGGTTCGTAGCGCAGCGCGCTAACCACTACACTACAATGCGTTACGCTTCCACACACACACAGACACACACACAGACACATACACACATACACACACAGACACATACAGAGCGTGCTAACCACTATACTACAATGCGTTACGCTTCCACACACACAGACAGACACACACACAGACACATACACACACACAGACACATACAGAGCGTGCTAACCACTACACTACAATGCGTTACGCTTCCACACACACAGACAGACAGACACACAGACACATACAGACACAGACACACAGCGCGCTAACCACTACACTACAATGCGTTACGCTTCCACACACACGCACACAGACACACACACAGACACATACACACACAGACACACACACAGACACATACACACACAGACACATACAGAGCGTGTTAACCACTACACTACAATGCGTTACGCTTCCACACACACAGACACACAGACACAGACACACAGCGCGCTAACCACTACACTACAATGCGTTACGCTTCCACACACACAGACACAGACAGACACACAGACAGACACATACACAACGCGCTTACCACTACACTACAATGCGTTACGCTTCCACATGCGCGGGTCACAGCTCACTTGCCAAATTTCCAGTTTGTTGCATGTCGGGAAGTACGCTAAACATTTTGAACAGACACACACATTCACAACTTTGCCTTTTAAATATAAGGAGTTAACACAAAATACCCATTGTGGTTGATAACATGAGCTCCTAGAATCACTTGTGGCCGGTTGGTTGCGTAAAATTCCGTTTTGTGGAGCGTCTGTATACACAAGGCAGACTTTTAATTACTCTGTTATATTTTCCGACATGCACTTATAAGAAATGGAAACATAACTTAGTACAAGCCATTAAAAGAGTGCGTAAATGCAGATTAGCTTTTTAATTTTCCATAAACTTACCTCTAACATTAAAATAACTGCTGTATATTACTGGAATAGAAGGGCTTGAAACTAAATACACATCCGGTCAAACTTTCTTTGAATTCAATTTGGAAAATTCTTATAAATGGTAATGAATTGTAACGAATTCTGTTATTATTAAAAAATATATAACAACAAAAATCAATTACACGGTCACATATTTAATTCTCAAATAAGCGCAAAACGTGTTTACCTGAAGTCTTGTACAAAACGAGCAGATAAATGACCATTGTCAGATAACATTTTAACCGGGATGCGTGCACTCTGCTGCAGCTGTCTTCACAGAAATGAGAAGTGGTTTCATTTGTCGCAACTTATGAGTTCTACTGGAGTTTGTAAGTTATAGACCCTACACACGAGAGATCTCATCGCAGCCTGGGTTGGTTGCTTGGCTCTTCGACATTCGCCAACTTAATGTAAATGTCCCTGAAGTGGACTGCCCATTGGTGGAGGGTGTTGATGCAACATTGGTTACTAAAGAATTTTAGTGTATAATGTGCACAGAAGATCTCGTCACATTGACTCTGTAATGATAGGTGCTCAGGGAGACTAGTGTTTCACTTGTGATATTATGACATTCAGTGCGTAGTGAGAAAATGCTAACATCCAGCACTCAATACATATACTGTACTGTAAAACGCTCCAATTAACGTTCAATGGCCCGTTATAAGGTCGCACTCGTTATATACACACACACAAAGTGCTTACCTCAAACGAACCACGACACCTTGCTGAGCTCAAGGAGCATAGACCATCACACGAACTCTGGTCATCTTTAAAGCGGCTTTTGGCGAGCCATCGAACAAAGATTGGTCCCTACATCGCGCACTTTAAGATGTGCTGCTGCGGCCCGTCTGGAACGCTCTTCCTTCCAACATTAAACACTGGAGATATGCACTTCTAAATATAGATTGAAAACTAATTTCTTTACAACTTATTTGTGTTTAGTGTGTTGTCCTTCTCGCACACCTCCGATTTGCACGTTGGCTATGTAGGATGGTGCGAAATAAGTTATACATACATACCTTCCATGTGAAAGCATTTTTTTCAGACATAAACAGGTGGGCTGCGATCCATTAACCAGCGAGGACAAACTTTAGCAATTAAAGAGTAGGCAGGATTGGTGGAGAATGAGCCCACTCTCATCTTGCCAGCCAAGCGTAGTTGAAGAATGGGCCAAGGGGAATCTGCTACGGAGTCTGTGGTGGAAATTCCATAATAGACGTCAGTCTTCCGAGAGAGAAAAAAATTGACTGCTGGTGACATCCCATACAGATGTGTTACTCATGTAATCGATGATGAAACCACAGTGGCTGTCGATGATGGGGACGATGGTGGTCTTTTTGATGACGAGTATGATTCCACCGCAACCCAATGTCGCAGCGATTTGGCAGTTTTTTGTTAATTGGTGTCCGATGTACCACCGAACCCGCTCCTCCACAGCCGTAGTGGTCGCTTTCCTCATTGTGCCTTGGTCTTGCCCACTCTGCTGTTGCCACCTCATTAAATAGACATCCGTGAAACAGCTTCATAGCTCATCGGATTTCTCCAGTATAAATGAAGATTCTGAAACATGGACCCTTTTGGGCACAATTTTGGACAAAAAAACCCTTATATATTTATAGACGAAAATAATGGTATGGTAAAGGAATGTCATAGCCAATTTACATACCAGAAAATTAGACAGGTTTCGCTTAATTGAATCGTCATACATTTTAAATAAATACAATTAAAGCAATGTTTTTTTTGTTTGCAATCGTAAGCAAGCGATCTATAACTTAGTGTGCTACACGCTGCAGCGTGCCACTGTTCCTGTGTCGGTACAATCCCTGTAGACAAGAGTTGTGGGCTGAATCCAGTTCAGATTGGAAGTTCAGACTGCGACGCATTTGAAGAAGTTAGCCAGCAATGTGTTTATGTAATTTATGTGTATGCAAACACTTGCTATGTTTGATTACGACAACGTATAGAAGGCACCACGCAGGAGACCGAAGGCGCCAATGTGCATCAATGTGAATGTGAGATAGGCGGGGACCCGAAGGGTTGTATATGTGAAATTAAAAAAAATCTCAGCTCTTTCAGCAACAGTTACCAGGTCTATTCCACAATTACCCGCACCTCTGATAAGCACAGTTGGTTGGCTACGTAGGGTGGGAAAGAAGTTCAACAAACATATATTGTGCAAATGGGGTGTTCGGCGTGGCAAATGTATTACAATCAGATATCCCATGTTCAAGTCCTAGGACTTAGTTTCCCATAAGATATTCGCAATAGCTTATCAAAGTACTGATTTAGAAACTCTATGATGCCTTGTTATAGCACTGTGGCTTCATAAATCTATTTCATATGGCCATGTCAAAGCACTGGTGCAGATTCTCTTTGACAGTTGTACACGTCGAGGAAGATCGGGTTGACAAGAGGATTCTCTCAGGGGCATGACCCACAGAGGGGATTCATCTTTAGGATGACCAAGTCAACGACGGAAGTCAGGAGGATCACAGCAACACCACCCAATGACCGCCGCCTTAAAAAAATGCCACATTGTGAAATTAAATTTAAGAAACAATTTCATCCCATCTTTGAAAGCCCAAACTAAATATTCACTCAAATCTACTCAGATTTGAGTGAATATTTAGTATTTACGCAAAACTGTACAACATTTAAACAGCGTATTCAATGTATCCGGTACATCTGCCGTCAATCAAATGAATCCAGTGTAGCATTTATGGTCTATGGATTATATACAATGTAGAGTACATCTGAAATCATCCAAATTAAGTCCTATCAAAAAGCTGAACAATAAAGAAGATCACATGGTAGTCAAAGCAGAAACGCTCAAGCTGTGCTGGATTACCGGAGTAACACTGAGGGATGAGTAGAGAGGTGAAGACATCAGAATACAATACGGAGTACGAAGCGAAGGAACAAAGACTGCGATGTTCTGGCCATTGAGTGCGGAGTGAAGAGGAAAAAGGTTTCTGATTGTGTGAATCAATGCCCATGTTAAAAAGAAAAACACGGATATCCACGATAATATAACAATCACTGAAAAACGACTGACTGAATCATCCATATCGAGGACAACATTGTTTGTGTTATAGTGCTCCCTGCTGGTACACTTAACATCTTCAACCTTTTGATTTAAAGCTTTCGTGACTGCAGAGATTCATATTCTTGGTTCTTTCGGTAAAGTCACCACGTAGAAGGGAAACAATAAAATAATAAAAATATAAAAAATGTTGCAGTCGAAACGTCGTGATAATTTTAGTGTTTTATATTTATATTATTTTGTTTCCCTTCTACGTGACTTTACCGAAAGAACCAAGAATATCTTCAACCTTGCTTCTCGCTATACATATGAAATGACACCCACGACTGTATGCTAGGAGCATTTTTTATTTTAGACATCAACACACTGGGCCCGGGCTTCGTTCTTCATCTTGAAGCTCGTCCCTTCCCTCGAACGTCCCCACTCCTCGTGCTCTCCCCTCTTATCCTCCTCGAACTTTCCTTCACTGTTTTTACCGCAACAAATCCACGCCTTCCTCCTCCCAAAGATTCCTTAACGTCGCCTCCGTGTTGCAACTCCGTTTCCCGATTTTTTCTTGGCTTAAATCTTTCCTCCAATCTTTTGGAAACTCTGCCTCCCGAATCAACCGTCGTGGAGGAGGCCTATTTACACCAAAAGTTGACCTTGGCCTGCTTTTTGAAATACAGTTTGGCAGCACATTGGGCTTGTTAATGTCGGTCATTGCACATAGTTTCGGTCAGTCAGCCCCGATGGTTTCCACCGAGTAGGATCTCGAACAGTCAGCTCCGGTGATTTCCACCTCTGGTCGACGATGAATCCACGGGCAAGCGTCCCCGACGGCGTGCCTCGCTCCCCCTTGTATACTCGCTCGGCCCCGTCCCTATCGGACAGGGCCTCCCCCCCCCGCCACTACTCTACTACAACACGTGTCTCCTCGATTGACTTTAAGATGTTTTCTTGTTCATGTGTTTTTTTGTTTGTTGCGGTTGCACCCGATTCAAGAGCCGAATGGCTCACAGGGCTATACCAAAATAAATGGAACTATGAAACTATGACTCATGATTACAGTGCCTTCCGGTCACCTGTGCCCAATTATCTCAACGCGTGCCTTTTAACTCTGTCCTCTATGCGCTGGGTACCTGGTGCTGCCTCCCTACGCGCAGGGTACCTGGTGCCTCCCTGCGCGCAGGGACCTGGTGATACCCTATGCGTAGGGACCTGGTGGTACCCTACGCGCAGGGACCTGGTGGTACCCTGCGCGCAGGGACCTTGTGGTACCCTGCGCGCGTAGGGACCTGGTGATACCCTGCGCGCAGGGACCTAGTGGTACCCTGCGCGCGTAGGGACCTGGTGATACCCTGCGCGTAGGGACCTGGTGGTACCCTGCGCGTAGGGACCTGGTGATACCCTGCGCGTAGGGTACCTAGTGATACCCTAGGTGATACCCTAAGTGATACCCTAGTGATACCCTACGCGTAGGGTACCTGGTGATACCCTGCGCGTAGGGACCTGGTGATACCCTGCACGTAGGGTACCTGGTGATACCCTACGCGTAGGGTACCTGGTGATACCCTGCGCGCAGGGACCTGGTGATACCCTGCGCGTAGGGACCTGGTGATACCCTGCACGTAGGGTACCTGGTGATACCCTACGCGTAGGGTACCTGGTGATACCCTGCGCGTAGGGACCTGGTGATACCCTGCGCGTAGGGACCTGGTGATACCCTGCACGTAGGGTACCTGGTGATTCCCTACGCGCAGGGGACGCGGCGTGGCCCCGCGGGCTTCCCGTAGCGCCCCCGGCGGTCGCGCACGCGCAGTCGCCGGGGGCGCGCGACGGCCGTTGTTGCCATGGCGATGAACGCCGAGCGTGGGAGATAGACACGCGGCGAGAGACACGGAGGAGGAGGAGGAGAGACAGGAGAGAGACACACACGAGGGAGAGACAGAGGGGAGACACACACACGAGGGAGAGACAGAGGAGAGAGACACGAGGGAGAGACAGAGGGGAGACACACACACGAGGGAGAGACAGAGGAGAGAGACACGAGGGAGAGACAGAGGAGAGAGACACACACGGGGGAGAGACACAGACTGAAGAGACAGAGGAGAGAGACACACACGAGGGAGAGACAGAGGAGAGAGACACACGAGAGAGACACACGAGGGAGAGACAGAGGAGAGAGACACAGACTGAAGAGACAGAGGAGAGAGACACACGAGGGAGAGACACGAGGGAGAGACAGAGGAGATAGACACAGACTGAAGAGACAGAGGAGAGAGACACAGAGTGAAGAGACAGAGGAGAGAGACACACACACAGGTGAGAGACACAGGTGAGGAAGGAGGAGGTGGTCTGCTGGTGCTGCTTCAGGCGTTAAGCCGAAGAGCGGCATGAGGAAAGTTTTGTTGAATCGGCTCTTGTAAGCGCTCGTTTACAATTTAAGCCATTCGTCTTTGAGACTCTGCTGCTGATGCGTTCGTAATGATGCACAGGCACAATTAACAAACGCATTCAACGCATTGGTCAATAAAATTGGCCTGAGAAGTCAAAAATAACATTTTATATATAACAGGCGACGTTTCGGCCAATAGCCATTCATAGCACTGGTGCTGTGGTCACGTGACCCCCTCTTTAAATTAAGTTAACACAACACTCGAATTATCGATTACTTAACTCACACCTTTGTTCACGGTTCAAAATGTAGTAAACGCCATTCGGCCAGCAACAATCAGCACGATTAAAATTGCAATAAATCAGAGGCAAAGTGATGCTCTGCTCGAATGAACATTGAGGCATTCTGTGGTGCTCATCTGCTTACAGTGGCGAAAATTCCACATTTCTATGGCGGGAATGAGAATTGTGTGAACAAAAAACCGATGAGTGAAGTTCAAAGGAACGGTAACCATGGTACAGTAGTAGCGATAGAAGAGTGATAGATAAGGAGGTAACTAAATTTTGATTTAAAGCTTTCGTGACTGCAGGGATTCATATTCTTGGTTCTTTCGGTAAACCACACCTGATGATGGTTGCTTGCGATGCAGTCGAAACGTCGTGAGAATTTTATTGTTTTATATCTTTATTATTTTATTGTTTCCCTTCTACGTGACTTTACCGAAAGAACCAAGAATAAGGAGGTAACTGACCACCGCTGAGCAAGTGATTGGAGTTAATCAGTGACGTTGTCGACTATGTTTCCTCACTGCTGTCAAGTGCTGCGAGTTTAGAAATCGGAGGCTCCGTGAACACATTCCTGCGGAGGGGGCTGGTAGGAACGTTGGTTGCTCGGTCAATGGCCAGGGTCAATGGCGGCACCACGTGGTGTATTCCGCAAATATGCCCGAGTGTGAGGGCGGGCACAAGCCGGCGTGAGTAGGTTAAACGTTGAGTTTTATAAGGGCACCACGGGGTGACCAGCCCCTCCCCACCCAGCCCCACCCCTCCCACCCCCCACCCAGCCCCACCCTCCCCACCCAGCCCCTCCCCACCCAACCCCTCCCTCCCCACCCAGCCCCTCCTCACCCTCCCCACCCAACCCCTCCCTCCCCACCCAGCCCCTCCCCACCCAACCCCTCCCTCCCCACCCAGCCCCTCCTCACCCTCCCCACCCGGCCCATCTCCACCCTCCCCACCCAACCCCTCCCTCCCCACCCAGCCCCTCCCCACCCAACCCCTCCCTCCCCACCCAGCCCATCTCCACCCTCCCCACCCAGCCCCACCCCTCCCACCCCCCACTCAGCCCCACCCTCTCCTCCCCACCCAGCCCCTCCCCACCCAGCCCCTCCCCACCCTCCCCACCCAGCCCCACCCCTCCCACCCCCCACTCAGCCAAACCCTCCCCACCCAGCCCCTCCCCACCCTCCCCACCCAGCCCCTCCCCACCCAGCCCCTCCCCACCCTCCCCACCCAGCCAAACCCTCCCCACCCAGCCCCTCCCCACCCAGCCCTCCCCACCCTCCCCACCCAGCCAAACCCTCCCCACCCAGCCCCACCCCTCCCACCCCCCACTCAGCCCCACCCTCCCCTCCCCACCCAGCCCCTCCCCACCCAGCCCCTCCCCACCATCCCCACCCAGCCAAACCCTCCCCACCAAACCCCTCCCCACCCTCCCCTCTCCACCCAGCCCCACCCCTCCCATTTTTGGATGCACGACGGACGGACGGACACAATAATCCCCTGTGGGCTGGTGGTGTAACCAGGAGGTTCCTACCAGTATGAGTGTACAGCTTGTTGCCTGTCTCGCTTAGGCACTGGCGCTGACACCCCCACCTGCGTTTGGGCTGCGGGCAACATGGAGGCTCGCGTCCGTCAGGCATTGGAGGCTGCCCGGCGCGACAGAGGCAAGCGAAAGAGAGCAGCCGCAGAAGAGTCCGGTGGGAAAAGGGGACATTTTTAGATGTGGCTTTTCCCACTGGCACATCTGAACCGCGGTGGGACCGTGCTCAGCCAGTGTGACGCGCGTCGGGAAGCATTGGGTTGGTTGCTTTTCAACTGGCAAATCTGAGCCGTGCCACTGATATCCCGTGTCAGAATCAGAATCTTTATTTAGACTGCAGGAGAAATCCGATTAACTAAGATAACTAAGAAGATAGTTTTACGTAGATGTCCAGCATTGGCAGGTTAGCAAGTTACAACGCAAACAATACCAAACAAACGATAGTATTGCAAAATAGAGAGAATGTTAAGCAAGTCAGTAAATATAAATAGTTAAATACTTAACAATTTAACTATTTATCAAGCTTGGCCAAGGAAGCAAAAACAACAAAACAGTCGCAGACCAGACTAAGAGAGCACACAGTTGCTCAACAAAATGGCACATTAACATGTACTTTATGCCAAGACAGACACAAATGATGGCGTCTAGTTAAGACAAGTTTATTTGTTTTAACAGGTGAGAACTCAAGAGACCAGGATAGTCAAGAGTGGTCTAGTTCACCAATATGAAAAAAGCGAAAGAAATTATATGAAGTACAGCAAATAAGGGGCCGTCCATAAATGACGTCACGCACCTGGGGGGGGGGGTCATACATTTGTGACGATGTGTGACGAGGGGGAGGGGGGGAGGTTGTGAAATGTGACGTCACATCAAAATGTGCAACTTTAAATTAGACAACACGTTCTACTTAATTAAATTGGCTTTTTAATAAATGTTTTCTCCTACAACATCAGAGTGCAGCGCCACATTAAATACGCACTTTGAAGCATGTTTTATATATTTTTTTGGGGGGGGGGCAGAGCTTTGTGACGTCATATTTGAGGGGGGTCTGACTTTTTGTGACGAAGGGGGGGGGGGGTCAAAAATCGTCCAAAATCGCGTGACGTCATTTAAGGACGGCCCCTAAGAGCAAATAAATTCAGAGAAGAAAACAACTGTGCCACATGAGATATAGAAAATATTGCACGTACATAAATGCATGTTAAATAATATTTTCCCTGCAGCGTAAGTCAGTTCGGGCAGATTATTTTTTTAAACGATCATAGTACAATTACAATTAATTTAGAAGCATTAACTATCGTATTTATATCTAAACTGACAAGGGTATATGTTAATTGCAAGTAATTGTATAAAGAATCAACAGCTTAGCACAGAATCGTGATTGAGATGGGAGAGTAAGGACATTTTGAAGCAATCGAATTCCAGGTGTTTGGGGCACTAACACAGAATGGGTGAGAACCATGTGATGAGTGGAATAGTTTGTAACATCAAGCACGTGGTGGAATTATTGCATTTTGAAAATTCTATGTGGCATTAGAGGTCGATTTGCATATGTCAGCATAGTCTAGGATAGACTATGTTTACGTGCAGAAGATGATAAACAGAATTTGTTTCTATACAAAGGAAAGCCTCACTGAATCATGTGAAGGGACAGATATGGGAAGGAGGCGTACTGTCACCTCATTTATTTCTGTAAAAAATGGTTGTAGATGTAATCAGGAAGAGGAGGTTACTCTGGATGGTATAATATGCATAATGGAGGACAGCAAGTTACTGATAACAGGCATTGGAGTGGCAACCAAGGGGAAGACATCAAGCCAATGATGACGAGACTGTGTGCTGTGTTGGCCTCATAGGTGCTTGTTAAAGGCTAAATGGGGTGTGTGTTTATGTATGTGTGTACAGATTCAAGCACTCTACTGAAAGGCTATGAGATTCTGGTCACTGCCACTACGGAAGGCCAGACAGAGGGAATCTGCCTGGCGCCAGACCTCTTTGTGATATGTGCTGAGCTTGCAATAGAGGTACACACACAACAACAACAACCGCCATTCGCCACTAAGTGGCGGTGACGTCACCACGACGCTTGTGCCAGGCCATGTGCACCTTGAGGCCACGTGAAGTGTCGAACGCCCACTGGCAGGAGGTCACGGGGCAGACCCAGGTGCCACGGGTCGACTGACTGAGATGACTGGCTGATGCACCACCTGTGCCCCCTACTGTGCCACACCCAATATCACACACAGCAACAACAAAGATCCCACATGTAGCCTACTAGCTGTTGTGGCAAGTGCTGTTAGCCTCAATTAGTAACTGGTGCGATGTGCAACATCACCATGAGGGAGACAAAGGCGGCCAGGCGTGGAGCTAGCCACTTCATTCCCTCGTGTGCTGTGCCGGCCTTCATAGGTGCTCGTTAACAGCACTTACTCCAAAAGTCTGTAGAGGCTTTTCGGTGGATCTTTCTCTTTGTCTGTACATCTCTGCCTCTGTATGTGTTTGTGTAGAATGAGCTGCTGGGTGTGGGTGAGGAGTGCGTGCGCCGGTTCCTGCAGACAGCGCCGGCCCTCGGCCCCCTGCTCGTGCGCATCGTGCTGTGCCAAGCCCAGCTCAACGGAGCGCTGAGCCCCGACCGGCCTGTGCGTGACACACACATACACCTACACCCCGACAAAGACAAAGATCCCCCCTATATAGCCTTTACATACTGTTGGGCCAAGTGCTGTTAGCAAGTACCTATTAAATCCAGTATGGCGCACAAGGGGGTGGGAGACCAGCACCATGCCCGGTCGCCTTTGTCTCCCCAGTGCTGATGTTTACATGCCATATCAGGTACTAGTTAAAGGCTCAGTCAACATAGGGGAGGGCCACATGCACACGCATGCTAAAGTATGTGTGCTGTGCTGTATATATCATGTATGTAATTTGTATGTCATGTGTGCGATGTGTAGGCTGTGTGCTGTGTATGTAATTTGTATGTTGGTGTGTAGGTTCTGTATGCTGTGTGTGCTATGCTTTTGTATGTTCTAATCTATGGATGTTGTCTGTGCATATGCTGCGTGTATGGTGTGCATGATTTTTGGTGTATGTTGTGCATGTATTCTGTGTGTGCTGTACTGTATGCTCTTTTCCCCCTGTGTAGGAGCAGCTGAATGAATCAATGCTCTACTACGTCAAAGCTGCACATTTGGCAAAGCAGGACCCCAGGTGTGGCTCTGAATCCTGTAGCTAAAATTTTATATATATTGTAAGGTGGCAGGGTGGAGCATGAAGGGCATGGGTTCGATTCCTAACTCAGGCATCTTTCTCTATGGAGTTTGTGTGTTCTCCCTCTGTTCTGAATGGGGTTTGTCCAGTTTCGCCCCATAGCTAAATAACCCATAATTGAAATGGTATTGGCCAAACATCACAATGCTGAAAGGTAACTTTGCAAATCACTCATTAGGGATTACATAGCAGCAACATTTCCCCCTACTGCAATACTTGGCAGGACCCTCCGAACAAAAACGCTTGAGATTCACTGCAGCTTTCCTGTGTAAACAAGCGTAATAAAAATAAATGTCTGTGTGCTGTGTGGACTGGTAGCATAGCTACTGCGCTACGAACCCAGCGACTCAAGTTCGATACATGTTCAACATCACTGCCATCTGAATCAGTCATGGGCTTCCCCTAGGTTGACTCAGCCTTACTTAAGTACCTGGTATGGTGTATAAACATCAGCCCTGGGGAGAGAAGTGGCTGGATGTATTCCTAGCCACACCACTGCCTTGTGTGCCATGCCAGCCTTCATAGGTGTTCGCTAATAGCTTTTGCATCAACAGCCTGCATAGCCTACGTGGGGCATCTGTGTGTGTGTGGCAGACTGGTGCCTATGCTGTACCGCATCAGCGTGCTGTGGTGGCGCTCAGCGCAGCCCTGCTGGGTGTCTGGGCTGCGCGGTCACCTCGCTGGTGCTTTGGCCGCCCTGGTACCAGCTCTGGGAGACTGGGAGGACACAGACCCCGTGTGGACGGCAGAGCTCATGATGTGAGCTGCCTAGACACAGCCACACACTCTCACGCATAGCACTCAAACACACACACACCATTCCAGACACACACAGATCACTGCCCACACAGGCATCATTGTCCCATCATACACACAGCACTTCACACATGCACACGCAGAGCACACATGCATATGCCCTAAGTCTGGACTTCATATCTCTTGCACGGACTGCAGCTGCCTGGTTGAGTCTCTACTGGATGCAGGGAGAAGTAAGGAGGCTGCGAGTGCCGCTCTCCGTGCTGCCCAGTATACACGCACACGTGCGCCCCACTTACTTCCACACGTGCTGACTCTGCAGGTACCACACACACACACATACAGTGCATGCCGGGCCAGGACGTGTTTGTGTATCTATGTGTATGCATTGTGGGGAGCAGTGGTACAGTGGCTAGCGCACTGCACTGTGATGATTATCTGAACTGATTCTGGGCCTCATCCCTAGGTCGACTCAGCCTCAAATTAGTACTTAGTGCAGTGTGTAAACATCCCCACTAGGGAGAAAAAGGCGGTTGGACAAGGTGCTGGCCACTCACCCCCCTCATATACCATTCCGTCCATAATAGGTGCTCGCTAACAGCACTTACCCCAACAGTCTATTGGGCTATTACGGGGTATCTTTGTGCGTGTGTATCTGCGCAGGTGAGACATAGGCTGCTCGACTCGGCCAAGGCTGCGAAGGAAGCCGCCTCCTCTCCACTCCTCAAGGCACTGGTCCAAATGCAGCGCATGAAGGCGTGCGTAACTCACCCTGCCATCTCATCCACTCATCCTCCGCACACACCTCTCAGCAGCGTGGACCAGTGCAGACCGGGCCACTTTAGGCCTGCCATGATCCACTCCTCTCTCTCGTCTCCCCCTGAGAGTCTATGGTTTATTATAATGTGGAAGTTGCTGTTCGATTAAAAAAATGTATTGGTGTCTGTCTCGTTATCGCTGCCTCATTTGTATTGTTTGTCATTGTCTTCTGTCTTGTTGGTACAGTTTTTTCCGCACGTGTAACATGGCCCAGGGGTAGCGCGTCCGTCGCTCGTTGCATAAGTTAACTTTTATAATCCAACTAGCTGCCCAGGTTAATACTTCGCTTTGCATTAACGATTGGAATATTGTGTTTTGTCTTCTTCACGCACGGTGGATGTTAAGATCTTGTGATGTAATTCGAAACAAGTAGGCCATAGTGAGCTAGTGTCACCATTTAAATTTACTCCGTAAAAATATGACACTGCAAGTTTATAATTGGAATTACACGTCACAATATGGCCCTCTACTGTGTCTATAAAACATAGCACCTTCCTCCGCAATAGCCTTGTGCTATATGAATGCCGCAAATACCAAATATACTCGGTTATTATCATTATTACATTGATTTGGTTTCCCTCCAGGCAACTGGAATCTGGTGAGAGCCCAGCCGACATCACCGCTCAGCTCAAGCAGATCCTCAAGCTGCTCGCGTCCTGCGACTCGGCACCACCCTCCCATCACTCGGGGCTTGTCGTGCCAACTGCCCTCGCTACCCGCTCTCACAACGACAGCCCGACGCAGCCCGACTGCTCCCCGGAGCCAGACGCGTCCACGCCAAGCGCCAGCTGTCCCAGCAGCCTCGCGACGACCCTGGAGGACAGCACCATGCCCACACACAGGGGCATTACCAGTCGCGGTGGCAGCGACAGCGGCGGCGTGGCTGGCAACGACGAGGCTGTGGGCGGACAGGAGTCGCCAGGCACAAAACGGGAGCTTAAGAGGCTAGCCGGGGCACAGCGGTTCGAGTTCAAGGAGGCGGCAGCATCCACCACAGGACCCGTGCTGGCACACACACCCTCACGCGCCCGCGCAACCAAGCACACAGCCGTGCTCAACTCCGTGCAGCTGCCTGACTTCTCGCCCGCATGGCCCTCCAGCGACAACTGGGGCTCAGGTGTGGAGGAGGAAGAAGGGCAGGAGGAGGTGAAAATTATTCCCGCTGCATGCAGGCCGGCAGGCAGTCGGGCCAGCAGGTCCGCGGAGAATGGAAGTGAAAAAATTGTAGAACAGTGTCATGGGAAAGTTTCAGACAGACGTGCGAAGGAAGAGGATCAGCGGACAGATGCAGCAGATTCACCACGTGATGCGTCTATGCTCGTGCTGGAAGTACCTGAGAAGATGCCACTCCCTCCAGAGGACCTCTCCTATGACAAGTGAGAATTGCGATTTCGTTGGTCATGTTTTTTGGTGTTTGAGAGATATTTTAGTTCTGCCGATCTACTTCCTGCTCAAGAAATATCACTCCCTGTCTTGGTTTATTCCGTTAAAACTTCCTCTCTGGTCCTCTGCTGTGCTGTGTCGGCTTTAGTTAAGGCTTACGACTTCTTATAAGATTGTTTTTATACACAGCTGCTGACCACAGGCCCAAAGGCCCACTATGTCAAGTGACCAGCAATAAACAGCAATCTCGAAGTTATAGATTAGAGTGAACACTTTTACAGTAAGGTCATTATACGAGCTTGGGGTAAAGAGACGAGAGCAGAGAGAGAAGTGTTGTAACCTGCAGTTTGGTGAGTGAGTTGGTGGGTGGGTGAATGAGTCGTTAAGTGAGTGGGTGTGTTGTTGTGACCTGCAGTGTTGTGGTTGAATGCAGTATGGATGAGACGAAACAGTCGGTCATTGATCAATGAGTTCTGTCCTGAAATCAATCCAATCACATTTTTCGTTGTAAGTTTGTCTTCATCTTTCCTCATTCGATGACCCTGAATGTTACTGTGAGGCAAGTAATCATTGATGCCCCCTCACGACCCTGCATCCCTGCAATTGGATGAACGGTAACAATTCGGGGTGTAAACATTACTTTGTGGAAAGTGGTGGCACGGTGTATAGCGCACTATGCTATCAACCTGGTGACTTGGGTTCGATTCCCAGCTCCAGCTGTATGCGTGTATGTCTGTGAGTATATGCGGGGAGTGGTAGTATAGTGGTTAACACATTGCGCTGCGAACCCGCTGACTCCAGTTAGATTCCCTTCTTATGACCAACATCAGTGATGAATATCTGAATGAGATCCTGGGCCTCCCCTAGGTTAACTCAGTCTTAAATCAGTGCGTGGTGTGTAAAGATCACTACTTTAGAGACAAAGGCGGCTCTGCGTGGTGCTGCCCACCCACCACCTCGTGTGCCCGTGAACAGCACTTGCCCCAACTGTATGTTAAAAACTATATAGGTATGTGAGATCTTTGTTTGAATGTCTGTGTTTGTGTGCAGCCTGTCGTTGCTGCTGGAGCTGGCCCAGCTCTGCCTGGATCAACAGCAGCTGCCTCTGGCTTCCCAGTGCCTAATGGCTATTGAGGCGTGCAGGCCAGCTGTAAGCTCAGGCTGCACAGCACTCACTACACACACACACGACAGAGACCACACAACATACCACTCACTCATACCGCACACATAGCCACCACACCACGCACACACTACGCACAACACACATTATGCACACGTACACACACCACTCATTCACTCAGACAACCAGCACACTACACGCACACATCCTGCACACCACTCACAAATGTCTTGTGTATGTCATGTGTTGTTTATTAATGTTCGTGTAAGGTGTTATGAGTGTTGTCATTGAGGGCATGCGTAAGTTGTTATGGAATGTTGGTGTTGTTTCTAGTAGTGTGTATATCGTATTGTGTTTGTGTTGTGTCGATTAGAGTTGATGCATGTGTTGTTGTGTTATGGGTATGGCGTCATATATGTGTAAACCACTTGGGGTGGTGACATTGCCGAGCGATATCGCGTTCCCTGGTTGTTGTAGAGTTTCTTGGTTCGAATCCAGTTGGCCGCCCTAATTAATACTGTGGTGTGTATCAATATTACAATACTTTGGAGTAATTTTTCACCTTTGAACCTTGACGCCGGCACACAATGGCCTACCCTAGCAAATGACATCAAGGGATCTTTAAGGTCCACTGCAAAGCGGAGGGAGCTTACTGACATGGTTACGTACACCCGTAGCGTGAATCGGGGCTGCCGCCGGACTTGAACTGCGAACCTCTGAAAGGAAGCAGCGAACACGCTACCGCTAGGCCCCACGTCACCCGCCGTGTATAGCATGGTAAACAGCAAATATTTGTGGTATTGTGTATGCTGCGTTTTGCTTGTGTTAACTATGTGTGCCTTGTGTGTGTTGGGCTGTTTGGGGAGTGGTAGTGTAGTGGTTAGCACGCTGCACTACAAACCCGGCCCCCTGAGTTCGATTTCCGCTCACGGCCAACACCAGTGACGATTATCTGAACTGATTCTGGGCCTCCCCTAGGTGGACGCAGCCTCAAATTAGTATCCCGTGCAGTGTGGAAACATCGCCACTAGGGAGACTAAGGCGATTGGGCGTGGTGCTGGCCACCCACCCCCTAATGTACCATTCCGGCCAAAGTAGGTGCTCTCTAACAGCACTTGCCCCAACAGTTTGTTAAAGGATTTACGGGGAATATTTGGAAATGTGGTGTCGTGCCTGTATTAACTATTTGTATCTTATGTGTGTAGGGTACTGTGCTGCTGCGTGTGGAGTGTCTGCGAGCACAGCTCTCCGTGTCCGCGCTGGGAGATGACCTGAGCCACCGTTCAGTGCAGGTGCTTCCTCTCGCTTGCACACAACGTCGACCACCACACTCCACATATACATAATAGTTTTAATGATAATTTACAGCCCTTTGTCAACCCACTGCTGGATGAAGGTCTCCCCACGCCATGTGAGCTAGATACAACTTGCTGTTAATCTTAGCTGTGGTCAGGAATCAAACTCAGGAAGACGGTCATGCTCATGGTGCAGTGCATTAACCACTGTGAAACCGTTGAATGTACTGCACTGATGAGCTCTAATGAGGATGAAATCGATTTACAGTTGTGCCTTTGTTTCACTGCTGCCTGTCGGAATTGTTATATTTTCACCTCTTCTAGTTAACTATATATTCAGTTCTGTTGAGATGGTGGTCTGGATAAGGCTCAGATCTTTTCTAACTGCAGTGCACTTCATTGTGTGTTGCTGAACCTAAATTTACTCCCTGTCACTGTTAAAGTCATAGCTTACTGTGCTCATATACAACATTACACTGACTTTGTTTCTGCATTATGATGATGACGATGCTCGGCAGCTGTCCCTGTGGGCACAAGGTGACTGAGCACCTGACCGGATCTAGAATTCGTCTGCCATTAAGGGGGGGGGAGGGGGAAAATGTAGGGGGAGGGGGTAAAGGTGGGGGGGGTGATTGCTCTGTGTAATTCCAATTGAGTAATTTTGTGGGTTTGAACAAAAATGGCAATAAAGGAAGCCATGAATCTAATAGGAACAGGTGGAAACATCTCATTCGGCTCCATCATCTATTCAAGAAGATAGAAGGAAACTAAAGAGAGTAGTGTGCAGATAATTTTTCCATTTTGGCAACATTAACATTGGCACGGGCACACAATGGCCTACCCGTTTGAAATAACATCAGGGGATCTATAACGTCCCATGTAAAGCGGGTGGTGCATATTATTGTATGGTTAATACACCCCTGGGAACGGACTAGGGTGGGCATCGGGCTCAAGTCACGACCATCTGCATCAAGTGGCGAACGAACATGCCACCGCTGAGCCATCTCACTGCCCTCTATCTCTCGTTCGAAGTGGACTGCCACCCTCAAAGGAATGGCGCTGAGCCCGTGGTCACCCCCGTTATACGTGGATCAAACAAATTACTCGAGGCGCCGGTGTATGGCAGCAAGAGCAGTTCATTCGAATGCTGTCGCAAGAGGTTAGACGTTTGGCGCAAAGGTCCTTCACTGACTATGCGTGATGAATGAATCTCTCTCTCCCTGCAGGTGCGCTTGGCGGCCGTGCAGCGCCTGCAAGCCATGCTGCAGAGTGGCGTGGAGGGGCGCTGTGCCCGGGGGGCTGCCGTCTCCTCCTCCGATGCTGCCCGGGTGACGCAGGAGCTGAGCGCAGCGCTTTGGAACCTCTCTGTGCCGCTGCTTGGCCTCCCCAGCATGCCCTCTCGTGTGTGCGGGGCCCTTGTTATTGCCGCGCGGCGCCTGCAGGAGGCCCAAAGGTGCGGAGCCGAGCCCACTGTACGCTGCGGAGATTTCACTTGCCATGTGAATGCATGTAGGTGCTTATGTATGTATATTTAATTTATTTCGCACCATACATAGCCAATCGTGCTAATCGGAGGTGCACTTATGTGGGGAGGGGTGGTGCACTGGTTAGCGAACTGCACCTACAAACCCAACAACCCGAGTTCAATTGCAATCTGGCAATGCTAGTGCGAGCCAACATTGGTGACCAACATCTGAACTGGTCCTCGTTTTCCCTGAAGTTAACTCAGCCTCAAATGATCACCTGATGTGGTGTGGACACATCACTACTGGGAAGACAAAGGCAGTTGGGCATGGTCCTGGCCACCAACCCCCTTGTGTACCATGCCAGCCTTCATAGGTACTCGCTAATAGCATTTGCCCCAAAAGTATGTTAAGGTTATGCGGGGGATCTTTTGTCTTTGCATATGGGGAGTGGTGGCAGAGCGGTTAACACATTGGGCTACGAACCATCGCCACCCGAGTTCAATTGCTGCTCAAGGCCAACATTCAATGACGAATATCTGAACCGGTCCTGGGCGTCCCCTCTGCCAGCTCAGCCTTAAATGACTACCTGGTGAGACAAAGGGGGCCGGGCATAGTGCAATCCACACCATCCCGTCGTGTGCTTTGCTGGGCTTCATATAGATGCTCACGAACAGCACTTGCCCAACAGCCTGTTAAAGTCTATGTGGGGGATCTTTGTCTTTGTCAGCCCCCTGCACGACCTGCGCTGGCAGCTACACTGGACGCTGGCAGAGATGGAGCAGGACCAAGTAGTGCGTGGCTCTGGCTCCGCAGAGCGCCACCTGCTGGAGGCGGAACGTCTGGCTCCGAGCGCCGGCCACAGAGACCGTGCCCGTGCTGCCCTGCAGCGCCACCGCTGTGCGACAAACTCCCTCCCATCTTCCTCCATTGAGGAGGCGGCCACTATAATCTACCAGGTGTGTGTGGGAGTGTGATAGAGGGAGTTAGTGTGAGAGAGAGTGTGTGTTAGAGTGAGTGGGCCTCACACAATCTATTGCAACTTACAGCAATGCACATTGTACAACAGCGAACATGCACAGCACACAACGCACAAAGCAAACACGTGGCATACAAGTCAAAAGTCAAACTGGTTTCCTGCTCAAATGAGTACTGAGCTAGTGCTCATCTTCTGCTTACAGCCAGTGGCAGAAAGTCCACATTCCTATGGCAGGATCGAGTATATCCATAGGACAACCACCGTTGGCTTCCCCAACAATATGGTACTTCTTTTATCAACCCCTGAGGGATGAGTAATTGAGTCCCCCCCCCCCACAACCAAGATTTGAACTCACAACCTTCTAATTGTGAGCCGCTCACTCAACTGCTGAGCCACCTGGCTGGGTCCTGTTTCTATAATACTCGCTTTACTACCCGGCTTCGCCCGGGACTTGGATTATCCACACCCGGCCGCCTTTGTCTCCCCAGTGGCGATGTTCACACACCACACCAGTTACTCGTTTGAGGTTGAGTCGACCTAGGGGAGGCCCAGGACCGGTTCAAATAATCATCACAGGTGGTGGCCGTGAGCAGGAATGAAACTCGGGTCGCCGGGTTCGTAGCGCAGCGCGCTAACCACTACACTACTGCTCCCCCCACACACACACACGCGCGCGCATCCATAGGTACACATACACGCGCTTGCTGCAGACACACAACTTTCAGGGTGCGTACAGCAGTAAACGACTCAAATAATATACCAATGCTGCGCGAAGAACACCTTAGACCTGCAACACATTTGTATGGCACTTTACTCGCGGAGGGTTGGGGGGGGGTAAGTGACAGCATGCGTGACGCTTCCGCATGCGGGTGACATCACAGATGTGACGTCACAGCTCACTTGCCGTACCAAATATATCCATTATTGCGCCCCTCCCTCCCCCCAAAATAAACACAAAAGTCTATTTTTATAATTTTTGCATGGTGTACAGTCTGGAAACTACCCACATGCCAAATTTCAAGTTTGTTGCATGTCGGGAAGTATGCTAAACATTTCGAACAGACACATTTGCAAATTTCCCTTATATATATAGATTTATAATTTGCAGCTCTTTACTAATACACTTATAAATAAAAGCCTCCCCACGACATGCTATCATGGGGGTTTATTGACCATGAATCTTTCAAATCTCTTTTAGGAGGGTCCCACCAAGTTTTTTTTTTAAGTTAGGGGATGATTATTGATAAGTGTAATTCAATTTGCAATTGGTAATTTTTGAATTTGTCAAATTTGGACCATAACACCGGCACACAATACCCTCCTCATTTCGGATTACATCATGGGATCTCTGAAGTCCACTGTGAAGCAGACGGTGGGTAGTATTTTGCGGTTAATACACCCGCGGTAATAACCAGGGCGGCCTGCCAAATTCGAACCACGAACCCTCTTTAATAAAGGCGGCGAATGCATTTTTACCATTGGGCCATGCCACCACCAGTGTTCCATATTTTTTACTCATTGCTTTAGAACTGCTTTTTGTGTTTATTTTTTGTCCTTTGCACGCACCTCTGATTAGTGCAGTTGACTACGTACTGTGCGAAAGACGTTCAACATACATGTATACATATAACAAGAATGATCAAAAGTCAATGGGCCACAAAGAATGGGAAGATGAGAGCAGATGTGAGGCTATGGGCGGTGCTATGCTGTGTGTGACGTGCAGATGGCGGGGATTACTGCCCTGCCCAGCGGCGCTCGTGCTCTGCTCATCAAGGCAGGGAGGGCTCTGGCTCCTGACACTTTCATGCAAGTGCTGGAGGCCGAGAATCCTCACAGAGGTACGTGTGTGTATGTGTGTGAGTGTGTGTGGGGAGCGGTAGTGTAGCGGTTAGTGCGCTGCGCTACGAACCCAGCGACCCGTGTTCGATTCCTGCACACGGCCAACACCAGTGACGATTATCTGAACTGGTCCTGGACCTTCCCTAGATCGACTCAGCCTCAAAGGCAGACCTGGTGCGGTGTGCAAACATCGCCACTGGGGGGACAAAGATGGTCGGGCGTGGTGCTGGCCACCTACCCCCTCCTGTACCGTTCCGGCCTTCATAGGTGCTCGCTAACAGCACTTACCCCAACAGGCTATTAAAGGCTATACGGGGCGTCTTTGTCTTTGTGTGGGTGGATTGGCAGAGTAATGGTTAATGCACTTCGCTATGAAACCACCGACCCGGTGACAAATATTTGAACTGGTCCTGGGCCTCTCCGAGGTCGACTTAGCCTTAAATGAGTACAGTACCTCTTGTGCCTAAATATCAGCATTGAGAAGACAGAGGCGCACATGCATGGTGCTGGTCACACTACCCTCTCGTGCTGGCCTTCACAGGTGTTCGTTCACAACACTTGCCCCAAAGGCTATATGGGGGATCTTTGTCTTTGTATGCAGCGGAGTGCAGTGATGGACCGTTGGCTGAGCGGGCACGCCTGCATGCTCAGGCATCTATCAGGGCAGCGAGTCACTTGCTCACCATCGGCTCTGATCGTGAGAGGGACCGGTGAGAGGACACAAAGACACAGAAACATAGAGATATGAATTCGGGGGGGGGGGGGGGGAAGGGGTTAGCTGTGCTAACTAAACAGCTCGAAAATAAGAGCAGGATGGAGGAGAATAGGGTAAGCAACTTGGCTTTTGGCAAAAGAACATGGCAGGGAAGTGTCGTAGCTACAACGAGGCAGGACAAGGGAGGGCCAGTTCCCGACACAGGCATTGGAATGGTGTCCACAAGTCTGGCAACCAAGGGGAAGAGAAGACCTTCAGCCGGATGGTGGGATACTGTCAGGGCAGATCTTGGAGGTTACCCAATCCTGCCGTGCTTTCGAGGACGTAGGGGATCGAACACATTCCGGTGGAGTTCCCCAAACGGAGGAGAGGCACGTGATAAATAATGGTGGACTTCCCCCGCAGCTATACATTAACGGCAGTGCGTGCAGCCCTAAGCACCCAGAGACCTGAGTTCAAATCCCGACAATGGCTGTCATCAGCAGCGAGTGATGTCTGAACCCATCATTGGCCCCCAATTTATCAACCCTTCAGTGACCAGTCTGGTGATGTATGGTCAATCAATTCCCATGACCCATAGAGTGTGGTGAGGGGGAAAGGGGCTTCATCCAGCAGTGGACTGACAGAAGCCTGTTCATCCGATTAGTGTCCCGCACCTCCGATTAGCATGGTTGGCTACGTATGGTGCGAAAGAAGTTAAACATACATATGGCAGAGGGTATCATGTATTATTATTATGACATCTGTTTATACTGGAAGCCTTGCTGAGCCTTGTGACTTTTTCAGGAGGGTCCTGCCAAGTAAAATTTTCTAATTTGGCAAATTTGGACTATAACACCAGTACACAATGGCCTACTCTTGACGTCATGGGTTCTTGAACGTCCTCTGTGAAGCAATCGGCACGTATTTTTGCGGTTAATGCACCCACAGTATTATCCAGGGCAGCTGCTGGATTCGAACCGTGAACCTCTGCCACGAGGTAAGAAAAAAAATCAAGACATCTTGTTACATTATGAGTGCAGTATCATATCTTAAATTGAATGGTACAACGTGAATACAATATATCTTTGCATGCCTTAGCATCTCAAAGCGTGTTACCTCACAGCTCATCGCAACCATTTTTAGGGCACCTTCGGTGGCAGCTGTTCCTGTGTTGCACAAGGTGACTCAACCACTGGCTTGCAAGTGGGCAATAGTCCTCCAGTATCTCTCTGCATGCATTTGTATCTGAGTGTCTCTGTATATCTGCGTGTGTATCTCTCTCTGTACCTGTGTATGTGCTTCTGCATCACTATGTGTGTCTCTGTATCTCTGTGTATCTCTCTGTGTGTATGTCTTTTTGAGTGTGTATCTCCGTGTGTGTCAGCGGTAGCAGTGGTCAGCACACTAAGCTATGAACCAGGTGAGCCAAGTTAGATTCTCGCTCACGACCAAAAAACAGTGGCAAATATCTGAACCAGTCCTGGGCCTCCTCTAGGTTGACTCAGCCTCAAATGAGTACCTGGTGAGGTGTGTAAACATCGCCACTACGGAGACAAAAGGCGGCCGCGCGTGGTGCTGGCCATCCACCCCCTCGTGTGCCGTTCCGCCCTTCATAGGTGCTCCCTCACAGCACTTGCTCCAAAAGTCTGTACAGGTTATACGGTGGATCTTTGTAAGTCTGTGCGTGTGTCTCTGTGCATGTCCCTGTATGTAGTGTTCACCTGTGGGCAGAGCTGGCCGCGCTGTGTGTGCGTCACAACGTGTGGGACGTGAGCCGCGTTGCCACGCGCTTCTGCCTCCTCTATGACGACGGGCGGTGGCGTGCCCAGCTGCCTGGTGACTCATTCATTCATTCACTCATTTATTCCTTAGTCAATTTCACTCACTCATTAATCCACTAATTCAGTTTTTGCATCTCTCATGTATTCATTTACTTTTTCGTTCAGTCACTCATTCACTCGTTCATTGGCTTAGTCATTCACTTGTCCATGTGCTCCCTAATAATTCACTCATTTACTTACTCATTCAGCCATTCATTCACTCCTTCAGTCACTCTTCACTCGCTCATGTGTTTGTTCTCTCATTGGATGCATCTGTGCATGTGTGGTTTGTGTTTATGCTTGTGTGTACTTGTGTGGTTTGTGTATACACGTGTGTGTGCATGCATTTGTATGTGTGTGCGCACTCACGCACAGAGGAAGAAAGCAATGGACCCCAATCAAAACCACAACCACAGTCCAAGCAGCAGCAAGCACCACAATCGCAGCAGCAGGAGCAACAGCTCTGCTTAGACCCTCAGCCCCAGCAGCAACAGCAAGTGGCGGAGGTGGCGTCGGGGCAGCAGCAGCCTGTGCTATCCGCTCAGTCCGATCGCGAGGTGCTCACCTCACTAGCCAACATCAACTTCATCTGTGCAGAGGTGAGGCTCAGACACAGAAACATTCAGGTCATAAGGTGCTCGTTTGTGGATGTGTGCACATGTTTGTGTGACTGCGTGCGTGTGGCATGGTGGTAACGCTTGTGCCTTATAGCAGGAAGTCCCTGGGTTCGATTCCTGACTTGGGCATCTTTTTGTATGGAGTTTGTATGGTCTCCCCTTGCTTCTCAGAGTTCTCTAGTTTCCTCCCATCGCTAAACACACTACACAGTATAACTGGTATTGGTCAAACATCCTAATGCTGCAAAATGTCTTGCAAATTACTCAATAGGGATCACACATAATAGCAATATTGCCCCCCTTCTGTAACATTTTGTAGGACCCTCTATAAAAAAAGCTTTGAGACTCAGTGAGTTTTGCCTGGGTAAACAAGCATAATAATTAAAGTGTGTCAATGCAGGGATAAAGGTGCACATGGCCCTGTGTCTCCCCAGGCCATGGCTGAGTTACTGAGGAGAGAAGGAGTGGGGTTGTATGAGGTTCCTCCTCTACCTGCCCAGTACGTGGTCCCAGGGCCCCCTCCAGGGCACGAGGGCCTCCCACCAGACCAGCTGACCGACTGGAAGACGTACACGTAAGTGCCACAATTGCCAACCATACCGATGTTCATAATAATAATTGCATTCATATGGCGCTTGCTTTAATGCCGTAGCAACTCAAAGTACCATACGTGACATCTCATGTCAAGCAACCGGGAAACATAGAGTCACAGGGAGACAGAGAGATACTGAGGACAGAGAGACTCATGGAAACAAGAGAGATACCGAAGGACAGAGAGACAATGGGAAACAAAGCGATATAGAGGGACAGAAACACGGAGAGACAGAGAGACAGAGAATGAGAGACAGACAGGAGATGAATTAATAAATGCATGTTGTGTGCCTTGGCTGCCCAGCGACTGGCTGCATGAGCTGTCAGAGCGCGTGATTGGCTGCCTGCTGCGGGGGGCGGAGTTGGGCGCAGAGCTGGGCGACGTTGCTGTGGTGATGGGAGCAGTTGTGCGGCTCTGGAACCACGTGGCTCCGCTGGTGGCGACCGGGAGAGAGTGTGATGTCCTGGACAAGCTCACCACTGGCCTGAACGTGCTCAGAGAGACGCGCACACACAGGTGCAGGCAGCACAAAGACACACACATATATGCAAAGACAAAAATTCCCACTATAGCCTTAACAATCTGTTGGGGCAAGTGCTGTGAGTGAGGGCGTATGAAAGCCAGCACGGCAAACGAGGTGGTGGGTGGCCGACACCACGCTCGGCCACCTTTGTCTTTCCACTGATGGACAATTCACCAGATACTCATACAAGACTGTGTTGACTTAGAGGAGGCCCAGGACCAGTTCATATATTTGCCACTAATGTTGGCTGTGAACGAGAATCAAACTCAGGTTGCCAGGTTTGTAGCAAAGTGCGCTAACCGCAACACTATCGTTCTCCACACACAGATACACATACATAAAGACAAAGATACCCAGATCCACATACAGAGACACACAGGTGCAGACAACATCGCTACGACCACCGCCATCGTCAACACTGTTAGCACCAACATCATTATTGACTCCAATACCACTCCTGCCACCAAGTATTCATACATTTCTCATCCACATGTTGCTCCCCTCCCTGTGTGTCGTGCCCACTTACCCCTCACCTCACTCAGTGACCCTGAGCTGTTGGGGCTGCTCTGTGCCGCTGTGGCACGAGGGATGTGCTCCACCTGGCTGCCCCCAGCACCCCCGATGCCCCCCGTGCCCCCCGTGTCCTCCGCAGCAACCAGGAAGCAGCAGAAGGGGGGCAACAAGCAACAGGGAGGGGCCCCTGCAATCAGCCCTGAGGCCTGCATTCAGCTGAAGAAAGCCCTGGAGGTATAATCAGTGGTGTGAATGTGCCGATCTACTTTGGTATGCCTTCTGAAGGCAGGGTGTTTATGGAGTGGAGGTGTAGTGGTTAGCACAATGCGGTACAAATCCAGTAACTCAGATTAAACTCCCAGTCACAACTAACATCAGCGATGTATATTGTAATCAGCCCTGGGTCTCCCTTAGGTCAACTTACCCTTCAAATCGTCACCCCCTCGTGGATCGTACCGACCTTTCATAGTTGCTCACTAACAGTACTTCCCCCAACTGTTTAGGCTAAACGGAGTATTTTTGTCTATGTGTGCAGGTGTGTGAGTTTGGGCTGCAGATGACGAGTGTGTCTCCGGAGGGCTCGGCCTCTCGGCAACTGCTGTCAGCCTGGGCCAGAATCAAACTGGGACTTCAGCAGCCGCCTGTGCTCCCTCCCACACAGGTAGCCAGTCCGCGCACGCATAGGACACTACTGTGAAGTGCCAGGCTATGTGAACTTTGAGGCTACTGGGCAATTGGAGGCAGTCGCCTTCCAACAACAACAGAGGGTGGAGGAGCAACGTCACAACAATGAGCGGAGAGCCAGGCGGCTAGAACACAACAGCTTGGCACAGTGAGGAGCACAGGTGGTGCATATGCCAGTCATCTCAGTTCAATCATAACACCTGGGTCCATCCCGTGATTTCCTGCCGGCAAACCTGTCACAATTCACATCAAGCACAAATAGCCTGGCAATATTTTAGTGATGAGGTCACCGCCACTTTTTTGCCAAGCACCTGTTGGATTTTGTATTAATGCATGTGTGTTGATGTGTGTGCAGGGTGGTAGTGCAGTGATGCGCGTTCTGGTTGCTGTGGAGGCCCACAGCCTCAGCCCGTGTGGACTCGCCCCCCCACCCTGCCCCTCCCTCACTGAGGTGACAATGTCATGGCCTTCTCTGCACCTGCAGGATCTGCATATTTTATGTATATTTTTCAACAACGCAAACATCAGAAGAGAGAAGCAGGATACGCCAATCGCCTGTGCAGTGCTGAGTCACCGTCTGCAGCACCGAGACAGCTGCTACTGGGGGTGCCCTTCGAATTGTTGAGATGAGATGTAATGCAAGGTTTTTGAGATGCAAAGGCATTTAAGCGAGTGCCCAGTACAGTACGTCCCTGGGTTGCAGAAGACCTGACTTACGGAAATCCAACTTTAAGGATAACGCTTCCATAAATAATCTAAAAAAAAATGCGGAAAATTTGCGTTAATTACGTAAGCACAAGTCATGCAGCATGGTGAGGTCACGGATGAATACCGCGCAGCGAGGCGTAAGGCATCTTCCCCAAGGCGGTGGTGTGTAGCCGCTCTGCACTCTCAGTCACACTGTTACATTGTTACCATGTGTATACTGTACCCGCCACATCGTCTCGTAACTTTCACTGGAATATCACCATTAATTGCATTGCAATAATGACTGGAAAGGTTTAAGGTAAATGGATTTTTTTGTAGTGTTATGTAATTCCTTTCTTTTTGTAGCATTACGTAATTGTTGTTATCTATGCTTAGAACTATCTTTCCCCCCCATATTTCTATTGCTAGTTTTCTTAATTTTAACTTTATTTCATGAGTTATTTACTGTATGTACTTTATTTAACACGATTACACTTCGATTGCTAATGGTCTCAGCCAACAATGATAGAAGTCTAGGCCTAGCCTAATGCACGATAAACAAACATTCGGAAGTGACTGCTTTCTGTTAACAATTAATATTAAAATGTATCGTGTTATTCATAAGCAATTGCATACAGTATATATTCCATTATTTGAATTATGGGTAGTGTTAGGGTATATATTCAATGAAATTAAAGAATCATAGGAAGTGCAGAGCGTATGCACAGTGATATGATACAGGTTGCGATAGAGAATGGATGACGGCGTGATACAGTACTGATACAGTACTGAGAGATACAGTACTGAGAGAAAACGAACTAGTAATCGGGTAGGAGAGGTAAAACTATTCCAGCTATGGGATTTTATCTTCATTTTGGGAAAAATGGTTCATTTTCGAACATATGGAAATATCAGGTGACGGATCGTTCTTAGGAACCTAAACCTTCCGTAACCCGGGGACTGCCTGTACATGCAAAGATCGTTATTCTTATATCTGACCTGATACTGGGCCTCCCCAAGATTGACTCAGCCTTAAATGAGTACCTAGTTCGGTGTGTAAACATCAGCAATGGAGACACAAATGTGGCCGAGCATGCTGCTGGCCACCTACCCCAGTGCCAACAGTCTTTGAAAGGCTATATGGGGGATCTTTGTATTTCTGATGCAGGTGAGCGATCAGGCCGCCTCCTGTGAGTGGACGCAACCTCTGGTAGAGCTGCAGTTGTGGACCCGCATCGCTACCCTGGCTCTGACTAATCAGCACGAGGCCCTGGCCCTGCAGAGCTCCCATAATGCCCTGCGGCTCCAAGGGGCCAACGTCACAGGGCAACGGTGCCGACTTCTTAAGGGGTAAGGCCACACAGGCAAGCGACCGATCGACAGGGTGGCACAGAGATAATCAGAATCAGAATATTTATTTATACTGGAGGAATCCGATGAGCTACAAAGCTCTTTTTCACAGATGTCCATTTGGGGCGGGTAAGAATGTTACATCAACAAACAACAACATCATTGTAGTGCAAAGTACAAGAAAAGTAAACAAATCACCCAAACACATACAAATGAAACTAAATCATCCCCATCCTACCAGACAAAGCCCACTGACGTATTAGCTTATTTTTCAAAAGCGACCTGGTGACAAATGATAGCTCAACAAAATGGCGTATCATTTTGACATGTGTAGCGACATCGCTGGATGTCGCTGTGTGTGTGGCCAGCCTGGCAAAGGCACGCCACACATTGTACTGTCAGCACCGACTGACAGCAACCAGTGGCACCCTGCGCTGGGTGCAATGCCATCCCTAGAGAATAGGGTGCTGGGGTGGATGCCGGCTTCGGGAACGGGGTTCCACGGGGCCATGGCACTCTGGTTGACCCCGGAGGACACGTAACCGGGGGCGTCTATCCGAGGACCCCCAAACAGGGGGCTGGGGGGACCACGTGTCCAGGAGAGATCCTCCTTGTTGGTTCGAGAAGGGGGTCGTGGTGAGGGGCGGAGCGAGCCCCACCACGGGGGATAAAAGCCAGTCTCCCAGTGGGACCGGCTCTTGTTGTGATCCTAAAGACTCTACATGCTGCCTCAAGACAAGACCAACCCGGGACCAGGACCCAAGCTGGGGTCCCGTCCGTTGTAGCTACTCCCCGTGCAGCTAGTGTAGTTAGCCCGGTGGACTACCACCCTAGGTTAACATCTGGTAAAGGGGCAGTTACCCCTTTGTGTTAGCGCGTTGGTTTTAATAAATGTGTTGCCTCTAACCAGTACGTCTGAGTGTCCACTTGAGTCCACTACACATGTATAGTAGAAAAGTAATATAAATAGTCTAAATGCATGTTTATAAATGTGGAGGGAAAAACTGGAGGACCCGGGGAAAAAATGCACACGACCACGGGGAGAACATTCAAACTCTAAATATACGGGCATCTGGGTCGGGATCGGACCCCCGACCTCCTGCATACCAGGTGAGGGAGATAACATCTCACCACCGTGGCGCCCCTTAAATAAATAAATACATTTTACCAATTCTCATTGCATCATCAATTCCCAAGCTTCGCAAAGGTGTAAAACAACTACGGTATCCCAGACCACACCAAGACAACACCAAACCCAGAACCCGTGCTGAACTCTGCTACCTATGCTCAAATACAGAGCCCGTGTGGAAATTTGCTACCTACACGAAACCCAGAACCTGTGCGGAACTCTTCTACTAGACCAAATCAACTAAAAACTAAATAACTGAAATAAACATGTAAAAACCCTATTAAAACACATTCCTAGACAACAATTAGTAAGATAAATACTCACTGAATACTGTACTTAGTGCTACGGTTAGCGCACTGCACTACGAACCGGGCGACCGGAGTTTGATTCCCACTCACGCTCAACACAAGTGACGATTATCTGAAACAGTCCTGGGCCTCCCCCAGGTCGACTTAGTCTCAAATTAGTACCTGGTGCAACGTGTAAACACCTGTGCCTCAAAGTGAGAAGGGCTTGGGATTGATTCTCTTCTTGGGTGCCTTTGTGTGGAGTTTGTATGTTCTCTCCCTTTTCTGTAGAGTGTGTAAACGTGTGAGTGTGTGTGAGTTCATATAATCTCCCCCTGTTCTGTATGTCACACACACACTTGCTGTGTGTGAGTATGTCACTGTGCTACATGAGCGTCAATGCGCTGTGTGTGTCACGTTACGTGTGTCACTGAGCTACAGGGACAGGCAGCAGGAGAAGTGGCGCTTGCTGAGTGTCGCGGCAGCTGTGCAGGGTCAGGCGGTGGCACGCCGGCACGGCCATGGGAGTCTTGCGCTCACACTCGCCACCGACGCCTTCCTGCAGTCCGCCCGGTACGGTCACAGAGCCTGTGATTTAACCGGGGTCTGAAGTCTAGTGAGTTTTGGTGGTCTCAGTCCGAGCACCAGTGACTTACACATTGACCCAGACACTCACGTAGACTGACTTGTAATAAAGCCAGGTTCGCAATTGTAGTTTGTTGATGGTTTCAGCCCAGTCAACAACAATGGCACAAGAAAAACAAACTTTTGAAATATGGTTTTGGATTTAAAATATCATCTTTAGAGTGTTTGTGAGTTTTGAGTGAATTAGTGAGTGTGAGTAGGTCTGAGTGCATGTGGGAGTGTGTGAGTGTGCGAAGTTTGTATCTTCTCCCTGTTTTGAATAGGCTTCCTCCAGGCTCTCTGGTTTCCTCTCATAGCTAAAAAAACAATGTTATTGGAATTGGAAGATTATTCCAATGCTAAAGAATTTCATGCAAATTACGCAATTGTCATTACACATAGCACCATCGCCCCCTTCTGCGAAAACTTGGCAGAACCCTCCTGAAAAAGATATGAGTGAGTTTTGAACCTGGTCCACCTGTGTGTAATAATATAATAATCCAATAACACAATAATACAATGAACATTACTCTCAGTGGCAGAGTGAGTGGGAAAGTGCTGTCGTCTGCTGTATATGAAGCATAGGTCACTTGAAAAGATCTCAGGTAGGTCTATGATATCCGCTTCTGTGGGCTGTTCTCCAATGAGGTGGTCCTAGCCACACCACGCTCTTTTGTGATGTGCCGGACATAGTAGGTGCTTGCTAACAGCACTTGCCCCAAAAAGTATGTTAAGGCTATACGGGGGGTCTTTGTCTTTGTATGTAGCTATCCATGTGGAAGTCTGTGCGTGTTTATCTGTGCGTGTGTCTCTGTGTGTGTGTAGTGTTGCGGCCTTCATAGGTGCTCACTAACAGCACTCGCCCGAATAGCATATGTAGGTTACATAGGAGAATCTTTGTCTTTGTAGGTTTGGGGAACGAGCGGGCAGCGTGGCGCTGGTGCTGCAGGCTGTGCGGCACATGTGGAATGTCTGTGCTTCGGTGGCCCCATGCCCTTTGGGCCGAGCGCCACTCCGTGCTCCTCTCATCGCCCTCCTCACCATCGTCAGCAACTCCTGTGGCTCCCAACGGCTCCGTCAGAAGGTGTTGCATCAACATCAGCCAGGCTCTGATTGCTGCTGGATAAAGGCCTCCCTTTGTCGAATGCTATGTTCCCCAAAACGCTTTTTGGTTTTTCATAATTTTCCATCAGTCTAACATCTTTGAGCTGTAACATCATGGCCCCGTGGTCGCACACGTTTGCCGCTTGTTGCAGTGGTTCGCGGTTCCAATCCTGGCCATGAGCAGGTATATTAACCATAAACTACTACATGCCGTCTGTTTCACAGTGGACACTAAAGATCCCTTGAGGTCATTCGAAAAGAGCAGGTCATAGTGTGCAGGCATGATGGTCCAAATTTGCTCAATTTACAATATTACGCTACATAATCCTCAATCGGGATTACACATAGCAATATTTCCCCAAACTGCAAAACTGCTGCAGACTGTGTCTGTGAAACATATCACCTTCCTGTGTGATATAGCCTTGTGCAAGAACAAGGGTCGGCAACCAAAATAACAAGAACAGCCCTATTTTCGAATTCGGTAAAACACCTCAATATTTCAAGAGCCGCAATGCATGTGAATGTGAGACGGCGGTCCTTCATAAATCAAGAATGGCGCAAATACCAAAGTACTAAATTATTATTAATTTGCTACTCTTGATATTTCAAGGGTAAATAACATTTGACTTCAGTCACAGGTTTTACACTAGCCATCATCAATACCACATGTCACCAGTCCCTTTCAGCCAGAATGAGCCCTGAATTGATGCTGCAATGGACAAAGGAAATGTCTTATACAGTAGATGCTGATTTTCAAAGTTATTTCCTGCTCAAATGAGCATTGAGGCATTGATGCTTATCTACTGTTTACAACCCTGAGCCAGCGGTGGAAAATCCCCATTCCTATGGCAGAGGAAAGTATCCATACGACAACCACTGTTGACTTCACCACGAAGTTGTACTCATATTCTTTGGGTCTTTCGGTAAAGCCACGTAGATAGAAAAATAATAATAAACAATAATAAAAATCACGACGTTTCGATCACAACACAAGCAATCGTCGTCGGGTGAAAAAATAGCAGGAGAGCTGCTGAGACAGGGGAAAAATGTTTTTTTATAGCGGGAGTTTTGTCATTGTGGAGGAGCTCAGCTCTCCGATCTTACATTGACATGCAAATTTCATCTCTAGCCCTGCCAACTTCGATTATGACCCTTGGGCTACGCCCATCTCAAACCTTTATAACACCCTGCCTCAGCAGCGCTCCCGCTTTACATTTTTTCACCTGATGACGATTGCTTGTGTTGCGATCGAAGCGTCGTGATATTTTTTTTCTATCTACTTGGCTTTACCGAAAGACCCAAAGAATATGAATTCCTTCAGTCACGAAAGCTTTAAGTCAAGAAGTTGTACTCATTTAGTCAACCCCAGAGGGAGGAATGATGACCAAGTTAACCCTCTCCCCTAACCAGGATTTGAACTCACAACCTTCAGATTCCGAGCTGTTCTTTGTACAGCCGTGGATATAAACCACCATCACTAATGATGAGTATTGTTTATGAAAGTGTTGGTGATGATGATGTTAATACATTTGTAATGTAGCACTCAGAGACACTGTCTTGTTAAATTATATATCTATAATCTATTAAGGTCTGCCTGACTCACTGATATAATGGATAACCGCAAGTGACTATGTACAGCTGGGTAACTTATATAACTGCTACATGACGTTCCCGATGTAGTTGGCTGACTAGATAGGAGCGATGGCGTAGCAGCCACGGAGACAATATATATAAACCTTCCCTTGCCTTCCAAGACTATAAGGTGCCCCGTTCCAAGATGATGAAGACGACCCACTCCAAGATGATGACGGCGACGACGGTCTCTTCGAACCCCCATAACAGCAGCCCAGAGCCCTGCTCCACGCCGCCTTTTATCCCCCTCTCGGACTCAGCCACGCCCCTTTTCCAGAACTCTCTCTCACCTCATTTGGCCCTGTCTGTCCCTGTCTCCTCAATTATTATTTACGGCCACAAGGCCCCGTACTGTCCTTATACATTTGTTAATGATGATGGTAATGAACATATGACGTTGCTGGTGATGATACATGACAAATATATGTGTTGGTGATGATGTTTAGGAAATTGCTGATGATGTTTTAAAATTGTTTGGTGATGGCGATGGCAATGAAAATATGACATTGTTAGTGGTGATTATGGTGATGTGTCGTGCCTGGCAGTGTGACGTGAAGCCATCAGAAACGTCCCAGTGTGAGGAGAAAGAGGAGGAGAGAATGCCAGGTGAGGTGCTGCTTTGACGATGCATCGCTCTTGTGCATCTCATTACTTGGCCATTTCCCAAACTCCAGTCAAACCCCACACATAAAGGTGCCAGAGTTGGGAATCGGACCCAGGAACTTCTTGCTAGGAGGCACAAGTGTTAGCACTTTACCACCGTACTGCCTCTTTTATTCATTTTCGCGATAAAGTGAACTGCTTACCCATAATATCACGGGTTTGCTTTATTTTCTTGGGTGCGTCTGATTGGATCAGGAGGTGCTGCTTGGGGAGAGGAGGCACTGGCAGCATGGACGCGGCTCGCACTGCTGATGAGTCAGATTCACGAGGACACGGGAGATCTCGGCGCTGCCATGGCGACCGTCAACCACGCGCTGTCCTCCACGCCGCGCGGAAACCACCGCCTGTGAGATCAGTGGCTTTTCCACAAACACACACAGAAGGACCATGTTCAATAGAATCCAGTGGGGTATCCATATACGGATCAACCAATGCAACACACAGACAGACCAGGCTCAATAGAACCAAGTGGGGTAAACGAATCACCCTGTCCTCCCAGGCCTCTCTACCGCCGCCGCGTGTGGCTGAAGACGCGACTTGGACAGGCTCTGGAGCTGGAGTCTGCGCGTTTCCGTGAGGGCGGTGAGCGGGCGTGCGCCCGTGCGTGGCTGTCGCTGGCGCTCGCTCATCCGCACCCTGCGCAGCAGCTTCTGTGCTACCGCCATGCCCTCCTCGCCCTGCAGGTGCCACTGTGTGGAAGCGTGCGCAGTGTACACAGTGCTTGTGTTTGTTCAACGTGTGTTCGTTGTGTGTGCAGTCTGTTCAGTGATGGTGTGTGTTCACTATGCGGTGTGTGTCTGTGTGTTCAATCCCAGTAACCCGAGTTCGATTCCCACTCATGACCAACATTTGTGACGAATATCTTAACCAGTCCTGGACCTCCCCTAGATCGACTAAGCGTTAATTGAGTAGCTAGTGCAGTCTGTAAACATAAGTATCAGGGAGAAAAAAGGTGGCCGGGCGTGGTTCTGCCCACTCACCCCCTCATGTGCCGTGTTGGCATTCGTGGGTGCTCGCTAACAGCACTTGCCCAAATAGTCTGTGAAAACTATATGGGGGATCATTTTCTTTTGTGCGTGCTGTGTGTGCAGTTAATGTGCATGTGTGGGTATTCAGTAGGTGCAATAGTTGTGCATGTGGGGAGCACAGATGATAACGGGGGCTAAACAGGTGCATCATGGGCTAGAGATGGACTGATGTAATGATTGGACAATGACTGGTACCAGCGGTGACAAGATTAGCCTCTGTGCAGGAGGCTCATGAAAGACGCTACTGAGCAGTACCAAGCAAGGTGAACTTTGAAGCTACTTAGCAATTGGAGACAGTCAACTTCGAGCAATAACGGAAGGCGGAGGACCGACGTTCACAATAACGAGTAGAGTTCCAGGCGGATAAAATACTGAGGTGGCATCGTCGGGAGCACAGGTGGTGCATCTGCCAGTCATCTCAGTCAGTCAATCATAACACCTCGGTCTGTCCTGTTTACCTCCTGCCAGTGAGCCTTCTACACTTCACGTGGCCTCAAAGTGTGCCTAGCCTGGCACAGGTGCCATTCTGACGTCACCAACACTAAGTGTCAAATGGCATTGTTGTTGTCTCTCTCTCTGTCTCGCACTGTCTCTATCTCTTTGTCTCTATCTCTCTCTCCCTGTCTGTCTCTCTCTGTCTCTCTCTCTCCCTGTCTCTATCTGTCTTTACCTGTCTCCCTCTCTGTCTCCATCTCTTTCTTTTGTACTCTGTCTCTCCCAATCTCTCTCTCACCCTTCTGTCTCACTATTCCTTTTTATTTTTCTCTCTGGCTCCCTCTCTTTGTGTCTCTTACCCTGTGGACCCAGGCTCCCGAGTGTGTGCATATGCGGGTGCTGGTGCTGAGGGAACTATCGCGTTGGGCGCTGGCTCAGGGCTCCTCATGCCAGGACGCAGTGACGCTGCTCACTCACGCTGGAAATAATCTCATCACGACGCGTCGAGGAGACACGTGTGGGCGACCAGACACGGGCACGAATGAAGCTGCCACACATGTGCACACACATGGTATCACATGCACGGCGTCATTCACACACACAGGGTGTTACAATTCACACACACACAAATACAAAGTTTCTACGTATAGCCTTAACAGACTTTTGGGTCAAGTGCTGTTAGCGAGCACCTATGAACGTCGGCACGGCGCATGACGGGGTGACTGGTCAACACCACACCCAGCCGCCTTTGTCTCCCTAGTAACCATGTTTACACATTGCACTAGGCACTCATTTGAGACTGAGTCGACCTAGGGGAGGCCCAGGACCAGTTCAGATATTTGCTACAGATATTGGCCGTGAGTGAGACTCGAACTCACGTCGCCAGGTTCGTAGTGCAGCATGTTAACCACTGCGCCACCGCCCCCGACATACGCAGACATACGCACAGAGTGTTCCTGTCTCCTATTACCCTGGTGTGTGCCAGTCATCTCAGGTAGCCCATGGCACCTGGGTCTGTCCTGTGACCTCTTGTCAGCGAGCCTTTGATACTTCACGTGGCCTCGGAGTGTACCAAGCCTGGCACAAGTGCCATGGTGACGTCACTGCCACTTAGTAGCGAATGGCGGCTGTTGTTGTTGTTGAAGCGCGGTGACGCATTGGTTAGCATGCTGCACTACGAACCTGACAGCCTCAGATGGATTCCCGCTCATGGCCAAGATCAGTGACGAATATATGAACCGGTACTTGGTCTCCCTTAGGGAGACTCAGCCTTAAATGAGAGCCTGGTGCGGGGTGTCACCATCAGCATTGGAAAGAGAAAGACGTCCGGGCATGGTTCTGGGAACATCACTCCCTCATATGCCATGCCAGCCTGAATAGGAGCTAACTCATTGCGATTCGGTTAAATGCTATATGGGGGATCTGTGTATTTGTGTGCAGGCAATGTGAGTAGCTGGGCACGTGCCTGGCCGGAGGAAGCCCGCGTGCAAGATCTCGACTCGCTGGCGCAGCTGCTGGTGGATGGCTGCTCGGTGCTGGGGAGGTGCCATGGGGGCCATGCTGCCCCCCTGATGCACGGGCCCCTGTCTGCATTCGCATGCGTCATGCGCGTGTGGGAGGTGAGCAGCGACTCGCAGTGGCAGCGGCGTGACATTTAGACCACTGTGGTTACATCGCTTTAACATTCGCTTGCTGACCACACCTGCTGACGGCTAACCCCTCGCCAATGAAGAGTAATTTCTGAATTAACCCTCATCAATAATGGTGGATTGCTAAAACCTCAGCAATAATAAGTCGTAATTGATATTTGAGTTAGGCCACGTAGTGATCTGGCCAAATTCTGACTTTGTTGGTTCCTGTCCTTAAAATTGTTATTTTTGTGACGCACACGAACAATGTTATTAAATAACGAATATCTCTTTATCCCCCCACGGCCTTCGCTGTCTAAGCTGCTGTTGGAGATGCCCACCGCTGCCACCGCGCCCACAGAGAAAAGCGATGGTGTGAAGGGCAAACATAAGGACAAGAGAGACGACAGCGGGAAAGAGAGTCACAAGGACAAGAAGACTCCCTCGGGGTCTGCCAAGCGGAGCAAAGTGAGGAAAGATGTAAAGATGTTCTCTTGATGTTGTGTTGGGGATGGTGATTCAAAGCTAAAAAAATATATACAATGTAATTGGTATTGGTCAAACGTCCCAATGCTGAAAACTTGGCAGGACCCTCCTGAAAATGAGTCTTGGGACTCAGTGAGGCTTTCATGGGTAAATAAGTGAAATAAATAAATAAAGCCATGCTATCGTTGACGCACGAGAATTTGCCGTTTTTCTGTATAAAGTCTAGGGCCTTGATATGCAATGAGACAACATGTACAGATATTCTAAGGAAATACCGGTGCTAATGGCAGTGGTTGCTCTTTTGGATACAGGTTACACCCTTACACACACTGCACATGCCTCTTGATTGATAAAACAAACACATTCCGTGTGAACAATGTGCATTGTGCTGTGCCCGTAAATCCGCTCCGTCTCCCCGTGGCCGCACCGCTCATGTTGGGTGCGTGTGTGCGCTGCTCTTACAGACTGCTGCCCCAGCACGTGGGGATGCCCCTCGTCGCAAGGGCAGCCCTGCCCCACTGCCCTCGAGCCTCCACGGCTGGGCAGCGCCCGAGTGGAGCGAGGAGACTCGAGCTGCCCTGGCTACCGCCCTCCTCAGCGACGACAGCTTCCCCGAGCCGGTGCCAACCCCACTGCCCCACAACCCTGACAACATTACAACCACGCAGAGGTCCCTCAGAAATTATATATATATGCATTTGTTATTTATTTCCCCGTTTGTTTACCCTCAAACGCCTCACTGAGTCTCAAGACTCTTTTCAAGAGGAGTTATTTTATAATATGGCACTGGCAATGGTGCACAAGCATAAGTAACTCAATACCCGGCACGTTAGTCAATAACATTCGTCAGCGGTTTTGACGATGGTGTTGTCTTATTTCAACAGGGCCTTGCCAAGTTTTCTGCTGTGTCTAATCCCAATTTAGTAATTTTCAGGTAGTTTATCAGCATTGTTGTCTTTGGCCAACCCCATTTTATATTGTTTTAATTTTAAAGCTATGGCCAATATCAGTTACATTATAGGGGCTTTTTTGCAATGGGAGGAAACTGGAAAACCCAGACAAAATCCATGTGGAACAGGAGAGGAACACACACTCTCCACACACGTACACTCCCTCACAAACACACATACACACTGCAGGACAGGGGGTGGAAACATACAAACTCTACACAGAAAGGTGCCCGAGTAGGAAATCAAGCAGCAGGAAACATCATGCTGTGGTAACACTGTCACTCAAAAAGAGATCCCCCCACTCCAGTTCTCAGGGTCTCCCATTTCCTCATGTTTACCAATCATTTGTCATGTTATTATGCACCAGCACTGGGGAGACAAAGGCGACGAAGCGTGGTGTTGGCCACACACCCCTCGTGTGCCATGCCAGCCTCTGCATATCTCTGTAGATGCTCGCTAACAGCGCTTCCCCGGACAGCGTATTAAAGGCTATATGGGGGTTGTTTATCATGTCGACACTCTCTATAGCCGAATTGTTTCTAAAATTACGACAATTAATTGAGTCATCTGCTACTGGAATTGTGAACCCAGCATGTGTCTCCTTCAGGGTTTACTAGGGGGTATTTGTGTTGTATGTGCTGCCGGTATACTGTGTAGCGTACTTCCTGGATACACTACTTATGCTAGCTGTGCTGTGTAGGGTACACACTGAACAGGCTGTATGTACTGCCTGTATATGCTTCTCTGTACAGGATGTCACTGTGGATTCTCTCGGCGATCTGGCCCAGCTGCTCTGTGAGCTGCGTTGCCCCTTGCTGGCTCTGCCCGTGCTGCAGCTGGCGCTCGCCTTGTGCACGAGCGAGAGGGGCAACGCTGGGCTGGGGCAACTCTACAGCTTACGGTTACACACACACACAAAGACAAAAATCCCCCGTATAGCCTTAACATACTCTAGGAGCAAGTGCTGTTCGCAAGCACCTATGAAGGCTGATACGGCACACGAGTGGGGGGGTGGCCAGCACCATGCCCAACTGCCTTTGTCTCCCTAGTGGTAACCTTTACACACGGCACTAGGTACTCATTTGAGGCTGAGTCGACCTAGGGGAGGCCCAGGACCGGTTTAAATAAAAGTCACCGGTGTTGGCCGTGAATGGGAATTGAACTCTCGTTGCCTGGTTCGTAGCGCAGCGCGCTAACCGCTATGCCACCACTCCCAAACCATGCGCAAACACACATATCCACACATATGCAGTATAATAACGCCTTTAATAAACTGTTTGGGCAAGTGCTGTTGGACAGTACTTATGACTTGGCGATGCAGCGCACCTATGAGAGAGGGTGGTGTGGCCAGCAGCTCTACCAGCCGTCTTCATCTCACCAGTGCTGATGCTCAGTACACAACTTGGCAAGACACCCTCCTGAAAAAAAGTCATGAAAGTCGGTGAAGTTTTCATGGGTAAACAAACGTCACAATGATGACCCCCATGACTGTGAATTACAATAATTATAATAACCACTCAGCGTAATCGTTGTGGAGAATCTTAATAACAAAATACATAATGCCTCCTTCCCATATTTGTCTCATCGCTTGAAGCATAAAAATATGTTTTACTCATTAGCCACACGGTCTATCCATATAATTGGTTCAGTACAGTAGAGTTTGCTTGTCTTTATCCAATGCTGTTGATAAGAAGCACTGCCTGAAGGCCATGTGTCTAATGGGTTGTGTAAACTATTTCTCCTCAATAGAGGTTTTTTGGGTTAGATCGCGTAAATCTACGTGCAGTTCAAACCCGCCACCACCCGACACAGCCAACTAGTAAGGGTTGTCAAGTAAACAGAACATGCCAATTCGTCAATCTATTTCTGCTTCTTACGTGGAGAGACAAATATGAGAATGAGGAAATAATTAGTTTATAAACGATGATTGTAATATAAAGTTACATTTGCATTCTGCTGTGTGTGTGCTGTGCATACGTATGTGAGTAATATGTGTGTGTGCTGTGTGTGCACTGTGTATGGTGTGTGAGAGCTCTTTATGTTTGTTTGTGAGTATTATGTGCGTGTGTGCTGTATGTGTATGCAGCTTGGCCGAACTGTGCACTCACTTAAACATGCACGATACTGCCCGGTCTCATCTGAAGGCCGTGGGCTCTGTTCCACTGCCTCTGGAAGAATTGGCCAGGTCAGTATTATGATTTGCATATATAGTGGCGCTTGCTTAACGGCTTCAGCATCTCATTAAGGCCTTACATCACAGGTAATCTCAATCATCCCAATGCCCTGCAATAGTTTATTTGTATAACCTAGGGAACCCACTGATGGCAGCCTCCCTTGTGCAGTGCAAGGTGAATGCAGAATTCATCAAGAACTTGAGACCAAGAGTGAGAATGGCTACCCACATTCTTCACTGACATCCATTCCACAGGCATCGTTCCAAAGGAGTGGAAAGTGGCAAGGATAATAGCCATTCTGAAACCAGGCAAGGATGCATTAGACGCTCAAAATTACCGCCCTATCTCCCTACTCAGCGTCTGCTACAAACTAATGGAACGGCTTCTGCTCAAAAGGCTGATGCCCACGCTTGAAATAGTTCCCCAGGAACAAGCAGGATTTAGAACTGGTCGAAATTGTTGCGACCAGGTGCATGCCTTAACATGTTACATCGAAACCGATTTGGAACGCCAGCTCAAAACAGCAACAACTTTCATCGACCTCTCTTCAGCTTATGATACCGTATGGCGGAAGGGACTCCTGCTAAAGTTTGCGAAAGCTATGCCTTGCTGCCCAACAATTAGACTAATCACTGAAATGCTGAGCAACCGATGGTTCACAGTCTACCTTGGTGAAGTTGCCAGCAGCCCATGAAGATTGAATAACGGACTCCCGCAGGGATCAGTTCTGGCCCCAGCGCTGTTCAATCTCTATACTAGCGACATTCCAGTGACATCTTGCCGTAAGTTCACATATGCGTATGATATCGCACTCGCAACTCAAGCACGGAAAATGGAGGACACTGAGGCAGTCCTCGAAAAAGATCTGAAGACTCTAGAAGAAGAATTCAAGAATTGGTGCATAAAGCCTAACCCATCAAAGAGCGTCGTCTCCGCCTTCCACCTGAACAACAGACAAGCTTCGAAAACGTTGAACATTAACTTCTGCGGGGCGAAGCAAAGGCATGACAAACACCCTCGGTATCTAGGAGGTACCCTGTATCGGATGCTTAACTACCATCACCACCTCATAAAAGCTAAAGGTAAAACGAAAGCATGAGTGAATATTATTTAAAAACTTGCAGGAATAACCTGGGGAAGCGATGTCAGCACGTTTAAGATATCGACGCAGGCCCTTGTTCACTCCACTGCGGAGTGCTGTGCCCCGTTGTGGGGTGCAAGCCCTCACACAAACCTTGTCGACGTCGAAATTAGCAACGCGCTTCGTATGATCAGTGGTTCCCTAAAGTTTACTCCACTCCCGTGGCTTCCTGTGCTGGCGAATATCGCTCCGGCCAACATCCGACGCGATGGTGCGATGACACGGGAGTACAACAAGATAATGAAGAACTTCACTCTGCCACTCCATCAAGATCTAAAGGAACCCCCACGCCCAAGGCTAAAATCCAGGAAACCGTTCTGGATATGCGCCTCTGTTCTAGCAGCCGAAAATAAAGACACCACCACTCGGTTCTAGCAGCCGAAAATAAAGACACCACCACTCGGTGGTCTGAATCATGGGTGGCTATGGACTGGCAAACAGAAACATCGTTCACGATCCGACGGTGGAAGTACCGGGATTCTCTCTTCCACGATGACTATGGAGCACGCTGAACCGCACTCGAACACAACAAGGCAGTTGCGCGTACACGTTCCATAAATGGAAGATCAAAGAATTGTCCAACTGCGACTGTGGAGAAGTCCAAACCATCCAAGCACATCATCGATGAATGCTGCATCCATGCACATCCTGGCGGTATCGCTGAAATCCGCACTGCGTCAACCACCTCATTCGACTGGATGAGGAACCTTTGCATTCATTTATGACGATCATTAAGGAAAAAAACTGTTGCTTTTCACAGTGCCATATGAAAGAAGAAGAATGCAGCACCAGCCTCCAAAGGTGGCATTATAGTGCCAGTAGGGGGGCAATGTTGCTGATGATTTTCCCATTAAAACGAATTTGTGAGTTAATGTATAAAATTGTCATCATACAAAACAGCACGTAATAATGGTCTACTCATTTTTATGAAAGCTTTCCTTGCAATATAATTTGACATATAATTGTTTACGTATTATTAGTATGGTCACCATGTACCTGTTTCTGTAACTTAATTGTAATTGTTCTATGATCAGTCTAAGAATTGTCTATCCGAGCCAACTTACACTATGGGGATTTAATTGTTTAACAATTATTCATGTTTGTGCAATATTTTCGATGTCTCATGTGACACAGTTGTTTTTGCTCTGACTTCTATTTACTTAATGGCTCTACTTCATTTAATTTTTTTGCTTTTGTCATTTTGATGACCCAGGTTATTCATGCATATGAATTTCATGCATATGAATTTCATGCATATGAATAACCTGTATATTATGATTTGGTCTTTTGAGCTCTCGCCTGGTTAAAAAATATAAAAGCTCGACTTGGTGACGGAGATGATGGTGTTGTTGTGCTCTGCTGCAGCTGTCGTGAAGAAGTGGAAATGAAGAAGCTGGGAGCTGCAGGGACTAGAGGCAGCTCACACAGCTTCTCACCGGTATGTATGTGTGCATGTGTGTACAGCATCTGTGCAGCGGGGAAGCAGCGGCTCAGTGGTCAGCGCACTGGCTACAAACCTAGCGATCCGACTTTCATTCCCGCTTGCGGCCAAAAATTAGTGACGAATACATATATAAAACCAGTCATGGACTTCCCCTAGGTCGACTCAGCCTTGAATGAGTACCTGGTGTGGTGTGTAAACACCAACACTGGGTAGACAAAGGCAGCTGGGTATGGTTCTGGTCACACCACCCCTTCATGAATGCGCTGTGCCGGCCTTCATTGGTGCTCACGAACAACACTTCCGCAAGAGCCTCAAAATGCTATACAGGGTGAGACGTTGTTTGTGTGATTTCCAGGTGTGCAAGGGCGGGCATTCGGCTGTGTCCTGTCTCCCTGTGTGGTTGGACAAGGCAGAGGTGCTTGTGCGGCTGGGGCTCATACAGCCTGCACACTTCCTGCTGGCTGAAATACGCACCACCGCCCAGGTGATTATTGATAGGGGTTCGGTGTTAAGACAATCTTGAAAGGTTTCAGTGTCAGGATATGATTGATAAGGTTAACATATATTGTTTCACAGCCATATTATTATCATAATTAATATATCGGTTAGGCCACGTAATGTTCTGACCAAATAGTATTTTGTTAAGACTCTCCACCACCTGACAGTCAAATAAATTAACTTGTCACATGTACAGTACTAGCGTGTTATACGCCACTTATTATTGTTTCAGCTTTTCTCATTCTTTTTAAATAAGAGGGTACATTTATTCGTACTTGTTATGTCTATTTTAAACCTGAGAACATACAAACTCCACACACTCTCACATATTTTCCTAAACTCACACTATGGAGATAGGGGGGAGAACAAACAAACTCCACTCAGAAAAGCACCCAAGTCAGGAATCGAGCCCAGGTCCCTCTTGTTACTGGTCCTGCGTGAGTCAGGTTCACCGGGCCGGCTAAAATGCAGTTAACGGACACAGTTGCTGCATCTGCCAGTCATCTCAGTTAGTCAACCCATGGCATCTGGGTCTGTCCCGTGACCTCGTGTCAGTGAACCTTCGATACTTCACGTGGCCTCTGAGTGTACCTGGCCTAGCACAGGCGCCGTGGTGATGTTACCGCCACTTTGTGGCGAATTGTGGTGGCTGTTGTTGCTGTTGTTGTCAGGTGCTGGGTGAGCAACGCAGTCTGGGCCGATGTCTCTGCCTCCTGGCCCAGCTCTCCCTTGGCGAAGGATACCCCGGGGGGGCTGGCAGGGTTTTGAAGGTGGCGGGGGCCTCCCGCGGCGGGGCTAGACCTCTCCTGGAGGCCGCCCAGGAGGTGTGCGGGAACGTGGCGCATGTCGGGAACGTGGCCATGAGCCGAGCCGAGAGCCTCGTACAAAGCGCAGGGCCGCACTCGCTGCGCCAGGCAAGAACATGCACACACGTGATTCTCTATGTGTCTGTCTATACAAGTGCATGGTGCTAGCCACCCACCCCCTCGTGTATCGTGCCGGCCTTCACAGGTTCTCGCTGATCAATAACAGTGCCGAATATTTGAAATCATCTTGGGCCTCCACTGGGTTGACTCGGACTTAAATTATTACCTGTAAATATCAGCACTGGACAAAGGTGACCGGACGTGGTGTTTGACACCCACCCCAGCACTTTGCCCCAACACTCTTATTAGAGACTCTTCGGGGGATCTTTGTCATTGTATATGTATATATATGCATGTGTGCAGGCGTGTCGGGTTTTGGGCCGGGCAGTGCGTGCTCTCCATGCCGCGTGTGAGCGATGCCCCAGCCAGGAGCAGCACCTCGGGCCTATGGTAGCCTCTCTGCAGAACAGGTGGGAGCCTCCAGCAATGCCAGAGTCAATAATTACGAAGTTTAAAAATGTTTGTTTACCCAGGAAATGCCCAAGCACACACTCACACTGGCACCTTCACACACAAAGACAAAGATCCCCCGTATAGCCTTAACACTCCTTTGGGGAAAGTGCTGTTACCGAGCACCGATGATGGCCGGCACAGCACACGAGGGGTGGGTGGCCAGCACCATGCCTGACCGTCTTTGTCTGCCGAGTGGCAATGTTTACACATCATACCATCTACTCATTTGAGGCTAAGTCGACCTAGGGGAGGCCCAGGACCAGTTAAAATAATCGTCACTTAGGTTTGCCGTGAGCGGGAATTGAACTCAGGTCACACTACCACTCCACACGAGGCGATCACACACGCACTCACACACACACTGTAGAACAGGGGCAGAACATACAAACTCTGCATGCTTACTTACTCAACAACAACAGCCGTCATTCGCCACTAAATGGCGGTGACGTCACCACGGCACGTGCTAGGCTAGGTGCATTCCGAGGCCACGTGAAGTGTCGAAGGCTCACTGAAAGGAGGTCACGGAACAGGGGCAGAACATAGAAACTTCACACGGAAAGGTACCAAATCAGGAATCGAACCCAGGTCCATCTAGCTGCGCTATCACTACACCACGCTGTTGCCTTGATGCCATGTGATGTCTTTGTCATGTGTCCCAGGATGGTGTCCGTGCTGATGCAGGCCGTGCGTTGGCACTGCGAGACTGGCAAGGGGCACGGGCCTCAGTGGGACCCCTACGAGGGGACCCACATAGATTCGTGGGGTCGGCCTCCCTGGGAGGACTTCTGCCCGTTCACTGACGTCGAGACACGGTCCGTTTCAAGTCACTGTCAAGCCCATCTGGAAATCAGGACAATCAGCCAGAGACTTTAAATCAAGCAGCTCTTATTCCACAAAATAATAATATTATTGAGTACATTCTGTGTCTATGGGCCATTTGTTGTCGGTATTAAAAAGAATAGGCTTTACCTTTTCCGGCAATAATACAGGTGCTAAGATGTTCAAATACCAAATAGACACCTATTACAAGGCATAAAGTCTGCATTAACCACACATGGTTGTGGTAAAACATGTTTTACATGTTAATGCAGATTTGATGTTTTACCACAAGCATTTTATACCATGAAATCAGCCTTTGCTTAGAGCAGGTGCTCTTTGGATTGTTACATCACAGTACCTTGAGAGTTGGCAGCTTAGCAAAGCCTTAATCCAGCAGTGGAATGATCATGGCTGATTTTGATGATGATGATGAACCTAATTACCAATTAATCACACTTTCTGTGGCTGCAGGGAGCTGCAATCTGTGCTGAGCAGTCTGCGTAGGGCCGGCGAGGCGCTGGCACGATCTGCGGAGACGATGATTCAGAGCGGGGAGCGGCACCATTCGGCACATGCCCTCATGCAGGCCGCATGGGCACTCGGGTACCACACAGAGGGAGAGTGTTTGTTTGGCAGGGTGTGCTGTGTGTAGCAAGGGAGCGGTGGTGTAGCGGTTAGTGCGCTGCGCTATGAACCGGGCGGTCCTGAGTTTGATTCCTGTATAAGGCTATACAGGGAATCTTTGTCTTTGGTGTGGCACAACATCGCTTGCAGCTGGGGTTAGCATCGTGCCCCTTCTTCTGATGCTGAGGGGAAATGGGTAAGGTTCAAGACTGGCTCATGCAGCTGCAACAGCTGCATTGGGTATGCAGTCCAAACCTCCCCAGAGACCCTCGCTGAAGGAGGAGGTGTTCCAGCTGGTTGAGAGAAAACGACAGGCTCACTCCCGTCATCTACACAATCCATCATCGGAGATTGAGGAGGCTTACCGCAGCCTTCGCTCGGAGAGCCGTGCGGTGCTGCAAGGATGAGTGGTGGGGGTGGGTTACTGAGGAGATGGAATCTGCCTCAGTAGCCCGCAATCACATATCACTATTTAATTCCATCAAAAGTAATGTGCAGCGCCTCACCTATTATCATCCTTAAGCGAAAGAACGGTAATCGGATCTCCGACCCCCAGGAACAGGTCTGCAGGCTTGCAGAGCATTTTTGTAAAGGTCTTGGGGGAGGGGAATTTCCTCAGCCCAGACAACATCATGGGGCAAGGTGGGGACGACCCAGCTAGGGCTGTCGTGCCTCAAATATTGGCAGAAGTAGCCACCCCTTCTGAATGGTTGGCTGAGGTGCCGTCTGTGGAAGTGCAAGGGGCGATCCAAAGTCTGAGGCCAGGAAAAGCGCCACGTCAAGACGATCTCCCAAGCAAAATGCTGAGGGAGAGTGGCATCTGTGTGCAGACTGCCCTACGTGACATTATCACAACTGTCTGGACCACAGGACGGGTTCCACAGGATTGGAAGGATGTAACAGCTATAGGGACATCTCTCTTAGTCTGCCGGGAAAAGTCAGGCACGCTGAGGAGAGGCTTGTGGAGCCACAATGTGGTTTCAGACCAGGGCGGTCCTGCATGGATGCCATTTCTCTGTCTGTTTGCTACAGCAGAAGTATAGGGAATTCCAGAAAGACCTACATCTCTGCTGTATTGACCTGGTCAAGGCCTATGATACCATCAACAATCCAGGGCTCTGGGTAGTTCTTCATGCTTTCAGAGTCCCTGACTCTCTGCTCACAATCAATCAAGGCCTTCATGATGGTGGGCAGGCCCGGGTAAAGCTACGTGGCCAGGAGTTGGAGCCATTCCCTGTTCACCTAGGGGTTTGACAGCGATGTCCTCTGGCTCTCACATTATTTAACATCATCTTTGACCACGTAGTTCGAGAAGCTTTCCATGGCTGTACCGGAGGAATTTCTATCTGATACAGATACAACGGCTGATCGATGCCCGGATGCGGTAGAGGGATGGCTCCCTATTAATCAACCATGTTATGTATGCTGATGATCTGATGATTGCTGCTCACTCAGAGGAGGAGTTGGAGACGCTGCTGTTGAAACTGGAGTGTGCCACTAAAAGGTGGAGCCTTACCATCAGCCCCACCAAAACTAAGCACCTGCCTGGGTATTTTGTGCCACCAAACACTCCACCCCCTCAGCTGCCCATTGGTGATGGAGCAGTTGTGGAGGGAGTGGAGAGTTTCCCATACCTGGGCAGTTTGACAGCAGAGGTTTCACTCCGAATCAGTCGGGTAGCATTATCTTTTCATCGGCTGCGCAATGCTGTATGGAAGCTACCTGGTCTGTCGCTCCGCACATAGCTTCGAGTCTTCTTGGACACAGTCATGCCCTCCCTTCTCTATGCTTGTAAAACGTGGACCCCTTTAATGGAACATCTGTGCCGGTTGAATCGTAGGCTGGAATGCCTACGATTCATCCTAAGTTTAACCAGGCTGGATTGTATGAGGAGCTCACAAATCCTTGAACGATCTGGACACATTCCCATCAGTGAGCTCCTCCGGCAGGCAAGGCTGCGTTGGCTGGGTCATGTAGCCCGCATGCCCAGCCACTGCATGCCCAAGCAGCTTCTGTTTGACCGCATAGAGGCGGCTAAACGGGCACGACATGGGCTGGAGAATAGATGGACTGATGCTGTACAGTAGAATGTGGAATTGAGTGGAGGAGGCTCGTAAAGGACGCTACTGGGCAGTTGGAGGCAGTCACCCTCGAGCAACAATGGAGGGCAGAGGAGCGACGCTCACAACAACGAGCAGAGCGCCGAGCGGCTAAATTACAGAAAGTTGGCACAGTAGGGGGTACAGCTAATGCATCTACCAGTCACCTCAGTCAGCCAATCCATGGCACCTGGGTTTGTCTCGAGACCTCCTGTCAGCGAGCCTTCGACGCTTCACATAGCCTCAAAGTGCGCCTGGCCTGGCATAGGCGCCATGGTTACGTCACCGTCACTTAGCGACGAATGGTGGGTATTGGTGTGGCACAGGAAATTGGGTACCACACAGAAAAAGTGAGCGTATGTGGTAGTGTGTGGCACGGCCACTCGGGTAGCACACAGAGAGTGTGTGGCAGCGTATCGCACAGGCACTCAGGTAGCACAGAGAAAGAGAGAGTGCGGGGCAGTGTGTGGCACGGCCACTCGGGTAGCACACGGAGAGAGTGCGGGACAGCATGTGGTATGGCCACTCGGGTAGCACATTGAGAGAGAGTATGTGCCAGCGTGTGGCATGGGCACTCGGGTAGCACACAGAGAGTGTTTGTGTCTGTGTGTTTCTGCGTGTGAATGTGGGGAGCAGTCTTTATCACATTGTGCGACAAACCCAGTGACCCGAGTTTGCTTTCCGTTCACAAGCAACATCAATGATAACTTACTGAACTGGTCCTGGACCTCCCTTAGGTCATCTGAACCTAAACGAGTACTTTATACAGTGTGTATACATGAGCACTGGGGAGCAAAAGGTGGCCGGGCGTGGTGTTGGCCACCCACCTCCTCATGTGGTGCCGTGCCAGCCTTCATAGGTGCTCACTAACAGCATTTGCCCCATCAACCTGTGTAGGCTACACGGGGAATCTTTGTGTGTGTATGTGAGTGTGTAGGCTGCAGGCAAGGTGCAGTGGGGATGAGGAAGTGGTGAGGCAGAGCCTGCTGGAGGCCTGGGGCCTGGGTCGCCGTGCAGTGCTCACAATGGAGCGTGGATTCCGAGAGACGCAGACCCTAATGCCAGCTTTACACGTGGGTACACACACTGCACTATCACTATTATCACGCTTGTTTTATCCAGGAAAGCCTCACTAAGTATCCAGAGGATCTTGCCCAGTGTTTTTCAGTTCGGGGCAATGTTCCTACCATGTGTGTTCGCTATTGAATAGTTTGCAAGTACATTTTCATCATCGGAATGTTTGGCCATTACCAGTTACATTGCATGTTTGTTTAGCTCTGAGAGTAAACTGCAGAACCCGAAGGAAACCTATGCAGAACAGGTGAAGAAAATATAAACTCCAAACAGTTTGCATGTCGACAATCGAGCCCATGTCCTTCTTGCTGCGCCACCCCTGCCGCCCATATTAACCATAAAATATAATGCACTGTCTGCTTTACAGTGGACATTAAAGATCCCATAACGTCATTCAAAATTAACCCAGAGGAGACACGTAGAACAGGGGAAAAACTCCACACTCATACACACTTACACGCACTCGCACACTCTCTCACACAAGCACACACGCTCATACTCTGCATAACAAGGGGGAGAACATAAAAATGGCACTCAAAAAGGCGCCCGAGTTGGGAATCGAACCCAGTCGCTTCTTCATGCGAGGCTCACGTGTTAAAACTCTGCTGCCCTGCCATGCAATAATGATATGCAGCTCTAAAGTATATAAAGAACCTAAGAGTATGAAATCCTGCAGTCACGAAAGCTTCTAATCAAGATTGAACCGCCTCTACGGGGAGGTTTTCCACACAACTCAGACATAATTTCAACCGGGAAGATAGATGCTAAATTTAGCAATCTTTTGAAGGACGTTGATCAACCAGATAAAGTGTTAACTGTTGTTTTAGCCGACTCTCTGAGTTGCATTACATTTCTAAATTTTGTTACGTTTGATATCTCAGCTTCCTTGTCACATTTCTTTTCTCTCTCTCACCCAAGCCCTCTTTGAATTTTATCCCCACCCTCTCGCCCCCTTTTACGGCCTTCCCCCCTCCCCCTCTATATAATGCCTCGTCACAGAGGCATGTTTCTCTCTTTCACCTGAGGACGATCGCTTGTTGTTACGATCTAAACATTGTGGTCTAGTATTTATTTATGTTCCTATCTACGTGACTTTACCAAAAGAACCTAAGAGTAATAATAAAATACTTCAGCATGTTTGGCATCGGCACTATCATTCTTACAGCAGAGGGCAGTCACCAAGGAAGCACAGAAACAGTTTGCAGTGGATTCACAGTCTAGATCGGTGTTGCTATGTGCATCCATAATTTGGCAATGGCCTACTCATTTCTAATGATGGCAGAGGATCTTTTTTGTTTTCATTACAACTCAACGCGATCCCGGTACAAAGCATCGATCGCAGAACGGAAGGGGAACAGAAATTCTGCAAACAACAGCCTGACTTTGGCACGACAGCGCCCAATTCAGGGGGGAAACTGGGCTCACTTCCCCAGGTGGGGATCACGTGCGGGGGACATGACAATGTATATGGGGAGGAGAGAAGGAAAAGGAAGGGCAGAAGAGGGGAATCATGTAAAAACTACCCCCCGTGCCCACATCAGGGGATCTTTATTTAACCACCACTGTAAGCGAAGCAGATGGCGTGTAGTATTTTACGCTTAATCCACACTGCAGTAAATAACCAGGGTAGCCTGCTGCTTTCGAGTCACGAACCACTTCAGCAAGAAGTACGCATGCTCCTGCTGGGCCATGCCACCGCCCACGATGACATCTTGATTCAAGAAGTAGCTTCACCCATTCACCCCGACTGGTGCCACGTGTTGATGTCTCAAGAGTGCACAGGCGCTGCCCGCGTGCTGCCTGGCCTCCGTGAAGCTGCAGCTGGTGCAGCTGCTTCAGCTGGGCATGGAGGAGCGCGAGCGCTCGGAGCGGGCAGAGCGAGCCCACGCGACTGGGCGTTCTGCCCTGCAGCGCCGCGTGGAGCGCCACCTTGACACGTTACTGCAGGAGCAGCGCTCGCCAGCGGAGCGGCACGTGGTGAGAGAGGGGTGGCACCAGTTGGAGTGGCACCACGCAGGCGTTTAATTCCTTCATACCTGGGCCTGTCTGTTCTTGGGACCTGACGATCGCCTCTTGTGACCAGTCCAGATAATTTATGGTGCAATTTTCAGCCCTTGTTCCATTTCATTTGATGTTCCAGCACTCACTGCTTCACTCCAGTCACTCACTCCCTCACTGGTGATCAGTTGCATTCTTAATCACTCTTCTGTCGCAACTACCATGATTATTGTAATAATAATAATTGCAACCAAAGACAAGCGAGAAGGCAGCCGGCCGGTGATCCGGTGCCAACACTTACCCAAGTTCTGCATTCCCATACATATTAAGATGTTTTGAGCGAATGAATTCGTGTTTACATGTGAGAGAAAACCAGGAGCACTTGGAGAACTAACGCATGGGAGGGGGCAACACTCTATACCATACAGACGGAACAAGTGGAGTCCCAATCCGCTGTTTCGCATTATAATGGCAAGCCTCAAATGAGCTTTGAGACATTGGTGCTGATCTCCTGTTTACATCCCAAAGCCAGTAGTAGACTTTCCAAATCCCTATGGATACATCTACAGTGAGGGAAAAAAGTATTTGATCCCCTGCTGATTTTGTACGTTTGCCCACTAACGAAGAAAAATGATCAGTCTATAATTTTAATGGTAGGTTTATTTGAACAGTGAGAGACAGAATAACAATAAAAATTATCCAGAAAAACGCATGTCAAAAATTTTATAAATTGATTTGCATTTTAATGAGGGAAATAAGTATTTGACCCCCTCTCAATCAGAGAGATTTCTGGCTCCCAGGTGTCTTTTATACAGGTAACGAGCTGAGATTAGGAGCACACTCTTAAAGGGAGTGCTCCTAATCTCAGCTTGTTACCTGTATAAAAGACATCTGTCCACAGAAGCAATCAATCAATCAGATTCCAAACTCTCCACCATGGCCAAGACCAAAGAGCTCTCCAAGGATGTCAGGGACAAGATTGTAGACCTACACAAGGCTGGAATGGCCTACAAGATCATTGCCAAGCAGTTTGGTGAGAAGGTGACAACAGTTGGTGCGATTATTCGCAAATGGAAGAAACACAAAAGAACTGTCAATCTCCCTCGGCCTGGGGCTCCATGCAAGATCTCACCTCGTGGAGTTGCAATGATCATGAGAACGGTGAGGAATCAGCACAGAACTACACGGGAGGATCTTGTCAATGATCTCAAGGCAGCTGGGACCATACAACAATTGGTAACACACTACGCCGTGAAGGACTGAAATCCTGCAGCGCCCGCAAGGTCCTCCTGCTCAAGAAAGCACATATACATGCCCGTCTGAAGTTTGCCAATGAACATCTGAATGATTCAGAGGACAACTGGGTGAAAGTGTTGTGGTCAGATGAGACCAAAATGGAGCTCTTTGGCATCAACTCAACTCGTCGTGTTTGGAGGAAGAGGAATAATGCTGCCTATGACCCCAAGAACACCATCCCCACCGTCAAACATGGAGGTGGAAACATTATGCTTTGGGGGTGTTTTTCTGCTAAGGGGACAGGACAACTTCACCGCATAAAAGGGACGATGGACAGGGCCATGTACCGTCAAATCTTGGGTGAGAACCTCCTTCCCTCAGCCAGGGCATTGAAAATAGGTCGTGGATGGGTATTCCAACATGACAATGACCCAAAACACACGGCCAAGGCAACAAAGGAGTGGCTCAAGAAAAAGCACATTAAGGTCCTGGAGTGGCCTAGCCAGTCTCCAGACCTTAATCCCATAGAACATCTGTGGAGGGAGCTGAAGGTTCGATTTGCCAAACGTCAGCCTCGAAACCTTAATGACTTGGAGAAGATCTGCAAAGAGGAGTGGGACAAAATCCCTCCTGAGATGTATGCAAACCTGGTGGCCAACTACAAGAAACATCTGACCTCTGTGATTGCCAACAAGGGTTTTGCCACCAAGTACTAAGTCATGTTTTGCAGAGGGTTCAAATACTTATTTCCCTCATTAAAATGCAAATCAATTTCTAACATTTTTGACATGCGTTTTTCTGGATTTTGTTGTTGTTATTCTATCTCTCACTGTTCGAATAAGCCTACCATTAAAATTATAGACTGATCATTTCTTTGGCAGTGGGCAAACGTACAAAATCAGCAGGGGATCAAATACTTTTTTTCCCTCACTGTATCCACAGGACAATCACTGTTGTTTTCCCCACAATGTGGTCACCATTTTAGCAACCATGATGAGAGGGACTGATGATGGGCTGAGTCAACCCTCCAAAACCATACCTAGTCTCTAAGCTGCAATGTTCGTGAGTGTGTGTCAATGTCTCCATCAGGGAGCGATGGTGCAGTGCTTAGCGCATTGCACTAAGAACATTAAAACTTGAGTTAAATTCCCACTCACAGCCAACATTGCTTACAAATATCTGAACTGTTCCGGGGCCTCCCATAGATTTTTGTACCTGGTGCGGTGTGTAAACATCAGCATGGTGGAGACAAAGGCAAACGGGTGTAGTGCTGCCCACGCCCCTTCATAGTTGTGCCTTTCTGGCCTTCATAGGTGCTCACTAACAACACTTGCACCAACAGCCTGTTAAAGGCTACATGGGGATATCTTTGTCCTTATCTCCGTCAGCTGTGGAGCACCACCCTGCGCTCCCTGCCGCAGACGGCACTGACTCAACTCTCGTCTGCGCTGCTGCTGCTGAGTCGGGGCCCTAATGAGGACCCTAACGGAATCCAGGGGGGACTGGGGGCCCCGAGGGGACAAGTGGCTCTGCTCTCCGCTCACTGCCTGGGCTGTGTTGCCAGGCTGTACGAGCCACAGTGGCAGGTACGGGCACGTGCTGCCTTCACTCACACACATGACTTATTTGTGTACCGGAATATTTGACCTGGACTATCCCTTGAGATTGAATATCGCGTTTGCAAATTTGTCCAGGGTATCAATTGACACACACATGACAAGCACGTGATGACGTGTAAAAACATTTTAAATCTATAACTTATACATTATGCATTAATACGGTTAGTATGAATGCAGTAAAATAGTTAAATAAATGAATGAATTATTGCTATTTTAACACTCGTTTACCCAGAGGCATGGCAATGTTGCTACATGTGGTGAGTTCAACTGAGTCGCAAACGTACTCTTTACCAAGACAAAGGGGTAACTGCCCCTTTACCAGATAACAACCTATGGTGGTGGACCACCAGGCTAACTACACTAATTACACTGTAACTGGCTACAATGGACCGGATCACAGCTTGGGTCCAGGTCCACGTGTTGGAGACTTCTGCAGAACGTAGAACGCCGACGAAGGTTTCTTTAGGATAACAACAGCAACCGGTCCCTCTGGGGGGCCCGGCTTATATCCTCCGTGGCGGGGCTCGCTCCGCCCCTAGCCACGACCACCCCCAGCCCTCCACTTGGGGCCCCTCTGTATACTTGACCGGTCACGTCTCCTCTTGGGTCAACCAGAGTCCACGGCCTTCAGCACCCCTTCCCTATGGCCAGCGCTTCCACACCCGATCCTCTAGGGCTGGCATTGCACGCCAAGTGTGTTGGCATCCAGCGCTGTCATTCAGCGCTGACCGAGCCCCTCTAGGGCCGGTACTACACCCACATCCTAGAGGTGTCCGCAATGTAAAGACACCGCACGCCATGCCTCTCTAGGGCTGGCATACACAGTAACATCCAACGATGTCACTACACATGTAATCCCAATTGATTAACTTACAGGTACATTTTCAGCATTGTGATGTTTGGCCAATACCATTTATAATGTATGGTTTTCTTGACCTATGGGAAGAAACCAGAGGAATCCCGTGCAGACAAATATCCCCGTATAGCCTTCACAGACTGTTGGGGCAAGTGCTGTTAGTGAGAACTTTTTAAGACCAGAACAAGGGGGTGGATTGTCAGCACCACGCTCGACCACCTTTGTCTCCCTAGTGGTGATGTTTACACACCACACCAGGTACTCATTTGAGGCCGAGTCGACCTAGGGGAATCCGAGGATCTGTTAAAATTATCGTCACTGGTGTTGGCCGTGAGCGGGATATGAACTCGGGTCGCCAGGTCCATAGCGCAGCACGCTAACCACTACACTCTAACTCCCCACAGAACAGGGGGGAGAACATACAATCTCCACACAGAAACGTGCCTGAGTCAGGAATTGAACTCGGGGATTTATTGCTGTGAGGCACAAGTATTACCACTGTGCAAACCTGCCTGCCAGCCAATGAATAAATAAACAATTGATGCAAACCTTGGTTCATATCGAATGTACTCTTAGCTGTAGTAGTTGCAAATCTTGTGAGTTTTAGTTAACTATTTAAGTGGGTTGAGACTGGTGGCATATTTCAGTGAGTGTGCGAGATCATTCCATATTGAAACAGTTATGTGTAAGTCTGAGAGTGTGCTGTTTGGGATTTTACTCTTGGGACTGTTAAATTGTTATGATTTTGAGACCAACGAGCCTCGTAATTGTTGGATTCAAACGATAGTTTTTTTAGATAAGTAACATGCATGCACATTGATTGGCCGCATGCGGCTCTTTAAGGACTGCTTCGTGACGTTATTCGCATGCATTACGGCTGTTGAAATATTGAGGTTTTTTTTATCGAATCGGGAAAAAAATGGCTCTTCTTGTTATTTTTGCTGCCGATCCCTGTGTAATCAGAAGGCATATCAATGGGGTTCGTGCCTTCCCACTGTTTGTTGTTATCTAGACCATTGTTCGTGGAATTGGTTGAAGCCAGGAGGTTGGTGATCACGTGCTCATTACAGGCAACTTGCTCTGCACTCTGAGTTTCAGTCTTGGCCTCAGGGTTGGGGTCTGAGCCGGGTGGGGATTGAGGCTGCAGAAGGCTGTCAAGCAGTTCAGGAGCTCTGTGTTGTGGTGTGAGGATCTGGGGTTTGTTAACATGGCCCAGCAGCAGCAGCGCGTTTGCTGCTCGCTGCAGAGTTTCGCAGTTCATATCTGACAGGCTGCCCTGGTTAATGCTGCAGTACGTTAACCATCACTTACTACTTGCCAGTTTAAGACGTAAGCTTTTGCGACCAATATCGTCCATAATACAGGTTTTTTTTTTGTTAGATCGCGTAAATACAGTGGACGTCGAAGGTCCTGTGACGTTATTCGACACGAGTGTAGGCCGTTGTGCGCTGGCATCACGGTCCAAATTCTAAAATATACACTGCAATATGAAGCTACAGCAGGCCACGTTAAACACAGCGCCTTCATTCGTGATAGCCTTGCACTAGAAGTACTTTATACTAATATGGGACCTCTATTGGCAGTATCAAAGTATTAAAACAATTCAAATAGCTTTTACCCTTTCTGGCAATAAAGCAGGTGTTAAGATGTTCAAACACCAAATAGAAACATTTTGCAAGGAATAAAGTCTCCATTAACCACACGTACTTGTGGTGAACATGCAAACAAAAACATTCTCCGATAATATATACTGTATGCTTTGTCTTTGAAACTGATTGGTCTACACCAGAGACAGACTTCTTTAGGGCCTAGTCTCACCACCAGTGTCAGACCAGTGAACGCCAAAAGGCGAACAATACTTATGGTTAGTGCAGACATGATTCCTTGTAAAAGGTTTCTGTTTGGTGTTTGAACATCTTAACACATTTTTTTATTGCCAGAAAGGGTAAAACCTATTCTTATTTTTTCACAAGTATGTTAATAGCAAGACTAAATGTACTAAATTATTATTAATTATTCTGATTATTAAGGAGAACTGGGGGGATACGGAGCCAGAGCTCATGGAGGAAGACGATGGCTCTACAGAACTGACTTTTCTATCATCACCAACACCACCGGTTCCCAACATACAGGTGAGTGACCGTGTGTGTGTGAGTGTGGCAAACATTATTCCAGAGGTGTAAGGAATTTCAACACCACTTACATACTGTGTCTGCTTTTTATCGACCTGGTCAAGGCCTATGATACCATCATTCGGTCATGGCTTTGCATTATTCTACATGCTTTTGAGGCCCTGACCCTCTGCTCACAATCATGAAGGGCTTTCATGATGGTAGGCAGGCCTAGGTAAAGCTGTGTGGCTGGGAGTCATAGCCATCCTATTCACAATTGGATGCGACAGTGATGTCCTCTGGCCCCTACACTATTTAACATGCCCAAGTAGATTTTGATTTAAAGCTTTCGTGACTGCAGTGATTCATATTCTTGGTTCTTTCGGTAAAGTCACGTTGAAGGGAAACAATAAAATAATAAAATATATATATTTTATTGTTAAAGTCACGTTGAAGGGAAACAATAAAATAATAAAATATATATATTTTATTGTTTCCCTTCAACGTGACTTTACCGAAAGAACCAAGAATATGCCCAAGTAGCTTTTGGTTGGCCAGATAGATGGGGGATATACAGGTGCAGCACGAGCTAGAGAAAAGATGGGCTAATGTGGCACCGAAAAATAAGGTATCAATGGACTTGCCGATGACTGGTGTCAAGATTGCCCTCTGTGGAGAAAGCATATCAAGGACGCTACTGGGCTGTTGGAGGCAGTTGCCCTCCAACAACAATGGAATGCAGATAAATAATGCTCACAATAACAAGCGAAGCATCGGTTGGTTAAACCACAGCAAGTTGGCACAGTGGGGAGCACAGGTGGGGCATCTGTAAGTGATAGTCAGGTAACCCATAACACCTGGGTCTGCCCCGTGACTTCCTGCCATCGACCCTTCGATACTCAAAGTGCATCTATCCTAGCACAAGCACATTGGTGACATAACTGTCACGTAGTGGTGAATGGCAGCTCCTGTTGATTTTGAGTGTGGGCGTGTCCATGTAAGTGTATCTGAGCGAGTCGGTCTGGTCGACTGAATCGTCAACATAAGTGAAGGATTCAATGAGTGTACGTTCATGGGAACAGTAACCATGGTAGTAGTGATAAAAGAGTGATACGAAGGCAACTGATTACTGGTGAGTGAGCGAGGTGACTGGAATGCATCAGTGAGTGGTGGATCATCAATCAACTCAAGAGACGATGTGTCTGGGTTTCGGTTTGTTTCCTGGCCATGACTCTTCCATCACCACTTCCATTTGTCACCCCCTCACCACCAGGCTGAGCTGTCTCTCCCACAAGCTCAGCTATGTCAGTCTGTGGAGTTGATGAGTCAGGCACTGGGCGTTGCTCTGCGGGAAGGTGACCTCCGCACAGCGTCGAGCGCTGCGCTCGCCCTCACGGATGCCATGGGGCCCTCGCAGCCACAGGCAGCGGCACAATACCTGGCGCTGTTCCAGGTGAGTTCATATGCACACACACTCGTCACTCGTACATTCATGTACAACAACTGCTGCCTTTCGCCACTATGGAGCAGTGACGTCATCAGAGCGCCTGCACCAGGCTAGGTGCAATTTGAGACCATCACGTGAAGTACGGAAGGCTCGCCGGCAGGAGGTCACGGTACAGATCCAGGTGTTATGGGTTGACTGACTGAGATGACTGGCAGATGCACAAGCTGTGCTCCCCACTGTGCTACCTTGCTGTATTTTAGCTGCCTGGCACTCCGCTCGTTATTGTGAGTGTCGCTCCTCCACTCTCCGTTGTCGCTGGAGGGCTCTCTTCCACTTTCCACCACGCTCTTAACCGTGTTCTCACTGACGCTTCCATCCGCTCCACCCCTCTCCCCCCTGCTCTCCCTGCTCTCATTCATCCTCTCACCCACACTCTCACCCACTTTCCGCCTATCTTCCCATGCTCTCCGTCTCCCAACGCTCTCCCCCACTCTTCCCGCACACTCTCTCCGCTGCTGTCCCCCACGCTTTCCCACACTCTCCCCACTCTCCCACACTCTCTGCCGTGCCGCTAGAGCTGTGTGGCAAGCCGGACTCTGGCTGTGGTGCTGAGACGCGTGGCCGGGGCAGCGGGGAGCTCACGTGCAGCCGCCTGCCTCCGCACGGCCACGCGGGACCGCGGACAGGCTGGAATCTGCTGCCCCCTCACTCCTCCTGTTGCTGCTGCTGCTGCTACTGCCCCCACAGGCAGCGCCGCCGCCACACATGCCCTGAAGCAGACGGTGAGGCCTGCAAACTCACTCATTCACTCGCTCACTCGCTTCGTCGCTCACTCTCTTTCTCACCACTTTGGCAGCAGGTCATTTTACACATGGGGTGATTTTTTTAAACAATTGTAAATCACAACTCACCAATCAAACTGCACAAACACCAGTCTTAAGCCACTATTTAGCTAGGAAAGCCTCACTGAGTCTCAGCACTCTTTCTCAGGAGGGTTCTGCCAAGGTTTTTCAGAGTATAGGGCGATGTTGCTGCTGTGTCTAATCCAAATTGAGTAATTTGCAGGTCATTTTTCAGCATTGGGATGTTTGACCCATACCAGTTACATTGTAGGGTTGTTTTTTTTGTTTAGCTATGGGAGGAAACTGGAGAATCTAGAGGCATTCCTTTACAGGACAGGGGGAGAACACACAGTTTGCATGTTGGGAATCGAACCCACGTCCTTCTTGCTGTGAGACACAAGTGTTAGCACTGCACAACCCTGCCGCCTGTATTAACTGTAAATATTATGCTTCGGCTGTTTCACAATTGATGTTAAAGATCCCGTAACATCATTTGAAACGAGTAGGGCATTGTGTGCTGGCATCATGGTCCAGACTTACAAAAAAGTTTACACCACCAATTGGGATTACACATAGCAACCTCGCCCCCTCGTGTGAAAACTACTGCAGATTGTATCCGTGAAACATCACACCAATACCAAATGTACTACATTATATTAAGCGTGTAAAAATAAATCAAGGTCACTTATTTCCACAGCTCATCATCGCTACCATGGGTCCCTGGGTCGTTCCGATCAACGTGAGCCCATATTTGGCCAAGTGGGATAGAAAATACTTAGGATCAAACGACCAGCAACAAGTAGCACTATATAAGTTGTAATCGGTAATAGTAAACACGTTTCTTGACATGAGCAAGGTTATTTTAAGAGCTTGGGAAAAGAGGCGATGGAAACAAGCAAAGAGAGAAGTTTGTGGCCTGCAGTGCGGTTCGAATGTTGTTTTTTTTGTTATTTGTGCAGTGTGGTGAGTGAGTGAGTGTGGATGAGTGAATGAGGGTCAGTGAGTGCGTGAGTGAGTGAGTGCGTAAGTGAGTTAGTAGGTGAGTGAGCATTGTTGTATGTGTGAATATTGACCTTCTTTTGCACCATACGTAGCCAACCGTGCTTATAAGAGGTGTGGGGGAAGGACAACAAACTTAACACAAAAATCAGTTCTAAAAAAATTCTTTTCAATCTAAATTTAAAAGTGATAACAAAGCGACTGACCGCCGCTAAGCGTGTGTATGACTCAATGAGTAGTGGATCAATTAACCAATAAACATGAAGTCTCTCGTAATGTAATGTGCCTGTGTGCGTTTATACCTGTGTGCATGTCTTTGTGTGTATGCGCATGTGGTGAGTGGTTGTGTAGTGGTTAGCGCGTTGCGCTACGAACTCAGTGGCCCGATTTCGATTCCTGCTCACGGCCAACACCAGTGACGATTATCTGAACCGGCTCTAGGCCTCCCCTAGGTCGACTCTGCCTCAAATAAGTACCTGTTGGGATTCGTAAACATTGCCACAAGGGAGACAAATGTGGCTGGGTGTGGTGCCTGGCCCCCACCCCCTCGTGTGCCATGCTAGCCTTCATAGGTGCTCGCTAACAGCACTTGCCCCAAAACTTCTGTTCAGGCTATACGGATTATCTTTTTCTTTGTCAGGTGTGGCGATATCTTGCAGTTTCTACACAGCACCTGGTGCTGATCAATGAGCTTCCTCCAAATCTAGACATCGTCATTCTGCAGCACTCCCTAGACAGGCAAGTATCAATACCCTACACACACATATACACTGACACCACAAACACCACACTGCATACACACATGCTGCATGCACACTGCACTTGCACACACACACGTCGCACTGCACACACATACACACTCACTCACACACACGGGGATGCGTGCGTTCACAGACGCTACCTCTATGGAGCTGTGCTGGACAAGCCGGGCTCTTATGTGGGAGACAAGAAGAAGACGGAGAAACTTGGAGGCAGCCAGCAGCTAGGTCAGTATATCTATGTTGAACTTCCTTTGCAACGTACATAGCCAACCATGCTAATCGGAGGTGAGGGAGCTAATTGGAGGTGTTCGCTAACAGCACTCTTCCTAAGTCTGTAAAGGGATGTGATATGGCCCAGCCGGTAGGGCATTTGCCACTTGTTGCAGAGGTTCACAGTCAGAAACCGGCATTCCGCCCTGATTAATACCGCAGTGTGCATTCATCATAGAATACTATGCACCATCTACTTCACTCGCAGTGGATGTCAAAGATCCCGTAACATCATTCGCAAGAGTCGGCAGTTTTGGGGCCAGCGTCACGGTCCAAATTTGTCAAAATAAAAAATGACCCGCAAATTTTTCGTTTGGGATTACACATATCAACGCTGCCCCCTACTGGCAGACTAATGCCCACATGGAGGCCAAATGCTGAGTCGTATTGTGCTGCAAAGGGACAGCTGCCACTGGGAGTTCTGCTATGGCTACAACAGCAACAGTGTGCATGCGGTTCACTCTGTGTGTTATAGGTGCTACTTGCTAACAGCACTTGCTCCAACAGTCTGTTAAGGTTATATGGGGGATCTTTGTCTTTCTATATCTGAGTGTGTGTCTGTATCTATATGTGTATGTGTGTCTGTATCTACATGTGTGTGTGTAGCGTCTCGAACGCGTGTGGCTCGAATGCAGGTCAAGGCTACGGAGTTGGACTCACTCCTGTGCAGCACACGGGAGCACAGGGAGAGGGCGCAGCAGAGTTATCTGCAGCAGGAGAAGAGGGAGACCCACAGAGTGACTCTCACACACACGCACAGATACATAGACACACAGTGACACACACAGAGACATAGAGAAATAGACACAGAGACATATACACACAGACCATCATAGACTCACAAAGACAAAGAGATAGACATAAAGACATAGACACACAAAGACATAGATACAGAGAGACATAACACACACAGAGACATAGACACACAGATACAAAAATACAAAGATACTGACACACAGAGAAATAGAGATACAGACCATTACTCTCACCCACACACAAAGAGGCATAGTCACATAGAGACATAGATAGATACATTAGCCAGGTTTAAATAATATCTCTGTAAACGTGACAATTATTTTGGGTGGTGGAGGGCTAATCACAAGAATTTTAGTATAAAACCACCACATGGACTAACCCAAAAATAATATGGATCACTGTGTGTTCTTAACTCTATTTGTTTCCAGGCTGTATTTGTTTTTTTCCGTTGTAATGGGTTTTCTTGTCATTTACAGATTTCAGATGATGATGGGCAGCTGCAAGAGGATCTGGAGGCCATCGTGGGTCGAACCGAGCAATACCTGCAGCCAGTGCTGGCCCAACTGGGAGTGTCTGCACTCGGGTAGTGCTCCCTTTACTCGTGGTCATCTCGTTCTTACTGCGCTGTCTGGGCCTTCCTCCTCCACTTCTGTCTACAGGAGACATCATCCCTTGATGGATGGCAGGGTGGCGCGGTGGTCGAACTCAGGCCTCACTGCAACAAGGGCCTGGGTTCGATGCCTGACTCGGGTGCCTTTTCTGCATGGAGTTTGTATGTTCTCCCCCTGTTCTGCAGTGTGCCTGTGTGTGAATGTGTGTGAGTGAGTGAGTGTGTGAGTCAGAGCCATTCCCTGTACACCTTGGGGTGCGACAGGGATGTCCTCTGGCTCCCACATTATTTAACATCTATTTTGACCACGTAGTTCGTGAAACCTTCAATAGCTGTACCGGGGGAATCTCCATTTGGTACAGATATAATGGGAGGCTGATCGATGCCCGGGTGCGGTCAAGGGATGGCTCCCTATTGCTCAACCACGTTATGTATGCTGATGATTTGGTAATAGCTGCTCATTCAGAGGAGGAGTTGGAGACGCTGCTGCTGAGACTGGAGCGTGCCACTAAGAGATGGGGCCTTACCATCAGCCCCACCAAAACTAAGCACCTGCCTGGGTATTTTGTACCATCGGACACTCCACCCCCACAACTCCCAATTGGTGATGGGGCAGTTGTGGAGAGATTGGAGAGTTTCCCATACCTGGGCAGTGTGCTTATGACCGGCTCCAGTTTAACAGCAGAGGTCTCACTCCGAATCAGTCGACCGGCAATATCTTTTCATTGGTTGCGTAACGCACTAAGCTTCAGGTCTTCTCGGCCACGGTCATTCCCTCCCTTCTCTACGCTTGCGAAACGTGAACCCCCTTAATGGAGCATCTTCGCCGGTTGGAAACATTTAGGCTGGCCTGCCTACGATCCATCCTGGGTTTAACCAGGCTGGATTGTGTGAGAAGCTCAAAAATCCTTGAAAGATCTGGGCAAGGTCTCATTGGTGAGCTCCGGCAGGCAAGGCTGCGTTGGCTGGGTTTCGTAGCCCGCATGGCCAGCCACCGCATGCCGAAACAGCTTTTGTTCGGCCGGATCGAGGGGGCTAAACAGGCGCGGCACGGGCTAGAGAAGAGATGGAGTGATGTGGTACAGGAGGACGTGGAGCTGAGTGGACTTGCCGATGACTGGTACCAGCGGTGTCAAGATCGGCCTCTGTGGAGGAGGTTCGTGAAGGACGCTCTTGGGCAGTTGGAGGCAGTCGCCCTCCAACAACAACGGAGGGCGGAGGAGCGACGCTCACAACAACGAGCGGAGCGCCGAGTGGCTAAAGCACAACAGGTTGGCACAGTAGGGGGCACAGGTGGTGCACCAGCCAGTCATCTCAGTCGACCCGTGGCACCTGGCTCTGCCCCGTGACCTCCTGCCCGCGGGCGTTCGACACTTCACGTGGCCTCAACGTGCACATGGCCTGGCACAAGTGTCGTGGTGACGTCACCGCCACTTAGTGGCGAATGGCGGTTGTTGTTGTTGTGTGAGTGTGGGGAGTGGTAGTGTAGTGGTTAGCGCATTGTACTGCGAGCCCGGCAACCCCAGGTTGGTTCCTACTCACGACCAACAACAGGGACGATTGTCTGAACCAGTCCTGGGCCTCCCCTAGGTCGACTCAGCCTCAAATGAGTACCTGGTGCGATGTGTAAACATCGCCACTCGGGAGACATCCATCCCCATGCTGGCATTAATAAGTACTCGCAAACAATACTTGCCCCAAAAGTCTGTTGAGGCTATATAGGGGGATCTTTGCCTTATCTTTGTAAATGAGGAAGATTACACGACGTTTTTTTTCCTCCTCTGTTCTGCGTGGGTTTCCTCCGGTTTCTCCAGTTCCTCCCATAGCTAAAAAACACCCAATGTAAATGGTATTGGCCAAACAACCTAACACTAAACAACGTATACAGATTAATCAATTTGGATTACATAAAAGCAATATCATCTCCTTCTGTTATAAACTTGGCAGGACCTTCTTTAAAAAGAGTCTTGAGACTCAATGAGGCCTTCTTGGGTAAACAAGCTTCATAAAAAAATAACAAAAATACAAATACGTAGACACATTGTTAACATGTACATATGCACAGATATGTGTGAAAACACGCACACATGGACACGCAAACCTAAATACACACGTGCACAAATACAAAGATCCCCTTATAGCCTATTACAGACTCTGGAGGCAAGTACTGTTAGTGAGCACCTATTAAGGCCGGCATGGCACACGAGGGGTTAATTGGCTAACACCACGCCCGGCCGCCTTTCTTATTTAAGGCTGAGTCTAGTCGCTCGATCTAGGGCAGAATTAGAACCGGTTTTATATATTCGACAATGATGTTGGCCATGAGCGGGAACTAAACTCGGGCAGCCAGGTGTGTAGCACAGTGCGCTAACCACTGCACCACTGCTCCCCCCCACACACACACGCAGGCTTGTGGACCCTGTAGGGGCGGCTGTGAGCGCTCGCTGTCGAGGTGGAGAAAAATCAACCAGAGCCAGCGCTGAGCAAGGTGCCTATGTGCCTGTCTTTGTGTGCGAGTGAGTGTGATGTCTATCTTTGCGAGTGCATGTCTGTGTACCTGTGTACGTGTGTGTCTGTGCATATCTGTCTTTCTGTGTGTGAGTTGGTGTGTCTGTGTGTATCTATATATATTGAACTTCTTTCACACCGTACGTAGCCAACCGTGCTAATCGGAGGTGTATCAGTGTATGTCTCTGTCTCTTTCGCTCTGCCTCTGTCTCTCTCCCTCTCTGTGACTGTGTGCGTGCGAGTGTGTCAGCGAGTCAAATTACAAGTGTGTCCTTGTGTTTTCTCTCCATCCCTTCCCATGTGTTCAGCTGTTGCCCCAGCTGCCCCCCACCTCATCATCCTCGCCGATCTGCATCTCATGCAGCTACCCTTGGAGCTGCTGCCCGGGATGGTGGGCCGCCCCGACCTGCCTCCATTTCCTGGCCGCACCCCCAGCGCTGAGAACCCCATGGCTGACGTGGAGCCTCCTAAGGCTCCACAGCTCCAGCCCCCACCACGCTCCATGAGCCGGGATTTCTCCTTGCAGATCCTGCACGGCCGCTGGGTTCGTGCGGCCTGCGGTAGTGGTGAGTGTGGTGGTGAGTGTGGTGGCGGTGATGAGGGTCCTGGTGGTAGTAAGTATGGTGGTGGGGAGCAGTAGTGTAGCAGTTAGCACGCTGCGCTCCAAACCCGGCAGCCTGAGTTCGATTTCCGCTCACGGCAAACACCAGTGACGATTGTAAGAACCAGTCATGGGCCTCCCCTAGGTTGATGTGTAAACATCGCCATGAGGGAGAGAAATGCAGTCGGGCGTGGTTCTGGCATCCCACCTTATCGTGTGCCAATTAAGTAATTTGCCAGTACGTTTTCAGCACTGGATGTTTGGCCGACATCAATAGATAACATAGAGTTGTGACTTTGTGTCACTTGCTTGTCAGACTATGAGAGAAGATTATGGTTCACCACGTGGTTTGTTTGTATCCCATCATAGAGGAGAAGGGGGAGGGAAAGCCTGGGAAGGAAGAGAAGGCAAGAAGCGCGCGCAAGCCCAATCCGGTAATTGATGCTTACATACGTACGTTTAACATAAACCATCAAGCGAACTCCAGTCATCCTTGCAGTGGCTTTTGGCTAGCCATCGAACATAGATGGTCACTCCATCTTGTGCTTTCTCTGAATCTGAAGACTCGTTTTCAGGAGGGTCCTGCCAAGTTTTTGCAGTTGGGGGGGTGGGGGGGGCGACGTTCCTGTGCGTAATCCCAATTGAGTAATTTGCAGGTGTTTTTTCAGCAAGGAGATGTTTGGCCAATGCCAGCCATTCATTCGGCAGCCACAGCCAGACCCCACCAATATGAAATCTTGAACGTCGATCCCACACCAGTACCGGGGATCCAAGTTGATTGACAGGTGGGGGGAGCCCCGCCCCTATAAGAGGGGAGGGGTGGGGCGACCACCCCCCCCCCCGACCCCCCCTCCACCCCCCCATATCACATTGCCCCCACCACCAGAACCTTTCTTTAGCACCTGCATCAGGAAAGATAAGGCGTAATTTTCCTTAGCCAGGCAAGGTTTGCGTGTTACGGTCGTATAATGCGGCTCAGTTATTTGCATTTCATGTTTGTTTTTTTCCGTATTAGCCAAGTGTAGACACGCGGCTGAAATTATGCACACCCAGAAGGTGTGCGGCCGATGGATGGTGTAAAAGAAAATGCATGTGGAGAGATACAGTATATATATGCAGGAGACAATTATCAGTTTAACGATTTGTTTGAAATACAGTAAAACCTTGGATTGCGAGTAACCTGGTCTGCGAGTGTTTTGCAAGACGAGCTAAAATTTAAATAAATATTAATTTGATAAACGAGCGAGGGTCTTGCAATACGAGTAGTACGTATATACGCTTTGTCTGCCGAGCGTCACGTGATCACAACTGATATACGAGTGCTTTGATATACGAGTGCTTTGATATACGAAGTGCTTTGGATTACAAACACGTTTCCGGAACGAATTATGCTCGCAATCCAAGGTTTTACTGTAATAGGTGATTCTGTATTGGCAGTGGTGCACAAGTGCAAATAGTTATTGAGGAATGCATTTTTGTGGTTTGATATTTAATTTAAATATGCATTGGCACTCTCACATGGCTGATGGCAAGGGTGCGTGCATATGTGCTCTGTGGCAGGTCTCTGTAAGTCAACCTGTGCCGCCTCACTGCAGCATTGTGGAAGGGCAAGGGCTCAAGTGTATCCTGACAATGCTGCCCACACAACAACATCCACCGCTGTTCACCACTAAGTGGCGGTGACGTCGGCACGGCGCTTGTGCCACACTGACCCACACACCACAATAACCCTCAGCATGGTTGGAGGAATCAACGAGCGAAGTTAACGGGAACAGTAACCACGGTGTTAGCCGTAGAAGAGTGGTAAGGAAATAACTGACCGCCAGTAAGCAAGTGACTGCCGTGAATCAGTGAGTGCTGGATCGTCAGTCATCCGGCCTGTTTATTGTCCTGAGCGACCGGTGCAGATATTATCGACCCACATGGACACACACGGGAGGCAGGTATGAGGCGGAGGCACAGTGGTAACACTTGTACCTCACAGCAAGAAGGTCCTGGGTTCGATTCCCAAATCGGGCACCTTTGTTCGTGGAGTTTGTACGTTCTCCCCCTGTTATCTAGCGTGTGTGACAGTGTGAATGAGTGAGATTGAGTGTGTGCGAGTGAGTGAGTGCTGCGCTATGAACCTGGCGACCCGGGTTCAATTCCCGCTCACGGCCAACACCAGTGACGATTATCTGAACCGGTCCCGGGCCTCCCCTAGATCGACTCAGCCTCAAATGAGTACCTGGTGCGGTGTGTAAACATTGCCACTAGGGAGACAAAGGCGGTCGGGCGTGGTGCTGGCCACCCACCCCCTCGTGTACCGTTCCGGCCTTCATAGGTGCTCGCTAACAGCACTTGCCCCTACAGTCTGTTAAGGCTATATGGGGGATCTTTGTTGTGTGGGAGTGAGAACGAGTGAGTGTTTGGTGGTTGTCCTTCCCCTGTTTTACATGGGTTTCCTCCGGATTCTGCGGTTTTCTCGCAAAGCAAAAAAAATACACAATAACTGGTATTACCCAAATATCCCAATGCTGAAAAGATACCTGTAAATTAATCGTATGCGAATACATATAACAACTTTGCCCCCACTGTGTCTGGCAGACTGTTGTTGCACACTGATCACTGCTGTTTTTGTGTGCGGTACACTGTGATCACCGCTCTGTGTATGTGGTACACTGTGACCACCGCTGTGTGTGTGGTACACTGTGACCACCGCTCTGTGTGTGGTACACTGACCACCGCTCTGTGTGGTACACTGTGACCACCGTTCTGTGTGTGGTACACTGTGATCACCGTTCTGTGTGTGGCACACTGTGACCACCGCTCTGTGTGTGGTACACTGTGACCACCGCTCTGTGTGTGGTACACTGTGACCACCGTTCTGTGTGTGGCACACTGTGACCACCGCTGTGTGTGTGGTACACTGTGATCACCGCTCTGTGTGTGGCACACTGTGATCACCGCTGTGTGTGTGGTACACTGTGACCACCGCTCTGTGTGTGGTACACTGTGACCACCGCTCTGTGTGTGGTACACTGTGATCACCGCTCTGTGTGTGGTACACTGTGACCACCGCTGTGTGTGTGGCACACTGTGACCACCACTCTGTGTGTGGTACACTGTGACCACCGCTCTGTGTGTGGTACACTGTGATCACCGCTCTGTGTGTGGTACACTGTGACCACCGCTGTGTGTGTGGCACACTGTGACCACCGCTCTGTGTGTGGTACACTGTGATCACCGCTCTGTGTGTGGTACACTGTGACCACCGCTGTGTGTGGTACACTGTGATCACCGTTCTGTGTGTGGTACACTGTGACCACCTCTCTGTGTGTGGTACACTGTGACCACCGCTCTGTGTGTGGTACACTGTGACCACCGCTGTGTGTGTGGCACACTGTGATCACCGTTCTGTATGTGGTACACTGTGATCACCGTTCTGTATGTGGTACACTGTGATCACCGCTCTGTGTGTGGCACATAGGCAGCAATGTGGCACAGGTTTGGACTCGCATTGTGGACTCATCGTGCGCCCTCACGTCGCGATGGGAGGGGCTCGCCCCCTCAACAGGGCCCCCCAAGTGAGTTCCCCCCCTTTCACTTTCTCTCACTCAATCTCCAGTTCTCTCACACTGATTCTCTCACTCATTTCCCCCCGTGTGCATGCTACTGTGTGTGGTGCTGTCTTGCTGTGTTGTGGTGTTTGTAATGCTCTCTGTCTTTGTGCGGTGCTGTGTGTAATGTGACCGTGCTGGGAGCGGTGGCGCAGTGGTTAGCGCACAGTTATACAAACCCGGCAGCCTGTGTTCCATTCATACTCACAGCCAACATGAGTGGCGAACACCTGAGATGGTCCTAGCCCCCCTAGGTCGACTCGGCCTTCATTGAGTAACTGATGCGGTGTGTATTAAACATCAGAACTGGGGACACACGGGCACCCCCATGTCATAGCACTTGCCTCATGTCTGTCAAAAGCTAAATGGGGAATCTTTTTGCGTGTGGTGGAGCAGCGCTGCGCAGTGTGAGCGACTCGTATCTGCAGCGAGCACGCTGCTCTTCTGTGCTCCCAAGCGTTTCCTCTCCTTCCTCGCTCCAGAGAAACTCATCTCGCTGAGCCTCAACAGTGAGAACCGTCCTCCACAGACACCCACCCCCACAGACACCCACCCCTACAGAGACACCCACCCCCACAGACATCCACCCCTACAGAGACACCCACCCCCACAGAGTCACTCACCCCAACAGACACCCAACCCCACAGACACCCACCCCCCAGACACCCACCCCCACAGAGACACCCACTCCCACAGAGACACCCACCCCCACAGACACTCACCCCCACAGACACTCACCCCCACAGACACCCACTCCCCCACAGAGACACCCACCCCCACAGACACTCACCCCCACAGACACCCACCCCCACAGTGACACCCCCACAGACACCCACCCCTACAGACACCCACCCCCACAGACAGACACCCACCCCCGCAGACACTCACCCCCGCAGACACCCACCCCCACAGACACCGACCCCCACAGACACCCACCCCCACAGACAGACACCTACCCCCGCAGACAGACA